>NC_065443.1:133962480-135242980 GCF_917563875.1 Diabrotica virgifera virgifera
TTATAAAAATACACTTACAGCTGTAATACGGATTTAATTAACACTTAAATATTTATTTTCGAAACTAGAAAGTGATGCAGTATATTTTTGGCTGTAAATATACAGTTAACAGCTACAGAGTGGGGTGGGACGGGGGTTGGAATTATTAGTCCTTCTTCTTCTTCTAGTGTCGACTGCACTAATGGAGGTTGACTATAACCAGTGCAAATTCGTCTCTATCTTCTGCTTCTCTGAAAAGCGTGTGTATGTTTAACCCGGTCTAGACTCGAACGTTTTTCAGCACATCTCAAAAGCTTCCAGCTTTCTCATTAAGTCAACACTACTGGCCAGGCTTCGACAACATAAAGAAGAATAGAGTGGGTATAACATTTTACCATGCGATATCGGATTTGCAGATTTGGGCCGTCCGCACATGGGTCGATCGAAAACACGTCTCGAAGTTCGCGCGTCTTGCTCGTCTTGTACGAACCCTGCAGCACAAGCGATTGTTCTCCACACACTAGTCGATTTAGTTTACTCACATCTTCCAACCAGGAAGAAAGCATTTTTTATATATCAACCAAAACGACTATTTCGATCTCTGTAAAGTACGGTATTGTTGCATTTTTAGTATAATTTAAATACAATGAGCATTACACTGAGCGCATTTTTCTACTTCCCCAAATGAATTTTATATTAAACACCTAGAAACAGAAGTTCGATGTTTTCAGAATTTTATATTACAAAATATATATTTCCACAAAGCTAGTAGGTAGTACTACAATCAACGAACATAACCTGCACCGATCTTTAAATAAAACTAAAATTTAATTAAGCGCGAAAAACAACAAAAAACGAAGGAAACAAATAAAATAGACTACCTATATGACTGGAAACGTGCGTCTCACTCGAACTTTCTCGTGCGCTACGGATCGCAAGCGACGAGAGTCGTACAAGACGAGGAGATTTGCAATCCTAAAAATCTTGATTACACGTAACGAGTATTGTAGCGAGACAATGTTCTCAGCCGAGTGCTCGTTTGGTATAAACATACTAACGAGTACTTGGCCCAGCACTTGACCCAGTCACTCGGATCTTGTTCTATTTACTAGGCCGAGTCTTCGACCTCCCACCCTTCAATCGTATACTCGCCAATCCACTAGGTATGTGTAAACAACACTCGCTGTGTAACGTAACTGTGCATATTACCTACCACTTCATCAGAGGAGACGACTTGTGTTAACAATGTGATTTGTGATTCTCAAAAATAGCTAACAAATGGAACTCAGATAGGACAAAAAAGTTCAGTTCAATTGTATAGATAAGTCACACGCGTGCTTATGAAATTTCAAATCTTTGGAGTATAAAAATAAACAAAAACGTAGTGCAGCATATTATATCGATTGTAGAAGAAATAAATATTGTTGGTTTTAAAACTCAAGAAGTCAAATAAAAAAAAATATTAAATTCGACATTTAAGAAATTAAACATTAGACAAGAAACAAAACAATCAATGAATCGAAGAAATCGGAAGCAGCGAGATTTGGTCTAATCCATTGTCTGTTGTCAAAAGACGCTTATCTCCTTCTCATAATATATCCGTCAATTCTTGTATAAGCACTGGTATGCTTATACAATGTTAGCTTTACGATCCATATGTACACTACTCCTTATTTTTGTGAATCGAGACTAAACTGACTCGCCTCCAAATTCAAAAATTGCCAAATACGTATAAACCATCTCTCGCCCTCACCACTGTCTCGGTCTCGTAACAGTTTGCTGTCTCGCCACTGTACTCGTTACGTGTAATCAAGCCAAAATGCTCGGTGTACGGAGCTCAATGCCAGAACGAAGGAACTTGACTGGCGGGAAGATACCTACGCGACTGGAATCGAGTCGAGTAGTTCGAGCGTCGCCCCATGTGCGGACGGCCTTAGTCTTTGGTTACTCAGAAATTTCAATCTTCAAAAAGGCTGCTCGTC
Organism: Diabrotica virgifera virgifera; assembly: GCF_917563875.1. NCBI lineage: Eukaryota > Metazoa > Arthropoda > Insecta > Coleoptera > Chrysomelidae > Diabrotica > Diabrotica virgifera. Next base: position 133,964,442 of record NC_065443.1, read on the forward strand.
TTCAATTTTGCTTCATCTTCAAAAAGGCTGATTTAGTTGCTCTATTCTTGATCGAATTTTTACTATTAGAAAAACCTAGGCCCACAACGAATTTGGTAGAATTTCTAAAATCTATAAGCCTTTTTAATAAAATTTAACATATCAATAATATTCTTGAAATATATACTGTATAATATAATTAATATTTTTATCTGTTTATTATGTTTTGTTTTTCTTTATCACTTTTTTAATTTTTTTTCTCTACTTTGTTATGATATGATTTGTTATGCTAATATCCCTAGTGGTTAAGGCAAAATAAAAAAAAGAATAATAAAAGTCAAACGATATACATATATATTAGAGACATGTATACATGTATATTAGAGACATCGTTGTATTAATATAATAAAAAATGATAAATAAGAAATACTTAATATCTAGAAAAAAAACTAATATACCCTATTCCACGAATATACGTCTGTTTTGGATTATTTCGACAACGAATATTTTATTGTGCAAAATATGAAGAACGAACATAAATTGCAAATTACACTGCTGTTTATTGGAATAATTATTAGAGCCATTTACTTTCGTACTTCTTATGTTGCACACTGAAATATTCGTTGTCGTGATAATCCAAAACAGACGTATGGTGGTGTAATGAACCATAAAGTGACATATGTGGCAGAAAGGGCCGCTATTGGTTAAAAGGTAATTTAACTACTTTTGATATTGGCATGTTAACCATGACTTGCAGAATTTACACTCACCGGCACAAAATTCCACCACCCAAAATTTTTGATTAAATTTGACAATGTATAACTTTATTATTTGCACTCCGATTTTCAAGATTTTTGCATGAGTTTGTAGGTACATGTATTGATGTTGTTAGTTATTATTCCGATAACAAAAATTTTTTGCTTAGATGGCATTATACGTGGGTGAATAGAAGCGTTGTTTTTTCTCCTAATTTTAAAAAATTCTGTGGAAAAATTGGAGGGCTGATTTTGTTTCATACTCCTTTTGTATTTTCGTGGAGGTACGACTAAGATTTTTTTTCAATTATCCGAATATCTCTTTTCTTGTAAGAGCTGTAAATAAAAACATTGCTTTGAAGGTTTATTTAATTAAACATACCAAACGCACTAAAATTAACAAAAAAAAAACAAAAGTAACAACAAAACAAAACAATTCAATAGCGGGTATGTCCACCTCTTGCAGCAACGACTGCTGGCAATCTGTTTAGCATCGAATAAAGATGTGTTATCTTTGCCTTGGGAATAGCCCGATATTCCTCTACCAGGGCCATAATTGTACCAAATTTTCTGGAGGCTTAGGATGACGGCGAAAAGTTTTTTTAATTCATCCCATAAATTCTCAACAGGATTGAGATTTTGGCTGAATGCGGGCCAATCTAATCTTATCAATCTAACCTCTATTTTATGAGTCAATTAGTGTTTTTATTTACAAAAAATGGTGCAGCTTTTACAAGAAAAAGATACAGTAGAACCTCGATTATCCGGGTGCAAATTTTCTGGAGGCTTAGGATGACGGCGAAAAGTTTTTTTAATTCATCCCATAAATTCTCAATAGGATTGAGATTTTGGCTGAATGCGGGCCAATCTATTCTTATCAATCTAACCTCTATTTTATGAGTCAATTAGTGTTTTTATTTACAAAAAATGGTGCAGCTTTTACAAGAAAAAGATACAGTAGAACCTCGATTATCCGGGTGCGGATTATCCGTGCTGCGGATTAACCATGCTATGATTTTCTATTACTCAAATTGCATTTTTGGTATTTTATCAAGATAGCGTCATCGTAAATCACTCAACGGAAACTCTATATGCCGAAAGAGAGACTCATAATGAAAGATTTATTTTTTTTGTTATCTTTTTATCGTAGGTACATATTATGTAGGTGTATACGTACCTATGCATTATACATAAAAAATAAATGTTTGGATTATCCGAGCTTTTCAATTATCCGTGCCACCTCTGGTCCCGATGAGCACGGATAATCGGGGTTCTACTGTATTCGGATAATTCAAAAAACAAAATTTTAGTGATGCCTCCGGGACTATATGACCGGACTATAAAACAAAATCAGTTATTCCATTTTTCCACAGAATTTTGTAAAGTTAGGAGATAATACAACGGTTTCATTTACCCCTGTATAATGACATGCAAGCAAAATTTTTTGTTACCGGAATAATGCCAAACGATATCAATACATGTACCAACAAACTGGTGCCATAATCTTACAATTCGGAGGACAAATAATAAAGTTATAAATTGTCAAAGTGTCAAAGTGAGTGTATAAGTAGCATAGATGCCATTAAAAGTAGTAGAGAAATAATACAATACTAGGGTATGAGCGCAACGGAGAAAACAAAATGTTACAAATATATTTGACTAAAATGTCTACAATTAAATTACTTGAATAATTTCTATTATTACTAGCAACATTTTTCTGAGCCATTCTAATTCTGAAAATTATGTCTAATGATCGTAGCCTTTTTTTAAATTTAATTTATTAAGACGAATTTCTCCGGTCCCAATAAACCCAGGGTAAATTGTATAGTTATTGACACTAGCACAGTTATTGACACCTGTTTATTAAATTTCAAAATATTAAGATAACTCTTATTTAGTTCACTAATCTAAAAATAAAATATTGTACGCCAATGATCTAGTTATAAACGTAGTAATTTTCATAGGTCTGAGTTGGTAGTGTGAAACAGTAATGGCGATTACAGCAAGCCATGTGCAACGGTCGGTTAGCAAAGTGCAAATACTATCGGATTGTTAAGGTGATCGGCCTATAAGTTCGTTTGATTTTGGTACTTGCCCTACGAATATTAACTCTGGTAAGTTTTTAACATAAAAGTATATCCTAAATTGTAAGAATTAGGTGTAATCTATTCGAAAATTTCATTTCCTTGATTAATTTTCGGGGTGTCAACTACTACATATCGAAAATAAGTCAAAAACAGTTATTGACACGGAGTGGCAATAACTATATATCCATAGCGTCGAATAATTAGCACGGTTCTGATATTGCCAGCTTTATTTTCTTAAAGATAATATTTTAGGGATATAAAGTTTATTATGCTAGTGTTAGTAAATAGTCATTGACACCATGATTTCATAGTTTTAAATTAAGTGAAAATGAGATAAAATTAGATGATCTAGGTGTCAATAACTATTTCGTTTGGGTGTTAATAACTGATACTAACCAATTGCCGTAGGTGAGAGCTTCAACATGCCTAAAGTAGAAAAAGAAAAATTATACAAAAAACCGTACACCGAGGAAGATGTTCAAAAAGCACTGTCAGCTATTAAACAGGGCATGTCCAAAAAAATGGCCTCGAAAATATATAATGTTCCTAGGCCGACCTTGATATTTCGTTTAAGCGATAAATTCGTAAAAACATCTCATGGACCAAATCCTGTCTTGACCTTAAATGAAGAAAAGATACTTGTCTCCTGGATCCAGGTATGTCAACGTAAAGGATTTCCTCGTCGAGAAGATGACGTCATTGCAAGCGTTCAACAGTTCTTAGAAAGTCACCCAAGAAATAATCCTTTCAAAAATAATTTGCCAGGCAAAAGTTGGTTCAAGGCTTTTCTTCGCCGCCACCCATGTTTGTCCAAACGTACCTCCGAGGGTGTTACACAAGCAAGTTCTGCCATTAGCGAAACCGATATTAAGAATTGGTTTGGAACCATAGAAAACTTTCTAATCGAAGAAGGACAAAGAAAAGTATTGGATGATGCATCAAGGGTGTTCAATGGAGATGAAACGAATTTCCAGCTGTGTCCGCAAGGCAAAAAGGTGTTAGCAATAAAAGGCTCCAAAAACGTATACGAAGTTGATGGTGGAAAAGCAAAGTCGACGTTAACTGTCATGTTTTCTTTTTGTGCCGATGGTACAGTTACACCTCCTATGATAATCTTTCCAAATAAAAGGAGGACCATAGAAATTGCTAAATCAATACCAGATGAGTGGAGATATGCAATCAGCGAAACTGGTTGGATGAAGGCCGAAATCTTTTACGAGTATATCTCTAATATATTTTATCCAAGTCTGAAGAAAAAAGGAACTACTTTTCCAGTAATCCTTTTTGTCGACGGACATAAAACTCACCTTACGTACAAATTAAGTGAATTGTGTACAAAACTATCCGAATGCTACACGCATTTTACAGCTGGCCGATGTTTCGGCATTTAAGCCTCTAAAAGAGGCTTGGAAAAAAGGAGTGCTTAAGTGGAGACGCGAACATCCAACAGAAGATCTGACCAAAGAAAAGTTTGCACCCATTTTAAAAGTAGTTTCAGATAACTGTCTTAAACCCAATACTATTGCGCAAGGTTTTAGAGCGACCTGTTTATTTCCATGGACAGCGAGTTCCATTGACTTTGCAAAGTGTTTGGGGCAAGAAAATAAGAAAAACGATGTCTTACCTGCAGTCTCTACTATAAACTACACAACATTTTGTGATATTGTGGGAAATAATATTGTCTCTGAATTTGCTGCAAACAAGGATAGCGACGTATACAATGAGCAACCCTATTTGGACAAATTATTTCAAATATGGAAGGCTTTCCAAAATAGTGAAAATAGTAGTGTCAATCACATAAACGAAGGTACGGATCAGTTTTCAGACATACCGATAATTATTAAAGGCAATGGCACCTGCCTAAACAATATTGAGACAGGTGATTATGTGATTGATGACAACATCCTCAAAAAATATAAAGAATCTGACATTAATATCAACAACGACCAGAAGCTACTTAGAGACATAGATAATCAATTAGATGATGATTTAATGACAAATCTGACCTCCATTACAGCTGCTGTTATTGCTACAGACGGTAATTTCGCTACAGATTTGATTAGTACAATAGAAGTCCTTGATGATATAGAGGATAATTCTGCAGTAGATCTTAATGATACAAAAATCGTGGCTGACGTAGAAACTGTTTCCAACGAATTGCATACCACATTAGGCGATATATTGTACTGGCCGAGCACTCCAATAAGAAAAGGTAAAAGAGAAATTGAAAGAGTACCGTTTGCCATAACTTCAGCACAATTTAAAGAAATTCATATTAAAAAAATGACGGAGAAAAACAATAAAGAAGAAGCACTTGAAGGGAGGAAGCGAAAAAGAGAGGAGAATAGAATTACCAAATTAGCCAAAGAAAAAGAAAAGAAGAAAAAACAAACCTCAACCCTAAAAAAGCCAAAGATTAATATAATCTCTAACCAAATTATTCTAAATCCAAAAGAAACCTCAGAAACAGAAGTTACCACTACATCTGAGAAGAGTAAAAATCTGGATACTGACGCTAAATTAGAAGAGTTTGAGATCCTATTGCCGAATACGACTTCAGTATTACTGGACCAAGAATCAAATGATCCTACACTGGAAAAACCAAAAAGAGTTTTAAATGAGAAAGTAGAAAACGACAATGTTGAAACTGCAAAAGAAGAAGCGAATGAGGACAAGAACTCTGACACTAATATTACATTTCTTAGGCAAACCGAAAAGTTGCAGAGTACAAATAAACAATCCTCAAAAGCAAAAGAGAATCCAGTTGACCAAGTGAAAAAAAAAATTGTTTAAGGTAGATAATGATGAAAACACAGCAGTTACGGAAGATAGCATTTTAGAAAATGGACTTTGTTTTATTTGCACCTTTAACATATCTGACACGAAAAAGGGGATAGGTTGCTCCTGTTGTTCAAGACGTTATCACATCAGCTGTCTTGTAAGGAAACGTGTAATTGAAGAAAAATCTTCATTTAAAGATTTTATGTACAATACTTGTAAATCAAAGAAACTAGCTAACGCCAAGCTAAACTAATATTTTTTGTGTGAACTTATATTTGTTGTAGTTTTGTTTTTATTTACACTCCACAGAAGATTGTGATTTTGTTTTATTTAAGTACATGTTAGTGTTTTGTATTTATTTTTTGGCTATATAACTAGGACTAAAATTGTGCATAAAAACCTCGAAGTATTAATGTTTAGAAACTTACTCTTTGTTAAAAATTTTCTCCCTGTATTTTTAAGAATTTTTATTTTTTTTATACTTTAATAACTTTTCATTAAAAATTGAATAATTATCTAGTAATTTTTCTTTCATTCTTATTTAATAAATGGCAAAGAACAAGGACAAAAATATACTGTCAATTATTATATCTAGCAGTGTCAATTACCATAATCTCCGTGTCAATTAATGTACTCACGATGCCTCTCGCATAATTTGTTTATTATTTTCTACAACAATTTTCTATTAACATTTTGGTTAATAATTATAAAGAACCAAAAACAAACTGATGTATATGCACCGTAAAAAGGTTTTAAGACAACCCTTTAGATTTTTTAGGCATCCTGTATAATAAAGCACTACTTAAGGTGTCAATAACTGTGCGTCTTACCCCATTTTGTTTAACACCAACCGCTCAAAATGAAAATTTATCTCGAAAATTAAAAGTAACTTTGTGGTGGCCGTAAGATAAAACTATTATTTTATTCCCATTTTACGAATGCCGCGGGCCTGGGAACCATTACGGTAAAAATATACTGTAGCGAAACTACATTTATCTTCGTAAATGCCAGTTGCAACCAATGCACGAGAAACTTTTGACTATTTGTAACTTCCCATTTGCTACTCTTCATTGTCTGCTCGATTTAATTTATACGAGCGTCAATTAATTATCATCCCTTTGGATTGGTCAATAGCGTTTAATGTTTTAGATGTATGAAACAGAACAAAAATTAATAGAACTTTTGCATTCTAATGCATAATGTGGGTCATAATTTCAACCCGGATCTATTACTGCAGGATATAGGTCTCCCTCAGCCTTTTTCATGTATTTCTGTTTTGTGTTGTTTGCATTCAATTTTTGTCGATCCGTAAATACATAAAATGTCATCAGACCATCTTGTTGGCGGACGCCCTCTACTTCGGTATGATTCTTGTCTTGGCCTCCAGTGTATTATTTGCTGTGTCCATCTGTTATCCGACATTCTAGCTATGTGTCCAGCCCAGTTCCATTTTAGAGTCATAATTCTTTCTATGGAATCTGTCACTCCTCTTCTTCTTCAAGTGCCGTCTCCTAATCGGAGGTTGGATATCATCATCACTATCTTTACTCTATCCACCACTGCTCTAAAGAGTTCTATAGAACTGCATCTAAACCAGTCCCTTAAATTTTTTAACCATGACACTCCCATTCTTCCTATACTCCTTCCGCCTCTTACCTTTCCCTGTATTATCAGTCTTAACATTTCATATCGCGGTCCCCTCATTACGTGTCCCAGATATTGTAACTTTCTTATTTTTATTGTGTTTATTATTTCGCATTCTTTACCCACTTCTCTGTTTTCCTCTGTGTCCATGCTATTCTAAGCATCCTTCTGTAACACCACATTTCAAATGACTGTAGCTTATTTATGTGTTCTTGCTTTAATGCCCAGCTTTCAAGTCCATATTTTAGTATCGAGAACACGTAGCATCTCAAAGCTCTTACTCTCAGTTCTAGGCCAAGGTCTTTGTTGCAGAGAACTGTTTTCATTTTTACAAACGCATTTCTTGCTATTCCTATCCTGGTCCTTATTTCTGTTATTTGATCATTTTTCTCTGAAATCCAGGTTCCTAGGTATTTGTATTTAACAACCCTTTCTAACGGTACATTTCCCAAATGTATGCTTGTTTGTATATTTGTTTTCTTAGTTATTATTATGTATTTGGTCTTTTTTATATTCATTTTTAGTCCATATTTTTCACAGAAATTGTTTGTTTTGTTTAGTAGTAGTTGGAGTTGTTCAGCAGAGCTTGCCATAATCACGGTGTCATCTACATATCGTATGTTGTTAATAGATCTTCCGTTAATTATTATTCCTTCACTTTGAGATAGCAATGCTTCTTCAAAAATGGCTTTACTATATGCATTAAAGAGTAATGGAGACATAATACATCCCTGCCGAACTCCTCTCCTGATTTCAATTTCTGGACTGGGTTCTTTATCTATTACAATTTGTGCTCTTTGATTCCAGTAAAGGTTTGTGATTATTCGTAAGTCCCTTTTGTCTATGATTTTTGTCTTTAGAACTTGGACTAATTATTCATGTCTTATTTTGTCAAAAGCTTTCTCAAAATCAACGTGACAAACATGCACATCCACATTAATGTCCATGCATCTTTGAACTAACACATTAAAAGCAAATAACGCCTCTCTGGTTCCTAGTCCGTTTCTGAACCCAAACTGACTATCATCTATTCCTTCTTCTAGTTTTTTATTTATACGACCATGTATTATTTTCAAGAATAGTTTGAGAATGTAACTTATTAATGATATTGTTCTGTATTTACTGCAATCTTTAGCGTTTGTATTTTTAGGGATATCACAAAAGGTTGAGAGTAACCATTGTTTTGGTATGTTTCCTGTTTTGTACACTGTGTTAAACAAGTCTACGATAATGTCTAAGGTTTCATCATTTATGCATTTTAAGCTTTCTACTGGGATTTGCTCTGGACCTACTGCTTTACCATTTTTGCTGTTTTTTAATGCCGATTTAATTTCTTCTTTTAATATCTTCAAAACCGTATCATCTCCTACTTCGACTTCCATTTGCTCTGTTCTATTGTCTTTGAACAGTTCATTTATGTATTCTGTCCATCTCTTTAATTTTTCGTTAGTACTCAACACAAGTTTCCCATCTGTATCTTTTAGTATTCCCGGTTTCCTTTTTCTGTTGTTCTGAGTTAATTCCTCAATTTTTTTATGTGTGTTAAAATTATCATGTCTATTTCTGCGCATTGTTCTTTTAACCATTGTTAGAGACACTGTCCTAAAGAGACACTGAAGAGAACACTTGAAGAGACACTGTCCTAAATTACCTGTTACTTTGAATGAAATTTGAATGTTATCAACTGATCTTTTAATAATATCTCTAATAACTCCAGACAAACATTCATGATGGTATGGTAGAGAAGTGTAAATGGGTTTGGTGGTCAAATTCCTGGGGAACGTAGCCTCTCTCAAGACTCTTAGTTGTTTCTTATGGATAAGCTTGTCTATGATGTTAGGTTCGTAACCATTATTGAAATCTATTTGTTTAAGAATGTTCAATTCTGTATTGTAACTGAAATGCTGAATATTTGTGTGAAAAAGGGTGATTAGATGAGAGCGGTATGACATGATCCGTCTGTGTTGGTTTCCTGTAGATACTGAAGTCGAAATGGTCATTTAATCTGGTGATAGTGAGGTAAAGAAAATTAATAGATTGGGATGATTCTAGTTCCATAGAGAACTTAATATTAGGGTGGATTTGGTTGATTTTAGAAAGAAGTGAATCAGCTGAATTAGAATTCCCGGCTATGAATAACAAACTATCATCCACATAACGAAACCAGTGTAGAATCTCCGGATTTTTCATGATCTGTGTGGATTCTAGATGATCCATGAAAATATCAGCTAAGAGAGGGGATAGACAACTACCAATGGCTAAGCCATCAGGTTGTCTATAAAATTTATTATTGAAAACAAAGAAGTCTTGAGCTAGACAAAATTGTAATAATTGGATGATAGAATCTGTAGTAGACATTGTGATTGAACTGGCTCTAAGAAGAGAGTGTACCAGATTAATAGTTTCTTGTTTAGGGACAGAAGTGAAAAGATTGCTAACATCATGTATATGAAGCTAATATAACATATCCTCGTATAGTTTGTCCATATTATCGATCACGAGCAAAATAGGTTCCTTTCCGACTATTAGTTTAGTATTTATTTAGAAAACAAATTCATATAACTCGTGTTAGTCGTAGTCGTTATATTTAAAAATCAGTTATCTTATTTTACGAGGGCTGGAAAGTTTCCCTATTACGTCTTTTATCTACAACTTAGGCATCTATATACAAACTACCCGCAGAGTAGGGGATATATTTTTTCTTTCGGCAAGTCTGCTAAAGTGGGAAAAAAGTTTGATCCACTTCTATTATGATAAACTTTAGTTTGATGAAACAAATCGCCGAGAACCGAAGAACAGCATGCCATAAAATATTCAAGAGTATATTAAAACTTTCAAAGCTTAGGGGGAGTCAATAAAGCAACTTCTCACTTATTCTGCTTGGCCATGATGTAACTGATAAATTGGAAGCGGAATGGAAAAATGGCGATAGAATGAATAGAAGACGCTGAGATTTATTATTTGAGACTGAACAGAACCAAAAAAATTTCGGTAACATTTTCTTTCATTTTTTAAAAATATTACAATTTTTGACTTTTAATAATTTAATTAGTGACAGAAATAAATATTGCAATATTTATTGTATTTATAATGGTAGGGGAGCCCAAGCGGGAATTTTTGCAGTTACTCGAGCGCGGCAGATTATCATATAGGGAAAAACCTGGTACCCTGCAGATGTACCTCTACCATATATTGACTCTTAACACAGGGTAATTCGTTAAGGGGGCCCGAAAAAAAAATCTATCCTTAAAAATACTCGAAATTGTCAGATTCAAAAATTTTCACAAAAAAAGCGAATATTTCGCGAAGTGAACGTTAAATCGAAAAACTAAAAACTAAGTGTTCAATATTTTTCAAAAATCTATCGAATGGTGTCAAACATGACCCCCACGGAGAGGGGTGGGGAGTAAATTTAAAATTTTAAATACAAATACCACGATATTTCGCAAAATAAACATTAGATCGAAAAACTGCAAAATACACCTACTCTATATTTTTCAAAAATCTATCGAATGGTACCAAACACGACCCCCACGGAGGTGGGATAGGGGGTTACTTTAAAATCTTAAATAGGAGCCCCAAATTTTTATTACAGATTTGGATTTTTTACGTAAACATAAGCAACTTTTATTCGAAACATTTTTTCGAATTATGGATAGATGGCGCTATAATCGGGAAAAACAATAATTATTGTTGGAAAATTAAATTAAAAAATGGCAAGTCCCCACTAGAATGGAAAATTTTACTTATTTTTTTTTGCTTTTAGTGCCTAATAATCACAACCCAATAGGTCCCACAGCGCTCGAGTGACTGCACATTTAACATACTTTGCTCCCCTACCATAAGTAGCTCTGTGGTATATAACTGGAAATATCCCCAAAGCTGGTTAAGGTCGACTTTCGTAACTATAGTAAAATCATAAAATGCAAAACATGCAAAGACGCTGAAGCCACATGAATTACTTAGTTAAAACGTTTTTAAAAGTAATACATACATAGCAGAATGTATAAAAAATGCGAAGAACATGTGTCATGAACACAATTTGGATTCCGCGATGCCTTAGGCACCCGAGAGGCTCTAATCACTGTACAAGTACTTATACATATACAGAGGTGCAGGAATATCGTCTGTGACATATATAGTCGTTGTATTATAAAAAAAATATTTGATAGATTAAAACATGGTAATCTCATAACTCCCTTATATTAAAATCAAACTGGCAATATTAAAGTGGATGACCAGTTGATAGAAGCAATCTCAATAGATAGAGGAGTAAGGAAAGGGTTGCATTCTGCCCCCGATGTTATCTTCGCTCATCCGGAAGAAAAGTGACACAACTCAAAAAATGCATAAATCGAGTTATCTTGTTAAATTGACTCCAAATATCCTACACTTTTATCAGGAAAAATGTCACATATATGTTTACTTTCAACTTCGAAAGATGGCGGTAGTGTCATTATTCCTTTGATGGTAAAATAAATACTTTTATTCCGGAACAATGACACTTTTCAGTTATGCTCTGACATTCGACGTGAACTTATCGTTATTTATCACAAAAATCGGTGTATTTCGAAAATTGCCATAGGTATTCTGCGTTAATTTTAAAAAAGTGGCCAATGTTTTGAAAGAAAAGTGACATAACTTAAAATTTTGATCTTTCTTTCTTTGTTTAATCAGATACCCTATTTTTTTTGTTTTGCTTCCCTCACAATTAAAAATATTCGCTTATTAGTCCAGAAAGCCACTGCGCATCCGCTAGGAAAAATATTCTAATTCGGATTTTTTGCACAATCTTACTCAAAAAGGACTCCTTTTAACAAATTTGCAAGTTGCCAGGACCAAAAGGTGGTCAAAAATTTTTTAAACGTTTTTTTTTGTTTTTTTCCTAAAATTATTTTTTTGCTTGGAAGAAAGTTTTTTTTAGGTTCTTTGGATGATTTCAAACAGAAAAGGTCTTTAGTGACTTTTCTCTAAAAATGATAGTTTTTGACATATAAGCAATTAAAAATTGAAAAATTTCGAAATCGGCCATTTTTAACCCTCAAAAACTATGTGAAAAACTGAAAATTTAAATGTTGCCAAAATAGGAAGATACTCTTTAAACATCGATTGATAAAATCCCGAAGAGTTTTTTGCAATACACTATTCAAAACTCCTTGTTTTTTAATTTCTAATCACGCGTGCGCGACACCGTTGCATGTGTATACAGTATGGTGCAAATGAAAGGAGTAAATTCGTTATTTCGTAAACCGGCGACTTTAAGGAAAAAACCCGAAACAGGTCGATTTTTATTTTTAAGTTATGATATTGTGGCGTATATGGTATACTAATGACGTCATCCGTCTGGGCGTGATGACGTAATCGATGATTTTTTTAAATGAGAATAGGGATCGTGTGGTAGCTCATTTGAAAGGTTCTTCAATTCTCTATTCAGTAGTGTAAACATTTATATAATTATTTATACAGGGTATCCAAAAAATTTTTATTAAATTAAATTATTTGACACAAAAAGAAATAGAAGGACACCCTGTATAAATAATTATATAAATGTTTATATTACTGAATAGAAAATTGAAGACCCTTTCAAATGAGCTAGCACACGACCCCTATTCTTATTTAAAAAAATCATCGATTACGTCATCACGCCCAGATGGATGACGTCATTAGTATACCATATGTGCCACAATATCATAACTTAAAAATAAAAATCGACCTGTTTCGGGATTTTTCCTTAAAGTCGCCGGTTTACGAAATAACGAATTTATTCCTTTCATTTGCACCATACTGTCGATGGAATATAGTGTCGCGCACGCTTGATTAGCAATTAAAAAACAAAGGAGTTTTGAATATTGTATTGCAAAAAACTCTTCGGGATTTCATTAATCGATGTTTAAAGAGTATCTACCTACGTTGGCAACATTTAAATTTTCAGTTTTTCACATAGTTTTTGAGGGTTAAAAATGGCCGATTTCGAAATTTTTCAATGTTTAATCGCTTATATGTCAAAAACTATCATTTCTAGAGAAAAGTCACTAAAGACCTTTTCTGTTTGGAATGATCCAAAAAACCAAAAAAAAAAATGCAAAAAAAAAATAATTTTAGGAAAAAACAAAAAAAAAACGTTTAAAAAATTTTTGACCACCTTTTGGTCCTGGCAACATGCAAATTTGTTAAAAGGAGTCCTTTTTGAGTAAGATTGTGCAAAAAATCCGAATTAGAATATTTTTTCTAGCGGATCCGCAGTGGCTTTCTGGACTATATCCATATTCTTAGTTTTTAATTTAAAAATTTGACCAGTTACCGTTTAAAACTTACAGTTAAATTAAGATCTAAAAAATCTATTTTTGTCTCTCCTGAAAAAAGTGGATTTTTGAGTTGGGACACTTTCCTTCATGATGAGTGATATACTCTAAGACTCTAACCATATCTTCGAGCAGCATGTAGAGAACTATAGCCAGGTGTATTTGTTAACGGAGTGTATCTTAATACTTATACTTAATATGCCGACGATACAGTAGTTTTTGCAGACAGCTTGGATATTGTTTAAAAATAATAATTTCTCGCATATCAGGTAAAATTCGAGAATATGGACTAGATCTCAATATCTACATCATCATCATCATCATCACGTAATGCTACAACCCTGGGTAGGTCCATTTTTTTTGTAAGATAATCGGTGCTGGTTTAATAGTTGCCTATTGTTTTACTTGCTGGCTTGTTTGGGTGATTAAGTTCTTTTTATATACCAGCATACTCCTATTTTTTCTTTTGTAACTCTGTGCTACCCAGCCGATATCTTTCGCTAATTTAACTTCATCTTTATAGTAAGAGTCTTGAGATTCAAAATTCTGATAACGAATAGGCCTTTGGCATGTTTTGCAATGCAACATGTATAACCTGAGTAAAGACCCTTATCAAAATAGGGTACTAACTTGAATAAAGAAGTAGATAAGAAAAATTAAAACGGGAGTAAAGAGATGAAAGAACCAGAACAATAGTAATAATGGGGTTGAATTTTAATACTTATTTTTTGTAAAATATAAATATATAAAAATCAAAAATGAATAACAATTTTCAATTTCGTTGCAAAACGAAAATGCAGCTGCACCATATTCTAGTCCAATCAGAGAGTGCAGCAAGCACCTCTACCGGCTTCGAAAATTATTAGTCTCTCATCAGTAAAGACTGGATTATATGCAAAATGCATATGCATATATATGCTGCATATTTCTCATGTTTTTCATAAATGCATATGCCTTGCATATTTGGAGATTTAAGAGCATATAAATGCATATTTTGATGGGAATTTACTCTACCCCATTTAAAAATAAGGTATATATTAGTAACATCAACATCCATTAAAATAAAATGTGAAAGTAAATATTTTGCTGTTAAGCTCCTTTGTTGTTGTACCCATAAACATAATGGGCGTTATTTATAGCTGCAGGTATCATTATCCGGATATTTAAGATTTATAGACTTCTCAGAATTTACAAATTACCTAAGTAAATACCGATTATATTTTGAATAACATTACAAATATTACCTGTACTTTCTGCTGGTGTCGGCCAACTATGAATTATTCTGGGAAAACCAACCAAAACGAAATTTTAAGCATTTTAAGGGTAGGATAGATTATTTTATTTTATGAATGGTTAGTCTTAAATCAATCGCCGATTATTCAACTTTTGTGATTGCAAGTTATTGACTATACTGTGTAAAAAAATCATTTTATTATTATTGTGAAAATGCCTAAAGTAGCAAGGGAAAAATCAAGTCTTCTCAGAAGTTGGATTGGAAGTAACAATCATCTAAAAGTTATCGACAGTGAAAGTATGTTTTGCACCATTTGTGATAAAAAGGTAAGTTCTCCACTTCAATAGATTTTTAAACTTATCAAACTTCTTTGCACATCTATGTGTCTGTCTATTCTAAAATGACAAACCGTCCCATTTCTTCAAAAACTGTTTTTTAAAGTTCGCAACGGTTTGGCTTATACAGAGCGAGGTGTTGAGAGTGGCCCACCCTGTATACTACGGTACACTGACTGTACTTTATTGTTTGACGATTTCAATTTCACTTTGAGAAATAAAAAAAAATTGGGGGAGGTTTAAAAAGTTTGATCATTTTAATGTAGGTATCTATTTACGAAAACATCTAAAACATCATTATCATTATATTCCAGATTCCATGTCAAAAGAAATTCCAAGTAGTTCAACACATAAAAACTTCACTTCACCAAACTAAGCTATCAAAAAATGATAATAAACCTCGCCAGCAGATTCTACAGAACAGTTTGCAGATTCAGAATACGTCAGTTGGGCAAGAAACCTTTGCAAAGGATTTATGCCATTTTTTTTGAACTGCAATATCCCTCTGCACAAGTTAGAACATAAATCGTGTCAAAACTTTTTAAAAACTTATTGCAAGATTAAAGATAAACCAGCTCAAATACCAAGTTCTTCAACTCTTCGGAAAAAATATGTCAGTGCATGTTACAAAGATGTGATGACGAGTATTAAAAATCAGTTAAAAGCCGAATATCTTTGGATTTCCGTCGACGAAACAACGGATACAAAGGGTCGACAAATTGCGAATCTAATTGTTGGAGTTCTTAACGACTCTGGCGATTTTAAAAACTCATACTTAATTAGTGTAAAATGTTTGGAAAAAACAAACTATGCTACAATAGCTAGATTTGTTAACGAATCCCTAACAAATTTTTTTTTACCTGATCAAGTACCATTTGAAAAAATATTATTAATGCTTAGTGATGCCGCCTCATATATGATGAAAGCTGCATCCAATCTTAAAATCTTTTTCCCTAATTTAATTCACTGTACATGTTTGGCGCACGGCCTAAACAGAGTTGCAGAGAAAGTTAGAATTGAATTTCCCAATGTAAACACCTTAATAAATAATGTAAAAAAAGTATTTCTGAAAGCACCACTACGTGTACAGGTATATAGGGAGATGCTTCCCGATATTCCTTTACCACCAGAACCAGTATTAACCAGATGGGGAACTTGGCTTAAAAGTGCTATATTTTTATCTGAACACTACGACGACATCAAAAGCGTTATTTCAAGTTTTGATCCGACTTGTACCGCTATTGATAACTGTCAAAATATTTTTAACCCTTAAGTACTAACACACCGTCTCTCAGACGGCATCGTTTGTTGAAAGTGGGATATTTCCCTTCCTAGAAAAATTTGAAGGTCATCCGTTTATGACTTTTCAAGTTGGGTTGTTATTTACTAGTATTGAATTCGGCAATTTGCTGCAGGTTGTTATTCCAAAGATATTTAGACTCAAAGTGTGATTTCCGTCTAATAGACGGGGTGTTAGTGTTTGTGCCCAGTTCGTTATTAAACATAATGTGCCCCAGTTCGTCAAAAAGTTCAAATAAGGGGATAAAGACTATGAGGAGACTCTTTTGAAATGACTTGATGAGGTAGAAGACGACGTAAGCGAAGCGGGATCAATTTGTGATGAAAATGTTGCCACTGACTACCATTGCTACACTGTACAAATTTTAGTGCCTGTCAGTTTTTTTTTGTTTTAATATTTTTTAATTTTTTTTTTATTTTCATGTTTATTACTCTTTGTTTAACTCGATTATAAATTTTTATCAAGATTCTTTAATTTGTTTCATTTTTATCCCACTTTTTTTCAGGAATAAAAAGTCACACAAACAATCCTTCCATTCTTGTTATAATGTTTGGTATTTTAATAAATACAGAAAAACTAGATCAATTACTGTGTTTTTCGGATAAGTAATACTTTCAGTAAGTCATCGACATATTTTTTTGCATTATAATATTTAACAAAAGAAAAATAACCAGTAAAATGTGAAACCCGTCTGTCAGGCGGTTAGTTAGTGTTTGCGCCATTGATTTAAGATGTTAGTACTTAAGGGTTAAAGAAAAGTCTATTAAAAATCAATTGTTGTATATAAAATCGAATTTCGATATCATTGAAAGTTCAATTACAAAATTAGAGGCTCAAAATTTATGTCTTCACAATAGTATGTCTATTGTTGATTCGGTTAAACAGAAAATAACAAATCTGAATGGGGAAATTGGAGTAAAAATTAAAGATAAACTTGATGACGTTTTAAACAAAAATGAGGGTTTCACTTTATTGCGTTCAATAAATAATATAATCAATTTTGGAAACTTCGATGAAAATATTAATATGGATCCGTCTCTAATAGCAAAGTTTAAATATGCCCCAATTACATCTTGTGACGTTGAGAGATCTTTTTCTGCCTATAAACAAATATTAACAGATAGAAGACATAATATTAGTTTAGAAAATATGAATCAATATATGATTATTTATTGTAACAATAAAAATATGTAAATTTGTTTTATTGTACTCTTTTTATAATATTAGTTTAGAAAATATGAATCAATATTGTAACAATAAAAATATGTACATTTATTTTATTGTACTCTTATTTATCTTGTGGTCAAAATAAAATATTTTGCCGTTTTATTTGTCACAAAACCTGAAGTTAAAAAAATATATTAAGAAATAATAATACAATTTGGTTTAAATTCAAACCTATTTATTTATTTTTATTATTTTTTATTTATTTATGTATTTAACGTAAACCATAAAATTATTCATATAAAAATAAGTGCATATATAAATGCATATTTGCATGTTAATTGTGCATATTCAGCTTGTTTTAAAATGCATATTGCATGCATATTTTAGACATTTTTTAGTGCATATTTTCCAGTCTCTACTCATCAGGAGGCACGTATGCTGCTCTCTCTGATCCAACCAAAACAAACCCCGGCGTGCAGTCACGGATTGCAACGAACGACATAGCATAGATGCTCTAACGGCAACTGCTATTAAAAGAATAAGTTTTCAATCTAATGGCATATAATACAACATAATATTACTCTACGTCCCACCAGACTGAAAACAATGGGAGCCTTCTCTGGTTACACCTACGAGGCGTCTACAATTTGCAAGCCATAACGGATGCTGAGACTAAGGAAGATGAGGGAATTTTACATTTTATAATTCACGTCCCATCTGCTCAGCGCGGTAAAGTTCAAACGAAAATGTTTCCTTTCTTACTCCAATCAAAGTAAACATGTAAATCAAAAATGAATAACCATTTTCAATTTCGTTGCAAAACTAATATACAGCCGCACCACATTCTAGTCCAATCAGAGAGTGCAGCAACCACCTCTACCGGTTTCTAAACTTATTAATCTCTCATCAGGAGGCACATAATATGCTGCTCGCTCTGATCCAACCAAAATAATCTCCGGCGTGCAGTCACGGATTGCAACGAACGAAATGGCATAGATGCCCTAGAGGCAACTGCTATCACAGGAGTAAGTTTTCAATCTAATGGCATATAAAACAACATAATGTTATTCTACATCCCACCAGATTGAAAACAATGGAAATATTCTCAGCATCCGTTATGGCTTGCAAATTGTAGAAGCCTCAGAGGTGTAACCAGAGAAGGTTCCCGTTGTTTTCAGTCTGGTGGGATGTAGAGTAACATTATGTTGGTTTATATACCATTAGATTAAAAGCTTATTCTTCTGATAGCAGTTGCCCCTAGGGCATCTATGCCATTTCGTTCGTTGCTGGGGTTGGTTTTGGTTGGATAAGAGAGAGCAGCATATGTACCTCCTGATTTTTTTTTAAATTTTATTAAGTGCAAATTTACAATCTACTCCAATTACAACACAGAGTATTTAGCAAATAGTAGCAAAGTCTTGAATCCTGGCATGCTTTGGGCACCATCCATCGATGGTTCTCCAATACACCTAATCAGTTAGGTCCTCTGGCCATGTCCTTTTCAGTCTTCTTCCCACAAGTGGCGGCTGGTAGAGTTGTTGAATAGTTTGACTTTCATGGGCGAAATTTCTTTCTTGGGCTTTGGTTGCTTGTAGTTTAATAACATCTTCGATGAATGGTATCCCAAGGTCATTATGGATAGTTATATTGGAGACGTACCATGGTGCATTCGCTATCATGCGCAGCGTTTTTGATTGAAAAGTTTGCAGTATTTTAGTGTTGCTCTGTTTGCTGCAGCCCCATAAATCTATACCATAACTCCATATCGGCTTTAGTATAATTCTGTATAATAATACTTTGTTTTCTAATGATAACTGGGATCTTTTACCTAGCAGCCAATACATTTGTCTGACTTTTAAATTTAGTTGAGCTTTCTTGGTTTTGATATGGTTCTTCCATGTCAGCTTTCGGTCCAAATGGAGTCCCAGGTACTTGACATCTGATTTTAAGGGGATAGGAATGTTGTTAATATGAACCTGTGGACAGTCGATCTTTCTTGTTGTGAACGTAATTTGTGAAGACTTTTCACCGTTTACTTTAATCTTCCATTTTGTTAACCATGTTTGAAGTGAATTTAAATAGTTTTGCAGTTTGTTAGAAGCTCTATCTGGGTTATCGTCTGATGTAAGGATTCCTGTATCGTCGGCAAATGTGGCCATAGTAATGTCATCATCAGCAGGTATATCAGCAGTGTAAAGGAGATAAAGGAAGGGACCGAGGACACTACCTTGAGGTACTCCGGATTGTATAGGATGATATTTGGAAAGTGAGGTATCAGGCTCATTCAGATATGATTTTAATATCAGGTATATTTCATTAGGCATATTCTTTTTCACTTTATACAACAGGCCTTTATGCCACACCTTATCAAACGCCTTTTCCACATCAAGGAATACTGCCGCACACATTTTCTTTCCCTCTAAAGTTTCTTTTATATAATTTACAATCCTATGGCACTGCTGTATTGTTGAGTAGTTCTGTCGAAAGCCAAATTGATGGTCAGGTATTATGTTATTTATGGTTATTCTTTCGAGAATTCGGACTAAAAGAAGTCTTTCGAAAATTTTTGACATTATTGGTAGAAGGCTTATAGGACGATAGGAGGAGGGTTCTGTAGGCTGTTTGCCCGGTTTCGCAATCATAATTATTTGTGCGTATTTCCATTGAATAGGAAAGTGACAAAGTTTTATCATGCTGTTATATACAATAGTTAGCAGGACTATCGCTTTTCTAGGCAAATGCTTTAGTACATCACCATTAATTAAGTCATAACCTGGAGCCTTATGAGGGTTTATTTTATTTATCGCCTTCCAGATCTCTGTTGGTGTACATGGTTTCAGTGGTAGTGATAATTGACAAGGAGCGTCGAGAAATGTGTATACTTCTTCATCTTCAGCATTGACTTCTGTATGTAGACTAAATACCTGGGCGAGGTGTTGTGCTAATGTGTTTGATTTTTCTTCATCAGTTTTTGCCCAGCTTAGATCCGATTTTCTAATTGGTGGAATAGATGCTATTGGTCTCTTGAATTTTTTGGTCGCTTGCCATAATGAATGGTCATTAGGTGTTAGGTTGGAGATGTAATATTTAAAAGTCTCATTACGGGCCTGGATTAAAGCTGTACGCAGTTGATGTGTTAACCGATTTAATTGTGTTTTATCCCGGGGATTCCTTGACCGCTGCCATTTGGCTCTAGCTCTTCTTTTTTCATTTAAAATTTCTTTAATTTGTAAAGGAATGTTATGATCATGGGTTTTAATTTTTTTATCATCTGGAGTTGACTTCCATGCAGCATCTTGTATTACTTCTGTTAAATGTTGCACTGCTTTTTCTATTTCATGGGGTTCTTTAATTCGATGTTCTAAGTTTATATTTGTGTTAATAATAGCTTGAAATTGTTCCCAGTTGGTTCTTTTATTGCAGAGTTTTGCCAGAGGTTCCTTCCAAATTACAGTTGTACTTAGTGTTATGATTATTGCGGTGTGATCTGAACTTAAATCAAGACTGGGTTCTATTTTATAATGTATATTTGAGATACCTTTGATAACGGCAAAGTCTAGCAAGTCAGGAATCTTGTTTTGATCGGTCGGCCAATACGTTGGCTGACCTGTCGAAAGGAAGTTTAAATTATTTCTCTGCGAGCACGCCAATAAATTTCGACCCTTTGGTGTTATAAGCCTCGATCCCCATACGGTGTGTTTGGCGTTCCAGTCTCCAGCTGCTATAAATCGGGGTCCTAGTCCTTGAAAGAAGGTCTCGTATTCTTCAATTGATATGGAGTGTCTAGGAGGACAGTAAATTGCTGCAATGGCAAGTGGCCATGTAAATGTTTCTATTTTTAGTATGGTTCCTTGTATTTTAGGTGTGGCGTAATTTTGTAGGAAATAGTGTTTAATAGAAGATTTAATAATAATTGCTGTTCCTGCGTGAGCAGTTCCATCACGATGATGAGTAAGGTACGTTGTGTATAAAGGGATTTTTACTACTGTTCTTTCGGTTGAGTGTGATTCTGAGATGAGAAGAACATCTAATTTATTTACTTTTAAAAATGCTGTGATTTCCTGTACATGGTTTGGTAGCCCGTTGGCGTTCCAGGCGGCTATTCTAATTGATGGAGCCATTAATTCGTTATTTTACTAATGACTGTTGTTAGCATGTTCAGGATCATGCTATTTTGGTTTAGAAGTTGATTAAATAGATTTTTGAATTCATTTAAGAAGCTTGTCATCATGTATGTTAAATCTTCACCATTATTTGGTCTGTTGATGTTTCCTGAGGTTACTTGAGCATAATTGATTCCATTTTGCTCATATTGTTGAGTCATTTGGTGCAGTGCTGGATTGGGATTTATGTATCCTTGTGTGTTTCTAGGTCCAGTTGTGTCGTTATTCTTGTTCTTTGCTTTTAATAAGTCTCGATAAAAAGTGCAGCCTTTATAGTTCGCTGGGTGGTTGCCCTTGCAAAGAGTACATGTTGCAGGTGTGACTTTCGGCTTTGTGCAACTTTTGGTGTCGTGTGATCCTCCACATTTAACACATTTATAAGGTTTATAACAGTATGACTTAGAGTGTCCGTATGCCTGACATCGAGTGCATTGCACAATGGTGTTCTTGTGTTTCGGAGCATCTACTCTAATTCTGGTATTGTATATAAATTCCACATTAAAAACTTTATTATTGTTGTTTTTTGGTTCCAAATCGACGAAAAATAATGGTAGGGGCTCTTTTGTTACTCTGAGCCGGATGTTTAAAACATTTCTGACTGTGTGGCCTTGCCTTAATAATTCAGATTTTATTTGCTCTAAGGGTATAGAATGGTGTAAACCTCTTAGGACGACTCTATATGCTCTTTCTTGTTTGAGTTGATAGCTAGGGTGTACTATTTTTTCTTCTCTCATGTAATTTATTATTTCCTATAAGAATCAGGTGTTTTGGCATTTATTTTAACAACATTTTCAGGAAGAGTGGTAGTATAATATGTTTCATCTTCAGTAACTTGCGCTATAGAGTCAGTCATTGCTTTGTAGTCTATTACTCTGTAAACATAAATAGGGGGCGGCTTGGGATCTTTCGTTTGGGTATTTGGGTTGTCATCGTTTCTTTTACTGGTATGGATTTGGTTTGTATCTGCGTTTTCTTCTGAGAGAGTTTGAAACCTATTAGATGTGCTTACTGAAGCACCTTGCTCAGTAGTTTCTGCTATTTTTCTACGTTTTCTTTTTGATCTCTACTCTTTTAGTTGTTGCCACGGACAAACATTTGCATCACTTTCCATGTTTTCATCGTCACTTGATGAGGAGGGTAGGGAATAATCTATTCCTTCTTCGAAAGTTTTTGAGTGTATCTATGGCTGCGGAGGAACTGAGTTTTGGCTCATTTGAGGTAAGGATAAATTTTGGAAATTAGATGGATGAGTGTACATATTTGGAAGAGGTGGGAATTGATTTTGATAATAGTGCATCATGTCTGCTGATACAGTGTTGTGTTGTTGCATATATTGATGATTTGGTTGCATTGGTATCATTGTATTTGAGGGTTGATTCATTTGTGCATTATATATATTGTTGACTGGACCGGATCCGTTCCCATTTCCAGGCAAAAACATTTTTATAAATGTATGATTAATATTTCTTGTCTAGTGCAATTGAGTCGCACCCAAGAATAATAAAATAAAAACATTTGGAAATAAATTGCTGATAAAAAGTCTATGTAGTCTTTGTGTAATTCTAATTCTAATTAATAGTCTATTTGGACACTTTGAATTTGGCAAACACTTAGCCAGCTAGTGGATAGTGTAATGTTCTTGCTGGACCACTTTCACTATTTTTAAACAATGCTAATTCACTATTTTTGAGGTATTAGTACTTTACAAACAATGGCTGATGTTTACCATGTAGTGGGGTCAACTGCACTATATATGTACCTCCTGATGAGAGACTAAAAAGTTTCGAAACCGATAAAGGTGCTTGCTGCACTCTCTGATTTAAGTAGAATATAGTGCGGCTGTATTTTCGTTTTGCAACGGAATTGAAAATGGTTATTCATTTTTGATATACATGTTTACTCTGATTGGAGTACGAAGGGAGCCATTCTCGTTGGAACTTAGCAGATGAGAAGTGAATTATAAGTTGTAAAATTCCCTCATCTTCCTTAGTCTCAGCATCCGTTATGGTTTGCAAATTGTAGAAGCCTCGGAGGTGTAACCAGAGAAGGTTCCCATTATTTTCTTTTCAGTCTGGTGGGATGTAGAGTAACATTATGTTGTTTATATGCCATTAGAGTGAAAACTTAGTCTTTTTAAATATAAAAATCTTTATTAGATCTTATAATTCAAATAATGTCCATCTATAACGAAAAGAGTTTTATAATTCATTACCACATTAATAAGCGCGACAAAAGATCCCCACATTATTTTCTTTTTTCGCCAAATTAAATAACACAATGAAACGTTCTCAAAGGTCTTCATTTCCATAAAATGTTTTTCTGTTCTATATTTATATTACCTGACTGTTGACCACGCATAAAAACTCCACAATAAGTTCATTTCAAAGAAAAGAAATATAATGGCATGCTAAAAGTGTGGGCGAGAAAAAAATCATGTTCAAGAACAACTTTTTATTCTCACTTAAGGCTTTTACTGAATTCAAGTGTTTTTTATTTCCGAATGAAAATTTATTATTTTTATGTAGGAATAAGCTAAAAGGAATTTTGGTCCGTTATACACTCAATCACATTGTTTTTTTGTTGTTGTTTTGTTTTTTGGCCTTGGTCTGGAACCTTTAGACACGTAACTACATATAAATATTAATATCAATTCATACAGAAATGTACAGGGTGGACACTTTTTATACCCAGATCACATAAAACAGGATTACAACTATGATAATACTTTTTTCATTATGTTAAGACCTATACCCGTTTCAACACCTCGAAGGTTTAGATCCTCTTATACAAATTGAGTCCATAGTTCTTTACCCGTGCGTCATTAATACCTGGCAAGATTAAACACATACTTTTTCTCTAGCATCATTGTCTTTCACTCATGAAACTAAAGACAAACCAGCTACTACTACTGTTATTAAGTAAAGACACATATTATTATCATGAACGCATTTTACTCAGTACATCGAAAAGAGATAGGTACAAAACGTTTCTAGTTTGTTTACTTGAGGCTGATTTTTGAGGCGTTTTTGCATTTAGAACTTATTTGTATTACACAAACAGTTGTTTTCACAACTAATTTTATATTGGAGTTTGAACTTTTATGGTAAGTTTATTATTTTGGCATTAACTTACGTACAAAACCTCATTCAAACAATTAAGGAATGGTTTTGTTTAAGTTTCGGCAAATGTGAAAACTATCATTTTACATTATATTGATTTGATAACGTTAAATTTCATAATATAAGACGTGATTGGAGCAGTACCCACTTTCTGTCACTTGCTGTTGCGTGAAGTGAATTTCCGAATTATTGCGCATGCGATGATGCACGACTAAAGAACCATGGACTCAACTGTAGCTTCAGAACGGTTGCAATTTTTTCGACAGTTTTTGTTGTTGGGCTGTGTAATAAGACAAAAACAGCAATAAAAGTGTATTAGTGATATTTTTTCTTGATTTTTATTTTGATATATTTTTTTTGTTATAATCTTTTTTTAAATTTTTTGTTAGGTTACAAATTTAACTAAATACAGGATACTTTACTATCAGATAATAAGGTCAGGTAGGTAATCAACTTATACATGACCGGAAATTTGGTCAAAATAGGAAATCATACATCAATAACATAAAGTTACATGAAGAGTTCAAATATCGACTTCCAGTTCTACTTTCGGTAGATCACTTTTCGGTAATCACCTAGAATTAACGAAGTCAAATTGCTTGTTTAAATTAGACTAGATTTTATATTATCAAAGAAAGGCGAAAAATACACAAAATATTAAAATAGGAAAAAATCACAACAATATTATACTCATATAATAAATAAGAATCACGGATGGATACTATGGCTTAATTTGTGGTGACTAGGGGCCCTTTAAGGTTACAGAGGAAAGAGGTTTTTTTGGAAGAAGAGACGAAGTAGAAAGTCATTAAGGCTGAAAAACTCGCAAACTCCATTCGGGCGCAGATGTACCTTCCAGAAACTGAAGATAACGATCAGAAGGTATTATTAACACGAATGAAAAATAAAAATTCCATACTCAGGACTAATTTATGGGCCTCATATATTTTAAAACAAATCATCAGAACAACTTGTGAACTGAAAGAATTTCCAGGCCAAAATTACTAACAGGAAAAAGGTGCAGACCTTGCTGTAACTAAACAAACACATCTCGCATTATTGTTTATGCCAGAAAACATGATAAAAAATCAAATGGTACTATTTGTGAATCTTTTAATCTGTCCATTGGCTTGCCATTGTTAAATATATAAAAACATACTTTTTTAGATATTATACTGAAAAAATGTTAATGTTTTTCTTTTGTTTTATTGAGGTATAATTATTTGTGATGTTCAACAGAGTGTAAAAAATTACTTTTTTCTTTTAATGTTTATTCTACTTAATGTATTATTTTCAATTTAAAATGTGTTTTACGTTATAGTTAAAAAACGTGCACGATCGAATAAATTGCTCGGTCCAAGTATTTTTTAAATTCTGGGACCAAGCATTCAGTGTTCTAATACAAATTCAATAATGTAATTCATTCCCAGCACTGTCCACAATGTACTAAAATGTAGATTGTCATGTGCTCACCGGCGAGCACGTCGTCACATAAAGCAAAATACAAACGACAACCCCCAGGCCCGTTATTAATTGCGCTTACCACAAATTTACAAAATTTACTTCAGTTTCGGAAAGACGGTTATACAGATATTTTTCACGTACAACCAAACTTATCTGGAATCATTTGTTATTATTTCAAGCGAATTTTACAATAATAACATAGGAAGTTATTTATTTTAAAGCAATTTAGTCAGTAATATCTACATATAAAGTAAAGAAAACAACAGTGTATTGAACCAAAAAATTGAAACTATTTGTTTGAAAGGCAATATCATCAAACTTTTCAGTATACAAGCCCTTACGCTGTTCACGCTTCTATCCAAATTGGCAACATTTTGTTGTAGTAGGTTGTTTCTTTGTGGTTTATGGATTATTTCGATGAGCTCTAATTTTTGTTCGATACAAATGCTCTATACGATTCAGATCGGGTGGGCAAGCAGGCCACTCCATTACAGTTATATATTCTGCTTCAAGAAAGGTTTATTTCATTGCACCTCTCAAGGAATGAACTTTCCTTCCATTGCACCTATCCAGATTCTAACTAAAATTTCTAGAACCAAATCAACATACTTGCGAACTGTTAAAGTTGAAGAATGCAGCGGAAGAAACTTACGTTGAGTTGAAACAGAGTGCAGAAGCAGTAGGGCTAGCAATAAATACAAATAAAACAAAACTACTCATACAAACCAGATCAAATAGACCGGCGCAACAACACTTTATTGACGATATAGAACATGTGAATAGATTCACCTACCTAGGAATGGATCTGGTTGCAAGCAATGAAGAAGAACCGGAAATAAATAGAAGGCTTGTGCTGGCAAATAAAGCCTATTTCGCGATGAGCCACATATTCAAATCGCGAGACGTACACCGGAAAACAAAACTCCGGGTATATAAAACAATAATCAGGCCCATAGTAAGTTATGGCTGCGAAACATGGGTGGTGACACAGAAATCTGCCAATGCATTAGATGTGTTTGAAAGAAAAGTATTACGTAGGATACTGGGCCCAATAAGTGAAAATAATAACTGGCGAATTAGGTATAATAGAGAAATATACGAGCAATATAGCCAACCAACACTAGCACAATACACTAAACTGCAGAGATTACGGTCGGCAGGGCACGTGGTCCGCATGCATGAGAATAGAATCCCCAGGAAATTGCTGAATGCAAGAAAATGCAGGGAAGAAGACCTGTTGGAAGACCTAAAAAGAGATGGGAAGACGAAGTCGATGAGGATGCCAGGAACTTCCTGGGAACGCGTTCATGGAAAAGAACAGCGGTAAATCGAAATGATTGGAGAAGCTTGTTGAAGGTGGCCAAGGCTTGATTTGGGCTGTAGTGCCATTGGATGGATGGAGGTTGTTTCTTTGTGGTTTATGGATTATTTCGATGAGCTCTAATTTTTGTTCGATACAAATGTTCTATAGGATTCAGATCGGGTGGGCAAGCAGGCCACTCCATTACAGTTATATATTCTGCTTCAAGGAAGGTTTATTTCATTGCACCTCTCAAGGAATGAACTTTCTTTCCATTGCACCTCTCCAGATTCTAACTAAAATTTCTAGAACAAATCAACATACTTACTAACTGTTAAAGTTGCTTGAATGAAAATTACTGCTTAAATTAATTAAGTTTTTTTACCGATAATACCGCCTCCTCAGAACAAGACACTGCTTTCTTTCTGTGAAGAAATCTGGTTTCCATTAATGCTTGTCTTCCCCGCCCTCTAGGTAAAAGTATTCGTCGGTTATCTGATTCTACAGCAATCCTGGTTTCGTCTGAAAATAGAACATTTTACCAAATTCAAATATTCCAATTTTGGTGTTCTTCTTCTTTTTGTATAGACATGACTCTGTCTGTTTTTTCAATGTGCCTCTAGTAAGTTGTGGTTCTATCGTTTTCGTGGTCTCCCACTGATCGTCTTTCTATTGGGGACCGTCTCTAGCTGTCCTGACTACCCTATTTGTTGTCATTCGGCTTATGTGGTCATTCCATTCTATTCTTATGTTCCTTACCCAGTTATTAATGTTATCCAGCTTGCACCTCCGTCGTATATCTGTACTTTTAGCTCTGTCCCATAGAGTCTTACCATCGATTTTTCGAAGGGTTTTTATCTCCGCTGTTTCGTGCAATATTTTTGTCCTCTCTGTATCGGGTCGTGTTTCTGCCGCGTATGTCATTATTGGTCTGATGACTGTTTTGTAAATTCTGCCTTTCATTTCTTTTCCGATATTTTTATTTCTCCATATTGTGTCATTCAGGCAACCTGCGGCTCTGTTTGCTCTATTCGCTTGATCTTCCACTTCTGTTTCGAGCCTTCCGCAGCTAGAAAGTGTGATGCCTAGATATTTAAACTCCATCACTTGTTCTATTATCTGACCTTCCAGGCCCAATTTACATCTTATTGGATGTGCTGTTATAACCATGCATTTTGTCTTTTTTAAGGAAATTAACATGTTACATTTTCTGGCGATTATGTTGAATTGGTGCAGCATACGTTGTAAATCATCTTCACTTTGAGAGATTAGTATTGCATCGTCTGCATAACAAATTATTTTAAGTTGTTTTTCTCCCATTTGGTATCCTTTTTTAGTTCATACTTTTTTATTATTTCGTCCATGATCAGCTTGAACAATAAAGGACTCAAGGAATCCCTTTGTCTTATCCCATTGTCGGCTTCAATTGGGTCAGTTAGTTCATCCTCCACTTTTACTTTTATTGTGTTGTTTTGGCAGATGTTTTCTATCGTTTTAATTATTCCCAGAGGTACCTCTCTCAAGTATAAAAAGTGGATAACGTCCTTTAATGTGACCCTGTCAAATGCTTTCTTAAGATCCACGAAACATAAATATGCCGGTTTGTTGTATTCCACCGATTTCTCTTGAACTTGCCTCATTATAAATATAGCGTCAGTGCATGACCTTACCGACCTAAAACCTTGGTGTTGACGACATCGATTTAGGTGACCAATCTTGTGCTGCCTGGAAAACTCGGGAAACCGTAACTGTCTCCCGTTGTATAGTCTTTAGACACGAAATCTTCTTCTTATCGTTTAATCTTATAAGCTGTCCTAATTCCTGATACATAGAATAGACTTTAGACACAACGTCTACCACTGCAACTATGTCCCCCAGAGACATTCCTTGCTCCGTAAGATCAATAATCTTTCTCCTTTGCACGTCCATTAACCTCACATAAGAAATAAATATTGAAAGATATAAAGGCAGTTTTTGTTTTTATTTCATTCAGAGTTGGACCACCGTCTCCATAGAACCTAGTTCAGCATCCCATGCATCCTCAGTGAAGCTATGTAGTCACAACTCTGAAAGAAATATCAACAACCCTGCCTGTTTAAGGGAAACCATCGCGATGCAATTATTATTCCTTTTGAGAGGCAATCCAGCGATATATCTCAAAATGCGAGGAAAACAACGAAAAGCCCTAGATACAAAGTTTACTACTTTTTAAACAATTAGAATAAATATTGGTTAAAAATACATGAGAATTCCATATAAGTTTTATTTAAGCCTATGGGTATATAATTCGCAAATATTTTACGGCTATCCCTACTTTTTCTGTCTTTACACGGCAAATTACGTGTAGCAAAATTCAAACTGGTATGGATATGTAAACATTACTAGGATGTCATTTTACTTGAAAATGTCATCATTGACTTAAAGAGATGGCTTTTGAATGTTCTTTGATAACTGTTATTTGTATAATTGCAAATTATTAATTCAGTTAATAAATGTGATAATTTTTTCACTAACTATGTATTCAGTGATTTTAATAATTTATATGTACAACAAAAACTAATATTCAATCGACAAAAAAGGAAAAGTGATTTTTAATAATATGGAGCGCTTACAATTTTGAATATCTTTAACAACAAAATACTTGGATCACAGAATATTATCCTGATGTATTCTTTGCTTGGATCTTCCACAAATAATACACAATAAATAACTTTTTATTAAGTTCACGTCTTAAATCCATTATTTATCAAATACACTATATATCAATATTATTTAATCAACAACTCAAAATATTCACGATGCCATGTCAAATATTTAAAATTGTCAGGTTTCCATTTTTTTCGAATCCTGAAAAAACTAATAAATACTTTTAAAAAATTTAAACGTAGAATGAAAGACTAAATTTTACCGAGGGCCGAAAGTCCCTTGGAATAAATAAAAAGTTTATTTTGAATGAGATATTTGAAATTAAAAATCACACTAAATTTTCTCTTAGTTTTTCACTCCTGTAACTTATTAAAATAAACATTATAGAATTTCTCAGGGACTTTCGGCCCTCACTAATAACGTGATCTTTCATTCTGCGTTTAAATTTTTCAAAAATATTTATTAGTTTTCTCAGGATTCGAAAAAAATTAATCCCCATTTGAATAGCATTGAATAGAATAAAATAAAAAAATTGTATGCGTGTTACTGTTAATTTTTTACTTGATTTGAATTTTCCGCACCGTCACATAAAGCTGCAAATTTTGCTCATATTTTACATTTACCATAAAGTTTTCAAGGCGACGTTTCCCAGTAAAATTAATTGTAAACTGACCACCACAAGAATAATTGGAGCAATATGTTTGCTTCCGTACATTCGTCATAACAGCTTTGTTCACTTCTACGAATTGCATTAGAATATCTGCATGAAATCAGTGTTTGCTCTCGTAAAACTATTAAGTTACTTCGCGTATAAAGCATACAAAAAATTTGAGAAATTTAAATTTGAAAATTTAATATTTTTCTTGAAGAGAGAGAGGCTTAGATTATGTATATTTAACGTGGTTATGTATTACAATTGGACCACTTTCTATCCAAGAAGTAAAAAAATTTATTACCAAAACGAATATTAAACTCACCAAGCTTCCGGGTTTGACCGCGTCGGTTGTTACTGTGCCAAGCTTTCGACCTGCCCTCTGACGTCTTCCGCGGTATTAGTCTCCTGAGTCCCCAGGCACTACCTCCTTACTACTCACCGCGCTACTGCTGCTGGGAACGACGGACGGTTTATATGGCTACTTGGCTGCTTCAATGGTGTGGTTACCTGACGTGGAGCTTGGGTGGAAGGTGGCCAGAAGATTTTTCCTGACGACGAGATTTTGATTAGTCAATGGGATGGGCAATGTTTTCTCTATAAAAGATCTTCACGTCGAAGGTTACCGGGTGCCATCATCTCTTATATGAGGCGCTCAGAGCAGCAGTTGCCTAAGCCACTAATTGAGCATTTTTAGATTAGTATATCAGTAAAAGCAGCAACATAAAACCTTATAAATAATTAGAGACTCATACGAGTCATGAAAGTCTAAACAGTTTTCGACGAGCCCTGAGTATTTAGACAGTTCGATTGTTGGTAATTCAATGTTACAATTTTTATCATTATTTGGGCCTTGTTATGCAAAAAGCAACCAACCCACATTTTTGAGGAAAACAAGATAATGTCACATATCGATTTAAAAATGTGTATTCTACATTGTGTACAAAGCAACCAAGCCATTCTAAATATTAAACCATAAAAAATACTACTCCAAATTATTTCTGTTTAATAATACTTCACTTAAGATTTCGTATAAGACAACCAACTCACTTGGATTGTTTGTGTGACTGAACATATTATTATTGCACTGTCGAAAAGTACCAGCCAAGTGGGTTGATATTGTTATGCCGATTACGGTTCCTGGAATGTTGCATCTTTTTGTTTTTACGTGTAGGTACTGACCAATGTTAGTTAGTGCTTAAATATTAAAATATTTGTTGTGTTATATCTATTATATTATGAAGAAATCTTTGAATCTTTAATGCGAAAAATATGTTTAAATCAAGAACTGTTAAAATAATTTAAGCGGCTCGCGAAATTGCAGAAAATGGTAAGTTTTAGGATTAAGACTATGTTTATCTTACTTTTTAAACATTATGGTTTGTTGTTTTGACTGATTATCGCATATTTTTTATTTGTATTGATATTAGGTTTAATAGTAGAAATTTTTTTTTCATGTTTTTTTCGGTTTTATTCATGGATTCTGTGGGTTGGTTGGATTTTGCAGATTGCACTTTATTAGATATATTTCCAACAGCAAAAAGAAACCAACCCTCAATATGGCTATTTTTTTTGTAAAAATTTATTAGGATAATTTTGATACCTACTACTATGATAAAATTGCTCTAAAATTAAACTATTGATTAGTGAAGTTATCGTTTAAAAAAATATGACGGAAAATTAAATATTTAGAAAAACATAAAAAGTTAATTTTCTCTTAATTTACAAATTGAGGGTTGGTTGCTTTTTGTTTAACATGGCCCATTTGAGCTATAGTTTTTATTTTTTTTTGATTTAAATTATTTGACATTTCAGATGATTTATTTAAAACAGATTTTGATAGACAAGTAATTTTTCTAACGCTACTGCAGAAAGGAAACTCTTTTCAAAGTCTCCCCTTAAATAAATGTCATTTTTAGACACAGAATATTCCAGACAGTCGGATTCATCTTAAATTGTTTCAAAAGTTCTTTTCGTCTTAAGCCTGATTTTTATTAAATGGTTAGTAAAATTTGTTAATTTGGATTTAATTTTTAAAAATTTTTTTAGGTAGCATTTTAATATCTGACATTTTACTTATGCCAAATTTTACTTATGTCAAATATCAGGAATAATAAATTCTATTAAAGAAAAATTAAATCAAATTTATGTATTAAGAAAAATTAAACAGGACATTACTTCCGATGAATCGATGTATTATTTTAACCGCAACAGACCAATTTTTCCTCACAGGTGGTTCTATCGCAGCGATTGCAAGAAAGTAGGTGTTACCGTTATGAACTAGAATGGGACGATCCAATCGAGTGCAACAGCTAAATATTCGTTTCTGATATGAACAGAAGTTTTAAGTACTCTAATGGACCAACTATACTTGCTGCGTCGATGTAAGAACATAAATTTATTTGGATCTTGATTTGAGGACTAAAATTATTATCAATATCATACTTTACTTGAGAAAACCTGGTCGAAGAACTAAACCTTGAAGGAATGTGAAAAAACCATGAATGTTGGACTGTATATTGCGCTGGTTTGAACTTTTCTTTGAATAAAAGTACTTTGTAATAATACCATCTTTGGTTTATAAGATTACACTTGACCCCTAATTTGACTTATCTCTTCTAATAACAGAATATAAGAGGTGGCTCTATGAACGAACAGACAGATATGGATAATTCAAGGTTTTCAATATTTTTTTAGTTGTAAAATGGGTGAAAACACAACTTGTATTATAAAATAATAAATATTAAATATTATCCCAAGCTTCGTGCAATAAATATCACCTGTCACATTTACAAATTCGCTTTACCAAAATGAACTCTTTACTCGATAATTTACTACAGCAATAAAGAGCAATCTATCATTATAAATTAAGCGATACGAGCGTCAAAGATTTGTAAGGGTAATGTTCAGGTAGTGGAAAAAACGCTATGATAAACCCAGCGAAAGATAAAATTTCTCCATCATTGCCATGGACCATGATAGATAATTCACTGCTCAAAAGAGCGACTTCCCCATTTACCATCCGCTGCCTCGACAATGGGTCGCTAAATAACTTTTGGAATGGAAACAAGAATATTTGTCAACAAAGTAGCTTCGCGGAAATCCGGTATAATTTAAAAAGTTCTGAATTACGTGCTGACTGTATATAGGTAACATATTACTTTTTAATACGTTTATCTCTTGCATTAGTATTTTGAAAAAAATACAATATCATGATATTGTGACCATATACATTAGTACACTATGTATTAAAATTTTTTTGATAAAATGAAAGACATAATTTAACTATATTATTATGTTCTGCGAGTTATAACAGTGTTCCTACAGTATAAGGTACCTAATGAACATGATAAAGTATTGTTTATTTTGTAGAGGACAAACTTAAAGGATGGGAAAATTACATTACGAGACTATTCCAAGACGATAGGAGTAGTTCACCTCTGGATATTACTAATTGCGACAGATAATAACACGCTCTAAGGTAATACAAGCCATGCAATCATCAAAAAATGGCTAAGCGACATATCCTGATGAAATTACAAGTTCAGTATACAAGCTTATAGATGATAGCAATGCTCTAGAGGCTCTAACTTCTTTTTTCAATACCATTTATATCAGGGGACACCTACCTAATAGTTTGTCTAATTCAGTATTAGTAGCTCTACCTAAGAAGACTACAGCAAACCTGTACTGATTTTAGAACCATCAGCTTGTGAATCCATTAATTGAACATTTATTTAAAGGTAATTGGACATATCTGGAATATATGTAAGAAATACCTAGTGACACACAGTTTGGTTTCCATAACGAGTTTGTAACAAGGAAGGCACTGTTTGGGATAAACGTACTTGCTCAAAGATGTCATGATGCATCTGTAGACATGTACTGTTGTTTTGTTGATTTTAAAATGGAATTTACTCGTGTTAAACACTCTATATTGATTGAAGTTCTAAAAGGCATTGGCTTGGATGGCAAACATCAGTTCTAGAAGACTTTAGTTGACTTTAGTAGGTTTCGAATCACAGGCCTTTAATATTAAAAAAGGACTACGGCAGGGATGCCTCTTATCGCCCCTGCTTTTCATCATTTACTCCGAAAAAACTTTAAGGGATGCAGTTTCTGAAAAATAAGAGAGAAAATTGTTAACGGCAAAGTCATCAATAATTTGTGATATGTGGACGACACGGAATTCCTAGCTTCTTCGCAAGAAGGTCGGCAAACCTTATTTGAGGTATCTTTGAGAGATGTAAGGAAGCAGGTCTAGATCTGAACATGCGGTAAACAAAAATACTCGTAATAAGTAAACAACAGAATATAAAACCGTCTATTTATATAAAAACTAAAAAGTGCCGAACTTGAGAAAATTAATTAAATTGTTTAACTTGAGTATCTATATATGCATATTAGTGTGGGCTGATTATCGGAGAATAGGCCATTTTTGGGAAAAGTTATTTACCAGCAATTTTATTGCTGGAATTGAATTATAAGATCCTATATATTAATAATATAGGTATGGAAAGTCCTCAGATAGTGTGCTACTTTTTTTATAAACAAAATGGCGCCCGAAAATCGCGTTTTTTTCAATTATTGCTCTATAACTCCGAAAATTTTAACTTTACAACAAAAACACTCAAATAAAAATTCACCGTGATTAAATTCTGCATAGAGACGTGTTTTCCCGATCTGCTCCGACGAAAATTTTCCTCGGAAAATGCGGGTATTCCCAACAAAATCTTTAATTTTCAAATAAAGTTTTTGATAAGTAATTATTTACCAATAATTAAATAATTTGGTGACATAAAAGCCTTCTTGGTTTAGATTATAGTTCCAGAAGCTGGTGAAAATTAAACGAATATTTTAGCAACAATTCAATTGTTAATTAATAATTTACGGTCGCAATAATAACCAAAATAATTATGATGCACTGATCAAACTTTGAAATCTTATAAAGATGAGATGCCTGTTTAACATTTTGTCGACAAAATATAAATTTTTTATTTTTTTGCATAATCTTTAAATGTTTTGAAAAAAATAGTTGTAAACAAATTAACGTTTCTCAGAACGTTTTTATTTTATTATAATTTAAAAAAAATAGGTAAAATGCGCATTTCAAATATCTTGAAAATGAATGCTTTAAAACTTTTTTGCAATCATTTGCAAAAAAGTTATGAAACAGCAAAGTAAACATACTATTACTACGGTGTTAATAATTTTTTTTTAATTCTTTCAAAGCGTAGAAGTGAGTTTAAAGTACAAGCTAATTATTTATAAAACAATATCGATTTTCAGCTTAATGGTTATATTTTAATTAAAGATTATAAATATATTTTTTTGTAATTTACACGCGCGAAAGTAGAATAATACAGTACCGTAGCTACCCGCCCACATACACAACTCGCGCGAGTTTAAGCGTGTCAGTCGCTTCGAGTGAACATTTTATCTCCGGCTCTGTATCAAGCCTACTTTCGCGCTAAAAATTACAAAAAAAGTATTTTTAATCTTTGATTAAAATATAACCATTGCACCAATTTTTGACATACTTTGTGAGTAATTAGATTGTACCATAGACTCACTTTTAAGCTTTGAAACAATTAAAACAAATTATAAACAATGGAGATATCGTATATTTATTTTGCTGTTTCCTAACTTGTTTGCAAATGGTTGGAAATTTTTTTTAAAGCATTCATTTTCAAGACCTATGAAATACGCATTTTAAGTATTTTTTAACCCTTAACTATAGAGATCCGGTATTTTTTACCGGCGGGCATTCCCAAAATGTGGATTTCATGGTAACCTCACCACTTAAGTTCATGTGTCTCTGTACCTCTCGGGTAGTTTGTATAACAATGCTAGTCAAAGCGTGTAGTGTGTATTGTCAATATTTTCTTTTCTAGCACACATCAAAAATCTTAACAGGTAAAAAGTACCGGATGTCTGTGTTAAGTAAGTATTTTTATATGGGTACTATATTTGTAAATCTGAAATGTTTATATTATTTTTTGGAGTTTGTAGGAAAAAGTAAAGAAATTGACTGTGGAAGTCATCCTGGACCTTCAATGAAGGTTAAATTTGACGATAAAAATTTTGAGGCCACTTTGCAAAAATGGAATTGCCATTTAATTTTGTGATAATTTTACCCCTTGTTGATTTTTTCTCATGAATGTAAAAATTTTTGTGAATGCTATTTTATGTTTTCTTTGTGATTCTATGTTACGTTTATTTGTTAAAAAAAAGTCTAAATTTTTTTTCATAGCATTTATGGCCGTTTGTTTCAATAGACCAAAAATGTTACCAAAATTCTGGTTTAATAGATTATTCTTCAAAAATCTTTTATTATATTATTAAAATCACTCGTTTTACCATTTTTCCCATATCCAGAGACTCCATAAAAACTCATAATGCAAAACTGTTTTGTTTTTTATTATTAACTTTATATTTTGACTCTATTTATAATGGCCGGTAAAAAATACCGGGATCTGTAATTACGTGCTAATATTGGGATGTCGGTAGTTAAGGGTTAAAATTAGAATATAATAAACAATTTCTAAGAAATGTTGATTTGTTTATAAAAATTTTTTTTAAACATTTAAAGATTATGCAAAAAAATGAAAAATTTATATTTTGTCGACAAAATATTAAATAGGCATCACACCTTTATAATCTTTCCAAGTTTGATCAATGTCTCGTGATTATTTTGGTTGTTATTGCGACTGTAAATTGTTAATTAACAATTGAATTGTTGCTAAAATAATCGTTTCATTTTAACCGGCTTCTGAATTTATAATCTATACCAAGAAAGCTTCTATTTCACCAAGCTATATAATTATTGATAAATAATTACTGGCCCAAAAAATTTATTTGAAAATTCGAGATTTTGTTGGCAAAACCCACATTTTCCGAGGAAAATTTTTGTCGGAGCAAATCGGGAAAAACCTGTCCCTATGTAGAATTAAATTGGGGTGAATTTTTATTTGAGTATTTTTGGTGTAAAGTTTAAATCTTTGGAGTTATAGAGCAATAATTGAAAAAAATACGATTGGTCGGCGCCATTTTGTTTATAAAAAAAGTAGCACACTATCTGTGGACTTTGCATACCTATATTAATAATATATAAGATCTTATAATTCCATTAAGGCAATAAAATTGCTGGTAAATAACCTTTCTTTGTACTTTACTAATTAGACCAACGTATTATAACTATTTTTTTTTTCAAAATTTAAAGATTATGCAAAAAAAAGAAAAATTTATATTTTGTCGATAAAATATTAAACAAGCATCTTATCTTTATAATTTTTATAAGTTTGATCAATGTATCATGATTATTTTGGTTATTATTGCGATCGTAAATTGTTAATTAACAATTGAATTGTTGCTAAAGTATTCGTTTAATTTTCACCGGCTTCTGGAATTACAACCTATACCAAGAAATTTTTGATGTCACTAAGTTATTTAATTATTGATTAGTAATTACTTACCTAAAACTTTATTTGAAAATTATAGTTTTTGTTAGGACAACCCGCATTTTCCGAGGAAAATTTTCGTCGGAGCAAATCATGAAAAACATATCTCTATGCAGAATTGAATTGCGGTGAATTTTAATTTGGGTGTTTTTGTTGTAAAGTTAAAATCTTCGGAGTTATAGAGCAATAATTGAAAAAAATACGATTTGTCGGCGCCATTTTGTTTATAAAAAAAAGTAGCACACTATCTGCGGACTTTGCATACCTATATTATTAATATATAGGATCTTATAATTCGATTCCAGCAATAAAATTGCTGGTAAATAACTTTTCCATGAATTTTGCTAATTAGCCCAGAGTATAGATATTTACTTGAGAAATTAGATCCAAAATATTACATGCCAAAGCCGCTTTTAGAAAGATGTCCAAGGCATTCTCTAACAGATACCTAAATTGGCAAAGAAGATCTGTCTATTTCGCTGTTACGTGTTTTTGGTCTTACTTTATGGTGCCGAGTCTTAGACTGTAGATACAATTGATCTAAATCGCCTTAAGGCTTTTAAAATGTGGTGCTACAGAACAGTTTTAAGATTCGAAACTCCACAATATTCCAACGTCTCAGCAAGACTACAGAAAGCATCAAGAAGAGAAAGCTGGTGTATTTCAAATAAGAAATGAGAGGTCCTGAATATAGGTTCCTACAAAATACTATGAAAGGTAAAATAGCAGCCAAACAGAGTTCAAGACGGAGAAGGTCTTCATGGATGAATAACTTGCAAGATTGGTATATTATTGATACAAGCATGCTATTTAGGATGGCTGTAAATAAAATTAAAATAATTCCTGATCACTTGACTGCGGCTGCAGCAGATTTAAAAGTTAACGTAAAACTGTTGTGCCTGTTCGTTCCAAAGGTATAATATAGCTGGGAAGTGTTCTAATGGTATTTTTCTTTATATACCGTCTCTTCTAATCGAAGGTCATATGTCATCATCATTATATCTACTCTAACTATATATAATATGTAATAATACGCCGCGAGCCGCACCGACAGCTAGAAACTTTTTTTATTTGTATTTATTTATTTATTTTTATTTATTTATTTATTTATTGTTTTTACATATGACCTGGCCTCTAATGACTAATCCAGGTCATTTTTTCCTGATGGGATTACAGATATTTTTTTATATTTTTACATTTTTTACTAAACTACTAAATCTATTTTTACAATTTATTAACTAATTTGCCATAATCTATTAATTACGTTACAAACATTTACAAACAAATACATTTAACAAATTTAAGCAAACATAAAATATTTTTGGTGCCATCAACTCCCTTCTAAGTTATAAAGACAGTCCCTCTATTTTCAGAAGGGAGTTGGTAGTCTTTTTTTTATTTAATGAATTATTTATTGATTTATTATTTTTATTTATTTATTTTATATTGAATTATTATTATTATAATTGTAAATATCTATTTTTGAATTTATATTTTATTTTATTTATTTTAAGTTTATCTTACTCAACTTCATCAGGGTTGGATTATTTGTTGTCTTCTTCTATTATTATAGATTTTTTGTTGTTTTTTAGATATTATTTCTGTTAGATTGTTTAATATTCTAAAATATCTTTCATTTTGTAATATATCTCTTATTTCAATTCTTTCTAATCTTCTTCTCATTTCTCTACGTTCTTCATTTTCTATAGTATTTTCACAATGTAACACTATATGTTCTGGTGTACCTAGTTCTCCACATTTACAATATGCATCATCTTTTAAGTTAAATCTTTCCAAATATGTTAGGTACGGTCCATGTCCTGTTAAAAAGTGTACTAAACCTTGTTTTGGATTAAAATAATTTGGAATGTTTTCTAATATTGGTATAAAATCGTATAAACGTCTAGATTTTGTTGAATTTTCCCATTCATTTTGTCTTTTTCTATTTATTATTTCTTTTAATTCTCTTTTATTTCTTATATCTAATCCTATTTTTTGTATTACTTTTTCATATTTTTCTTTTTTTAGCCAATAATTATTACATGCTCTTTTTTGTGTTTCTAAATGCATTGGCATTACTCCAGTTAAAACTGTGAGTGCCTGTGTTGCAATTGTTCCAAATGCTCCCGTCATTCTTACAAGAAATCCTCTCTGAGCTCTATTTAATTTTTCTGCATTTTTTTTATTTATTAATCTATGTGCACATACACTTGAACCGTACCCTACAATTGATGCAAGTATTGTACTTAGGTATACATATTCTCATCTGTCGGAACGAAATTCTATATTCCTTCTGTGCTAGACTAGCAATCCTATGCATGATCTTTGTTGCCTTTTCACAGACACAACTCATGTGTTTTGTAAATAATTTTTGTTCGTCTATTATAATACCTAAATATCTTGTTTCCATTTTTCTTTTTATTGTTTTCCCTCTAATTTTTATAATTGGATCTCTTTCTAAATTTCCTTTTATTAAACTATATGTTGTTTTTGAATCTGATATTGTTAATTTTACTTTATTCATCCAATCATTTACTCTTATTAATACTTCATTTGATTTATTTTCTAATTCTCTTCTTGAGTTTGCATCTATGATCAACAACAAATCATCTGCATATGCCATGCTTCCAAACACTTCAGGATCTATAGTCAATTGTTCCAACAGTTCCTTTAGCATTACATCCCAGAACATAGGTCCACATACTGATCCTTGTGGACATCCTTTTGTGATATGTTTTGTCTTTTTTACTGTTGGACAGCTTAGGCTTGCATATCGGTCTTGACAGTAGTTTCTGAGACTTCCGTACAGATTCTTTGGACATCTCATTCTTCGAAGCCTTTCAAAGGATGACGGCCACCAAAGATTGTCAAAAGCCCCAGACACGTCTATAAAGATCATTAAAATATACTTTTTTATGCTTTCATTTACTATTTCAAATACTTTATTTATTGCATCTTCTGATTATCTACCTTTCCTAAAACCATACTGACCAGGATGTAATCCAATTTCTGTTCTTATTTGATTTAATTTTTTACATAGTAATTTTTCTTGTAATTTTCCCATTGTATTCAATAAACATACCGGTCTATATGATTTCGGTAAGACAGGATCTTTATCTTCCCCTTTATGTATTATTATAACTTCTGCTTGTTTAAAATTATTGGGAAACCTTCTTTGTCTAAGACATTCATTATTGTATCATGATGTTAGTACTGGAATTATTTGTTCCGACAATGCTTGAAGTATTTCAACATGAATATTATCTGGTCCAGGTGCCTTCTTTCTTTTCATTTCTCTCATACTTTCATATACTTCTTCTTCTGTGAATTCATCTATTTCTCTTTCTTCTTCTATTTGGTATTCTTGTACCATTTCTTCTCTTATATTTCTTCGTTCTAGTGTTTCTCCTTCTAATTTATCTGGAGGTAATAATACATTAAGTAATGTTTCGGCCGATTTTTCCCAATTTTCTGTAAATGTTCCATCTTCTTTTTTTAAAGTAGAAAGCATTGTCGGACATCTAATTTTTTTAGAAACTATTTTACATGGTATTCCCCACATATCTAATTCTAAGTGTCTTGATACGAAGGTTTCCCAACTTTTAGCTTTTGTTATTTTTATTTCTTGTTTATATTCTTGTTTTAGTTTTCTATACTCACCTAGAAGGATTTGCCTCTCAAGATAGATACCACATCGTTGATATCGCTTTCGCGCATATCTAACTCTGCTTCTCATTCTTGTGAGGTTTTCCTTCCAGGCTGAGTTTTTGACTTTACTATTTTCTTTTATTTTTGGTATTGCTATATCCATTGCTTTTTTAATTTGTTTGGTTAATTCTTTTGTTGCAATATTTATATTAGATCCCCTTTGTACCAGACAAGGTGGTCGAAACTCAGGCTTTAATAGTTCATAATTTGCTTTACCTATATTGTATCTCACCGAAGATATTTCTGTATTACGTGGATTCAGGTTATTAAGATTAAAAGTTATAAGGTTGTGATCACTTATTGTTGCATGCTCCATCACTTTCCAATCCTTAACTAGGTGTGCTACTGCAACATTTGATATTGTTATATCTATATTGCTAGCCGCACCAGCTCTGTTCTGAAAAGTTGGTGGGTTTCCTGGGTTATTGTGTACTATCAACTCTAGTTCATTAATAATAGCTAGAACCGTGGAAGTTCCTTCATCCGCACAGCACGATATCCCACTCATTTCCACTTCTCCGAAACAGCCCAGGCAGAGAGATATTTAAGGAGGCCACCAAACGGACATTCTCCAGTCTTAAAGCGACAGGTCTGGGCTCCAACGCTAGCCAAGCTAAGTGAGCGAGGCAGGCCGACGTGAGTAGCGAAATGCACTCTACTGAAGTGATTCGCAGGCTCATAATTAAACGGTAGCCGTGAATGAACGAGCTGCCGATAAATTATTAATATTTTGATCGCGTGATTGTTTTGAATCTTACACTGGAGTGAGGTGCGAGGATATTAATTGTTTCGTTTTGTTATTAATTTTGTTTTATTTTGCAGACATCTCTCCAGGGGACTCGTCTGCAACGCGGCAATCTACAGAGTTATATTTTATTTTTATTTTGATCTGTACATAATTACCTTAAATATATTTATTTTGTTTTTAACCTATGTTTTACTGAGTCTGTCGGCTTGGAAGAGCTAAACTTCACAAGTGTAGGATAAAATTTAAGGTAGGTATTCACTTTACTTGGAAGGAAGTGAGGGAAAAGTATTTTAAACAGCACAATGCTATTAAGATCCCGAAAAATCTCGACGAAAATTTAGTAATTAAATTAACTCAAGCGGAGCAGTTAAACAATGTTACCAAGCTTATTGCTTTTATTTGACAATCAAATTTGGGCGAATTGATTTAAATGACAGCCAGCATATAATACCTGTGTATGTTTAATTTCTCATAAAATCTTCTTTTCCATTTGACAGCAAAATCACAATTTTAATAAATTTAAAGTGTGATTGTTCCTTTTTTGAATATTTTTGAGAAAGTATTTTATCTATTTGTTCCATTGTTTCTTGTTATTTTGATAGTTACCTGGATTTTTGTTTTAAGTGTTTTCTTTGTCTTCCGAACAAAACACAAATTGCCGCCCTTTTTTGGCATATTGTTTCTAATTCGTTTTCTTATTTATTCATTGTTTAGTTCTAGTAGTTACGATCATATTTTTTTCTTTTTTTTTTCTCTAATTTGATTTGTGTTTATGTACTAGTGAGAATGATCCAAAGAGCCACCCTCCACATCCCTTCCGATTATGATAAATGCGGCCTCGTTCTATTAGTGTTACATATTAGTGTGTAACAATTAAATTCTATTTTATTTTCAATTTTAAGCTTATGCCTTGTATCTTAGAAACCCGTCAGATTAGCTGGAGGTTACTGAATTGATTAGTTTGAAGGCAGTTCCAATATAACTACAAGAATTCTTTGATATACAGGGTGCGCCAAACCTCTGGTGTTCTTTGATTACGGCTAAACTATGAGATATACAAAAAAATGTTTATAACAAAACTAATGTGTATCAAAGAGGTCTATAATTTAAAATTATTTTTAATTATACAGGGTGAGTCAGAACGACGGTATGAACCAAAGTTGTATTTTTTTAAATGGAACACCCTGTATATTAAATCATTTTTGAATATATTATTTAAAAATATGAAAAATTTGTATAAGATCTTATAGGCCTAAAGTTAATCATTTTCAAAGTATTTACATTTTTATTGAGAAAAATGGTAATATTTATAGGGTTGTGGATTATGTTTCCAAGGAAACAAAAATTTAGGTGATAGGTCAAAGTTTTTAAAATATAGTGTTATTTTTAAATAATTTAATATTTTTTACTTTTAGCCATAAAATATACAGTGTGATCACTATTTGCAAATACAAAATTTTCTTATTTTTTTAAATGGGACACCCTGTATATTAGTTTTGCGTTTGGTAGTAAATATTACAACCTTTCTTTTGGTATAAGGTTGTATGTATCTAGCATGTTTCGTTTTGTAGATATTTTAAAAAAACTATAGATGTTACGTTTTTGCGGATTTTTTATTTAAAAATTTTTTTGCAAAAAAATAATTATAATCTGGTTTTAGAAACATACAATAAAATATAAAATATGAAAATAAAAACGTAATTAAAGATTAAAATAAATCGTATGCTAGTACAATTCAATTGAATTTAATAACTTTAAATTATTTTACAAAAAATATTTTACCTTATTAATGAATACATAAATTAGTTACTAAATTAAATAAACAACCAAATTTTAAATCAATCGTAGTAATTCTTCTACCGCAACAACTTTCCTGTAC
This sequence comes from Diabrotica virgifera virgifera, assembly GCF_917563875.1. Lineage (NCBI taxonomy): Eukaryota > Metazoa > Arthropoda > Insecta > Coleoptera > Chrysomelidae > Diabrotica > Diabrotica virgifera. Next base: position 134,009,165 of record NC_065443.1, read on the forward strand.
CAAATTAATTGTTAGTTATATTGTATTTACGAGTAAGATCAGTTAATAACTTTTTACTTTACCTACATCTTAAGAACGTATAAAGTATGCTTTGAAACAAATGAACGTTATGGAAGTATATTAAGAAGTAAATAGTATCTATGTACCTACTCGTGTCACAAAAGGTGGTAATAATTTCTAATGGTTTCGCCCAAAACAAATGTCATATCCAAAAATTTTTCGGTTAAAAAATTAAAATTTAAAATATAAAAAATGGTTACAAACATTTCAACTACAAAAGTATTACCAGTTTTTGTGACACCAGTAAATACTATCTATATTAATAAATAATAATTTGGATGATACATTTAACATTCATTTGTTTCAAAGCATACTTTATAATAATTTTTATATTCTCAAGATGTATGTAAGTAAATTTAAAAGGTAAATTAAAAATTTTAACTAAATACAATTTAACTAACAATTAATTTGGTACAGGAAAGTTGCTGTAGTAGAAAAATTACTACGGTTGATTTAAAATTTGGTTGTTTATTTAATTTAGTAACCAATTTATGCATTCGTTAATATGGTAAAATATTTTTTGTAAAATAATTTAAAGTTATCAAATTCAATTGAATTGTACTAGCATACGATTTATTTTAATCTTTAATTACGTTTTTATTTTCATATTTTATATTTTAGTGTATGTTTCTAAAACCAGATTATAATTATTTTTTTTGCAAAAAAATTTTTTAATAAAAAATCCGCAAACACGTAAAATCTATAGTTTTTTTAAAATATCTACAAAACGAAAGATGCTAGGTACATACAACCTTATACTAAAAGAATTGTTGTAATATTTACTACAAAACGCAAAACTAATATACAGGGTGTCCCATTTAAAAAAAATGAGAAAACTTTGTATTTGCAAATAGTGATCACACTGTATATTTTATGGCTAAAAGTAAAAAATATTAATTTATTTAAAAATAACACTATATTTTAAAAACTTTGACCTATGACCTAAATTTTTATTTCCTTGGAAACATAATCCACAACCCTATAAATATTACCATTTTTCTCAATAAAAATGTAAATATTTCGAAAATTATTAACTTTAGGCCTATAAGACCTTATACAAATTTTTCATATTTTTAAATAATATATTCAAAAATGATTTAATATACAGGGTGTTCCATTTAAAAAAATAAAACTTTGGTTCATACCGCCGTTCTGACTCACCCTGTATAGTTGAAAATAATTTTAAATTATAGACCTCTTTGATACACATTAGTTTTGTTATAAACATTTTTTTGTATATCTCATAGTTTAGCCGTAATCAAAGAAGACCAGAGGTTTGGCGCACCCTGTATAAAGACAGCAATCACTCCACGCATTAATATTTATTACTTTGATTTACTCACTCAATTCAGTAATTGCCTTCATACCCCAGCCAATCAGGGACAACTTTCGTTAAAGATTTTCGTCATGTATATGTTTTTTCCATTTAGGTCCTAATCCAAATCGCAAAATTGATTAGGAAATTTTGATACAAAAAGAGAATGTGTGTGTACTTTGTACGCACGTATAAGAAATTATACCTCTATTATACAGGGTGTTTCATTAATAATTATCCATATAGTAACTGGAGAAACCTTAGCACAAAATACGAAGATTTAACCTAAAACACTTAAATAAAATGTGGTTCCTTACTGAGTTACAGGGTGTTTTATCTAAAAATTTAACAAATATTTTTGCTCAGCAATTTAAAATTATTCGACGTATCCTTGTCATGCTTGGCAGAAAGTGCGACTATACACCCTACTTAATTATAATAAACAAACGTTTCTAGCTACTACCAGAGGCGTACGAGAGAGGATAGTGAATGGTTGACCCTTCTCAAATTCTACGCCACTGGAGGAATTACTATTTTAGTGCCATTTTTAGATTCTCCAATATTTTCTACTTAAATAATATACAGTTCATTGGTAAAGTCATTAGTTTTCGAGATTTTGGAGTTAAATATGAAACGGCATAGTTATTTTGATTAATTTATGATATAATTTATAATATAATTCCTATGATTAAAATTTAAAAATTATTTGTACCCATTACTTTAAAACTATTTGGCGGATCATTATCATACTAGGCAGAAAGTGTAGCTACTGTACACCCTACTAAATTAAGATAAATAAACGTCTCTTGCTACAACCAGAGGCGTACGACAGGGGATAGTGGCTGGTTGACCTTCCCAAATTTTACGCTACTGACGAAATTGCTATTTTAGTGTAATTATTTAATTTTCCAATACTTTTTATGTAAATAATATACTGTTCATTCGTAACGATAAAATGATTATAGTTCTTAGGCCCCCATATAAAATTATTATTTATGACCACACCGTTGAAACTTTTTGTACTTGTTATTTGGGTGGAGTCGGACAAATTTCAAGCTTAGCGCATCATGGCAATGGGGCGTTTGTCTGTCAAGCGGTCACGAAGTTGTCAATTTTATGCAAGAAAAAAATTTATAACCACATTGGTCATTTTATTTTAATCAATGGTTTTTATCATATAAACAGCGAAAATAATTTTGTCGGACAAAAATATTGGGGCATACGACGCGTCGGACACGCTAAATATGTCAAATTTATGAAAATAATAAATTTATTACCACATTGCTAATTTTATCAGAATATACCATAAAACATTTTTACAATAATGTGGTAACCTTGTCGGACAATTTTCACGGGGCATATGCGCAGTCGGACGCGCCGAAGATGTCAATTTCCTGAAAATTTTTTATTTATTACCACAGATGTCATTTTTATTTTGTGCTGTTCTTTTACATGTGTAATGCATATTGGATCACTTGTCGGACAAAAAAAAATAGGGCCTTTTGGAAATACAGGGCGTCAAAGTTAAACTTTTTTTTATTTATTATCGAATATTTCCTGACAGGTATGAGATAACAACATGAAATTTGGTATGTGGGGATTTCTTGGGTCGAGGAAACTAAATTCCCTACCAAAAATTATGCATTGCCCACATACGCCTTTCAGCACTAATTTATTACGTTCAATTTTTTTATCCCTCACTCTGTATAATTTTGACATTAAAATTTTTATTGTCCTATTAGTTTTACTTAAAAAAGGTATACTTCTTTCATCTCCCTAAACTCAACCGTTTTCGAGATAAACGCATTTTAAATCTGCGATACACCATCATTTTTACATAGCATAATATCATTGTAGTTACACCCGAAAAATAACTTAAAACCATAAAATTATCCAAAAATGTATCGCAAATTTCTTCAAATGGAATTTGCGATGCAATGACATAAATTTGAGAACTGCTATATATTATGCTAATATTATGCTAAAAATGATGGTGTATCGCAGATTTAAAATGCGTTTATCTCGAAAACGGTTGAGTTTAGGGAGATCAAAGAAGTATACCTTTTTTAAGTAAAAATAATAGGAAAATAAAAATTTTAATGTCAAAATTATACAGAGTGAGGTATAAAAAAATTGAACGTAATAAATGAGTGCTGAAAGGCGTATGTGGCGCCCTCTGGGCAATACATAATTTTTGGTAGGGAATTTAGTTTTCTCGATCCAAAAACCCCCACATACCAAATTTCATGTTGTTATCTCACACCTGTCAGGAAATATTCAATAATAAATAAAAAAAATTTTAACTTTGACATCCTGTATCTCGGTTATTATAAACTTTGTACTAAGATAAGTTTAAATCTAAGCTAACTAACTAAGCTTAAATCGGTCTAATTTTACCTCAGGAACCTGACGTTAAGCTATGGCCCATTATTTACCAAATTTTACCTGTATATAAATTAAATGAAATTGAATGTATTGTTTCTCGATTCCACGTTAAGATATATATGGTCGCCTTCTATGATTATCTCTCAAATGATCTAGTGTCCATCTAATGTACACTAGAGTTTTTTTTCTATTCGAAATAGAATAAAAAATTATTTTAATGGCCGGTAAATGAACTCGTATTGCTCTATTTTTATATAAATCTATCTAAATTTAGCGTCGCAACCACTACAACTACATAAACCATTTCGGCGATAATGGTCAAATGGATTATACTTTTGGAACTAGATACCTTCTAATATTACCGATTTTGATCACTAAATATGAGTTTGAAACGTATTGAGAAGTAGTGTCTGATGTATCCAAGGTCAAGTAGGATAAGTGAAGGTATTATAGGACTATTGAGCTTGAAAAACCGGTTTTCCTAGAGGAAATAGATTTGATCACACTTATGAAGGCTATAACTTAAAAATTCGAATTTTTCCAGATAGAGGTATACACCAATAGACGCATCTGGAGTCCTCCTTATTTGTTGGCGCAATTTGTAGGTTGAAATTTTGAGTAATTGTCTAAAAACCAAAATATTCAAAGTTTAGTTTTTCGGTTTTTCAGCTGTACTGAGCCGTGTGTATCTCTGATCCTAACCACTTAAGCACTATTTGAAAGCTTAACTCAACGCTATTAATCTGGTGTACTTTTGGTTTTCCTGTCTCTTCTTGAACCTAAGATTTATACCCCCAAAAAATATGCCGTTTTGTACTTACCAAGTCCTATAGCTGGCTTATGGGTGGTCGAAAGTCACAAGCTATACCGGTTCTGAATCGGCCCTGACCCCCTCTTAAAACATAGAAAAGAAATTCAGATCGGTATAACTTTTCCACAAACATACACACAAACATACAAAACATTTTCCCCTTTGTAAATAGAAATTGAATAAAATTTCTGATATCGGTAACTTTTGAATGGTATATACAATTTTCAAAATGGCAATGGGATAAGACAGGGAGATTCCCTGAGTCCTCTGTTGTTCAACCTGATCATGGACGAAATAATAAAAAAATTAAGGACAAAAAAAGGATACCAAATGGGAGAAAAACCACTTAAAATAATCTGCTATGCAGACGATGCAATACTAATCTCTCAAAGTGAAGATGATTTACAACGTATGCTGCACGAATTTAATATAACCGCTAGAAAATTTAACATTTTAATTTCCCCAAAAAAGACTAAATGCATGGTTACAACAGTAGATCTAATAAGGTGTAAATTAGAGCTGGAGGGTCAAATAATAGAACAAGTCATGGAGTTTAAATATCTAGGCATCACACTATGCAACTACAGAAAGCTCGAAACAAAAGTGGAAGATCAGATGAATAAAGCAAACAGAGCCGCAGGTTGCCTGAATGAAACAATATGGAGAAATAAAAACATCAGAAAATAAGTGCAAAGCAGAATTTACAAAAGAGTCATCAGACCAATAATGACATACGCGGCAGAAACACAACCTGATACAGAAAGGACAAAAAAAAAGCTATAGAAACAGCAGAGATGAAAACATTGCGAAAAATCAATGGTAAGACGCTGTGGGATAGAGCTAGAAGTGTAGATATATGAAGGGGATGCAAGGTGGACAACATTAATAACTGGATGAAAAGCAGAAGAGTAGAATGGAACGACCACATAAGCCGAATGACAACAAATAGAGTAGTAAGAACGGACAGAGACGGTTCCCCAATAGGAAGACGATCAGTGGGAAGACCATGAAAAAGATGGAATGACAACTTACTGGAGGCACATTGAAAAACAGACAGAGTAATGTCTATATAAAAAGAAGAAGAAGAAGAGAAGAATTTTCAAAATTAAACATGCGTTGGAAAGGTAATGTTCAGTACCATAAAATCGGACTTAAATTTTCGAAATTTTTGGGAGATTTGGGGACGAGAACGAAAAACAGACCCTAAATGGGAATGGCCGTAACATCCACACCCTTGTACCGAAATGGATGGTTGACATATTTCTCTTTTCCTATATTTTAAGATTGGATTTGGCCTAATTTTTTCAATTCAGTCACATTTAGAAAATCGAAAATTTCTTGTATAATATAGTGTCGCATGTACGGGAACAGCCGTTCTCTGGGATATAAAAAAATAATAAGCATCAAGGAGACCAAAGCGAACTATAAACAATTTTTCTCGGTTAGATCTACATAGATCAAACTGAAAATTTGTAGAAATACTCCTTATAATGTTTATAAGGACGTAACGTAGAGAACATTCCAAAATTTTAGAAGAATTTTCCGAAATTTTCCCTCTTGTCGGAAAATCTTTTTGGAAAATTTTGGGTAAAACTCACCGTCATGCCCTTTTAAGTGTTGTACATAGCGTATGTACCAATTTATAGCTAAATCGATTCAAAAGAAACCGAGAAACACTGTTTTAAATTTTTTTTTGATAATACCTCCTCCTCGATAGCCTAAAAGACTTAAGCTTTCTGTTCGTTTGCCCCAACATTTTTGTCAGACAATTATATTTTTTGTTCAAGAATATAATTGCTTGTAACTTACTGCCTTTGTCGGAAAATTGGTTTTAAAGATAAGGGATGCACGAACCCAGCAGAGTTTAAAAGTATAATTTATTAATAAAAATTAAATTTTTTGCCCGACTTTGGATTTGACCCAATATTTTTGTCGGACACTTAGATTTTTTGATTTAGAATATATGGGTACAGCTCTACGTCATACCCTTTTAAATGTTTTACTTAGTGTGTGTACCAGTTTTCAGCTATATCGATTTAAAAATAACTGAGAAAAACTGTTTTAAAATTTTTTTTTGATAATACCTCCTCGTCGATAGCCTAAAAGAATTAAGATTTCTGTTCGTTTGCCCCAACATTTTTGTCAGACAATTACATTTTTTGTTTAAGAATATAATTACTTGTAACTTACTACCTTTGTTGGAAAAATGGTTGTAAAGATAAGGGATACACGAACCCAGCATAGTTTTTAAAAGTATAGTTTATCAATAAAAATTAAATTTTTTGTCCGATTTTGGATTTGCCCCAATATTTTTGTCGGGCACTTAGATTTTTTGATTTGGAATATAACTACTTATAACCTGATACATGTGTCGGAATTTTTTTTTAATTCGAGAAAAAAAACTACAGAACGATGTTTGTCGTTGTTCAAGGAGTATGTACACAAATTATCAGATCACAATTTTTCTAAAATTTTCCCTCTTGTCGGAAAATTTTTTAAAAAATTTTGGGTACAGCTCTAAGTCATACTCTTTTAAAGCTTTTACTTAATGTGTGTACCAATTTTCAGCTAAATCGATTTAAAAATAACCGAGAAAAACTGTTTTAAATTTTTTTTTGATAATACCTCCTCGTCGATAGCCTAAAAGAATTAAGTTTTCTGTTCGTTTGCCCCAACATTTTTGTCAGACAATTAGATTTTTTGTTTAAGAATATAATTACTTGTAACTTACTGCCTTTGTCGGAAAAATGGTTTTAAAGATAAGGGATGCACGAACCACGCATATTTTAAAAGTATAGTTTATTAATAAAAATTAAATTTTTTGTCCGACTTTGGATTTGCCCCACTATTTATGTCGGACACTTAGATTTTTTGATTTGGAATATAACTACTAATAACCAGATACATGTGCCGGAAATTTTTTTTAATTTGAAAAAAAAACTACCGAACGATGTTTGTCGTTGTTCAAGGAGTATGTACACAAATTATCAGATTACAAGTTTTCTAAAATTTTCCCTCTTGTTGGAAAATTTTTTGGAAAAATTTTGGGTACAGCTTTACGTCATACCCTTTTAAATGTTTTACTTAGTGTGTGTACCAATTTTCAGCTAAATCGATTCAAAAATAACCGAGAAAAACTGTTAATTTTTTTAATAATACCTTCTCGTCGATAGCCTAAAAGAATTAAGTTTTCTGTTCGTTTGCCCCAAGATTTTTGTCAGACAACTACATTTTTTGTTTAAGAATATACGAGTTGTAACTTACTACCTTTGTCGGAAAAACGGTTGTAAAGATAAGGGATACACGAACCCAGCATAGTCTATAAGTATATAGTTTATCAATAAAAATTAAATTTTTTGTCCGACTTTGGATTTGCCCCAATATTTTTGTCGGACACTAAGATTTTTTGATTTGGAATATAACTACTTATAACCTGATACATGTGTCGGAAATTTTTTTTTAATTTTAGAAAAAAAACTACAAAACGATGTTTGTCGTTGTTCAAGCAGTATGTAGGCAAATATCAGATCACAATTTTTCTAAATTTCTCCCGCTTGTCGGAAAATTTTTTAAGAAAATTTTGGGTACAGCTCTACGTCATATCCCTTTAAATGTTTTACTTAGTGTGTGTACCAATTTTCAGCTAAATCGATTAAAAAAAAACCGAGAAAGACTGTTTTAAAAATTTTTTTGATAATACCTTCTCGTCGATAGCCTAAAAGAATTAAGTTTTCTCTTCGTTTGCCCCAACATTTTTGTCAGCCAATTAGATTTTTTGTTTAAGAATATAATCACTTGTAACTTACTGCCTTTGTCGGAAAAATGGTTTTAAAGATAAGGGATGCACGAACCCAGCATAATTTAAAAGTATAGTTTATTAATAAAAATTAAATTTTTTGTCCGAATTTGGATTTGACCCACTATTTTTGTCGGACACTTAGATTTTTTGATTTAGAAATTTATAACCTGATACTTGTGTCGGAAATTTTTTTTTAATTGGAGAAAAAAAACTACAGAACGATGTTTGTCGTTGTTAAAGGAGTATGTACGCAAATATCAGATCACAATTTTTCTAAAATTTTCCCTCTTGTCGGAAAATTTTTTGGGACAATTTTGAGTACAGCTCTACGTGATACCCTTTTAAATGATTTACTTAGTGTGTGTACCAATTTCCAGCTATATCGATTTAAAAATAACCGAGAAAATCTGTTTTAAAATTTTTTTTTTGGTATTACCTCCTCGTCGATAGCCTAAAAGAATTAAGTTTTCTGTTCGCTTGTCCCAACATTTTTGTCAGACAACTAGATTTTTTGTTTAAAAATATAATTACTTGTAACTCACTACCTTTGTCGGAAAAATGGTTGTAAAGATAAGGGCTGCACGAACCCAGCATAGTTTAAAAGTATAGTTTATCAATAAAAATTAAATTTTTTGTCCGACTTTGGATTTGCCCCAATATTTTTGTCGGACACTAAGCTTTTTTGATTTGGAATATAACTACTTATAACCTGATACATGTGTCGGAATTGTTTTTTTAATTCGAGAAAAAAACTACAGAACGATATTTGTTGTTGTTCAAGAAGTATAGGATACAAATTTTTTGGGAAAATTTTGGGTACACCCTTTTAAATGTTTTACTTAGTGTGTGTACCAATTTTCAGCTATATCGATTTAAAAATAACCGAGAAATACTGTTTTAAAATTTTTTTTTGATAATAACTCCTCGTCGATAGCCTAAAAGAATTAAGTTTTCTGTTCGTTTGCCCCAACATTTTTGTCAGACAATTAGAGTTTTTGTTTAAGAATATAATTATTTTTAGCTTACTACCTTTGTCGGAAAAATGGTTGTAAAGATAGGGGATACACGAACCCAGCATTATTTAAAAGTATAATTTATTAATAAAAATTAATTTTTTTGTCCGACTTTGGATTTGCCCCAATATTTTTGTCGGACACTTAGATTTTTTGATTTGGAATATAACTACTTATAACCTGATACATGTGTTGGATTTTTTTTTAATTCGAGAAAAAAAACTACAGAACGATGTTTGTCGTTGTTCAAGGAGTACCTATGTACACAAATTATCAGATCAAAATTTTTCTAAAATTTTCCCTCTTGTCGGAAAATTATTTAAGAAAATTTTGGGTTCAGATCCACGTCATGCCGTTTTGAATGTTTTACTTTGTGTGTGTACCAATTATCAGCTAAATCGATTCAAAAGTAACCGAGAAACACTGTTTGAAATTTTTTTTTTGATAATACCTCCTCGTCGATAGCCTAAAAGAATTAAGTTTTCTTTTCGTTTGCCCCAAAATTTTTGTCAGACAATTACATTTTTTGTTTAAGAATATAATTACTTGTAACCTACTACTTTTGTCGGAAAAATGGTTGTAAAGATAGGGGATGCACGAACGCAGCATTTTTTGAAAATATAGTTTACTAATAAAAATTAAATTTTTTGTCCGACTGTCGATTTGCCCCAATATTTTTGTCCGACACTTTGATTTTTTGATTAAGAATATAATTACTTATAACCTACTAATGTTGTCGGAAAAATGGTTGTAAATAAAAAAATTTCAGGAAATTGACATCTTCGGCGCGTCCGACTGCGCATATGCCCCGTAAAAATTGTCCGACAAGGTTACCACATTATTGTAAAAACGTTTTATGGTAGATACCGTTAAGATTATCCATGTGGTAATAATTTTATTTTTTTTCATAAATTTGACATATTTAGCGTGTCCGACGCGTCGTATGCCCCAATATTTTTGTCCGACAAAATTATTTTCGCCGTTTATATGATAAAAACCATTGATTAAAATAAAATGACCAATGTGGTTATACATTTTTTTCTTGCATAAAATTGACAACTTCGTGACCGCTTGACAGACAAACGCCCCACTGCCATGATGCGCTAAGCTCGAAATTTGTCCGACTCCACCCAAATAACAAGTACAAAAAGTTTCAACGGTGTGGTCATAAATAATAATTTTATATGGGGGCCTAAGAACTATTAGTTTTCGAGATATGTGAAATTAAAAATGAAGTGATACCATACATTAATCAAAATAACCGTGTCGTTTCATTTTTAACTTCAAAGATCTCGAAAACTAATGAGTTTATGGTTACGAATAAAGAGTATATTATTTTCACAGAAAGTATTGGAGAATCCAAAAATTAAACTAAAATAGCAATTCCGCCAGTGGCGTAGAATTTGTAAAGGGTCAACCACTCAGTTTCCCCCGTCGTACGCCTCTGGTAGTAGCCAGAAACGTTTGTTTAACATAATTAAGTAGTTTGTACAGGAGCTATACTTCCTGCTAAGTATAAAAAGGATAAGTCGAATAGTTTTAAATTGCAGAGCAAAAATAGTTTTCAAATTTTTAGTTAAAACACCCTCTAACTCAGTAAGGAACCACATTTTATTTAAGTGTTTTAAGTTAAATCTTCGTATTTTGTGCTAAGGTTTCTCCAGTTACTATATGGACAATTATTAATGAAACACCTTGTATAATTTCAATGAAATAAATATAAAATAAAAATGTATACCATTTTTATTCATTTGCAATGCGAAGCCAAAACCGTCTTAATTTTTACTTAGATTAGAGAGTGCAGCCAGCACTCTTATCGACGATTTCAACTCTTGTTAGAGGCTCTTCAGAGAATGCATAGGCTGCTCTCTCTAGTCCAGGTAAAATTTTTTCGACATATTAGTCCCCCATTGCAACTGACGTGAAGGTAGTAGGTGCGTAGCGGCATCTGCTAAATGAAAGACTAAGTTTTTCAACCTAATAAAAATATTTGTAAAATAAAATATTTTTAAAAGATTTTTAATTGAAAAACTTATTGCCCCATTTTTTTTGAAAAAAAAAATTACCTGGACTAGAGAGAGCAGCCTATGCATTCTCTGAAGAGCCTCTAACAAGAGGTGAAATCGTCGATAAGAGTGCTGGCTGCACTCTCTAATTTAAGTAAAAATTAAGACGGTTTTGGCTTCGCATTGCAACTGAATAAAAATGGTATACATTTTTATTTTATATTAGTATTACTCCTATAGAGTAACTAGGTCCATTTTCCGTTGGAACTTTACCAAGCTGCAGACGGGGGTTGTGAATTGCATAGTGTATAATTCCTTCCCTTTTGTGTTCACTGCAGCATTCATCTGGCTTGCATATTGTAGAAGCCTTGGAGGTGTCACCAGGAAAATGGGCCAATAAGTTTTAAATAAAAAATCTTTTAAAAATATTTTATTTTACAAATATTAGGTTAAAAAACTTAGTCTTTGAAATACATATACTTTAACCAGTTTATTTGTATTTTAATTTAAATATTAAACTGATTTTAATATTTACTACTTTAGAAAAAATGCTATTAAAACAATACCAAAAATTTAAAAAACGTCAGGAAAGTCAACAACAGTAGGTGTTCCTAAGCGGCCACCTGTTCAAATCATAACCGCGCTAAACACTGCTTATCGGGCGACAACCGTGTAAGTCAGCATGCTATGGGTGTAAAATTGATACCAAAATGAAGTATTTTGACATCTGGAACAAACAAGATTAATATTGCTGTTTAATCTTCTTTTTATAATATTTTAATACCTATTATCCTATTCCGACTACGACAAATCCAAAGACACAAAAATTATAATAAATAATATTTATCTATTTACTAAAACAAACACCACTTAATTAGATTAGATGTATCCGAGATAAAAATAATAAAATACTAATTCACGAAAAGAATGTCAAAAAGAGATGGAGAAAGTATTTTGACAGTTTATTAAATGAAGAATTTGACAGACAGCCTGTGGAGTTAACGGAGACAGTAACAGCGATGGTTACCAGAATAACAAACGACGAAGTAGCTCAAGCGCTTCAAAAAGTAAAGAAAGGAAAAGCAGTCGGACCAGACGATATTCCTGGGGAAGTATGGAGAGCATTGGGAGAGACAGGAATAAGTTGGCTAGCAGGTCTATTTAATAGAATCATGGAAGTTGGACAAATGCCAGACGAATGGAGAAGCAGTATATTAGTACCTGTCTACAAAAACAACGGAGACATACAACAATGTACAAATTACAGGGCTATAAAACTTTTTGGTCACACCATGAAAATATGGGAGAGAGTAATTGATAGACGGATACGTGAAGAGTCCGAAATATCCGAGAATCAATTTGGCTTTATGCAGAGCAGATCAACAACAGATGCTATTTTCATTGTAAGGCAACTGATGAAAAAATACAGGAATAAAGCAACCAATGCTCATATTATGGTATTCATTGATCTTGAGAAAGCATAATATGATAGAGTTCCTCGAGAGATTCTGTGGTGGGCAATCAATAAGAAAGGAGTCCCTGGCGAATATGTAAAGATGGTGAGAGATATGTATGAGGGAGTAACGACTAGTGTTAGGACAGGTGTGGAAGAGACTGATAAATTTCAGGTGAAAGTAGGATTGCACCAAGGTTTGGTGCTTAGTCCTTATTTATTCTCATTAGTTTTGGACCAGATAACAGCGAAAATACAGGGTATAATTTAATGGTGCCTAATGTATGCTGATGATGTACTGTTAATAGGAAATAGTGAAAGAGAATTAGAACAAAAACTGGAATAGTGGAGACAGGCTCTGGAGGAAAAAGTTTAAAACTTAGTAGGACAAAAACAGAGCATTTGGAATGTTCATTAAAAAATGGAGTTACTACACATAAAATGGTATCTTTGGATGGTGAAATGATTGTGAAAAGCAATAGTTTTAAGTACCTAGGATCGGTATTACAGAGTAATGGAGAAATAGATGGAGATGCATGCAGTAGAGTTAGGGCTGGATGGATGACGTGGAAGGAAGTGAGTGGTGTGTTGTGTGATAGGAAAATTCCAATGAAGTTGAAGGGAAAATTCTATAAAACAGTTATAAGGCCGGCTATGATGTACGGAACTGAATGTTGGGCGGTGAAAAGAAAGAGGAACAACGAATGTATGTGGCGGAAATGAGAATGCTTAGATGGAAGAGGGGAGTGACAAAGAAGGACAAAATTAGAAATGAGTATATTAGGGGAAGTCTAGGTGTGGCACCAATTGATGCCAAAATGAGAGAGCATAGTTTAAGATGGTTTGGTCATGTTCAACGTCGAGACGTTAATCACCCAATACGAAGAATAGCTGAAGTGCAGATTCCTGGAAGGAGTAGGAGAGGAAGACCAAAGAAGACCTGGGGGGAGACGATAAGGCAGGACATGTTGGTAAAGGGGATTGACATTGATATGACCCAAGATAGAATTTTGTGGAGAAATGCAATTAGGGAAGCCGACCCCGCATAGGAATAAGGCAAGGAGAATGATGATGATGATTACTAAAACACCAACACATTTTTTTCACTTTATTTGCACTGATACATGCGTAACTTGAAATATTTAGTAACTAACTTCATACTGTCGGTATGCGCGTACTTCATACTGTCACTTTTATAAAAATTCCCTCTCAACGTTTTTCCCGATCGCGCCTAAAGAAGTATAACTTTACAAATAAAGTTTCCGCATAATTCATGGAAATAATTAACTATACTAATTAACTAATAAATGAACTTTATTGAACCGAATAATTACTACACTGCACCCATACATTCATACTTAGATCATTTCAATATTTTGATTGTCAATTTAACTCATTATAAATTGGTCAGTTGCCCACACTTACAATAAATATTCATAGTTTATGCTTGTACATAAATTTGTTGTACATAATACCAATATTTATAAAGCAGATGTATGACCATTTAGTTCAATGGTAAATAACTGAATAATCGAAAATTAAACAAATGTAAATAAAGCAAATTTGTTTTATTTCAAAAATACAGTTTTGCATTCAACGTTATAAGATCTGATAATTATCTTGGAACAGTAACATTAACAAATATTACCAAACTTTTATATATATATTAGTTTTTGAGAATTTCTAGAATAAAGAACGAAAACAAATAAAAGAAAAGAATGTGTGTGTGTGTGTACTTTGTACGCACGTAAGAAGTTATACTGCTATTATGTGATTTCAACGAAATTGATATATGTACTTTAAACATTTTATTTGTATTTTATTTAAATATTAAACTTATTTTAAGACTTACTACTTTCCCAAAATTTTGATTAAAACAATACCAAAAATTAAAAAAATAAAAGAATAAAACACACACAAACATATTCTGCCCTGCTTAGGAAGAAAGCCTTAACTCCAATTTACTTGAAACGGAGATATTCAATAAAACGTGAAATATACTTTTTCACAACCTTTTTTCTCTAAAATGTACGTTTAAAGGCCTTAATAATTTAATAAAAATAAATAAAAAACAAGTTTTGTTAAAAAAAATTGTTTTTCGCGTTTTTTTTTGGCATAAAAATGACACTTAAGGCCTTGTTACCTCCAAACAGTAGTGCAAACCGTAACATAAAAACCTTAACTCCCATGGTGGCTCATTATGTATTTTACTTTAAAACTAAAAAAACATTTAGGGTTTAAAAAAGGTAAACACCCAGGAGTTTTTGCAAAATTTATTCATAGAATGTTACTCAAAATATACTTAGAGACGGACTATTTAAGAAAGAACACATTTTACTATTTTTAATTAAAATCTAAAACTACATTTAATAGTCTTGTTTGAAAATGTTTGTTATAATATAATGCTTTCTTAAAAAGTTAAATAGTGCTTATTTGCTAATTGAAATATACACAAACGTATTTCAACAAAAAAATCATAATATTTAGCTTGAGTTAGAGTGAAACTATTGTAATTAGGCCTATAAAATTCAAGGTATGCTACATTAAAAATACAGGATTATAAGTTATTAGAATAAAACAACTTTAGCAAGGATTTGTGTCAACATTAAAAATGAATAAAATTTTGAGACCTGTATCTATATAATATTACAATGCGTTCATAAAAAAGTTTAAGCCAAAACAAAAAAAATATGTTTTACAGTTAGGAACACACACACCCTTTTCTCAACTAGGGATGTCGTCTGAAACACACAAGTCTGGAACATCACTTTCAGGCAAGTCCAACCAAAAACGTTTCCTATTTTCAGGCATCAAGGGAAGCAGTTTTGTAATAATATCTTGTTTCTTCGCCGAGCAGATGCCTCGAGGTGCAGTTCGGAAAATAGGGGGGCTCTTCGCCATTTCAGCTCCCTTTTTGGTCATAAAGTCTAGTTCCTGAAGGGGGCAATATTCATCGTAGCAAAGTCTGTACAACAATGTATCTTTGCCACGTTCGGCTTTGATGTACACTAAATCATTCAGGTAGGGTCGATTCACAAATTTATTCAGCTTGTAGTTAGAGACACAAGAAGGCCATACTGCAAAATCTTCATGCTGCATTGATTTGACCACTTTTTCCCAGAACAAGTTGCTCCAACAGCATTCTCAAAGTCTGAAAAGTCATATACTTTGCCATGGCGACTGAGAGACAATTCTACTTGATGGTGAAAAGAATCGGCCGACATAAATGTGTGCCCTGGTTCAAAAAAGTACAGTTCAATGGTTTGAGTGGCTGACTCCGAAGAGTTAATAATGTGAACAAGGTAGGTCATCAGGCACCAATTCTTGTTTTGTGCGGAGCAGTTGTCAAGCCAGAGTGTTATGAGGGGAATTAATAATCAATTACAATTGACTATAGATCCTGAAGTGCTTGGAAGCATAGCATATGCAGATGATTTGTTGTTGATCATAGATGCAAACTCAAGAAGAGAATTAGAAAATAAATCAAATGAAGTATTAATAAGAGTAAATGATTGGATGAATAAAGTAAAATTAACAATATCAGATTCAAAAACAACATATAGTTTAATAAAAGGAAATTTAGAAAGAGATTCAATTATAAAAATTAGAGGGAAAACAATAAAAAGAAAAATGGAAACAAGATATTTAGGTATTATAATAGACGAACAAAAATTATTTACAAAACACATGAAATTGTGTCTGTGAAAAGGCAACAAAGATCATGCATAGCATTGCTAGTCTAGCACAGAAGGAATATAGAATTTCGTTCCGACAGATGAGAATATACCTAAGTACAATACTTGCATCAATTGTAGGGTACGGTTCAAGTGTATGGGCACATAGATTAATAAATAAAAAAAATGCAGAAAAATTAAATAGAGCTCAGAGAGGATTTCTTGTAAGAATGACGGGAGCATTTGGAACAACTGCAACACAGGCACTCACAGTTTTAACTGGAGTAATGCCAATGCATTTAGAAACACAAAAAAGAGCATGTAATTATTGGCTAAAAAAAGAAAAATATGAAAAAATAATACAAATAATAGGATTAGATATAAGAAATAAAAGAGAATTAAAAGAAATAATAAATAGAAAAAGACAAAGTGAATGGGAAAATTCAACAAAATCTAGACGTTTATACAATTTTATACCAATATTAGAAAACATTCCAAATTATTTTAATCCAAAACAAGGTTTAATACACTTTTTAACAGGACATGGACCGTACCCAACATATTTGGAAAGATTTAACTTAAAAGATGATGCATATTGTGAATGTGGAGAACTAGGTACACCAGAACATATAGTGTTACATTGTGAAAATACTATAGAAACTGAAGAACATAGAGAAATGAGAAGAAGATTAGAAAGAATTGAAATAAGATATATATTACAAAATGAAGAATATTTTTAAATATTAAACAATCTCACACAAATAATATCTAAAAAACAACAAGAAATCTATAATAATAGAAGAAGACAACCAATAATCCAACCCTGATGAAGTTGAGTAAGATAAAGTTAAAATAAATAAAATAAAATATAAATTCGAAAATAGGTATTTACAATAATAATAATAATAATTCAATCTAAAATAAATAAATAAAAATAATAATTCAATACATAATTCATAAAATTAAAAAAAAACTACCAACTCTCTTCTGAAAATAGAGGGACTGTCTTTATAACTTAGAAGGGAGTTGATAGTACCAAAAATATTTTAAATTGTTTATTTAAATTTGTTTGTTAAAAGTAATTAAAAGATTATGGCAAATTGTTAATTGTAAAAATAGATTTAACAGTTGAGTAAAAAATGTAAAAATAAAAAAAAATATCTGTAATCCCATCAGGAAAAAACGACCTGGATTAGTCACTAGAGGCCAGGTCATATGTATAAATAATAAATAAATAAAATGTTATGAGGGGAACATATCTGAAATATTTGAAAAATGTATCAAAGGAACTATTTATGTCCTCCTTCTTTCGACCACATATGGCCTCATGCCATATTACTGCAATTGGCCTACCATTTTTGCAGTTAGTGCCAAGGGGCACAAAACTTTCATTAAATGCAACTATGCGTTTAGTAAAAACGGTAGTTTTGAAACCTTCCATCCTAGGCAACATAATAACATTTTGCAAGTCACATGAATAATATATGTGGTCTTTATCTATATTAGTGTTTGCATGGGTTTTGTAGAGGTTTCTTGCATCATTACTTCTTGCAATATGATCAGACCACTCGTTGCAAGTACTACATTCGGAGTTTAAATTTTCTTTGCTGTGGTCAGTGTTATGGTTAATAAAGACTTCACAAGTTTCACATTCTTCGTTTCCCAATTTGGTAAACGATATATTCATTTCTTTAAAATAGCCCTATACAAATCATAGGAGCATTTCAAGTTCGGATGTCTGGCCACAAAGTTTTGATGCATGTTATTTATGGTGATATCACTAGGGAGGTAGCGCCTCAGTGGAGCGTGTTCTCTGCGGTAGTGTGCAATGGATGGGTTGTATGACTCTATATGTGCTTTTACAACTACTCGGTCAATTTTTGTTGGCGGAGTACATTTCCCTCGACCATCAGGAGCAATATTTGTTGGATCTTTGTTAACACACAAGACATTGTGAAGAACTGTGTCGTTGTTTTTAGAGTAGCCTAAAGTAGTCAAAAAAAATGTCTTACACACCTGGACATTTTCTTCATTTTGGTTTGTTAGATAATACTTGAATGAAAACTTTCTTGACGAACATTCACTGCCTCTTCGCCTTATAACCCCATGCCTAGTTGTCGAAATCAACATAAAGTTTCTTCTCTCTAGCCAACTTTTTGTGCAATACACAGAATTGATTTGTTTTCTTCTTACTTCTGGAATATTTTCAATGCATTTCAGTTTACAAGCTTGGCAAGGAGGATACAAGTCATGTTTTTTAATATATTTATCTTTTTTCTGTTCATGTTTTTCTTGTTTGCTTAAAACTGACTTTTTTCTAATTCTTGGTGTCCCTTTTTTAGTTACCTCTCCGGTGTCTTCCGGTTGTATATTTTCAGCAGGTTGGTCTTCGCTTTCTGGCAATAAGTTAATAGGCTGAACAATCCCTACGCCTAGGCCATCCTGAACGTCGAGGTCATGGGAACCTGAATTATTGTCGAAATTAGTAAGTTGAACTGGTGAAAGCTGAGTTAAAACATAACTGTTGTCGTGCTCCTCACTATTATTACAATCAAAGTTAACAACAGGAGTAGTTGTTGAAGTTGACATAATAGCTGCTAGCGGCAACGGATCGTAAGGATCATCTTCGTTTCGATTTTTTACATCCTTCACTAAACTCAAAATATAACTTGATCTTGAACTACACATGTCCAATGTCACGTTGTAAATTAATTTATGTCACAAGTTACAAAAAAAAGCGTAAAACTTTCATACAACCCACGACACCATAACAAAACACTCTTCTTGAATAATTGAGGTTAGTAACTAAGTAATCACTGTCAAAATAATATACCTAATAATGGAGGGAAACAGCTGAGCATAAAAGAAACACCTGTTAGTTTTAGTGAAAAACAGCATCAAAAGCCACTTGTAAAGAAACTCATCAGAGAAAAGAAAACCTTAACTCCACTTGCAAGTGGATATAAGGCTTTCTTTTATCTGATGTAAGTTAAGGCGTGGTTCCAATTTCTCTTGCAATAATAGAAATTTGAAGTAAAAAAGCCTTAAGTCAAAAACGACTGTAACTTGAGGCTTTCTTTATTCAAAAGTTGCAGTTGAGGCTTTGTTAACTAGAATGGCAGACAATTTAGGACATAAGGCATATTTCATTAGCGTTTTTCTCATTGAAGAAGTGGAGCTACCGCTTTCTAACCTCAAAAAAAGGTAGAAAACCACCTATAAAACCCTAATATGACCTTATCTCAATTTTTTTTTGGACTTAAGGTCTTTTTTCATAGTAGGGCAGCATTGATACATGCCACAAAGATATGATTTCTGAACAATAATTGTTGGCAACAATTTTAACTAAATACGAATTTTCTGAAAAAAATACTTACAAATATATTTACAATCATGAAATGGATAAAAAACATAAAAGAATAAAAAATCGCATTGGGAATCAAACCTGCGCATGTTAGGGTGCTTAGATTTGTAATTACTACACTTACACATATCCGTCATGTGGGAAGATAGGCCAACTGTACGTTTTACTGTTTGACAGTTCTGAATTTAATCAAATTAATTTGCTTTTTGTGGAATGAAAATATTAAAATGCATCAAAACATACAGTAAGAAAACAATATATTAGGTGAATATTGGTAGAAATTTTGTTGGTAATCAAATTATGTAAATCAAAGCATTACCTACTAGGTAGGTACATTTTCCATTTTCCAAATAGGTAAGTACCTACCTATGTAAAATTACAATACTGAAACATTTACAATTACGTTGCTTTTAAAAACTATTTAAAAATCACTACCATTTTAAACTTGCTTTTGTCTGTGTCCTCACAACAATAAAAACTAATATACACAACATTTGTTTACCCATAACCATTGACATATTAATAAAATAACCGAAATATTGAACAATTGTTGACAGGTCATTGCAATTACCCAATCAGAGCACCTATAACGTCTGAGCTGCGCCCAGGACCAAGACTTTTGATGAATTCGCGCACATATAAATTTACTTCCAACGCGCCTAAAGAAGTATAACTTCAAAAAAGGAATCAGGTTAAGAAGTTAACATAGAAAAGAGCTAAAAGAGTGATAGTAATTCAGAAACACCAAAGAGCTTTGTTTTGCTCTGTGAAATGAAGTATACGAGCAGTATATTAAAAAACTACAGAAGAAAAGGTAGACCAAATATGCAGAAGAAAGAAGAGGAGATACGAAAGACAAGAAATATTAAAATTTGAGGCAAAATACATGCAATAACTCAAACAGAGACATAAACCATGACACAAATCTTTGGAGGAATAGCGAAGGAAAAATAATTGTAAGTGACGATGCAACAGTAAGTGAGAACTGGAAAACTATTTCTGGGGTCGAATAACAGAGCAAATACAAACAAACACAGCCCATGCAGAAGAATATTTGGAAATAACAGAAGATGAGCCAAGGCTCCGCATTAAAGAAACAAAAAACTGGAGAATCCAAGAGAAGAAGTAATGGAGCTATCGAATAAAGCCAAATAATTTTAATATACTGCTCGAAACTGCAAAGCATGCAGGAAAATTGCTTACAGAATCCAAAATATAGACAAGAAGAGCTAAAAAATGGAATCTTGGAAGTGGTTCCGCCAAACTATTTCAGATATATCAAGAAGTCTAACCCAGAAGATTTTTTTCAAGGACCTGGCACAGGGAGGAGGCCTACTTAAATGACCTGATGGCACCTTTACCGAATCTAAAAAGTAACCGGTAGAACTCTTATAACAGAACGACTTCCCAGGTTCAACAATTATTGATTAGCAGACTGCTCCATTTAAATCTCCAGGGGAGGATGGAATATTTCCTGCTCTACTACAAACAGAATTGAAGATCTTGTTGCTCGTCCCAACAAATATCTTTAGGGCTAGGCTTAGTACAAGATTATATACCAAAGAATTGTTCAGCTGTAATGGTAATATACACTGGTCAACTGTAGTGGTGGTATACATACACAAAATAGGACGACACGACAACGCCCTACCTTCATCTTTTAAATCGATCAGTCTTACGTAATTTCTGTTGAAGAGTATAGAAAAAATTCTAGCTAGACATATTTATTAAGAAAAGGACCATTCAGGTATCATTGAGAATCTTTTGAAAACAATAGAAAAAATTCTTGATAGACAAATTAAGAAGGGACCATTTAGATATCATTCTCTCAAAGGCAATAAGCATAACAAGAAGGAAAATCGACAGAAATAGCATTGGATGAAGTAGTTCAGAAAATCAGTCACTCAGTTATTAATGCACAGCTTGTATTAACCGCCTTTCTATTATATAGAAGGCTCATTTTATAATGAACTACCAAATTCTCCTTACGATGCAACAGAATCAAAAGGGGAAAACGCTACCATCTGCTACTGGATCAAAGCAATACTGCTGGAAAATAGACTCAGCTGGGAAGAGATCTGCAAGGAGAGGAGATTTTGGCCAAAACATTTAAAGGATGCCCACAAAGAGAGTGCTATCTTCCCTCCTCCTGTGGTCACTCTTGGTGGATGACTTAATATCAACAGCATAGCTGAAAAATCTAAGACAGTGTAAGTTAAGTTACGATAGCGAATATGGTAGCCAATACGATATCCAACGATTAATAACGATCATGAAAGTAGAAGAAGAAGATAGTCGATTATATTAACTTTAATTTTGTTTTCTTATGTTAAATATTTCTAACCTTTTTTTCGAGGTACAAGTAATACTACTGAGCTACAATAATCAAGAATTATTGTGCATAATTTTTTTATCAATCTAAAATAAATAATAGTCGCTCAGAATAAATTATACATACAGTTGAGTCCCTGAATCTTTACCCGTGTGTCATCATTTAAAGAATACGAAATAAGTCGATGATTTCGAAACGCAACAGCAAGTCACTTAATGTCACTTGCTTTTGTGTTTTAAATTCCAGTTTCCGACTTATCATCGACTTATTTCATATATGCTTTAAATGATGACGCACGGGTAAAGATTCAGGGCCTCGATTTTTGACCCTTCGCTTCGTTATCGAATGTATTCGCTTCGTATACTAAACAGATACGAAGCGAATACGTTCGATAACGAAGCGAAGGGTCAAACATCGAGGCCCTGAATCTTTACCCGTGCGTCATCATTTAAAGAATACGAAATAAGTCGATGATTTCGAAACGCAACAGCAAGTCACTTAATGTCACTTGCTTTTGTGTTTTAAATTCCAGTTTCCGACTTATCATCGACTTATTTCATATATGCTTTAAATGATGACGCACGGGTAAAGATTCAGGGCCTCGATTTTTGACCCTTCGCTTCGTTATCGAATGTATTCGCTTCGTATACTAAACAGATACGAAGCGAATACGTTCGATAACGAAGCGAAGGGTCAAACATCGAGGCCCTGAATCTTTACCCGTGCGTCATCATTTAAAGAATACGAAATAAGTCGATGATTTCGAAACGCAACAGCAAGTCACTTAATGTCACTTGCTTTTGTGTTTTAAATTCCAGTTTCCGACTTATCATCGACTTATTTCATATATGCTTTAAATGATGACGCACGGGTAAAGATTCAGGGCCTCGATTTTTGACCCTTCGCTTCGTTATCGAATGTATTCGCTTCGTATACTAAACAGATACGAAGCGAATACGTTCGATAACGAAGCGAAGGGTCAAACATCGAGGTCCGACTCAACTGTAAATAACGGCTTTCATAATGACTTTTTGTATTTCTTAGTAGTAGCATTAAACCATACATCATTCAAAATATATTGCAGTATATTCACTGCACTTATTATTAGATTTGCAGCGAAGAATATGCCTTTCTAAATTAGAAAAAAAAAATAATCCGTCCAATCAATTACGTCTCATCTAGATTAGCTTATTGACATAGTTTACGCACAAACCCAATATTACATATGGTACAATCAACTCCGTATCAAATTTCTGAATCAGAATCGCTGATGTACATCTGATGTTGCGTGAATAGCATCTTAATGAAGAAGATAATCAGGGCATTGGGGTTTCATTGTTGTTACAATTTTCAAAGCATAGTCGTACTAACTTTTTCCTATCCAAGATGTATTATGTATCTTTAAAGAAAAATAATTGCTATGTACCTGTATCGATAAGATTTTTCTTAATTTTCTACACGTAATTCAAATTTGGAAATATAAAAACTGATATTTTTTAAATGTTTAGTGAATACAAAATCCGTTAAGGGGGTAGGCGCAAAATTTCGGCTTCAATACTTTTTAAATATCTACATTTATTTTTTTCGAATCCTGAGAAAACTAACAATAGGTCTGGATCCCGAGTATCAAAAAAAGTTTATTACTAGCAAGGTGAAAATTTGTTAATAGTTTAACGGTGTCTAGTCGGACAAACTTTGATATAAGGGAACACTGGAACAGCAGAAGTTTTAATTGTGGAGCAGGTTACAGGTTTCGAACAACGTCACACTGTTATTTACCTCCAATATAATTTCTGACATTTGACATGTTCTACGTGTCGGACTTATTAAAATGCACAACATATTCATCGGACAAACATTTTTTCATATCTAAATATGAAAATTGATTTCCGTCGCATAATCAGTTTTCAGTTTGCTATTGAATAAACTTAAAAAAAACCTGCTAGTTTTCAAAATCATAAACTTATCAGGATGACATGTTCCACATTTAAAATCACGTTCCACAATTAAAAATTCCCCTGTTCCATTGTTCTCATATACCAAAGTTTGTCCGACTAGACACAGTTAAGCTATTAACAAATTTTTAAATTGCTGTTAATCCAGGCCTGTAAATATTAAAAAAAAATTAAATGCAGAATGAAAGATTACGTTTTTACCCAGGGCCGAAAGTCCCTAAAAACTTCTATAATGTTTATTTTACAGAGGTGAAAAAACAGAAAATTTTGTTTGATTTTTAATTTCAAATGTCTCGTTCAAAAAAATCTTTTTGTTTATTCTTTCGGCCCTCGGTAATAACGTAGTCGTTCATTCCGCGTTTAAATTTTTTAAAAATATTTATTAGTTTTCGCAGCATTCGAAAAAATTAAAATGCATTTAAAAAGCATTGGGCCCGAAATTTTACGCATACGCCTTTAACATAAGGTTTTTTTTACCCTTTGCCACATATTATTTTATTTAAAATTTTTTAAATGTTGAAAAAAATTTGGAATATACCTACATTGAAATAAAATTAACTAAAACAACACTAAGACACCAAATGTATTAAATTCTCTTTATTTTTACTAATGATCTTAACCCATTACTGGCCAACCCCTATTTATGGGTCACTGATATTTTATTTTTGTCTCCACCATTATAATTTGTTTCAATTTAAAGAAAAATCTTCCATAGGTATTTTAGGCTGTGGTAAATTGAATTATAATTTTTGTTGTATTATTAAAATACCTATATGTCTAATAACTCTTCAATAAAAAATTATTAGGTGTGCGGTCCTGAACCTAGTTGATTAAGTACACCTAAATTTAGTCTCGAAGATTTTCATCGCTTTACCATAGTAAATCTTTAAATTAATTATAAGAAACATAACCAGTAGTTTAGTTATTAGTTGTGATTTGATTGCCGTAAGTACTTTTATCAATATATTTACGGTTTCATCAAAATCTTATATGGGCCATTCCACGGACATACGCCTGTTTTGGATTACTTCGACAACGAATCTTTTACTGTGCAAAATAAGAAGAACGATAGTAAATTGCAAATTATATTGTTGTTTATTGGAATAATTATTAGCGCCATTTACTTTCGTACTTCTTATGTTGCACAGTAAAATATTCGTTGTCGAAGTAATCCAAAACAGGCGTATGTTCGTGGAATGGCCTTTAGAATTTCAATCCAGTCATACAGTTTTGTAAATTCAAAGGTGTTTAACAAAAGCTTGTTTTTTGGCTTATCTTCGATAAGTTAAATACTTTGTAATTGACAGAGTCGTACTTACCCAATTATAATGAAACGAAATAAGAAAATTAAAATAAAAAGTATTTAACAATTTTATCTGATGGCTGGTACTTCTGACTACAGGGGTCCTCCAATGTTACCCGATCAACAAACACCATCTTACTCTACAATTACCCAACAGAAAGCAGCTACATTCCCTTCGAAACTACAAGCCGTTATTATCCCAGCAGTAGACACACTAAAATTAGAAGACTACGTTACAGCAATAGGATCACTAGTACAACCCAAAAATGTACTTTTTTCATCACGAATTTCTAACGGCAGAATCTGCATCTATCTTTCCAGTAAAGAAGTTGTTGACACTTTTTTAACAGACTACGGAGGTATAAAAATAGGAGATAATGTTATCAGAGCAAAAAGACTAGTCACTCCTGCTAAAAGGTTACTGCTGTCTAGTGTCTGTCGGTCTATTCCTCATCACATTCTCGAAAAATATCTTGCCAAGAAGGGCTTTCATCTTCTTTCACCGATGTCTTTCTTAAGAGCGGGAATTCAAGATACTCAATATAGTCACGTATTAAGCTTTCGTAGGCAGGTGTACTATACACCTGCCGACAATCTTGTTATTCCTGAATCAATTCTCATTGACTTCGATAATACATCTTACCGAATCTTTCTTTCTGATGGACTCACTTGCTATCTCTGTCATCAATCTGGTCATATCGCCTCAACATGTACCTATATGGCTATCCAGTCAAACCCGTCCATGCCTACATCCCAAACTGACCAAGACTCTATTTCTTCCTGTAATGCAACAGCTGAAGACAAAAATCACTCTGTCCAGAATCAAACAGAAAACACTGGTGAAGTAATGGACTCCCAATAACTCCCTACAGAAATTACTATACCGAAACGTTCTCATTCTGAAATATCGTCTCCACTTGATACACCACCGGTAGAAAACACAGAAATAGATTTTAAAAAACCTAAAGCAAGATCAACAAAAAAGCCAAGAGTCACTAAATCTGATACAAAAACTGGAGAAACAGTTTCTACTGAATCACTTATCCAACCTGCAAAGGAATTTATCGATAAAGCTTCAACCCTGTTTGAATTAAACTATACAGAGATAGTCAGCTTTCTGGATGATGCACACGGTTCCCCCAATCCATTAAGTATCGCACAAGAATACACGAAAAACATAACAGGACTATTGACAATGCTAACAGAAATCTACCCCAAACTCGAAGACAGACGCATTAAATCTAGAATTACACGAATAAAGAAGAAAATGCGTCGTCAACTAAATCTAGATAAAACTGAAGGTGATGACTCCAAAGATACAGATGTTTCCCAAGAAAACCTCAATTAAAAAAATCAATAAATGTGCTACGCCTGTGACGCCAATATAACTGTAGGTCACATTGTTATAGACTGTCCATTATATCATCTGCAAAGACAAGCTGGACTGGACTACCATGTGATATAAAGTGTGCGTTAAACAGTGTGGATTGTGATAAAATCATTAGGTTTTTAAAGGAAACTAAATTATATAACCAAATATGAGTACTACGTTTCAGAACAACCATAAATTAAAATTAACTTTGTAAAAACTCTGAAAAAAAAACAATTTGTAAAATAGTTTATATTTTGTATCAAATTAATATGTATCATTGTACCACCGCTAATAACCTTTTATGGTTGATGCGGGTTATTTCTAATAAAAAAAAAAATTATTAACATCGGGCACATCGCTGACCTGGCTTAAATTTGTAAATCTAACTGTAAAAGTTTTATATTGGTCTGTTTTTAGTTTACTGGAAAAATCTGGTTAAATAATATTTATTATAAGCTACATTCATGAATAATTCTTAGAAATATGATTTGTTGAATCGTCATTATAAGTTTTATTTTACTTATCTATAAATAGAACACTGGTAGTTATCAACATAATATACATTTTAGTATTGAGTTGAATGTGAATCTGTGCACATATCATTTTTTTTATTTTACATTAAAAGCTTTATAATGAAGTAAAAACAGACGTACTCTCAATCAATGATTGAGAGTACGTCTGTTTTTTAGTTCATTCAAAATGAACTCTCATATGCAACCCATTCAACATTTTAAAAGCTTTATATTTTTATTTACCATTACGAGAAAATTTTCCGCAGTAACTAACATTTCAACAAATTAATACATACTATTTTTGATAGTAAATATACAAATAAAGTAAATATATATTGTGAAATGAAATGAATATCATTGAAGCAATTTATATGTGGAAAGCTTATTCCATTCGGCCTAAAATTTTGGAATTTGTGTGGAAGTAGATATTGTTAACATTTCAACATTTATACTGGTAAAATAATCGGTAAAAATAATCGCTTTGATAGGAGGCATCGATTAACAATACTGGTTTATTGTAAATATGCCACTAAAATGAGAGCTACAAAGTGATACATATAAATATTCACACGACTGATTATAGTCCGTTCTTTAACTGTAAAATATTACAAAATCTCTAAATTTTAAAGAACCGTTTTGATTGACATGAAATTTGGCATACACATAGCTAACAAGTCAAAGAAAAAAAGTGATATTGTACCGATATCTGCTTTTGCCTGGAGGTGGTTTTCACCCCCTCTTGGGGGTGAAAAAATATTCGTCCAAAGAAAGTCAGGAAACGGATACACTTGTTACTTTTAAGTAACTTTTGTTTTATAGAGTTTTTTCACTAAGTCAATACTTTTCGGGTTATTTGGCAGTGAATATGTTCATTTTTTCAACAAAATAACCACGCTTTTAGACGGTTTTTCGCAAATAACTCAAATAGTAAGTATTTTGTCGAAAAAAAAAACATTTTCAGCAAAACTATAGCCTGTAAAATTTTTTAAAAAATGGTGTACATACCACGTCTCTACACCTAGTAGAAGCAGAGTTATAGCTAATGAAAATAGGTTCATATTCGTCAAATTCCAAATGGAATATTTTCGTGAACGTGAAATAACCAAAAATGAAGCACATTTCGGGGAAAACTCATTACAACTTATTTAAAGTGTTTAAAAAAGCTTCATTTTTGTTTCATAAAAAAATTTCTAGCATCAAAATTAAACAAGTTCGCTCAAAATAAAGTTAGTCCCATTTGGTTTTGGTAAAAAAATCGAGAAAGTCACCTCCTAATTAGTATCTTAAATAAAGTTAATCGTTACGACTTCACAAGTTTCTTGACTCGTATATATATTGTTTATATGATCTGTAAGTTTCATCGGTTCAAAGTCCTTATTATTGAAAGGGCTGTAGTTAAAAGGGGTTGAACGAGTCACTGATCACGAATGTATGCAAATTTAGAAACACCAAATCTTAATCAATTTTTGTCTAAGAGAAAAACAAATAGTACATGATATTCAGAAAAGCAAATCTGACTTTTTTTGTTTTTCGAGATTTTTGGTATCTCTAACAATTTTTAAGTTATTTTGAAAAAAAGCATAGTTTTCAAAATTTAAATTTTTAAAAATTTTACTTTGAAACCAAATTTTTTCAAAATTAAGCACTTTGAATCGATGAAACTTGCAGATCATATAAACACAACATAACTAAAATAATTTGTGGAGCAGTAACGATTAATTTCATTTAAGTTGCTAATTAGGGGGTGGTCTTCCCGATTTTTTTTTGCAAAAACAAAAGGGACCAACTTTATTTTGAGCGTAAGTTAATGCTAGAAACTTTTTGTAAAAAAAGAAATAAAGCTTTTTTAAGCACTTTAAAAAAGTTTTAATGGGTTTTTCCCAAAAAGTGCTTAATGTTTTTTGGATATTTCACGTCGAAATATTCTATTTGAAATTTGGTGAATATATTTTTCATTGGCTATAACTCTGGTTCTACGAGATCCAGAGACCTAACGCGTACACCATTTTTTTTTTTACTTTTTTATAAGCTATATTTTTGCTAAGAACGTCTTTTTCGACAAAATACTTGCTTTTTGAGTTATTTGCGAAAAGCCGTCTAAAAATGTGGTTATTTTGTTGAAAAATGAACATATTCACTCGCAAATAACTCGAAAAGTATGTACTTGGCTAAAAAGCTCTATAGAACAAAACTTACTTAAAATTAGTCAGTTTACCCATTTCCGGAGTTATTTTGGACATATATTTTTTCACCCCCAAAAGGGGGTGAAAGTCTCCCCCAGGGCAAAAGCACACATCGCCACAATATCACTTTTTTTCTTTGACATGTAAGTTATACGTATGCCAAATTTCATGTCAATCCAAGCGGTTCTTTAAAATTTAGAGCAAAAACCGTGAAAGAATGGACTATTATTATGTAATTAATAAATTCGTGGCTTCTCTAAAAGCAAGTAACTAAATGACGTACATAGTACTTTATTAGATCTTCGCTTATAAAATATTGTCTGAATACAACAGCTAATAAATAAAAGATATTCTGTAAAGGAACAGGGACCAAACAGAAAATTTAAGCACCATAAACTACAACTGTGTTCAGAGCAATACATTTTTGGGGTAGGATAAGAATCAGTAACCTAGTAATAGGTTTCGAAACCATAGATAATAGATACAGGGTTGCGAAAAAATCTGGCAACAAGTTATTTTCTCAGAAACTGCTAGAACGATTTTTATAGATTTTGGTGAGTAAAGGTCTTTTATTGCGGCTGATATTATAGTGGTAATTACATTGTTGTCAAATCTTCCGTTTATCTGGAATTCTAATGAACTTTCTTATGTCTAATAGAACACCCTGTATATTTTTTGAGTTTTGGAATCCTTAAGGGATACTGATTATTTTTCATATGACATTTTTTATAACTAAATGCCATAATTTCGGAGTTATTGCTACATTTATTAAAAAAAAAATTTAAACAATTTATAAAAATCAATTTTTTCGGCCTGGTTGGACATTATTTTAGGTTTTTGGATTATTGGGTACAAAATGGACTTTTGTCATTATTCTCTAAAGTTAATCGTTTTTGAGTTAAAAACAATTTAAAACTGAAAAAAGAAACGAAAAATGACCATTTTAATGTTCAAAAACACAAGTAAAAAAATAAATTTTGAAACTACAAAGTACCTGAATTCAAGATCAAACCTTCTTCTATCAGATACCTATAAGAATTCTTGGAACGTTTTATTCTACAATATTGTTTTTTTAATTCTTAATGAAGCGCATATGAGAGAACGGGCGATCGGGCTGTCTGTGCTCCGTGCGTAAAAAGAGTTAAGTCGTAAAACTCTGTTTTGAGATAAACGCGTTTAAAGTTTGCAATAATCTGTTCGAGTTATACTTTTGGAGTTTTTACAAGAATGTATCCCTCAAGATTCTTCCTTCTTCTTCCTAAAACGCTGTTTTGAGATAAACGCGTTTAAAGTTTGCAATAATCGGTTCGAGTTATACTTTTGGAGTTTTTACAAGAATGTATTCCTCAAGATTCTTTTAAAAACTTTTGATCAATTAAACATGTATTTCTCTCAATAACATAATCAATAAATAATATAAACAAACCATATAAGTATTATAAATAAAATCAAAATTTTTTTCTTACATGGACTTAACAAAATTTGCACAAATATCATGAACTTAACCCGCTTAACGCATAACACAAACTATTACAAAAAGTATAAAAAATAATATTTAATAATAATAATGGGGATTCTTAAGACCAAAGTAGCAGGTTTTAATAAATAATAATACAAGAACATTTAGCAAGACCAAAACTTGTGTTTATTCATCATAAACCAAGTAAGTAATAATACAAAGTAGATAAGTAAAATAATACAAAAAATAAACAAAAACTGATATGGAAAACAAATCAATATTTTTTTATTATTTAGTATTTACATTTTTCCCTTCTTCCTGACAGTTTGTTTCGTTGATTTATTTTGTTGGCAACTGTCATTTTTTTCATGATTTTCACATTTACTTTCTTTTTTTGTCAACTGGTTGCACTATCTCTTCATTTTCTTCAACAGGAGTATCATCAGTGTAGGTATCCTCTGCTTCATTTGAGGTTATTTTTGAGGTTTTTTTTCTTCTTAGGTATTAGACCAATCAAGTTAGTAAAAAATAAGCCGTTTTTCGACATAATTGAAAAGACGAGGTTTGACAGTTGAAATGTGTAGTATGAGATATTACAAAAGGGCTACCATCTTGGGATTCATCAATTTTTTAGTGGAACAATTTTTAAATAAACAATCAAAACGTCAAACTTAGTTTTGTGCTCATAACTTAAAAACTTGTTTATTTAGAGATTTGACGTTCACAGGTAACTTTTTTAGAATAAAAAGATACATCGAATGAGATACGCTAAATGGAAATCGGTTAATAAACAAAAAAAGTTATTGCAAAACAGACGACAAAATCATTGTTTTTTAATATTGTTAATATTAGAATATGTTTAAATATACCTGAACTTGAGGGCATTATGGTGTTTGAATGGTGTGCAAAAAATGGTCCAGATCTGTTTAATAATTTTCGCAAAATTGAATTTGTTTATAAATTTTTTTGAAAAACGAGCTAATTTCTGAGGCTGCTCCAGTTAATATAGCTGAATGTATCTCAATAATCCGGAGCTCGTTTCCTTCGCTAAGATGTATACTAACAGCCTATGAAAAAAAAAGTAAAAAAATTACATATACGTACACAAAATTATTTGTTAATAAATAGCAGTTTTTAAGCTTATAAACAATTACAATAATTTCGTAGAAATTAGATCAAATTAGATGGCAATAAAAAATACGGAAAGCTGGTTAAAATACACAACTTCCAAAAAAAATTTTAGGTCGTACGACCCTTGGGGTCTGAGATAGCCCCTTTTTTGAAAAAATCACTGTTACGTTAATTAACAACACTAAGATCTGAAATTAACCAATATTTTATAAGAAAAGTCAAAGTTTTTAACAAAGTTTTTAGCAAGAAACAATGTTAAAAATTGTTTAAACAGTAGTGTTATAAACAAAAAGTATTTTGCGTTCCGACTAAAGTAAACAATAGCGGGCGTAGTCGACTGACTGAATAGTGCACGCGGTTGACGACCGGCAGCAACTCCTAAAATTACGTTATACCGACCACAAAAATCAACTTTAAAGTGAATAACAAATTTTCGTCATTCCTTATGTTTTCGAGGTCTCCGAATCCGAATATGGAGTTTATTTTTTTATAGAATTAGTGGAACATGTTCAAAAATCAAATTTTATGCCAAAATGCGATAAATAAATTTTGATGATTTTTCAATTTTAACTCACTGTATTTTTGGTCGCTGTAAATATTTCCGTTTGAAAATTTTACTGTGCTATCTTTGAAGCATTTAGATAACAATGAGATTTGTCCAAAATGATTAAACACATTAAAAGAGAAGTTGTTAATTTTTAAACATTTTGTCGTCAGATTTCGTTAGTTTTAACGTACTCTGTACTCTAGATTTTAACATAAAATTAATTAAACAGCTAAATTTCAAATTTTGTCACTAAACTTTTGGGATTAAACTTTGCAGTTCAAGAATCTCCACCCTTTACTTCAAACAATTTATAACTTTCTTTATAGCAAGACAGAAATATTGAAGCAGGTTCCATTGTCTTCAGAATGGTGAGAAATATATACTATAAAAATTTCAGAAAAAAATATTACAATGGAACTGAGTTGTAGCAAGTTAAACGCGAAAAACGTGATTGCTATTTTTAGGGTAAATTTGCGATTTTGATAATGTTCCCCCACGTAAAATTCAAAACAACCCTAATTTTCGTTTTCAGCACCATCAAAAATATAAAGTACCTATTACCAAAATTAGTATCAGTATCTCGAGAAATAAGCTTTTTTGGGGTGTGCCAGTGTGCTGCTCGTCTATAAAGTCACATAACATTTTTCCTATTGCATATTTTAAATTAAATTTTTTTGGAAAACTTCTTCATGAATTATATTTTATTTCTGTGTTAGTTAAAATTATAAACTAAAAAGTTTGTCACTCAACTTTTTTAAGTAAGCATGAAACTAACGAAATCTGACGACAAAATGTTTAAAAACTAACAACTTCTCTTTTAATGCGTTTAATCATTTTGGACAAATCTCATTGTTATCTAAATGCTTCAAAGATAATACAGTAAAATTTTCAAAAGGAAATATTTACAGCGACCAAAAATACAGTGAGTTAAAATTGAAAAATCATCAAAATTTATTTATCGCATTTTGGCATAAAATTTGATTTTTGAACATGTTCCACTAATTCTAGAAAAAAATAAACTCCATATTCGGATTCGGAGACCTCGAAAACATAAGGAATGACGAAAATTTGTTATTCACTTTAAAGTTGATTTTTGTGGTCGGTATAACGTAATTTTAGGAGTTGCTGCCGGTCGCCAACCGCGCACACTATTCAGTCAGTCGACTACGCCCGCTATTTTTTACTTTAGTCGGAACGCAAAATACTTTTTGTTTATAACACTACTGTTTAAACAATTTTTAACATTTTTTCTTGCTAAAAACTTTGTTAAAAACTTTGACTTTTCTTATAAAATATTAGTTAATTTCAGGTCTTAGTGTTGTTAATTAACGTAACAGTGATTTTTTCAAAAAAAAGGGGCTATCTCAGACCCCAAGGGTCGTACGATCTAAAATTTTTTTTACAAGTTGTGTATTTTAACCAGCTTTCCGTATTTTTTATTGCCATTTAATTTGATCTAATTTCTACGAAATTATTGTAATTGTTTATAAGCTTAAAACTGCTATTTATTAACAAATAATTTTGTGTACGTATATGTAATTTTTTTTTACTTTTTTTTTCATACGCTGTTAGTATACATCTTAAGGAAGGAAATGAACCCCGGATTATTGAGATACATTCAGCCATATTAACTGGACCAGCTTCAGAAATTAGCTCGTTTTTCAAAAAATTTTATAAACAAATTCAATTTTGTGAAAACTATTTAACAGATCTGGACCATTTTTTGCACACCATTCAAACACCATAATGCCCTCAATTTTAGTTACATTAAAACATATTCTAATAAACAATAAAATTGTCATTAACAATATTCAAAAACAGTGATTTTGTCTTCCGTTTTGCAATAACTTTTTTGTTTATTAACCGATTTTCATTTAGCGTATCTCATTCGATGTATCTTTTTTTTTTCTGAAAAAGTTATCTGTGGACGTCAAATTTCTATATAAACAAGTTTTTAAGTTATGAGCAAAAAACTAAGTTTGACGTTTTGATTGTTTATTTAAAAAATGTTCCACTAAAAAATTGATGAATCCCAAGATGGTAGTCTTTTTGTCTCACACTACACATTTCAACTGTCAAACCTCGTCTTTTCCGTTATGTCTAGAAAAAACCTAACTTGATTGGCCTATATAGAATTTTACCCTGGGTAACGTAAACTAGGGTCCATTTTGCTAATGGTTTCTTTGCCTCCTCTTTTGAAACTAATGCATTGAAAGCAGCTTAGCAAAGTCAAAGAAGCTATCTCGATTCATCTCCTTCATCACGAAAGGGCGTTTCTTACCAGTGCTTTGTATAACTTCGGCCCAATCATGAGGATGGTGGAAGATCCAGTACTAGAAAATATATGAATAATCTCTTCCAAGTTATGAGAATTTTGCAGGGCTACCATACACATAACTGCTACATAAGTATTCTTGTTTTGACCACGACATGTATCTGAGTACATGGTCAAACATGGCTTTAAAGCTTTAGAAATAAATTTGTATACACATGTGCCAACTCCATTAGCACCACTGCCAGCTACACCTTCATGCCAAAGGTAACCGTAAGTTGTGCCATTACTGCAGTCGTAGACTGTTAGATTAAAAGTCCAAAGCTGGCGTTTGTAGAAGGCTACAGAACTATGTATTGCACATAGTGCACGAGTGGATATATGCACGAGTGGAGTGGGAAGGTATTGCTTCATGTCAAATGTCACAGTTTTGGTTGAACTTTAACTTTCGTATTTTCTTTATGTTTTTAGACTCATGCGCACACACCCCGTTATCAAGGTGGTCATTTTTTTGTTTTAAAAACACCTAGTTTTCATTCTCAGAACATATTTTAAGTTGCATGTCTAGCCTATCACATTTTGAGCAGGTATTTACTTTAGGCTTTTTAATTTTTAAATTTAAGTTGTGGAACTCCTCACAAAAACTTAGTACCAGCTTACCGGTTTTAAACTGATTTCAAATAGGGTACGCTTGTATTCTTCATATTATAGTGTCACTATCGTCAAATGTGGAGAAACAAATTTTTTCCCACAATCTCGTCTTGAGTACGGGCTTTCATAAGCTGGGATTCTAATTAAAAATGTATTTACTTTATTCATTTCTTCTTCAGTTATAAAGGTCTTTCTAAAATTTCGTCTTCTATCCGGTTGGATTATGCCCGAAGAAGATGATCTTTTCTTTTGAATAATAGTTTACAGGTATCTCAAACTTTCTCCAAACACTTTTAGTAAAATAGACAAATCAGCTTTAAAGGCGCGCGGCGTACAGAGAGTCAACGTAATAACTTATTAGTATACAGTGTGTTAAGTCGCAAAATTTTGGGACTTAAGAAGAGTGATATGTATAAGTTCAGGACTTAACACGCTTTACACAGTTAGGATTGATCGTTTTTCATTTGTGCAAAATGAATATCTCAGTTTAGGAATTGAACTGGACTTGATAAATTCTATACACATGTAGATATCAAATTCTAACTTACATATAGTGCATTGGCTAATTTCGACCATTTTCGGACTTAACTCACTTTACGCATAGAGCACAGCATTAACAACTAAAAAATAATATTTTAAAATGATACAAGGCCAAATTGCTTATCGGTAGCTGATAAAATAAAGCTTGAACTTGAACTTATTCACTTTGTAGTTTCAAAAATAATATTTTTTACTTGTGTTTTTGAACCTAGAAAATCGTCATTTTTCAATTTTTTTCATTTTTAAATTGTTTATAACTCGAAAACCATTAACTTTAGAAGAAAATTACAAAAGACCTGTGATCCAAGGAACCTAAAATAATGTCTACTCGGGCCAAAAAATTGATTTTTATAAATTTTTTATTTTTTTTTTAACAAATGTAGTAATAACTTCGAAATTATTGGTGTGGATCCCGCGTATGAAAAAAAAAGTTGATTAATAGCAAGCTGAAAATTTGTTAATAGCTTAACACTTAAACGCCCAAGGGTGGGTGAAAAATGTCCTCCTAATGCGTGTTCCCTTGTAACATATTTATTACGTGTTTAAAAAATTTTCAAAAATTTTTTATTGTTAAAAAGACAGCCCTTTATCGAATGTTAATTTGGTTTTACCGATATTTTTGAAAATAAAAGTAATATCTTGAGTTAAATATGGGTGGGCACAAAAAGTACACCCTTGGTAAAACTTGTTATTAAAGGTTTCTATATTATTTCTCGTTGGTAAGAACATAATCCATGTAATTATCGACGTATAATTACATAATCGACATAATTATCCGCCAATGAGGAGGCTGAAGGGAAGAGTGTGGAGAAAATCGACAAATCTGAATTACTGGCTTTTACTGGTATATATATTTTGATGTACATTGTAGTTTTGTTGTAAGGTTTGTAGATTGTTTGTATTAATATTTTAGAAGTTGCTGTGTTTATTAAGCATAAGATTCTTGAGTTTAATCAATCTCCAACAACTCTCAATAAATATATTAGCTATTTTCGAGGTGGATATTTTTTACCCACCCTTGAGCATACATGGAACCTAAAAAAGGTTGTGCGTTTAAGGGTTAAGGGTGTCTAGTCGGACAAACTTTGATATATGGGAACACTGGAATAGGGTAAGTTTTAATTGTGGAACAGGTTAAAAATTTGGAACCGTCAGACCACGAAAACGGCACATGTATTTTGTCAGACAGAACAGACTTAAACTCTCCGAACAGAGATTAAACTCTCATACAAAAATCAGACTGATATTTATCACCAAATGGGCGTTTTAATGAGTGGAATATATAGAATATGCCAAATGACAGGAATTATGACAGGTGATAAATAGCACTCTGATTTTTGCATGAGAGTTTAATCTCTGTTCGGAGAGTTTAAGTCTGTTCTGTCGGACAAAATAATTGTGCCGTTTTCGTGGTCTGACCGTTCCAAATTTTTAACTTGTTCCACAATTAAAACTGGCCCTGTTCCAGTGTTCCCATATATCAAAGTTTGTCCGACTAGACACCCTTAAGCTATTAACATAACAAATTTTCAACTTGCTATTAATCAACTTTTTTTTCATAAGCGGGATCCAGACCTATTATGGCATTTAGGTATAGGGAATATAATATGAAAAATAATCAGTATCTCTTAATAATTCCAAAACGCAAAAAATATACACAGTGTTCTATTTGAAATAAGAAAGCTCATTAGATTTCCAGAAAAACGAAAGATTTGACAACCATGTAATTACCACTATAATATCGGCCACATTAAAATACCCTTACACACCAAAATCTATAAAAATCGTTCTAGCGGTTTCTGATAAAATAACGTGTTGCCAGACTTTTTCGCAACCCTCTATGTGTACAGACATGGAACATTGTTTAGTTACAGCCTAGTAAACGCACTTTTACATACCCATGATAAAACATATTGAAATAAAAATTTGTTAATATAAACACAGCCT
Source organism: Diabrotica virgifera virgifera (assembly GCF_917563875.1). Taxonomy (NCBI): domain Eukaryota; kingdom Metazoa; phylum Arthropoda; class Insecta; order Coleoptera; family Chrysomelidae; genus Diabrotica; species Diabrotica virgifera. The sequence goes on from NC_065443.1 coordinate 134,047,249, forward strand.
ATGTCCCAATAATGATATTAAGATTATTATTGGGAACACGAACGCTAAAGGAAACAGAAGAGTAAGACAACAAGCAACATGGGAAGACCTCAAAAGAAATGGGTAAATGACATACAGCAGTGGCAGGCAAACCGTTAATTAGATTGGCGTAAGATACAGAAAGATGGAAGCAATTGGAGAGACCTACAATCAGGACTGGATGGAAAATGATTGACGAAGGAAAGACAAAAAGAGATCGACAGATTCACAAGATCATATTATACAGTATATCAAGGATATGACAAGGAAACAAGGCTTTAATTTTGCAGCATCTTGAACACGATGATCAGCAGTAGGTATATAATAATACCAACATCAGCGTTTAAATAAAGAAACCTATAGGGCCCCAGATCAATAGACACGAAATGAAATAACATACTATCTACATATTGATAGATATATACAAGACATTCTTCTTCTTGATGTGCCTATCCATGACGAATGTTGGCGATCATCATGGCAATATTTAGTTTATCTGCAGTAACGCGGAAAAGCTGCACAGATGTTTTGTTGAACCATGTTCTGAGGTTCTTTAACCAGGATGTTCTTCTTGTTCTTCATGGACCTCGCTTTCCAAATATTCATTTTGCAGGATGGCTTGTAGGAGGCATATCTAGATTCATTTCGCATAATGTGTCCAAAATATTTCTAATTTCGAGATTTGATGGTGGTTAGTACCTCTCGGTTCTTCCCCATTCTTCTAAGGACCTCCTCATTTGAGACCCGATCAGTCCATGGGATTTTAAGAATTCTCCGATATAGCCACATCTCAAATGTTTCCAGTTTTCGGCACATATCTTCGTTCGAGGTCCATGATTCAACACCATAAAAAAGGACAGAGGAGACGTAGGATCTCAGCATTCTTACTTTTATAGCAAGGGAAAAGTTGTGGCTCCTGAAAAAGGTCCCCATACTGTTGAAGATTGATCTAGCTTTTCCAATGCGCGCTCTTATCTTTTGGTTGTTGGTCCATTCTTCATTTACTACGGTGCCGAGGTAGTTGTAGTGCCTCACTCGTTCTACAGGGGTTTGGTTGTCGTAGAGTTGACCTTTTATTATCTTTTTCTTGCTGATGATCTTAAGCTTTGTCTTCTTCTTCTTCTTCTTCTTCTGCCTTCTTTGTCTTCTTCTTCTGTCTTTTTGTCTTCTTCTTCTTCTTTTCTTCTTTGTCTTCTTGACATGATGGACCAAGAATATTACAGCAAGAAGTTTATTCTGCAATAACACAGCTAAAGGATGGCAAAGCAACAGAACTACTCAAACTAATGGACAACGAATCAATAGCAATAATCACAAAGATATTCAACAACATATACAACTCTGGAGAAATACCAACAGAATGGTTGAAGTCTAAGTTTATTACACTTTCAAAAAAACCAGGAGCCAAAAATGCGAAGAATACCGTACGATAAGCCTAATGAGTCATCTCCTAAAATTGTCTCTAAAGGTAATCCATACGAGAATTTGCAAGCTATGTGAAAGTCAAATTTCGCCCAACCAGTTCGGGTTCATAAATGCTGTTTCTGCCAAAGATGCTTTGTTTTTAATACAAGTCTTATTCCAGAGATGCAGAGACGTCAATTGCGACGTATACGCATGCCTAGTTGATTAAGAGAAAGCTTTTGATCGAGTACAGCACGCCAAGATAATGCAAATTCTAAAAGAAGCAGGAATTAACAACCAATATCTGAAACTAATTAGAAAACTTTACTGGAATCAGATTGCAAATCTCAGATTTGACGGTGAACACATAGAATATGTAAAAATCAGGCGTGGTGTGAGGCAAGGCTGCATTTTGGCCCCCCTTATTTTCAATATTTACTATGAACGAATATTTATCGAAGCTTTGCACGAAACTGAAAAAGGTATTCTACTATTCTACTAACATCAGGTATGCAGATGACACCATAGTATTTGCGGACAACCTAGAAGACCTACAAGTCCTCATGAACAAAATCACGTATTACAGTCAACAATATGGACTCAATATAAACGTAAAGAAGACAAAGCTTTTAAAAGGCACGGGTCAAACATATACAAAATATCCATATATTTAATATTGTAGCAAACAGTATTTTTATTACATATCGTGACTGAATGGATCAAAAAATCAAAAGCAAATAAAAACAAAGAAAATAGTTTTAAAAACTAGTTAGATAATTTATTTTATTCATATTATTGCTGTAATATATGCTAGCATAATAGCAATAATAGTAATTAAAGAAAGACTTTTGTTTTTATATCTTCAGGATTGAAAATACACATCAAGGACAAAAACGTTGCTGTCCTAAAAGAATACCAATCTTTTCTCCTTCGAGAACAAAAGCCCGCAGAATTTTCTACACTTAGGGCAAAAATTTCCTTCGTTAATCTTTCGGATACACCCTTGTCGTATATTCTTTATCAGATTAGTGGTTCCGAACTCTTATCTAATTAGTGACTGGAAAAATAACGAAGGAGAAAAATCAAGTTGTGTTATCATAGGACATTAACATTCCACACGCATCTGGGAACACTTCTTTAAGAAAGCGGACGGGGAAAATAGCAACAGGAATTAAACTTTTATATATTTATACATTAAGTATATCTTAGTACATATTCTCTTTAGTTTTAGTTTAATTAACACAGAATTATAGATTCGTACTACAGAAATAATAAGTATTAGGTATTGTCATAAAGGTTTTATTTTACTTTGTATTTATAGGGCAGTCAATGAGGGTATTTGGCTCCGCATTCCATCCTACTACATCGATTTACTCGATATTTTCACAGTAAGTAGGGAATAGCTCACGAAACAAAGTTTACCCTATATACTATGGCGATTTTTATCTTGGGGGCAATTCCCACCCCTTCAAGGGGGTGGAAAATGTTTCTAAGTTTTTGAAACCCCAGAATATGTGTTTTAATTTATGACCTGTATTTTTGTTACACCCTTTATAATGTGAGATTTTTTCTCTACGCGCGACTACTTATGTTACAGAAGTGAGCGCGACTGCTCCCGGGTTAAAGGTCTTTTCAAGCACTACAAAAGGTATTGGTAGCATTATACACCTAAAATTGACCGTTTCTTGTTATTTCAAGTTGAATACACCGATTTGAGCATGCACCAAAAAACAAACTCTTTTTACCTACCATATATCTCTTTTTGTAGTATAACTAGAAGATTTATGAAGAAACGAGTCTCTGTTTTTTCATGAGCTACAAAAATGTTTTATATAGTTATTTTAGTTAGATGCATAGATTTTAATGTATTCGCAAAAAACCTTTCGAAAAGGTGTTGTTTCCATGAAAATGGCTAATTTTCAACCACGAATAACTCAGAAAGTATCGAGTTTTCAAAAAAAAATTATAGAACGGTTTTTACTTAGAATTAGGTTTTCTAGCCACTTCCGTGGTTATTTTAACCAAAAAAATTTCCACCCCTACGAAGGGGTGGGCACCACCCCAAGATAAAAGCTCACATCAGCATAGGGTATACTTTGAATTAGGACAGGGGTTCCCAACCGGTGGTATGCATACCACTGGTGGTACGCGGGATGATTTCAGGTGGTACGCGTCACGTAGGCGAAACAGAAATGAGATGGTTACAGGGCCGTAACTACCATTGGGGCAACCCCCGGGGCAACCCCCTGCCAAAGGGGGCCCCGCAGGTGCCCCTTTTTTGACCGTGCATAGAGTTTAACGAGGAAAATAAAAATATGTATTTTAAAAGCCGATCCCAACGAAATATTTTCAAATGACCCTTCAGGGCACCCTGAAACTTAAAATAAAGTTTTAATTTTTCACTGGAGAAATTAGTATTATCGACTAAAATGCAATTGGAACAGAACCCTTAGAAGGGGCCCCTGAGGCCTAGGCTGAGCTGGGGCTCCCGAGACCTTAACATAAAAATTTAAATTAATACTTACGAAATTAGTTATTTCGGCGTAATAAAACCTAAAATGCCATTGGAAGAGGGGCCCGAGCTGAGGTCCCCGAGACCTTTCGTAAAGATATAAATTGCTACTAAGGAAATTAGTTATTTTGGTGAAATAAAAACTAAAATGCAACCGGAATAGCGGCCCCGGTCCCAGCTACTTTGCCTTAACCAATTTACCCCAGACCACATCTTGGTACGTGAACGGAACCACATGGTACCACATATTGAAAAGAAAGGTAAGGGTAAGATGGAATGAGCACATTTGAATCAGCCCTACCAGTACCACAGCATAATAAATCTAACAGCAATAACGGTATTCGCCTTCGAGAGTGTCACTGCTGAAGGTACCGGATATCGTTTTTTAATATCCTCGTCAAACAGGATTCTGCTTCCATTAGAGCTGTATACAATTACTTCCCGACGGTCTCCTTCTTTTTGACATTTTCCTATTTACGTCAATTTTTCTTTCACTTTTTGCATATCGAATTTTACCGCATTCTTGAATTATTCTTCCACCTTTTCAATTTTTTTATCTCCTCAGCAATCTGATTCCATTCCTCTTCCTCCATTTTCTCTAAATAAACCTTCATATCTTCAAATTTTTCCATTCGGTTTTCAAGTTTCAAGAAATTTTCTTTCTATTGTTTCAATATATTATCTCATTTTGTTTACTATCCGTTCATTTTGTTGTTTTTCTTTTAAATTTTTTAAAGCGAATAAAAAATAAGGTGATTTCAAAATTTTTTTGTGTTGGTTAACTAAAATAGCAATATGTAGGTTCAAGAACTTCAGTCATAGAATCCATTAAAATGCGTTTTCAAGGGGTTAAATATCCAACATTTTTCCGGACCTTGCCTTCCACTGGGGGGTAAACCCCCAGACCCCCGGTAGGGGGCCCCAGATCACCTTTGCCTCGGGGCCCCTAACAACGTAGTTACGGCCCTGGATGGTTATCTCAACGGAAAATGTTCATCCTTCTTTTTGAACTGAGGTCAGAAGTTTTAATGCTTTTAACTGAGAAAAGTAATGCCATGTAAGACTTATTTTATGATGAAGAATGGTTGTCAAGATTGGCGTATCTAGCTGACGTTTTTGACGGACTCAACACGTTGAGAATGGTTCTTTAGGGAGAAAACACAACATCCATCACAGCCATTGAGAAAATAAACTACTTCGAGAAAAAGTTGATTTTTTTTGTTCTGAAATAAAGGGGAAACACGTTTCTGCATTTCCTACGCTGTCATCATTTTTTGAAGAAAACGAAACATCTCCAATACCAGATCTAGTTACTGTTAAAATTCTTCACTTGGAATTTCTTCAAGAATTTTTAAAAATACTTCATATTTCTTCAAGAATTGCAGGAAACATTCATCGATCTCACAAAAGACATTTCTATGAAAGATAGTTTTCAATGGATTTACTTAATAGGGCTTTTCATTCACAGTCATTTGTTTCGAGATTCTGTCAGAAGTCGTATAATTTGTGTATATTAATATTAAACACAGATTATACAACATATAACAGAAGCTCGAAACAAATGACAATCGATGAAAAGCCCTATTGACTCTGATCAGAATCAGGATCGGTGGCAAATCCGAATATCCAATGCTCTTCCGGCAAGCTATGCTGTTTTTGATGTCATTTGTCACTAGTTTGTATGAGACTGCTGAACTATTGTATAAAAATAATAAATATAGGAACAGACTATCAAGTGTTGAAGAGCACATAAGAATAAAAATGAGTTGAATTATTCCTGCAATTGACACTTTAATCACAGCAAACTGCAACAAGCTTCGCATTAATCCCGATTCACAATGACTAACGTTGATTTCTGTTGATTTGTATATTCCTTTGGTTGATATTTTGTACCAATTGCACCATGTTTTTGTATAGCTATGAGTAATAAACGTATATCTTATATATTTTTCATCCAACGCCCTGAAGGGCACTAAGGATTATGAGAAAGAAGAGAAAGAAGAAGTATACATTTTTAAATAAAAATTAGAAAGCGTAATTGACCAATAATTAAATTTATTTTTGTTTTGATAAAAAAAGCCAAGGGACATGTTTCTGATAGTAAATATAGTGGGAGTGGGCTTCCTTCCATTCCATCTCCTTTCCCCGTGTTTCGTGGTACGCCAAATTCTTCAAAATGTTTCAGGTGGTACGCAGTTGCTAGAAGGTTGGGAACCCATGAATTAGGAGATAAGCAGAGGCTATTTCCAAAATTTCATTAAAATGCATGCAGTAGGATAGAATTTGGAGGTAATATCCCATTCTTGCTCCATTGACTGGCTTATTAAATGTATTGCAAAAGATAGTAACCTATATTATAACTGGATATAAGACCACAGACGATATATGCAGATGACATCAACCACTATCCGGAACAAATTGGAAGTATCTTGCTTAGGTTAGAGATAGAAGCAGGGAGCTAACCGATGAAAGATTAAGAAGCAAAAGAAGGGGAAAAATTTATTTTAGTTTAGTTAAAATTTTAAAAATTGTTACGTGATAACAACACATTATTATTTTTACAATATTTTTACATAATTTGTTTAAATTGTCACCTTTATATCACAACTTTCTAATTATAGAAATGTTGCAGTGCAAGCAGCAGAAAGGATGTTAATTACACGAGCGATATTTTGGATGACAATTTACATCGATTTAATATCAGCTCTTTTTGTTCTTGATCATCATAGAAATTTTTAGCTTATCTGCAACAGCGTGAAAAGCTGCATAGATGTGTTCACCAGGCTCTGAGGTTCTTCAACCAATGTGTTTTTCTTCTTCCTGTACCTCGTTTTCCATATTTTCCTTGTAGGATGGTGCCTATTGGGCGTATCTTGTTATGTGTGAAAATTATAATTGTTTGGTAAACTATTGTGATATATTCCACTCTAGTATAAGCCAACTTGTCACAATGGCTAAGGCTCATTTGAATTTTTAATTTATTTAGTAATTGTTTTTTCTTTTTTCTTTTCTTTAATTATTGTAAAATCTTGTAATTTAAAATTTAGTTTATAATTAATAATTTATATATATAAGTAGTGGGGTTCCTACGGTCTCCTCCGCATCCCACATTTCGCCCGCCATCGTTTTCTATCCACCCATTCGTTTTCGTCAATAGCTCTATCTGCCATAGACTGTTCTATGCCTTTCTTCCATGTTTCTGTAGGCCTTCCTCTTCTTCTTCTATTTATGGGTGTGTAATTTAATGCTCTTTTTGGCCATCTTTCCTCTGACATCCTCATAACATGGCCATACCATAGCAATTTCTTTGTTTCTATATGGTCAACCGTGGAATATAAACTATTTGTCCGTCGTCTTATTTCCTCATTTGGTACATGTTCTAATCTAGATACTCTGCATGCTCTACGTAAGTAATCCATTTCCGCTACTTCTATATTTTTCCTTTCCTTTCCTGTAAGTTGCCAACACTCTGCTCCATAAGTTATAATAGGTTCTACGATTGTTCTGTAGATTGTTAACTTTGTGTTCAGCTTCACCTTGTTAGACCATAGTAGACCATTTAAAATACGAGTTGCTTTCCTTCCTTGCTGTATCCTATGCTGTATGTCTCTTTTTGTAGTTCCTTCTTCTGATATTATGCTTCCTAAATATCTATATTCCTTACATTTCCTTATATTTCTTAACTCTAATTCCGGATCTTCGGTTTCCTCTCCTATTCTCAAATATTCCGTTTTCTCCATGTTCATACATAGGCCCCATTTTTCATATTCGATCTGTAACTTTCTTAGCATATAATCCATATCATGTTCATCGTTGGCAAGAATTACTTGGTCATCAGCAAAAAACAAAGTTGTTAAGCAGTTTTCTTCAATCATTATTCCCATCCCAGCAACTGTTTTCCTCCATTGCTCCAGAGCTTTCTGGATATATATTTTAAACAGTGTTGGCGATAATTAGCACCCTTGCCTTAAACCTTTTGTAACAGGGAATGGTTTCGACATAGATTTTTCCTGCTTAATACAGCTTTTCGGATTTTGATACATATTTTGAATTGCTCGCACATATGCTTCGCTTATGCCTATCGTGGTCTAAATGTCAAAGAGTTTCTTTAAAGGTACCGTGTCGTAGGCTTTTTCCAGATCAATAAATGTTAGGTGAGTAGACATATTCCTTGCTCTTCTTTTCTCTATTATTTGTTGCATCACGAATATGTTATCTGCGCACGATCTACCGGCGCGAAAACCACTCTGTTCTTCCATGTCCTGAATTTCTAATTCCACCCTTTTCTTTAATACTCGGCCATACAACCTCCCCATTGCACTGGTTATACTTATACCTCTGTAGTTTTTGCACAACGTTTTGTCTCCTTTTTTGTAAATCGAGCTAATGTATGCACAATTCCAGTCTTCTGGTATTTTTTCTCCCTGCAACATGCATTTTTTGAAGAGTTCCGTCATTATTTCGTGCAGTATGTCTGGTCCATATTTTATCAGTTCGATTGGGATATTTCCAGGTCCTGATGCTTTCCCATTTTTTGATTATAATAAGGCTTCTTTTGTTTCTTCTGTAGTTATTCTTCTAACTTGTTCATTTACATTCGTCTGCATCTCCATTTGATTTACCTCAAATTCGGGTCTAGTTTCCCTCAGTAGTATCTTATAGTAATCTTCCCATTCTTTGGTACCTATTAAATTTAAATTACTCTGCCCTTTATTTTCTTTTCTGATATTTTTTATCGTTTTCCATGCTTCAGCTACTTTGGATCCGCCTATGTATCTTTCCACCTCTTCGCACTTTCTTTCCCATGTGTCATTTTTACTCCTTATTACTTCTCTTTTCACTTCTCTGTTTAGTTGTGCGTATACTCTTTGATCTTGTAAGTCCTGTGTCTGTAGCCATTTTTGGTACGCTGTCTTCTTGTTATCTACTAAACCTTTTAGTTTCTCTGACCACTATTCTGGATTTTGTTTATCATCTTTTTCCAAATATCCTAACGCTTCCTTTGCTGCTGCGTGTATGCTTTCTTTTATTTGCTGGTACAACTTTTCGGTGTTATCGGTGTTACTTTCTATTAATCTTAATTTTGAGTCCAGTCTCAACTTATACAAAAATTTGGTCGATTCGTGTTTTAAGCTTTCCAACTTATAACATTTTTCTGAAATGTTAGTTCCTTCGTCTTTTTTTAGCCTTTTTGTATTTGTTGACCGGTAAGTTATTCTTATGCTGGCTACCAACAGGTGGTGATCGGATCCACATTCTGGTCCCCGGTATACCCTCACGTCTGTAGTCGTGAGTCTAGAGCTTTCTCTTTGGATTGTGTAGTCAATTATTGACCGTAGTTTTTTTGTAGGTTGCGTCCATGTGAATTTGTGGATATTTTTGTGTGAGAAGAACCCATTCATTATTTTTAGCGATCGGAATTGGCAAAAATCTCTCAGACGAGTACCGTTTTCGTTCAGTGTTTCTTCGCCATATCTCCCCACTACAGAGTGATTGTGCTCTCTTCCTACTCTCCCATTTGCGTCTGCTAAAATGTACAATTCATTGTCATTTTTAATAGCATTTACTACATCGGATAGTTTATTGTAGAAATTGTCCTTTGTTTGTTTATCTGCATCTTCATTGGGAGCGTAGATTCTGATTATTGTTAGGCTGTGACCGTTTTTCTCCTCTATCTCTAATGTGATTATTTGCTCATCCACTTCTTCCCATTTTTTAATGTGTTTTCTATAGTCTTTCTTAATTGCTATAGATACTCCCCTTTTGGCTCTGCAGTCTTTAGGTACACCACTATAAAGATGAATGTAGTTTCCCGTCTCTTCATTTCCTTTCCCCTTTTTCTTCGTTTCCGTGAGCACACAGATATCAATATTTTGTTTCTCCAGCTCTGAAAATACTTCTGTCTGTTTAGTTCGTATCCCTTGTATATTCCAGGTTGCCATTTTCCATGTCCGTTTTCGTAGCAATTTTCGTCGTCGATTTGATCCATCCGGATTCCGAGGCGTTAAGTCGAAATTTTTAGCATATGTAACTTTTTACAAATGACGAGTTGCTAGCCCGTCGATTTAACCTTCTGACTAGAAGGGACAGAATTTTTTGTCGGGGTTTATTCCCTTAGCCGAAGTGTTCCAGTTATTTAAAGGCGCCGGAAGCTCGCCTTTCACCCTCTCCCGATTGCTATTATATAATTAATAATTTATACTTATATAATAATTTAGATTATAATTAAAGTAAAATTGTCCTATAAATGGATACCTGTTGGACAATAAAGCTATTATTATTATCCAGACTTAGCCATACGGCTCACACTCCCTCTAAGAGGAAAATTGACTCATCTCAGATACCTATGGTATCAACAGGATTGAGCTCTGGTGGGACTCTCTCCATGTTATCGAGCCTTAGGTGACTTGGTATGCAGGTGTATCTCCCAAAAACTTTTACACTTCTGGTTGTCGCGAGTAGTACAGCTTTCTGCATGGTCTTATAAATATGTTCATTCAGAACCAGCTTTTTATGCTTTCAAGGAATGTCTTCGGAATGACTCCAGTAGTAGACATAATAATCGGTATCGTCTGGGTACTTTGCATTCTCCATTGCCTTAGTATTTGAATTTCCAGATCTCTGTACTTGGCGATCTTTTCAGTAAATTTACTACGTAGATTATTGTTGTTAGATATCACTACATCAATAAGTGTTGTTTTTCTTGTTCTTTTTGTCTTTCCCATTTTTGCTTTGATGTCATCTAGCCATCGTTTTTGTGGTCTTTCTCTACTACGACTGTACTCTCGTGGTCTCCAATGTACAATGTTTCTCGTCCACCTTTCGTTGTTTTGCTGTGCCACGTGTACTACCCAGCTCCATTTCATTTGCGTAATTCTTAAAATTACATCTTCCACCTTCGTCCTGCTGTGCACGTCCTTATTTCGTATATGTTCCCTCATAGATACTCCTAACATACATAGTCCAGGGCGGATCTGTTTTGAGATGGACATTGAGAGGTGAGTCTAATTTTTTTGCAAAAATTGCTTGGAATTAACCCATGTAATAATAATTGAGTTGTCCTCCCACTCAAAATGGTCCGGAACATTGTTTAAATAATCAAAATGTCAAAAAATTAAGGAAAAATTTGATTTTTGATTATAACTTTAAAAGTGTTCTCTTCCGAGAAAAGTTGCACAAAAATAAAAATTGTGTAATTAAATTTTCTACAATAAAATATTCATTAAAGTTTTTTAAAATCATTATCCTTGTTGCAAAATAGCAATAATTGCGAAAAAAAACATTAAAAAAAACAAGTATTCGCATTTTACGTTTTTCAACCATTTCGGCTAAATTTAGGACCTTCATATTTCACCCAGAAAAACTTTATGATAAATGTAAATTTAGTTAAGATCGGTTCAATAGATTTTGCAAAATAAATTTTGCAATCCAGCTTTCACAAAAAAAAAATATTTTTCAAAATGTTGCAGGACTGAAAATAAAGCACACAGCAAGTAACATTTTTTTTGCTGATAGAAGAATACTGTACCTTTCATTTGCAATTTGCAAAATTTAAATCGGTTAACTACCACGACGTCAGGAATTTTTTTAAATAAACTTTAATTTTTGGTGCTACGCGCATGACAGCGGTGTTTGATTCACACAAGTTGATTTCCACCAAAATTTCTTCCAATGTTTATCTAATATATTATTTTCTTACTCTATATTTTGTTGTATGTTAATATTTTAATTCCACAAAAATCAAACTAATTTGTTTATTGTTTGTGAAAAGTTGTTGAAACAATTGCATATGTTTAAAAATAATAAACTTTTATTTTCTAAGTTAAAATATATAAGCAAAGAAAGTTTTTGTTAAAAAAGTGTTATTTCAAAGGACATAGTATGTGTTTTTATTTTGCAATAAACAAATTTATTTATTTATTTCGAGATGTACAAAAAAATTAAAATTTATCAATCAATATCAAAGGTCATTGCAATGCCCAATCAGAGCGAACGTATCCGCTGTCCTGCGCGTAGCACCAAAAATTACTGTTTATTTAAAAAAATCCTGACGCCGTATTAGTTAACCGATTTTAATTTTGAAAATTGCAGATGAAAGGTACAGTATTCTTATATACGCAAAAAGTTTAAACTTGCTGTTTGCTTTATTTTCAGTGCTGCAACATTAAGAAAAAATGAATTTTAATTGCGAAAACTGGATTGCAAAATTTATTAAACCGATCTTAATGAAATTTACAGTATCGTTTTACCATATCATACAGTTTTTCTGGGTAAAATATGAAGGTCCTAAGTGTGGTATAAATGGTTGAAAAACGTACAAATGCGAATACTTTGCAACAAGGGTGTAGTCCTGTCGCCAGGGGGGGTACAACGGCCTCCTTAATTCAGATGGACTTACTTAAGTTTTTTATATATATTTTGACCCGTAGAATACGAATTTTTTGGGTAACAGTTGATCCGGATGTCGATAAGATTGTTATAGACAAAGAACTTGAGGAATTACATAACAGCGATTTCTCGCAAAACAAAACATATTTTTGTATTTTTTGGGTCATTTTAAGCAAAAAATCTTCCTACAAGTTTTTTCGTAGAATACATAGTTTTCGAGATAACCGCGGTTGAACTTTCAAAAAATCGAAAAATGGCAATTTTTGAACCCGAATAACTTTTGATTAAAAAATAAAGTAGCAATTCTGCTTACCGCATTTGAAAGTTTAAGTCAAATTATATCGGTTTTGATTATTTGCATTGCTAAAAATTAATTTTTTTACTGCTGAACAAAGCTATAAACACATAGTGTTTCCCGTGCCTAATACATGCGTTTTAACGCATGCTACGTAGAAATTGCCTCGCTTGCACTTGTACCTACTCTACCTACTCGTTAGATTTTAAATGAGAAATCATTGAAAACATCACTCACGCACTAGGTGTTTATAGCTTTGTTTACCAATAAAATAATACATTTTTAGCAATGCAAATAATCAAAACCGATATAATTTGACTTAAACTTTCAAATGCGGTAAGCAGAATTGCTACTTTATTTTTTAATCAAAAGTTATTCGGGTTCAAAAATTGCAATTTTTCGATTTTTTGAAAGTTCAACCGCGGTTATCTCGAAAACTATGCATCCTACGAAAAAACTTGTCAGAGCATTTTTTGCCTACAATGACCCAAAAAATACAAAAAGATGTTTTGTTTTGCGAGAAATCACTGTTATGTAATTCCTCAAGTTCTTTGTCTATAACAATCTTATCGACATCCGGATCAACTGTTACCCAAAAAATTCGTATTCTACGGGTCAAAATAAATAAAAAAAACTTGGGTAACTCCATCTGAATTAAGGAGGCCGTTGTACCCCCCCTGGCGACAGGACTAGTGACAATTTTTAAAATTTTCACTTAATCCTATATTGTAGGAAACTTAATTACGCAACTTTTATGTGGGTGCAACTTTTCTCGAAAATGAATACTTTTAAAGTTATAATCAAAAACCCAAGAAAAAATCGAATTTTTCCTTAATTTTTGATATTTTATTTATTTCAATAATGTTCCGGACCTTTTTGAGTGGGAGGATAATTCAAATATTATTATATTAGTTATTTTCAAGATATATCTGCAAAAAATATGAGTCACCTTTAAACATCCAAATGTTCTAATATTTTTACAGATGCGCCCTGGTCTAACATCCATACCGGTGGATTATCCATCTCTAGCAAGCTAAAAACTTGTTAATAGCTTAACGAAACAAACTTGATGTAAGGGAACATTGGAACAGGAAAAGATTTAATTGTGGAACGTTATTTTAATTGTGGAACATGTCCTCCTGATAAGTTTATGATTGTCAAAACTAGCAGGTTGTTTTTAAATTTATTCAATCCGCTGTGAGCTCGTAGGTAGAGGGGATATTTAAAAAATCAATGGGAAAATCCCAATAGTTGGCTGTATACCATAGTTTAAAAAACCAATACAGAAGTAAAAACTTCGAGATGTATTCTGGTATAAAATCGTTTATTTAAAACTATAAAATGTCATCGATTGCAGAACGTTTTCGTTCTAAACAGAACATCTTCAGTGCCTAGAATGAAGTATTTGCACGTTAGTTTAAAGCAAAAGGTTAAAAATGTGACTGTTAAAATGAAAAATGTGGGAATACTTACATCCTGCCGAGTATTTTGTAACTAGCACACTGTAAATAGTGTTAACATCATCATATATGGTTTACATAATGTAATATGTTAAAATGTTATGACTACAAGTCGATGTTAATGGATAAAGTGGAACACATGCTAAAAGGGTGCCATGGTTCCCTGCTCGAAGATGCTAGGTACTTGCCAATTCAATGGGCACAGACCAACTGAGAAATTATGAAGTGGATATACAATTTGACAAGGGTGACATGACATGACAAGATAAAGCCAATTTTTGGTTAAAGTTTCATTTGATTTTGGATTTTTTAATAAAATGCGAAGGTTTGTCTGCAAAAATAATTTAAATTATTTGAATAATAAAATCTACTGTAAAGTTTAAATTAGCAACTCTCTATTCCAGAATAACTTAGAGATTCATTAAATTTAATGCAGATATATTACGTGGTTTAAGTTGTGACGTCATCGGATGTGAAATGACGAGATGACAGTTGAGTTTTGTTGAAACAAGGAAATACACTACATAATAAAATATAATTAGACTTGCGTGGAAAAACAAAGCTAAACAAGCCGAGAAAACCAGAATTTAAGAGTATTTTTATGTGATGAAATGTTGGTTGCCCAACAAGGCAAGCAGGTAACAGGTTGAAGGTAAACGGTAGAATATTGCGAGAAAACAGTATATATACAAAAGGTGGCTATTTATTGTGTTAAATTTATTATTATACTATTGTAATGAATAGAGCTCGGGAAATATGCACTTAAAAAACCCTAAAATATGCATGCAAATATGCACAAAAAACAGTTGAAATATGCACTTAAATATGCTTTTGTGCATTTAATGCATATAAATAAACAACACGGTAATCCTTGTTTTGAAGGTATTTAATTATTTATTTGATGCCAATGGACTGTCGAGGCATTAAGCTAAATAAAAAAAAATATTTATTTTATGCTAAAGTCATAAAAAATATTTATTGAAATTTCTATAACCTACATCATTATATTCATGTATTCTTTATATTTATCATCATTCTTTATTATTTATTATTACGATTATTATTAAAACTATACATTATTAAACCTTTTCTAAAATTTCTACAGAAAAACAGCCGTAGGTATGTATGATTGTAATTGTTTAAGCATACACGGAAAAAATTCTTTCTACTTCACATGAAGTTAAAGAAGCTTACTTACAGTCGGAAAAATGAAAGAATACTGATGAACGAAACTATAAAACACGCTGTATTTTCCTGTCACCGTGTCACAAAGAAAATTGCCCAGCGCAAGTACATGTAACAATAATTATTACATGTACTTGCGCTGGCCAATTTTTTGTGTGACATGGTGACAGGAAAATACAGCGTGTTTTATATGTTCGTTCATGGGTATTCTTTCATTTTTCCTACTGTAAAATATTGTTTAATTGAGGGTTCTACCTATAAAATTAAATTATTTTCACATTTCCCCATCATAATAATATTTTGTTTAATTATTTTGTGATATTCCTCATTTTTCTTTAACGCCGTGCAGAATTTTTGATACATTTTGTTGGTTTCACCAAGGTGTTTAATTATTTCATTTAATGAATTGATAATTTCAATACTTTGGTCTAAAGAAATGTTTCGCTTTTCTAATTTAGTAATTGGCTAAGCAATATTTACAAAATTGGTTTGGATTGGATTGGATATGTGCCAAATTACTTTTTAATAACGGTTTTTTTAAAACATCCACACATTTTTCATAGCACCTGAGTTACGTCTACATCGAAACTACAAATTGACGTCTCTAATTCCTTCAAAATATCGGTTATGAAATTTACAGAATTTAACCATGTTCTCCATCTAGTTATCACAGGTTCAGGTGGTAAAGGCACATTAGGTAAACGATCTTTATACACCTATACTCGCAGAAGGGCTTTCAAAAATATGTTTTTATTTTTGATAGAAGGGTATTAATCATTGGAAATTCCATCATTACAGTTTGTAGCCTCCTGCTACTCTATTTGCAGCAGAAGCGTGCTCTAGACAAGTAATAAATTTGAAAAAATATTTTTAAATATTGTCCACTTTTGGTCATATGACGCAGCATCACTTAACAATAACAAAATGTTTTCACTAACAAAATGTAACTGCATTGCATATTGTAGAGTCTGCTTCGTCTCCTTTATTCGTCGCCTTAAAAATTGTAAAAGGCAGAGAAAGAATGTTACCAGAAAGTGGTTCCACGAGAATTTTCAGATTTATTGTTTAGATCTGGGACTTCTCATTTCTCTTTAAAATGCATCTATGCAAATAATGCAAAAAAGTCTAAAAATATGCAATTTTAACAAATGTATATGCACTTACAAAATTTATCCAAAATATGCAAATATGCACTTAATATGCATTTTGCATATTTCCCGAGCTCTAGTAATGAATAATTATGTCTGTTAAAAGTTGGAAAATAGTTGTTAACAAAATTAAATAACTAAAGATTACTGTTAGTGAGGTAGATATATGTGTGAAGGATATGATTGTATATAGTATTGTGAAATGAATAAAAGTATGTAATAATATAATAAAATTAAACTATGTGACATAAAGTCTAATTCATCTTTATGTAGTTTTGAAAGGACTGAATGAATTGGAAGTAATGTATCTTGATAGTCTACCAACGTAGAATAGTGAATAAAATAATTAGAATGAGAGCTACCAATATAGGTCAAATTGTGGGTTGGTGTCAGTATGTAAAGAAGAATCTAAATTGAATGAGTATATAAAATAGAAAAGTATGAGATTGATTTCTATTGGTGATATTGGAGTGAACAGACTGAACTAAATGAAATATATTTAAGTGCAGAACTTTATGAACGTATGTGATTGCAACTGAAATCAAACAAATGAAAAATGTGAAAAAATTTTATTTTAAATTGGGATAAATGGATATTGGAAGTTGCCTGATATGAATGGAAATGAAAAGATAGATGAAAAAAGAAGAATAGTGAATGCAATAAAACTTAAATGTTATAGTCTGAAAGAAGTTTGACTGAATGGGTCGTAATGGATATAGGTGTGCAGTATCCTATTGTTAAGTAAAGTCTAAGAATCTAAAAAGAAAGAAGTGACGAATGTTACTAAGTAAGGAAAGTGATATATATGACAGACCAGAGTGATTGGATGTATGGTGTTTTTTATTATTGTAAGCGGAGATGAGAGAAAATGAGCAAGTAACATAACAGGCAACAGGATAAGTGAGTGTGAAGAACATTCCAAAGAGACAATAAACCAGACCGATTTAAGGATTAATAATAATAAGAGCCATTTAAATAAATGATGAAAGAAATGGTGAGATGAGATATAGAGGACCTGAAAAAGAGACAGAGAAACAAAGTCAAACCAGAAATGACTAGGAGTGGAGACAAATATGAAGGATAGGAAAATAGAAGAATCAAAACTGTGTTAGGGATGGGATAGTGGGGGAGGCAGTAATGAAGTTGAAAAGAAATTGCAAGTTGAGATATGTGTTAATGGGTGATTAGTATGGAAAGAGAAGATTGTTATAAACTAGTGGGGTAGTGGAAAAAGAGGGGGAGGGGGAAATTGAGAATAGGAGTAAAGGGGAAGGGGGTGAGGGGAATAATGAGAGAAAACTAGGGTTGGATTAAGGGAATAGTTGTCGATGGATAGGAGTAAAAGGACGATTTAGAGTTGTTTGACGATTAACGCAATTGGGGCTGGTCCTCATGTCTCTGGAAATCTCAAGGTCCTCGTACAAATCCAGGCGTAGATTGTTTCTGTCTTGGATGTTATGAATTAATTTAACACCATCAGGAATGTTAAGATGATGATTATTAACTTTTAAATGATGGGAAAAGGCTGATGTAGTGTCTCTTTTAGAATGTTCAGCAGATCTGGTTGAGAGTGATCTGTAAGTCCTGCCGATGTAAGAGGCATCACAATCAGAACAAGTCAGTCTATAAACACCACTACGATTCATATAGTGTATTGCATCCTTAGTATTTGTCAAAAAGTGGCCAAGGGTATTTCCAACTTTGAAAGAAATATGTATATTCTCAGAAGAGTTAGATACAATACGTTTGATCTTTTCAGATAGATGTGGGTTATGATATGGTAGTGACCTGTAAATAGCAGAAGAGGAAGATGACTGATGGAAAGCAGAATTTTGAAGCAATTTAGATTCTCTTTTACGGATGAGTTTATCTATTATAGAGGGATCGTAACCATTGTTGACAGCTATTTGTTTTATAATGTTGAGTTCTTTGTTGAATGAATCTGTTGACATAGGTATAGAGAAAAGTCTGTGTATGAAGCTTCTAAAAGCTGCTAGTTTGTGTGATAGAGGATGATTAGAAGAAAAATGAATTACATGGTCAGTTTGGGTGGGTTTACGAAAGATACCAAAGTTGAATTGGTTGTTAAGTCTGGTAATAGATAAATCAAGGAAATTAATGGCCTGAGAAGATTCTAGTTCCATGGTAAATTTGATATTAGGGTGAATTAAGTTAATTTTAAGAAGTAGTTGTTGAGCTGAGTCATGATGTCCAGCGATGAAGACCAAACAGTCATCTACGTAACGAAACCAATGTAAAATTTCTGGATTTTTCATAATGTGATTGGACTCTAAATGATCCATAAAGACATCAGCTAGGAATGGGGATAAGCAACTGCCCATTGCTAAACCATCTGGTTGTTTATAGAATTTGTTGTTGAATTGAAAGAAATCTTGAGATAGACATAATTCAAGGATATCTAGTATCGGTGAAATGACATTGGGCTGAAAAGACTTGTTGACTAAGAGTGATTTTACCAGACTTAAAGTTTCGATTTTGGGCACCGAAGTAAATAGGTTGCTTACATCAAAAGAAAGCATAGTTATGTGTGGATTGAGATTGATGAGTTGAAGTTTATCAACTAATTGGTATGAATTTGATACAGTAAAACGGGGTGTGAAGTTGATTAAATTTTTTAAGGTGTTGAGTATGAATTTTCATAAAATAGAAACTGGAGTGTTAATGAAACTGACGACAGGACGTATAGGAATTCCAACTTCATGTATCTTGGGTAAACCGTACAACTTCGGAATAAGAGGGTTGCCAGGAAGTTTGTTGTAAGGGGCCTCATAATTGGATAAAAGTTCAGAGTGTTTTTTGATGTTATCTTTTAATTTACTTATGAATCTCTTGGAAGGATCAGTTGGTAAAATAATGAAGTGGTTGTCATCTAGAAAAGATGAAACTTTATTGTTGTAAGTATCACGGTCTAGAATAACCAAACAATTACCTTTATCAGCTTTAGAAAAAATTAGGTTGTGATTAGCAATTTTATGTTTAATTGATTTAAGAGTTTTTAGATGAGATTGAGCTTGTTTAAATGATAGATTATCAATAATAGAAGAGTTCTGAGAAGAAGAAGAATTTGAAGATGAAGAAATCTTACTTTTATATTTATTTATGTAACGGTAACAGGAATTTCTAATTGACGTTCTTTGTGAAAGAGATAATGAAAGGTTTTGGATTACTACATCTGTCTCAATAGATAGACTCTCAAGATCGTGTAAAGATAAATCTTTAGGAACGGAGTATTTGAGACCATAGTTTAATAATTTAATTTCATCTGTTGAAAAGCTGACATCGGTAAGGTTCTTTATTCTAGGGTGGAATTGAAAATCTGAAAACTTTTTATTGTTATTTCTATCCTGAGAGGCTTGATCATATCCAGTTTTGTCTCTAATGAGATTAATAAGCTTGTTATGTACTCTATTGAATTTAATTGTGTTAGAAGCATCTACCTTGTCATGCACATCTGTCAAAAAATTATTGAAGTTAATGAATCCTATAATATCGAGCAAAGAATCATACATTACCTTAAGCTTACAATTGATGTAATTAAGTTTACTATAATGTGAACATATCTCTTTTTTCATAAGTTTTATCTGTAGTGAAGTCCTGATGTTGGGTGGTACATTTTTTGATGTCCTGACTATACTAAAAGTTGGAAAAACTTTGAATTTGAGACACTGTTGAATAAACCATATATCGAGTTTCAAATTGTTTCGTCGTGTTGCTAGTCGCAAATACTGAAGAGCCAAATTGACCATACTGTCATTAATAAAAAATCAATGGGAAAATCCCAATAGTTGGCTGTATACCATAGTTTAAAAAACCAATACAGAAGTAAAAACTTCGAGATGTATGCTGGTATAAAATCGTTTATTTAAAACTATAAAATGTCATCCATTGCAGAACGTTTTCGTTCTAAACAGAACATCTTCAGTGCCTAGAATGAAGTATTTCCACGTTAGTTTAAAGCAAAAGGTTAAAAATGTGACTGTTAAAATGAAAAATGTGGGAATACTTACATCCTGCCGAGTATTTTGTAACTAGCACACTGTAAATAGTGTTAACATCATCATATATGGTTTACATAATGTAATATGTTAAAATGTTATGACCACAAGTCGATGTTAATGGATAAAGTGGAACACATGCTAAAAGGGTGCCATGGTTCCCTGCTCGAAGATGCTAGGTACTTGCCAATTCAATGGGCACAGACCAACTGAGAAATTATGAAGTGGATATACAATTTGACAAGGGTGACATGACATGACAAGATAAAGCCAATTTTTGGTTAAAGTTTCATTTGATTTTGGATTTTTAATAAAATGCGAAGGTTTGTCTGCAAAAATAATTTAAATTATTTGAATAATAAAATCTACTGTAAAGTTTAAATTAGCAACTCTCTATTCCAGAATAACTTATAGATTCATTAAGTTTAATGCAGATATATTACGTGGTTTAAGTTGTGACGTCATCGGATGTGAAATGACGAGATGACAGTTGAGTTTTGTTGAAACAAGGAAATACACTACATAATAAAAGATAATTAGACTTGCGTGGAAAAACAACGCTAAACAAGCCGAGAAAACCAGAATTTAAGAGTATTTTTATGTGATGAAATGTTGGTTGCCTAATAAGGCAAGCAGGCAACAGGTTGAAGGTAAACGGTAGAATATTGCGAGAAAACAGTATATATACAAAAGGTGGCTATTTATTGTGTTAAATTTATTATTATACTATTGTAATGAATAATTATGTCTGTTAAAAGTTGGAAAATAGTTGTTAACAAAATTAAATAACTAAAGATTACTGTTAGTGAGGTAGATATAAGTGTGAAGGATATGATTGTATATAGTATTGTGAAATGAATAAAAGTATGTAATAATATAATAAAATTAAACTATGTGACATAAAGTCTAATTCATCTTATGTAGTTTTGAAAGGACTGAATGAATTGGAAGTAATGTATCTTGATAGTCTACCAACGTAGAATAGTGAATAAAATAATTAGAATGAGAGCTACCAATATAGGTCAAATTGTGGGTTGGTGTCAGTATGTAAAGAAGAATCTAAATTGAATGAGTATATGAAATAGAAAAGTATGAGATTGATTTCTATTGGTGATAGTGGAGTGAACAGACTGAACTAAATGAAATATATTTAAGTGCAGAATTTTATGAACGTATGTGATTGCAACTAAAATCAAACAAATGGAAAATGTGAAAAAATTTTATTTTAAATTGGGATAAATGGATATTGGAAGTTGCCTGATATGAATGGAAATGAAAAGATAGATGAAAAAAGAAGAATAGTGAATGCAATAAAACTTAAATGTTATAGTCTGAAAGAAGTTTGACTGAATGGGTCGTAATGGATATAGGTGTGCAGTATCCTATTGTTAAGTAAAGTCTAAGAATCTAAAAAAAAAGAAGTGACGAATGTTACTAAGTAAGGAAAGTGATATATATGACAGACCAGAGTGATTGGATGTATGGTGTTTTTTATTATTGTAAGCGGAGATGAGAGAAAATGAGTAAGTAACATAACAGTCAACAGGATAAGTGAGTGTGAAGAACATTCCAAAGAGAAAATAAACCAGACCGATTTAAGGATTAATAATAATAAGAGCCATTTAAATAAATTATGAAAGAAATGGTGAGATGAGATATAGAGGACCTGAAAAAGAGACAGAGAAACAAGGTCAAACCAGAAATGACTGGGAGTGGAGAAAAATATGAAGGATAGGAAAATAGAAGAATCAAAACTGTGTTAGGGATGGGATAGTGGGGGAGGCAGTAATGAAGTTGAAAAGAAATTGCAAGTTGAGATATTTGTTAATGGGTGATTAGTATGGAAAGAGGAGATTGTTATAAACTAGTGGGGTAGTGGAAAAAGAGGGGGAGGGGGAGATGGAGAATAGGAGTAAAGGGGTAGGGGTTGAGGGGAATAATGAGAGAAAACTAGGGTTGGATTAAGGGAATAGTTGTCGATGGATAGGAGTAAAAGAACGATTTAGAGTTGTTTGACGATTAACGCAATTGGGGCTGGTCCTCATGTCTCTGGAACTCTCAAGGTCCTCGTACAAATCCAGGCGTAGATTGTTTCTGTCTTGGATGTTATGAATTAATTTAACACCATCAGGGATGTTAAGATGATGATTATTAACTTTTAAATGATGGGAAAAGGCTGATGTAGTGTCTCTTTTAGAATGTTCAGCAGATCTGGTTGAGAGTGATCTGTAAGTCCTGCCGATGTAAGAGGCATCACAATCAGAGCAAGTCAGTCTATAAACACCACTACGATTTATATAGTGTATTGTATCCTTAGTATTTTTGTAGTAATTGTGAAGCAATTTAGATTCTCTTTTACGGATGAGTTTATCTATTATAGAGGGATCGTAACCATTGTTGACAGCTATTTGTTTTATAATGTTGAGTTCTTAGTTGAATGAATCTGTTGACATAGGTATAGAGAAAAGTCTGTGTATGAAGCTTCTAAAAGCTGCTAGTTTTTGTGAAAGAGGATGATTAGAAGAAAAATGAATTACATGGTCAGTTTGGGTGGGTTTACGAAAGATACCAAAGTTGAATTGGTTGTTAAGTCTGGTAATAGATAAATCAAGGAAATTAATGGCCTTGAGAAGATTCTAGTTCCATGGTAAATTTGATATTAGGGTGAATTAAGTTAATTTTAAGAAGTAGTTGTTGAGCTGAGTCATGATGTCCAGCGATGAAGACCAAACAGTCATCTACGTAACGAAACCAATGTAAAATTTCTGGAATTTTCATAATGTGATTGGACTCTAAATGATCCATAAAGACATCAGCTAGGAATGGGGATAAGCAACTGCCCATTGCTAAACCATCTGGTTGTTTATAGAATTTGTTGTTGAATTGAAAGAAATCTTGAGATAGACATAATTCAAGGATATCTAGTATCGGTGAAATGACATTGGGCTGAAAAGACTTGTTGACTAAGAGTGATTTTACCAGACTTAAAGTTTCGATTTTGGGCACTGAAGTAAATAGGTTGCTCACATCAAAAGAAAGCATAGTTATGTCTGGATTGAGATTGATGAGTTGAAGTTTATCAACTAATTGGTATGAATTTGATACAGTAAAACGGGGTGTGAAGTTGATTAAATTTTTTAAGGTGTTGAGTATGAATTTTGATAAAATAGAAACTGGAGTGTTAATGGAACTGACGACAGGACGTATAGGAATTCCAACTTTATGTATCTTGGGTAAACCGTACAACCTCGGAATAAGAGGGTTGCCAGGAAGTTTGTTGTAAGGGGCCTCATAATTGGATAAAAATTCAGAGTGTTTTTTGATGTTATCTTTCAATTTACTTATGAATCTCTTGGAAGGATCAGTTGGTAAAATAATGAAGTGGTTGTCATCTAGAAAAGATGAAACTTTATTGTTGTAAGTATCACGGTCTAGAATAACCAAACAATTACCTTTATCAGCTTTAGAAAAAATTAGGTTGTGATTAGCAATTTTATGTTTAATTGATTTAAGAGTTTTTAGATGAGATTGAGCTTGTTTAAATGATAGATTATCAATAATAGAAGAGTTCTGAGAAGAAGAAGAATTTGAAGATGAAGAAATCTTACTTTTATATTTATTTATGTAACGGTAACAGGAATTTCTAGTTGACGTTTTTTGTGAAAGAGATAATGAAAGGTTTTGGATTACTACATCTGTCTCAATAGATAGACTCTCAAGATCGTGTAAAGATAAATCTTTAGGAACGGAGTATTTGAGACCATAGTTTAATAATTTAATTTCATCTGTTGAAAAGCTGACATCGGTAAGGTTCTTTATTCTAGGGTGGAATTGAAAATCTGAAAACTTTTTATTGTTATTTCTATCCTGAGAGGCTTGATCATATACAGTTTTGTCTCTAATGAGATTAATAAGCTTGTTATATACTCTATTGAATTTAGTTGTGTTAGAAGCATCTACCTTGTCATGCACATCTGTCAAAAAATTATTGAAGTTAATGAATCCTATAATATCGAGCAAAGAATCATACATTACCTTAAGCTTACAATTGATGTAATTAAGTTTACTATAATGTGAACGTGAACATATGTCTTTTTTCATAAGTTTTATCTGTAGTGAAGTCCTGATGTTGGGTGGTACATTTTTTGATGTCCTGACTATACTAAAAGTTGGAAAAACTTTGAATTTGAGACACTGTTGAATAAACCATATATCGAGTTTCAAGTTGTTTCGTCGTGTTGCTAGTCGCAAATACTGAAGAGCCAAATTGACCATACTGTCATTAATAAAAAATCAATGGGAAAATCCCAATAGTTGGCTATATACCATAGTTTAAAAAACCAATACAGAAGTAAAAACTTCGAGATGTATTCTGGTATAAAATCGTTTATTTAAAACTATAAAATGTCATCCATTGCAGAATGTTTTCGTTCTAAACAGAACATCTTCAGTGCCTAGAATGAAGTATTTCCACGTTAGTTTAAAGCAAAAGGTTAAAAATGTGACTGTTAAAATGAAAAATGTGGGAATACTTACATCCTGCCGAGTATTTTGTAACTAGCACACTGTAAATAGTGTTAACATCATCATATATGGTTTACATAATGTAATATGTTAAAATGTTATGACTACAAGTCGATGTTAATGGATAAAGTGGAACATATGCTAAAAGGGTGCCATGGTTCCCTGCTCGAAGATGCTAGGTACTTGCCAATTCAATGGGCACAGACCAACTGAGAAATTATGAAGTGGATATACAATTTGACAAGGGTGACATGACATGACAAGATAAAGCCAATTTTTGGTTAAAGTTTCATTTGATTTTGGATTTTTAATAAAATGCGAAGGTTTGTCTGCAAAAATAATTTAAATTATTTGAATAATAAAATCTACTGTAAAGTTTAAATTAGCAACTCTCTATTCCAGAATAACTTATAGATTCATTAAGTTTAATGCAGATATATTACGTGGTTTAAGTTGTGACGTCATCGGATGTGAAATGACGAGATGACAGTTGAGTTTTGTTGAAACAAGGAAATACACTACATAATAAAAGATAATTAGACTTGCGTGGAAAAACAACGCTAAACAAGCCGAGAAAACCAGAATTTAAGAGTATTTTTATGTGATGAAATGTTGGTTGCCTAACAAGGCAAGCAGGCAACAGGTTGAAGGTAAACGGTAGAATATTGCGAGAAAACAGTATATATACAAAAGGTGGCTATTTATTGTGTTAAATTTATTATTATACTATTGTAATGAATAATTATTATGTCTGTTAAAAGTTGGAAAATAGTTGTTAACAAACTTAAATAACTAAAGATTACTGTTAGTGAGGTAGATATATGTGTGAAGGATATGATTGTATATAGTATTGTGAAATGAATAAAAGTATGTAATAATATAATAAAATTAAACTATGTGACATAAAGTCTAATTCATCTTTATGTAGTTTTGAAAGGACTGAATGAATTGGAAGTAATGTATCTTGATAGTCTACCAACGTAGAATAGTGAATAAAATAATTAGAATTAGAGCTACCAATATAGGTCAAATTGTGGGTTGGTGTCAGTATGTAAAGAAGAATCTAAATTGAATGAGTATATGAAATAGAAAAGTATGAGATTGATTTCTATTGGTGATAGTGGAGTGAACTGAACAGACTGAACTAAATGAAATATATATAAGTGCAGAACTTTATGAACGTATGTGATTGCAACTGAAATCAAACAAATGAAAAATGTGAAAAAATTTTATTTTAAATTGGGATAAATGGATATTGGAAGTTGCCGATATGAATGGAAATGAAAAGATAGATGAAAAAAGAAGAATAGTGAATGCAATAAAACTTAAATGTTATAGTCTGAAAGAAGTTTGACTGAATGGGTCGTAATGGATATAGGTGTGCAGTATCTTATTGTTAAGTAAAGTCTAAGAATCTAAAAAAAAAGGAGTGACGAATGTTACTAAGTAAGGAAAGTGATATATATGACAGACCAGAGTGATTGGATGTATGGTGTTTTTTATTATTGTAAGCGGAGATGAGAGAAAATGAGTAAGTAACATAACAGTCAACAGGATAAGTGAGTGTGAAGAACATTCCAAAGAGAAAATAAACCAGACCGATTTAAGGATTAATAATAATAAGAGCCATTTAAATAAATTATGAAAGAAATGGTGAGATGAGATAAAGAGGACCTGAAAAAGAGACAGAGAAACAAGGTCAAACCAGAAATGACTAGGAGTGGAGAAAAATATGAAGGATAGGAAAATAGAAGAATCAAAACTGTGTTAGGGATGGGATAGTGGGGGAGGCAGTAATGAAGTTGAAAAGAAATTGCAAGTTGAGATATGTGTTAATGGGTGATTAGTATGGAAAGAGGAGATTGTTATAAACTAGTGGGGTAGTGGAAAAAGAGGGGGAGGGGGAAATGGAGAATAGGAGTAAAGGGGTAGGGGGTGAGGGGAATAATGAGAGAAAAGTAGGGTTGGATTAAGGGAATAGTTGTCGATGGATAGGAGTAAAAGGACGATTTAGAGTTGTTTGACGATTAACGCAATTGGGGCTGGTCCTCATGTCTCTGGAACTCTCAAGGTCCTTGTACAAATCCAGGCGTAGATTGTTTCTGTCTTGGATGTTATGAATTAATTTAACACCATCAGGGATGTTAAGATGATGATTATTAACTTTTAAATGATGGGAAAAGGCTGATGTAGTGTCTCTTTTAGAATGTTCAGCAGATCTGGTTGAGAGTGATCTGTAAGTCCTGCCGATGTAAGAGGCATCACAATCAGAACAAGTCAGTCTATAAACACCACTACGATTTATATAGTGTATTGTATCCTTAGTATTTGTCAAAAAGTGGCCAAGGGTATTTCCAACTTTGAAAGAAATATGTATATTCTCAGAAGAGTTAGATACAATACGTTTAATCTTTTCAGATAGATATGGGTTATGATATGGTAGTGACCTGTAAATAGCAGAAGAGGAAGATGACTGATGGAAAGCAGAATTTTGAAGCAATTTAGGTTCTCTTTTACGGATGAGTTTATCTATTATAGAGGGATCGTAATCATTGTTGACAGCAATTTGTTTTATAATGTTGAGTTCTTTGTTGAATGAATCTCTTGACATAGGTATAGAGAAAAGTCTGTGTATGAAGCTTCTAAAAGCTGCTAGTTTGTGTAATAGAGGACGATTAGAAGAAAAATGAATTACATGGTCAATTTGGGTGGGTTTACGAAAGATACCAAAGTTGAATTGGTTGTTAAGTCTGGTAATAGATAAATCAAGGAAATTAATGGCCTGAGAAGATTCTAGTTCCATGGTAAATTTGATATTAGGGTGAATTAATTTAATTTTAAGAAGTAGTGGTTGATCGCAGTCAATATCCATTTATCCCAATTTAAAAGAAAATCTTTTCACATTTTTCATTTGTTTGATTTCAGTTTTAATCACATACGTTCATAAAGTTCTGCACGTAAATATATTTCATTTAGTTCAGACTGTTCACTCCACTATCACCAATAGAAATTAATCTCATACTTTTCTATTTCATATACTCATTCAATTTAGATTCTTCTTTACATACTGATACCAACCCACAATTTGACCTATATTGGTAGCTCTCATTCTAATTATTTTATTCACTATTCTACGTTGGTAGACTATCAAGATACATTACTTCCAATTCATACAGTCCTTTCAAAACTACATAAAGATGAATTAGACTTTATGTCACATAGTTTAGTTTTATTATATTATTACATACTTTTATTCATTTCACAATACTATATACAATAATATCCTTCACACATATATCTACCTCACTAACAGTAATCTTTAGTTATTTAATTTTGTTAACAACTATTTTCCAACTTTTAACAGATATAATTATTCATTACAATAGTATAATAATAAATTTAACACAATAAATAGCCACCTTTTGTATATATACTGTTTTCTCGCAATATTCTACCGTTTACCTTCAACCTGTTGCCTGCTTGCCTTGTTGGGCAACCAACATTTCATCACATAAAAATACTCTTAAATTCTGGTTTTCTCGGCTTGTTTAGCTTTGTTTTTCCACGCAAGTCTAATTATCTTTTATTATGTAGTGTATTTCCTTGTTTCAACAAAACTCAACTGTCATCTCGTCATTTCACATCCGATGACGTCACAACTTAAACCACGTAATATATCTGCATTAACTTTAATGAATCTATAAGTTATTCTGGAATAGAGAGTTGCTAATTTAAACTTTACAATAGATTTTATTATTCAAATAATTTAAATTATTTTTGCAGACAAACCTTCGCATTTTATTAAAAAATCCAAAATCAAATGAAACTTTAACCAAAAATTGGCTTTATCTTGTCATGTCATGTCACTCTTGTCAAATTGTATATCCACTTCATAATTTCTCAGTTGGTCTGTGCCCATTGAATTGGCAAGTACCTAGCATCTTCGAGCAGGGAACCATGGCACCCTTTTAGCATGTGTTCCACTTTATCCATTAACATCGACTTGTAGTCATAACATTTTAACATATTACATTATGTAAACCATATATGATGATGTTAACACTATTTACAGTGTACTAGTTACAAAATACTCGGCAGGATGTAAGTATTCCCACATTTTTCATTTTAACAGTCACATTTTTAAACTTTTGCTTTAAACTAACGTGGAAATACTTCATTCTAGGCACTGAAGATGTTCTGTTTAGAACGAAAACGTTCTGCAATCGATGACATTTTATAGTTTTAAATAAACGATTTTATACCAGAATACATCTCGAAGTTTTTACTTCTGTATTGGTTTTTTTAACTATGGTATACAGCCAACTATTGGGATTTTCCCATTGATTTTTTATTAATGACAGTATGGTCAATTTGGATCTTCAATATTTGCGACTAGCAACACGACGAAACAACTTGAAACTCGATATATGGTTTATTCAACAGTGTCTCAAATTCAAAGTTTTTCCAACTTTTAGTATAGTCAGGACATCAAAAAATGTACCACCCAACATCAGGACTTCACTACAGATAAAACTTATGAAAAAAGAGATATGTTCACATTATAGTAAACTTAATTACATCAATTGTAAGCTTAAGGTAATGTATGATTCTTTGCTCGATATTATAGGATTCATTAACTTCAATAATTTTTTGACAGATGTGCATGACAAGGTAGATGCTTCTAACACAATTAAATTCAATAGAGTACATAACAAGCTTATTAATCTCATTAGAGACAAAACTGTATATGATCAAGCCTCTCAGGATAGAAATAACAATAAAAATTTTCAGCTTTTCAATTCCACCCTAGAATAAAGAACCTTACCGATGTCAGCTTTTCAACAGATGAAGTTAAATTATTAAACTATGGTCTCAAATACTCCGTTCCTAAAGATTTATCTTTACACGATCTTGAGAGTCTATCTATTGAGACAGATGTAGTAATCCAAAACCTTTCATTATTTCTTTCACAAAGAACGTCAACTAGAAATTCCTGTTACCGTTACATAAATAAATATAAAAATAAGATTTCTTCATCTTCAAATTCTTCTTCTTCTCAGAACTCTTCTATTATTGATCATCTATCATTTAAACGAGCTCAATCTCATCTAAAAACTCTTAAATCAATTAAACATAAAATTGCTAATCACAACCTAATTTTTTCTAAAGCTGATAAAGGTAATTGTTTGGTTATTCTAGACCGTGATACTTACAACAATAAAGATTCATCTTTTCTAGATGACAACCACTTCATTATTTTACCAACTGATCCTTCCAAGAGATTCATAAGTAAATTGAAAGATAACATCAAAAAACACTCTGAATTTTTATCCAATTATGAGGCCCCTTACAACAAACTTCCTGGCAACCCTCTTATTCCGAGGTTGTACGGTTTACCCAAGATACATAAAGTTGGAATTCCTATACGTCCTGTCGTCAGTTTCATTAACACTCCAGTTTCTATTTTATCAAAATTCATACTCAACACCTTAAAAAATTTAATCAACTTCAGACCCCGTTTTACTGTATCAAATTCATACCAATTAGTTGATAAACTTCAACTCATCAATCTCAAT
Source organism: Diabrotica virgifera virgifera (assembly GCF_917563875.1). Lineage (NCBI taxonomy): Eukaryota > Metazoa > Arthropoda > Insecta > Coleoptera > Chrysomelidae > Diabrotica > Diabrotica virgifera. Next base: position 134,077,775 of record NC_065443.1, read on the forward strand.
CCAGACATAACTATGCTTTCTTTTGATGTAAGCAACCTATTTACTTCGGTGCCCAAAATCGAAACTTTAAGTCTGGTAAAATCACTCTTAGTCAACAAGTCTTTTCAGCCCAATGTCATTTCACCGATACTAGATATCCTTGAATTATGTCTATCTCAAGATTTCTTTCAATTCAACAACAAATTCTATAAACAACCAGATGGTTTAGCAATGGGCAGTTGCTTATCCCCATTCCTAGCTGATGTCTTTATGGATCATTTAGAGTCCAATCACATTATGAAAAATCCAGAAATTTTACATTGGTTTCGTTACGTAGATGACTGTTTGGTCTTCATCGCTGAACATCATGACTCAGCTCAACAACTACTTCTTAAAATTAACTTAATTCACCCTAATATCAAATTTACCATGGAACTAGAATCTTCTCAGGCCATTAATTTCCTTGATTTATCTATTACCAGACTTAACAACCAATTCAACTTTGGTATCTTTCGTAAACCCACCCAAACTGACAATGTAATTCATTTTTCTTCTAATCATCCTCTATCACACAAACTAGCAGCTTTTAGAAGCTTCATACACAGACTTTTCTCTATACCTATGTCAACAGATTCATTCAACAAAGAACTCAACATTATAAAACAAATAGCTGTCAACAATGGTTACGATCCCTCTATAATAGATAAACTCATCCGTAAAAGAGAATCTAAATTGCTTCAAAATTCTGCTTTCCATCAGTCATCTTCCTTTTCTGCTATTTACAGGTCACTACCATATCATAACCCACATCTATCTGAAAAGATTAAACGTATTGTATCTAACTCTTCTGAGAATATACATATTTCTTTCAAAGTTGGAAATACCCTTGGCCACTTTTTGACAAATACTAAGGATACAATACACTATACGAATCGTAGTGGTGTTTATAGACTGACTTGTTCTGATTGTGATGCCTCTTACATCGGCAGGACTTACAAATCACTCTCAACCAGATCTGCTGAACATTCGAAAAGAGACACTACATCAGCCTTTTCCCATCATTTAAAAGTTAATAATCATCATCTTAACATCCCTGATGGTGTTAAATTAATTCATAACATCCAAGACAGAAACAATCTACGCCTGGATTTGTACGAGGACCTTGAGATTTCCAGAGACATGAGGACCAGCCCCATTTGCGTTAATCGTCAAACAACTCTAAATCGTCCTTTTACTCCTATCCATCGACAACTATTCCCTTAATCCAACCCTAGTTTTCTCTCATTATTCCCCTCACCCCCTACCCCTTTACTCCTATTCTCCATTTCCCCCTCCCCCTCTTTTTCCACTACCCCACTAGTATATAACAATCTTCTCTTTCCATACTAATCACCCATTATCACATATCTCAACTTGCAATTTCTTTTCAACTTCATTACTGCCTCCCCCACTATCCCATCCCTAACACAGTTTTGATTCTTCTATTTTGCTATCCTTCATATTTTTCTCCACTCCTAGTCATTTCTGGTTTGACCTTGTTTCTCTGTCTCTTTTTCAGGTCCTCTATTTCTATCTCATCTCACCATTTCTTTCATAATTTATTTAAATGGCTCTTATTATTATTAATCCTTAAATCGGTCTGGTTTATTGTCTCTTTGGAATGTTATTCACACTCACTTATCCTGTTGCCTGTTATGTTACTTACTCATTTTCTCTCATCTCCGCTTACAATAATAAAAAACACCATACATCCAATCACTCTGGTCTGTCATATGTATCATATTCCTTACTTAGTAACATTCGTCACTTCTTTCTTTTTAGATTCTTAGACTTTACTTAACAATAGGATACTGCACACCTATATCCATTACGACCCATTCAGTCAAACTTCTTTCAGACTATAACATTTAAGTTTTATTGCATTCACTATTCTTCTTTTTTCATCTATCTGTTCATTTCCATTCATATCAGGCAACTTCCAATATCCATTTATCCCAATTTAAAATAAAATTTTTTCACATTTTTCATTTGTTTGATTTCAGTTGCAATCACATACGTTCATAAAGTTCTGCACTTAAATATATTTCATTTAGTTCAGTCTGTTCGCTCCACTATCACCAATAGAAATCAATCTCATACTTTTCTATTTCATATACTCATTCAATTTAGATTCTTCTTTACATACTGACACCAACCCACAATTTGACCTATATTGGTAGCTCTCATTCTAATTATTTTATTCACTATTCTACGTTGGTGGACTATCAAGATACATTACTTCCAATTCATTCAGTCCTTTCAAAACTACATAAAGATGAATTAGACTTTATGTCACATAGTTTAATTTTATTATATTATTATATACTTTTATTCATTTCACAATACTATATACAATCATATCCTTCACACATATATCTACCTCACTAACAGTAATCTTTAGTTATTTAATTTTGTTAACAACTATTTTCCAACTTTTAACAGACATAATTATTCATTACAATAGTATAATAATAAATTTAACACAATAAATAGCCACCTTTTGTATATATACTGTTTTCTCGCAATATTCTACCGTTTACCTTCAACCTGTTGCCTGCTTGCCTTATTAGGCAACCAACATTTCATCACATAAAAATACTCTTAAATTCTGGTTTTCTCGGCTTGTTTAGCTTTATTTTTCCACGCAAGTCTAATTATCTTTTATTATGTAGTGTATTTCCTTGTTTCAACAAAACTCAACTGTCATCTCGTCATTTCACATCCGATGACGTCACAACTTAAACCACGTAATATATCTGCATTAAATTTAATGAATCTATAAGTTATTCTGGAATAGAGAGTTGCTAATTTAAACTGTACATTAGATTCTATTATTCAAATAATTTAAATTATTTTTGCAGACAAACCTTCGCATTTTATTAAAAAATCCAAAATCAAATGAAACTTTAACCAAAAATTGGCTTTATCTTATCATGTCATGTCACCCTTGTCAAATTGTATATCCACTTCATAATTTCTCAGTTGGTCTGTTCCCATTGAATTGGCAAGTACCTAGCATCTTCGAGCAGGGAACCATGGCACCCTTTTAGCATGTGTTCCACTTTATCCATTAACATCGACTTGTAGTCATAACATTTTAACATATTACATTATGTAAACCATATATGATGATGTTAACACTATTTACAGTGTGCTAGTTACAAAATACTCGGCAGAATGTAAGTATTCCCACATTTTTCATTTTAACAGTCACATTTTTAACCTTTTGCTTTAAACTAACGTGGAAATACTTCATTCTAGGCACTGAAGATGTTCTGTTTAGAACGAAAACGTTCTGCAATCGATGACATTTTATAGTTTTAAATAAACGATTTTATACCAGAATACATCTCGAAGTTTTTACTTCTGTATTGGGATATTTAAAAGTTCGTAAGCGCCAGTAGTGACAAGTCAGTGACAAGTCAGTCAGTTAATTTAAAACATTAAAATTAACAATATTGATAGGAAAAATATTAGTTGGCCAAAGCTGTCGCATAAATTTTTACCTTAAACATACTTTCGTTTTAAATATTCAAATTTGGTTTTTTACATTTTATAATTTATAATAATTAATATATTATTCCAAGCGCTATCTACACGATAATGTTTGTCAAAGTATCAGAACTAGGAAAGAAGGAAACTAATATTCGCCAGTCAATATGTCAAAATAGTAAGCAAGTTCTTTAAAAAATAATCTAATTTCTTCTTTACATTGTAAATATTACGCGATAAGAATTAAATAATAAATGTGAAACAATTACTTGCTATTATTCGCAAAATTTTATCATTAAATTTCCTGCAAAAGTTGCACTCATAATCCGCTAGTTGGCGATACCAGCGAAGCTCACAACGTATAGCAAACTTTAAATAATATACAGGGTGTCCCAAAAGTAGTGGAGCGGTCGAATATTTCGCAAACTAAACATCGGATCGAAAAACTGAAAAATACGTGTTCAATCATTTTCAAAAATCTATCCAATGACGACAAACACCAACCCCCACTACACCCCCTGGAGGTGGGGTGGAGGGTAAATTTAAAATCTCAAATGGAAACCCCTAGTTTTTCTTGAAGATTTGGATTCGTTACGTAAAAGCAAGCAACTTTTATTCAAGACATTTTTTCGAACTGTGGATAGATGGCGCTATAATTGAGAAAAACGATTTATCCTGATACCATAGGTAAATTATAGAAACGGTCTAATATCTCGAAAAATACATTTCCAAATGAGAAACCAAAAAAAGATTTTTAATACTTTTCGAAAACCTATCGAATAACACTAAACATGACCCTCCAACCCACCCCCTGGAGGTGGGGTGGGGGGTAACTTTAAAATCTTAAATAGCAATCCCCACATTTTATTACAGATTCGGATTCGCCGTGAAAAATTAAGCAACATTTATTCGAAACATTTTTTAGATTTGTTGATATATGGCGCTTTAATTGGAAAAATACGATTTATTAGCGCCATCTATCAGCAATTTTAAAAAATGTTTCGGATAAATGTTGCTTAATTTTGCATGATTCATTCGAATCTGCAATAAAAGGTGGGGGTTGCTAATTAAGATTTTAAATTTACCCCCCACCCCGTCTCCAGGGGGTGGGTTGGAGGGTTATTTTTGGTGTTTATCGATAGGTTTTCGAAAAATATTAAATAATTGTTTTTTGGTTTCTCATTTGGAAGTGTATTTCTCGAGATATTAGACCGTTTCTATAATTTACCTATGGTATCAGGATAAATCGTTTTTCCCAATTATGGCGCCATCTATCCACAGTTCGAAAAAATGTCTTGAATAAAAGTTGTTTACTTTTACGTAGCGAATCCAAATCTGCAAGAAAAACTAGGGGTTTCCATTTGAGAATTTAAAGTTACCCCCCACCCCACCTCCAGGGGTGTAGTGGGGGTTGGTGTTTGGTGTCATTGGATAGATTTTTGAAAATGATTGAACACGTATTTTTCAGTTTTTCGATCCGATGTTTAGTTCGCGAAATATTCGACCGTTCCACTACTTTTGGGACACCCTATATGAAAAAATGTCTGTCCGACAAGTATGTTGGGCATTTTAATAAGTTCCGCACGTAGAACATGTCAAATGACAGGAATTATGTTGGTGATTGATAGCAGTATAGCAGAAGTTCTGTCCTACAAAATACATGGGACGTTTTCGTGGTCTGACGTTCGAAATCTGTAACCTGTTTCACAATTAAAACTTCCCCTGTTCCAGTGTTCCCGTACATCAAAGTATGTCCGACTAGACACCGTTAAGCTATTAACAAATTTTCAGCTATTAATAAACTTTTTTTGGTATGCATGATCCAGGCCTATTATAGTGACATTACACGTTTAAACTAATTGTTTTAATTTATTGTCTCAATTAATTGGTATAATTTATGAATGAAAAGTAAAATTAAATGGCGAATTTACTAGAATCAACAGACGACTATAACAGGGCAAAATAACAAGATCTCTTTGTTGTAGAAAAACTGTACAGCATATCATGTAACTAAAAGAGATGAAAATACATATACAAAATATCCAGTTGCAATATATTGCTCCCAGAGCCTTAATTACGCACCAGATGCTGTGCTGCTAAATGAAAAGATCCACCAACATGCTCTAAAGCTTTCCTATTAATTTTAAATTTTAGCAGTGTAAAGGAGTAATTCGTTTACTCAACTTATTTAGTATTCAGGTCTGGGTATCAGCAAATGGGAATGCTAAAGCTGCATTTTTCCCTGTAATTATCTCCTATACACACAGAAAACCGTTTGGCTCCCGAGATAATATCTAGCTTGATGAGCGAGCATACCTCAACGATCTACTCTGTCTTTCATTATGTTATGCGCACACGCTGTAAATTTTACGTGGCTTTTCGTTGAAGAGCTTTCTCAATTTTTCTTTTGCAAAAAAAAATATAATTTTCTTTGTTTTGCTCTAAAGAGCCAGATATGTTGTAAAGCTATCATATGCATACATAATAGTGATATACAGTGAAGCTATTGTTATATTTCATTATTTTTATGGTAAAAAGTCTGTTAGAATACTGTAATATTATTAGAATAGCAATAATCTTTATAAATTAAAATATACAATGGAGTAAAAACTTATTATGTAGGATGGTACACTATATTTATTACAACATTTAAAATTATCCAAAAGTATTAAAAATTATTCCACAACGTTTTCGGTTCCATCGAACCATCGTCAGTGGACACCTGAAAGTATTTCCACTTTATAATAATTAACACGAAGAGGTAAAATTTTTAACACCGGAAACGTGATAAATACTTACATCTTAAAAGGAATTGAAACTAGTCACATATCCAGGTTTATTAACAGTTTTATTCACACTTTTTTTATGCGATTAATGTTAGTATGTAATTTGACAGTGGTTGTTGGCTGTAAGTATATTTTGTAAAATAATTTTATATACCTATAATCTAGCCTGCATTCTTTAAGCGCCTATAATATTTTTCTAAACTCCACTGTGTCAAAGGCTTTGCGAAAATCGATAAGAACCAGAACTAGAGGTTTTACTTTATTACAGAGGTTTTTATGACATGCTGAAAATAACAGATTTTAAAAATTTTTGGGGAAATTTGTCTTAGGGGGAACTTTCAATGAAAAACCAACCATAAGACATAAAAAAGCTAAATTCATAAGACATCAATAATAACTTACAGCTAATTAGTTCCATTAATTGTCCTAACTATTTGTGTTTATTGGGTTGAGTTTGTCCTTCTGTGGTTTCGGTTTCATATCAGCTGATATATTTTTATGTTTGAACAATTTTTTCTTTAATTTTGGACCTTGTTAAGGGAAAATTTCCTCATTTTCCCTCCCCATAAATCTGCCACTGGTCAGATGGCATCTTTAACATCTGCTTTATCGGGAACGTGCGTCGTCGTGAATAATGTTTTAAAGGCTATATAATGTGTAATATACTAGATATATAAATAATCATAAAAATTTCAATATTCATTTCAGTACTGTTTATTTTAGAATTTACTGAGAATTATTAGAAATCAAATAGATTACATTTTAGTAAACAAAAGATTCCGAAACAGCTTTACGTCTGTCAAGACTTATCCTGGAGCAGACTTAGAGACGGACCACGTTCCACTGGAGGGAGTATTTCGCGTCAAACTCAAAATAGTGCAAAAAAAGAAATCACAATCATACGACCTACGCATGCTAAAATACCCTGACACGAAAATGAGGGTCCAAGCCACGTTAAACGAGCAAGTGACTGCAATTAGAGACGAATCGAACGGAGAACAAATGATCAAACAGATGACCGAAATAGTTCAAAATGTAAAGGATAAACACTTAAAGGCAGATAAATTAACCAAGAAGAAATCATGGATGACAGATGAGATCCTAAAACTAATGGACGAAAGAATAAATGACAAAAATGACCCCGACACATATAAAACAATCAATATATGTATCAATAAGAAGTAAAATTAGAGAAGCGAAAGAAAAACAAGCAATGGAGAGATGCCAAGAAATTGAGACTCTACAGTCAAAGTGCGATAGTCAAAATGTACATAGGAAAGTTAAAGAACTCACAGGTGGACTAAGATGGAGACAGAGAGGAAATCTAATTGATTCTGACGGAAACATGATCTTAGACAAACAGAGTAAAATCAAAACATAGAAAGAATATCTAGAAAAACTATTTGAAGACCAAAGAGATAACACCTTTGAGTTGGAAGAAGAGGTAAATGATGGACCAAGAATATTACAGCAGGAAGCTTATTCTGCCACAACACAGCTAAAGTATGGCAAAGCAGCAGGTCCCGATAATATACAAGCAGAACTACTTAAACTGAGGGACAAAGAATCAATAGAAATAATCACAAAGATATTCAACAACATATACAACTCTGGAGAAATACCAATAGAATGGCTGAAGTCTGAGTTCATTGCACTTCCAAAAAACAGTAGCCAAAAAATGTGAAAAATACCGTACGATAAGTCTGATGAGTCATCTCCTAAAATTGTTCCTAAAGGTAATTCACACAATAATTTACAAGCTATGTGAAAGTCAAAATTCGCCCAACCAGTTCGTGTTCATAAATGCTGTTGGTACGAGAGAGGCTTTGTTTTCAATAAAAGTCTTATTCCAGAGATGCAGAGACGTCAATTACGACGTATACGCATGCCTAGTTGATTAAGGGAAAGCTTTTGATCGAGTACAGCACGCCAAGATGGTGCAAATACTAAAAGAAGCAGGAATTAACAACCAAGATCTGAAAATAATTAGAAACCTTTACTGGAATCAGACTGCAAACCTCAGAGTTGACGGTGAACACACCGAATATGTGAAAATCATGCGTGGAGTGAGGCAGGGCTGCATTTTACCCCCTATTTTTCAATCTTTAGTCTGAAAGAATATTTATCGAAGTTTTGCACGAAACTGAAAAAGGTATTCTACTAAACGAGTAAGGGCTAAATAACATCAGGCATGCAGATGACACCATAGTATTTGCGGACAACCTAGAAGACCTACAAGTCTTCATGAACAAAATCACGTATTATAGTCAACAATATGAACTCAATACAAACGTAAAGAAAACAAAGTTTATGATCGTCAGCAAGAAAAAGATAACAGAAGGTCAACTCTATATCAAACAAATCCCTGTAGAAAGAGTGAGGCACTACAACTATCTCGGCACCATAATAAATGAAGAATGGACCAACAACCAACAGATAAGAGCGCGAATCGGAAAAGATAGATCAATCTTCAACCGTATGGGCACGTTTTTCAAGAGCCACAACCTTTCTCTTGGTATAAAAGTAAGAATGTTGAGATCCTACTTCTTCTTTGTCCTTTTTTATGGTGTTGAATCATGGACCGTGAACGAGGATATGTGCCGAAAGTTGGAAGCATTTGAGATGTGGCTATATCGGAGAATCCCTGAGGCTTAAAATCCCATGGACTGATCGGGTCACAAATGAGGAGGTCCTTAGAAGAATGGGAAAGAACCGAGAGGTAATGACCACCATCAAATCTTGAAACTTAGAATACTTTGGACACATTATGCGGAATGAATCCAGATATGCCCTCCTACAAGCCGTCCTGCAAGGAAAAATATTTGGAAAGCGATTTCCAGCACGAAGAAGAACATACTGGTTAAAGAACCTCAGAACCTGGTTCAACACAACATCTGTGCAGCTTTTCCGCGTTGCTGTAGATAAGGTGAAGGTTGCCTTGATGATCGCCAACATTCGTCACGGATAGGCACATCAAGAAGAAGACTGTTTATTTTGTCGCATACTGTACTATCGTGTTTTTCTATCATTCGCCGCTTCGCAAGAACGTAGGCTTAAGTCAAAAAGGACGATTTTAGAGGAGAGGTATTTTAAAATTTTATGGATATGATTATGAGCATAACTCCGAATAAGTTGTTACTTTAAAAAAATTACCGATACAATTTTGTTAGCAATATATCTAAATACAAACTGTGGTAACTAGATAAATTTATAAAGTGTTTTTGTTAACCCCTATTACATTTGAGTCCTTTTTCCTCAGAAACATTTACTTCAACTTTGTTAAAACGGTGACCTAACTAAAAAAGCGTCCTTATTTTGGAGAGAATTTTCACAAAAACTAATCGTAAGTATAAGATCGGTCGTCCTTGACCAGAAATAAACACACAAATTGCTTCACATTCAGCGCTATTCTGCGGTGTAACTAACGTGGGTCTGTATTCATACGAAAATGTTATAAGACTAAGAGCCGCTATAGGTGAAATTTTTTAATCATTTTAGGCACGATGGGACCCTATAACTTAAATAGTAGAACCTAATAGAAAACGTTTGAGTACTGTGCCGTCACTTTTCAGTGGCACATGCGTCGACAGTGGCGCATCAAACTTTCCACTTATGGACGGGATAAATGAATTAAAAGTTACCCTCCCTTACTAACAGAAGTAATTTTTTTTATTTTTTTAAGTTCTATGTGATTAACACATAGGATTCAGCGTAATTTTAACCCACCACCCCCTTCCCCCTGCCCCCGCCATCAAAAATTTCATTTTTCGTTTTTATTTTTTTTTTGGTGGGATGCAATCAATTTTAAAATTTAAAAAAATTCACACGCAAAGCTGAGACTTTTATAAAACATACCTATTTTTTATAGACCCATAGGTAGAGTGTATATAACTCAAAAAATTAAAAGAATTTTTTTTTTTCAAAAAAGCGTGTAACTTTTTTTGAGGAATAGCTGCAGGTCTAAGTTTTTCTTAATCTTATGTTTTTTAACACTAAATTTTTAATTTTTTTCAGATTTTTCCGTAAGGCTCCCCACCTTCAAAAATCCGAAAAACTGTTTTTTGGGGGGTTTTGGGAGATTTTCCCTGTTTTATAGACTTCATAATATATCAAATGAATTTTATTTTTATAGGTTATATGTAACTTATATGAGTCCTTAGAATATTTAAAAATGAGATAAACACGTTCAAACCCCCCAAAAACCCCTTAAAAAACAGTCTTTTTTGATTTTTGAAGGTGATTAGCGTTACAGAAAAATCTGAAAAAAATTAGAAATATAGTGTTTGATAAAATACACAAGACTAAATAAAAATTAGATCTGCAGCTATCCCCAAAAAAAAAGTTATATACGTTTTTCCAAAAAAAAATTTTAAAATTTTTTTGAGGTTATGTACACTCAACCTACAGGTCTATAAAAAATAGACGTGTTTTATAAAAGCCTTAGCTATGCGTGTGAATTTTTTGAAATTTTAAAATTGATTGCATCCCACCAAAAAAAAAATAACAACGAAAAATAAAGTTTTTGATAGTCGGGGCAGGAATAAGGGGGTGGTGGGTTAAAATTACGATGTATCTTATGTGTTAATCACATAGAACTTAAAAAAATGAAAAAAATTAAATTCTGGTAATGAGGGAGGGTGTTTTTTAATTTATGTATCCCGTCCATAAGTGGAAAGTTTGATGCGCCACTGTAGACGCATGTGCCACTGAAAAGTGACGGCACAGTGCTCAAACGTTTTCTTTTAGGTTCTACTATTTAAGTTATAAGGTCCCGTCCTGCCTAAAATGATTAAGAAATTTCACCTATAGCGGCTCTTAGTCTATTAAGCATTTAACTCATTTCGCGCTAAACAAATATAGACACATGGTGCCATCTCTTAGCGACTATTATTATAAACGTCATAGGTCTTTATTTACGCGATAGATACTTTTATTTTTAGTAGATCTGCATTAATAAGTCAATTTCGTCAAATTTTGACTTAAGCCTAAGTTCTTGTGAGAAGCTGCGATATATAAAAATTTCTATGTTTACTTTATTTTTGTAGATCAGTTGTTTTCTTATATTTCTGTATTTAAATAGAACCTGCACACAATAAAGTCCGTTGTAGAGAATACATAATCCCAACATCGATTTTATTTACAGCATTACAATATTTTTAGTTTAACAATACACTGAAAATATGGTATGCATTGTACACTTTTTCTCACTCTTTATACCAAACATGAAAGTAAGTGAATTTTATTGTATATCTAAAAACCAGGTGAATGTTATTTTGAAAGACACTTTGATGTATGATAACAAGCTGTTTTCGATCATGTTCGCCTTGTAATTTCCCAACGGTATTTCTGACCTGTGGAAATTTTCTCTGTACGTTCAAATATTATTGAAAATTTTAAATTTACGCCAGGTTGCGTTTCATGTTTAAAAGTAAATTATTTTAGAACCCGACTTTTGATATAGAAGTTGTCGGGTGGCGATAGGAACGATAATTTATTATTTTGTGTCAAATCAGTGTGTAGTGGCGGAGGGTTTATGCTTTGAATACATTTTATTAACTTTAAAAGGCCTAAAAGTATGCTTCAAGTGTTAACCCTTAAGTACTAACATCTTAAATCAATGACGTAAACTGACCAAACGCCTGAGAGACAGGTTTAACATTTTAGTGGCAATTTTTGTTAAATATTTTAATGCAAAAAATATCTCGATGACTTACTGAAAGTATTGATTATCTAAAAAACACAATATTTAATCTAGTTTTTTTGTATTTATTAAAATAAAACACATTATAACAAGAATGGAAGGATTGTTTGTGTACCTTTTTACTCCTGAAAAAAGTGTGATTAAAATTAAACAAATTAAAGAATCTTAACAAAAATTTATCCTCCTAAGTCCATAGGTCCAGCCTGCTGGACAATGTTTACTAATTTATTACACGGTGACTATTCGGGTTGGGCATCGCTGCGTCCTATATTGCAGCATATTGGACTTCCTATTTATCAGTCAAATTTACTCATTTGAACAATTCGACAACAGCGCCTACCTCGGTAGGTTGTTGTTTCATGTGGTGAAACTTTTTAAGTTATGATGGTGGCTCCACAAAAATACAGTAAGTTGTAGTGTTTTTCTGTACTTTAAAGTATTGATTGTTTTTAATGTATGTTACTTGATGATTGGACGTATTTGTGGTAAATATATATTTGAAAATAATTACAACTGGACACGTTAGCGGTCCTCTAAACTTTTTGTCCAGCATCTTGGACATTGGGACTTAGTTAGCCAAATATGTTACCATACTCACATTTTTTAAGTTTGGTTACAGATAGTAAAAATATATTGATGGAAAGTGCATTGGAGGCTATTTTGACAGAAAACGATTTTTTTGTCAGTGAAGATAGCGATAACGATCAAAGGAAATTAATTTACAGGAATTTAAGCTGTATGTTGGAAGGTCACTAGCTGTAGGTGGTAAGCCTGCAAGTGGGAGACAAGCTAGTGCGTTTATTTCAAGAAAACCGGAGACATCTGAAGATGAAGTGCCCATATTTCCTGTAAAAAGATCTACAGTTTTCCAGTTACCGCCTATAGATGTAAGAAAAACCAGTAATGACCATTTGTCAAGATGCTCTGTCAGCAATAGAAATTCTTATCCCGTTGCCTAAACCTCTTGAATGCACTAAGAAGACGAGATTCTTTTGTACAAAATGCAAAATGTATATGTATGTTTCTCCTGAACCAGAATATTTTTTCAGTTTCATACCTAAATTTTATGAAAGCTAAGTTCTGATGTCCATTATGCTGGACCTGTCATATTATATCTGTCAAATATTTTTTTATAGTTTTTATAGATTTTCGTTTATTGTTTTCACAAATGAGGAGAGAAAATAGAAAATATTGTTAAAATAATAAAAACTTTTTTCTTGGGGCTGAAGAGGTTATAATCGAGTTAAACAAAGAGTAAAAAAATGAAAATAAAAACGTTTTTAAAAAATGTTAAAACAAAAAAACTGACAGGTACTATATTTAGTACAGTGTAGCAATGGTAGTCAGTGGCAACATTTTCATCACAAAGTGCTTCCACTTCGCTTATGTCGTCTTATATCATTTTCTACCTCATCAAACCATTTCAAAAGAGTTTCCTTAGGGTATTTACTCCCTTAACACTAACACTAACTGTCTTTTAGACAGAAATCACACTTTGAGCCTAAATATCTTTCGAATAACAACCTGCCGCAAATTGCCGAATTCAATACGATTAAAGAACAACCCAACTTGAAAAGCCATAAACGGATGACCTTCAAAATTTTCTAGGAAGGAAAATATCCCACTTTCAACAAGCGATGCCGTCTGAGAGACGGAGTGTTAGTACTTAAGGGTTTACTGCCAAGATTAAAACCGCAGTGTAAACAGTCAAATACTTGTCATATTTTTTTTTGTATCAAAGCTTCTGCAAACCTCAGATAGTTTTAATCTTTCTACATCTAAGATTTGCCGATTTGATGACGTTTTACTAATGGCAGATACAGAATACTGTTTCTATGATACGTTCGCTTAAAAAATCTATATCAGAGAGCAGGATGAAAAATAAAGTTTGAGAAAACTAAACTTATGACAAATCTCGTAATGAGTGGAAATGTAACTATTGACAATAACACCATACAAAAAACAGACACTTTCATCTGGGACACGAGATCTAAATAAGCGAACAATCAAACACATGAAATACAGAGACGAATAGGCCTGACATGGGTAGCATTTGGCAAACTAAGCCATATTCTAAAAAATTTAATTCCCATGTGTCTCAAGCAAAAGGTTTATAACCAATGTCTTTTGCCTGTACAAACTGGACTTGCATGGAGCAAGACTTTGACCCTGACGCAAAAATACTGACGAATAAACTCACAGTTACACAACAAGCCATGGAACGTGCAATGCTGAAGGTGAGCCTTCGAGGCCACATAATAAACCAACAAATCAGGCAAAGATCATGAGTTCAAGACATCATCGAAAGAAATACAACGCTTAAGTGGAACTACGCAGGTCACTATGTAGAACACAAGATGAACGGTGGAGAAGAAAAATCATGGAATGGGGGCCCATAAAAGAAGCCGAGGAGAAAAAATTATAAGTAATAAAACTACAGCTCTAAACTAAAATCCATTTTATTTTTAAAATATAGATATTTCAGACTGAGAGTTGAATTAGAATAAAATATTTATAATGGAGATGATACATATTAAAAATCCATCAACTTGCATTAATATTCAAAGACCGATTTCAAAGACCTCTTCAAAATATATTATAATTTAATTAATTATTTCTAAAACACCTTGTACGACACTGTCTGTGCTTACGTCTCGCCATTGACATTGTCTACCTATTTTCTTTGACTGCTTGTAATACAACTTGTTTGTTTCTTGTTCTGGCGTTAAACTTCGCTACATTTATTCAAGAGTAGTTCGCTGCTACTAACTTTCGGTTTGAAATTTGGCATTAATTTAGTTGTCTTCATTTTGTTCCACGATACTTCTTTATGTTCAGAGAAATAAGGAAAATAATATCCTGTTGGTGACACAACCCCCTTCAGGCCGAAACCAAATTTTTTGAGTAGTATGGACATCTATAATAATAACCTATAATGTTTCCTGCAGCCGATTTTGATGATTTACATAGTTATAATAAAATGAAGATCAAAAAACAGTAAATTTTCGCTTTTTTCGTTTATTACCAAAAAGTTAAGCATTTTAAACAAATTTGAGAGTAAAAAACTCATAAATCGTAAAAAAACTTCAATATAGCGTTAACTGAATAAGTCTATCCTTATAGGGCTTTTCATTCACAGTCATTTGTTTCGAGCTTCTGTCATGTGTCACATAATATTAATATATATACGTCGTACGTTATTGGTATTACAAATGATACAAACCGAAGACGTATGACGTAGATATATTAATATTATGTGACACATGACAGAAGCTCGAAACAAATGACAATCGATGAAAAGCCCTATTGGTTGCTCAGAAAATTACAAAATAAATCATAAATTTTGAGTTGGATGTGTATTAAATATGTACAGTGGAAATACAGCGGAAATATACAGGGTGTCCAGAAACTCTACCGACAAACGCAGACAGGAGATTCCTCAGATAATTTTAAGACAATTTAACCCAATTCACCTAGTCCGAAAATGCTTCCTAAAGGAACTAGAGCTCTTTGAAGATGGCGTCATGTAATTAGTTTTTCTTAAATACCTCCAGAACGCTTCTATTTAGAAAAACAAAAATTGGTATGCTAATTTACTTTCCAGAAATGAATCGATTTCATCCATTGCGAATTTCTAGTACCGGTCATAGGCGTCCGTTTTGGGTAGGGCAACGGTTATTTTGTCGCATAACTTTTTTGTCTTCAACTTTTAAGCTATTTTGATAATGGATTATTAAATTGTGAGGTATTCTAGTACTAAAAGGTACTCTTACTTTAAGTCGATAGGATACACTGTTTTCTAGAAAAATCGATTTGAAAATTTTTCGTTCTTCGGATTAAAAAAAAAAAGATTAAAAAATATTATTTAGAAAGATGAAAACTGGTACATTTATTTATATTCCAGAGATTAATCGATTTATTAACTTTAATTATCCAGAGATTAATCGAATAGCATAACTTTATTGTCTTTAACTTTTAAGTATTTTTGACACTAGATTATTCAATTATGAGATATTCGAGTATTAAAAGATACTTTTGCTTTAAGTTGGTAAAATATATCGTTTTTTTTTATTTTTTTCAATTTTTTCAATTTTTTTTTTCAAATTCCCAAATTTAAAAACTTTAAAATCGATTTTTCTATAAAACGGTGTGTCCTACCGACTTAAAGTAAGAGTACCTTTTAGTACTAGAATACCTCACAATTTAATAATCCAGTATCAAAAATGCTTAAAAGTTGAAGACAAAAAAGTTATGCGATAAAATAACCGTTGCCCTACCCAAAACGGACGCCTATGACCGGTACTAGAAATTCGCAATGGATGAAATCGATTCACTTCTGGAAAGTAAATATGTATGAAAATTTTCGTTTTTCTAGATAGAAGCGTTCTGGAGGTATTTAAGAAAAACTAATTGCATGACGCCATCTTCAAAGAGCTCTAGCTCCCTTAGGAAGCATTTTCGGACTAGGTGAATTGGGTTAAATTGTCTTAAAATTATCTAAGGAATCTCCTGACTTCGTTTGTCGGTAGAGTTTCTGGACACCCTGTATATACAGATACAGTGTCCATACACGGAATGCTGAGACTTCTGGTGCTTAAATCATACCCTAAATTTTAAAGCAATTGGTAAAGTAGTTAAAAGTTATTTAATTTGTTTATCCCAAATTCATTTATTTGCAACACTATAGGTCAGAAAATTAAGTTACAGTAATACTTTGGATAGTTTATGAAAGAAGAAGATTTACACTATTAATTTAATTAAAAAAATGACAAAAAATAATTCTAAATATTGCAAAATTATTTTGCAAGAACATGTGAATTAAAAAAGGGGGGCTAATTTCGTCCCTAGTGTATAGCTAATTGTCTTAGGACAATAATTGTTTTTCTTTCTAAATGTGTATAAAATTCAGTCTTTCTAAATATAAAAATGTAATTTTTCTACGGGTAACGGTTACAAAGTTATTCTAATTGTTTATAAGTAAGCAAAAAATCGACATGTTTTTGCAAAATAATTTTAAACTGTTTAAAATTACTTTTTGTCATTTTTTTTAATATTTAAGTTAATAGTATAAAAATGTTCTTTCATAAACTGTCCGAAGTATTACTGTAACCTCATAATTTTCTGACTTATAGTGTTGCAAAAAAAATGAATTTGGCAAAAACAAATTATATAACTTTTAAACTATTTTACCAATTGCTATAAAATTTAGGGTATGATTTAAGCATCAGAAGTCTCAGCATTCCGTGTAATAAGAAGGTCCTAAGTTAATTTTTACATAAGTTATGAATATTTATAAAAACTCAAAAGCTATGATTTATTTTGCATTTTTCTACGCAACCAATAAGGATATAAATATACATATTCAGCTAACGCCATACTGAAGTTTTTTATACGATTTATGATTTTATTACTCTCAAATTTGTTTAAAATACTTAACATTTTAGTAATAGACGAAAAGAGCGAAAATTTACCGTTTTTTGATATTCATTTGTTTATAACTATGTATGTATATCATCAAAATCCGCTGCAGGAAACATATAGGTTACTATTGTAGATGTCCATACTACTCAAAAAATTTGGTTTCGGCCTGGAGGGGGATGTGTCCCGAGAAACATCTTATTTCTCTGAACTATTTATGTTCCCATTGATCGGGTTAATGTGTATATTATTTTAAAAATATATAGTAAAAAATTACTAAATTTTATAATTGAATCTCCCAGGGTTCTCCCTTCTAGGTTATTGTAATGAATCGATAAACCATTCGATAAACCTCGGTTCTTGTTATCACATCATGAGAAAAGCCAAAATTCATGAAAAAGGACATTCTTTGTTTTTCCTCTGTAGCCTACAAATAAAATAAGTGAGATAATGACAGAAGGTAAAAAAACCTTAAAAAAATGCAATATAGGATGGAGTAGAATGCAAGTGATAAATGAAGAAATATGCATATTTGCAGATACTATTTGCAGTATTTTTCGCTGAAGCAGCAGGAAAACTTAAGCCCAATTTAGAAATGGAGTGTGTGCGTGACCTTGTTAGTTATACCCCGTTTAGGCTTGAGCTTCTTCAGGGTGCTGGGTGTCTTTTTCAGGGGTGAAAAGACGTTGAAAGTAAGCTTGTTTGTGAGTGTTAGGTTGATGTGAGTGGAGGAGCAAAATTGGAGCAAAATTGGAGTGGAGGGCCAAACCAACCAGGGAGGATTCAACGCTGCCACTAATGAGAAACGGCTCTTGGATTCAGCATGTAGGGATGCAGTTTAAGTTATCTGCGATATATTATCATCAGGAACTTCCTCATCAGGAAGTTCGTTTCTGGCCAATTGTAGAAGATTGGCTGGAGGGAATGGAACTTTATTTTTGGGAACCCTGGTAAGTATGTAACCTTGTCGATTGCAAGGGGTTGTTAGAACATATTTTGCTCTATCGTTGTTACCGTTAATCGTGCGCAAGACGTACTTGTTGCTGAGAGAACGGATTCTCTCATTGATAGGGAGTATTTTTGCGAGTGGATGGATGTACTAACACCTATGGATATCTCCAGTGTTTCCTGAGGCACTTTCTGAGTATTTTTCGCTCACAAGCCAGGATGGTGTTATTATGTTAACAGTTAATTGAGGCATAGAGAACAGCTTTGTAGTCGATAATGGGACTTATGTATGTTTTATATGTGTGAAGGAGAGCCTTTTTTATGTACCTCTAGATATTCCAGACAGCGCTCCAAGAAGTTTAGTTCTATTCCTTATCTTGTTTAAGGTGTGTTGGACGTCAATGTTCCAGTTGAGTGTCCTGCTAAAATGGACCCCCAAATAGACCACTGACGAACGGAATTCAAGAGGAGGCCATGGGTTAAAACGATATATGTGTAAATACCTTGGCGTAAAGCAAACGCGGAAAATTGACCATAAGCAAATGAGAACTGATACAACTACGGAGTTTATACGAAGGGTAAAACAGCTGCTTCGTTCACACCTTAACAGTAGAAATTCATTTAACACCTACGCATGCTCCGCGCTTAGTCTCTCATTTTGCATTATTAAGTGGACGAAACGGATAAAGAAAATCTTCAGCGAAAAATAAGAACACACATCACAAAGGCACAAAACACCATCTTAAAATTGCAGTAAAAAGCACGACATTACCACGGAGTCTAAGAAGAAGAGTACTTATGAATAGAGGTGAGCAATTATATAAACATATTGCTAGTTTAAGAACTTATTTTTAAAAGCAGACTGAGACGTCTACTCTACAGCGCGCTATTTTCGTAGTAGATGACATCACAAACATTGATAAAACTAAGGGAAACAGAAATGCGCTTAAACCCCCTTCCAAATGACAAACAAATAGGCACCAGTATGGGTAAACCTCTGCACGGGAGATATCCCAACGAGGTCAGCCAAGACTATATCGACAATAATGCAGCGTCGAATTATTGGTTGACATCAAAAAAGATGTTCCCTGAAGCAGAAGGTTCATTACTAGCCATTCAGGATCAGTCAGGTCCAAAACGACAAATGCCGATATGGATGGAAAAGCTCAAGAAACCATCCAACATATTACAGGGGGCTGCCATTTTTATTCCCATATGTATTTTATGTTTTTTAATCTACCAAATATAGGAAGGTGAGAACATATATTTTTTCAATTTTTTCTTTTATAAACAAATTGGACCAGCCCCTCTCATCTCTTTCCCCTACCATTATGTATATTATTATGCTCTGTATTTTCTATCTGTCTGTTATGAGATTGATCAGCATCTTATTAATTCGATTAATTAATTAATTATTTTAATTGTTACTTATGAAAACAAAACCAAAATTTAATAAAACTTTCCAATAAAAAATATTCTCAGGGCTAATAGATTTTAATGTATTACCTTTAGTTTGTGGCTTCCAGTATTTCTCGTTACTTAATTTATCCAGGAAAAAACAGGGAAAATAAATATACTCAAAATCATATAAATTTTATAACTATTATTTATTTATATACTATACCATAGATATAAGATTTAAAATGTATGTTAAACTTTATTCTGTTGTAAAAATTTCTTATCTAATAAAAAAATCTTTAATTTTACTATCTCCTTTTCTTGAACCAAAATTCATATAAATGATTAGGTAGACTCTTCTTATTATAAATTGGAAAATACTGTATATTGGAAAAGACTTATTATATGAAAAAATTAATTTTAATTTTTACTTTTTAAATAAAGTACCTATATCTTCTATGAATTTATGAATGAATAAATTATGCTGTAAAACTGTTAAGTTGACAAAAATCAAATATGGTATGTAATATAAAACAACTCTCTCTTTTCACAAATGATGTGACTAACCTTTTCTATTTTCTTTACTTCTTCTCGTGGATTGTGTTGTCCTCGGTTCTCTCACAACGTGCTCCTCGGATGCTGCGACTGTCCTTCTACTTCAAACTGTTTTATAAACAAAACACAGCACTTGCTCGATTTCTCTACTCAATTAAATATCTGACTCGATACAAACAATATCAATCTTTATAATTCCAAGATTTCTTCTCGCAGCTCGATATCTCGTGCAAGTTGATATAAACCGGCTGTTCGTTCCTGACAGAAACGGGAATCTATTCGGACACAAGGAGTTTGTACTTCTCGACTTGATCACGATTTCGTCTAAACAAGAATCTGCTTCTACGGCCACCAATTAACCACTTTACACAAAAATACTACTTTCGAACCGGACTGGTTACTTCCGATCTAAATTACACAGTGAATTCTTTTTCCCCCACCAATCCAAAACTCAAACACTCTATTCTCCCTCCATCGGTCTCCTCGCCAATCAGAAGTTTTCTCCACACATCATATCCCTACTTTCATTCTTAACCCGGCATTGGTCGCTAGGTAGGTTGTTACGCGAGTGGTCGCGCGTGGGATTTTCTCTCACATATCCAACTTTTGCCTTTCTTTACAAAATTTTAGAAAAGAAGATGAGGTTTCTTCAACGATAAAGACATTATTTGCTTTAAAAGGACACGACGTTTTTCTGTTTTATTATTATTATTTTTATATAAAATCTGACTATTGATGCCGCCAATATTTAACATTGAAAAATATATGGTAAGTGACCATCTACAACTAACCCGTGCAACAGAATATAGGATTTTCATATCATCGACCACATCCACGGCATCTTTTATTGCATCATAAAAGCATATTATTTTAGGTTTTAAGGGGAAAAATAAAATTATTTTTTATACACAGTTGGTGACGCCGGTGGTCGCTTGATGAGAGAATCTCTCATATGAAGCTCACTGACTCAACAATATGGTTATACTGAGAAAACTGAGTCACTATCTGAGCGGACGATTCTATTAGATTGTCCAGGGAGGATACTTAGGAGACTAGAAGGAGCTACAGCGCGTATAATTTCCCAGAAAAAAAGTTTTGCGCAATTTTCTGAAACCGTGAGGGAAAATCTCATATAGCGACCACTGGCGGGTTAAGAGCAAATAGTATTGTAGACAAAATTTCTGTCTCGTCAATTTCCAGGAAATATTACAATTAAATTTACTTACAATCTAGAAAAAAACCTCTATTCTAAACTAAACGAAATTGTTTACGATCCTTTCCTTCTAGGAAACCGTTTAGAAATATTGTATATTGCCCATTCCAAAGCGGCACATTAACTTTCTAAAACTACAGTTTTCTAGTTCATTGTTTTGAAATGTATTAATCCGTTCGTAGAAACTTTACCACTAGACTTTCACTCATCCACGAAACACTGCTTATGGCTAAATTACTTTATTTACAATTTTTGGTCATATACAGGGCGATGAAAATTTACGATTTCGTGGTCTTTGACATAAAATTAATTCTCTAAATTTTCCCCATAAAAATTATATAACAATATAATATGTTATTATTATTATTATTATTACATACAAATAAGGGCTGGGGTCATGGAGACCCATAAGCCCATTTACAATAAAAATGAAATAGTACCTACATTACAAAAATTAGCTTCGCAAATAAACTATAGACTAATAGATTGTGCACAACACTGATCAGTTTACAAACAAATAACTATCTAGTTGGTTTTTGAAAACATTAATAGATGGAGAATTTATAATTTCCGTTGGGAGACTGTTCCATATACTAAAAATGCGATTACACAGAAAATGTTGGCGCTTTATCGACGAAAAGGGTTCCTTCTTCACTTTCAAACTATGTCCACGTAGTCTGCTGTGATCGTCTAAAATAAACAAGTGTTGCAAATCTCCATATCCATACTTTAAAATTCGGAAGGTGATAATTAAGTCACCACGGAGTCGACGAGCTTCAAAAGTTGATAACCCAGCTAAAGAAAGTCTTTGTTGGTAATCTGGCCTTCTTCGTTTGAAACATAGTCTGGTGGCCTTCTTTTGAATATTTTCGAGAAGAGTTCTATCGCGCACTAATTCTGGGAACCAAACCGTTCCACAGTACTCCAGTAGGGGTCGGACATAAGTTTTATACAAACGAATAGAACCCGAAAATGATATTTTTGTAAAAGTCTTACTAAGTAGGTATAACTTACTATTCGCTTTTTTAGTAACGTTTTAAATATGTTCCGACCAACTCAAATTTTCAGTAATTGTTACACCAAGGTCACTATATGATTCCACAGTATCCAGTAAATGCCCGTCTATCGAGTAAGACAAGCGAGGGTTATTTTTGTATGTATGTACAGTAACTTAGAAAACATTATATTTTTGCCCATCCTCTGGGCTAATAAAAGTTATTCGATCAAGCCAAACTCATATTATTCTACTATTTTTTTAGAAGACTATTTTTTATTAGATAATAACCTCAGTTATACAAATACGAAATACTAATAAAATTTCCTAACGCATTACTTACCGTCGAATATCATGTCACAATCCTACTATCCTAACCCCAACAAAAACATTTTCTGCCCAACCTACACGAATTTATACCAGTCATCCTAAATTATACAGTAATTTGCACAAAAGCCGCAAACGGCCTTCTCTTATTGGGCTAAATGCCGGATGTGGTGTCTTGAAATAATTCACTGTTTCTCATAATTGCTGTTTCCAAAACTATAGACGACAATGATTTCGGGAATTTTGAATTAATTATGATAATAAATGCAAGTTTCGAGAAAAGTTCCTAATGAAAGTAGTTAAGTTATGTAAAAACGGAGTGTACTGGAGTCGTTGAACCAGATTTAGCGTTGCATTAAAGAAGTAAATTCGATTTTCTTGATTCCTTGATATTCTGACTTGGTGTTATTGAACTTTTGCAAGAGGTATATGTTTTAGTAGATAATAAATTAGTATTTTAATATACGTTGAATTCTCAATGATTTCTCTTGAACTGTATCCATCTTTCTCTATCCTCTGCAACTATGAAGCAAATGTTTATTGGAGCTCCGACCTCTTTTGTAATGTGGTCCACATACCTTGTTGGTGATCTTCCTGATGCTCTTGTTTCTTGCTTCATCCCCTAAAATAACAGCATTTCCAGACCTACGCACCACATGACCAAAGTAAGCGGTGACTTTTTCGGTTATATTGTTTAGAAGCCTACCTAGAACATATAGCTCTGTGAGAATAGAATTGTTCTATTCGAAACACTTATTCTCCAGCAGAATATTCCAAAACGCTTTTATAGTGCGTTTATTAATTTATGTCAATGCCCAGCATTCAGATCCATATAGAGAAATAGAAAAGTCTGTTGGTTTTATAACCAAACAAGCGGCACGATTCTTAACAAAAGACATTAGTGCATAGGTTTTGCAGCTGACTTGGTGTTTCTGACAGGTTCAAAAGTAGAACCACGAAAAAGTGTTCAAAAAATTTGAAGAAGAAGCTAGAAATATGACCTGACTATAAACCAAGAAAAAACTAAGTACATGGAAATGACAGGAGAAAATGCAGAAGAAAATGGATCACTCTAAGCATAAATGGCAAAGATTTTATAATATTTGAGAAGGTAACTGAATTTCAGTAGCTTAGGGTAAATAGAGGAGACGGAGAGAGATAGAAAAACGGTTGTTGAAAGGTAGCAAAGCAGTATGATCATTAAACGCACTGTTGGAGTTAAAAAAACCGTGTCCAAGGCAGCCAAGATTCGAACGTATTAAACAATAGTGAGACCAACGGTGTTGTGTGTATGTGGATCATGGACAATGAATCAGAAAAACGAAAAAGAGCTAGAGCTTTGGGAGAGAAAAATCTTTGAAACATTATTTTGGTAGTATATAGGAGACTAACGGATAATGGCAGAACAAACCAGTAGCTTATGGAGATGTACCTACTCTGTAAATATCTTTTCTCAAGGTATCTATATATTATATATATTATCGGTTTACAACGTTCTCCGTCGTCCGATACCCGTTCCCCATTCCTCTCTGTTGGCACACTAATCTATTTGCAGACCTCTTTTATCCATGGCTTTGTTTATTCCTGCCTGCCAACTTTTCCTCACTCTACCTCTCCTTCTTCTTCTTTCCTTCTAGTATCAAGTCCTGCTGCGTTCCACCGATATTCATATATTTGGTTTTTCCTTAGTTAGTCTCTAGTCCCCATTTCCTGTATTCCTCTATTACCTTTCTTGTCATGTAATAGATATCATCGTAATCTTGTGCTGTTAGTATTTGGTCGTCTGCGAAACGTCTGGTCGTCTGGTCATTTAGTGTGAGTCCCATGTCCTTGCATTTTCGTTTCCAATTTTAAGAGCTTGTTCCAAATATATTTTTAAAAGTGTTAGAGGGAAGCAGCATCCTTGTTTGAGCCCTTTATTTGTCAGAAATCCTTGGGTGAGTTTGTTTATTGTTTAATTTTCGTGGTCGTTTTGTTATAAAAATTTTTAATTATTTTTACGATTTATATGTTTATATTTGTATTCTCCATTGCCCCCATAACTTTACCAAATATACACTATCGTATACCTTTTTCAGATCAATATAATATATGAAATTAATCTCTTGGTTAACCGCTGTTTTCTATTTCATGACTTGTGTGATTGCAAAAAGGTGATCAATTTTAGATCTTCCGGCTCTAAATCCTGCTTGTTCCTCTACCTCCATTTCATTGTATTCGTCTTCTATTCGGTTTTTAAAGATCATTCCGTATATTTTGCTGATTGTTGGTTTAACGGAAATACCAATGTAGTTATCACATTGTTTTCGATCTCCTTCTTTGTATATTGCTGACATATACGATAATTTCCACTCTTGCGGTACTTCTTTGTTGTCGATAGTAGTAGTTTAGTTTAGTAGTAGTAGTAGTAGTTTAGTAGTGTAGTTTCCTTATGTGCTCGTAAAGTCTTGGAGTTCCGTTTTTTATCAGCTCGGCTGAAATCTCCCCAGGTCCTCGTGCTTTACCATTTTTTAGTTCGACACATACTTTAGTTATTTCATTGGTGGATAGCCTTATTGGAGATCCTGTTACTCCTACTTAGAGTTGCACAAGTTTGACTTGAATGTTTGAACTTGACTTGAGTTTGACTTAATTTCAAGTCAAACTCAAGTCAAACCTTCTGACAAATAATTCAAGTCAACTCAAACTGGTCAATCGTACAGGTTTGAAAATTCAAACTGTTTGTCAAGCTAGTTTGAAAGAGTTTGAAAGCTAGTGAGAAATAATTTATTTAGTAGATATACTTTTTTGTCGAGATTGACATGTTAGTTGTCAATTAAGATAAGAAAATTAATAGTACAATGAGTGCCACATAAAAGTATCTTGATAGAGGAAGCGATTATAATCAAAATAGGGTAAATTTTTTGAAAATAATTCCTGTATGCTTAGAATTGCTTGCTGGCAAGTTTCGTTTTATCGATATAACTTTTTTATATCTGAGTGTTACTAGATTAAAACAAAGAATTCGTTGGATAGTTTTTTTAACATACCAAGTGTAATTTAATCTACTTTGGAAGCCTTCAAGTATTACGTAACGCAAGTTGGGGGAGGGGGGCTATGTAAAACGTTACGGCGCATTATACGAGGGGAGAGGGGTTCGAACAGCGCGTTACGTAACATTGTTTTTAACTTAAATAAAAAAATACGGAATCACAATCTCCCAACTTTTCAACTTTCGTTTATATTTTACATAGAATCCCTGGATTAATATATTGCCCCCTCACGCTCCGCTCATGTTACAATAGGACAACAGTATTCAAGTGAAAATATCTTAAAATTTTTATTAACCAGATCAAGCGGGTCTAGGACGTTTCATCGCCGCCGTTTCGATGCCGCCAGTTCGATGCCGATGCCGGCCGATTCATCGCCAGTCAATTAATCGCTATCTGATATATTTCCGAATTTTCGACAGTTACAATTATTAGTTATTTTTAGTATTAATTAGGAATTCTAGGAAATGCGAGATATGACGGCGATGAAATGGACTGGCGATGAACCGGCGGCATCGAAACGGCCGGCGATGAACCGGCGGCATCGAAACGGCCGGCGATGAACCGGCGGCATCGAAACGTCCCATTCCGGATCAAGCACAGTAACACGTCTTTGCAATCAATAGCTGGACCTTTCTTCACAACAAAATATGAAAAGATACAGATGGGATAAAGAGGTTGTAAGAGCTTCAAAAATTGCGTTTCGTAATACTTGAACGGCCCCTTCAACAAAAATTTATGAAGGAACAACAAAATATATTATTTTTAATAGATTCGGTTTAATGAATTTTTGGTGACTTTGCAATGTCGTCTTAAAGAATTAGTTCACTATTTGTCATTTTATAATGCTGTTCTTTATTTTTACACAATACAAGTATGCAGATTTTTTTCTCTTAATTTTTGCACTGGGAATACCTTCAAAATCAGACTCAATTTGATCTGGTACTTATTCTGAGCCGAAAAATATTCAGGTTCACATAATATTTCTCAAAGCACACACTTCAAAACGAACGTAATGAACAAGCCAAGCATATACTTCTTAATAATATGAACTACAAACTAATTTGCGGAGTAGTAGATTCAGACCTATTAAAAAAAGGCAAAACAAAAGTCGGTACGCTCTACATTAAGCGCTGGTTTTCTTGAAAGCGGCACCGACAAACTGCGACCGTAGCACTGCAATGAATTACGTCAGATTACGGTGAAAAATTCAAGATTATTCACTGCGGCAATGGAATGTACAAACTCAGCAAGCGGTGGCTTCCAACGCGTCCTTGAAAACCGCCGCTATTATTTTGCATGGTACAGTTTTTTATGACGTCATTCATCGCAGTGTTATGGTTGCAGTTTGTCGGCACCGCTTTCGAGGAAACCAGCGCTGTAGAATTGGAAATAAATACGTTGCACAATATGATATTCAAACTTCAAACTGTTTGAAGAAGTTTTATTTAAAGTCAAACCTAAAGATATTGAAATCAAGTCAAGTCAAACTTTTTTACAAAAAAAGTTTGGTTTTCAAGTCAAGTCAAGTTTGTTGAATAAAATCAAACTAGTTTGACTTGATGCATCTCTACTTCTACTGTGTCCTGGGATGTTTCTGATGTTTCCAATTTCTTTCTTTTTTCTGTCAGTAGGTCGCTAAAATACTCCTTCCACTCCTTCGGTGATATTGCCGCTATAAGTTCTTTTCCTGTCTCTTCTTGCCTTCTCAAGGTATCTACTGACTATAAATTTTGTTGAAGGAAAGAGACAATTACGAGTAATTTACTAATGACATTTTTGTTTATTTGTCTGAATCGCGAGTTTTCTACAGACAATGAGCTACTTGGCTCTAAAATGTCCTTACATTTACTTAGACACAAAACTAAAACTAATTGTTTCGGGAGAATTTAATTGTCACTCACCAGGCTGCTTCTTGATGGTCTCGCTGTTTCGCTGAAATATTTAAATAGTTGAATTGTTACATTGTATTCCAAAGAAACACTTTAATTCGTACTGAATTTATTCATTAAACAATCCTGCTTTTGTCATCCTAGCCACATTCTCTACAGCAAACTTTCAAGTGTACCCTGAAAGTACGGTGAGAGTATTTGTTATCCGGCCACTATCTACGGAGGAAATTAGAATGATATTCTCAACAAACATGGGCGTAACATTTAATTTAGAACTGCGATTAATGTATGTTACAGTAACAATTAGACAATGCTTTCTACTTAAAAAAAAGAAGATGGAACATTTAGAGAAAATTGGGAAGAATCGGCCGAAACATTACTTAATGTATTATTACCTCCAGATAAATTAGAAGGAGAAACATTAGAACAAAGAAATATAAGAGAAGAAATGATACAAGGATACCAAATAGAAGAAGAAAGAGAAATAGAGGAATTCACAAAAGAAGAAGTATATGAAAGTATGAGAGAAATGAAAATAAAGAAGGCACCTGGACCGGATAATATTCATGTTGAAATACTTCAAGCATTGTCGGAACAAAAAATAATTCCAGTACTAACATCATTATATAATAAATGTCTTAGACAAAGAAGGTTTCCCAATAATTTTAAACAAGCAGAAGTTGTAATAATACATAAAGGGGAAGATAAAGTTCCTGCCTTACCGAAATCATATAGACCGGTATGTTTATTGAATACAATGGGAAAATTACAAGAAAAATTACTATGTAAAAAATTAAATCAAATAAGAACAGAAATTGGATTACATCCTGGTCAGTATGGTTTTAGGAAGGGTAGATCAACAGAAGATGCAATAAATAAAGTATTTGAAATAGTAAATGAAAGCATAAAAAAGTATGTTTTAATGATCTTTATAGACGTGTCTGGGGCTTTTGACAATCTTTGGTGGCCGTCATTCTTTGAAAGACTTCGAAGAATGAGATGTCCAAAGAATCTGTACGGAAGTCTCAGAAACTACTGTCAAGACCAATATGCAAGCCTAAGCTGTCCAACAGGAAAAGGACAAAACATATCACAAAAGGATGTCCACAAGGATCAGTATGTGGACCTATGTTCTGGGATGTAATGCTAGAGGAACTGTTGGAACAATTTACTGTAGATCCTGAAGTGCTTGGAAGCATAGCATTTGCAGATGATTTGTTGTTGATCATAGATGCAAACTCAAGAAGAGAATTAGAAAATAAATCAAATGAAGTATTAATAAGAGTAAATGATTGGATGAATAAAGTAAAATTAAAAATATCAGATTCAAAAACAACATATAGTTTAATAAAAGGAAATTTAGAAAGAGATTCAATTATAAAAATTAGAGGGAAAACAATAAAAAAAAATGGAAACAAGATATTTAGGTATTATAATAGACGAACAAAAATTATTTACAAAACACATGAGTTGTATCTGTGAAAAGGCAACAAAGATCATGCATAGCATTGCTAGTCTAGCACAGAAGGAATATAGAATTTCGTTCCGACAGGTGAGAATATACCTAAGTACAATACTTGCATCAATTGTAGGGTACGGTTCAAGTGTATGGGCACATAGATTAATAAATAAAAAAGATGCAGAAAAATTAAATAGAGCTCAGAGAGGATTTCTTGTAAGAATAACGGGAGCATTTGGAACAACTGCAACACAGGCACTCACAGTTTTAACTGGAGTAATGCCAATGCATTTAGAAACACAAAAAAGAGCATGTAATTATTGGCTAAAAAAAGAAAAATATGAAAAAATATTACTAATAATAGGATTAGATATAAGAAATAAAAGAAAATTAAAAGAAATATTAAATAGAAAAAGACAAAATGAATGGGAAAATTCAACAAAATTTAGACCTTTATACAATTTTATACCAATATTAGAAAACATTCCAAATTATCTTAATCCAAAACAAGGATTAGTACACTTTTTAACAGGACATGGACCGTACCCAACATATTTGGAAAGATTTAACTTAAAAGATGATGCATATTGTGAATGTGGAGAACTAGGTACACCAGAACATATAGTGTTACATTGTGAAAATACTATAGAAAATTAAGAACATGGAGAAATGAGAAGAAGATTAGAAAGAATTGAAATAAAAGATATATTACAAAATGAAAAATATTTTGGAATATTAAACAATCTAACAGAAATAATATCTAAAAAACAACAAGAAATCTATAATAATAGAAGAAGACAACAAATAATCCAACCCTGATGAAGTTGAGTAAGATAAAGTTAAAATAAATAAAATAAAATATAAATTCAAAAATAGATATTTACGATTATAATAATAATAATTCAATATAAAATAAATAAATAAAAATAATAATTCAATAAATAATTCATTAAATTAAAAAAAAAGACTACCAACCCCCTTCTGAAAATAGAGGCACTGTCTTTATAACTTAGAAGGTAGTTGATAGTACCAAAAATATTTTAACAAATGTATATTGTTTATTTAAATTTGTTAAATTTATTTGTTAAATGTAATTAATAGATTAGGGCAAATTAATTAATAAATTGTAAAAAAAGATTAAGTAGTTTAGTAAAAAATGTAAAAATATAAAAAAATATCTGTAATCCCATCAGGAAAAAACGACCTGGATTAGTCACTAGAGGCCAGGTCATATGTATAAACAATAAATAAATAAATAAATAAATAAATAAAAAAACAAAAATAAATAAAAAGTAACAATTAGAGTAATCACTCTCGCTTGAATTAAGCAGTTATAAACACTATCTCAAATTCCTGTATTGAGATAATTCACCCAAAATAGTCCCTTTACTTACGGTGTTTGCTCCCAATTTTAAAGAAACTCTTGAATTGACATGAAATTTGGCCTACACATACACATAGTTATCATGTCAAAGAAAAAAGTAGTATTCTGCCGATATGCGCTTCTGTCCCGGGGGTGACTTTCACCCATTCTCGGGGTGAAATTATTTTCGAGAAAATAATTACTTTTTGGTTATTTGCGAAAAACAGCATAAAATGTGATTATTTCTTGAAAATTAATAATTTTCACTCGCAAATGACTAAAAAGTGTTGCCTTAGTTAAAAAACTAACTTAATTGTATATACCTAATTAGTCAATTTATCCATTTTCTGACTTATTTTAAAGGTATGTTTTTTCACGCCCGAGAAGGTTTTTTGACACCCCAAGTAAAATCCATCAACGGCACAAGCTAAACTTTGAAGTGGAGTGTAAGAAGAAATTTAATCCAAATTTCCATGCAATTCGGTACTGACCCTGAAAATTACACGGCTTCGCCGTATTTCATGTTCATTTACCGGGCTAAATGTACTAGACTATTCAATAAGTTTTGCGGTTCTATAAGAGAAGGCTACTAGCCTAATTTTATTATTTTATGTGGGTACACTCGTTATATGAACGTGTGTGAAGTGTTTCATTTCAATCTGTCAATCCTTTCTTTGTTTACAAGCCATTTAGTATCCCTCTATCACAGTATTTTTTAACACAAGAATAAAAAACGCTAAACGTCGTCAAAATGAGTGGCGCATACAATCTTAACTCAACACTATTGATTTGGTGTGTTTGCGGTTCTCCTGTCTCTTCTTGAACCGAAGATATATACCCCCAAAAAATATGCCGTTTTGTACCTACCAGGTCCTATAGCTGGCCTATGGGTGGTCAAAAGTCACAAAATACACCATGAAATTAAAAAAAAAAGAAAACGTTAAAACATTTTTTTAATTTATTAATCAGTTCGAAATATTTCACCTAAAAACACTAAGATTTCTTATAATGCTGAATTATTCTATTAGCTTCCCTAAATCCGCTTTCTACAGCTCCATGGACAGTGGAGTGATATATTCGATGAGTTGCTTCTCCAGCAAATTGTAATGTTGGCACACCCACAGAATTAGTGATAGGCTGTTGAAGAATTTCGACATCATGAACAGTCGAGTTCACTGATGCAAAGGAATAGGTACCTCTAAAGTGCGGATTTGTGTACCATGTTGTTCTAAAATTAAAGAAATAGGTGAAAATTCAAAAGTAATTGAAGAAGCAAAAAAAACTGCTTCCAAAGGTTTATTGAATTTATTGATGATGGTTCCTTAAAACAAATTTTTCCAAATGTTATAAGAATGGTTTTTGCAAACTACTTATTCGAGGAGGGGCAGGTAATTATAATATGGAATCTTCCTTTTGCACTTGAATTAAAGCAAGGGAGTTCTCCACCACACCAAACAAGGTACGGCTTGTGTGCAGGTTTTTATCACAACTATACTTCTTTAAACAATCTTGTCACCTAAACTCTGCCATGTAACTACAATTTTCCAAGCAATATGGTTGATGTCATGTGATTCCAGGGGTTAATCCGGAAATATTTTTAACATCCTTCAAAATCAGATAACATAATGTAACCCCAATTGTTTAAAATCAATTTAAGGGTTTTTTTAACCCGTACATTTTGGTGGCTTAAAGCATGTAATCCTGTGATAACACTGATAATGGAATATTGATTCCGAAAACGTTTTGTGATACAGCCCTTTTTAGGAATTTTAAATACCTATACCTTTTACAAAATAAGGTTTTTATTTTTTGTGATTTATGGTATACAGCCAGCACAGGAATTTTTCCTTGTGATATTTTTATACTTCTTTAATGTAAGAGAGGCCTTAAAGAAAATGAAAAATAAGCGAACCTTAGGGGAAGATGAAATAGTGTCAAAGGTAGTAAAAATTGGAGGAGATATACAATATATACCTGTAAGCAAGAACCACTGTAAATTACTTACTAATATCACCTAAACAATGTCACCTAAACTTTTTAATACGGTGCTGAAACATGCTTTTAAGAACTTTGATTGGCTGACAAATGTAATAAAAATAGATGCAAAATATCTAAACTTACTTTTCGCCAATGCTTTAGTCATTTTAGCTGAGGATCTTGGAATGGCAAGATAGATTGCACAGAAACTAGTTGTGGCTACAGAAAATGAAGGTTTAAATACAAACGTCTATAAAACAAAAATTTTGACAAATTTGATACCCAACCAGAACCTCAGTGTTGGTGGGAACAAAATAGAACTTAAAGATAAATATAAATACCTAGGACATGAAATATGCCTGGCAGGGAAATTCAGACCCATGAACTTAAGATACGTATCGCTCTGGGGTAGGCAGCATATGGAAAACTAAGGGAAACTTTTAAAGGTAACCTGCATAATGCCAAGTTGCCAGAAGGTAAATGTATTCTACTCACAATCGGTTAGTAATTTATGGATTTCTAACCTTTGAAGTAATCAGCAAGCGACTTATTACTTACTTTACTTTCCCAGCTAGCCGGGAAAGTACTTTCCCGGCTAGCATCTGTCACTTTTCTACCTGCAAATGTCAATGTCATTTTTGATAAAAAAATGGTTTAGAAAGAATAGAATCCACTCAACATTTATTTAATTAAGGAACAACAACAACAATAACAAAAAGAAAACTATTTGGAATTATAAATATTAATAGTTACATTGGAATTATGATTACTATTAACGGTTAAAGTAAGACAACAACTGAATCTGACATTTAGGCGATACACGACGCCATTAATTGTACATATAATCAAATTGTGTTTATTTTACAAAAATGTCTGATAGTGAATTTGAATGTACGCCACCAAAACTGCGGGTAGCTTGGATACAGATATTTGAAACGAAATTATTATTGGTAGATTGTGAGTATTAGAAATCCATAAAATACTAACCGATTGTGAGTAAAATAGTATACAAACCTCGCGGGAACTCATTCTAGCCTCGCGTCTGTAGTTTACCTCGGTGCTTCGCACCTCGGTAAACTACTTTGCCGCTCGGCTGAAATAGAATACTTTCCCGCTAGGTATGTAATATACTATTATTATTGCGTCCCGCAGTGTTGAAATACACAGCAGAAACAACAACCTTAAAAAACCCTCTATGCGGGTTCTCCACCCTCAGGAACATCTTAGGGTAGTTTAGGGGTAGTTACCCCCTACCAATAGGGGTTGATGAAGTAAACACTATTGATGACTACTTGTTTATTACCAACTATAAGAACCACAGTTAATAGTTGATGTGCTCACGGTAAAACCATCTACTGGTACATACATCTGAATTAAGAATGATAATTGATAAACGAATGAAATAGAATAAATTACGATGCCTTGCTGTATATATAAACAAACTTGTAACATGTAGTATGTTTATATTGTCCATTCAGCTTGGCCATGACTTAAGATAATATTGATTAGCTGACAAGGCATTCTTGCCGACTGGTGTTTCTAACAATCTAGGTGACCTCCTTAATTGTAAACAAATGTGTATGTTTTGGTTTTGTTTTCTAGGACATTTAAGAATTAAATGAATATGTCTTGATCTTAATTTTGGATGTTGATAAACCCTTACACCTCGGATACAAAATTAAGAGGCACACAGAGAAGAATAGAAGGATCCATGTTAAAAAGAACTCTATATCAGGATAAGAACCAAGGAGACTGACGTCATCGAAAGGATAGCCAGACTAAAATGTAGACAGTGCTGGATTAACCATTAGGCGGACTAGGCGGCCGCCTAGGGCCCGGGCACTTGATGGGGCCCGCATCCCACACAAATGCATTAATTAGGTAATATTTAATTATTAAAGCAGTTATTAAAAAAAATTTAAATGTTATAAAAATCAAATAGGACTAACTGAGACAAAAAAAATGATTAATTTATGATTTCCAACCAAATTCAGTTTTTTACTTTGTCGTTTGTCAAATATCAGAAAAATACAACTGACTTCAAGACAAATTAAGCAGTTATCTTCAAAGGCATTTTTATGTTCACTGTTCTAATCATTCCCTCAATTTGGTAATCAATTTTGCAAGCAAATTTTGAGAACTGGTAATTATTTTGGTATGGTACGTTTTTTTAATGTTCTACCCACCGATGGGCCTTATAGTCCATTCACTCACGGTAAAATATTGCAAAACCTCCGGATTTTAAAAAACCTTTGGATTTCAAACAAGAGCTTGGATTGACATGAAATTTGGTATAAGCATAGCTAACATGTCAAATAAAAAAGTGATATTGTGCCAATGTGTGTTTTTGCTCTACGGTTGAGTCCACCCCTCCTCGGGTGTGAAAAAATATACCGACAAAATACGTCCGGAAGTGGATAAACTGACTAGTTCTAAGCAACTTTTGTTCAATAGAGTTTTTTCATCAAGTCAATACATTTCGAGTTATTTGCAAGTGAATATCTTCATTTTTCAACAAAAAATAACACATTTTTAGACGGTTTTTCGCAAATAACTCAAAAAGTAAGTATTTTATCGAAAAAACGTTCTTAGCAAAAATCTAGCTTTTAAAAAATTGAAAAAATGGTGTATGTGTGCAGTCTGTAGACCCAGTAGAGGCAGAGTTGTAGCTAATGAAAAGTTGGTTCTTATTCGTCAAATTCCAAATCGAATATTTCAATGTGAAATAATCAACAAATGAAGCAATTTTCATGGAAAACTCATCATAATTTGTTTAAATGTTTTAAAAAAGCATTATTTTTGTTTTTTAAAAAAATTTCTATCATAAAAGTTGATCCCATTTTTTGGGTAAAAAAAACTGGTGAAAATAACCCCCTAATTATCATCCCAAATGAAATTAATGTTTACCGCTTCACAAGCTACTTTACTTATGTATTGTTTTTATGCTCTGTAAGTTTTTTCGGTATAAAGTGCTTTTTTATAAAAGGGCTGTAGTAGAAAGGGCTTGAACAAGTCACTAATCACGAGTGTATGCAATTTTGTTTATTTAGCTTAATGCCTCGACAACTAATGGCCAGTCACACCTAGTGTAGTGGATAGTGTGTGTGTTGAGTAAATATCTTGTTACTTAGCAAAGTCGTCATTGTTTTTGCAGAGAGTCGCTAATTGTATCCGAACGTCTGCGGTCCCTCGGGTGAGTAACAATCACACAAGGATAGAAACTATTTTCATTTATTAATTTTTAATAAATGAAAAATTTTTTACCCAGGGTATGCAAATTTTGAACAGTCATATCTAACCAATTTTTATCTTCCAAAAAAGCAAAAATGTGAAATATTCAGAAAATCAATACCTATATTTTTTACTCTTTGAGATTTTTGGTACCCTAATAATTTTTAAGTTATTTTGAAAAAAAAAGACATTTTTTTATCAAAATTTTAAAAAATTTGTTTCACTTTAAATCCCAATGTTTTGAAATATAATCACTGTGAACCGGTGAAACTTACAGATCATATAAATAATATACTTATAAATTTTTTCAAGATTTTCATAAATTTTCAAGATTTTTGTGCCAAAAAAGGAATAAACTATTTTAAGCTTTACTTGCTTAATTTTGATAATTGAAACTTGTTTTAAAAAACAAAAATTAAACTTTTTTAACACTTTAAATAAGTTGTGATGATTTTTCACCGAAAAGTGCTTTATTTTTTGGTAATTTACGTTATACTTCAATCAACGGTATAAGCAATATTTTTTCTAAGAATATTTTTTCGATAAAATACTTAATTTTGGAGTTATTTGCGAAAAACCGTCTAAAAAGGTGTTTTTTTTTGTTGAAAAATGAACATACATATTTACTCGCAAATAACTCAAAAAGTATTGATTTAGTGAAAAAACTCGATAGAACAAAAGTTACTTAGAATTAATCAGTTATCCATTATTTTGAATGTATGTTTTTTCACCTATCGACACGATATCCCTTTTTTTCTTTGGCATATCAGCTATGGAATATTAATGAGGAGCTGTTGCGAAATGTAAAAAACAGAGAAAAATGATCTTTTTTAAATTGTCGTAATTTATTTTTGGAGTAACTACTTCCCAAAACAACATAAATATCTGTAAATTTGTTTTAAGTAAATGGTCGATATAAAGGGGCCTACTTCTTATGGCCGCCTAGGGTCCCATGATGCCTTAAACCGTCACTGAATGTAGATGGTTATGACACGTAGCTGGAGTGACAGATGGGCGATGGCCTTTAAGAAGGCTAAGTTAAAACTGGATGAAAGCGGTGAAAGATAGACCAGGTTGAAAACATGTTGAAACAGACGTTGAAGTTTTGCAGAATTGCATTTGGTCCATCATTGAAACAATAAATTTACTTACTTTAATATTTGTTGTGATTTAGCAACATCGACTATATGTCCAAAAAATTTAAGAAATGTAAAGTCGATCCCTCTTTGTAAAGTTGCGTCGTCCATTTTTTCTATAGTAGGCACCAATTCTCCAGTGAACCATACCAGTAAAATGCTTGAATGAGGTAGCACAAAGACGTTGTGCATTTCTACGACCCAAGATTGAGATTTCTGGAACAGAAAATACAGTGGGTGATCAAATTATTAGAGTCACCTAGTAAAATTCAATATTTTAGAAAAAGGGTATATAATTGATCTGTATAAAATATTAATGCGTCTGTTTCCATGTGGCTGTCTTGTTACACTTTATGAAGGTGCAATAAATAGTCTGACAATAGTGGCAACACCCGTGTGTGGCAATGCGTGACTCAGATGCCCTTGTTTTTTAGTGCTGTCCAACATAGCTTGCAACTCGTGTACCTATTATTTTGTATTCTTGGTGTTTACAGTTATAATAAAGTTTGGGAGTTTCCATTGCTCTTTAGTGATATTCTGACAGTGCTATACTATTTTTTGTGAATTTAGTAAACATTGCACGTTCGTTACACTAGTGGTACCAGAACATCATGGCAACAGTCAAAGACATCTCGTTAAGAAAAATAGCAGATTATTCAACAATAGTCACTCCAACAGAAACATTTCTAAAATTTCAAAGGCAACGTGGACCTTATTGTAACGTTAGAAACGTTACATTTTTAACATTTTATTTTTAAATAATTATTTTACTCTATTTTCTTTAATATTTCATTTATAATTTTCTTCTATTCGTTTTAACTTGCTTTTTCGTTAAAAGCTTGTTTGGCGCCCTCCTTTATTATCTTCTATTTACTATATCTCTTTTAATTTAAATCATCAACTGAACATACTGAACGTACCCCATATATCCTTACTCTGTAAATATCTGTCTTTTAATACGAAACATGCCTGCCACCTCCTACGTCCCACTGTCATGGCAGTGACACTTCGTCTCTCAATTCTCAGTATGGTGGTGAAAAATTAATTTCGGTATAAAAACCGAAGAAGCTTCACAATTAAAACATTTTCCATCAGCCCTTAATATTCTCTTGGGTGGGTTTTTCATAGAGCTTTTTATAATAATTTCTTATAGTCATTTTTTCTTGTACCTAACCTTCCATGTCTGCGAGCACATGGTCAGTTTTAAATACCTATTTCTTTCTAGTTTTCATATATGCACGAATAAATAAAAATTTAAATATTCCCCTCATCTTAATTCCATTTAATTTACCCTTGCCATCTACTAGTTTTTGAAAACTATTTGGCAAAGGCTCGTTTTTGGTTTTTCTTCTTGATGTTTGATATGTGTTTTTATCTTATAGTTTTTGGAAAGAACTCAAATCTTTCTCCCTTCGGGAGCCTCCAGCATAAAGCCTATCACCGGTGATGGAACTAAGGCTGACAAGAATGAAGACCATGCCATCTAGACTGCAACGACGAACATCTTCAGCTGCAGGGACCTAGGGCCACAACATCTGCCCTGGTTTACACGAAGTCTACAGCAGTACCATTCTACATCAAGAAGTTACCATCGAACCAGATACCAAAAGCCGTAAGTATAATCCAGAGTTATTAGTTTTTGGCAATAATTTGAATATATTTGTTAATGCATTCCATAAGTCACATTCTTATTTTATCTTTATTGAACAATAAACATGATTGTTTAAAAATACTGTGTTTGCTTTCATTCTAAATTTTCAGAGTTCATATCTAAGATTAGGACAAGACAAACACACACCCAGAGAGATTGAGTTAGTCTCGGGTGAACGATAGCTATTTTGGCTGATTGAAATATTATTTTCGAATGGTATTTCATTCAGTTGAGGTAGTTCATCGTCTACTTGTCTCAGTATAAAGAAAAAACTTACATACCATTATTACACAAAAGTCAAATTTTCTGAGGTGGCTCTAATAATATGATCACCCACTGTATATTAGTTAAACAGATAGGATAATATTTTGAAAATTTGGCTGTGCTGGAGTTGTAGATTCCAGTGACTGTAAATATTTTTTTTACTCGCTGACGTGTGTCCTTTCAGATCTGTGTCTTTTTTGCATCCATTCGTGACCAGCATCAATCCATATGAAGTCTGCCTGTACTTCCCTTATTTGATTTTATTTGTATATAATTGTCATGCAACATGTATAGTCTAAGAGCTAGTGAAGCCTCCGACTAACGGTCGTCCTGTAAGGCTAGAAATCTTTCTAGTGATAATTCATAGCACAGCAAGGCTAAAAACCATGACCTGGCAGGCCTCAGCGGTGCACGTGTATCTACCAGGTGAATCGAAAAGTGCAAATTAGGGGGTAAAATAAACTTTCTCCTGTAAGGTTTAAATTTAAGTATGTGTTTAAGTAAGTCATTTAGAAGAAATGTGTACAATGACAGGCGATTCTGAAGAGCATAAAACCTTGCCAGGCGAGGGGAAAGATTAGGGGTGTTTCCTAAAATTATTCTTTTTGCATCGAACAAATTTTTTTTAGGTTTTTTGATACATTCCAAACAGAAAACGTCTTTAGTGATTTTTCTCTTAAGTTAATAGTTTTTGTTATATAAGCGATTGAAAATTTTGAAAATTGCGAAATCGGCTATTTTTAACCCTAAATCGGACATTTATCTAAAAATTTCAATGTTGCCAAGGTAAGTAGATATTCTTTAAACATTGATTGATGAAATCCCGAAGAGTTATTTACAATAAAATATCGAAAACCCCTTTGTTTTTTAATTGCTATTCAAGCGGGCGCGTCACTGTAGTATTATAAGTGAGGACGTTTGAGTTTGCATAAATTCATTATCTCGAGAATGGGCAAATTTCAAGAGAAATCCTCAGATAGGTCGATTTTTATTTTTGAATTAGGACTTTTTGGCATATATATAATACTAGTGACGTCATCCATCTGGGCGTGATGACGTAATTGATGATTTTTTTAAATAAGAGTAGGGGTTGCGTGATAGCTCATTTGAAAGGCTATTTAATTCTCTATTCAGTAATATAAACATTAACATAATTATTTATACAGGGTGTACAAAAAAAATTCTTCTATTTGTCAAATTGAATCAAAGTTAATTTAATAAAAAAAAATTTTTTGTACACCCTGTATAAATAATTATGTTAATGTCTATATTAGTGAATAGAGAATTAAATAACCTTTCAAATGAGCTATCACACAACTCCTTCTTCTTCTTTGAGTGCCTCTCCTATCGGAGATTGGATATCATTAGGGCGATTCTAATTTTATTTACTGCTGTTTTGAACAATTCGTTAGTGGTACAGCCAAACCACTCTCTCAAATTTCTCATCCAGGACATTCTTCTACGGCCTGGATTTCTTCGTCCTTGGATTTTTCCTTGCATTATATTTTGTAGGAATGTGTACTTTTGTCCTCTCATCAGGTGGCCTAAGTATTCAAGTTTTCTCTTTTTTATACTCCGTAGAACTTCTGGCTCGTTATTTATTCTGCGTATTACTTCTTCATTTGTAATTTTATCCACCCAACTTATTCGTAGTATACGGCGGTAGCACCACATCTCAAAGCTTTCAAGATTTTTAATATTCCTCTGTTTAAGAGTCCATGACTCAACACCGTAGACACACAACTCCTACACTTATTTAAAAAAAATCATCGATTACGTCATCACGCTCAGATGGATGACGTCACTAGTATTACATATATGCCAAAAAGTTCTAATTTAAAAATAAAAATCGACCTGTCTGAGGATTTCTCTCGAAATTTGTCCATTCTCGAGATAATGAATTTATGCTAACTTAAACGTCCTCACTTATACCACAGTGTCGCGCCCGCTTGATTAATAATTAAAAAACAAAGGCGTTTCCGATATTGTATTAAAAAAAACTCTTTGGGATTTAATCAATCAATGTTTAAAGAATATCTACCTACCTACCAGGTATGATCGCCCAAGTTCGGCTCATGGAGGCACCCTAATTCTCTCTAGAAATAATGATTTTTCTCCGGTAACAGAATACGACTTTTTGTTAAGTGAATCCGTCTTTGAGTTTTCCTTAGTTTATAATAAAAATCTTAATCTTTACATTATTTGCATTTATAGATCACCTGACTCTGCCGTGGAACTATTTTTTCAGAACCTGCTAAATTTGTTAGATGACCTGCCTCATAAAAGCAGAAAAATTCTATGCGGTGACTTTAACATTAATTATGCTGCTGCTTGTGCTACCCAAGTATCCCTGGTCAACATATTTGAATCGTATGGTCTCTCAATACACGTTAATTCTCCTACAAGTATTACAAAAACTACATCTACCATAATCGATTATATTGTCTCAGATTTCTCACCCCTTGATGTCTGCTCTACAGTTATTAATGCGGGACTATCTGATCATGAAGCAGTGTATACGAAGTTTAACATCTTCAGCAAACCCTCCTCAGAACCCAGACGTTTAGGTAGGATTTTTTCCGCCCAGAATTTTCGTAAATTCCAAAATTTATGCTTAACTCATGAGTGACAGTTTCCTTCTATGGACGTGGACTATAATTTCAGTGTTTTTCTAGATAAGCTTATCCGCATCTTCAATAAAGCTTTTCCTTTAATTCCTATTAAGCCAAAACATCGAAAACCTTGGGTTACGAAAGGTATCCGCATATCAGCCAAGAATATGCGTTCACTTCTATACATCAAGAAATTTACTACCAATGTTTCTGTCACTGAATATATCACGAAGTACAGGACAACATACCTAAAACTTTTCAAATCAGCTAAAAAAGCCTATTATCAAAATCGTCTGGGAAGCTTTAAAAGTGTTGCAAAAGAAACCTGGTCTATAATAAACGATCTTCGAAATAAAACTCACACAGCTCAATTATTTTCCCTTCCAAATCCTGAGAATCTAAACGATTACTTCGTTAATGTCAGTAAAAATATAACATCAACTATTTTGCCGCAAAAAGATCCCATTTCCTATCTCTCTAATTCAAGAAAGGTCTCGAATTCATTCTTTTTAAAACCAGTCGATAACTCTGAACTGACCCAAACAATCAATAGTATCAAAAGCAAATCATCCTGTAGTACTGATGGACTATCTATAAAAATTTTCTCTAATCTCACAGAAAATGTGTTGGAAATCCTCGTCTCACTAATTAATGATTCCTTCGAAAAAGGTCAATTTCCAGAGTGCCTAAAGACAGCCATTATTATTCCTCTTCATAAGGGTGGCGAAAAATCTAATGCCTGCAACTATAGACCTATTGCCTTACTACCGGTACTCTCCAAAATTATTGAGAGACTCATTAAAACTCGACTTATGTCTTTTATCGTTGATAACAACATTTTATCTCAAAATCAATTCGGCTTTTTAACTAATAAATGTACCACTGATGCCATGTTTTCTGTACTACATGAGGTTTATCAAGCACTAAACAATAATTTTTATACTGCCACTGTTTTCTGTGACTATTCCAAAGCTTTTGATTGTGTAAATGACAACATCTTGATTAAAAAACTAAATTTCTATGGAATTAGAGGTATTTCTTTGAATTGGTTCCAATCCTACTTGAATAATAGGAAACAACTAGTTAGAGCAAATGATACTGACTCTAGTCTCAAAAACATTGTATGTGGAGTACCGCAAGGTTCAGTATTGGGTCCTCTTCTGTTCCTTATCTTTATAAATGACATCACTTATTTAAAAATCGATGGGAAAATTTTTCTTTTTGCTGATGATACCAGTATCACTTGGAGCAACTCAACTATAGCATCTCTTCATGAAACTAT
Organism: Diabrotica virgifera virgifera; assembly: GCF_917563875.1. Classification (NCBI taxonomy): domain Eukaryota; kingdom Metazoa; phylum Arthropoda; class Insecta; order Coleoptera; family Chrysomelidae; genus Diabrotica; species Diabrotica virgifera. Next base: position 134,120,521 of record NC_065443.1, read on the forward strand.
AACTTCGGATCTACTGACGATAAAGACCTGGTCTGACTCTAATTTACTCTCTTTTAATGAAGATAAAACAGTAGCATTATCCTATAAAGGAGCTCTTCAACCTTTGCCTCTTAATAACAGTCAGATCAGTACCGTTGATTCTGTAAAATTTCTTGGTATTTTTTTAGACAGCAACCTCAAATGGTCCCTTCATATTCGTTAAGTAAGAAACTCGCCTCAGCTTGCTTTGCAATAAGATCTGTCTCAAGGGAACTCAATTTAGCATCTTCTAAAATAACATATTTTTCATTATTTGAGTCTCATCTTCGATATGGTCTTCCTTTTTGGGGTTCTAGTACAGCTGCTCAATTTGAGGTTATTTTTAAATTGCAAAAAAGAGCAATAAGGTATCTCTTTGGCCTCAGAAGATCTACACATTGCAGAAGTTACTTCAGGAATCACGGAATTTTAACACTTCCATCTTTATATATTCTAGAAACGGTTTGTTTAATTCGTCAACACCTTCATGCTTTTCCAGCAAGGCCCAATCATCTTTACTCCACCAGAAATTCAATCTTTGATATTTATTTACCGATCCCATGCACTGAGTTAGTAAAGAAATCTATATTATATTTCGCAAAAAAACTTTACATCCATCTGCCTTTACAACTTAAATCTGCAACATCTTTCCCAAAATTCCGTAAACTGATAAAAGCCTATCTATTTGAAAGACCATATTATTCAATAGAAGAATTTCTTAATGAATAACTAAGAAAATTGGGTTTCATACGCAGTAGCTTAAACTGTCAATTCCTAATGTTGTATTTTAGTTGTTGTAAGTATGTTCAACTTTCAATTTGCAATGTATATAAATTTTGCAATTAATTGTTTTGTGTCTTTGGTTTTATATCTTATTTACTGTATATTGACGATTTATCTAATTTTATTGAATTGTAGTTGTTATTTGTTATTTCTTGTTGATATTATTTTTCTTTTGACTGTATGTAAGCTTTGTCCATAAAATTGTAAAAATTTTCAGTGACAATAAAGCATATTTCTATTCTATTCTACCTTGGCAACTTTGAAATTTTTAGATAAATGTCCGATTTAGGGTTAAAAATGGCCGATTTCGCAATTTTCAAAATTTTCAATCGCTTCTATAACAAAAACTATTAACTTAAGAGAAAAATCACTAAAGACCTTTTCTGTTTAGAATTATTCAAAAAACCTAAAAAATTGTTCGATGCAAAAAGAATAATTTTAGGAAAAACCCCTAATCTTTCCCCTCGCCTGGCAAGGAGTTATGCTCTTCAGAATCGCCTGTCATTGTACACATTTCTTCTAAATGACTTACTCAAACACATACTTAAATTTAAACCTTACAGGAGAAAGTTTATTTTACCCCCTAAATTTGCACTTTTCGATTCACCTGGTAGATACACGTGCACCGCTGAGGCCTGCCAGGTCATGGTTTTTAGCCTTGATGTGCTATGAATTATCACTAGAAAAATTTCTAGCCTTACAGGACGACCGTTAGTCGGAGGGTTCACTAGCTCTTAGACTATTAGTATCACCAAATAAAACAAAAAGTATGGTAATCTCTAAATATCCAATAAGATGCAAGCTGGAAGTGGACAGCAAAATAATCCAGCAAGAAAGAAATATCAGCTACCTGGGAGTACTAATTCACAGTTATGGAGACACAGAAGCAGAAGTTGCGCAACAAATAAACAAAGTAAACAGAATAGCAGGATGTCTTAAACACACTATCTGGCGCAACACACATCTACGCACAGAAACAAGCCAAGATTTATATGACAGTAGTTGAGCCAATAATTATGACCTACACTGCGAAAACAAGACCTGACACGACAAGGACAAAAGACTGATGGAAACGTATGAAATGAAAATAGTCCGAGATATCACAGGAAAATCATAATGGACAGACAACGTCCACATACCTCTGGCAGACTTGTAATATAGAGAACATAAATTACTGGACACTAAAAAGAAAAAAAAATAATGGTATGTTGTTCTGAAGCTATTTCCTTGTGACATTTTTTTAATTTACTATTTTGATTGGGAAATACGCCACAATTAAATTAAAAAAATTATTTTATTAACATTTCGATGCCCAAATCGAATGTCGTCAAAATCCAAAATATTACTAAATTGAACAAAAATGTTGTTGCTTGGTAAAAATTATTTTAATAATTTATTTAATCTGACTCATTTGCATCGGCAATCCAGACATGTATTATACATTTTAAAGTAGAAGACTTTAAACTAATATTTGCCAATATTTGGGTGCGTTAAAATAAATGATTGAGAGTACGTATGTTTTTTACTTCATTCTCTATTTTTAATATAAGACTGATGTTCACTTATTCTAACGTTTAATGGTCAAATACTTACGATGTCGGGATAGTATCACCAGGGGTTTTTCCTGGTTTTCCCTCGTGATTTACCATGGAATCTCTAACACGAGAATTTTACTGTGACCATTGCATTTGGTTGTCTTTTTAAAGACAAATGACATGCTATGATTTTTTTGTGGCGGATATTCTTGAGTTAGGGTTGATCTCATGTAATCGAATGAACTATCTTTCAGTAAAGTCGTCCCAGGAATGCAACTCATAAATATTGACAATATCATTTTAAAGTCTTCTACTTTAAAATGTATAATATATGTCTGCATTGCCGATGTAAATGAGTCAGATTAAATAAATTATTAGAAGAATTCTTTACTAAGCAACAACATTTTTGTTTAATTTAATAATATTTTGTATTTTGACAACGACATCCGATTTGGGTCTCGAAACGTTAATAAAATTATTTTTTCAATTTAATTGTGGCTTATTTCCCAATAAAAATAGTTAAAGAATGGTATAGCCATATAAGCAAAATGGGAGAAGGATAAAGCAGGCAAAGGAAGCACGAGACAAATCATTAAACGGCCGAAAGAGTATAGGAAGGCCAAGGAAGAGGGATATCTGATGAAGAGGCATCCGAAGATGGAACAGGCGCGAGCCTATTAAGGAAGCAGGAAGAAGAAGAAGAAGAATTTTTTATGAGTATATTTTTAAAAGTACTATATTCCTGATTGACCTATAAAAATAATATAATTCCCTGCAAACAATTGTATTTATTTTTATTAAACGCTTTTATATTTAGTTCAATAGATTGCGTCAAATCTTTGGATGTTAATTTGACTACCTTTTCTTCCATGCAAATGAATGAAAATTTGCAGACATATGCATTTACGGTGACAATACACGAATAGACAACAAAAAATTTTTGTTTATGTTTATTAATCGTTTAAATAAAAAAAAAACAATTTTAATGGAAAAAGGCCTAAATTCTCTTGTTTTTTACAATGTAGAAACTTGAAACTTTTACGGATGGTAGCTAATGATATAACCTATACATAATTTCACTTTTTACGTTAATTGTTTACGTTATGCGTCATAAATAAACAATAAAGTTTTAAATTTTGAACACTCATATATTTGTTTATACAGTACGATGCAAGTCAGTAAAAGGAATAAATTCGTTATTTCGTAAAAAGGCGACTTGAACCCTGGAATGCTACCTGGGGTACACTTGTACCCCAACCTTGTTTGTTAGTTACACCGATTTGCAGTAGTGGGTGTAGAAAATATGAAAATAAACTTGTGAATAATAATATAATAAAATATTTTTGTATACGAAATAAATTCTTAGCATGTTATCTTAAGATTGTTTTTGTTATTAAGTAAGTTCTTAAAACATACATATATAAATATTTTAGGTCGATTTTCTTGGGGTACCACTGTACCTCGATGTAGCAGATTGAGTTTAGAAAATAAGTGTAGCAATCCAGGGTTAAGGCAAAATCCCGAAAGAGGTCGATTTTATTTTTAAATTACGATATTTTGGCATATATGTCATACTAGTGACGTCATCCTTCTGGGCGCGATGACGTAATCGATCATTTTTTTAAATGAGAATAGGGGACATGCGATAGCTCATTTGAAAGGTCATTAAATTCTTTATTCAGTAATATAAAAATTTATATAATTATTTGTACAGGGTGTCCAAAAACAATTTTTTAAACGCTTTTATTTAGTTCAATAGATTGCGTCAAATCTTTGGATGTTAATTTGACTACCTTTTCTTCCATGCAAATGAATGAAAATTTGCAGACATATGCATTCGCGGGAACAATACACGAATAGACAACAAAAATGTTTGTTTATGTTTATTAATTGTTTAAATAAAAAAAAAACGATTTTATTGGAAAAAGGCCTAAATTCACTTGTCTTTTTACAATGTAGAAATTTGAAACTTTTACGGATTGTAGCTAATGATATAACCTATACATAATTTCACTTTTTACGTTAATTGTTTACGTTATGCGTCATAAATAAACAATAAAGTTTTAAATTTTGAACACTCATATATTTGTTTATACTTACAGTAGAATAATACGATGCAAATGAAAGGAATAAATTCGTTATTTCGTAAAAAGGCGACTCTAAGGAAAAATCCCGAAAGAGGTCGATTTTTATTTTTAAATTACGATATTTTGACATATATGTCATACTAGTGACGTCATCCATCTGGGCGCGATGACGTAATCGATGATTTTTTAAATGAGAATAGGGGACATGCGATAGCTCATTTGAAAGATCATTCAATTCTTTATTTAGTAATATAAAAATCTATATAATTATTTGTACAGGGTGTCCAAAAATAATTTTTTTATTAAATTATTTGACAAAAAAGAAGAATGTATGTAATTTATTATTAAACACTTATCTTTAGTTCAATCGTTTGTGTCAAATGTTTAGACGTTAATTTGACTGCCTTTTCTTCAATGAAAATGAATGAAAATTTGCAGACATGCATTCGCAGGAACGATACACGAATAGTCAAAAAAAAATTTTTTATGTTTATTAATTGTTTAAATAAAAAAACACGATTTTAATGGAAAATGCTTAAATTCCCTTGTTTTTTACAATGAAGAAACTTGAAAGTTTTAGAGAATGTAGCTAGTTATATGAACTATACATAATTTCACTTTTTACGTTAATTGTTTACATTATGCTTCATAAATAGACAATAGAGATTAATTTTTTTTTTGCCGATTCCGACTAATTTTCATGTTTGTTAATCATGTTATGTTTTATACATATATTTTAATAAACATGATGATATATTTTAATGTTTGAAAACTGTAAGACTTAAAAGTAAAACATAAAAAAATATAAAAAAAAATTTTTAGGAAACGCTTTTCTTTAGTTACGAGTGACTAAAGTTAAAAATATGATAAAAAAATCAACTAAAAAGCAAAAAATAAAAAAAATTCAAACACATTCGTCAAAGAAAAGCGTGGGGCGAAAACCGTATATTCGATGAAGATGCGCCCCACGCTTTTCTTTAACGATTTAACGAATGTGTTTGAATTTTTTTTTATTTTTTGCTTTTTAGTTGATTTTTTTATCATATTTTTAACTTTAATCACTCTTAACTAAAGAAAAGCGTTTCCTAAAAATTTTTTTTATATATTTTTTTATTACTTCATATCTTAAACATACTGTACGTACTATATCAAGTTGATCATTATATTGGAAGAACGATAATAATATAAAAAATTCTACTTACAGAATTTCGAGGCTGCTGTGAAAATGTCTCTGTTGCAGCTTTCCTATCTTCTTCGGTCCAAATTAAATTCATTCCAGTTGCATTTCCCCACCAAATCCTATCATATTTAACAAATACCTTAATCAGAGCACCAAATCCAATTTTGTCAATGGCTTCTAATTTTTCGTCTGCTAGCTTCGGAGTAAATATAGACTTAGCATCGTGTTTTAGTACTCCCAAGGAAGGTGTGAATATAACATGTTTTGCTTCATACGATGTGCCATCGGTGCATATAAGTTTGTTCCCACTATCATTTGTTATAATCTGTTTGACTTCTTTATTCAGCAAAATTCTATTAACGATGGGAAGCTGCTCTTTAGGATTGGGATACTTTTTTGTTAAGACATCTAGAAAAATTTTGTATCCCCGATTTCCCCACCCCCAATGTAAATCTCCTTCACAATCTGTATATTGACTGAGATAAGAAGCATCATTCCAGGAAAAGGCACCTTCAACACCCAAAACCATATTTTCCAACCAATCTAACATACTTTTGGCAATATCATATTTTTCTTTGTCGTTTCCAAATTTTCTTTGAATTTCTTTATAAAAGCTAAAAATTATAAATATAGTCCAGGAACTGAAGCTTTTCACCTCACAATTTATACAGAATGGATCGATTTGTTTGAAAGTTTGATAATAAGTAGTAGATATTCCAAGGATCAAAATATATATGATGCCGAAAGGCGCTGTTACCATGGGGGTGGTTGCCACCCTATCTAGGGGGTGGAAATTTTTTATTATATTTTGACCGCACAAGTTGATAAAAACATTCATTCTAAGCAAAAAATGTTCTATACATTTTTTGTGAAATTAATTGTTTTTGATTTATTCGCTATCGAAAGTGTTAGTTTTATATTTAAGAAATCAATGTTTTTCTGTGTAGGTATTATACCTACTCATTTACAAATCTCTCAATTTGTGCCGCAGAAAAAATTTTTTCAAACCATGTTCTTGGAAATGAAATAATCTACAATTTCATATTTAGACATTTTTTCGTATCTCTGATGCTAATCTTTCTATTCTGAAGGAATTGGCATTTTTTCCAAACTACAAAAATTTATTATTCGCTTTTAACTCCAGTTTTTTGAAAATTATTCATTATAAACCAGTCAAACTTTTAGAATATATTAATAATACATAAATAAAGAACAATGAATAAGGCTAACGACTAAAAACCCCGCTAACTTACATAAATATGCTTCCAATTGGATTTCTCTTTTTTTTTTCAAAAAGATATATTGATTTTTTAACCGTAACTTTTTTATTATTATCTTAGAAAGTTTGGTAAAAAAGAATTTTATAGGTTTTTATAAGATCTATAAGGCTATTAATACTAAATCCTTCTAAAGTCCTCATTCTCAAGAAGGGGTGAAGGTTGGTAAAGATGGTTTTTGCATGTTATTACAAGTTTTATTTGTCAATAGCTCACTTAATTTTATAATAAATTAAATAAATTACAATTTCATATTTAAACATTTTTTAGTATCTTTGATTCTAATCTTTCTATTCCGAAGAAAAAGGCATTTTTTACCAAACTACAAAATTTAGTTATTCGCTTTTAACTCCATTTTATTAAAAACTAATAATTAAGCTGGTCAAACTTCTAGAACCTATTAATAAAACATAAATAAAGAAGATCAAATAGGGCAAATGACTAATTTTAATTAGGCTGGTGAAGGGGGTTGCTTCCCATAAATTTTTTGCTAAAAAACATAGGGACTGACATTCTTTCCATTATAAGTCACTTAATTTTTGAGCTAGAGACTTTTTCTGTTTCTAAAGATAGGTATTTTTAAATACTTTAAATTAGCTTCAACAATTTATCCTCGAAAAATTCATAGTTTTCCCGTCGTTTGACTTTGAATCTACAATATTTAGCATTTGACGAAGAAGAGCTAACATATAAAAAAGTATAGCTCGGTTACTATTAGTCTTAAAAAAAATTTAAAAAAAAAACAGATTTGTTTATTTTTTCAAAAGGTACATTTTTATGAAGCAAAGATGTTTCGACAAAACGAAAACTTTTTGAGTTATAATTTTTTCGATATAAAACTAACACTTTCGATAGCGAATAAATCGAAAAATATTGATTTTATCAAAAAAATGTATAGAACGTTTTTTGCTTAATATAAATGTTTTTACTAACTTTTGCGGTCTAAATATAATATAAAATTTTCACCCCCGAGATGGGGTGGCAAACACCCGCATGGTAAAACAGCCTTTCGACATCATATAGATTTTAATCCTTGGACTATCCACTACTTATTCTTAAATTATCAAGCAAATCGATCCATTCTGTAAAAATTGCGAGGTTTTGTTCTATTGTAAACTTCATTACTTGGACTAATAGCAAATGTTTCGTCTAATATTAATTTTTTTTCTATTTGAATGTTTAATATTTAATAAATTGGTAATTAATTATTTTACTTAGTAAGATAGCCAGATTTAGTTCAATTCAGGGTACACCACAGGCGGTTCTAAATTCTCTAAAAAGAAGAAACATATATGTCAACCTATGACGGTGGCCCCTGAATCGAATTAAATCTAAAGATGTCTTTCCTAAAATTGGTAGTTGTTCAAATGTTATAGAAAAATTTTTAAAAATTACAAATATTGTGGTGTGATAAATATTTTTTTACAAAATATGTGAAAAATTCTCCTACGAGCCCCCTACGAGGGTTATGACTAGGGAGCGGATTTATATGCGACCAATTTTGATGAAATATGCGCATATATATGCAGTAAAAAATTACGAAATATGCGCAAGATATGCACAAAAATTCAAAAAATGCGCATTTGATGTTACTTTAATATATCAGCTTTCCTTGTTTACCTCTTACTAAGTTATATAAGTTTATTCCATAAAATGTTTGAGTCCAAAATGATCGTACAGTGAAAATATTATATACATTTAGTTCAGTGTTTTACCGTTTTGTCGCTGCCGTTATATACATGAAAACGTATATCCCACTTTCATTATCAATCATTTTGGCATCAGAAATTTGGCATCACTGTTGAATACAATATTATTCACAACGAAAAATAGACAATTTGAGAATGTATATATTATTTTCATAAAGAAATCAGTCTGGCATCATGTTTTATTGTTTTCACCCAATTTTGAAAAAATGTGAAAACTTTGTATTATCCACGTCCGTCTGTCCGTCTGTCTGTAACCACAACTCCTCCGTCAATATACCAGCTAGAATGACAAATGAGGTATCAAATGAAAGCTGATAATCCAAGGATGGTACTAAAGGTGAGATATTTGACCTTGGCGGTCTGTCCGTCGGTCTTTACGACCGCGAATATAACTCCTCCATCATTATACCAGGTAGAATGACAAATGAGGTGTCAAATGAAAGCATATAATCCAAGGATGGTACTAACGGTGAGATATTTGACCTAGGCTGTCTTTCCGTCGGTCTCTCCGACCGCAAATATAACTCCTCCGTCATTATACCAGGTAGAATGACAAATGAGGTGTCAAAAGAAAGCTTATAATACAAGGATGGTACTAAAGGTGAGATATTTGACTTAGGCGGTCTGTGACTCGGTCCCTCCTACCGCGAATATAACTTATCCGTCATTATACCAGGTAGAATGACAAATGAGGTGTCAAATGAAAGCTGATAATCCTAGGATGGTACTAAAGGTGAGATATTTGACCTAGGCTGTCTTTCCGTCGGTCCCTCCGACCGCGAATATAACTCCTCCGTCATTATACCAGGTAGAATGACAAATGAGGTGTCAAAAGAAAGCTTATAATACAAGGATGGTACTAAAGGTGAGATATTTAACTTAGGCGATCTGTGCGCCGGTCCCTCCGACCGCCAATATAACTCCTCCATCATTATACCAGGTAGAATGACAAATGAGGTGTCAAATGAAAGCTTATATTCCAAGGATGGTAATAAAGGTGAGATATTTGACCTAGTCTGTCTTTCCGACGGTCCGTACGACCGGGAATATAACTCCTCCGTCATTATACCATGTAGAATGAGAAATGAGGTGTCAAATGAAGGCTGATATTCCAAGGATGGTACTAAAGGTGAGATATTTGACCTACATGGTCTGTCCGTCGGTCCGTCCGACCGCGAGTATAACTCCTCAATCATTATACCAGGTAGAATGATAAATGAGGTGTCAAATGAAAGCTTATAATCCAAGGATGGTACTAAAGGTGAGATATTTGGCCTAGGCAATCTTTCTGTCGGTCCGTACGACCGCGAATATAACTTCTCCGTCATTATACCAGGTAGAATGACAAATGAGGTGTCAAATGAAAGCTTATATTCCAAGGATGGTACTAAAGGTGAGATATTTGACCCAGGCTGTCTTTCCGTCGGTCCGTTCGACCGCGCATATAACTCCTCCGTCGTTATACCAGGTAGAATGACAAACGAGGTGTCAAATGAAAGCTGATAATCCAATGATAGTACTACAGGTGAGCGATTTGACCTAGGCTGTCTTTCCGCCGGTCCGTACGACCGCGACTATAACTTCTGCGTCTTTATACCAAGTAGAATGACAAATGAGGTGTCAAATGAAAGCTGATAATCCAATGATGGTACTACAGGTGAGCGATTTGACCTAAGCTGTCTTTCCGCCGGTCCGTACGACCGCGACTATAACTTCTGCGTCTTTATACCAAGTAGAATGATAAATAAGGTGTCAAATGAAAGCTTATAATCCAAGGATGGTACTAAAAGTGAGATATTTGGCCTAGACAATCTTTCTGTCGGTCCGTACGACCGCGAATATAACTTCTCCGTCATTATACCAGGTAGAACGACAAATAAGGTGTCAAATGTAAGCTGGTAATACAAGGATGGTACTAAAGGTGAGATATTTGACCTAGGCGGTCTGTCGGTGGGTCCGTCCGACCGCGAATGTAACTCCTCTATCATTATACCAGCTATAATAATAAATGAGGTGTCAAATGAAAGCTTATAATCCAAGGATGGTACTAAAGGTGAGATATTTGAGCTGGGTACTCTTTCTGTCGGTCCGTACGACCGCCAATATAACTCCTCCGCCATTATACCGGGTAGAATGACAAATGAGGTGTCAAATAAAAGCTTGTGGGTGAAAACCTAGGACTTACGAAGTCCAATTTAAAAATAGGGCATATCAGAGATATGCCTTAGACATCATAGAAGACAATGACACAGAAAAATCAAACAAGAAATATGTCAAAAGGGCCTTAGTTATGTATCTTCGGTCCTGTTGGTCCAATCGTGATGTATAGCACCTCAAATTATAGGATTTGACAAACAGAATACAATGAGAGAAAAATCAAATACAACCTTATGTCAAAAGGGCCTTAGTCGCGTATCTTCGGTCCTATAAGACCAATCGTGACGTACGGCATCTCAAATAATAGGACTTGACAAATAAAATACAATGACACAGAAAAATCAAATACAGCAACAAGTCAAAAGGGCCCTAGTTATGTATATCTAGTCCTATTGGTCCAATTGTGACGTACAGCAGCTCAAATGGTAGGGTTTAATGAACAGAATACAATGACACAGAAAAATCAAATACAGCAATATGTCAAAAGGGCCTTATTTACGTATCTTCGCTCCTATTGGTCCAATCGTGGCGTACAGCACCTAAAATAACTGGATTTGACTAATATAATACAATGACGTATGAAAATCAATTACAGCATCATGTCAAAAGGGCCTTAGTCTTGTATCTACGGTTCTATTGGTTCAATCGTGACGTACAGCGTCTGAAATGATGGGATTTAACTGGCAGAATAAGATGGTGTAGACAAATGAAAATGACGGCATGTAATAACACTTTAAAATTGTAGAAATAAAATGGATTAACACACATGGTATGACATATTAAGTGAGAGTATTTAACAAATAGAATACGATTACATACGTCCAGTTTTTGACAAGCGACTTCTCTACATATGATAAACGCGAAAGGGCCCCAACGTTCACTGCTCGACATAGGCCTCCCGTTCACTGCATATACCCACTGCTTTCTGACGCTGTGACTTGAGAGGATAGGATTTAACGAATAGAACGACAAAGAAGACTAAACAAGGCAGCTCACGGGAAAAACACAACTGTCCGTTTTATACTCTACAGGGAAGCATCAAATATTCAACGTAAGAATATATTAGAGTATAACGGTATGATAAATCTTTTTCTTCTTTTTTTTCATTTAGTGCATTCCGTACGTTTTTTAAACATAATCAGGAGAAGTTGTTGAATTTCTGAAGTCTATAAAAGAATTTCTTAACAAACCTTTTTTTAATTGTGTTATGGATTATTTTTAAGAATGTGTTTAAAAGGCAGTTCGCAGGCTTATTGTTCAATGGTCTTATCACTTTCAAGCGCCTGTCTTTTTTGTAGGACTATTAATTGTTACTTGTGATTTCAACCATTCTAGCGGGGCAATGCCTTTTCTATAACTGAAATGAATATTGTTATCCATTTAATTTTTTTCCTCAATTAATTGAATGCCTCCTACTGGTGTTTGGTCTAAGCTTACCGCTTTTCCCCATTTAAGCTAAACTGCTCGTCAAAATTTAGGGATATAGAAAATTATGCTCATTTTCATAGCTAATTTTTTCGAGAACAGATTAACGGATTCCACTATTTTTTTTTATATTTTAGATTTTTCTTTAGTATTTACACAGTTGTGCAAAGGTTTACACAAACTTCTTTTTTGTACTTATACCGAGTGGTAGGTATAAGTACAGAAAAGAAGTTTGAGTAAACCTCTTGATAGGTATTAGTTACGTATCTTCACTCCCATTGGTCCCAACGTGTCGTACGGCGGCTCAAATCATTGGAATCAGCCAACAGAATACAATGACTAGGGAGCGGATTTATATGCGATCAATTTTGATGAAATATTCGCATATATATGCGGTAAAAAATTACGAAATATGCGCAAGATATGCACAAAAATTCAAAAAATGCGCATTTCGGGAAACCACAAATTTTCTGTCTTATTTAGTAATCTTATTTATTATTTTTCAAATAAAATCATTTTTTATATATGCAATTTATTCACAGTTTTTACAAAAACTGCTACCAATAGTTACCTATTTAAAATAAAACAACAATATCACTATAAATATATCTTCGATTATAATTCACTACAATGTGTTTTTCCAAATTCTTTACGAGGAAACATATTCTTTGATCAGACAAAATATTTTTATAACTTGAAAAACTCCTTTCAACATCGATAATTGGTGCGTATTTAAAATAACTTGTTAATTTCCGTTAGAAAATCGTAAAACTTTGGCTAAAGGTGTAAATTCTCTTAACAATAGAGGATTTAAAAAATCACCAGAATTATAGGTAGGTACCTACCCTAATAGCACAAGGACGTCCAATGGACGTCCTTCACGGACTTTAGGGACGTCCATTGGACGTCCGTTTTCGTCCGAGGAACGTCCTTTATACGTCCTATTTTGGTCCAAATGTCGCGCTACCGAACGTCCATTGGACGTCCATCTAATGTCCGAGGGGACATATATTGGATCTTAATCGGACGTAAATTGGACCTTAATCGGACGTCCTAGGGGACGTAAATTGGACCCTAATCGGACGTAAATTGGACCTTAATCGGACGTAAATTGAACCTTAATCGGACGTAAATTGGACCTTAATCGGACGTAAATTAAACCTTAATCGGACGTAAATTGGACTTTAATCGGACGTAAATTGGACCTTAATCGGACGTAAATGGGACCTTAATTGGACGTAAATTGGACCTTAATCGGAGTAAATTGGATCTTAATCGGACGTCTTAGGGGACGTGAATTGGACCTTAACAGGACGTCCAATTTTGGTCCAAATTCCACGTTGCCAAACGCCCAATGGAGGTCCACCTAACGTCCGAAGGGACGTTCGGTGGACGTCAATTGGGCCTTCATAGGACGTCCCAGTTTGGTCCAATGTATTGCTGCCGATCATCCATCTAACGTCCTGGGAGGACGTTCGGTGGACGTCTAGAGACGATATTTATACCTGTGGAGAATGTATGGTGGGAAATAAAAAATATATTTTTTAAGGAACTTATATTACATCTTATATTAATTTACAATTATTGGATATTAGATTATTTACATTAAATTATAATTACATTTCTCCAAGAAATTAACGCACCACCTTAAAAATGGGCCATTTTTGATGTCTCGAATTTCCTAAAGCCATTGTCCCATCTAAGTGATTTTTTTAATAATATTATAGCCTAGGCTATATGGGCTACCTCCATAAGCTTGTCATGCACGGGGAGCTATACTGTAATAATATTATATCACATCGCTGAGGGAACTCTACATTACATATACTTTTCGAATCAAAACTTTTATTCTCTTAATATTATTACTTAAAAAATATATACTACATTCGTCTCGCTAAACTCGAAAAATAACTTATAAACCATAAAAATCTCCAAAAATATAAATGACATAAATGAGAATTGGCACAATTATTATTATGGTTTTAAGTTGATTTTTCGGATTTAACTACAATATTATGCAAAAAATTATGTTATATCGCAGATTTAAAATGGGTTTATCTCGAAAACAGTTATATTAAGTTTAGCGAGATGATTGTAGTACACTTTTTTTAAGTAAAAATATTAAGAGAATAAAAGTAGACTGGTACGCAGTCTGATTTTTGCATAAGAGTTTAATGAAATGGTAACAAATCAATTGGAAGTTCTGTCCGACAAAATACATGGAACGTTTTCGGTAGTCTGATGTTCCAAGTTTTTAACCTGTTCCACAATTAAAACTTCCCCGGTTCCAGTATTCCCGTACATCAAAGTTTGTCCGACTAGACACCGTGAAGCTATTAACAAATTTTCAGCTTGCTGTTAATCAACTTTTTTTATTACGCGGGATCCAGGTCTATAAATGAATACAATAAATAAGTAGGTAGGTACATATTATACACTTATTTATACGAGTACAATTAATAGTAGAGCTGGTTTTTGGGATGTTACAAGCAGCATTTGCATTTCCACAGAGATACTTATGACAGAAATAATAAAATACCGAGACGGACTATTATTATAATAATTTACAATAGGACCCGACGGCCGACGCTATAGGGACAGGTAAAATTTATGACTGAACAATGCACCGAGCATCGATACAAGCAATATGTACCGGTCGAAGGTTATTTTTTATTGTGCCAAATGGACGTATATAGTACCTACCTTTAAAAATCGAATACACAAATTAAAAGATATTTAACAACCATAAAGATTTGTCAAACTCTATCACCGACTTCATGAAAACAAGTATTACTACATTCTTTGATGGTTTTTGCTGTAAATTTTAAAGGATTGACATGAAATTTGGCATACGCGTAGCTAACATGCCAAAGAAAAAAAGTGATATTGTGCCAATGTGTGCTATTGCCCTGGGGTGAGTTTCACTCTTTCTCTGGGGTGAAAAACGTTCAAAATAAGTCCGGACTTCGATAAACTGATTAATATTAAGCAACCTTTATTCCATACTTACAAAGTATGTGTACTTACAAATTAGTATGTGAATTTGGGGGGTGAGTTTCACCCCGAGGAGGGGTGATATACAAAATATAGATAGATACACAAAAGATATACAAAAATGTTTCAAAACATCGACAAAATGTGGTAAAATGCAAATATACATATCATATTATGATAAAATTGCGATTTTGGCGATTTGCCTTTTTGGATAGAATGATGATGATGTTGATTAGGATAAAACTGCAAAGAATTTTTTTATCGAAATATAGTAAAAAATATGAAAAATATACCAAAAAGCTTGAAAAAATATGTAAGTATGTAAGGAAAAACATAAATAATTAAATAAACTTTTGACAACACAACACAAAAGTTTGAAACACTCACTATTTGGATTGGTTGTCCTGGCTTGTGATTTTCTTCTTTGCAGATGACGCTCACGGATCGATGTCAATGTCCAACGGACGTCCGAGCACGGACGTCCAATGGACGTCCAAAGGACGTTCATATTTATTCAACACGTAAGTACGTCCAACGTCGGACGTCCGAAGGACGTTCATTTATAGTCCATCCGCATTAGGACTAAAACTGGACCTATTTTGGGCACACGTACGCTCAACTTCAAAAAGATGCTCTCAATATTCATCTGTAGTAAGGATACATTGATAAAAATTATATTTTTGCTTATTAGAATTAACCACCAAACTTCTATCATCTTGGTAACGGGAATAATAAAACATTATAAAGTCCACTTTACATCAACAATAATTGAACAAGAAATTGACGACAAGTTATTCAAGGTCAAATTTGGCTTATACAAAACACAATTTTACTTCCAATTTTGCCGTGAATAAACAGAAAATAAAGAAATTTGACAAAATAAAACATATCCAATTGTTCTATTTCATCAAATTCCTTCATTTTCTTTTACAAATCATACATTTTGTACTCGTCAAATTTGGCCTTGAATAACTTAGTCAATTTCTTGTTCAATTTATTGTTGATGTAGAGTGGACATAACGAATAATTTACCGATCAGATTTTCACACTTTACATAAAAACAAAAACATGTATTAGATATTAAACTACATATACAGTTTTGAATTAAATATGATTTATAATCTTTTCCATTTAAACTATTTTATTAACATAATTAAGTTAATATTTTATTAAATAATTTTGCTGTTTAATCCCCTTATTGGTAGAATATATCCAATATGGACGATTGGAAAAGGTCCGTATTTCGTCCGAGTACGGACGTCCAAAGGACGTTCATATTTATTCCACCCGAAGGACGTCCAACACCGGACGTCCGAAGGACGTACATATTTAGTCCACCCGAAGGACGTCCAACGCCGGACGTCCAAAGGACGTACATATTTAGTCCACCTGAAGGACGTCCAACGCCGGACATCCAACGCCGGACGTCCAACGCCGGACGTCCAAAGGACGTACATATTTAGTACACCCGAAGTACGTCCAGCGTCGGACGTCCAAAGGACGTCCGTTTATGGTCCATGGACGTTAGGACCAAAAATTGACCTATTTTGGACGTCCAAAGGACGTCGTGTGCTATTAGGGTATTAAATATAACAAAAGTATATAAAATTCGGATTTCCGGGTAAAACATCCTTCGTCATTTTAACATCCTACAATCATTTCATAACGGCGGCGTATTATCCTATAAGTACTTTGTGTAGAGATCGTTTATTTTCTAAGAAAAAATGAAAGGCGGTTAATGAGCTGTCTCTCTTGGTTCTCGAATTAATACAGACCACAGCCTGTGCGTGGAAATATTTTGTCGAATTAAAAAATTTAAATTTTGTTTTGGACTAATGAAATAAAACATTTTAGTAGTTCCAACATGACACAAAATCTAGGCATCGGATAAAAAAGTTTATTTGAAGAAAGTGTATTTTTTTGTTCTTCTTAATGGCGGTACAGGCTCGTTTTTTTAATATTGTATTTAATTACAGAATAATTTTCAAATATTACCTAATATATTTTTCAAATTGGGCTCTGTACCGCCATTCTTTATTATATTACGGATACGTGTGCCAAATATCTTGAAAAAATATTCAAAATTACAGCCGCAATCTTGGAACGCGTTTTGGCTACCTGTTGATCGCTACTGTATCACCTTAAACAATTTTTTAAACAAATTCACAAAAATAATTTTTTCATTACGAACGATTTTTTAGATAAGTTGGGTTATTCTGAGCAAAAAAGGTATCTTGAGATTTTTCTCTAAAATTGATTTTTGTCGAGTTATATGGCAATTTTCGCATTTTTCAGGTTTTAAATCGCGTATAACTCGACAACAATCAATTTTAGAGAAAATTGACAAGAGACCTTTTTTGTTCAGAATGTCCAAAATTATCTAAAAAAAAATTGTTCAAAGTGAAAAAATTATTTTTGTGGATTTGTTTAAAAAATTGTTTAAACAATTTTTCGACCACGGCACCTTGTGAATATGTTATAAGGACCTCTTTTTGAGTAACTTTGTGCAAAAAAATCGAATCGGAATAATTTCACTAACAGGGGCGACGATAAATCCGGGACTATAGCGCTAATTATTAATAATTAAAAATAACAGCTTTGTAATAAAATAATGACAAAAATCTCTTAAGGACCTTGAAGCAAGGGTTTGAAACTTGATCTGCTCACTTTTTAATTTCATAATAATAACTTTTAATCGAGTTATTAAGACTTAAAAATGGCCATTTTCGCATTTTTCAAATTTTTAATCGCATATAACTCGACAACAATCAATTTTAAACAAAAATGGCAAGACACCTTTTTTGCCCAGAATGACACAAGTTATCTAAAAAAAATTGTTCGAAATGAAAAAATTGTTTTTGTGAATTTGTTTCAAAAAAATTTTTTAAACAATTTTTCGACCAATGCACCGCCCGGCACCCTTTGGATATGTTATAAGGACCTCTTTTTGAGTAAGTTTGTGCAAAAAAATCGAATCGGAATAATTTCGCTAGCGGGGGCGACGATACTGCCCGGTCTACTTTTGATGCTGATGGTGGTAGAATAGATACTTTTTATATAACAAAAATAAAACTTTTTTTAAACTCTTTAAAAAATTTGTGGCGGGTTTTCCCCGAAAAGTGCGTTATTTTTTGGACATTTTACGTTGAACTAGTCGATTTGGAATTTGACGAATAACAACCAACTTTTGATTAGCTCCAACTCTGTTTTTATTGTGTGTCCAGACTTCATACATACATCATTTTTTTTACTGTTTTATAAGCTTTATATTTGCTAGGAATAGTTTTTCGATCAAATACTTACTTTTTGATTTATTTGCGAAAAACCATCTAAAAACAAAAGTTACAAGGAATTTAATTAGTTTATCCACTTACGGACTTATTTGGACCTATATTTTTTCACACTCGAGAAGGGGGTGGTACTCATCCCCAGAAAAAAAGCACACACTGGCACTCTGATGTTCATTTCGCGAAATATCGCAGGGTTCGTATTTAAAATTTTTAATTTACTCCTCACCCCTTTCCGTGGGGG
Organism: Diabrotica virgifera virgifera; assembly: GCF_917563875.1. NCBI lineage: Eukaryota > Metazoa > Arthropoda > Insecta > Coleoptera > Chrysomelidae > Diabrotica > Diabrotica virgifera. Next base: position 134,139,217 of record NC_065443.1, read on the forward strand.
TTCGTTTTTGGTATCATTCGATAGACTTTTGAAAAATATTGAACACGCATTTTTTAGTTTTTCGATCTGACGTTCATTTCGCGAAATATTCGCTTTTTTGTGAAACTTTGTGACTCGCCCATCATTTCTTCAGATTTGGGAACACTTAATAATCGGAGGGGGCCAAGTCAGGAGAGTAAGCCGCATGAGAAAGTAATTAGAACCCCAACTCGAATTTTTGCTACTGTCACAACGCTCTTGTGAGTCGATGTATTGTCTTAGGTCTTGAGAACACTTTTTTCTTCTGCTTATGGAGTCGTTTTTCATTCATCACATACCGGAACTCACCACATAAATTTTGAAGACCCTGACATCAAAACTGTATTAAATTATATGTGATCTAAGTAAGTTAATGAAAAGTCAGAATAGATAGAGTAGAACACTTATAAAAAAAATTGTAACAAGCAATTGGACATCGTAAGTTCTAATTTTTCACAAAAAGTGACCGGAAGTTGAACCGGCAGTCGATATTTGAACCCTTCGTGTAACTTTTTGTCAGCTGATATGACGGATGAATTTTGTTCACCTACAGATATGGACGAACAGACAGGCATGAAACCGGAAGTATGTATTTGTTCTGGTCTTTCTTAGTCGTGTTGACCAATAGTTTGTACTATTTCGACGAATTTAAAACAGTACTTTCGGTTGCAACTCTGGAACAGGCAGTCCGAGGTCAAACTTCTCACATGTAATATCATATTTTGGTTATAGGCTTTCATTTGACACCTTATTTGTCATTCTTTCTGTCCTACTAATAGACGAGTTGTGTTTATTGACGGACAGACATGGATAATTCTAGGTTTTCACATTTAATGATAAAAACAATAATTATACAATTCAGTTAACCTGACTATATCATTGTGATAATGACTTCTTATCTAAAAGTGACAACGGCAATAATTGCCGTTGTAATAATTATTATTCCATTCACTCACGATAAAATATCGCAAAACCTCCAGATTTTAAAGAACCGCTTGGATTGACATAAAATTTGGCACACACATAGCTAAAATGCCAAAGAAAAAAGTGAGATTATGCCGATATGTTCTCTTGTCCTGGATGTGACTTTCACCCCTTCTTGGAGGTGAAAAAACATACGTGCAAAATAAGTCCGGAAGTGGATAAACTGACTAATTCTAATTCTAAGCAAATTTTGTTCTATAAAAGTTTTAGGTCAATACTTTTCGAGGTATGTGCGAGTGAATATGTTTATTTTTCATAGAAAAACACGTTTTGGACGGATTTTCGCAAATAACTCAAAAAGTAAGTATGTACATATTTTATCGAAGAAAATATTCCTAGCAATAATATAGCTTATGAAAAAGAGGTGTCAGTATAAGGTCTGTAGACCCAGTAGAAGCAGGGTTGCAGCTAATGAAAAATAGGTTCTTATTCGTCAAATACCAAATCGAATATTTCAACGTAAAATAACCAAAAAAATAAAGCACTTTTCGGGAAACACTCATCATAACTCTTTTAAAGTGTTTAAAAAAAATTTTTTTTGGTGTTTTTAAAACAGTTTCTAGCGTGAAAAGTAAGCAAGTTACGCTGAAAATAAAATCGTTCCCTTTTTTTTTGGCAAAAGAAAGTCATGAAAATTAATTGTTACCGCTTCACACGTTACTTTAGATAAATGTATTGTTTATACAGGGTGTCTCCGAAAATAGTGCGTTCCTTTAAGGTGTGGATATAATACACAATTTAGAACAAAAAGGTGTTGTAACATTTTTTCCTAAAGTTAACCGTTTCAACAAAAATTACGTTGTTCTCCATAAGAGTAAATTTTTATTTTCATAAATTTATATGACCTGGCAACATGGCGTAGAAGAACCTGTGACTGTGAAATTTAATCTAATGGGACCCCTTGTTTATTTACTAATTGAGTATCAATTTGCATATCAAAATGTATTTTCGTTTTTTGGTCAAACGGCTGAATTTAGAATAAAATGTTATAAGACTTTTTTGCTCTACATTGTGCTTTCTATCTATACCTTTAAGGAACGCACTATTTTCGGGGAAACCCTGTATATGATCTGTAAGTTGCATTGGTTCAAAATGCTTATTTTTGAAAGGGGTTTTGTTGAAAGGCCTCGAACGAATCATTAGTCACGAGTATGTATATGCAAATTTTGAACAGCCATATCTTAACCAATTTTTGTCTTCCAGAAAATCAAAAAATTCCAATATTTAAAAAAGCAACACCTACATTTTTTACTCTTTAAGATATTTGGTATCACTAATAATTTTTAAGTTATTTTGACAAAAGTCTTTTTTTCAAAATTAAAGATTTAAAAAAATTTACTTTAAAACCAAATTTTTCCACAAATAAGCACTTTGAACTGATGAAACTTACAAACACAAACAATACATAAAGTTACTTGTGAAGTGGTAACGATTAATTCCATTTGGGCTGTTAATTAGAGGGAGTTTTTAGAATATTTTTAACCAAAAAAAAAGGAACAACTGTATTTTGAGCGTAACCTGCTTACTCTTGCTGCTGGAAACTTAAAAAAAAAATAAAAATAAACGTTTTCTTAAACACTTTAAGAAAGTTGTAATAAGTTTTCCCAGAAAAGTGTTTCATTTTTTTTATTTCACGTTAAAATATTCGATTTGGAATTTGAGATATAAGAGCTTATTTTTCACTATAGTCTGTTTTTAAACAAGAGGAGTCATTCAAATTTCCCGCGCCGTACACCTTGTTTGTAATTGGTACAACCTCAGGCAATTTTACTCATATCAAATTTTGACACTATTGGCATTTCATAGGTCAGTTTATTTATTTTATCAGCAATTTTTGTATTTTCTGCGTTCTTCCTTTTATTTTTAGATTTTTAGTCAAGATTACCGTCAAAGGCCGATATGATCAACCAAAAAAGAAGATTTATCTGATGATATTTCTAGTGACTTTCTTGGGTGTGAATCTGCCATTTAGTTTACCTACTCCTCTTGGTTTTAAAACAAAGCTTAGCAATAACTCTGCTTCTACTGGGTCTACAGACCTGACACATATACCATTTTTTCACTTTTTTATAAGCTATATTTACTATTTGCTAATTTTTTTTCAATAAAGTACCTACTTTTTGAGTTATTTGCGAAAAACCGTATAAAAACGTTTTTTTTTTGTTGAAAAATGAACATATTCACTCGCAAATATCTCTAAAAGTATTGACTTAGTGAAAAACGCTATAAAATAGAAGTTGCTTAGAATTAGTCAGTTTATCCAATTCCGGACTTATTTGAACGTATTTGTTTTCATACCCTATAACCGACGAAACTCACCTCCAGATCAAAAGCACATATCGGCACAATATCACTTTTTTTCTTTAACATATTAGCTATAGGTACGTGTCCCAAATTTTATGTCAAACCAAGCGTTTCTTCAAAATTCTGACCAAAAACCCTAAGTAAATTAAACGAAAATATAAAATGAATTTTTCAAACAAATATTTTAAGTCGGTATGAGAAATTTTAATTTAACAGATGAAATCAAATAAACACAATTCAACTCGTAAAATATTTAGACCCTTGCTTGGTAATCCAGCTGAACAGGTAAAGAACCTACCTTTTATGTAGTTTATAATCTGAGAGGATGGAATATTTTACCAAAATATTCCATCCTCTAAGTTTACAATAGACCTTTTCTACCTGTCCTCAAAAGATCGGTATTTTTAACTCGTCGCAACGTCGAAAAGCGGCAAAATGATGGGAAATACACATTTTTATGTGGTGGAAGTCAAAATGGTTATGAAGTGTAAAAATTTTTGTATATAATTTAAATTTTTAAAATTAAAATTTTAGAAAACTGAGAACGATACAGGGCGTTAAAAAATGCGCTCAACAAACATACACGAATTAAAATTCGAAAATGATAGTATTTCTTGGTGATGCCAAATGACTGCAACATGAAAAGATGACATAATGATAGCGGGATGTATATATATATATATATATATATATATATATATATATATATATATATATATATATATATATACATCCCGCTATCATTATGTCATCTTTTCATGTTGCAGTCATTTGGCATCACTAAGAAATACTATAATTTTCGAATTTTAATTCGTGTATGTTTGTTGAGCGCATTTTTTAATGCCCTGTATCATTCTCAGTTTTCTAAAATGTTGATTTTAAAAATTTAAATTATATACAAAAATTTTTACACTTCACAGCCATTTTGACTTCCACCACATAAAAATGTGTATTTGCGGTGTATTTGCCGTCAATCGATGTTGCCACGAGTTAAAAATATCAATCGTTTGAGGCCAGGTAGAAAAGGTATATTATAAACCATATAGAAGGTGGGTTCTTTATCTACCTGTTCGGCTAGTTCGGCTGGTAAGGGTCCAAATATTTTACGAGTTGAATTGTGTTTATTTTATTTCATCTGCTAAATTATAATTTTTTCATAACGACTTAAAATATTTGTTTGAAAAATTAATTTTGGGTCATTCCATTTCAAATCACTCAATTTTGGAGCAAAAAAAAATTTGGACCTCTGATTTGTCTGAAAATTGGTATATAGCTTCTGCGGGACGTAAAAATAAGATATTTAAGGTCAAAAAATCTTCTTCTTCTTTTTTTCTCAAAATGTTATTTTATTCGATTTTACAGTGATTTGGTGTTTATTTATACAAATTTCCATTTTCTCTCGTAAAGTATCAATGGAAAACATAATATTTTAATAGAAGGGACTCAAAAATGTCATTATATGGCATTATAACAAGTTACTTTGATTCAAAACAAGCTTTTGATCAAATTTTATAGTATAGAAAACGTTAAAATACCGTTTTTTTTTTACATTTTTCACCATTCCCAAAATGCATCATAATCGATTTGGCTGAAAATTTGCCCACAGATAGACAAAACATAGGACTTTAAGTGGTCATAAGGATTTGAATTATATTACAATACCCAAAAAGTTACATGCAATATTATAGTCAAAAATATAGGCGTCTACTGTAAGTAAAATTAACTCGAAAATATCGACCTCACGACAAAAATTGTTAAAAAGAAATTGTAATAATTGTAAATACGATTTATTTGGAACAATTTCGGTTCCTTCCATTTTTGTCGAAAAGTTAAAAATGGCGGAGATATTGAGCAAAACAGGTTCTCCTTTAAAATCAAGATGGCCGCTAACGTAACGGAGGAATTCAGTCGCGATTTTAAATTTAGGCTACTATTGACTCCCCTAAAGATCAGAAAAATAAATTTTTGTGCAGCTTGGCATTCAAGGTCAAATGCTATCCCGACTGGACTAATACATACTTTTGAGTATGATATTACTGCATGTAACTTTTTTGGTATTATAATATATTTCAAATCCTTCTAACCACTTAAAGTCCTATCTTTTAGCTATCTGCGGGCAAATTTTTAGCCAAATCGATGATGATGTATTTTGGGAATGGACTTTACGACAGAAAATGCAAATTTGTTTAAATAAACACCAAATCACTGTAAAATCGCATAAAATAACATTTTGAGAAAAAAGAAGAAGGAGACCTTAAATGTCTTCTTTTTACGTCCCGCAGAAGCTATATACCAATTTTCAGACAAATCGGAGATCCAAATTTTTTCGCCTAAGTGATTTGACATGGAATGTACCTTTTACATTTTCGTTTAATTTACTTACGGTTTTTGTTCAGAATTTTGAAGAAACGCTTGGTTTGACATAAAATTTGGGACACGCATAGCTAATATGTTAAAGAAAAAAAGTGATATTGTGCCGATATGTGCTTTTGATCTGGAGGTGAGTTTCGTACGTTATCGGGGATGAAAACAAATACGTTCAAATAAGTCCGGAATTGGATAAACTGACTAATTCTAAACAACTTCTATTTTATAGAGTTTTTTCACTAAGTCAATAATTTTAGAGATATTTGCGAGTGAATATGTTCATTTTTCAACAACAAAAAAACACGTTTTTAGACGGTTTTTCGCAAATAACTCAAAAAGTAGGTACCTACTTTATTGAAAAAAAATTAGCAAATAGCAAATATAGCTTATAGAAAAGTGTAAAAATGGTATATGTGTCAGGTCTGTAGACCCAGTAGAAGCAGAGTTATTGCTAAGCTTTGTTTTAAAACCAAGAGGAGTAGGTAAACTAAAAAGACAGATTCACACCCAAGAAAGTCACTAGAAATATCTTCAGATACATCTTCTTTTTTGGTTGATCATATCGGCCTTTGACGGTAATATTGACTAAAAATCTAAAACTAAAAGGAATAACGCAGAAAATACAAAAATCGCTGATAAAATAAATAAACTAACCTATGAAATGCCAATAGGGTTAAAATTTTATAAATGTCATTATTGTCAAAATTTGATATGAGTAAAATTGCCTGAGGTTGTACCAATTACAAACAAGGTTTACGGCGCGGGAAATTTGAATTACTCTTAGTTTAAAAACAGACTATAATTAAAAATAACCTCTTATATGTCAAATTCCAAATCGAATATTTTAACGTGAAATAAAAAAAAATGAAACACTTTTTAGGAAAACTTATTACAACTTTTTTGAAGTGTTTAAGAAAACGTTTATTTTTATTTTTTTAAAAAGATTCTAGCAGCAAGAGTAAGCAAGTTACGCTCAAAATACAGTTGTTTCTTTTTTTTTTGGTTAAAAATATCGTAAAAATCTCCCTCTAATTAACAGCCCAAATGGAATTAATCGTTACCACTTCACAAGTAACTTTATGTATTGTTTGTGTTTGTAAGTTTCATCAGTTCAAAGTGCTTATTTGTGAAAAAATTTGGTTTTAAAGTAAATTTTAAATCTTTAATTTTGAAAAAAAAGACTTTTTTCAAAATAACTTAAAAATTATTAGTGATACCAAATATCTTAAAGAGTAAAAAATGTAGGTTTTGCTTTTTTAAATATTTGGGATTTTTTGATTTTCTGGAAGACAAAAATTGGTTAAGATATGGCTGTTTAAAATTTGCATATACATACTCGTGACTAGTGATTCGTTCGAGCCCTTTCAACAAACCCCCTTTCAAAAATAAGCATTTTTAACCAATGCAACTTACAGATCATATACAGGGTGTCCCCGAAAATAGTGCGTTCCTTAAAGGTATAGATAGAAAGCACAATGTAGAGCAAAAAATTCTTATAACATTTTCAGCCGTTTAAAACTTTTATAGAACAAAATTTGCTTAGAATTAGAATTAGTTAGTTTATCCACTCCCGGACTTATTTTGAACGTATGTTTTTTCACCCCCAAGAAGGGGTGAAATTCACATCCAGGACAAGAGAACATATCGGCATAATCTCACTTTTTTCTTTTTCATTTTAGCTACGTGTGTGCCAAATTTCATGTCAATCCAAGCGGTTCTTTAAAATCTGGAGGTTTTGCGATATTTTACCGTGAGTGAATGGAATAATTGCCGTTGTCACTTTTAGATAAGAAGTCATTATCACAATGACATAGTCAGGTTAACTGAATTATATAATTATTGTTTTTATCATTAAATGTGAAAACCTAGAATTATCCATGTCTGTGCGTCAATAAACACAACTCCTCTGTTAGTAGGACAGAAAGAATGACAAATAAGGTGTCAAATGAAAGCCTATAACCAAAATATGATATTACATGTGAGAAGTTTGACCTCGGACTGCCTGTTCCAGAGTTGCAACCGAAAGTACTGTTTTAAATTCGTCGAAATAGTACAAACTATTATTCAACGCGACTAGAAAGACCAGAACAAATACATACTTCCGGTTTCATGCCTGTCTGTTCGTCCATGTCTGTCGGTGAACAAAATTCATCCGTCATATCAACTGACAAAAAGTTACACGAAGAGTTCAAATATCGACTGCCGGTTCAACTTCCGGCCACTTTGGGTGAAAAATTAGAACTTACGATGTCCAATTGCTTGTTACAATTTTTTTATAAGTGTTCTACTCTATCTATTCTGACTTTTTCTATAACTTACTTGGATCACATATAATTTAATACAGTTTTGATGTCAGGGTCTTCAAAATTTATGTGGTGAGTTCCAGTATGTGATGAATGAAAAACGACTCCATAAGCAGAAGAAAAAAGTGTTCTTTAAAGTGTTCTCAAAACCTAAGACAATACATCGACTCACAAGAGCGTTGTGACAGTAGCAGAAATTCGTGTTGGGGTTCGAATTACTTTCTCATACGGCTTACTCTCCTGACTTGGCCCCCTCCGATTATTAAGTGTTCCCAAATCTGAAGAAATGACTCGTAAATAAAAAAATCAGCTGAGATAATTGAAGAAAAAAATAACTATTTTTCAGAGCTTCCAGAATCGTATTATGCGCACGGCATCGACATAAAAAATTTGTAAAACCGTTAAAATCGCTGTATTGAACATATTGAATAAAATTAAGGAATTTTCATGAAAACATGTTTTTCATGAAAATATGTCTACTTTTATAGGACGCACTTCAGCAGTTCATAAAAAAAGCTTACAGACTTTCTAATGCTGTTTGCTAAATAGCAAAAATAACAAAAATTTTATTACTCATGAAGAAGATCAAGCAGCTAAATTTAAAGTAAAATCATTAGATGGCATATAAATAGATATGGAACAGAAGTTGATATCCACTTCTGAACCCACCTCAGAAGAAGTGGACGAAATAGAGTAATTGGGAGTCCTTCAAAGGTCACCTGAGCACTCAGAACCTAGTACCAGTACATGCAGCTGCGATAATATTAAAGAGAAATCCGACAAAAAATTGAGAGGGAACTCTGGACCAAATATCAAAAACCAGTGTAACCTAACACTTCCAGCTTCATATTAATAATAGAAAATCACCGAAAGACAAATATGTAATGTAAAGAATTAATATCTCAATATTCCGGTCTACTAAACAATAACGACTGGCAAAACATAGTCTTTATTCAAGTCGTATATTCAAAAAATAAGATAAGTAGAGTAATAAATGGATAATTAAAAATTGCGAGAAACACTGCAAGACCCGAAGACAAAAAAAAACAAAAATTAATGTGCTAAATAAAAGTATTGATTCGTTACTGCAGAACTAGAACTGTTATATGGAGCTATACTAGTCTGGATCGGTGTAAATTAAATGAGAAAGAAAATAATATAATAAACACACTTTAAGAGCAGATAGAGAAAATATATGGATTATCAGAAGGTTCAAACGGCAGAATTATCAACGATAAACAAGAAAAAGTCAACGAGATAATGATTCTTTACCAACTGTTTTATTATAATTAGGGGTACGGAATAGATGCGAATTCGGCGAAATTTTTAACAAAAATGAGATAAATGTGAAATATGGAGTTTTTGTTTATTTCCGCAAAGTACCTGCAGGTGCTCAACTCGTCCGTAAATAAGTAGGTACTTAGTCACGTAGTAAATAAGGAATGGAAAGATTTTACGGAAGTCGGAAATTTTTCTATTGTACATTATTTTTAAAAGGTGTTTATTTTTCTAACACGTGTTGAAACAGAAGGAACTTTCATTGTTCCTCATTAAATAGATAAAGATAAGATAAGGAATTGATATTTTTCAATGTTGATTCTTTGAGAAATATAAATAATCCGACTGTTGTTATCTGCATTTCGGTCTTTTGTATTGGTAAAAATCTAAGTAGGAATAAAAGTCGGCTAATTCTTATTTTCTAAACATATAAATTAGTCAAACAGGACAATCAGCAGTGGTGTCATGGTAAAATTAGCAGTGTGGGAACGCAGTGCCGGAACGCACTGCTAATTTTTGTTTACAAAACCTAAATTCTCTATTATTATTTTTTCTTTTCTTAACCAGTGCGGGAACGGCGTTCCCACGCGTTCCCACACCATGACACCACTGACAATCAGTGCTCATTCCGTCAATTTTTACTAAGAACATGGTCTATCAAAAAAGTTTTCATAGTAACATAAAGTTACTTAAAGTATCCCCTAAAATGGGACGCCCTAAAACAATTTTGAGTGATCGAGTCAAAGAATTTTCAACAGATGACCTATATCTGTGTGACACAAGACATAATTGCTACACAGTGCAGTTTTTCGTCATTTGCTAAAGCAGCATTACAAAGCATTTGGAGTCCAACGAACAGCGTAGACGCAGAACGATTCTTCAGCACATATAATATTGTAGTGACAGTGACAGATTCGAAGAACAGCTCTTAAAGAGTCGAATGTCGAAATTACAACGATGTTAGCTTTTAATTAATGTTTTCTGTTGTTTTACTCGTAGTTACAAATAAATGCAAAATTTTGTAATTATAAAAAAAGTAAATGCGAAATTCATGTTTTTTATTTGCGAAAATTCCATACCCCTAATTATAATTAGTTATAAAATAGCTTAAATGGGGAAAAGCTGTAAGCTTAGACCAAACACCAGTAGGGGGCATCCAATTAATTGAGTGAAAAAAATTAAATGTATAACAATATTCACTTCATTTACTGAAAAGGCATTGTCCCGCAAGAATGGTTGAAATCACAATTAATAGCCCTACAAAAAGACAAGCGCTTAAAAGTGATAAGACCATTGAACAATAAGCCTGTAAGCTACCTTTTAAACACATGCTCAAAAATAATCCATAACGCAAGGATTGTTAGGAAATTCTTTTATAGACTTCAGGCAACAAATTCTCCTGATCATGTTTAAAAAACGTACGGAATGTACTAAATAAAAAAATATATTTATCATTTAAAAATATATACCCTTATACTATAACATAATTCTAACGTTGAATATATAATGCTTTCCTGTGGAGTGTACAAAGGATGGTCCTGTTTTTCCCGCACGCTGCCTTGTTTACTCTTCTTTGTCGTTTAATTCGTTAAATTCTATCCTCTTATGTCACGGCTTCAGGAAGAAGTGGATATATGCAGTGAACGGGAGGCCTATGTCGAACAGTGAACGAAGGGGGCCTTTTCGCGTTTATCATGTAGAGAAGTCACCTGTCAAAAACTGGACGTATGTAATCGTATTCACTTTGTTAAATACTGTCACATAATATGTCATACACCTCTGTGCGTTAATCCATTTTATTTCTACAATTTTAAGGTGCTTTACATGCCGCCATTTTGATTTGTCTACAGTCGCATTCTGCCCGTTAAATCCCATCGTTTGAATCGCTGTACGTCACGACTGGATCAATTGTAGCGAAGCTACATGACTAAGGCCCTTTTAACATGTTGCTGTATTTGATTTTTCTGTGCCATTTTATATTATTTGTCAAATACTATTATTTGAGTTGCTGTACATCACGATTGGACCAATAGGACCGTAGATACAAGACTAAGGCCCTTTTGACATGCTGCTGTACTTGATTTTTCTATGTCATTGTATTCTATTTGACAAATCCAGTTATTTGAGGTGCTGTACTACACGATTGGACCAATAGGAGCGAAGATACGTAAATAAGGCCCTTTTTTCATGTTGCTGTATTTGATTAATCTGTGTCATTGTATTCTGTTCGTTAAACCCTATCATTTGAGGTGCTGTATGTCACTATTGGACCAATAGGACCGAAGATACATAACAAAGGCCCTTTTGACTTGTTGCTGTATTTGATTTCTTTGTGTCAAATTTGATTCTATTGGTCAAGTCCTATTACTTAAGATGCCGTACGTCACGATTGGACTAATAGGACCGAAGATACGCTACTAAGGCCCTTTTTACATGCTGTTGTATTTGATTTTTCTATGTCATTGTATTCTGTTTGTCAAATCCTATCATTTGAGGTGCTATATATCACGTTTGGTCTAACAGGACCGAAGATACATAACTAAGGCCCTTTTGACATGCTGCTGTGTTTGATTTTTCTGTGTCATTGTCTTCTATGATGCCTAAGGCATGTCTATGATATGCCTTATTTTTAAATAAAACAAGTAATTGGACTTCGTAAGTCCTAGGTTTTCACCCAAAGTAATCGAAAGTAGAACTGGAAGACAATATTTGAATTTTACGTGTAACTTTGCGTGGATTGATATACGAATTTACTAATTTTGAGTCATTTTTACTAAACTTTCACATTTGTCACCTCATTTGTAATTCTACCCGGTATAATGGCGGAGGAGTTATATTGGCGGTCGTACGGACCGACAGAAAGATTGCCTAGGTCAAATATCTCACCTTTAGTACCATCCTTGGATTATAAGCTTTCATTTGACACCTCATTTATCATTCTAGCTGGTATAATGATGGAAGAGTTATATTCGCGGTCGGACGGACCGACGGACAGACCGCCTAGGTCAAATATCTCACCTTTAGTACCATCCTTGGATTATCAGCTTTCATTTGACACCTCATTTGTCATTCTACCTGGTATAATGACGGAGAAGTTATATTCGCGGTCGTACGGACCGACGGAAAGACGGCCTAGGTCAAATATCTCACCTTTAGTACCATCCTTGGATCATAAGCTTTCATTTGACACCTCATTTATCATTCAAGCTGTTATAATGATGGAGGAGTTATATTCGCGGTCGTACGGACCGACGGAAAGACAGCCTAGGTCAAATATCTCACCTTTAGTACCATCCTTGGATTATAAGCTTTCATTTGACCTCATTTGTCATTCTACCTGGTATAATGATGGAGGAGTTATATTCGCGGTCGGACAGACCGCCAAGGTCAAAGATCTCACATTTAGTACCATCCTTGGATTTTTAGCTTTCATTGGACACCTCGTTTGTCATTCTACCTGGTATAATGACAGAGAAGTTATATTCGCGGTCGTACGGACCGACGGAAAGACAGCCTAGGTCAAATATCTCACCTTTAGTAAGATCCTTGGATCATAAGCTTTCATTTGACACCTCATTTATCATTCAAGCTGGTATAATGATGGAGGAGTTATATTCGCGGTCGTACGGACCGACGGAAAGACAGCCTAGGTCAAATATCTCACCTTTAGTACCATCCTTGGATTATAAGCTTTCATTTGACACCTCATTTGTCATTCTACCTGGTATAAAGACGTAGAAGTTATATTTGCGGTCGTACGGACCGACGGAAAGAAAGCCTAGGTCAAATATCTCACCTTTAGTACCATCCTTGGATCATAAGCTTTCATTTGACGCCTCATTTATCATTCTAGCTGGTATAATGATGGAGGAGTTATATACGCGGTCGGACGGACCGACGGACAGACCGCCTAGGTCAAATATCTCACCTTTAGTACCATCCTGGGATTATCAGCTTTCATTTGACACCTCCTTTGTCATTCTACCTGGTATAATGACAGAGAAGTTATATTCGCGGTCTTACGGACCGACGGAAAGACAGCCTAGGTCAAATATCTCACCTTTAGTACCATCCTTGGATCATAAGCTTTCATTTGACGCCTCATTTGTTATTCTAGCTGGTATAATGATGGAGGAGTTATATTCGCGGTCGGACGGACCGACGGAAAGACAGCCTAGGTCAAATATCTCACCTTCAGTACCATCCTTGGATGATCAGCTTTCATTTGACACCTCATTTGTAATTCTACCTGGTATAATGACGGAGAAGTTATATTCGCGGTCGTACGGACCGACGGAAAAACAACCTAGGTCAAAGATCTCACCTTTAGTACCATCCTTGAATCATAAGCTTTCATTTGACACCTCATTTGTCATTCTACCTGGTATAATGACGGAGAAGTTCTACTCGCGGTCGTACGGACCGACGGAAAGACAGCCTAGGTCAAATATCTCACCTTTAGTACCATCCTTGGATCATAAGCTTTCATTTGACGCCTCATTTATTATTCTAGCTGGTATAATGATGGAGGAGTTATATTCGCGGTCGGACGGACCGACGGAAAGACAGCCTAGGTCAAATATCTCACCTTCAGTACCATCCTTGGATTATAAGCTTTCATTTGACACCTCATTTGCCATTCTACCTGGTATAATGACGGAGGAGTTATATTCGCGGTCGTACGGACCGACGGAAAGACAGCCTAGGTCAAATATCTCACCTTTAGTACCATCCTTGGATTATAAGCTTTCATTTGACACCTCATTTGTCATTCTACCTGGTATAATGATGGAGGAGGTATATTCGCGGTCGGACAGACCGACGGACAGACCGCCAAGGTCAAATATATCACCTTTAGTACCATCCTTGTAATATCAGCTTTCCGTTGACACCTCATTTGTCATTCTAGCTGGTATATTGACGGAGGAGTTGTGATTACAGACAGACGGACGGACAGACGGACGTGGATAATACAAAGTTTTCACATTTTTTCAAAATTGGGTGAAAACAACATGATGCCAGAATGATTTGTTGATGAAAATAATATATACATTCTCAAATTGCCTATTTTTCGGTGTGGATAATATTGTATTCAACAGTGATGCCAAATTTCTGATGCCAAAATGATTGATAATGAAAGTGGGATATACGTTTTCATGTATATAGCGGCAGCGACAAAACGGTAAAACACTGAACTAAATGTATATAATATTTTCACTGTACCGTCATTTTGGACTCAAACATTTTATGGAATAAACTTACATAACTTAGTAAGGGATAAACAAAGAAAGCTGATATATTAAAGTAACATCAAGAAATCAAATCTCTAACTACCGGGTTGATTAGACTTCTGGTAACAAGTGCAGGAAAAAAGTTATTAAGGTAGTGTAAAGTGGCATCAATATACAGATGCCACTTTGCAAGACGATGCCAAATCGATGGTAAATGCATAATGTATCGATGCCAAATTGATAGTAGGATGTATATATATATATATATATATATATATATATATATATATATATATATATATATATATATATATATATCTTCGATTATAATTCACTACAATGTGTTTTTCCAAATTTTGCACGAGGAAACATTTTCTTTGATCAGATAAAATATTTTTATAACTTGAAAAACTCCTTTTAATAGCAACAGAAGTAATTGGGGCGCATTAAAATAACTTGTTAAAGACGAAAATTCTGCACCAAAATAAATTTCAAAATTTCTATTAAAAATTTCGCATATAATATGTCCTCCAAAGTTTTAAAGCCGTTTAAAGACGGGATCTGATCTAAAGCATGAATATTTCAATTTCCGTTAGAAAATCGTAAATCTATGGTTAAATGTGTAAATTCTCTTGACAATCGGGGATTTAAAAGAATCACCAGAATTATAGGTACCTACTAAATTGGGATACAAATTGTACTAAATATAATAAAAGTAAATAAAATTCGGATTTCCCGGTAAACCATCCTTCATTCATTTTAACATCCTACAATCATTTTATAACGGCGTTCTATAAGCACTATAAGTACTTTGTGTAAAGATCGGGTATTTTCTAAGAAAAAATGAAAAGGCAGTGAATGAACTGTCTCTCTTCAGGTAGTTCTCGAATTAATAGATACGACAGCCTGTGTGGGGAAATATTTTGTGTCGAATTAAAAAATTAAATTTTTTTTTGATTTAAATGTTTTTAAATATGCACAAAATATGCATGTTTCTTTAAAAATATGCAAAATTTCGTTAAGTGCTCAAATATGCGAAATATGCATGCAATATGCATTTAGCATAAAATCCGCTCCCTAGTTATGACATATCATCAAGCAGAGCTCATCAGTGTCGTTCATTGGAACGGAACCCTTCTGGAGCGTTGCAAAGGCAGTCATAACAACGTCTACAAGAAAATGGGTAATTCAGAAATCTCTGTAATAGTGAAGGAATTCACCAGAGCAAAGACAGGTGAAACCGTTTTTTACAGAACATTCTAAAAAATTTATAGCAGACCTAATAAACAAAGCCAGGATGGAACTTAAAGCCTTTAAGATGTGGCTCCATAGGCGAATCATAGGGATATGATAGATAATTAAGATATCCAACGAGACCATATTACGAAGAATGTGTGTACAAATATTACAAGATTGAAAGGATAAAGTTTAGATTGCTAAATTTCAAGGCAAACAATTAGGAGAAGAAGACTATCATGGAAGAAACCTAAAAAAATGGTTTCACCAACACTCACCCTAATCACTACTATATTGAAAGAATAAGTAAACAAAACATTATAGCCAGAATGACCACTAATTCGATATTACATAGTAATGAAAAAATATATGGAGATAAATCCAGTAGAGTTAAATCTAGATTAACTCTGAATTTTTTTCAAAGATTATTTTGCTTGAATGATCTGTTTGCGATGCAAAAAATAGGTTGATATGATGTCGCGCTATATTTCATTTGGAATATTTATATTATTTAATTATATTGATGGTGTGGTATGGTACATCTGGGCAGAATCCATTTGTGAGCCCTTCAAACGCTTAGACCTCCTACGGCGTGTCCATTGTATCACCCCTATCTTACGAACCAGGTTCATAAGAACCTGGTCTTCGGAGTTTCTGGGGACCAGGCTGCACCGGGCTTCCATGTCTATCAAAATCAGCAGGGTCTACAAATCTGAGCTCCTCCTGCCAATGTCACCCCGAACGTCTAATCCAGGGGTTACCAACCTTGCAGCAACTGCGTACCACCTGAAATATTGTAATATTTTTATGTACCACCAAACATTGGGTGGGGGGATCATGAAATGGAGAGAACCAGTCTCACAGAAGTAACTAGTAACAAATGGCATCAAAAATATCATAGCTTGCCGAAAGAGCATTGGATACTCCCGATTTATACCGGATCTAGGAGTCAATTAATGATCTCTCCTTAAAAATGTTTTTCATAGAACTGTTTTCTGTTAGATAGATTAATGATCTCTGTAATTCCAACACATTTGGTGAGATTCTTGGAAAAGAATTTCTTATCCAGTCAAGTGTGGAATAATCTTCAGATACGTATTTATTAAAACTTTCTTGAAGAGATTCCCTGTGAAGAATTATTATATCAGCAAGCACATCTGGTATTGGAGATATTTCGTTTTCTTTAAAAAATCTCATTGACTGTGAAGGTGTTTACTCCCTGAAAACCCATGTTTAGCATGTTGTGTCTGTCATTCAAACATTCTTTATAAGATGACAATTTGTTCACGTCATTATTTTTTTCAGTTAAAAGCATTAACTTCTGACCTCAGTTCAAAGAGACATCATCATCATCATAATTTGGCTCTACAACTCTATGTGAGTCTTGGCCGCGTTTACTATTTCCCTCCATTGTTCTCGGTCCTGAGCAGCTATTTCCCATTGCTGTACTCCCATTTTGCGTAGATCGCTGGCTACTGCGTCCTTCCATCTCTTTCTTGGGCGACCAACTGACCTTTTTCCATCGGGCCTTTCCCAGAATGTGGCGTTTAGAAGTCTTTCGTCACTTGATCTTAGTACGTGACCCGCCCATCGTATTCTGTTTGATTTAATGTAGCGTACTATGTTTCATCTCCGTATATTGTCTGGAGTTCATCATTGTGTCTTCTTCTCCATTCTCCTGTTGTCTCTTCTCTGCAAGGCTCATAGATAGTCCGCAGTATCTTTCTTTCAAGTACCAGTAATTTTGTTGTTTCCCGCTGATTCAGAGTCCAGGTTTCGCTTCCATACGTTATTGTGTCCAAGTTCAAAGAGACGGGTGAAAATTTTTTCTCGAGATAACCACTTATATTTGCAACAGAAGAGTTTTGAACTTGCCACCCATATCGTCACACATCAAGGAGAATAATCTTGAATTAAGAGCTTGAATTTACGAGTATAAAGTATGTGATAAAACGGGTATCATATTTTCTGGCACACTGTTAGCAGCTTATTCTTCTCGATGTAGACCCAATGTGTACTTCTTTATTTTTGCTGCTAGCCCTCTCAATTTTCCTGACATAATTTTTGCTCCATCTGTACGTAAACCAATACACTTTGACGAAGAAACGCCTAATTTGAGCACATACTCATTTCTTGTATTAAAAATTGTAGTGTTTGATTCCTATGTGTGCAGTGATAACTGGTTTGCAGAACAAAAACTCTTCTATAACTTCTTCATGAAAATCAAATCGTACAAATACGAGTAGCGCTCTGGCACTTCCGCAGATAGTGGCCAAGCGTAATCGCTTATTTCGCTCACGCGACGCGTACCACCTGAAATCTTCCCGCGCACCACCAGTTGGGAACCCCTGGGCTAACCTATTAACAATATTATGGCCTCACAGAAAGCGAAAAGTCTTTTCAAAGACAACTCCCTCACCTGGGTCGGGCGCATAGAGGAAGATTCCAGGATCTGCCACCTCTGATAAGTCAATGCTGGACACCTTCAGAGGATTTGTGAATTATTGATAGTCTTTGATTATTATTGTTTAAAATTCTTGTAGTCAAACATTAAAAAGACATTTTCAAATATTAACATAAAACTAGTAGTCCAGAGAAATGAGATTTTCTCGTGACATATCCCCCTCCAGGCCGAAACCAAATTTTTTGAATAGTATGGACATCTATATTTGCAGCCAATTTGGATGATATACATAGTTATAAACAAATAACGATCAAAAAACGGTAAATTTTCGTTTTTTCGTCTATTACCAAAAAGTGAAGCATTCTAAACAAATTTGAGAATAAGTAACTCATAAATCATTATAAAAAACTTCAATATGGCATTCGCTGATTATGTCTATCCTTATTTGTTGCTTAGAAAATTGCAAAATAAGTAATAAATTTTTATATTTTATAAATGTTCATAACTTGTGTAAAAATTAGGTTAGAACCTTCTTATTCCACGGACTGCTAAGACTTCTTGTGCTTAAATTATATTTTAAATTTCAAAGCAGTGGGTTAAATAGTTTAAAAGTTATTTAATTTGTTTATCCCAAATTAATTTTTTTTGCTACACTATAAGTCAGAAAAATATGACGTGACAGTAATACTTCGGACAGTTTATGAAAGAGAACATATTTATATTATTAACTTAATTTAAAAAAAAATGACAAATAGTAATTATTAAAAACAGTGTAAAATTATTTTGGTAAAACATGTCGATTTTTTGCTTACTTATAAACAATTCGAATAACTTTTGAACCGTTACTCGTAGAAAAATTATTTTTTCATATTTAGAAAGACTGAGTTTTTATACACATTTAGAAAGAAAAACAATTGGCCTAGGACAATTAGGGGCGAAGTTAGCCCCCCTCCCACTTTTTTCATTTACATGTTCTTAAAAAATAATTTTGCAATATTTAGAATTATTTTTTGGCATTTTTTTAATTACATTAATAGTGCAAATCTACCTACTTTTCTCATAAACTATCCAAAGTATTACTGTAACTTCATCATTTTCTGACTTAAAGTGTTGCAAAAAAAATTAATTTGGGATAAACAAATTAAATAACTTTTGAACTATTAGACCTACTGCTTTGAAATTTAGGGTATGATTTAAGCACCAAGAAGTCTCCGCATTGCGTGAAACAAGAAGGTTCTAAGTTAATTTCTACATAAGTTATGAATATTTATAAAAACTCAAAATTTATTATTTATTTTGCAATTTTATAAGCAACCAATAAGGACAGACATATTCAGCAAAAGCCTTATTGAAGTTTTTATACGATTTATGAGTTTCTTACTCTCAAATTTGTTTAGAATGCTTAACTTTTTTGGTAATATACGAAAAAAGCGAAAATTTACCGTTTTTTGATATTTATTTGTTTATAACTATGTATATCATCAAAATCGGCTGCAGGAAACATATAGGTTATTATTATAGATGTTCATACTACTAAAAAAATTTGTTTTCGGCCTGGAGGGGGTTGTGTCACCAACAGGATATTTTTTTTCCTTATTTCTCTGAGCTATAGAGTTTTCATCCATCTTAAAATAATTATAATATATTTAATATAAAGGGTCAAAATATTTATTCATCGATATTAAGAAGTTCTACAGAAGTAAGAGCTAACTAATGTTAAATAATGCAAAAAAGATCTTACCTTGGAACCATGATCTCTCCCAAACTAACATTTGTCTGAGTAACGTTTTCATTAATTTGATAGTAAAGTAACACAAGATCCGACAGTTCATTTGAAAATTCCTTGCTTATATTTTTCCGAGAAGACAAAAACATGTCACCAGACAGATCTTCGCGTTCTAATAGATTCAGCAGCCCTTTCTGTTCCAATATTTCCCAGACACTATTATTTTTTTCGCCATGGCACCATTCGGCACCCAAGTCAATATTTCTACCATTCCATTTCTCTGTGTCGATCCTTCCACCCACCCGATTTTCGGCTTCTAATATTAAAATATCTTCGATTCCATTTTCCAACAATTTGCTAGCAGCGGCAATACCAGCTGGTCCTGATCCAACAATAATCACTTTTGTTTGTTCTGCGCAGGTCACTATATTTATCAAGGTGCATACCACAATAATAATTGGTAAAAACAAGTGCATCTTGAAACTCACGTATATAATAGTATAAATTTTGATATAAGTAATAAATAAGTTGCTTCTTTAACACTAATTTGATAAATACTCTTTTGTAAATTACACCAGCGATTCCCAATATGTGGGGTGGATAATCATGGGAACAAGATAGAGCAAGAACGAATAATTCACGTAAAAAATTATGTAGCATTCATGCTAAACTAAAAAAAAATAATGGTAGGGGAGCCCAAGCCGATATTTGCAGTTACTCGAGCGCGTCAGGTTATCATATGGGGAGAAACCTGGTACCCTGCAGATGTACCAATGTCATATATTGGCTCTTACCACAGGGACGTTAATTAAGGGGGACCCGAAGAAAAGAATCTATCCCTAAAAATACTTGAAATTGTCAGGTTAAGATAAGGTAAATTAAGTATATGCAAAAGAGTGATTATTTTAAAAATCTGACGATTTGAGCGGGACGTAAGGAAATGGGCGAGTCAAAAATTTTTACAAAAAAATGCGAATATTTCGCGAAATAAACGTCAGATCGAAAAACTAAAAAATACGTTTTCAATATATTTCAAAAATCTATCGAGTGGTACTAAACATGACCCCCCACGGAGAGGAATGGGGGTAAATTTAAAATTTCAAATATAGGGGAGAATGGGGGAATGGGAACCACTTAACTATATTTTTTAATAAAAAACAAATTTTAGGTTATATGAAAAATCGGTCCAGGTTAAGAGCTAGTTTAAGATATTACTTATCCTTCGCTATTATTATTGCGTCAAGTTATTTAGTTATGTTAAAGTTTTTTTAAAATTACTAAAAATAGTGAATGGCTCCAATTGCCCCAATAGGTCGGGTAATAGGAACAGCAATTTATTTTAAGTTTTATCTGCATTAAATTTTTAATTTTCATAACAAAAATAGTATTAAATTGTTTTCAACTCATTTTGTTTAAACAAAAGTCACAGAGATAACCTTCAGCTTTCAGCTGTGTCAACCCCCGAGCAATCTGCATGTACCCGTCGACCACAATCTGTACAGCGATACCACAGTTCGTCACTTTTCCCAGAATCATAGCAGATAAAACATACATCTGTTTCATCTTCATTATCCGAGTTATCATCACAAAGGTCTTTATCACTGACATTTTCTTCACCCGATGAGTCTTCAAAAACTTGATGTTTTACCCTTGATCGATTATCGGTTTTATTTGTGGGTTTTTTGGCTTTCTTATTTGTGTTTTTACTTTTTTTTCAGTATTTTATTGTTTTTCCTTTTTATCCTGCTTATTTTATTATTTTTCTTCCAATACTGTTTTCATTGGTGTTACTGTAAGAATTTCAGAATGTTGTTTCGCTCTTGCCCTTTTCTTTGCAGGCACTCGTGTTTCTGGTAACGGCGAAGATTTGTTAAAAATATCAGTCAATACGTTTTGTTGTTTGGAGCAATCTGGTTTAGAAGATTGAACTCGCTGATGGCTAACAGAATCTCCCTCGCTCTCTGATAGTGATGACATTCTTACTGCGGGCAATGAAGTTGGACGACAACCTCCATTTTCATTTGACCGTGTGGAACATCCTGCCATAGGTGACTGTGCTCGAGGAGATTTATCAGGACCTTTAATTTCTTTTCATATTTGCTGCGATGCTTCTTGTACAACTTGCATAGGGATAGTGATATTCACCAAAAAATCTTCGTCTGGAAAATGTTGGGGTGCAAGGGAAAAATTCCAGTTGCTCGAAATCCGGAGACTGATTTTTCACTAATGGGGTAATGGGAGCCACTAACCGCCTAATGCCTAATGGTTCCCATTACCCGTTTTGTTTAGAAAATTTTAACCTATGAAAACAATTACCAAAATCAGGTGATTAAAAAAAGAAATCACATGTAATTATTCTTTAAGTAGTTAAGTTTAGTTTGCCTAAAATAATTTTAGAGAAAAACATATTGGGACCAACTTACCGTGAATTTCGTAAACCACTTGTATTATAACGATTACTGCAAAAAGTCTACTATGTTCCCACAAGAATCAAACAACACTGAAACATCTGCAACAGTGTCGCTGCATTTCTGCATTGTCGGTAACGTGTCGCCAGTGTCAGCAAGTATTTAAAAGCGCGTAATTTAAATAAAACTGGGTGGCTCTTATTACCCGATGGCTCCCATTCCCCCATTCTCCCCTAAGCCCCGCGATATTTCCCAAAATGAACATCAGATCGAAAAACTGTAAAATACACTTTAAAAATGATTTTCAAAAATCTATCGAATGGTACCAAACACGACCCCTCCACGGAGGTGGGGTGGGGGGTTACTTTAAAATCTTAAATGGGACCACCAAATTATTATTGCATATTTGGATTCTTTACGTAAAAATAATCAAATTTTATTCGAGACACTTTTTAGAATTATGGATAGATGGCGCTATAATCGGAAAAACGATTGTTCGAAATGGAAAATTAAATTAAAAAATGGAATTTTTAAAACGTAACAATATAAAATCTAAAAATATGCGAAAACACGTCAAACGGCAACCCCAGTTAAGATAGACAATATGCCCTCATTCCCAGAATTAAATTTTTTATTTTTTACGTTGTATATGATTAAAAAATAAGGTTTTGCGAAGTTTTAACCCCCTCCCTCTTCACCCTGACCACCCAATCACCAAAAATGCCTTTTTGTCGTTTTTATTTTTTTAGATGGGATGTAATTAATTTTAAAATTTCAAAAAAATCACAGGCATAGTTAAGGCTTTGACAAAACATGTCTATTCTTTATAGACCCGTAGGTTGAGTGTACGTAACCTCAAAATACATTTTAATTTTATTTCTGTTAAATAAGTATAACTTTTTTTTGGAGATGGCTGCAGGTCTATTTTTTGTACTATATGTATTTTATTAAAACTATGTTCCCCATTTTTTTTCAGATTTTTCCATATGGTGCGCAATTAAAAAAAAACTGATAAACTGGTTTTTAGGAAGTTTTTGGGGATTTCTCCCATTTTA
This sequence comes from Diabrotica virgifera virgifera, assembly GCF_917563875.1. Lineage (NCBI taxonomy): Eukaryota > Metazoa > Arthropoda > Insecta > Coleoptera > Chrysomelidae > Diabrotica > Diabrotica virgifera. The sequence goes on from NC_065443.1 coordinate 134,162,531, forward strand.
TAGACTTAAAAATAGACCTAATTAAGGATTTTTATAGGCTATATATAATTTAAAGTAACTCAGTTCTTTGGGACATTAAAAAAATGGGAGAAATACGTGTAAACCCACAAAAAGACCCCCAACTTTCTCAATAACATTGTGTTTTTCTTTAATAAAATCTGTTTGAATCACATTTGTGTAAATATTAATGCATTTATGTTTCAAGAGAAGTCATAAAAATAAAAATAATAATACATACTCCAATTATTGTTCAATTAATAATAAAATTCGAGAAATATGTGGAAAAAATATGTATGGATATTGTTTAAACAAGTTTGCTAGAATATTACTAAATCTAAATATAGCTTGAATGCATGATACAAAGAATACAGATCGTTCTTATTGTATCATGACTTGAATGTTATAAATAATGATGACTTGTTACAAAATACTAAACATGTAAATATTCAAAACTGCTGTTTGAGATAATAATTATATCTGGTACAAAAAAAATTAATCATTATCTGTTATGTACGCTTTAATTATTTACTAATATTTTGTATCTACTGATAGCTGGGTTCAAATTATTATGCATTTAAAAATAAGTTCACATTAACTAGTAAACGGGAAAATACCTGTGATTGACTATAAACCATGATTAAAAAAAATTTACAGTGAAGTAAAAACGTTCTAGCGAAAAAATAGAAGGATTGTACAACAAGTGAGAAAAAAGACATATTTCTCACGAGCGCAGAAGTTTTGTTGACAGACGAGGCACGAGGCGAGGGCCGTAAATCAAGCGAGGGAGAAATAATATATGTCATTTTCTCATGTTTTGTACACTGTACTTTTTCTATGGATGTGGTTTTGTTAAGAGTTCAAACTTCAAAATTAAATAATTTAGGTGCTTTTAGGTATACTATATGCATAAATTGAAATAAAATACATATAGGTACATGTAGGTATTTAATATTCTTTAAATTTACATACCTTATTTTTTTAAATTCTAATTAACAGTTATTTTTGAACAGTTTTAAAACGTAATTCCTGGTAAGTTTTGCTTCAATATATTATATTTGACAACATTAATTGTGTTTGTATTGTGCATGTTACCATTGAAACGGCGATCATAGTATGGAAGACCGTAGAAGAACTCGTGAGTAAAAATATTTCTCACTGCAATGGCCGACTTTTCTAACTGCGTGAGGAATTGTTCTTTCTTTCTCCCCTTCCTTATACCCTTTCAGGTGTCGGATTTGGGTTTAGTTTACCTACATATTCACCCATCTCTTCCATTCTTTACTCTCTTGGCTATTAGTTTCATTTCTTCTAGCGTTTTCTGTTTAATTTTTCCTGCTTCTACTATTTGCTGTATCCATTTTTTCCTCGGTCTGCCTTTTTTCTTTTTTGTAATATTCCTTGTTTCGTGAATTATCCTTGTTAGTCTACTAGGTTTCATTCTCATCAGATATCCATACCAGTTTAATGATCTCTTTATTATTTTATTCATTATTGGTTCCTGTAAATTCTTGTTATAAAAAATTAAAATTTTCCGAACGGATTACAATTTGATCAGAACGTTTTCGGCTTTATAAGACCAATATGAAAGGGGTGTTGGTTTCATGCACCCCGTTGCTATCCTGCATGTCTCATTTAGCGCAGTATCAACTTTTTTGGCGCGGGAAGATCTGCCCCAAACGGGGCACGTGTATTGCCCCGTTTGAGTTGAGAAACACAATTCCCGTGCCGTTGTTCTTAAGACGCAAGGAGATGCACCCCATTTACTTCCCGTAAACTTTCTTAGTATGCTGTTCTTAGTTGTTACTTTCCCTCTCGTTTTAATGCAATGTGGTCTGTTGTAGGTGAGGGACCGGTCCAGAGTTACTCCAAGTAATATAGGTCGTCACCATAGAGGAAATGCTTGGTATTACTCGGCATAGGTTCTATAGATGTCTACTTATGCTTTATAGACTATGAAAAGGCTTTTGACAAAGTCAAACATTATCAGCTAATGGGATGCTTGCAAAAAAGAACCTGGATCCAAACGACATTAATACAATACGTGAACTCTACTGGAATTAAAACGCCTCTGTTAGAACCGAAATGGGTGATACTGAAACCATAAGCATCCAAAGAGGAGTAAGACAAGGTTGTATATTATTCAACTTGTGCTCAGAGGAAATTTTTGCATGAGCTCTAGATGAAGCACAAGAAGGCATAAAAGTCAATGGAAAAATTGTGAACAACATCAGATACGCCGATGATATAGTACTGATTGCTGGCAGTGAAGAAGAACTACAAATTCTGTTAACCAAAGTAGTGCGAGAAGGAGAACTATATGGTCTCAAGGCGAACGTAAAAAAACTAGAACAATGGTAATTTCAAAAAAGCACACACCAGTTATAAACATCCTAGTCAAAAACAATCTCGTTGAACAAGTGAAAAAGTTTAAGTACCTAGGATGTTGGATACATGAAACCTTAGACCAAGAACAAGAGATTAAATGTAGAATAGAACAGGCAAGAAACACCTTCTTAAAGATGCGACAGTTACTCACTGCCCGCAATCTTGGTCTGTCCCTATGATACCGCATGATAAAGTGTTATGTATACAGTGTACTGTTGCACGGCGTGAAGCTTGGACGTTAACAGTCAGCTCGTTACGACGCGCGACGTTTAGAGAGCTTTGAGATGTGGGTATTTCGTCGTATGCTGAAAATTCCATGGACCGACCGCGTTAGAAATGAAGAAGTTTTAAGGCGTATGAGTAGAGAACGTGAACTCACAGAAATTGTCAAGAGACGTATAACATCTTATCTTGGACATATATTTAGACACGACAGGTATAACTTCCTTCAACTTATTATGGAAGGGAAAATAGAAGGAAGACGCGGTCCGGGTAGTCGACAAATGACCTGGCTGCGCAACATCAAAGAATGGACAGGATTAGACTTTCAAAGTCTAATAAGAAAAGCCCAAAATAGAGAAGATTTTGCAGAAGTCATCGCCAACCTTCGCTAAGAAGACGGTACCCAAAGACGAAGATAGTCGCTGAACACGAATACATCATCAGAACCGACTGCCGGAGCACCTGGTGCCCAGTGTAGCTGCGAAGGGACGTCATTTTCTGGAGTTTTGAGAATTTTAGGTATTAAATTAAGGAAAATAGATTACTCAAGCGGTTTTTAGGATTACTGAAAACGAATACGTCATCTGAACCGACACCCGGAGCACCTAGTGTCTAGGGTCACGTCATCTTTTGGAATTTCGAGGAATTTCAGCACTAAATTTATGCAAACAGGTTACACGAGGGGTTTTTGGGTTACTGAATACGAGTATGTCATCAGAACTGACCCCCGAAGCACCTTGTGCCTACGGCCACTGCTATGGCACGTCATCTTCTGGAGTTTCGAAGGGTTACGGCCTTGAATGCATGCAAATAGATTAAGTACTAGGCTATTTTTGGGGTCGCTGAATAGGAATACCGCCATCACAACAGACCTTCGGGACACACCATGGCCTGGTACCCAAGGTCACTGCTAAGATAAATATGTTATCTTATGAAGTTTGGATGGTTTTTAGGCACCCGGTGAACCGGGGGTCGCTTCTTATGGCGTATTCTTGTATCCACTCATTTTTCTATAGTAGACTTTTTTCCTAACATCATCCTGAACACAATGCAAACATTTGCAAGTCTCTAGGTGCTGTATTCAAACATCAATTTATTTTGTGCTAAATACACTGGTCTAGATGCCAAAAATTTGAATACCAAGAGATTATAATACATAGTTATTTTTATGATATAAGTGTTAAAAGTACAATTTTAAGGCACGCATGTGAAAGTTTGCAGAATGAGCGAAGCGAATTCTGCAATACACATGAGTGCCTTAAAAATGTACTTTTTAACACGTATATCATACAATATTTTTTCTACAAATGTCTTATATATCAACAATTATAATTTATTCATTCTCAATTACAGGACCATATCTACAAAAACTTTTACTTGAACTTGACTGACATTCCATTTTCATATTTTTCTTGACATTACATTAAAACTGTCAATTACCTATACTGTCATTACCTACACTGTCAATACGTAAATCATAACAACTATAGAATAATAACATCTACTTTTATTGTTGTATATTCTAACAAATTTAATAGTTTTTTTCTACAAACGTGCTAAAAATGCAATAATATAGTTTAAATTAAATTTTAAAAACCTTTTAACCTTCCGATGACTAACCTTTTTTTGTTACACGGATGACCAAGGGGGGGGGGGAAATGACCCCAGCTCAAAAATGTCAAAAATAACAATTAACAAAAAAATAAAGTTTTTTTCTTCTTTTTTTTTAATTTTTTTTTATTTTTTTTATGGCATGGACTTTATGTCATTCAGCCAGTCACAACATGAGTACTAGTGTCATGTGTAGTATGTATGTTGAGTAAGTGTCTTGTTACTTTGCAAAGTCGACGTCATTAGCGTAAAACTACTTGGAATTACACATAATAGACGTTATTTTACTAAACATCAACTTCAGAATATATTTTTTATTCGTAAAATATAGGGAATTTTTTTTATTTCAAAATATGAGGATATCTAGAATGATATTAAAGTCAAATAAAAAAATAATGAGTTAAAAATTAGGAATACTTTTGAATTTATTAAAGAAAAACATACGCTGGGGTCACAATTTCCCCCGCTTGGTCATCCGCAGGTTAAACCACCTTTTTCAAATTGCGCAAGTTGTAATATTAATATTAATGTTAATAAATGAAATATAAATATTTTGACGTTTCACAATTTGGCAATTCACTTTTAACTGCAGTGCCTTAAAATTTTTAAAGCACTAGTGCTTTAAAGTAGCATTTTTAACGCTCCTATGGAGTGCTAAAAATTACATTTTTAACACGGTTGTAGAATAACAAAATTAAATATTGGGATTTCCAAGCTATTACATGCATATAAAAATATGTATATATACAACCAAAATTTCAAATTATATGCACTTTATGCACTATTTTATAAAAATATACAAATCTATATATTATAATTAATATAACTTGACTATTTTGCATTTTTTATGCAAAATATGCAATTTGCATTCTATTAATCAGTTTAACACAATAAAGATTATTCTTTGTATCACAGTTTTGATATTTTAGCAGTAAGTTTAAAATTAGTATAATCGAAAATAAAAAATTTGTTCACATTTGATGGACAAGGAAAAAATGTTTGTGTCTAGGTATATAAGTTTCACATTCTTTATTTCTTTGTCTCAGTAGGGAAAGAAAAGCAAAATAATATAATCATAAAATTATTTTTACTTATTATACATTTTTATACTAAACAAAAATCAAGATTGTAAATTTTTTTTATAATTAAATTAATGAATAGGTTACACCCTATCTGATGCTACGCCTATGGTCTAACTTTCCTGGCGATTTCGGTGTCGGAATTAGTTCATGGAAGAATAACGGGCCTATGTGGTCGGTCCTATAAAGGACACCATTTTTTATTGCAGCCTTGCCGAAACAACGATGTTTTGAAAAGAGACCTAGAGTCTCATATTTTACATAGGTCTTGTTATTGTAATCTGTTTTGTACAAGAGGTACCGAAATAGCTGTTAAAAACCTCTCAACAAATTTATTACTAAAATCCCGTTAGGTACTCTATTTTAAAACGGGGATCTCTATTGCAATATTTTATAGCTATTTTCCGTTTAAGTTCTATTTGATCCACCGATATCGGCTTAACTTATTTCATTCCTTTTTGATCATTCGTTTCCTTTCTGAAAACTACAGTTAGGTTCCGTTTTAGCCTTTTTTGATGTTCCGTTATATTGTTTAGATTACCCAGAAACAGCCTGGTTTTTTTAAAAGCAAAGTTGTCATTTTTTTGAGAAGGGAAATATCCCCACCCTTTTTTTTATAGAAAAAGAGTCCAAAAGATTGTTAAGACGAAAGGACTTGGGGTGGGAGTGTCTCTGAGGTTTGACGTTTAGCTTCTGATTGAATTTTTCTCTAAGTTTAATACACTTATATCTTTGAAATATCTTAATCTAATACCATATTCGATTAAATATATACTTCAGTTTCCTTGATCCTAGTTAGTACAGTAAAGTCAAGTTAGAACCAGTCAAAATTAAGTGCAGCAGTATCGAGATGTATTGTAAGTTATTTATTACCTTCATACCATGATACAATAACAGAAGATATGACATGGAGCAGGTAGGCGGGGCCAACGTAGCTACGTCACTCTGTGAGTAGATCAGCATTATATTCAGTGTTGTCGTATAGTAAACACTGTTTATTTTTGTGTTTAAGGTGAATTTTACTTATAATTTGTTACACTTTTATCAAAAATATTATATTCATAGTTAGATTTTGAATAGTCCTTAGGAGGTGTGATCATAAATATAATTAATGAATAAGAGAACTTAAGTAATAAAAAAAATATAACTGATGGGCTTCATGACTATCGCAGCTTTAACTTTTTTTATCATTTAACACATTACAATTTTATTGTTACCTTTATTTCATCGTCAGTACATGTATTATACAGGGTGTATTGGTGTATAAAACATGTATTATATACAGGGTGGAAGGCACTTATGGAATAAAATTATTTCTTTCCTTGTGTTAAAAAATTTTAAAAAACGCTGAAACCCGTTCATTTTTATATATAAATGTAGGCTTTTTAAACCTAAATTGAAATTTAAACAGGGTGATTCACGCAAACCTGGTATAGTTCATAAGCTTTATTTTTAATCGAACACCCTATATATTTTTATATTATTAAAAGCTACTTAACGGCCTGATTTCAACGACCCATATCATGTATGGTGTATTATGAATAATATAGGGTGAAATTTTGAAATTACAGTGTATGGAATCCACTTATGGAATAAAATTGTTTGTGTCCTTATTTTAGAAAATTATAAAAAACGCTAGGAGACGTCAACTTTTAAATTTAGATATGCTCTCTTTAAACATTAATTAAAATATACGGGGTGATCCACACAAGTATATCATAATCCATGATCTTTATTGTAATGAAACAGCCTGTATATTTTTATGTTTTTCGAATTTGCTAAACAACTTCATCACAAAAAAGTGTATTGTATAGGGCCTATTATGAATAATACAAGATGAAATTTTAAAATTATATAGGTTAAATTTTCGTCAAGATATTAAATAGGTACTTACATAAAATTTTGAAATTATCTAATAATTTATGATACTTTAAATAATAGTAAAGTATCTATATAATAATGGTATTTTAGCTAAATAAAGACATATATTTTTTAAAGTAAGTATAAATAATATTTATTTTTTTTTAGTTTTGTATCTATAATGTCTTGACGAAATTTATGAATAATTTAAAAATTTCACCTTTTCAAAATTTCACTTTGTATTATTCATAATAGACCCGAATATTACATTTTTTTGAGATGAATTTATAAAGTAGCTTCTAAGCACATAAAAATATACAGGGTGATCTAATAAAACTAAAGATCATGGACTATGCTGTACTTGCGTAAATCACCCTGTAAATTTAAATCTATGTTTGTAAAGCGCCCATTCAAATTTAAAAGTTGACCTCTTCCGGCATTTTTTATAATTTTTAAAATAAGGACACAAACAATTTTATTCCATAAGTGGATTCCATAGTTAATAATTTCAAAATTTCATCCTGTACTGTTCATAATTCACCCTACATGATATAGTTAGTTGAAATCAGGTTGTTAAGCAGCTTTTAATAATATAAAAATATACAGGGTGTTCTATTAAAAAAAAGCTTATGGACTCTGTTTGACTTTTATGAATCACCTTGTAAATTTAAATTTGTGTTTAAAAAGTGCAGATATTTATTTAAAAATCGACGAGTATCAGCGTTTTTTATAATTTTTCGAAACAAGGACAGAAATCATTTTGTTCTTCAAGTGCCTTCCACACTGTATAATTAGACGTATAATAAAAAAATCATGTTTCTGATTGATTTTTATTATTAGAATATGTTCTCAATAATTATATTTAATCATACTAAAGAAAACAGCACTTCTAGAAAGTTTCACAACTGATATTAAAAGCTAAAATCTTAAAATCATAATGGCAATGCATTCGAAATTTAAAGGATTTACTCACAACGTGACGTCATGCGCGACCTTAACGAAATTAGGAACGCTCCATATCATATCTTGTGTTATTGTATCATGCCTTCATACTACCTTTAGTTATCTCAAGAAGTAGATAAATCTTGGGTTTAATCTCCGGGATCTCAAAGTCAACCTTTCTTCACCTGTAGTTAAGGCTAACTACCGATTCATCAGTTCAATTAAAAGAACATTTAATTCTTCAATATAAACATTGACTCATTTGAAAATAGACGGATTCGTTTTGTTTTAAATCTGTCTCTTGCCATCCTTCGATAGCTATTTCTAGGTCTACCCGTTGTCAAGAAGACTATGCAAGAAAACAAATCCAAGTTAAAAACTTCGGATCTTCTCGGTATAAAATAAACTATTTATATCTTAGTAAGGTTAGAACGACCTCTAACGGGGAATAAGTGAAATAAATGTCGACACGAATCAAGTTCTCTGTTAACCCAGATATGAAAATATCAAAAGGCGCCGCTAGGAAAATATTTCAACATGCGACCTCAGAGAACTCAAATGAAACGGGTCTTTTGTACTCTAATACAGAGTATGGTATAAATCAAAATAGACGGTTTCGTTTTAGATTAAAACGAATCCGTCTATTTTCATTTATACCATACTCTGTATTAGAGTATAGAAGACTAGTTTCATATGGGTTCTCTATGATCTCATGTTAGAGTATTTTGCTAGCGGCGCCTTTTGATATTTAATATTTTCATATCTGGGTTAACAGAGAACTTGATTCGTGTCGACATTTATTTCATTTACTCATTTATTAAGAACTATTCTTAAATAATAATTAAGAACATTCAACATTCAGTAAAAACAGTTGTTAAACCAAGTGCGGGTTGGTTTTTGGTATTTGTACTACAGAATTTTTTTAACCTACTTGTATTCTTTGAATAATTTAAATTTAATTACTTTTGTTTTGTGTATTTCCGAACCATTGATAAATTTACAATACCCGTTATCTCGAGATAAGCCCTAAATATAAAAGAGATAATTTTTTATATGCTTTATTGAATTTTTTTAACTTATACATATTACCAGCCTTTCTTTATTGATCATTTATTTGTGCATGATTTTACTATAATATGATATATGTAAAGGCATTTCTTTTATCATCTTGTTTATTTCCACATGTATACAACTACACATTAATAATTGTTGGTGCAATTTTTTATTTGTGTATGTATTCAACCTTTTGGTTGAAGTTTACTGTTCATTTCTTGTTTTTGGGTTCATCCTTCTGGTGAATCATTTGTTGAATATATTATTTTTTTGTTTATTACCGAATTTTATTTATCTACTCCTAATATTATTAAGTTCCCTGATAAAATATTATCTCTGAATATTTGCTAAGATTAGCATAATCTATCACTATATCTTCGACCAGGAGAAAGATCAGCTGAATATATTTTGTAGGTAAGTAAGTGGACGAATTCCACCGAATATATTTATTATAATGTGTTTATGTAGTGTGTTGGCAACATTTATTTTTAATAATTAACCGTTCCTATCTTTTTTGTATTTGGTCGCAGAACCTAATTATCTTTCCTTGCATGTTTGCGTTTCTAAGGTTTCTTAATTTTCCCTTTGTAACCCCAAAAAGTTAAGTGGTGCCCTTTTTCTATCTTTACTTATCTATGGTAATTTTACCAACTATCTTTTTATCTATTTCTCTCTCTTTTCTAGTCTACCTTATATTGTCTTATCTTTACTTATATCTTCTGCTGGACCCATTCCCCCTTTCAAAAACTAGTTTCGAACACATGGCTCTCTCTGCTTCAACCATCTGGCTGCCATTTGCAGCGTCTCCCTTGGTGACCTTTCGAGCGCCATCCAAAAAAGGTCTCCGAGGTTACAAGTTTTATTATAAAGCTCAATTATTCTATTTGCTTCTCTAAATCCGGATTCAACAGCACCATGGACGGTAGAGTGGTGTGTTGGGTTGGTTGCTTCACCAGCAAACTGTAAAAGAGGCACGCCCAAAAAATCAGAAATAGGTTGTTGAAGAACTTCGACCTCATGTCCAGTTGAGTTCACTGAAGCAAAGGAATAGGTGCCTCTAAAGTGTGGATTTGTGTACCAGGTGGTTCTAAAATTAAAGATAAAGGTAAAAAAATGTAAAAGTGTAATGTATTTCTGTATATTCAAAATATAAAAATAGTATATTATTCAACGAGCATGTATTGATGACTATTACTAACGATGATGAAGTTTGAGTTACGAGCCAAAGGCGACTGTCGTAATTCATCAGAGTGAGTAATAGTCATTACATGCGAGTAGAATACTATACTTTTTCTACGACCTTTTTTATTTTAATTAGTAAAAAATTATAATTATCAACTACTCGAGATTAAAATTAAAATTTACAAAAATAAATTTTGTTTACCAGTAGTACACGCTTGAATAATTAGTTGCCTACTATTAGCAAATCTAGAGTGCTATGTATTAAGAGTATAAGTCAAAAATGAAATTTTTTTTATTAGGACTTTTCAAAGTATTTTTTACCACTGATTAAATAACTATTACAACTAAATATGAAAATGGTGACGAAATATGATTAATCAATTAGTAATTAACTATTTTACTTTCTACTTTGGTAATACCTTATTAATTATATAATTCAAAATATAGAAGAATCCCGAAAAATATTTTTTATGACTTATACTCTTAGTACATAGCACGTTAGAAATAATGTCTTGTGTATTGTAAAACAGTGTTGCTATCCTCAACAGTGGTTGCTCTTTACATTTATTCCCCTACCCAAAAAAGTCAATGCAAAAAGATGTGAGGATCACAGAATCATTAGCCTGATGAGTCACACTTTAAAAATATTCTTGAAAATACTACATCAAACATTATACAAAAAATGTGAATGGGACATCAATTATTCTCAGTTTGGGTTTAGGCAAGGTTTAATAACAAGACAAGCAATAGTAGCAACACAGATGTTGGTCCAAAATTGTTACGATCAGAGGAAAGATGTATTACTGTGCTTTTTAGATTACGAGAAAGAGTTTGATCGTGTCCAACATCACAAGTTAATGCAGATCCTCAAGAAGCTTGATATAGACCAAAAAGACATAAGATGCATTGAAAACTTGTACTGGTATCAGGCAGCACAATTAAAAATAGACGATTCTATATCTAAACCCATACATATAAGAAGGGGTGTTCTGCAGGGATGTGGGCTTTCCCCTCTTTTATTTAACATTTATTTGGAAGCCATATTTCAAGAGTCTTTGGTAGGTGCAGAGATAGGAATAAAATGAATGGACTATTAATCAACAACATACGATATGTTGATGATGCTGTCTTAATTTGTGACAACATAGCAGATCTTCAACAACTTGTCACTATAATCGAAGAATACAGTAAGCGAATGGGATCAGAGATTAATACCAAAAAGATCAAATTCATGATCATCTCCAGAAACTTGGATGCATTTGAAAACTCCACCATAACACTGAATACTAAGTCCATTTAAAGAGTGAGCAAATTTAAATACCTGGGAACGTGGCTGTTTGAAGACTGGGCATCGGACAGGGAAGTAAAATGTCGCATTGAGCAAGCTCGACAAGCTTTCTTAAAATTCAGCAAGGAACTGACCTGCTCAGAGTTCGACCTTACACTGAGGCTAATGTGTACTAAATGCTACGTGTGGTCGGTGCTGCTATATGGCATAGAGGGCTGGACACTTAAAACGAGGGATATAAACAGATTAGAAGCCTTCATAGCCTTCTAATGACAGAAACTCTGCCAAAATTACATACAAACTCTGATACGCATTGCAAGAAACAGAGAGTTAATGGAAAATGTGATCGCTAACATCCATTAGTGGATTTGCATTTGAAGAAGAAGAAGTATTGTAAAAAATACAACAAGAAATAGTCAGTTCAACTTATTTTGGTTACCGAAAAATTATAGGCAAAAATTTGTACCTACTGGCAATGTAATAGGTACAGGAAGTGGCTATTATCGTTGGACGTATTTTATAAAGATATAATGTACATGATTTATTTATAAAAGTCAAACTGGTGCTTTAAAGTACATTATTATCTAATATTCGAGCTTTCGGAAACGTTTATTTCCTTCTTCAAGAATTTCTACAATGCAATAAGATAAAAACATTAGAATATGTATAAGTGTGTTCTGTAAGTTGTTCATCTTTTCAGACTTCCATTTTGTTGTTTTGGTCGATGATTTCAATTGGTTTTATGACATCTAAAGAAGCTTCTCTATTATACAGAAGATTACATATTTGTGATTTCCTTCAAGTCAATTAGACATACAAATGCTGGTATGTTATACTCTATTTATGTCTCAGTAATTTGGTTTATGACGAATATTGCCTCTGTACACGATCTTCCAGTACGAAAACCCTGTTTTTCATCTGCTAAACTTATTCTCTGATTCATTAATTCTTGTAGAATTTTAGTTGTAATTTTAGGGTATTATTTAACAAGTTGATTCCTCTGTAGTTCTCTTGCTGTTTTTAAACTCTTTTTTTGTATTTTATAATTTTGTTAATTATTGTTGTTGATTGTTCTGGTATTGTGGATCCACAATATTTCAGTAATTCGTTTGGTATTTCGTACTTACCTGCAGCTTTTCTCTTCTTAAGCTTTTCAAGTGTTGTTAGAACTTCCTGTGTACTTATATTAAATTCTTCATATGTGGTAATTTTTGTTGTTTCTGGTTTTAACGTCATTTATTCTTCCTCTGCATAGAACTTTTTTAGATAGTCAATCCATGTGTCACTTTCTATGTGTTTTGGTTCTATTAGTCTCTACACCTTTGTCCTGTGACCTCTTAGAAAGTGCATATTTCCTTTTGCAGACTATAAGAACCATGTTCCATTTCTTTCGAAAAAGATTCCCAGTCATCATTTTTTTATCAATATAACTGGAGTAATCTGGTCTAAAGCATTCTCGTGTATATTTCGTGTAGGGATCGCTAGGCCTTCATCGGGTGCCTCCCCAGGTGGCGCATAGGGGAACACCTTCTAGGTATGGGTAATACTGTGGAAATAAAATACTCGGGATGGACCAAAAATAGCACTCAGCGTTTGAACCAGAGTGGGCAGCTGCAAAGAGCGTCAGTGTCTAGAGGATCGGCTAAAATGAAAACCAGAGATAGCAGATAAATCACTCTGTCAATATTTACCAAGGAAACTACAATAAAAACACAAACAGAAACGGCCACTAGTCCCGGAAAGTATTAAGTCAGTCGTGCGGGGACAGCTTCAATCAGTTGGGATCAAGTGTTTGAAAATTCATTAATGAAAATCCATCATGCTGTCGACAGCTCGCGCACGGTTGCAATTCATATACTGACTGCTCGAGCTATTGACTGTCAGAATTCGTGATTAGATTGCAACAGAAATCAACTGCTAGAGCAGTTGTAAGCGACAGCTTTAGCAGTCAGCAATCAACCTCTCCAATTATCTACGACTGTTCGAGCTATCCGTGAATGTCGTTGACGGGTAAACTGCCCTAGTAGTGCATGAACAGCCGCCATTATATCTCCAAAGAACATATCAGGGCGAAGAATCTCCGGGAAATAGTCTAAATTATTTTAAACGGCAACTTAAATATTGCAACATGCAACGTTAAAAGTCAGTTCAAAACAGAAAGTTTGAGCTCAGTTAAGCCGCGTCCTCATTGAGTCGACATTGTCGATCGACTATGTCTATCGACACTCTCGACTGAATGTGTACGTGGCGATCGACTTTGTCGATCTACAAAAGATGTTGTTCGACCTGTCGACTGGTTTTCCATGCTCTGTCGGTAAAATCAAAGGGTAGTCGAGTCGAATCCGAAGTGTGGACGTGAATTCGACCTTCGACATTGATAAGCGCGGCGTAGTTTCAGCCTCGTCCGAAGTCTCGTGTTTTGTACTTGTCGGCAAAATGGGATGGGAACAAGAAAAAGTGATGGCATTTATTGAAACGTACAAATAAAAAACAAACCACTGGAATACTAGAAGCAGGCCACAGAACTAGGCCACATTACAAAGACAGAAAAATGAGGCACGATGCTTTAATGGAAACTTCCAGTGAATTTAATAAGCAAGATAGCAAAACAAGTGCTAGAACAAAAAATAAAAAATCTTCAGTCAGTTAGTAAGAGAAATAAAAAAAGAACAAAGGGTGGCAATAAATTTAATTAAACAAAGGATGGCAAAGGATTTTAGTTGTGATAATAACAAATGCGGCACAAAGAATAATGGCGTCATCTTCGTCACACATTTTCGTTTCGACTGTCGACAAATATTCTCCCTACCTGATGTGGACATGTGAAGCTTTTTCGATTTGTCGGTCGGCAGTGTCGACTCAATGAGGATGCGGCTGATAACCAGGTAAAGGTGAAGTTAAAACTACCGACAAAACTTTCGATTACACTGGTAATAATGATCCAGGTCCAGAAAACAGTCTAATCCATAATCAAATAATGGTCTTAGTTAACAACCAAGACTATTAACGCTGTAATCAGTGCAAAAATATATCAAGGAATTGATATCAATGTTAAGAATACGACACCCTAAGTAGGTAAACTTCTAATAGTCAATGATTTACTTACTTCAATATATTTTGTGGTTTAGGAACATAAAACATATGTCCAAAAAATTTATTGAATGTAAATTCAATTCCCTTTTGTAAGGTGGCATCATCCATGTTCTCTATACTTGGTAGTATTTCTCCAGTAAACCATACAAGAAAAATATTGGAATGCGGTAACGAAATTGCATTAGAAATTTCTACGATCCAAGATTGCCCTTTCTAAAACAATAAAATTTAGACTTAAAAAGGTTACGAGCGATCCACAATTATTATTTTCATCAACGCTATACAAAAAATACGTAGATATATATCTATCTATTTAATTAGCCTTCTTAGGTGCATCTTTGGACATAGGCCTCCCAAATTCTTTTCCATTTTTCACTCTCTGTCGCTACACTAATACACCTAGAGCCCATGTGCTTCTTGACATCATCTGCCCATCTCATTTTTGGCCTTCCTCTGCTTCGTTTATATTCCCATGGTCTCCAATTTATGAGAATTTTGTTCCATTGGTCTTCATTTTGTCTTATAGTGTGTCCAGCAAATCTCTATTTCCCTTTCTGTGGATATAAAAGCGTTTCAATAAAATAATTCGGGTTATCTGCACTCCATATACTCATATTCTGAGGAATATCTATTTGTGTATCCAGAAAGATGAAACCAACATTCGCCAGTAAAAAAGGTCGTAATCATTATATATAATATATAATCATTAGATATTAATAAGATCCTTCAGAAAGCAATTAGAGAAGACTAGCCTTTGGGGATAGTCGTTTAAGTTGATTTCATGGAAGACTTGTAAACAATGCAGATGACAATGTAAATCTTGCTTAGAAATATGCTGGCAAATTCCATATAAAAAATCTACCTGTGGATGTAAATGCCGAATTAATGTATGTGGTTGATCTATATTAACTGTTCTGATCAGTTCGATGATTTCTGCAGTTCACACTTTAGGCCTGCCTGCTTGTGAGTTACGCTTTATGCGAATGACTTCATAATGAACATTGGTAAAATTCTTCAACAAAATCTTCAAAGGTATCTCGGTTGAATTAAACTCATAGTCCCTTTATTGGTTATTTCTAAAATACATTTCCAACATAGATCGCTTTTGTTTATCCGTGAAAAATATTTCTAATAATAGCTTTGCTTGCTACCACTTGAAAAGTCAAAGTTGACGTAAACTAACCAGTATATCTGAACATAATAAAATTTAATGTAAATTGAGAAGTATATCTGAATTATTGGTCGCTTTCAGTAGACGAAAAAGTGAGGGAGCAGTTCCAGATTAGTGTTGCCCAAATGCAAGACCAAGAAGAGACTTTGAGAGTCTTGGTCTTGGTCTTGCGACAGTACACCTGGTCTTGGTATTGGTCTTGGTATTGCGCTCCAAGTCTTGGTCTTGGTCTTGGTCTTGGTCTTGCACCAAGAGTCTTGCAAGTCTCGCAGTTTATTAGCCTATTACATATCTTAGAACAACGTAACAGAATATGTCAACTGTAAGCTTTAATATCACAGCCATAGTAAAGACCAACCAAATTAATAAATATCTAAACAACTGACACCGGGTGGGGTTTAAACCTACGATCTAAGCGATCCGTGTCTACTTTCCAACTAACGGAACTTATTATTAGGAACTTACGGATTTTTTCGAGTATTTGCCATTGACAATGTGTGATCTAAAAAGCATTCAATTCGGTGACAGATGTACACAATATGAAGGGTCAGAGGGAAAAAGGATGAATGTCAATTTTTGGTCATTTTGAGATTTTTGTGCCATCTGTTAGCTTTGAAAGAGTACTATCAACCTGTGAATGGACAAGGGGAAATAATTATGATAATCGTCTTAAAATCACAAGATTGGACAAAGAATATGTAACTTTGTTTCTCATTTTAGCGAAAATGCTTGCATATATACATTCATCGTTCTTTCCCCTGGCCCTTCATATGTTAATGCCAGTTCCCACTTTGGTACCGAATACCAAACCGAGAATTATACACTCCAAGAAATTAAGGCACCTCCTTAAAAATGGGTCATTTTTGATGTCTCGAATTTCCTAAACATGTTGTCTGATTTAAGTGATTTTTTAATATTATATAGCCTTATTGGTTAACAATATCGCTGTAATAATATTGTTGTTAGAAATTAAATTAACGGTACCGATTAACTCATTAGTACCGATAACTTATCGGTACTAATGAGTGTACCAATCAAACTGTGTTTTTTCTAAAAGTTAGCATCATCCTGTGGAATATTCTAGCATTTATAAAATACTGAAATTAAAATCCAACTACAGTCTGATATTTTTTTTAATTTTGTTTTTTCATTCGCTTATATTGGATAACAGTAAAGTTAGGTATTTTAACAACTAGCCATGTTTTTCATCAATACAGAGTGTTTTTAAATAAGTGTGGCAAGTTTTAAGGGGCAATTCTAAACAAACGGGTCATGTTACCCGTATGCGCGCCAATGGTGAATATTAAATTCTTAATTTTATGTCAAAAATGCGTAATAACTAGGTACCTCTTAAAACCCACCAAATTTCATTTGCATATCTCAACCGGTTTTAGAGCAATAAATAAATCGTCAGTTTGTAAGAAAAATTTTAACACCCCCTATTTCGGAAACGAAGCATTTGCGAACATACATTTATAAAGCAAAGTGTTAAATTATTTTTCGTGCAGAATTACGCCTTAAAGTTTACCATATTTATTTAAAAACAACCTGTATTGATGAAAAACATGGCTAGTTAAAAAAGTACCTAACTTTTTATTAGCCACATAAGCGAATGGATCAAAAAACCAAAATGTTAAGAAAATATGACGCTATAGTTAGGTTTTAATTTCAATATTTTATAAATGCTAGAATATTCGACAGGGTGATGCGAACTTTGAGAAAAAAAATACAGTTTAATTGGTACACCCGGTATACAATGACAATTTACCTGTCTAGAAACAATATTATTACAGCGATATTTATACAGAATAAGGATATATTATTAACAAATTTTAAAATCAAATAAATAAAAAATCAAATTATCAATCACTTAAATCGAACAAGTTTAGGAAATTCGAGACACCAATAATGGCACGTTTTTAATTTTCTTGGAGTAGTGTATATCAACCAAAGAATAACAATAAACAGTCGATTGATAAAACAAATGACCAATTTAATTTAATTTCCTACAGAAAAAAACAGCTTATAAATGTCCTTTTGTTTTCCATGTATTTCACTGTAAATATTTCTTTGTTGAATACTGCCTCGTAGACAGTATAATATCGTTAAATACTAAAATATTTGGGTACATATTTGGCTACACGATATAGCCCGCACGGAATTATCTGTTATTAGTCTGTCTTGTTATCGTAGTCACACTCAGCAGAAAAAATATACTTAATAATATTATTATTCTATATATCGATATGATTTTTGTGGTGTTTAAATTCTTAGAAAACTATTTTTTTTGAAAAATGGTTTTGGCAGAGTCAATTAGCCAGACTTGTTTGTGATTGATTGCAGATTCATAGTCATAAATTTCTTATAAACATAATAAGTACATTCTACAATATTATTTTTATAGATACATTGGTACATTGTGTAGCTTTTTTTTTATTTTGTTTTTTTTTTTTTAATTATTTTAGTGTTTGTTTAATATATATTTTAATTTGTGCGAAACACTTTTTTTTTACTTTTTTTTCTATTCTTTTTTTTATTTTTGTTTCTATTTTTTTTCTTTTTTTTTATATTTATTTTTTTTGTTATTATTTTATTATGTGTTTTTTATATACTATTTTTTTTAATTTTTTTAAACCACATTAACAAATTATGCCTATTATATTACGTTTACAACTTGTATTTACATAATTTAACATAGAAAACTAATTAAAGAAAAAAATGAACTAGGTACTTATTAGGTAGGTATATTTTTTATCAGCAATATGACATATTTTTAAAAAGTTTCGATACATTAATCTATGAATAGAGAATAGAGGGCGGCTATTCTCAAAACCTGGACAATTAATTTCAGAGCGAAGAATGTATGTGTGTTTATGGTATTGTTCGTAAGGTGCATAATTCCAATTTTACAAATTTTTTTGCTTCTCATAAAGTACCTACCTAAGAATATACCCGAACTAATATACTTCATAAAACGACCCTCAGTTATAATTATTGCAAGACGCAAGAGTCTTGCAGGCTTTGTCTTGTTCTTGCTCTAATCTTGCATGGTAAGTCTTGGTCTTGGTCTTGCTCAAATTAGGCGGTCTTGGTCTTGCAAAAACGCAAGAACAAGACCAAGACTGCAAGACCAAGACTGATTTTGGGCAACACTATTCCTGATTGGGCGGTAACAGTAGTTGTGTTTTGTCCTGTGAACGCTCCACTCCCTAAATTCCTGACAGCCGATCACTTTCTGATATAATGTGAGGTTATATATTTGCCTTCGTACAATAAATTGTTTTTACTTCATAATCATCATCAAAGACCATAGATTGTTTACCGTCTGCTCTATTTTCCAATTAATAATTATTAGTTGACGGCATCTTTCAACAAGTCTATTGACAAATTCGGCGACCATTCCATATAACACGTTCCACAAGTAGCGCCTCATTCAGAAAACGAATTTCCAACAGTTGCGGAACCGATCCGTCACTTTTTCTTTTCCTGAATGCGACAAGAGGGCTTTTCATCGATTGTCATTTGTTTCAATCTTCTGTCATGTGTCACATAATATTAATATATTTACATCATACGATATATTAATATTATGTGACACATGACAGAAGCTCGAAACAAATTATTGTAAATGAAAAGCCCTACTGATAGACATGCGCTGTATATCTCTGTCCTTCAGAGCCCATTATGAAGACAATAATTTTGAATCAATGGATATGATTTGTTCTTAAAATGTATTGAGTGAAGAGAGTGATCGTTTTTTGTCAAAATTTCAAAAGTAGAGAAAGGGGAAATTAACATTTTTCTTGAATCCAGATAAACTTCGTGTTATTAAGATTCGTCTCTCATTAGACACCTATAACACTGAAAACTATACCTAACTAGAAGATAAATGTATGTCAACTTACATAATTTAGGGGCTCTTGTGAAAATTTGTTTGTCACAGCTTTCCGATCTTCTTCAGTCCAAATAAAGTTCATACCAGGTAAATCCCCCCACCAGTGGCTATCGTACTTAACAAACACCTTCATCACAGCACCAAATCCTATTCTTTCAATGGCGTTTAATTTTTTTGCTGGCAGTTGCGGATCAAATAAGGATTTCGCGTCATGCTTAAGTACTCCCAAGGATGGTGTAAACACAACATGTTGAGCATTATATGAAGTGCCGTCAGTACATAAAATTTTGTTACCATTCTCCCTTGTTATGATCTTTTTGACCTCTTTATTTAACAAAATTTTGTTATCGATGGGAAGCTGCTCCTTGGGATTTGGATATTTTTTTGTTAAAATATCTAGGAATATTTTGTATCCGTGATTTCCCCATCCCCAATTTAAATATCCTCCTGCATCTTCGTAGTCACTGACAGTGCCTACATCATCCCATGTAAAGGCAGCTTCAAGACACAAAATCATATTTTCCATCCATTCTATGGCATTTTTGGCAATATTATATTTTTCTTTGTCGTTGCCAAATTTTCTGTAAATTTCCTGATTAAATCTAAAAATAATAACAGAACTTTATTACAAAATACTGTCTCTCTCTCTCTATCGCTCTCTCTCTCTCTCTCTCTCTCTGTCTCTCTCTCTCTCTCTCTCTCTGTCTCTCTCTCTCTCTCTCTCTCTCTCTCTCTCTCTCTCTCTCTCTCTCTCTTCTCCCTCCCCTCAGGAAACATCGATTTACCAAGAATATACGGCGTTATCTAACTGCCCCACGAACTACCTGGGCCACTTAATCCCAAGTACCTGCTGCCCCATCGCTGAGAAAACAAGATTAAAGCAGTAAAGGTTAATGTATACTAGTAATAGACGGAGAGCTAGAGCCGAAAAAAATCATCGTCATAAGTAATATGGAGTTTTTCCTGTGAAATTTGTCCATTGTATATTGATAATTATGACCCCTTTCAGACTGACACCTCAGTGGATACAGGAAGTAGCAATAAGGGATGAAACGGGAAAGTTAATGCAGTCATTAAAGGTTTTCACTTCCTATTTTGTTAAACCTCCATCGATTTGCATGAAAATTGATGAATAGTTAGAGCATACCTCAAGAAACAAAACTGATTTGGTGACACTTGCAATTTTACCCTGGTGGTGAATACCACCCCTTCCCGCGGGCGAAAACTATTTTATTCAAAATAACCCCACAAATCGATACAGGGACAAATTTTATGTAAAATTTGTTATATCATGTTATTAAAATAAATCAATACTTTTTGAGTTATTAAAGATCGAAGATTTGTCTATTTAAGAGCATATGCGTGAAGTTACGGATGATAAAAAGAACATGTTCATTAATTGTATGTTAGTAAAATATTATTTTTTTATTATTTTGATATTTAATTGAATTTTTTTTTTTTTCATTATAAACTGAATATGTCCAGAAACTGGGGGTGTCCACTAATGAGTACATTTGACATATTCGAATACACTTTTGCTAAATTTATAATATCGAAATAATATAAAAATAATATTTTAGTAACATACAATTAATTAATATGTTCTTTTTATCATCCGTAACTTCACGCATGTGCTCTTAAACAGACAAATATTTGATCTTTAATAACTCAAAATGCATTGATTTATTTTAATAACATGATATAACAAATTTTACTTAAAATTTGTCCCTCTATCTACTTGTGGAATTATTTTTTATAAAATCGTTTTCACCCCCGAGAAGGAGTGATATTCACCCCCAGGGTAAAAGTGCAAGTTTTCACCAAATCATTTTTATTTCCTGAGGTATGTTCTAACTAGTCACCATTTTTCATGCAAATCGATGGAGGTTTAACAAAATAGGAGGTGAAAACCTTTAAAGACTACACTAACTTTCCCCTTTCATCCCTTATCGCTACTTCCTGTATCCACTGAGGTGTCAGCCTGAAAGGGGTCATAATTATCAATATACAATAGACACATTTCACATACCAAACTCCATATTACTTATGACGATGATTTTTCGGCTCTAGCTCTTGGACTATAAGCTATATTAAATAAATATCTTTACCTTTTAACCATCACCTCCCCCAAACTAACATTTTTCGGAATATTATTTTCATCCAAATCCAAATAAATGTCAAGAAGACCAAAAAGTTCCTTTGAAAATTCCTTACTTATCTTTTTTCTAGAAGACAAAAATATTTCTTCAGGCATTTCATCGTGTTCTAAGAGTCCTAATAGTCCTTTTTCTTGTAGCGTTTCCCATACGATATTATTCTTTTCTCCATGGCACCATTCGGCACCCAAGTCAATATTTCTGCCATTCCAGTTTTGTGTGTTGATTCTTCCACCCACCCGATTTTCGGCTTCTAGAATCAAAATATTGTTGATTCCATTTTCTAGCAATTTGCTAGCAGTCGCAATGCCAGAAGGTCCAGCTCCAACGATAATCACTTTGAATTGTTCTTGGCAGGCGACAAAGGTTATCGTGGTACATACAACGAAAATAGTTGTTATTAACAACTTCATTTTGACTACTCGTACTAACAATGTGTTTTTAGTTTAGATGATTATATAGGTATAAAAACATGATGTTTATTTAAAACTAATATAATTGAGAAATATTATAGTTTACACTACATATTTAACACCAGCGATTCCCAATATGTGAGACATAACTTAAAAAATAAATTTATCTACTCTATGTCATATTATGTATAAGTTTTTACTTTGTGAAAACTGTCATTATAAATAGCAGTGCGTAAAGGGTTTAAAGTGTGCGTGAAGTAACAATGTATTTTAAATGGAACTTACTTGTAAATGGAACTTACTTTTTCGCACTGTTTTTAGCACACTTTCATATAATCAAATATCCTTAACTTTCGTGTTGTCATGGTGGTGTCATAAAGAGCAATAAATTACAACAAAAATTTTGACAGTTTTGTGGTTTGAAAGAAGTGATAATTTTTAAATGTCAAAGTTCTAGAAAAAAATAAGAAATTTTTATGATTAAATATAATTTCATATAATAAAAAATAAATTCCCAGTAGGTTCCAAGTTACGCAAACATAGTGTATGAGCTCAAAAATTGTTTTTAACATTTATTACTTTTTAAGCTTGTTATTAAATTGTATTTTAGGTAAGTTGTACAGAAGAAAGTTTTGATGACTTTGTATAAACATTTTTTTCCAAAAATCGGTCAGAAATTTAGACATTTTTGACTACATTTTTGAAAGAAACGTTATTTTCTTATACTTAGCCGTTGCCTGGAAACGAAAAATAACTGTACGGAATAGTATATTGTACAACAAGTGAGAAAAAAGACATATTTCTCACGAGCGCAGAAGTTTGTTGGCCTAAGCCGAGGCAGGAGGCAAGTGCCGCAAATTAAGCGAGGGAGAAATATGTCATTTTCTCATGTGTTGGACACTGTACTTTTTCTATGGATGCGGTTTTGTCAAGAGTTCATATTTCAAAATTAAATAATTTAGGTACTTTTAGGTATATTATATGCATAAATTGAAATAAAATAAGTACATATTATACATGTAGGTATTTAAAATTCTTAAAATTTATATGCCTTATTTTTTTAAATTCTAATTAACAGTTATTTTTGAACAGTTTTGAAAGGTAATTCCTGGTAAGTTTTACTTTAACACATTTATTTGACAAAATTAATTGCGTCATAACAAAACGGCTATCATGTAACGAAAGCGGCGGAGAACCCGTGAGAAAAAAATTTTTCACTGCAATGGCCGACTTTTCTCACTGCCTGAGAAATTGTTCGTCTTGAATATATAGCGAGAGAAGTTGCACATTGTATAGCATCCATAGAAAAAATGTTATTTTTTTCTTGAACTTGCCCCATTATAAATATAGTCAGTGCATTACCTTCCCTACCTAAAACCTTGTTGTTCTTCTGCTAATGTTATAATTTCATTCAATTTGTTTGTTATTACTTTGGTTGTTAATTTTAATGTTGTGTTTAATAAGTTAATTCCTCTGTAATCCTCCGGATCCGATTTTTTTGAAGAGGGGATTCTCCTATTCCGAATGTGTCAAAATGAATCTCGGCTGAACGAATTCAGTATAAGGTTTTTTACGTAAAGTAGTCTGAATTTTTTAATGGTCAAGTCAGTTTTTTTTAATTTTTATTTTCATAGGTATTTAAAAAACAACTTATTTCTCAGTGCATCTGTTTAATAAAAAATTAAGTACTTACTTTTCGAGTAGAAGTTTTTGCTATGTTGTTTAATATACATTTTTCTTCTTCGTTTTCTGATTTTTCCATAAGTAAATAATCCATTAAGTCCATTATAAATATTTAAATATTGTAAACTGCTGCTTTAGATAATAATTCTGTATGGTACAAAAAATTTAATGATTATTCTGTTATGTATGATTTAATTATTTACAAATAATTTGTACTGATAACTATGTTAAAATAACATCAATATTTAAAAATTACTTCACAGTTAACTAATAAACGGGAAAATCCTTGAAAATGGTATAATATGTTTAATATCCTAATGTAAAATAATATACCTACTAGATATATTTAAAAAATATATTGAAGTTATCAAAAATGATTAAAAATTTTAGAAGGTTTTCTGTCTTATCAGACCATCATCACCAAAAACATAATTAGTCATTCAAACTAGCCGCTTGAAATACTCAAATAACCTTAGAAAATTTAACCAAATAACTAGAAGATTTAACTTAAAGCTGTTGGAGAAATAAATTCCCAACATTAATATTTAGTAAAACTATATTTTGTTTCAATATTTTATTTAGTGGTTTGCGCCTTGTGTACACTTCACAAAGATGTTTCTATGTTTTTATGTTCTATAATTCAAAGTGTACACAAAGGCGCAATATTAAAAAAAAAAGTTCGTTGCCAAGGTGTTGTTATATAGAATAATAAGATAATAAAAAACGGGAAAGTAGGGCGTGTGTCCGATCCCACACAAAAATTACTTTAATACCAAAAGTTTGTGTTATTGTAATAAAATATTAGTTGTGAAAAGTGTCTTTAGTTATTCCTAGCTTCAGAAGTGTAAAACCAGTGTAAAATTATTTCCTTGGTGTTGCAAAAATCCAACATCAAGTTTGATCCAGTCGAGCCGGAAATAAAAAGAAGCTAGGAATTACTCAATTTCCAGAAGGTAAGAAACACACCTAATAAAAAAAAAAGAAGAAATTATTGAACAAAAAAGAAATTATTAGAAAAGAAATTACAAAAAAGAAAAATCATTAAAAAATTAATTTTGTAAAACGTCAAGCTCATACAATAGCGCCATCTATGTAAAAGAGGGCGAACGACCGACGTCGAATGGTTATCAAGCGATCGAGAGAAATAATCGATGTTTTATGAAATCGATCATATATGAAGTGACAGAAAACTGACATTGACAGTGAATACAAAATTAAATAAATTGACTGTTTGTGTTTTGGTTTGTAAATAATCGTCAACATTTTTGTTATTTTGATATTTAAAATAGTTTTTTTTACCTTTTAAGTTTTAGGTAGATTCATATAAAAAAAAAATGCCCGCTAAAAAGGATATTGAAATGCTAAAAACTAAAAAATCTCAAGAAATTCAGTCTATTAAAACTATTACAAGGTTTGTTGAAAAACATTTGGACAAAGAAATTTCTGAATTAATAATTAATCAATTACAAACTAGGAAAGACTTACTAATAGAAAATTTTAATAAACTTAAATAACAGGGGTATGCAGATTCCATTGATAATATTAGAGAGGAATACTTTGACACATTAGCTAAAATTAATAGTCAACTCTCAAAAACAGTAATACAGAGCGTAAGTACTAATCCACAAGATGTAAATAATTCTTTTTATTCTTCAAATATTCCACGAATAGAAATTCCTTGTTATGACGGCAAAGATTTAGCAAGTTATAGACCTTTTATAGATTTATTTCTAGCTGTTTTTGATAGAAATAAGTCACTGCAAAATGTTGAAAAACTTTTTCATTTAAAGAATCATTTGGAAGGAGAGGCAAGAAGCCTAATAAATGATCTACCTCTAACAAATGACTCTTATAATGATGCATTGAGAATGTTAGATAACCGTTATAACAATGAAACAATATTAATAAATTCTCACATTTATTCACTACTTGACATTCCCTCCATTCAAAAAGGAACTTCCACCGCCTTACGTGAGTTCATTAGTAAAGTGAGACAGCAGTTAGGTGCACTAAAAAACTTAAAGCAACCCGTAGAAAGTTGGGATATGATCCTTATTTGCATTTTAACTAAAAAACTAGATCACTATACTAATAGATCATTTCAAATTGATAGGGACAACTCAAAATTGCCAAATTTAAAAGATTTCTTATCTTATATTGAAAATAGGGCTACAGCTTTAGAAACTGTAACCACTCCAGATAAAAAATGTAGCACTAACAAAGAAAGGTATCAAAAAACTCACTTGGCTACAAGTAAAGTCAAATTAGAAACCAGTGTAGCTTTTGTTCATCCTCAGGCCATAAAATTTATAATTGTTCCAGTTTCAAATCTGTTTCAGTAAATGATAGAGTGTCTTTTATAGACAGTCATAAGGCTTGTCGAATTTGTTTGAATAATCATCCTGGTAGGTGTAAAATGAGTTTCAGGTGTTCAGTTTGTCGAAAAGAACATAATTCTCTTCTGCATGTGGACAGACAAACTCCATTAGACAGCACTGGACAGGGTAACAGTGGTAATGCAGACGATAGGGTGACTACATTTGGTTCAATAAATGAAAACATTAATAATGTTCTGTTACCAACAGTGAAGGGAAAAAGTAGAACAAAAAGGGGTGATTATATCACTGCCAGAGGTCTCCTGGATACAGGATCTCAAATATCATTAGTAACAAGTAGATTGGTAAGTAAATTAAACTTAAAAACATTTAATAATAATGTCAATATCTTAGGTATTTCTGAGAATATTACCAATGTGCAAAAGGCTGTAAATTTAAAAATTGAGTCATGTGTGTTTGATTATAGCACAAATATAAAATGTTCTGTGGTTGATAAAATTACTAGTGATATACCACAAACAAATTTCAATGTTTCAAATTTAAATATTCCTAAAAATATTAAATTGTCTGATGATGACTTCAATAAATCTGGCACAATTGATATATTGTTTGGGGCAAATATTTCATTTCATATTTTGCTCTCCGATAAAATACAAGTAGACCAGATTATATTACAAAATACTCTATTTGGGTTCATAGTTAGTGGTTCTGCTCCATCACTACAAATTTGTAATTTTTCTGCTTTTCATTTAAGCATGAAAAATAATTTAGAAAATATTGTTTCTCAATTTTGGGAAACCGAGAAGGTTCCAGAAATTTTTCCGGTATATTCGACAGAGCAGGAAGCTTGTGAGATTAATTTTGAAAATTCTTTGCAAGTAATAAATAATAAATACCAAGTTAAATTACCATTAAAACAAAATCTACCTGATTTGGATTTAGGAGATTCATTTTCTGTAGCATTAAAACGCTTTGAAAATCTAGAAAAAAGATTTAAAGTCAATCCTGAGCTGTACTCTCAATACAAAAGTTTTATTGATGAATATTTAGCTCTAAAGCATGCAAAAATAGTAAGTCTTAGTACATATGACTTAAATAGTGGTTCTTTATACTTCATGGCTCACCATCCAGTGATACGTGAAGACAAAAAAACAACAAAATTAAGAGTAGTCTTTGATGGCAGCATGAAATCAAAAAAGAAAAAATGCATCAATGATTATCTCTATAATGGTGCTGTAGTTCAAAATGAGCTCTTCGATATTCTTGTTCTTTTTAGAAAATATAATTACGTCCTTTTGACAGATATTAAACAAATGTATAGAATGGTTTTGGTACATCCAGACCATTGCCAGTTACAAAATATTTTGTGGCGAGAGAAAAATGGCAGTTTACAATGTATTCAACTTCAAACTGTAACATATGGTTTAAGAAGTTCTTCCTTTTTAGCTACCAGATGTTTGGTAGAATTAGCCCGAACTGAAGGTAAACGCTATCCTTTGGCTTCTAAAGCTCTTCTTAATAACACCTACGTTGATGATATTTTGTGTGGGTGTGACACAATCGAAGAAACGATAAAACTAAAAAATGAACTTATCTCGCTGCTCAAATTAAGGTCCTTCGAGTTGCACAAATGGTGCTCAAATAATTTACAAATTTTAAATGATATTCCTAAAAATAAACAAAATTTTGATGAAATTAACATCAGCAAAAACGATTTAACGGTAAAGACTCTGGGATTGACTTATGATACAAAAACAGATAATTTTAAATTTAGTTGTCCAAAAGTTGATATAAATGAATGTGTAACTAAAAGACAGATTCTCAGTTTTGTTTCCAAATTTTATGATCCTTTGGGATTAGTGGGCCCAGTTTTAGTAGCTGCTAAGGTAATTATGCAAAAACTTTGGTTAAGTAAGGTCAAATGGGATGCTATAATTTCCATTGAGTTACTTGACACTTGGAAAAATTTTGTTGAAAGCTTAATGAGCATGCCCACAGTGACTGTCCAAAGAAATTTAAACTTTACTGGTGCTCTTCATATTGAAATAGTTGGCTTTTGTGACTCCTCCTTGATTGCATATGGAGCTGTTATTTATGCGAGGACTATTTTTGAAAATAAAGTATATGTAAATTTGATTTGTTCCAAATCTAGGATTGTTCCTATAAACAAAAAACTAACTATGCCAAGACTTGAACTGAACAGTGCTTTGTTGCTTTCAAAACTATCGCACAAGGTTTTTGAACTGTTAAAAGATAAAGTCAGTAAGGTATTTTTATATTCAGATTCAAACATTGTCTTAGCTTGGATAAAATCCGAACCTTTGAAATTGAATCCCTATGTTGCCAATAGAATTATTAAAATTCAAGAAATGACATCCGAATTTAAATGGTTGTATATAAACACTAAGGAAAATCCAGCAGATTGTCTTTCTCGTGGACTTGAACCTCATGAAATTAATTCAAACAATCTTTGGTTTAATGGTCCTGAAATTCTTTCAAATATTGAATTCTTGCACTTTGAAATTCCATTTTCTACTCCAGACCATTTGCCTGAATATAAAGTTGTCACTTTAGCTAAGGTCAAACCAGAATCTTTCTTCATAAAATTCTCTAGCTTAACAAAACTTCAAAAAATAGTGGCTTATTGCCTACGATTTGTAAATAATATAAAAAATAAAAATAAAAAGATTACTGGAAGTTTAACAGTTGTAGAACTAGAAAATAGCCTTAAAACCATTATTAAGTATGAACAAAGTTTTCATTTTTCTGAGGAAATAAAATGTCTAACCAACAACACAGCAATTAAGTCTAATTTAAATTCTTTATATCCTTTCTTGGACTCTCAGGGACTGTTAAGAGTTGGTGGTAGACTGGAGAACTCAGATATTTCTTTTAATAAAAAACATCCTTTGATCGTTCCCAAAAACAATCATATCACTGATCTTTTGATTCACAGAGAGCACTTAAGACTTTTACATGCAGGTCCGAAACAAGTTTTAAGTTCATTAAATCAAAATTTTTGGATTATTAGTGCCACTAAAGAAATTAAAAGGATTTTGCACAAATGCGTAACCTGTTTTAAATGTAAGGCCAAGTGCAGTGAACAGTTAATGGGATCTCTTCCTGAACAAAGGGTACGTTCATCGAGGGTCTTTCAGAATGTTGGTATAGACTTCTGTGGTCCCTTCCAAATTAAACAGTCACGGATTAGAAAGTCTATAACGACAAAGGCATATATAGCATTGTTTGTTTGCTTTTCTGTGAAGGCAATTCATATGGAGTTACTCTCTGATCTAACAACAGATACTTTTTTAGCTTCATTAAAAAGATTCATTTCTAGAAGGGGTAAACCATCCAAGATCTTTTGTGACAATGGTGCCACATTCAAGGGAGCAAATAATCAACTTCAAAAACTTCTAAACGACAACATTAAGTTAAACAACTTTTGCCTTGATGATAAAATTGAATTTTGCTTCATCCCAAGTTATTCTCCAGTATTTGGGGGTCTATGGGAGGCCGGGGTGAAGAGTGCTAAATATCATATAAAAAGGGTGATGGGAAATAATATTTTAACATATGAGGAGTTTAATACTTTGATTACTCAAGTTGAAGGAATATTAAATTCAAGGCCTCTTATGGCAATTAATAATGATTCCTCTGACTTAGAATATTTGACCCCAGGTCATTTTCTAATAGGTGCTCCTTTGACAACTTTCCCTGAACTAATTTAACTGAGATTCCTGAAAATAGATTAAAATTTTGGAGGTTGTGTGTTCAAATGCAGCAGCATTTTTGGCAAAGGTGGTACCAAGATTATCTAACACAACTTCAAAACAGACCTAAATGGAGAAAATCGTTGCCAAATTTACAAGAAGGCATGCTTGTGCTTGTAAAGGAGGACAATGTTTCTTCTTTTGGGTGGCCTATAGCAAGGATTAATAAAGTTATTCCTGGTAAAGACGGAAAGGTAAGAGTGGTGGAAGTAAAAACTAAAAAGGGAACATACTTACGTTCTGTCACAAAAATTGCTGTTCTTCCAATTAACGATGAACAAATTTAAATTATTATTTTTTTTTTTTTCAATTTATAATAATAAATAAAATTTAACTTTATAACTATTTCTATTTAAATTTAAAACTTTGTAAAAGTTTTATACTTATATAAGCAATAAATTCTTTAAAAAATGTGTAAAAAAAAGGGGTGGAATATATTGTTTTGGTATCAAAACCAAGGCCCCCCAGCATGTTGGAGAAATAAATTCCCAACATTAATATTTAGTAAAACTATATTTTGTTTCAATATTTTATTTAGTGGTTTGCGCCTTGTGTACACTTCACAAAGATGTTTCTATGTTTTTATGTTCTATAATTCAAAGTGTACACAAAGGCGCAATATTCAAAAAAAAAAGTTCGTTGCCAAGGTGTTGTTATATAGAATAATAAGATAATAAAAAACGGGAAAGTAGGGCGTGTGTCCGATCCCACACAAAAATTACTTTAATACCAAAAGTTTGTGTTATTGTAATAAAATATTAGTTGTGAAAAGTGTCTTTAGTTATTCCTAGCTTCAGAAGTGTAAAACCAGTGTAAAATTATTTCCTTGGTGTTGCAAAAATCCAACAAAAGCGAACATAACCTCACCGGCACAAAATCCCGGCACCCAAAATTTTTGATTAATTTTGACAGTTTATTTATTATTTAACTTTATTATTTGTGCCCCGATTTTCAAGATTCTTGCACCAGTTTGTAGATACATGTATTGGTATCGATGGTTATTATTCCGGTAACAAAAAAAATTTGCTTGCATGGCATTATATAAGGATGAATAGAAGCGCTCTATTTTCCCCTAATTTTAAAAAATTCTGGTGAAAAATAGAATGGCTGATTTTGGTTCATAGTCCTGTCATATTATCCCGGAGGCATCACTAAAATTTTAATTTTTGAATTATCCGAATATCTCTTTTCTTACTCATAAAAGAGAGTTTGGATTGATAAGATTAGAATGGCCCGCATGCAGCCCAGATCTTAATCCTATCGAGCACTTATGGGATGAATTAAAAAAAGCTATTCGCCGTCATCCTAGGCCTCCAGAAAATTTGGTACAGTTATGGCCCTGGTAGAGGAATGTTGTTCTGAAGCTATTTTCTTGTGGCATTTTTATAATCAAGTATATTTAAATGGGAAATAAGCCACAATTTTACCTAAAAATGATTTTATTAACGTTTCGACGCCCAAGTCGGGTGTCGTTGTCAAAATACAAAATAATACTGTATTATTTTGTATTTTGACAACGACACCCGACTTGGGCGTCGAAACGTTAATAAAATCATTTTTAGGTAAAATTGTGGCTTATTTCCCATTTAAATATACTTGATTATGGTAGAGGAATATCGGGCTATTCCCCAGACAAGGATAACACATCTTTAGTCGATGCTAAACAGATTGCGAGCAGTCGTTGCTGCAAGAGGTGGACATACCCGATATTGAATTGTCTTGTTTGTTGTTAAATTTTGTTTTGTTAATTTTAGTGCGTTTGAAATTTTTAATTACATAAAATTTCAAAGCACTGTTTTTATTTACAGCTCTTACAAGAAAAGAGGTATTCAGATAATTCAACAAGCAAAACCTTAGTAATACCTCCAGGATAAAACAAAAGGAGTATGAAACAAAATCAGCCCTCCAATTTTTCCACAGAATTTTTTAAAATTAGGAGAAAAAACAATGCTGCATTCACTCCCGTATAATACCATCTAAGCAAAAAATTTTTGTTGCCGGAATAATAACAAACAACTTCAATACATTTACCTACAAATTGATGCAACAATCTTGAAAATCAAAGTACAAATAATAAAGTTATAGATTGTCAAATTAATCAAAAACTTTGGGTGGCGGAATTTTGTGCCGGTGAGTGTAGTTAAGCCTACTCAAAACAAGGACTATATTTATGTCCTAGGAAAGATATAGTTCTTCCACACTATCTTTTCCCATACATGAAATTATTTACGAATTCCTTTTTATACTAGGTCTCTTTTTTATTCACAGAAACTAGTATGGCAAAACTAAGCCTCTTGTTTATAGAAACACAATAAGTTAAACAAGGATAAACAATATGGCATGTCTTTTATACCTTATTTACTATGAATTTTGAGTCTATAATTTTCAGTGACAGTGACTTATTAGCGTATTTGTCGTGTTTATTGCTTTATTTGCATTTATTGTTTATTTGGTTTTATAAATCAATAAGGTTTTATTTATTTATCAATAGTTTATTTGGTTTTATATTTATAAAAACTAAATAAGTATAATATTTCAGTTAAATAAAAGAAGAGTTACAATTTTGACCCTTGGGTCCATTAGTAATGTAGTGTTGATAACTCGATTTATGAAAAATTTGCACATGTATCACTGTTTCCCCAAAGGTGCGATATATTGAGAATATTAATTGTTTTTTATGTAAGTAATTTACTCGATAGTTTTGTATTTCTCAACCTTAGGTAAAATTAAATCTTCTTAAACTATTTTGTTGTTCCTTTTTTAAATTTATTTATTTCTGTTGTCTGTTTATCTCTACAGTCACTAGTAATAGTTGGTATAATATGATTCCCAACCTGTTTAATGTTGAGTCCATCAATCTTCTCAATCGTGAAAAAAGGTTAAAAACTTCAATAAAATAACTTTATAAAATACGTCCGTCGGACGTATTATTATTTCCCAATTATTACATTGACAGTAGGACGTATCAATGATATTACACATCGACGTACATTTCACGTAATATTTTGATTTAACTTGTTTGAAAATGAATCATGACGTTTGAGCACATGTAATTGAAACAACTATGCGAGACAAATTCATAGTTAATTTTAGAACATAGATGTTATTACATAAATTATACTCTATTCTGTTTTACCTTTAGTAAACAATATTTTTACAATAAACATTATATTTATCTGAAATAAATCCATAATTAAGTCAGCGATTACTCTGATGTTATGCAGCAACAAATGATCCTGGATCCGTCTATTATTGGATCTAGAAATTTTATGACTTTTGGACTGGGGTAGTGAGAGGCAACGACCAACTCTCACTTAGTTGTGCGTTGCTTCTCACCGAAGCACTATTTGCCTAATTCGAGCACACATGGTATATCATAATCTTAATACATCGACTTAATGTCGCATTGATCATAATTATAAATATGTTAACAATGCAATTGAAAGGTTTTCACAACTTCTACAGAAGCTACTTTCAAATACATATACACTGGACGTTCACACTGAAGAAGGTCAGTTTAGACTGAAAGCGTTTTGTGTTTTTTTGTGATTTTCCATTATCTCATGGATAAATTTTAAAGAATTTTTAGAAAATTCATAAACTTAGACACAACAGAAGTGTTTACTTCATACTACGTTGAAAAATATATTTATGTCTAGGTTTATTACCTTCAAAGGCTTTCTCTCTTTGCCCTAGAAGGAAAAGAAAGGTAATAAAACTAAAAAAAGGTTTAATTTATTGTATATTTTGCAAATTCTCGAGTCGAAAAAAAAATTAAGATTTATTATAAAGTTGAATTATTCTATTTGCTTCTCTAAATCCAGATTCTACAGCACCATGGACCGAAATGGGACGTTTCGATGCCGCCGGTTCATCGCCGGCCGTTTCGATGCCGCCGGTTCATCGCCAGTCCATTTCATCGCCGTCATATCTCGCATTTCCTAGAATTCCTAATTAATACTAAAAATAACTAATAATTGTAACTGTCAAAAATTCGGAAATATATCAGATAGCGATTAATTGACTGGCGATGAATCGGCCGGCATCGGCATCGAACTGGCGGCGTCGAAACGGCGGCGATGAAACGTCCTAGACCCCCATGGACGGTGGAGTGGTGTTTTGGGTTAATTGCTTTAGCAGTAAATTGTAAAATAGGCACACCCAAAGAATTAGAAACAGGTTGTTGAAGAATTTCAACGTCATGACCACTTGAGTTTACTGAATCAAAGGAATATGTGCCTCTAAAGTGTGGATTTGTGTACCAGGTGGTTCTAAAAGGATAGCAAAGGTAAAAATGTGAAAATATAGTGCAATACAATAGATAAGGACAATATTTTCCTTACAATATTGTGTTACATAACTTATTGTAACACTTTCTCAACACAATATGACGATTTTACACATTTTCTTTGTTCCCTGGTTCGGGATTCCCTGGTTCTATTATCTCTATATTCTTTAATTTAGTGTGATTCTTATGTATCATTAAATAACATTACGTGTCACATGGGGTCATATTGTGATTGACCACGGCAATTTTTAACATCTAAGTAAAAGTAATCTTATATTATTTATTTTTTGCAAAATGGTATTTCCTAAATATCTACTCAAGGTATGTTTTTAAATATTAACAAAGCCGAGAAACTTTTCAAAATTTTTCATCTACAGTATGTATACTCATATCTTAAACTAAAGCATATCTAATCGCAATGGCTACTATCACTATCAAGAGTAGAATTCGCTATGATAGAAAAATAACTAGCATTTTTTAACTCATCAACAAACGATTAGAGCTCAAATATCACGATATATTTTGTCAACGAATAACGGCAGACAAGTTTGAACTACGGGGGTAATGTAGGTATATGATTAGGTGGAGGAATAATTAGCACTACGACTCTTCTTTTATACGAAAAATATAATTATTTTAAAAATTTTTAGAACTGCGGCAAGTTGCTGTAAAATTCTGCCCTGCGCCAGATTTTTTAAAACAATTTCTGCAAAAAAAATTTAGCTTGGCACTCTTCTGATTTGTTTAGAGGAAATTTTTAAATAGGAGTCCGCAAAGAGACCGAAGCAGAAATTGTTTCAGATGGGAGCGGCCCACAACATGGACTATATAGATACATGTACAAAGTTCTGTTTGATATACATATGACACACGATTCATGTTCGATGCAATAAAACAAACCAAAAACGTATTAATACGATAGCTGCAATTTTAAATTATGACCCGTAAAATAGCTCTACGTTGTTTTTGGTCGAAAATATTACATTTTTATAGCAGTTCTCCAAAATAGCAAAACGAGTATATTTATCTCCACTTGACATTCGTATTTCAAGCTTGCCCAACACAATAAATCATAAGTTGTAATACAATATTTTTGACAATAGTCTAAAAATACATCTAAAAATTGAAAGCTATAATTTTTTGGGGGGAGATAGCCCTGGACGGAAATAAATATCTGGCGACCGAGCCGTAGTACGTGCAAAGTGGACTTCCACGTTTCTTTGTGGAACGTATTCTGGTCATATTTTACATTCGATACCTTCTCGTCAACGAGCAATACTCCAGAGCCTTTCGACAAAATTGGACCCTGAAAGTGGCTAAGCAACCTTAAAAATATAAGATATGAAAGTGTACGTAACCGACTTTTTATAAAATGTTTTAAAATTATAGTTATGAAATTACTTACTGCCAAAACGCTATTTTCCCAATAAACAATTTAAATACATTTAAATGCAGTGGTGTAACGGTTCACACGTTAAAAAATTATTTTTGAACCCTTTAATTATTTTTATAATTATTTTCTTTTGATCTTCTAATTAAATTTCTCTAATTTTCTTGTAATTCCCCATTTATAAATATTACTTTCTCATATATTTTAAAAATATTTATTTTGAAGACGCCATACCTAAACACACTTAAAACTACCTGTTAGTTTCGTGGGTTGGTACCGGTACTTCGTGTTCTGAGGTCGTCCTTGTGACAGATGAAAAGATCGGACTTCACTATTGTTTGGAAATTGTTCGGGGTGGCATGTGACAAATTTAGATCAAGTTTACAGGTTAATATCTAGTTTCAGTTAAATTATTGGAAGTTCGAAATGTGGTTCGCTAAATGTATCAGGAGAGTTTATAAGGAGCCAAGGAACTAAATCTGGAACGTCGTCACATGGTAAATTTTTTTTATGTAACTCTCATAGCAGCCATGTTCTTAGTCCGTTCTTACTGTGATATTCTTTTCATATTAAATCTTCCAGTAAATGTATTCAGTGAATTTAGGATCTTTTAGTCATTCCAATATCGTTAAGTAAGTAATATGCATTCAGAGAAAATCCTAACCTTAATTTTTTACTATTTATCTGTATATTTTATCTTAAAGTTATCTGTATATTCCAACACCATTAATAAGTATCCTATAATTATTTTAAAGAAATCATATTTATTCTGTATTTAAATCCCAAATCCACGTGTCTATAGTTTGAAATTGTCACATAGTTCACTCTGTCAAGGTCAAATTTTGTCAAGATTTCAATATTCAGTAATTTTTTTGTGTGTAACTAATGGCCCTTTTTACATTATGATTTATCCTAAAAACACTTTCCTAGTTTTTCTTTTTTGTTTCCATTAATTACACCTAAGAAATTGAAGTAAACGAGAATTGTATTTTTTAACCACTCACGTGAAAACTTGGACTCCTCAATACCATCTAAGGGGTAGGACAATTTCCAACCATAAGTTACTTGGGGGAATAAGCAAGCTGGAGCGTTCCAGCTCCATTTTCCGTCGTCTTTACACCTGCACCTACAGATAGGACATGTTAGCACTCTCCGTGTGCTCATTTTATGGATTGCATCATCGGACTATTTTCATGGAGTCGTTCGACGAAGGGATTTTTTTGGGAACATTTCAGTTTGGTGACAGTAACTTTCTGTGTATGGTGTTCCATATCACAGGCAATTATTTATTCACTACTAGCTGACCCGGAAGACTTCGTACTGCCTCAATAGATAAAAGCATACTTTTGTATACAATAAACTTAAAATAAACAAAAGGAATTCGTAATTAATAAACAAAAAATGCTCGATGTGAATGAGTTTTTATTATTATTTTTAATGAATTACACATGATGTTTGAAGTAATAAATTTTAGTTAGAAGTAACAAAATAAAGTTTATACAGGGTGTTTCATTAATAAATGTCCATATAGTAACTGGAGAAACCTTAGCACAAAATACGAAGATTTAACCTAAATCACTTAAATAAAATGTGGTTCCTTACTGAGCTACAGGGTGTTTTATCTAAAAATTTAAAAACTATTTTTGCTCAGAATTTTAAAACTATTCGATATATCCTTTTCATACTTGGCAGCTAGTATTGGTACTGTACAAGCTATTAAATTATGTTAAACAAACGTTTCTGGCTATTACCAGAGGCGTACGACTGGGGAAAGTTAATGGTTGACCCTTTCCAAATTCTACGCAACTGATTAAACTGCTATTTTAGCATAATTTTTAGATTCTCCAATACTTTATATGCAAATAATATACTCTTCATTCGTAACGATAAAGTCATTAGTTTTCGAGATCTTTGAAGTTAAAAATGAAACGACACGGTTATTTTGATTAATGTAGTGTGTCGTTTCATTTTTAATTTCAAATATCTCGAAAACTAATCATTTTAGCGTTACGAATGAAGAGTATACTATTTATATAAAAAGTAGTGGAAAATCAAAAAATTACACTAAAATAGCAATTTCGTCAGTGGGGTAGAATTTGGGAAGGGTCAACCAGCCACTATCCCCTGTCGTACGCCTCTGGTAGTAGCTATAAACGTTTATTTATCTTAATTTAGTAGGGTGTACTGTACCTACATTTTCTGCCAAGTATGATAAGGATTCGCCAAATAGTTTTAAAGTACTGAGTACAAATAATTTTTAAATTTTAATCATATGAATCATATCATAAATTAATCAAAATAACTGTGCCGTTTCATATTTAACTTCAAATATCTCGAAAACTAACGACTTTATCATTACCAGTGAAGAGTATATTATTTACATAGAAAGTATTGCAGAATCTAAATATGGCACTAAAATAGTAATTCCTCCAGTGGCGTAGAATTTGAGAAGGGTCAACCATTCACTATCCCCTGTCGTACGCCTCTGGCAGTAGTTAGAAACGTTTATTTATCATCATTTAGTAGGGTGTATAGTAGTCACACATTCTGACAAGTATGAAAAGGATACGTCGAACAGTTTTAAAATGCTAAGCAAAAATAGTTTTTAAACTTTTAGATAAAACACCCTGTAACTAAGTAAGGAACCACATTTTATTTAAGTGTTTTAGGTTAAATCTTCGTATTTTTTGCTAAGGTTTCTCCAGTTACTATATGGACAATTATTAATGAAACACCCTGTATATGTAGTACAACAGTTACAATCTTAAATTTGTTTATCTTATAATGAATATAACAAACAGCTTTATTTTATTTACATTCAAAACAACCCTGTATTTATAATTGGGTTCGGGGTTGTCCAACTATAAAGGTGTTGATTAATTAAAATAAAATTAAATTAAAATTAAATATGATTAAATATATATACAGGCTATACACTCCGTGCGGAGTTGGAGCCACTGTTATTGAGCTCATTGACTCATTTATTGTGGTGAGTCACTCCACATTCTTTCTTCTCTTAAGTTAACTAGTCTAGTCTAGGGTTCCTCTTAGCGTCCTCTGTTATTTTCCTCCATATATCCCGGTCCTGTATTTTCTGTCTCCATCTTGGCACTTCCAATCTTTTTATGTCCTCCAATACCTGGTCTTCCCACCTGCTTTTTGGTCTTCCTTTCGCCCTTGTTATATTCGGGTTCCACATTGTAACTTTTCTTACATCTTTTTCTTCTCCCATTCTTCTTAAGTGTCCATACCACCGTAGTCGCTGGGTTTTTATAGCTTTCACTATATCCTCGCCTCCTAGTATGTCTAAATATGATTAAATAAAATGAACTAAAATTTGATAAAATTGAATAAAAGTAAATAAAAATAAATAAAATAAATAGAATTTAATAAAAATAATTAAAATTTAATAAAATTAAATAAAATAAAAAAATAAATGGAATTAAAATATTAAATAAAATAAAATAAAATAAAATGAACCCAAAAAATAAAATACTTAAATTAAATAAAATTAAAACAAAATTAATTAAAATGAAATAAAAGTTTATAATTTGCTGCTTGTTCTTTTCGTGTGCTCAGAACTTTTCGCCTGCTTGCCTTTCGTCAGAAAAGTTCGGTTTAGAGATATTTTTTGAAAGTTTCGAAAAATTAAAAAATTCATATTTTGCCCAATTTAACCCTTTCAGTCATCGTGTCCACACCGATGGACATCGATTTTCAAAGTATTCTCTTAAAACATCGATGGTTATTATCGCCCAAATCATTTTGTCCATGTGTGGGTACATGCATAAGAAAAGCATTGAATACATTGATAGCCATCTGTTAGTCGATTTGTGAAGCTATATAAAACGCAAAACAGGTTGCATTTAGCACGCTGTCGTGGTGGTGAAAACACCTGTTTGTTATTGGAACGATTTCTATTGAATAAACTTGTTTTTTCGTACAAATACCTGCTGATTTGGGTAAGTAAAGAGCATTAGTATAGTGTGTTTATATTATGTATCAAACTGTTGACTGAAAATATCTTATAAAGTGGTGTATATTTATATGTCCATGTAGATGGACAAAATGACTTAGGTATACTTATGCATATAAAAATTAGCAAGGTCGTGTTGTTTTAGATATCCATAAAATGGAAAGTTTACCGTCAACTAGTAAAGAAAAGAGATGGTCACGACCCTTGACTGAGGATGAACTTCTGGATTTACTCATGAAAGACGATGACTCAGAAATATTACGTTTGTCAGATGCTGATGACGCCAACAGTATTGCGGATCTAAATGACGTTTCCTCAGAATTTGGCGATGATATCCAAGATATTGAGGAAACTATTTTTGACGGATTGATCCAAGAACAGAAGTCAACAGAAAGAGGTGAGTTAGAAAATCTAGAATATCCCAATGAAGTGACTACAGAGTAACCAATGTCTGAGGACATGAAAACCAAAGAAAATTCCAACCAAACCACTGAAAAACAAACAACTGCAAAGGAGAGACTGCTAGAGTTTTGTAAAGAGTTCAAACTCACAAATAAGAAAGATGTTTGTTGGAAAAAAAATATTACCTATCTTACCAGGCCAGTACAGTGGTTTGTTCCAGAAGAAGTACAAGTTGATGAATTACCTGCTCCTATTGAATAATTTATGAAATACATACCTGATGCTCTGTTTGAGAAGATTTCAGGAATGACTAACTTATATGCCGTACAAAAAAATATTGCTCGGTTTTCTCCATCAGATAAAGAAGAAATAAAGCGATTTGTAGGCATTCACATTATTATGGGAAATCTAAAATTCCCAAGAGCAAGACTGTATTGGTCCCAGCTTACAGGTATTTCAATTGTAAAAGATAATATGACATTCAATCGCTTCTCTAAGTTGCGCAATACCATTCACTTAGTAGATGTAACAGCAAGAGGTGACGAAACAGATCG
Organism: Diabrotica virgifera virgifera; assembly: GCF_917563875.1. Taxonomy (NCBI): domain Eukaryota; kingdom Metazoa; phylum Arthropoda; class Insecta; order Coleoptera; family Chrysomelidae; genus Diabrotica; species Diabrotica virgifera. Next base: position 134,203,283 of record NC_065443.1, read on the forward strand.
CATGTGGAAAGTCCGAGAAATATATAATTCCATTAGAAATCGTTGTAGGGAACTTCAAACCGAAACAAATTTGTGCATTGACGAGCAAATTGTTCCATTCAAGGGACAGATCAATGTCAAGCAGTACCTCCCAAATAAACCGAAAAAATGGGGGATCAAATTATGGATATTGGCTGGACAATCTGGTACCATTTACGATTTCATCATATATCAAGGTGCTGAAACGGAAATAAAAGAAAATTATGCACAGTTTGGACAAGGAGCTGGAACTGTGATGCAGCTAGTTGAGAAAATTGAAGAATTGTACTTTGATAATTTCTTTAGTTCTTATCACCTCTTTCAATGGTTGAACAATAAATCTATTATGGCTGTCGGAACAATTAGAATAAACCGATTTTTTGGACCAGAACTAACATCTGATAAAGATCTAAAAAAAATGGTAGAGGTAGTTTTGATGTAGCGGTTAGTGAAGATGGAATTGTGATTACAAAATGGTTCGACAATAAACCAGTTTTAGTGGCTTCAAATTTTTTTGCAGCGGGAAAAATGGATTTGTGCCAGAGATGGGATAAGACGTCGACAGAGTATATAAATGTATCTAGACCGGAAGCCATATCGCTTTACAATTCCAACATGGGTGGTGTTGATAAGTTAGATTTTTTATTGAGCGTTTACAGATCCTACAGACGATCCAGAAAATGGACTGTACGTATGATAACACATGCTATAGATATGGCGATAGTAAATTCGTGGTTGGAATATAGAAAACAAGCTGAACTGCTAGGCGTACAACACAATAAAATCCTGGATTTGTGGGACTTTAGAATGAGTATTGGGCAACACCTCATTTTACATAAGGTTCCACCAAAGAAAGGCAGACCATCTGGTCAAGAAAATACTGGTACAACAAATAATAAAAAAACCAAAACTGAAGCAAGGCCATATATTGAATTACGGTTCGACAGCTATGGACATTTTCCGAAAATAGATGAAAAAAAAGATAGTACACGTTGCAAAATGGAGAACTGTAAGGGAAAATCACATACATTTTGCGTGAAATGTAATGTTCACTTATGTTTTGTAAGCGGTCGTAACTGTTTTTTTAAATTTCATGTAAAATGATTAATTCGTTATTTACAAAGAATATTGTTTATTTCGTCATTCTAATGATATTCAAATAAATTTCTAAAATCTTCAGGTTTATTTTATTTTGCTTCAAGTCATAATGTCCATCAACATGGACATGTCATATGCCAAGTGACATATGACATATCAAAAAAAAAATGATGTTAAAATTATCAACAAAAATAGTTTATTTTATATACCAAATATGAGAATTTTCCCATAGCTCAAAAAAGTTGTGACTGAAACGGTTAAGTCCAGAAGTTAAACAGTTGCACTTTTCTTCGATGAAATTTGTTGCTCGTTCTTCTTCTGTCTTCAGAATATTTCTACGGCTTAAGGTATTGTATTTCGGGCACCGATTGGACATTGATAATAATCAATTAAAGTAAAAATTAAACTTAATGTTATAGTTATGTGTTTAGACTAGCTGTATTAAAGTGCAGTCAGGTATAGTCCGTCCGCTATAACTTTTTCCATGCGGTACGATTAATTTTCAATCAAATTAAGTCAAAACAGAAAGTGAAACGTACGCCGATATGTGTAGTATATAGTATACACTATACAAAATGTATATACACATCGACGTTCGTTTCAATTTATGTTTTGATTTAATTTAATTGAACATGAATCGTACCGCATGGGAAAAGTTATAGCGGACGGACTATATGTTTGTCAATGATGGAGGTAGGCAAACCATGTTACACATAAATTCATAACTATGAAAATCGATGATAAATCCTTTTTGTGGTCACACCTGGGATTTAGAAAGACATTGTATGTTGATTTTCAAGTTATAGAATATATTTAAATAGCTGGTAATTATTGGAATTTGTGTAAGAGCAAGAAAACAACACAGTAGGGGTGACAGAAGTGTAAAAATATCTCAAATAATCCAGGGAGGATATATCATTAAAAAATAAGCTTAGACTTAGGCGATTAATTCCTAAGAACCCCGCAGACTACCCAGAACCCTCATGGTTTGAATCCAAACCGTCATAAGATGTAGCTAACCTTAGGGGAAGGAGGGGATATGAGATAATTAATTAGAATGGGACATGAGCTTAAATGAGAGGGGAGCATGAAATAAATATACCTTTTATAAAAGATTTGACTTGTTTTTTTAGAATTGCAATTATTCACTGCAAAAACTTTTTTCTTATGAATAATTTAAATAAATTTTTTATGCAGTGTATCCGAGAAGGTTAAAATAAAATGACGAAAAAAGCTTTCGTATAAAAAGCTTACAATAAATTAAAATTTTCTGATGTAAAAGGGTGTACAATTAAGGCATGTATATTATGAAACTATTAATGAAATTTCAGAGTTGTATGGACTGTATGTTTTTAGAGGTTGCTGTTGTTGTTTAAGTGGAATTTAAAGAGGAAATATACAGACAAGTTTATAAAAGTATAAAAAATCTTACTTAAGTCACTGTTACAACATCCGCGATTATATCACGTCACATATACCGGTTTCGCACGCGGTCGCTTCTCGTACGAGTTTTAATGATTTTTAGAGGATTAACGGTGTGTCTGTGATTATAACAGTCTTTAAGTATTGCATAGAGAGGAAAAGCGTTTGTTCATAGATAATGAAACTCAAGGAAAAGTTCGCGTTAATAGTTGAACCCAAAGAAAAGTTCACATACTTGTGGAGAGGTGATGCAAACGAAAGCTTCACAAATGATGATCTTCATCCTTCGGTGGGTAATACAAAGGCGATAATTTGCACGTATGGTTCGTATTTGCACTGGTTAACAGTGGAGCCTTCGCTTTCAAGAGGAGAAAGCAATGAAGAGAGCTCTGTCCAGACTTCTTCTTGAAGTGCCGGCTCCTAATCGGAGGTTGGATATCATCATCACTGAGTCCGGATTTCTAAGCATAATGCTTATGGTAAATAATACAACCAGGACTATTTTCTTTTTAAATATGAACGAAACATGCAAAAATAAGTCATTTTGACAGCCCTTTTTTATGCGTTTTCTGCTTTTTTAAACTATTATGCCTTTTTTGAATTTTTGTGTTTATTCAGTGCTTTTTTATATACTATTATCATTTTTTGCATTTGCGAACAGCAGAAATTTAATTTTGATCTATGTAGTGCAATTGTGGACTCTGATCTCCCATTAAATAAATTGCAAAATGAAAGATTTACATCATTTTTGAAAAAGTACCTACTATCGAAGACATGTGCCGGATGAAAGTACTCTGCTAAAAAATATGTTAATTGCATTTACAATAAAACCAGAAAAAAAGTAAAAACACTAGTGGGAAACAATTACATCTGGTTTGCTGTGGACGAGACTACGTATATTTATGGAAGATACGTCGCTAATTTAATCATAAGCGTACTTCACAAAGAAATCTTGACGAAGGGATATTTAGTGTGCTCAAAAGAACTAGAAGCAATAAATAACAATACAGTTCCAAGATTCGTAAATGACGCTTTAACAAATTTTTATCTTCCCGAGGCTGAGCCCACCAACAAAATAGTATTAACGCTTTTCGACGCTGCATCATATATGATCAAAACAGCATCACATCTTAAAGTGTTTTATCCAAATCTAATTCACTGTACGTGTCTAGCACACGGCCTGAATCGCGTTGCTGAGACTGTACACTATACGAATTTCCACTTGTTATTGGGTTGATAAAAAATGGAAAAAGCTTCAAATCTTGAATTGGAAAAAGCTTCATTAAAGCTCCTTTAAGGGTGCAACTTTTTAGTAACAGATTCCCTAACACTCCATTATCACCGGAACCAGTGTTAATTCGGTGGGGTAGATGGTTAGATGCAGCTTTATACTATGCCGAATATTTCGAAAATTTTAAAAGCTTCGTATTGGAACTTAAACAGGCTGCTAGCAAATTGATAAAATATTGTCAGGATGTTTTAGGTGAAACAGAGTTACAAAACTATCTTGCTTTTATCAAAAGCAACTTTTGTTCTGTGAGTGAAACAATAAAATATTTGGAGAAACAGCAAATGTCATTAGTTTAGTCGATCCAAAAAATAAACAGTTTTGAAAAAAAGCTGGAAGGTATCCCTGGAAAAATTGGTCAGATAGTATTAACAAAATTCAAAGATGTATTAACAAAAAACGAAGGATTTCTAAAGACGAAGAAAATATATTCTGTTTTAAATTGACGTTGACAATAAACACGTTGAAGATATAAATATGGATCCGGCAGTAGTGGCAAAGTATAAGTATGAACCGATAACCAGTGTGGACGTTGAAAGAAGCTTTTAGATATACAAACATGTTGTGAGTGATAGGTGCCGAAACTTTACGACGGAACATTTAAATGAGTAATTAGTTATTTCATGCTTTAAACAAAAATGATATATTTTCCTTTATCTAAAGCGTGTCGATAAAAATTAGGTTAAAGCATTTTTGATTCAGTTTTCTATTTTTTTTGTTTATTCTTTTTATTATTAAATTTATAATAGCTGACTAGTTCTTAAGCTAAGCCTAGAGATAATTATGTATATATTTATATTTTCTTAAAAAAAATGGTTTGTCAAAATTTATATGCTTACTTTCATGCTTTTTTTGTATAATAAAATGCTTTTTTTCGTAAAATTATTATGCTTTTTAAGCGCTTTTTTTGCGTTTCTTTATGCTTTTAAATCCGAACTCTAATCATCACTATCTTCACTCTATCTACCGCTGCTTTGAAGAGTTCTATAGAACTGCATTTAAACCAGTCCCTTAAATTCTCCAACTATGACACTCCCTTCTTCCTGTACTCCTTCCGCCTCTTATCTTTCCCTGTACTCTGTACCTATTATCAGTATTAGAATTATGCCAGTATAAAGGTATGCCAGTAAAAAGAAATGCCAATTTTGCATTTGCCTTAATTAGTCTTGAAAGACCAGATGTTGATGTGCAATAGGCACAATAATTGAAAATAAGGATTGAATTTAAAAGGTCTGTGTTATGGTAGGGCCCGAGCAGGGATTTTTGCACTTACTCGAGCGCGTCAGATTATCATATGGGGAGAAACCTGGTGCCCTGCAGATGTACCTCTACCATATATTAGCTCTTAACCCAGGGGGGTTCGTTAAAGGGGGCCCGAAAAAAAATATATCCTTAAAAATACTCGAAATTGTCAAATTAAGATAAGGTAAGTTAAGGACATGCAAAACAGTGTATATTTCAAAAATCTAACGATTTGAGGAAATGGGTGAGTTAAAAAGTTTCACAAAAAAAGCGAATAATTCGCGAAATGAACGTTAGATCGAAGAACTAAAAATACGTGTTCAATATTTTTCAAAAATCTATCGAATGATACCAAAAATGATCCCCTCGAAAAAGGGTGGGGAGTAAATGTAAAATTTTAAATACAAATCCGGCGATATTTCACAAAATAAACATTAGATCGAAAAACTGCAAAAAACACTTAATCAGTATTTTTGAAAAATCTATCGAATGGTACCAAACACTGCACGGCACGAAGGTGGGGTGGGGGGTTACTTTAAAATCTTAAATAAAATCCCAAAATTTTTATTCCAGTTTTGGATTCTTTACGTAAAAATAAGCAAGTTTTATTCGAAACATTTTTTCGAATTATGGATAGATGGCGCTATAATTAAAAAAAAAACGATTGTTGGAAATGGAAAATTAAATTAAAAATGGAAAGTACCCACTAAATTGGAAAACTTTACTTAACTTTTTTTGGTTGTAGGACCTACTCTTCACAGCCCAATAGGTCCCCAAAGCACTCGAATGACTTCACATTTAGCATATTTCGCTCCCCTACTATTAAAATTCATTAAAAACTAGGTAACTAACGCTCCCCCAAATACACCAAAATTTATTTTTTCAAAAATTCCAACCATGGTGTAAAACTAATAAATCAAATTTATTGGCACTCACACTTTAAACACATGTTTTGGTATATTACCAGTTTTTGTGTTGTGCCACTATTGCACACAGCCGACGTCCTTTTTTCCAAGGATAAACTGTACATTGACTTCCTTGTGACAACCTGTTTAAAAGCATCGAAAACAAAAACAAAATTCTGACAAAATGAGTTCCGTTTGATGGAAAAGTGTTTTGGATTTTGTGTCGGTTTTTTTTTTTGTATTATAGTTCTAGAAAACACAAACAAAACATAAACTCAACTGTCCATTTAAGGTACTAGTACACTTTAGAAGACCAAAAATAATAATTTTTTTCAAGAATTTTTTTCTCAGAACCTTTATTAAAAATGAACATAAAACTACTTACATATTAATATCTAACTCTTAGAGAGTACAAAAAATATATCTTTTCTCATTTATGCACGTGCACTAATATTGTAGAAGGCGTAAAAGGCGAGGCCTCGAAAAATGATGGCGGACAGTTAATCTCAGGATTGGGATATCTGAAACAAAAAAATCGTACGGCATTTGAATAAGGAAGGTTTCTTACGTGACAATTTACCACAATTTGACCAAGAAATAAAAAATATATATTTTTTAACCATGAAAAACTGAAGAAAAACGGGCGATTTTTTCACAAATTTTTTTCAAATTTCCGTAAAATCTTTTTTTTGCGGAATTTTTCACTAATGGTGGTAAATTGTTACGTAAGAGACCTTCCGTTTTCAAATGGCGTACGATTTTTTTGTTTCATAGATCCCAATCCTGAGATTAACTGTCCGCCATCGGAACTACTTTTTTTCGAGGCCTCGACTTTGGCGCCCTCTACAATATTAGTGTACGTGCGTAAATGAAAAAAGATATATTTTTTGTATTCTCTAAGAATTAGATATTAATATGAAAAAAGTTTTATGTTCATTTTTAATAAGGGTTCTGAGAAAAAAAATCTTGAAAAATGCTTATTTTTGGCCTTCTAAAGTGTACTAGTACCTTAATGCAAAACCGTCATAGTCCAGAGAAATAAAATTTTTCTCCTGACACATTTCCCTCCAGACCGAAACCAAATTTTTTGAATAGTATGGACATCTATATTAATAATCTATATGTTTCCTGCAGCCGATTTTGATGATATTTTATATAGTTATAAACAAATAAAGATGAAAAAACGGTAAATTTTCGCTTTTTTCGTCTATAACCAAAAAGTTAAGCATTTTAACCAAATTTGAGAGTAAGAAACTCATAAATCGTCTAAAAAATTGCAATATGGCGTTCGCTGAATATGTCTGTCCTTATTGGCTGCTTAGAGAATTGCAAAATAAATCATAAATTTTGAGTTTTTATAAATATTCATAACTTATGTAAAAATTATCTTATAACCCTCTTGTTATACGAGTTGCTGAGACTTCGGGTGTTTAAATTATATTTTAAATTTCAAAGCAATTGGTCAAATAGTTTAAAAGTTATTTAATTTGTTTATCCCAAAGTCATTTTTTTGCAACACTATAAGTTAGAAAATTATGAAGTTACAGTAAGACTTCTGACAGTTTATGGAAAAAGAACATTTATACTATTTACTTAATTAAAAAAGAGGACATAAAGTAATTTTAAACAGTGTAAAATTATTTTGCAAAAACACGTCGATTTTTTGCTTACTTAAAACAATTAGAATAACTTTTTAACCGTTACCTGTAGAAAAATTATTTTTTCATATTTGGAAAGACTGAATTTTTATACACATTCAGAAAGAAAAATAATTGTCCTGGGACAATTGGGGACGACGTTAGCCCCCCCTTTTTAATTCACAATTTTTTTCAAAATAATTTTGCAGTATTTATAAATATTTTTTGTCATTTTTTTTTAATTAAATTAATAGTATAAATCTTCTTTTTTCATAAACTATCCAAAGTATTAGTGTAACTTCATCATTTTCTGACTTGGCAAAAACAGCATCATGACAGCGTTGCAAAAAAAGTTGGGAAAAAACAAATTAAATACCTTTTAAACTATTCGACCAATTGCTTTGAAATTTAGGGTATGATTTAAGCACCAGAAGTCTCAGCATTCCGTATAATAAGAACGTTCTAAGCTATTTTTAACATAAGTTATGAATATTTATACAAACTCAAAATTTATGAGTTATTTTGCAATTTTCTAAGCAACCAATAAGGATAGACATATTCAGCGAACGCCATATTGAAGTTTTTTATACGATTTATGAGTTTCTCACTCTCAAATTTAATTAAAATACTTAACTTTTTGGTTATAGACGAAAAAAGTGAAAATTTACCGTTTTTGATCTTCATTTGTTTATAACTATGTATATCATCAAAATCGGATGCAGGAAACATACAGGTTATTAATATAGATGTCCATACTACTCAAAAAATTTGGCTTCGGGCTGGAGGGGGTTGTGTTTTCAACGGGATATTTTTTTTCTTTATTTCTCTAAACTATCATAATGTTACTCCAAAGGCAGAATAATAAAAAAATAATAAAAAAGTGATAAATAATTTGCAAATTTTTACATTATTTTATATTAATCAAATTAACGTAGAGAATGAATAATTTTTTATAATTGATTTATACAGAAGTTACTCAGCAATCATAAAACGATTTGAAAATGTTTTAAAAACTCAACATGACCAATTTTTCCTTTATAAATGACTTTTTCAATCATCCCGAGCGCTCAATTTTTAGAGCGGCTAATAAATTCAACTAACAGTTATTATCGAGAGATGAGCAATTGGTATTCAGTCATTGACCTCAAATGCTATAATTGCGTATGAATTCGTAGTTCACAGGCGTGTGTTTGAGGTTATATCTAGCCGAAATCGATTAGGACTTTGAACCGTTCCAGAGAAATTGAGAATGGACGTTAACGTAAATTCCCGATGTGATATGTGACGTCCGGAATAATCCTGTACCGAGATGACTGTCTTTGTTCGTGCTCGACTTGAAATCTAATATTTCTCTTTGATATCTTAAGAGTAACGACGGGATGCACAATATGGGGGACTCTTTGTTATTAGATCGTTGAATAGGCTTTTCATATTGAAATTATCTCGCTTTATTTTGCCTCTTCTAACAAAAGAAAAGTAACTTAGTACCCCTTCAAGTAAGTAATAGTGATTCAGAAACTCGTTATCTGATCAATACCAAAAAGGAGCCACTAACTTAATATAATTTAAATTGTGTATTAAATTAGGTAGGAACTTATTGTGTTGTTAAAAAGTCCTGTATCACCTTACCAAATACGCGGTCTGTCGTCGATTTTTCCTTGTTCAGCATACTCCTTAATGACTCTAATTATACCCTATTCCACGAATATACGACTGTTGTGGATTATCTCGATAACTAATATTTTACTGTGCAAATTATGAAGAGCGAAAGTACATTGTTGTTTATTGGAACAATTATTAGAGCCATTTACTTTCGCACTTCTGATGTTGCACACTAAAATATTCGTTGTCGCGATAATTCAAGACAGTCGTATATTCGTGGAATAGCCCATACTGTAGATTGATTACAGTTTACTGCGGATGCTATTTCGCGACTACATTTTTCGTTTTTATGGTGAAAAATAATTTCAAAACGCTTTTCGTTCGATAATTTAGTTTGTTTGGTCTGGGATGACATTTTGACCTTTTTATCAAAAATCAAAGAGCGAATAAATGTGTTAGGGTAACTAAAGTGTTTATATAGTCAAAATATGTGGCAAATTTGTCATTAAGATTCAATTTAATAGTACTTTAACGACTTAATAATCACCTCATAATTTTCTCGGATTATGGGAAATCCCTTCAATTAGATTATTTTAATCTTTTGTGTAGAATTTTAAGCTAGTATTTAAAAAAAACATTAGTAAGTATACCAATAATGCTAATTACAAGCACAAACTTCAAATAAATTAGCGAAAATATACAAAAAAACTTGTGTTAAACCTCAAAAACTATAAGGCGCTTAGGTGATGCAGGACTTTTTAACACCATTGTAAATATGTAGGTACGTCCAACAATGAGACATATATAGTTTTTATAAATAAAAGAAAAAACAAGTTTCTTATCTTCGTTTTTCTTGTATTTAAAAAAAAAAAAAGCAAAACTTGATAACATGTTGGAATCACATTTATTCCGTTATTGAATTTCTATAGATATTTACATTAAAGTGGTAGTCGTACTACGATAAATAGAGCCTGGACCAGACATAAAATGGTGGAGCGATTAGAAAACAACCTTATACGCATCGTGCAAGGGCGACTACTACAGCTGGAGAGGATTGACTTTTACAACTATGGGCCTGAATGGGCCATCAGAAATCGTCGAAGTACCTACTGCTCGGGCGCTACAAAATGAGGTGGAGGTGGAAGAAGCTACGAGTATAAGATTAAACAATCAAACTATACGTAATCAGCTTCATGAACTTGTGTTGAATGCGAGAATACCAACCAGGGTAGCTCCTTTGACGCCTGCACATCGTGGAACCAGACGCTTGTTTGGAGAAGAACACATGACACAATGGAGTAATGTGATGTTTACTCACCAGTCCAAATTTCTTTTGAATCATGTTGATTGACGTGTTAGAGTGTGGAGAAGACAAGGAGAGTGCTTTTTAGATGCCACAGTTCAAGAAAACCAGGCTTTTGTCGGAAATTCAATTATAGTTTCTTCTTCTTCTTCTTCAGTGCCTTATCCGGTCCGGATGTTGGCGATCATCAAGGCTATCATTGTTTTGTTGACTGCTCTGCGAAACAGCTCCGCGGAGGTTATCCCAAACCATTGTCGGAGGTTTTTCAACCACGAGATACGACGGCGTCCCGGTCCTCTCCTGCCAAATATTTTGCCCTGCATGACGAGTTGAAGAACTCGATATTTTCCTTCGTTCCGCATCACGTGGCCAAAGTACTCAAGCTTACATTGTTTTACTAAATTAAGCACTTCTTTTTCTTTTGTCATGCGCTGTAGGACCTCAATGTTGGTGACATGGTCCACATAAGATATTTTTAGTGTCCTCCTGTAGATCCACATCTCAAAGGCTTCAATCCGCTTTTCAGTGGCTTGCGTCAGTGTCCAGGCTTCAACTCCATACAGTAGCACTGGAAGAACGTAGCACCTCACTATCCGCATCTTGGTTCCCAAACTGAGATCACCGCAGCACAGCAAGAATCTCAGCTTGATAAATTATGGTTTGGGGTGGGATAACTTTAAATGGCTGCTGTGGCTTAGTAGTTATTCGGCGTAGGGTGGTGACGGTAAAGCGATACATTAACTAAGTTCTTAAACTATATGTTACCCCATTTGCTGAGAATATGGGCCAGAATTTATCCGTCAGCAAGATAATGCGAGCCGCGCGTGGCCAAGATAATGCAAAATTATTTGACTACCCACACTATTCAGGTGCTAGAGTAGCCACCAGGAGTCCTAATTTAAATCTCATTGACCACATTTGTGATATACTCGGGAAACGCTTAAAAGATCGATAGCCAGTAAGGGCCAATTTCTCATATCGAGTTCAACTCCAGTTTAACCTGAACTTCTAGTAAACGTCAGTTTAAAGTCATAATCGTCTTTCTCAATTCCCGTTCAACCGATGGCAGTTTAAACTTGAACGATGCTTGAACGGTGGAATTCGGCCGTTCAAAGATTTCAGAACTCAGTTCAGATGATTTGATGGACTACGCATGCGTTGTATTAACACGAAACGCTGTCATAATATAAATATATCCTATTTATCCTAAATATATCCTAGCTCGACCCTTAGGGTCGATTTCTCATACCTGCGTTAATCTATGGTTCAGTTGGACCGGGTTCACGGGTGATCTCCGGTTCTGTTTGGAATGCATTTCTCATTGCGCGTTCATGTCAGTGCTCGTTCTACAGCTTTCGAGAAATGCCGATAGATGGCAAAAGGTAAAAACCTGTCGCCATTTTGAACTACCTTTTTTATGCTGTTTTTGAATAAAGTTAAATTTAAGTATTTATAATCAAATAGTCATTTTAATAATTATAAATAAATATTATAAAAACACAAATAATGTTATCGTTTATCGTTAGGCTTAATATAATAAAATAGGATATATTTATATTATGACAGCGTTTCGTGTTAATACAACGCATGCGTAGTTCATGAAATCATCTGAACTGAGTTCTGAAATCTTTGAACGGCCGAATTCCACCGTTCAAGCATCGTTCAAGTTTAAACTGCCATCGGTTGAACGGGAATTGAGAAAGACGATTTTGACTTTAAACTGACGTTTACTAGAAGTTCAGGTTAAACTGGAGTTGAACTCGATATGAGAAATTGGCCCTAAGAAAGCTACAACATATCTAGAAAGTTCTCGTGGAAGAATAGGAACAACTAGATCGAGAAATTATTTCAAATATTTGAACATCGACCGTTCAAGATATGAGATAGTTGAACCTCGAGACGTGTCTAATTTATGTGAAGGTCAAATGGTAACATCCATGTTATTTAAAGCAATTTTTGTCACGGTTTATATGGCTGTATCATATTAAAGGGATTTTACCCATATACAGGGTGATTGATTAGTGTGAGGAAGCTCAGTAGATCTGTTATAGTAAAAATTACAAAAAAAAGTTGTTAACAAAAATTCTAGGCATCTTTAAACTCCACATTTTAAAATTAGTTACAATCTTACAAGGTGTTCCAGAAGATGGTGGCAGACCAAATTTATGTTTTTTTAAATGGAACACCCTGTATTTTATTTTAAATTTGAAATCTGCTTCACTTCCACATCACAACAATGTAAATTTTATTATGTTATACCGGGTACTTAAAAAGTTATAGCCAATATTACCTGAAAATCGTATCAAGTTTAACTCCCTGTATAATTAAAAAGGAGTATAAGAACATTGATCCATTGCAACCGTAGTTTTTTAATAATTGTTAAAAATTATAAAACATATTCGTTTTCATAATATTCATTAAATCAAATACAGGGTAAGTCAAAATGCAAGTACATTATTTTCTTGGTAATTTTAAATAGAACACGAAATAACGACACAGAAAAGAAAACAATTTATTTTAAATAAAATTTATAAAAAATAACCGACGGAAAATTAAAAGAAAAATAACAACACAAAAAAGTAAAAAACAACAGAAATTTTAACTTATCTTCTAACATGCAAAACATCTATGCATACTTGAAAGCGGTCATTGAAAGAGTTGCTTACATTACTAAGCATTTGTAAAGAAATATTTTGAAATACAATTCGGATTCTATTTTTCATATCATCTCTTGTTGTGGAGGTATTTTATATACTTCGTTCTTAACATAACCCCAAAAAAATGAGTCCATTTTATTGAACTCTGATGACCTTGGGGGCCACCTTACCGGTCCATCCGTTCCGATCCATCTTTCACCAAACTGATCATTAAGTTCACCACGTACTAATTCGTTGTGGTGCGCAGGAGCACCGTCATGTAGAAACCACATTTGTTCACGTATATTAAGTGTAACCTCTTCTAATAATATCGGTAACTGATTTACGATAAAATCTAAATAAATCTCACCATTTAAATTATTTTCAAAAAAATATGGTCCCACTACATGATTACCGACGATACCTCCCCACACATTTAGAGACCATCTTGTTTGACTATGTGTTACTATGTGGTATAAATTACTTGTTGAATAGTAGTGAAAGTTATGCCTATTAACAGAACCGTTTCGATGGAATGTAGCTTCATCACCAAATAGGACATAATCAAAAAAATCTCTCTGCTCAATAATTTTTTCTAAGGCCCATTCACAAAATACTATTCGTTTCTGAAAATCATCATTATTTAATTCTTGGTGCTTTTGAATAGGATAAGGGTGCATCTTGTTTTTAGATAGAATGTTTTGAACAGAGTAGTAACTAAGTTCTTGTTCATTGGAAATACTCCTTATACTTGTGTGTGGGTTTTCTGTAACTGCCATCAACACACTCATTTCGTTTTACTCTGTCACACTAGTTTTTGTTCGTTCATGTTTTTCATAATTCACTGAACCAGTGCGGTTAAATCGATCTTTCAATTTTTCAAATGTATCTTGTCTAGGTTGCCGCCTATCTGGAAACCGTTCTTGATAAATTCTAGCTGATAGTAATGAATTTTTATTGTATTCCCCCAAAATCCAGATCATATCTAGCATTTCATTAGTAGTAAAATTCATTATTGCTAATTTAAATTGAATTAATTACCGAATTACTAAATAATAATTGTTGCTAATTTACGGTGTACCCCAATACTGAATTAATAAACAATAATGTCAAACTGTCAGTTTCTGACAAATCAATCATGGCCAACTTACAATAATTATTGGTAAACGTTAAAATATCTACCAAATTAATACTTTGATGGAAAAATAAACATATCTAGAAAACTGATAACTTCAGGTATAGGGAGTAATTTATAAAATTTGAAGTACGATATTAGTACTTTTCGATAGTGATATAAAATACAGGGTGTTCTATTTAAAATTACCAAGAAAATAATGTACTTGCATTTTGACTTACCCTGTATTTGATTTAACGAATATTATGAAAACGAATATGTTTTATAATTTTTAACAATTATTAAAAAACTATGGTTGCAATAGATCAATGTTCCTATGCTCTTTTTTAATTATACAGGGAATTAAACTTGATACGATTTTCAGGTAATATTGGTTATAACTTTTTAAATACCCGGTATAACATAATAAAACTTTACATTGTTGTGATGTGAAAGTGAAGCAGATTTCAAATTTAAAATAAAATACAGGGTGTTCCATTTAAAAAAAAACATAAGTTTGGTCTGCCACCATCTTATGGAACACACTGTAAGATTGTAGCTAATTTTAAAATGTGGAGTTTAAAGCTGCCTACAATTTTTGTCAATAACCTTTTTTTGTAATTTTTACTATAACAGATATACTGAGCTTCCTCACACTAATCAATCACCCTGTATTTTCAAATTTGTTGGCTTAGCTTGTGAACATCCTGTACAGCACCGATGATAATCTGTATTAAGATCGAAAAGGTTCTTCATATTGTCGGTGATGTGACAATACCTCCTATCTGTTTTTCATGAGTTTTGTAAGAGAGACTAAACTTTTTATATGGTCACCTCCTGTTTTCATATGATACTTTTTGACTTGTTTTGTAGTAAATTCAACTACTATCTATTTACTATAAAACAAGTCAAAATATGAACTTACATAATTATGAAGACAGGAGGTGACCCTTAAAAAGGCTTTTAGTCTCTCCTGCAAAACTCATGAAAAAGCAAATATAGTTGATTCGCTAAACTGAGACAACTGTCTACACTACAATCACAATAAAAATGCACTATATAGAAATAAACAAACCAAGACACGTTGAATGTTCGAAGAGCACTCCCAAATCATAATTTGGGACTGATCCTCGTGCTTGATTATTTCTAGTGCATCTTTATTGGGATTGTAGCGTAGACAGTTATGTCTCAGATTAGCGAATCGACCCGAGAGGCTCTATTCGCTGTCCAAGTGCTTATGCAAAGATGCAGGGATGTTGACTGTGACGTGTATATTTGTTTTATCGACTACAAAAAGGCGTTTGATAGAGTAAAACATGATAAAATTATAAACATCTTGAAAGAAGCAGGAGTAGATGATAGAGACTTGAGAATCATATATAATTTGTATTACAACCAAACTGCCAATATTAAAGTGGAGGACTAATTGACAGAGGCACTCTCCATAGATAGAGGAGTGAGGCAAGGATGCATCCTGTCCCCGGTGTTGTTTAATATATACTCTGAATGTATCTTCGATCAAGCGCTGGGAGAACTATAGGAAGGCGTATTAGTCAATGGAGTGTTTCTGAACAACATTAGATATGCCGACGACGCTGTAGTTTTTGCAGACAGTCTAGTAGACGGCTTGCAAAGAATAATGCATATCAGATATAAGCAGAGAATACGGACTTGATCTCAATACGAAAAAAACAAAGTACATGGTAGTCAGTAAGCGCAAAATATTAAATACACAGCTTTTGGTTAACCAACAACTAATTGACAGGGTCGACGGCTACACATACCTTGGTATTACTAACATAAACAGCCAGTGAGACCACTCAAGTGAAATCGAACAACTCATAGGAAAAGCAAGATCAGCGTTCATAAGGATGAAGTCTCTTTTCAGAAGCCACAATTTACCTCTTGCTACCAAAATCTCTATCATCAGATGCTATGTATTTTCTACGTCATTATACGGAGTAGAAGCCTGGATACTTTCCGAGGCTTCTTTGAGAAAACTCGAGGTATTCGAAATGTGGTGTTACAGGCGCATTTTGAGAATTTCGTGGGTGGATAGTGTGACTAATATTGAGGTTCTATGTAGAAAAGGCAAGGAATGCGAGATTATTAACACAATCAAAGAGCACAAACTAGAATATATTGGCCAAGTTATGAGGAATGACTAGAGATATGGCTTGTTGCAACTCATTCTTCAAGGCAAGGTATTTGGAAAAAGAGGACCGGGGAGAAGAAGAATATCTTGGCTTCAAAACCTGAGAAAGTGGTTTAATACATCGACAACCAGACTATTCAGAATAGCAGCAAGCAAAGTTAGGTTAGCCATGCTGATCGCCAACATCTGGAACGAATAGGCACCTTAAGAAGAAGAAGAGCGAGTCGACTGTAGGAGGTATTGTCACATCACCGACGATATGTTATGTAGCCTTTTAAGGAAATTTTATTAAATTTATACCTTTTGTAAAGTTTAAAACTCTAATGAATTGACTTCATGTAAAGATGTCGTTGATAAAAATACACTCACCGGCACAAAATTCCGCCACCCAAAATTTTTGATTAAGTTTGAGAATCTATAACTTTATTATTTGTACTCCGATTTTTAAGGTTCTTGCATCAGTTTGTAGGTACATGTATTGACGTCGTTTGTTATTATTCCGGTAAAAAAACATGTTTGCTTAGATGGCACTATACGGGGGTAAATGGAAGTGTTGTATTTTCTCCCAACTTTAAAAAATTCTGTGGAAAATTTGGAGGGCTATCATACTCCTTTTGTGTTATCCTGAAGGTATGACTAAGGTTATGTTTTTTGAATTATCCGAATATCTCTTTTCTTGTAAGAGCTGTAAATAAAAACACTGCTTTGGAGGTTTATTTAATTAAAAATACCAAGCGCACTAATATTAACAAAACAAAACAAAATTAACAACAAAACAAAACAATTCAATAGCGGGTATGTCCACCTCTTGCAGCAACGACATCTCGCAATCTGTTTGGCATCGAATAAAGATGTGTTATCCTTGCCTGGAGAATAGCCCGATATTCCTCTACCAGGTCCATAACTGTACCAAATTTTCTGGAGGCCTAGGATGACCGCGAATAGCTTTTTTCATTCATCCCATAAATGCTCAACAGGAGTGAGATCTGGGCTGCATGCGAGTCATTTTAATTTCATCAATTTAACCTCTATTTTATGAGTCAATCAGTGTTTTTATTTACAAAAAATGGTACAGCTCCTACAAGGACAGAGATATTCGGATAATTCAAAAAACAAAATTTTAGTGATGCCTCCGGGATAATATGACAGGACTATGACAAAATCAGCTCTTCCATTTTTCCACAGAATTTTTTAAAGTTAGGAGAAAATACAATGCTTCCATTCACCAGTGTATAATGCCATGCAAGGAAAATTTTTTTTGATTGGACTGGAATATTGATTGGACTGGAATATGGTTCGGCTGTATTTTCGTTTTGCAACGAAATTGAAAATGGTTATTCATTTTTGATTTACATTTACTCTGTGTGGAGTATGAAGGGAACCAGTCTCGTTGGAACTTTACCGCGCTGAGCAGATGTGACGTGAATTGTAAATTGTAGAATTCCCTCATCTTCCTTAGTCTCAGCATCCGTATGGCTTGCAAATTGTAGAAGCCTCGGAGGTGTAACCAGAGAAGGTTCCCATTGTTTTCATTCTGGTGGGATATGTTATATGCCATTAGAGTGAAAACTTAGTCTTTTGCTAGCAGTTGCCGCTAGGGCATCTATGCCATTTCGTTCGTTGCAATTCGGGACTGCACGCTGGGGTTTGTTTTGGTTGGATCGGGGAGAGCAGCATATGTGCCTCCTGATGAGAGACTAATAAGTTTCGAAACCGGTAGAGGTGCTTGCAGCACTCTCTGATTGGACTGGAATATGGTTCGGCTGTATTTTCGTTTTGCAACGAAATTGAAAATGGTTATTCATTTTTGAAAATTTTTTTGTTGCCGGGATAATAACAAACAACATCAATACACGTACCTACAAACTGGTGCAAAAATCTTGAAAATCGGAGCACAAATAATAAAGTTATAGATTCTCAAACTTAATAAAAAAATTTGGGTGGCGGAATTTTGTGCCGGTGAGTGTATTTATATTTCGAAGCGTAAGTAGCAACCCATTTTAATAAATAGTCTACCGATAGAAACCGACATTTTATTCAAGAACATTAAAACCAGAGAAAGAAAAATGTTATTTTCCAGTTTTGTTCGGCGAATATAATCATCCAGCTCATTAGATCTTGAAATATTATAGAAATGTTTCACGTACATAGTCACGCACGATAAAACAGAGCTTTCTTCTGTTGAAATACAAGTACAAATTGCTTTTTTATACGTGGCCCCGCGAGTAATGTAAAAGAAGTAGGGCTAAGCTTTACACAGAGGCGCTGGCTCTTTATTTTATTTAAGTTAAAATCCATTTGAACTGCTGGATCTTCTTAGACAAACCGTCTGGCCGGTGTAAACATGGGATTTATACAACGGAGAAATACAGAACGGCTATACGGAATAGAAAATGGATTTTGTAGAATTTCATAATGTCCATGTCCGGTCGGTATATTTACAGATATAGCGTAGGACTCTTTTAGTTAGAAGAAAAATACAGGTTTATCCCTTGAGAGATATCGACCACACATTTCTAAAATATGAAAGTTACAATTTATAATCAGAATACATCAGGGGCGGCCCGTCGGTGTAGATAAGGTAGGCGACGCCTACCCTCTTCAAATGTAGTACAATAATATAAATTATTAATATAAAATACTTATTTCAAAATTGTAATTTATAAATTTTGACATAATACCTACAATAAATTAGCAAAATTATCCAAATTATTTTTAAAAATATCCAAAAAATTTTCTCCGTAGTTATAATTATTGTACGCTCCTTGTAGTATCAGTAGTGGGGTGTAAAGCTAGTTCGCGTCCGTAGTAGAAGTAGAACACTACACGTGCACCCTGGGTAACGCTAAATGAACTAGCACAAAAGGCGCCAGACAATCTTGAATCTCCTGGCAATTCAAATATCACAGAAAATCTTTTTCACAAATCTATCACAGAAATGACACTTGTAAACGGACCTTATCAGGACCACTTGACCAAAGATCTCGGACCAAGCATACGAGTTTGCCATTTTAACATAGAAGGCATAAGCAGGGCAAAATGTCAAATCCTGCACAGACTTTTAAAAGACAACGAAGTTGACCTAGTAGCACTTCAGGAAACGCACACAGAAAACGAAGGTCAACTAAGCTCAAGAGGAAAAATCCCCGGCTATGATCTTTTGGGCGCTACCTACGATAGAGCTTACGGAGTGGCAACATATGTCCGTTCAAACATAGAAATTGCAGCATTAATCGCCACTTCTATCGAGAACAACATCCACGAGGTAACTGTGAAAATAGGCAATGTCATAATAGCTAACATATACAAACCTCCTGCTATTACCTGGCCTGTACAAGTTCTTAATCCCTATGAACACCCATCCATATACGTAGGGGATTTCAACAGCCACCACGAGATGTGGAAATACTCAGACACTGACAGAAATGGCACGTCCCTTGTGGAATGGGCAGAAGAACATGGTGCCCACCTTCTATTCGACGCCAAAGATAGAGGCACTTTCAGATCTGCGGCCTGGAGGAGAGAATATAACCCTGATCTCTGTTTTGTTACCATTGACAACAAAGGCCAACCGCTAGCAGCATCACGAAGGGTTATGCCTGACTTTCCACATAGTCAACATCGCCCCATCCTAATAAGATCGTTCCCACGCCCCAGATGGAACTTCAAGAAAGCTAACTGGTCTGCTTTCACCAGTAACCTTGACAAATGCCTAGGATGGATTCCACCAAAGAGCCAGAACTACGGGAGACTAACAGGAGCAATAATCACCTCAGCAAAAGCGACAATCCCTAGAGGATACCGCAAATAATATATCCCTGGTTGGACAGAACAGAGCGAAAAACTGTATGAAGAATATTGCGAAGATGGAAAGCAGGAGATTGCAGACGAACTACTCCACCGCATTGATGCTGCCAGGCGTGAAAAATGGACCCAGACAGTAGAAAACCTAGACTTTCAGAGGTCAAGTCGACAAGCTTGGTCCCTACTACGGAAACTCGGAAGTAGCAACCCACCCGCTCGCCAAACCAACCTAGTAACTCCAGACCAAATAGCTACGCACATAGTGTCAACCTCTAGGGCACCTCAAAATCGTTTACATACAATTAAAGTAAAAAAAGACCTCAAAATCATAAAATCTCGTCTTGCACACTCAACAGAATATTCCAACCCATTTACGCATGAAGAAATATCGCAAGCCCTAAATGAAATGAAAACAGGAAAAGCGCCGGGTTTCGACGCCATTCACGCTGAGTTCCTCAAACATAGCGGCAGATTCACTAGGCAATGGCTCGCAAAATTCTTTTCTGACATCCTTCAAACGGATGAAATGGCAAAGAATTCGGCAACTTTAAATGAAATAGTAGATTTAACAATCTCCAGCGATTACATTCCAGAATTGCATAAAAAATTAAGAAAGAAATGGGAAACTATTTGGCGTAAGTTTGTACAAACTTCGAGGAATCCATACACTTACATATACCCACAACTTCCGCAAAATATCCCACATATATTTGATTATCACGTTACTCGGTTTTATTCCACATCCCTAAGTCGCTTAAGATTAAACCATGGCAATTTTCCTGCACATTTAGCTAAAATAGGAATGCGTATCAACTCTCTCTGTTCATGTGATAACTACTCTACGGCAGATTTAAATCATATAATCTTTAATTGTGAACTTAATAAAAACCATACGAAAGCACTAATTGCTAGACTTCAGAAGCGGAATGTAAGTTTACCGCTGAATATTTCACATCTGCTAAGCTTCAATACCAAAACTATTAATGATATTATCATACAATTTCTTAAAGATTCTAAAATAAAAATTTAATATGACATCCTCAATCTTCAACTTTCAAATATCGGTGGCAAAAAGTTTATCTAATGCCATCCCCTCTTTATGAACACACACACACATCCTTCAAACGGGAAACATCCCCCACCAACTCAAAAATGCAAAAATCGTCGCCATTTTAAAACCAGGGAAAAGTAATAATTTACCGAAAAACTACCGCCCCATCGCACTCTTAAGTATGGTGTACAAATTGTTCGAAAGACTGTTGTATAATAGAATCAGCAAAACCATATTCCAACACTTACCAGTGGAACAGGCAGGATTTCGGCCAAACCGCAGCTGCACAGACCAGGTACTCGCCCTGACCAATTATGTGGAATCAAACTTTCAAAAGCAATTAAAAACAACCGCTGTCTTCATCGATCTATCTGCTGCTTACGACACTGTATGGCGACAAGGGGCAATATATAAATTAATGCGAATAAGACCATGCAGAAAGACCACTGAGGTTATTAACGCCATGCTATCCAACAGATGTTTTAAAGTTATATTGGGAGACAAGACTAGTACCCAAATAAAACTGAATAATGGACTTCCACAAGGATCCGTGTTGGCTCCCATGCTTTTCAGCTTCTATATAGCAGACATGCCAGAAACCACATCAAAAAAGTTTAGATACGCAGACGACTGGACGCTTACCGCAAGTCATAAAGAATTCGAGGTCACTGAACGCATTCTAAGAAACGATTTAAGTGCCCTAGGGAATTATTTCCGCAAATGGAGATTGCAACCCAATCCAACTAAGACAGAAGTGTCCTGCTTCCATTTGAACAACAAGATGGCCAACTATCAACCTCAAATCCATTTTGAGGACAGACTCCTTAACTATAATAAACATCCAAAATACTTAGGTGTTACACTTGACAGAACTCTAAACTTTAAAGAGCATCTTACTAAGACTGCTGCAAAACTCCGAACTCGTAACAACATCCTGCAAAAGCTCTGCGGCACTACATGGGACTCCTCAGCACCCACATTTAGATCGACAGCATTAGGACTGGTATACCCCGTAGCGGAATACTGTGCACCAGTATGGATAAACAGTCCACATACTCACCGTGTTGATGTCCAACTCAACCAAACCATGCGAACTATATCGGGCACAATCAAGGCCACGCCCACTTACTGGTTACCAGCTTTGAGTCATATAGCTCCACCACCCATCCGCCGGGAACATGCCCTTGTCAGAGAATTTACAAAAATCAATACTGATCCTGAGCTCCGCTCCCATGTCGGAACTTCCGCCAGAGACATAAATAGGCTCCGTCCAAGACACCCGCCTCTAAAAACAGCAAAAAGGCTAGTAGATCAAAACTTTAATGTAACTGAACGGTGGAGAGAACAATGGGAGAATAACGCTGCACCAGCTAACTGGAACATGCCATGTATTACAAGCAAACCCGAGGGCTTCAACCAACCGAGACGAATTTGGACCACACTCAATAGAATAAGGACGAACTGTGGCAGATGTTCCGACTCACTTTTCAGATGGGGAAAAATACAATCACCAAATTGCGACTGCGGCGCCGAAAGGCAAACAGTAAAACACATGGTAGAGGAATGCCCGATTAGATCCTATAACGGCAACCCTTCGGATTTCCTGGTTGCTACAAAAGAGTCAATCGAATATATTTATAATCTAGATGTTTGTTTGTAGAATATTTTTGTATTTACTGTTGTTTGTAATTTATATATTGTTATATTTCTATTTGATATGAAAATTAAAATTTGATAATTATAAACAAAATTCAATTTAATATAAAATATTTTCAATTTTCTCAACCACGGGCATATAAATTTAGAACAACCTGTATACAACAAATTGTTATATGTAATTTTAAGAAGTGATTAGAAAAAGCTTACGGAACTCGGGACAATGCGCTTAGAAAAAACAAAGTGAATGGCGCGTACCATTATCGTTGTTCGCGGAAGGTTCGATCATTAGCCTATGCTAAATAAAACTCAAGTGAAATCGATAATAGGTCATTATCGTTGTTCGCGGAAGGTTCGATCATTAGCCGATGCTAAATAAGACTTAGTGGAAATAGAGAATAGGTCATTAAATTTTGTAAATAGTAGAAAGTAATTTTAGAATGGGAATTAACTATTTTCTTTGAAATCCATTAAGCATATTTAGAAAGATTAAAAATTGGTTTTGAGGAAGACTGCGAATGAGAGTTGGTGGTGGAAGGTTGATTTGTGAATCTGGAAGGGATATTTAGAAAGTAGGGGAATGAATGACAAATAGAGATCAGAATGTTTTGAGCTGTCGAGAAGGGAAGTCCAGTAGTAGACGGTAGTGTACGGAGAGTGAGAAAGCCGGTGTAGTTCCTTGAGTGTGGAGTATCTATCGTGGAACGAGAGGTAGGCCAGGTTGAGAGTAAAAGAACCTCCTTGAGCCAAGAGTGTCCCGGTAGCTGATTGCAGTTTCGAAAAAGGTAGAATACAGCATCACGACAGAAGCAGGTACGAGAGCTATACGAGCTAGTTTTCAAAGGAGAACATTACTGAAAGCCAGGACGAGGTTTTGATCGCAGCCAAGGATAGCAGGAAACGGGTCTTGTGTGAAGACATTCTCAGTTCACCAGAAAAAGGTCAGTCTCATTTGTTTGGACATGAATGTATGGGTTTTTCGTATTAAATACCACTTTATAAATTGAAGAACATAATAAATTATATCAGAAAAGCTTCATCAAACTTAAATAGAATTGTTGCTAATAAATCCTAATAGTTAAATGTTAATAAAAACTTTCAATTGGAAACCAAAAGGAAATAAGATTCCCATTTGTAAATGTTATGTTTAAGAATAATAAGATCTAGCAAATATTAAGCAGTGATTGCCATTTAAATAAAATAAACAATATTTTGATTATAATTGTAACCCATATGTGTGTATTATTTTACTCTTTTCTTTCCTATCCCGATTAGGAACCATTGAGAAATACTTAGAAGCCACGAGAGTAAGTAATTAATTTTATAATTCGCCCTGAGATTGAAAACATATTGATATGTGATCTGGTAAATTAATTAGATTATGATTAATGCATTGATTAAATTAAATGACATATAAGAATATTATCTCATATCAATAATCAAGATCACATCAATATATATGTATATATATATATATATATATATATATATATATATATATATATATATATATATATATATATATATATATATGAACCTGTGATGTAGCCATACGCTAACAAAAAAAAAAGTATCAGTAGTACTGTATAAGATTTTATATTCTTCCTTGGTCAGGCACTTGAAAACGTAGCCTGAAATAGAACGACGCCAACACCGAATTGACGTGCGATCTCTCTCTGTTTACGCGAGCAGGTCTGCTGCAGGTCTGCTGGTAGCGACCGTATTCTACGATTTTGAACGGGCGGATAGGCACAGAGTCTTATAGCCGGACCTACAAAATTTTATCAGTTGCTTCTCTTGTGTCTTGTGAAACTGTTTTAAATAATTGATTTTTGATTTTGGCTGTTATTAGTAGGTTAAGGGCCGGTTGTTCGAACGCTAATCAAAACTGATCATTATCAAATATTTAATTACAATTATATTTGATTAAGCGTACTTCTGACAGATGTCGCATTTTGAGGTTATGTTGACTGATTTATTTTATTATTTTGGTTTTAATTTAAAATAAAACATAATTAAACTCTTTCTGATGTTAATTTCTTGTTTTTACTTACAAATCAAAAATAATAATAAGCAATTTTTAATAATTTAAGAGCTGCGGCTATATTTTAATTACTGTTTTACCTACAATCAATAACTGATTAGTGTTTTACATGTATTTTTCATGTCGCGATTTGATTTCCATCAAGAAAATTGATTACATTAAATGATTGATTATAATCAACTCCTTGATTAGCGTTCGAACAACCGGCCCTAAGTATTGAGTAAAACTAGGTAGGAAAATTTAAATTTGTTTATGAAAACTGAATAATAAACAGGTAAATTTGAGATCGGTCTATTGAAGGGCATTTTAATTTTATATTAAGTTAGTAATAATTCACTAACGACCAATAAATCTGTGAATAGTTATTTGTCAGTCGTCCATTATATTTTTATTGTGTTTCAATACAATTTGGATAATTTAAAGTTAAACTGACGAATTGTGTTATTAGATTATACAGATAATTAAAAATTTAAAGCGAGGTTAATTGTTAACTTATCAATTTATTCGAAGAGTAAATTATTATTTGATACATAAATAAAATAAGTAATATTTGACGTTGTTGAAACGTAGGTGTGTTAGTTTTATTGGTGGAAAAACTTTAGTCATCGAATATGAATATTTTAAACGATGTAATATGCAGTTTGATCGAGACGCCTTTTTCAAGGCGCCAAAATCAAGAAAGACCAGAAATTATTTCAATGGGCCGGCCTTTACCAAATTTAACAATTATATCCACAGATAAGACAAAAGATAATCGACCATTTTCGAGATCGTTTAAAACAATATGGTATGAAAATCATAAATGGCTAAGCGGAAGTTATTTTAAAAATTCACTTTTCTGTTGGCCTTGTCTGTTGCTCTCAAATTTGAAGCAAAATGTTTGGGTGAGTCAGGGATATTCAGATTTGAAAAATTTATCAGCTAGTGTAAAAAAACATGAATCTTCGAAAGAACATTTAAAAAATTGCTTAGGTTTAAAACGGTTAGAAAAAAATAAACAAACTATTGACAGTGCTTTAGCTGGACAAATTTCTCTATCTAATAAGATATATAATGAAGAAGTTGAAAAAGATTGAAGAAGTTGAAGAAATGGATGTTACAATTCTGTTAGTAAAACAAGAACTTGCATTTCGCGGTCGTGATGAGAGCCATAATTCTTCAAACATGGGTAATTTTAAAGAAATTTTTAATTTAGTAGTTAAACGCGATCAGGAAATCCAGGATCATGTTAAAAACTAGAAGGGGTGTTCACGGGTTTGTCAAAAACAATACAAAATGATTTAATAGATTGCCTTGCCGATTACGTAAAAAATGAAATTTCAACAGAAATTAATGAAAGTCAATTTTTTTCTATACTAGCGGACGATACTACTGATATAACCGAAAAATCACAGTGTACTTTAACAATCCGTTTTGTTAACAAAGTTGGTCAGGTAACAGAAATATTTTTAGGGTTTTTTGATGTTAGAGAGACAATATCTGCAGACGCTCTATATAGTTAGTTTCAAACGTACTTGAGCCATATGATTACAAAAATAAATTAATTGCTCAATTTTACGATGGTGCAAGTGTAATGGCTGGCTCTTTAAACGGATTACAATTAAAAATTAAAGTAGATGCTCCAAAAGTAATTTTTACACATTGTTGCGCTCATAGATTACATTTAGTATTGCAAGATCGCTCAAAATGTATTACAAATTGTAGGATATTTTTTGTCGCCTGCCCGAAGTATATGTGTAGCCTACCCGCATACTGAGGTCACGAGCCGCTACTGGAATACATACTTTTCTAATTTTTAATATAAAAATACACTAAAATTAATTTTATCGTTAACTAGTAGTTGTTGATTTCTGCACATATTATAATGACCTCTATAAAACGTACCTTCAATCTGGAACTTTCTCTTCTTCGTCTTCGTGAGTATGTAGGTACATTACTACAAAAAAAATAAGCAGGGAGATTCTTTTAAGATCTAGTTAAAACAAATAAAACAAAACACAAAACAGAGAACAGCATGTATACCTTTAATTCTAAATCATTAATATTTACAAAGGACCCTGCAGAAACCTTATGGGAAATGGCTCTCTGTCAAATGCTCTGAAACTTTGGGTTCTGGTAGTCCTTGATGTGTAGAACAAAAGACTGAATGGGCGCATAGCTCCAAAAATCATGATTTTAAGATATACGGCTCTGAAGTTATATGTACAGTGAGGACGTTTGAGTTGGAATAAATTCATTTTCTCAAGAATGGGCGACTCTAGAGATAGATTACGAATCAGGTCGATTTTTTTTTAATTATACTTTTTTGGCATATACTATCATACTAGTAACTTCATCCATCTGGGCGTGATGACGCAATCGATGATTTTTTATAAGAATAGGGGTCGTGTGATAGCTCATTCGAAAGGTTATTAATCATTTATTTATATAGGGCGCCCAAATTTTTTTTTTAATTAAATTAATTGAGACAAAAAGAAGAATGTATATAATTTATTTAATTCGAAATACATTTTACTGTTGTCCGAAAACAGGAAAAAATGTTAATTTGATAAATAAATATTGTTTTTCGCTTAAATTCAATATTAAAACTGCCACCCACCTGCCTTTTAGCAGTTTGAACATTTAATTTAAGCGAAAAACAATGCTTATTTTTCAAATTAACATTTTTTTCTGTTTTCTGACAGCAGTAAAATGTATTTTGAATTAAATAAGTTATATACATTTTTTTTGTGTCAATTAATTTAATTCAAAAAAATTTTTGGGCATCCTCTATAAATAATTATGTTAGTGTTTATATTAGTGAATAGAGAATTGAATAACCTTTCAAATGAACTATCAAACGACCCATATTCTTATTTAAAAAAATCATCGATTGCGTCATCACGCCCAGATGGATGACGTCACTAGTATGATATATATGCCAAAAAAGTATAATTTTGGAAATAAAAATAGATCTGATTCGTAATTTATCTCCAAAGTCGAACATTCTCGAGAAAATGAATTTATTCCAACTAAAACGTCCTCACTGTACCTATAACTTCAGAGGCTTACGCTACGCTACGCGCCCATTGAGTCTTTTGTTCTACACATCAAGGACTACCAGAACCCAAAGTTTCAGGGCATTTGACAGAGTCATTTACCATACGGTTTCTGAGGGGTCCTTTAATTATGACGTAAAAATGAGACAAAAACCTTTATCTAAGCTGGCCAATAACTTATAATAAAAGCGACAAAATCTTGGAACAATAAAAAACAAATATATTAGCAGAACGACTTTTTATAGATTGTAAATAAAGTAGCCATAAACTAGACTAACGATCTTTAATCGATTATCAGAAATTATTTGATAAAGCAAGATACGATAAACTGGGAAATGGCACGCGTTTTCCTTATATCGGGAAGACAAATGACCATGAATGGATCTCGAGCTAAAGCACAAATTCAAGGTAGCACAAGCACAATTAAAATAGAAGCAGGAGTGCCACAAGGCGAATCCCTGCCAACCACAGTATATAACATAGCAGTAAAGGGAATAATCAAGGCCAGTAGGATTAAAGAAATAGAGTCCATTCCTTAATAGAAATAGTCGCATATGCAGATGACATTATTATTATGGGAAGTGACAAGGGAATATTAAAAGAGGCAATAACAATCCTGGCAAATTAGACGGAAAGAGGTCTAGAAATTAACAAGTTGAGTATTTGGGAGTAACTGTTAATGAAAAAATTAAGAGAAGTGAAGAAGTAAAGGAGCGAACACTATAGCAGGCAACAAAGCCTACTGAAAATACCATAGGCTAATGAAGAATAAGAACGGATTGAGAAATAAAAACTGAAAATATAGAGGGTTAAAATCAGATCAGTAGTTACATAGGCAACTAAAATAATGTGCCTCACTGAAAAAGATAAGGAAAAATTAAGAATATTCGAAAGGAACACCCTCAGAAGGATTATGAGCACGATATGAATGGAAATGGAGAAATGAGAAGAAAAGGAACCATGAAATAAAAGATATAATAAAGGGAGGAGATATAATTAAATTTATTAAAACACAGAGACTGACATGTCTTGGACACATAGAGTAAAAGAAAAATGACCTACAGATTAAGAAAATAAGAGATAAGTCTTCTTTCTCGTCTAGCCATTCACGTCCACATCTAAACATAAGCCTCTTCAAGTCTTTCTTTCCATTGTTTTTATTGTACGCTACTTGTAGCCAATTTTCCCGGCAGTTCGTTTCAGATCATCTGTCCATCTCATAGGAGGTCTGCCTCTGGGTCTTGTGTGTTGGTATGATTTCCAGGTTAGAACTGTTTTATGCCATTTGTTTAGATCGCTCCTAGCTATATGTCCAGCGTATTCCCATTTCAGTCTTAATGATTTTTGTACCACATCGGTGAATTTGGTTTTCTGTCTTATCCATGTGTTTGTTTTCCTCTCCTTAAGTAATATGCCAAGCATTGCCCTTTCCATCGCGTGTTGAGTGACTCTGAGTATGTTCATATTCTTCTTTGTGATTGTCCATGTTTGTGCCCTATATGTTAATATCGGAATATTGCATGCATCAAAAACTTTAGATCTAAGATATAGTTGAATTTGCTGATTTCTGAGTAAATAGTTCAGTTTGCCGAGTGCTGCCCATGCTAACTTTCTTCTTCTTGTTTTTCTTCCGTTTGAATTTCCCTATTTAGTATTATTTTTTGTCCTAAGTATATATATTCTTTAACCTTTTCTATTAGTTTGTCGTTTATTATTGTCACGGTTTCTTCGGAGTGTACGACTTTAGTTAGCAGACATTAGCAGACAGCCTTAATAAAACTATATAGCGTAACCAACGCATTAATTGTGAGATGAAATCAAGAATTTACAAGGCCAGTATAAGACAAATAATGACGTATGCCTCAGACACAAAACCCAACAAGGAAAAATACATAGAGTGTGGAAATATCAAAAATGAGAATACTTAGAAAAATTACAGGAAACACTGAGAGACCGAGTAAGAAGTGACTAGATTTGAATAATCTCGTCACTCTTTGCACGCAAATGGCAATTTTTCATAGAGACAATAATCCTGCAGTCAATAAGCAAACTTGGTTTCTGGCTACTACCAGAAGCGTACGACGGGGGAACGTGAATGGTTGACTATTCCCAAATTCTACCCCACTGGCGGAATTTCTATTTTAGTGCAATTTTTTGATTCTCTAATACTTTCTATTTAAATAACATACTCTTCATCTAACATACTCTTCATTCGTAACGATGAAACCATTATTTTTTGAGATATTTGAAGCCAAAAACGAAGGAACATAATAAATTAATCAAAATAAGTGTGCCTCTTCATTTTTAACTTCAAATATCTCGAAAACTAATGGCTTTATCGTTACGAATGAAGAGTATATTATTTGCATAGAAAGTATTGGAAAATCTAAAAATTATGCTAAAATAGCAGTTTCATCAGTGGCGTAGAATTTAGGAAGGGTCAACCATTCACTTTCCTCTGTCGTCCGACTCTGGTATTAACCACAAACGATTATTTAACATAATTTAGTAAGGTGTATAGTACCTACCCTTTCTGCCAAGTACCATAAGGATATGTTAAATAGTTTTATAGTACCAGACACACATATTTTTTAAAGTTTTAAATAAAGAATAAATTATTTAAAAACAAAGAATACTTTAAAATAATTTGACATATCCGTGTGATACTTGACAGAAAGTGTAAGCACTGTACACCCTACTCAATTATCTTAAATAATCGTTTTTGGCTACGACCAGAGGCGTACGACAGGGGAAAGTGAATGATTGACCCTTCCCAAATTCTACGCCAAAACTGCGTAGCAAATGATGAAACTGCTACTTTCATACAAGTCATTAGTTTTAGAGATATTTGAAGTTAAAAATAAAAAGGCACACTTATTTTGATTAATGTATTATGCTCCTTCGTTTTTAGCTTTAACCCTAGAAGATCACACCTATTTTTTTACATAAACCGCACACATGGGTGTCAGATACCCAATGATTTTTTGTGTTTATTTTCTTTACTAAATTTGTGGGATGTTGTGTTGTTAGGCCATTAACTTGAACGCACACTTGATCGCAAACCTCACACATGGGTGCTACATACCCTAGCCTGTATTCAATAAATTCTCGTGATTGGAAATATTGCTCAAATGAGACCGCAACTACACACCCGTCCTTGGCAGACTAGAGACTGAATTTACATAAAGCAGCATTACCATTGAAATGCAGCTGCGCAAGCTACATGCAGTTAAGTGTCGCGATGGGTATCTCACACCCAAGTGTGAGCTTCCAGGGTTAAATATCTCGAAAACTAATAGCTTAATCGTTACGAATGAAGCGTATGTTTTTTTACATAGAAAGTATTGGAAAATCATAAAATTGCAGTAAAATAGCAATTCCGCCAGTGGCATAGAATTTGGGAAGGGTCAACCATTCACGTCCCCCGTCGTACGCCTCTGGTAGTAGCCAGAAACGTTAGTTTAACATAATTTAGTAGATTGTACAATACCAGCACCACTTACCAAATTTCGTGTTGTTGTCCCATGCCTGTCAGGAAATATTCAAATATAAATAAAGTAAAAGTTTAACTTTTTAATGTATTTCGGTTATTATCAACTTTTGTACTAAGGTAAGTTAGCTTAAATCGACCTATTTTAACCTCGAGAGTCTAAGGTTAAGCTATGTCCATTCTTTACCAAACACCCTGTATAGACATTTTAGTTTTTTATTATTACGACACTTCCGTTCGTTTTTCAAATTTGTTTCTTTTGTGGCTATTTATTTTTAACACATTTTTTATTGTGTAATTCTTATTGGCATGAACTATTTTTGTTAGTGTATCATATTTAATTTTTCTAGTAAAGAGATTGGTAACTTGATACAAATATGTTTCATTTGTCGACTTACATCGAAATAAAACTTGAGAAACGAAGCCAGTTCACTGAAGCGAATTATAGAGTCCTTAGAATACATTCAGTCATATTCATAGTACACATTTCAGAACCTATTTTCTAGCTGAAAGACTTTTTTCTATCCTGTGCATCTCTAGCTCCGTCGCTGGTAGGGTTAAGCTTTCCATTGTGAGTCTGACCTCTCGGGTCATTTGTATTGGAAGGAGCTTTTAAGCTGAAACGACTTGAAATAGTGGCATTTTACGTGGACCTGCAGTAGGCAGCTGCGTCTTGCTTTATTGATTTCGCATTCTCCAAAGTATTGTTTTTGAAACCATTTACTGTTGGGGATAATTGCCTTTCGCGGTCCGTCGACCTAATGAAACAAAGAAGTATAATATACAAGTTTTGTATTTATGTATTTGATATCAAAAACATATCTTAACGAAAACCCCAATAACACTTACTTTGTTGGGCTCAAGATTTATGTCGTTTTGCGTGATAACTTTTGAAATTTGTCTTATACGCGAATGAGTTAAATGGTGTACAGGGAAATATTTTGGTATTGAAACGTATAAAGAATTGAATGAAATAAAAGATAGACGCACTCACAATCATTTACTGATTTAGTCCGACGACCGGTTTCGCTCTATCAAATTTGCAGAGCATCATCAGGTCAACGGTTACAAGTCAACTAATTGCTACAAATAAAAAATCAGAGTTAAAAAATTATCTGGTCTTTGTCAAAGTATATGAGATCAAGCCAATATTTAAAAATATACAGGGTGTAACAAAAATACTGGTTATAAATTTAATCACATATTCTGGGACCAAAAATAGTTCGATTGAACCTAACTTACCTTAGTCCAAATGTGCACATAAAAAAATTTACAGCCCTTTGGAGTTACAAAATGAAAATCGATTTTTTCCAATATATCAAAAACTATTAGAGATTTTTTATTGAAAATGGACATGTGGCATTCTTATGGCAGTAGTATTTTAAGAAAAAAATATAGTGAAATTTTGACACCCCTTAAAAATTTTATGGGGCTTTTGTTCCTTTAAACCCACCCCCCTCCCCCAAACTTTTGTGTACGTTCCAATTTAATTACTATTGTAGTACCATTAGTTAAACACGATGTTTTAAAAACTTTTTTGCCTCTTAGTACTTTTTAGAAAAGTCAGTTTTTCTAGAGATATGTTGAATATTGTGTCAAATCCACCATATATTTGTATACTGTTACGTACGATTGTAGAGACCTGGTAATAATATGAAAATTTATTTATGATTTACATATTTAGGTATATTTTGAACCATATTAAAAAAGAAGCCACATCTCGATAAAAGGTGCCTTATCGGAAAAATACAGAGACAAAAAAGTTTTAAAAACATTGTATTTAACTAATGGTACCGCAGTAATAGTTTAATTGGAACGTACACAAACATTTGGCGGTTTTACAAAACTCCCATAAATTTTGTATGTAAACATATTAAAAAAGAAGCCGCATCTCGATAAAAACTGCCTTATCGAGAAAATATTAAGAGACAAAAAAGTTTTTAAAATATTGAATTTAACTAATATTACCACAATAATAATTTAATTAGCACGTACACAAAAGTTTGGGGGGGTTTAGGGGAACAAAACCCCATAAAATTTTAAGCGGTTGCACAAATTTAACTATAATTTTTGTTTAAGATTTTCCTGCCATAAGAATGCCACATGTCTATTTTCAATAAAAAATCTCTAATAGTTTTCGATATATTCGAGAAAATCGATTTTCATCTTGTAACTTCAAAGGGCTGTAACTTTTTTATGTGCATATTTGTACTAAGGTAAGTTAGGTTCATTCGAACTATTTTTGGTCCCAGAATATGAACTTTAATTTATGACCTGTATTTTTGTTACACCCTGTATAAATTATAACTGCAGACATACACATAAGCACACACATATAGAAGAAAACAATTGCATAATATATGTCCGCGCACACACGCATATGTATGTAGTCTATGATTGTGCAATATAAAAGTCTTGATAAAAGTAAGATAAAGTGACGTAGATTCCTACGTGGCGTTGGAGGGAAGTGAGGTTCTGACAAAAAAATGAATATGAATACTTGGAACTATGAATACTTGGAATTTGTCTTCCACCTGGTCTTTAAATCGTGCACTGGGCCTGCCTCTTCTCCTCAGTTCATCCGTTCTCTAGCTGTAAATATGTTTCGACGGCTTTACCTCATTATCTCTAAGGGACCTAGCCACATCAGCCTGTTTATTTAGATAGATCTACCAAAGTGTATTTTACTCAGCCCAAGATTATATTGTTAAAATATAAATGGATTTTTAATAGTCATTAATTCTTCTTTTGTATAGACATGACTATGTCTGTTCCTTCAATGTGCCTCTAGTAAGTTGTCGTGCCATCGTTTTCGTGGTCTTCCCACTGATCGTCTACCTATTGTGGAACCGTCTCTCGCAGTCTTTACTACTTTATTTGTTGTCAATCGGCTTATGTGGCCATTCCAGTCTATTCTTCTGATTTTTCAAAATGAGAATTAACATTTATGGGCACAAGAATTATTCCCCACTCCCCCATGTTGAGAACCGAGAATGTCTTTGACCGAATTGGATAGGTAGTTTTCGACTGAGATGTAGCACAGAAGCATGGAATATATGTTTACGATTGAATTAGCCGCCTTAAAATTGAACAAAAAATTTGGCCTACAAAAAACAAAGAGAGGGGGTGCCAACTTAAAAAAAATAGTAAAACCAAGAAGATTTTAAGAAATTAACAAATTCCATAGTACACCAGGGCGGATCTGTTTTGAGGTGGATGTGAGAGGTGGCATTCGGATTTTTGCAGATAAAGTTAGGTGACAACTTCAATAATTATAATTGACTTATCCTCCTTCTCAACTATGCCCGGAACATTAATAAAAAAATTTAAATATTTAAAAATTTCGAAAAATATCTATTTTTTTCTATTTTCATTACTTATAACTTTAAAACAATTCATTTTGAAACAAAGTCGTATGAAAAGAAAATAAATATAATTGAATTGTGTATAATATACGACTGGTTTAAAATATCTTAAATTATTACCCTTTCTGCAAAAATGCAATAAATAGAAAATAAGGGGGCAAAAAAGACTGTTTCTATTCACTGTTTTTCAACCACTTTGGTTGCACTTAGAACCTTCATAAATCGCTTAGAAAATTATTACAGCATACTTTAACTGTCCACCAAATTTCATTAAAATCGACCTTATAGATTTTGCATAATAATTTTGCAATCTAAATTTTTTTAAAAAAGTTCAAAGTTTTTAAAAACTTTCTGAACAAAAAGTATACCATTTAGAAATTTGCTAATTTTTTTACATATAAAGAGGTTCTCTACCTATCTATTACACTTTACAGAATTAAAATAGGATTATTTAAGCAGCCTCAGCACTGTTTTAAAATTATAAACAATGTTTTGGCTTATAAACAAATACAGTGAGGACGTTTAAGTTGGAATAAATTCATTTTCTGGAGAATGGGCGACTATGGAGGTAAATTCCGAAACAGGTCGATTTTTATTTTTAAATTATATTTTTTTGCATAAATATCATACTAGTGAAGTCATCCATCTGGGTGTGATGACGTAATCTAAATATTGGAAATAATTTATTTCAAATTTTTTTTCAAACCTTTTATAAGTAATTATGTTAATGTTTATATTAGTGAATACAAAATTGAATAGCCTTTCGATTGAGCTATCACACTGCACCTATTCTCATTTAAAAAAATCATCGGTTACGTCATCACGCCCAGATGGATGACGTCACTAGTATGATATATATAACAAAAAATTAGAATTTAGAAATAAAAATCGACCTATTTCGGGATTTATCTCCAGAGACGCCTATTCTCGAGAAAATGAATTTATGCCAACTCAAACGTCCTCGCTGTATTTGTTTATAAGCCAAAAAATTGTTTATAACTTTAAAACAATGCTGAGGCCGCTTAAATAATTCGATTTTAATTATGTAAAGTGTATTAGATAGGTAGAGATCCTCTTTGTATGTAAAAAAATTAGCATACTTCTAAATAATCTACTTATTCTTCAGAAAGTTTTTAAAAAATTTGAACTTTTTTAAAAAATTTTCGATTGCAAAATTATTCTGCAAAATCTATGACGTCGATTTTAATGAAATTTGGTGAAAGATTTAAGTATGTTGTAAGAATTTTCTAAGCGAATTATAAAAGTTCTAAGTGCAACCAAAGTGGTTGCAAAAAAATTGAATACAAACAGGCTTATTTTGCCCCCTTATTTTGTTTTAATTACTATTTTGCAGAAAGAGTAATAATTTAAGACATTTTTAACCAGTCGTTTATCATACAAAATATAATTACCTTTATTTTATTTCCATACGACGTTGTTCCAAAATAAATCGTTTTAAAGTTATAAGCAAAGAAATTAGAAAAAAAAATCGATGTTTTTCGAAATTTTTAAATATTTTAATTTTTTGATTAATGTTCCGGGCATATTTGAGAAGGAGCATAAGTCAATAATTATTGTTGAAGTTGTCACCTAACTTTATCTGCAAAAATCCGAATGCCACCTCGCACATTCAAAAATAGTCGTTTTTCACAAATCAGCCCTGGTCTATAGAAAACCTGCCAATATTCAGGAATTAAAAGTTAGAAATACCACAGTGATATGAAAAATTGAGCACAAATTGCGTGCAATTTTAAATGCTAGTCTTTTTGTTATTGGTTTGTTTAGTGTGTTTACTTATTCGTTTGTTTATATTTTTCACTTTCCTGACCAATTCTACACAGTTTGTGTTTGTGAAAAGCAAAATCAACAATAATTTTTTCTTTATTTGTTTATTTATTGGCGACGTTCCTGAGAAGTTGCTGTAACGAATGTTCAGTCTGTCAATGATAATTTCTTCTTTTTCTTGAAGAGCCATCTCCTCGGCGGAGGTCGGCAATCATCATAGCTATTCTGACTTAAGAGACGACTCCTCTGAAATTTCATTTGATGTACATCCATACCATTCTCTCAGGTTGCGCAGCCACGATATTCTGCGTCTCCCTACGCTTTTTTTTCTTGAATCTTTCCTTGCATAATCAACTGGAGCAAGTTGTACCTATCACCACGTGTAATATGTCCGAGATATTCTATTTTATTTGTTTTGTTACTTTACTTTCTATGTATTTCGAGTTTGATGGTTGCTATTAGCATTTTGATTAAAATATATTTTAATATTTTATGTAAAGAGTCACGAAACTTTCAGATATTACGACTAGTTTCAAAATTGTCTTAGTTATTTTGCTTAGTTTACAGCTGAAATGAAAATGTTGAGCGCAGTTCTGCATAACGAATTAAAATAAAGTGAAAAACCACGTTTCGTCTATTCTGCACCTTCTTGACAATACCAGCCAGAACATCTCAACGTTTTAATTGTACGCTTCTGTTAGACAAGAGATTTCAAACATGTCTTTGTATTTC
The DNA here is from genome assembly GCF_917563875.1 of Diabrotica virgifera virgifera. Taxonomy (NCBI): domain Eukaryota; kingdom Metazoa; phylum Arthropoda; class Insecta; order Coleoptera; family Chrysomelidae; genus Diabrotica; species Diabrotica virgifera. The sequence continues at coordinate 134,240,668 of NC_065443.1, forward strand.
AATATCTAGACAATAGGTGTTACGGTTCTACAAGTTGTGCTATTAAACAGGAAAGAAACAGAGGCGCAGAGGATCTTTTTGTTAAAATTGGATTATATGCAATAAAATGTATACGGACATTCTAGAAATGCAGAATAGAAATTGATAAATCAGTCTATAATAGAATGTGCAAACTCTTTTGCAATCGTGATCAACATAAAGTTACGAATACGAATACTGCAGTGTTATGTCTTTTCCACCCTGTTATATGGAGTTGACGATTGGACACTAAAACAGTCGACCATAAAAAACACCGAAGCATTCGGGATATGGTGCTATAGGCTCAATATCAAAATGTCATGGATGGACCGCGTCACTAACACGCAAGTAGGTACTCGAAACTTTAGACAAACGATGCGAAATTATAAATGAGATAAAAACTAGAAATATGGAATACTTGGGACACATTTTGAGGGGTGAAAAGTATGAACCTTTAAGAAATATCATGCAGGACAAAATTAAGGGCAAAAAAGTGTGGTAAGGAGAAAAATATCGTGGCTTCGTAATCTATGTAACTGGTTCGGGTGTAGTTCGATTGTACTTTTTAGGCGCTCTGCTAACAAAGTCGCAGTGGTCATCATGATTTACAATCTCCGCTAGAAGTGGTACGCAAAGAAAAAGAGGACATTCTAGAATTGATTTTATCCAGGAATTAATTGAGTGTACTGTGGAAACCTCACTATAAAAAATGCATATTTTAGTAAGCTGCTAACATGCAGGTATACAATGCTGTAGCATTTCTGTATCAACAAGAAAGTTTTTTGAGTCAACTAATTTGCTGATAAAAAAATTATTTACTTTGGTGGCGATTTTGTTACATCTAAGTCCTCATAAATATAGTCTTATTTATTAAGTTGAAAATTGTTTATCAACGTATTGTAGACGGGTATTCCTTCTGAGAGGAAATTATTCTTTGTCGAAATCAACAATGCCAAAGGCGGTCGGAGAAATACAACAGAGGACACTTGTACACGGGACAATGAGTATTCGGTGAGATAGAATCGAATTCCAAGAAGTTCTTATTAGTACCGGTTAATAAAAGGGATACGTGCCCACACTATCCTTGGACATATTAAGGAATGGATTTTTCCTGAGGTAACAGTTTACAGCGATTGTTGGAAGTCCTATAATTGCTTGATCCATGAAGGATTTATTCATCAAACAGTAAACCGTATTAAACACTTTGTGAATCTTAATACTACTACCCACGCTAACAACGTGGAATTGCCTTGGAGGACAGATCAATCTACCATTATCTACTACGGTGTACGGCAAGACCCCTTTGTTAGTTATATTATTGAATTTTACCTCCGGGACTGCACGCCGGGGTTTTGTTTTGGTTGGATCAGAGAGAGCAGCATATGTGCCTCCTGATGAGAGACTAATAAGTTTCGAAACCGGTAGAGGTGCTTGCTGCACTCTCTGATCGGACTAGAATATGGTTCGGCTGTATTTTCATTTTGCAACGAAATTGAAAATGGTCATTCATTTTTGATTTACATTTACTCTGATTGGAGTACGAAGGGAACCATTCTCATTGGAACTTTACCGCGCTGAGCAGATGGGACGTGAATTGCAAATTGTAGAATTCCCTCATTTTCCTTAGTCTCAGCATCCGTATGGCTTGCAAATTGTAGAAGCCTCGGAGGTGTAACCAGAGAAGGTTCCCATTGTTTTCGTTCTGGTGGGATGTAGAATAGCATTATGTTGTTTTGCATGCCATTAGAGTGAAAACTTAATCTTTTTGTTAGCAGTTGCCGCTAGGGCATCTATGCCATTTCGTTCGTTGCATTCCGGGACTGCACGCCGGGGTTTTGTTTTGGTTGGATCAGAGAGAGCAGCATATGTGCCTCCTGATGAGAGACTAATAAGTTTCGAAACCGGTAGAGGTGCTTGCTGCACTCTCTGATCGGACTAGAATATGGTTCGGCTGTATTTTCGTTTTGCAACGAAATTGAAAATGGTTATTCATTTCTGATTTACTTTTACTCTGATTGGAGTACGAAGGGAACCATTATCGTTGGAACTTTACCGCGCTGAGCAGATGGAACGTGAATTGCAAATTGTAAAATTCCCTCATCTTCCTTAGTCTCAGCACCCGTATGGCTTGCAAATTGTAGAAGCCTCGGAGGTGTAACCAGAGAAGGTTCCCATTGTTTTCATTCTGGTGGGATGTAGAATAGCATTATGTTGTTTTGCATGCCATTAGAGTGAAAACTTAATCTTATTGAATTTTACTTTAAAAGAACTTTACCAGCTTACGCCGAAACGTTATTCACTCCGAAAAACGCAATTATAAATGTGGCAACATTGCGAATGTATACAAAATGCCAATTATTACGCACTTGTGCGAAAGTTCTTTTTACAATTTGAATAAATTATATCTTTTTGTAACATGTTTTATTTTTTCATGGTTTAACCCATTCGCTCGATCGAAGAGTATGGACCTCAGCTAGGAGCCATTTTGTTGAACGGCCCTCAGCCGAACTAACAGTATAGCTCACTGGCGCGTGAACGGCACCTGACTGAAGTAACCACATCACGCGATGGCGCGTAATCCTCAGCGAATGGGATAACAGCATAAATATCGGTGTCTATAATTATTTAGGTATATTTCATATTATTTTGTGAACAATTTTATATTTTTATGACTTTCTGTTACAATTTCTGCTTTTTTTAAAAACTTTTTAATTTTTTTAAGTATTTTTGTATATTCTTTAACCCGGTAGCAGTCGCGCTCACTTCTGTCACGTAAGCAATTGCGCGTAGAGAAAAAATCTCACAATGCGAATTTAAATACGAATTTAAAACAAATTTCTATATCCACAAAGGAGAGTTTCGTGTAGCTGGCTGTATACCATTAATTACAAGTAAAAATTTAATAAAAAATTTTGTCCTGGTTAAAGGTATATTAGTTTAAACAGCTATAGTAGCTTATAGGGCTACAAACATAAAAATAAAAGGTTTTCGCTCTGTAACAAGAGCATCATCAGTGTTACAAGAACATGGTGAGCCATCCAAAAATACAAAGGTAAAAACCTTTTAAAAATTGACTAAAAGCCTTATATATGTATAAACATAGTAAAATTAAAAGGATGGATATAAATCCTATGGATATGGCCTTAGGACAATATAGGACTCCCACACGTGGTAAGTGGGTTACTAGGAAAAAATTAATTAGGTCATTATGTTAAAAGAGGTGTCAGTCGTCTTTCACCTCTTTTAACATAATGACCTAATTAATTGTTACCTAGTAACCCACTTACCACGTGCGGGAGTCATATGTTTTCCTAAGGCCATATCGATAGGATTTATATCCATCCTTTGGATTTTACTATGTTTATACATATATAAGACATTCAGTCTATTTTAAATGGTTTTTACCTTTGTATTTTTGTGTGGCTCACCAACTCACCATGTTCTTGTAATACTGCTGATGCTCTTGTTACATAGCGAAAACGTTTTGTTTTTATGTTTTTAGCCCTATACGGGCTTTCTAAACTAATATACCTTTTACCAAGACAAAATTCTTTTATTTATTAAGTTTCTATATTATAATACTTTATTTACTTGTTATGTTAAAAATGTCTATTTCTAACAATTTTAAATCTAATTGGGTCTCACTAAAGACATAAATTTAATAAAAAAAAAATAAAAAAATAAAAAACAATAAAAAAAGATAAAATAGAAGTTCCCACGCAATACTACAAGCTTCCTCGAGGCACTTGCGAGTGGAAAGTTAGGTTGCAAAATTTTTCATCAAGTTATCACGGATAAAGGATAAAATGTTAAATTTTTTCTAACGGCGCAACTGCTCCCGGGTTAATTTCCAAAACAAAAATCGTACCTAAAAAATCCAAAAACATTGCAAAAATAGCTTTTCCCGATATGCTAGATTTTTACCAAAATTTTATATTTCAAAACCTATCTATCATCCCTATTCTATAAACTTTTGATTTAAGATCAGATTTCTACCACCATGTATATAACTTATTATATCTGTATTTAATATCTGCAGTTGACCTGTCAGATAATCATTAAGGCTTTCAAGCTATAATTAGAAAGCCACTCAATTAAGCAGTTAAGCACATCTGTTCAAAACTGATTTAATCATATTCAAAATTTTAAGTTATTATTTTTGAATATTAGCTACAAACGTCTTCCCGTTAAGTTCTTTTAATGAGAAATGAACGAAAATTAATAATCCTGCAATGTTTCAAAGTCGTCCAACTGAACATTAATTCGAAATTGTGATAAATTATTCCAATTAAGCGCCTTTAGGCCAGTCACACTGGTATTAAAACAAAATATAGAGCTACCGTCCAGATTAGAGGTTAATTAAAAATTTTCCAAAAACATCTAAATTTCAGTACATTCAGTGGGCTTTAACGGATATATATGGTTTTGCAAACGGCGTAAATTAAATTGAGGCTTTAAATATATATCTAGCTTATTAAAAATAAAGATGAAGCCATAATAATCAATAGTTAATCAGACCTATTCTGTAACTACAAATCGAAGAGAAATGAGTCAAATCAAATAGAGGTCAGCAAGTCGGATCGGAATTTGTAGGAATATTGTATTCTGTAACTCATCTCGACCTCATTTTTTTAAATTAATTTACGATTTTAGTCTGTGTTGTTATTTATTTAGATAATTGAAGGGCTTAATTTGACAAGAGTTAGTGTTATTCTTCATCGGAACTTCTTAAGCTTGTAGAAGATGAAACAGTAAATGTTTTGGTTGACCTCTTTAACTGCATTTATAAAACGGGAGAAATACCTAAGGAATGGCTTCTGTCAACTTTTGTGACTATTCCAAAGAAAACAAACGCAAAACTGTGCACCGACCATCGCACAATAAGCTTAATGGGACACACACTAAAAGTATTTCTTAAAGTGATACATACAAGAATTCACAAAAAACTAGACGCTGACATCAGTGATATTCAGTTCGGGTTTCGAAACGGGCTTGGAACAAGGGAAGCACTATTTGCACTTAATATCATGTGCCAAAGATGCCTGGATGTTAACCAGGATATATATATATATATATATATATATATATATATATATATATATATATATATATATATATATATATGTGCTTTATTGACTACAACAAGGCGTTCGATAAAGTTCGCCACGAACACCTGATGAGACTGTTGGTAGAGAAAAACTTGGATAAAAGGGACCTCAGAATTATTTTCAATATTTACTATAACCAGAAGGCGAATATTAGAGTAGAACGGGAAAAAACCGAGGAACTCGAGATCAAAAAAGGCGTAAGGCAGGGATGCATACTTTCACCAACCTTGTTTAACTTATATTCAGAAGATATTATTAACAGAGCCCTTGCTGACCAAGATATAGGAGTTAAAATAAATGGCACTTTAATAAACAATTTGAGAGACGCTGATGACATAGTATTAATAGCAGAAACCCCGGAAGATCTCCAAACACTGATAAACAGAATAGTAGAGTGCAGCGAAAAGTTCGGTTTATCACTTAACATAAAAAAAAAACAAAAATAATGATGGTGTCGAAATCTCCACAAAATTTTTCTGACATAACTGTACATGATCAAAGAATTGAGCGTGTTAGAAAATATAATTACCTGGGAACTGTGATTAATGAAAACAACGACAACTCTGAAGAAATCAAGATCAGAATAGAAAAAGCTAGAGCTACTTTTACCAAAATGAAAACAGTTTTATGCGGAAGAGAGCTAAGTTTAAATCTTAAAATTCGCCTGATGAGATGTTACGTGCTGTAAGTTCTTTTCTATGGAATGGAAGCTTGGACACTGAAAAAGATCGATACAAGGAAAATAGAAGCATTCGAGATGTGGATGTACCGCAGGATACTGAGAATATCGTGGACAGACAGAGCGACAAACATGGAAGTGTTGCGAAGAATGCAGAAAGAAAAAGAACTTGCGCTTACTATTAAAAAGCGCAAACTGCAATACTTGGGACATATAATGAGGGGACAAAATACCAGCTACTACAATTAATTATTCAGGGAAAAATAATAGGTAAAAGATCCATTGGCAGAAGAAAACATTCATGGTTGAAGAATTTAAGAGATTGGTACAAGTGCAGCAGCTGCCAATTATTTAGATCTACGGTATCAAAAATACGCATAGCCTTGATGATATCCAAACTTCGGAACGAGGACGGCACCTGAAGAAGAAGAAGAGTGTTATTCTTAGTTAAAGTAATAGTATAACAAGCCACTAACAAATTATCTCAGCCCTTCGTTTATAGATGGCCCGATAAATCTATGGTAACACTATTGCATAGGCCTAGTTTGTTCTAGTATCTACTCGACATAATGACAAGACACATCAAAATGGCGAACATGGGCGGAAGCGTTTAGGATATTTATCCTGACAATTCTAGAAAGAAAAATAGCAAAGTTGACTTGACATTCGATGACAGTGACCGTGACCCTGACTATGTACAATCTAGAAGTGACACAGGTAGTGAAAATCCAGCGATATATAATTTTTTCCTAAATGTGGCTTGTCACATTATTACCATTCAAGATTAATGTAGTGGCTTGTGACGCGACGTGGCTTGTTATATTATTGCATTTGGATGTAGGATAATGAACAAAGTCCGTCAATAAAAACCAAACACACCCGTCAAAAATTCCAACAAGTTGATGGAGACAAAGAAATAAACACTGTTTAACACCTATATGGTTGAAGCCACCCCGAACTCAGTCAATAATAGAAAATTCTGAATCTACATATATCTAAAATTTGGGTATTTATTATTAATGGAATAATGTAACAAGGCAATTTTTTTTAAATAAAGGCTGTTTTTTTCTCCAGTTTCAAGTAATTTGATTAATATTGTTGTCAACTCTAGTTCCATAGGGCATGATGCATCGAAATATCTAAACTAAAACAATAAAAGTTTTACTGGATTTTTTAATATTATTTTTAACACTACAAGTCAAATATCTCACTTTTTTGTCATTGTTTCACATTAAGCCCTTCAATTGCATATTTAATTTTGTATAATAATAACTACAACATTACGGTTAATTGAAATCATTACCTAATTATTTAAAGAATTGCTACTCTAATTAATTTACTAGTAGAATGTGTGGTTTTGAACGTATCTAATGTGTTTCAAACTAAAAACAAATTTTTTTGAGGAAACATGGGGAGTAATATGTCATTTTTCTCATGTGCTGTACACTGTACTTTTTCTATGGATGCGGTTTTGTCAAGAGTTCAAACTTCAAAATTAAATAAGTTTGGTGCTTTGGTGCTTTCTGGTATATGCATAAATTGAAATAAAATACATATATACATGTAGGTATTTATTATTCTTAAAATTTGTATACCTTATTTTAAAAAATTCTAATTATATTTCATTCGCTAAACTCAGACACAAATGGCTAGTGATTTGGCAAAAAACAACAAAATTACCGACATATCTCTAGCCAGTTGTGTCTGAGTTTAGCGAATCGACTTTAACAGTTATTTTTGAACATTTTTGAAAGGTAATTCCTGGTAGGTATTCCTTTAACACATTTATTTGACATGAATTATTGTGTTTGTATTGTGCATGTTTAACATGTAAACGGCGATCATAGTATGGAAGACCGTAGGAGAACCCGTGAGAAAAAATATTTCTCACTGCAATGGTCGACTTTCACTGCGTGAGGAATTGTTTGTTTTGAATGTATTTATGTAAGAAGTGCAGTATGTAAGTTGCAAATTGTATAGTTTCCATAGAAAAACTTACTTTTCTCTTTATCTCACAGAAATTCAGAATGCTAGGGCAATAAATTTAATTCAAGAATTTTACTCAAGACACCGTACAGCAGAAATGTTAAATGTTCGTCGTGCTGTGATAAACAGAGCCTGGACCAGACATGAAATGTATGGAGTTAGTAGAAGATAACCTTATACGAATTGTACAATATGTACAAAGACAACTATAGCTAGAGAGGATCGACTTTCACAGATATGGCCCATCAGAGATAGTGGAAGTACTGCTCCAACGCTACATGATGACTTGGTAGAAGATAATAGTCTCCCGTTTTAAGCCAAGCGTCCACAGACCCGCATAGTACACATCGTACGCAACGGATTTTAGTTTGCCTTACAATGATTGCCGATCATGCGATCCGTACGATTCGGATCAGTGGACGCTGTTACATAAGTTTCTGTACAAGGCAAAATAAAATCCGTTGCGTACGATGCGGGTCTGTGGACGCTTGCCTTTATACCGCTGATGCGGCTTTTGGAATTATAGCAGGATAGTCTCCTGTATCTAGGGCCTACGGCAGAGGTCACCAATTAGCGGACCGCGGTCCGCATCCGGACCGTGGGCTAGTTTTGTGCGGACCGACATTAAATTCAGAATAAAAGATGTAGCAATTTTGAAAATGTTTGTCCATTAAATTGCGTACTATGTTTGGCTCAGCTTATGTGCGCGAAGCCGCTTTATCAAGAATGAACTTTAGTAAAAATCGGTTCAGATCTCAGTTAACAGATGAATATCTCAACTCCCTAATGAGAATCAGTTGCACTAAACTCACTTCAAACAGTAGCTAAAAAACAATCAGTTATTATTAGTTTCCCTTTCCATATATTATGTTGTGAGGCCGCTCCTGAATGAAAAATTTTCTAATTCGGCTTCTCTTTTTAAAAATGTCCCCTTTAAACAAATCGGAAGGGGCCCAAGGAATGAACAATTTTTTTTTAAACAAATTCAAAATTATCTTTTTTGGCCGAAAAATGTATTTTTAGTTTTTTTAGGTACTTTTAAATAAAAAAGGTCTCTTGTCATATTTCTCAAAAGTTTTCGAATTCTAAGCGATTTAAAATCTGAAATATGCGAAAATACGCATTTTCGAGGCTTGTAACTCATTATGTAAATTATTAGATTTCAAGTTGCCACGTAGGCACCTAAATTAAAGTATACATTTAATTTCAAGATTCTTATGCGTAGTCGGGGCTTATTTCAATATAGACCGTTGTTTTTTAATTGTTAATTATGCCCCTCCATTCGACTTTAAAGCTGCGTCGCAGTTTGTGGTGTGTCTCTGTCGCACATTATCGTGCGTCTCTGTCGCTTTTATACATAATACATTACATAATACAGTATACGTACTTATGCGAAATATTCCCAACAAATACTTGACATTTATTAAAATTTTATAATTTATCATTAATATAGTTTTTTTAATAATTTATTTTTTTATTAATTTAATTATTTTCAATGTGCTAATTAAATAAGCCAATAAAAACACCGGTCTGAATTGAAATAAGCCCCAATTATTCATCAGAATCTTGAAATTGAATGTTTAGACTTCATTTTAGGCACTTGACACCCGCAAAAATAATAATTTACACGTAAGTGCTCAAGCTCCAAAAATTTTCGCATTTTTCAGATTTTAAATCGGGTAAAACTCGAAATCAATCAATTTTTGAGAAAAATGAAAAGATCTTTTTTGTTTAGGATGACCTAAAAATGCTAAAAACATATTTTCATGGGCAAAAAGGTGATGCTTTGGTTTTGTTACAAAAAATTGTTAATAATTTCGGCCCAAAAATTTTGCTAGGCACCCTTCTGATGGGTTTATAGGGGATAATTTTTAACAAGAATCCGCAAAGAAATCGAATTAGAACAAACAGACACAGATAGCATTAAATCCGGACCCCGGAAGTGTCATATGTTTTCGAAACGGACCCTCAGGGAATCTAATTGATGACCCCTGGCCTACGGTATAGAAGGAAGGTAACAGGGCCAGCACTACGCTTCAACCACCTATTATTACCTCTGGTTTTACCCATAGGCGGCCCTAGCCCATGTAGCGCCCGTGTGCATTCGATGCCCTGGCGCCCTTTGGTTGACGCGCAGTCAAAATTGAATAGTCGAATAGGTACCTATAATACCTGTACTAATAGTACATATAGTATTAGAGGGTATTAGGTGCTTATACTGTAAACAATAATCCAGATTCAAATAGTACAATATTCAATTATGTCGGGAGCCAATAGGTATTCACGGCGCAACAGAAAAACCTACCCAAATCTGTTAAAATAGTTAATTAAAAATGAACTTTTTTATCTATGAGGTATACACAGGTTTGAGTACACGAGTAAGTAGTACCTACTTTTTGGAGGGAATTGGTTAGATTGTTAGATGAACAAAAAAGGACAACTTTGTGATTATTTAAAAAAATAATAATTTACTAACGAATTATTACAGGACGCACATAGGCACTTTTACTACAACATATAATTATAAAAAATATACTTTTCGTGCTTTTGCATTAGCAAAATCTTGAAATAAGATCAAATACTTCAATTTTTATTTCATGTTCAATACTTACTAGTGATGAATTTGTCAATTGACTTTGCGACAATCTGGACCTTAGATAAATTTTAATTATTTTCAATTTAGAAAATGATATTTCACTTTGCACTACTGTCACTGGCAATGTGAGGTAAATTCTAAGAGCAGTGAACAAATTTGGAAACACTGAATGTAATTTATGTGTACACAAGTAATCTAAAATGAAGCTGGACCTTGAATGCTGCATCAATAAAAAAACTAGAATCGTTCGAGCTGTGAGTGTACAGAAGAATTCTGAAAATATTGTGGACGGAACACGTCACAAACAAAGAGGTTCTGAGAAAGATGAATAAAGAAATGGAAATCTTAAATACTATCAAAACAAGAAAATTGGAATATCTTGGATGGAAATATTCAAGGAAAAATACGGAGACGCATTATATTTAAGCATAGGGAGATGCAGGATATTGTGACTGCGCAACTTGAGACAATGGTACGGATGTACAGCAAATGAACTTTTCAGAGCAGCCGTCTCTAAAATCCGAATAGCTGTGATGGTTGCCGACTTCCGTCGCGGAGATGGCACTTAAACAAGAAGAATTTATAATATCCAAAGGTGTAGTAGAATCATCGATAAAGATTGGTAATAATTCTATTTCATTAAAGAGCTCAAACCTATCTACGTCTGAAGAGCCAACATGACACAATTTATTTTCTAAATCAGAACAATATATGCTCTTTTTGTATCTAACTCTAAATTCTTCCAGTATTTTAATTTTTGAAGGAACGAAAAAGTGTCATTATTTTGCTTTAAAAGTTCGAAGCGTTCGTCAAACCTAGTAATTGCGGTATCTAATAGTAAAAGTTTACTTTGAAATGTATTTTCGCGTCAGTTACTGATTCATCTTACTCATCTGAAAAAAGCTCATATTTGAAACAAAGTAAAGGACCCGCTCTTTGGCGCTTGGCGCCCCCAACATCCCGGCGCCCGTGTGCACCGCACACCCTGCACAATAGGTAAAGCCGCCCCTTTACCCAAGGTACCCATTTTATTCAGGCTGAGTCGACCTAAAGCCTATAGACATTTTAAAAATATCTAGATGTTCTCACCGGCGCTGGGTCTCCAACCCCGGCCTACCTGCGTGGAAGCCAAGCATACTACCGCCTGAGCTATCCGGGCCCCTACAGAAGATACTGATGAAATAAAAAATACTCAAATTATAAGTAATTGGCTACATCAACGTGGGTTGAATGCAAGAAGGCCAACTAGAGCATTGACCCCTTCGCCCTGCATATCGAAGAGCCAGGCGCTTGTTTGTAAAAGAAAACGTGAATCTAAACAATGAAGTAACGTGATGTTTACTGATGAGTCCAAATTTCTTCTAAATCATGTTAGTGTACGTGTTAGAGTCTGGAGAAGACCATGCAAACACTTTTTGGAATCCACAATTCAAGAAATCCAAGCCCTTGGCGGACGTTCAATTACGGTTCGGGGTGGAATAACTTTAACCCTCAGTTAGTCGCTATCGGTGTCACACACCGACGACAGAATTATTCATTCGGGATTTACAATATAACTGTTTTTTTCTATCGCCACTTTCTGTACCTCTTCCTATCAACTAACCTCGGGTTAGTGTACATTCTTACCTACTTGGGTACAGTTGTGGGAGTTTTATAGCTATTTTTGGTGCAAGACTCCGTAGCGACTAACGGTGTGGTTATTACTTTATTGGCATAACTTGCAGTTCAAGTAAATATTTAGCATCTTATTATTGCATTTTATCGGTAAGTTTTGGTCAAGTCTTATTTATAGATGTCCTTTGAAGCCGAACAAAAACGTTGGAATGGAATTATGGGAAATGGTTCCTAGCGACGATGAAAATTATTTTGACGATGAGGGAAGTGAAAATTAAAGCGGTTTTTCATTTTATATCTGTTGTTTTTCAATAAAACATTTTCAAAAATATTTTTCAGTCTATACACAATATAAAATATTTGTACGAATTTTATAGCAATAACTATTTTTTTAAATTGTCGGTCTCTGACACCGTAGCGACTCTTGATGCTCCGTTTATCCTAGCGACTAACGGAGGGTTAAGGCCGCACCTACATTGGATCCGTATTCCTCCGATTCGATCCGATCCGATCCAATCCGTAATTGGTTTGAAAACAAACTCATGGTATAAGGCCGATGCCACATTATGCGTTTTGACCGGATGCGGTGAAAACGCATCCGTTTCCAACGCAACCGGACCGACCTGTCACACTATGCGTTTAGTCTGGTGCAGTTTGTAAGAGCGTACCGATAACTCAAAACACATCCGTCTCCAACGCAACCGGACCGATCTGTCACACTATGCGTTTTCACCGGATGCGGCGGAAACGCATCCGGTCAAAACGCATAATCTGACATCGGCCTTAAATGGCTGCACCTGCATTGGATCCGTAAATCGCCCGACATCGAACGATTGATAAAGAAGCTACAGCATAGAAGCAGTTCGGCGTCGGTCGATATCGGTCCGGATCAGAGAAAAACGGATCCAATGTAGGCGCCGCAATTTAATACTATGGTTTTATTTTTTATTCCGACGTCAGATTGGATCGGATCGGAGAAATACGGATCCCATAATGTAGGTACCGCCTAAGTGGTCGTAGTGGTAGTTAGGGTCGATTCTCACTATACCTCCCGTTTACTTTCCATAACCATTCCATACACTTCCCATTAAAATTCTATTCTCACTATACGTTCCGTTTACTTCCCATACCCGTTCCATACACCTTCCATTAATTTAACCACCATTCTCACTAGACGTCGCGTTTACTTTCCCTATGTAATATTCCACACATTTTGTACCGGTTTGGTAACATTTTACCCTAAATTTTTGATTCGAATACACGTGTTTTTTCCGGCTTGATGAAATATGTGGTCTGAAGAAAATTTAATAATAGAAATGTAAAATATACATGCGGACCAATGTAAAAAAGGTTATTTCACATTTGTCTTCTTACCGGTGCGCCGCGGCGTGAGAAATACAAAATAAGATTTACTATTTTATTTGGGCATAAGCCACAATTCGAGTTTGAAATCAAGTTTACTTGACGTTTCGACTTTCACTTCGGAAATCGTTATCAATATAAAAAACATTCATAAATTAAAAATGTATCTTTGTTTCTGGTGAAGCAACGCAGTTGGAACGAGCAGATAATATATTATAATTGTGTCACCGGAAAGCGAAAAAGGTAACGCACAACTTGGAAGAACCTATAGATTTCTATCTTCATTTCTGGTGAAGCAACGAAGTTGTAACAAGCAGATATATTATAATTGGGTCACCAGAAAGCGAAAAAGGTAACGCACAACTTGGAGGAGCCTATAGTTTTCTAACTTCGCTTGTGGTGAAGCAACGGAATTGGAACAAGCAGATATATTATAATTGGGTCACCACAAAGCGAAAAAGGTAACGCACAACTTGGAGGAGCCTATAGTTTTCTAACTTCGCTTGTGGTGAAGCATCGGAGTTGGAACAAGCAGATATATTATAACTGGGTCACCAGAAAGCGAAAAAGGTAATGCACAACTTGGAGGAGCCTATAGTTTTCTAACTTCGCTTGTGGTGAAGCAACGGAGTTGGAACAAGCAGATATATTATAATTGGGTCACCAAAAAGCGAAAAAGGTAACGCACGACTTGGAGAAGCCTATAGTTTTCTAACTTCGCTTGTGGTGAAGCAACGCAGTTTGAACAAGCAGATATATTATAATTGTGTCACCGGAAAGAGAAAAAGGTAACGCACAACTTGGAAGAGCCTATGGTTTTCTAACTTAACTTATGGTGAAGCAACGGAGTTGGAACAAGCGAATATATTATAATTGGGTCACCGGAAAGCGAAAAAGGTAACGCACAACTTGGAAAAAGCTATAGTTTTCTAACTTTGTTTCTGGTGAAGCAACGCAGCTTAATCAAGCAGATATATTGTACTTGTGTCACCGGAAAGCAAAAAAGGTAACGCACAACTTGGAAGAGCCTATAGTTTTCTAACTTCGCTTCTGGTGAAGCAACGGAGTTGCAACAAGCAGATATATTATAATTATGTCACCGGGAAGCAAAAAGGTAACGCACAACTTGGAAGAACCTATAGTTTTCTAACTTCGTTTCTGGTGAAGCAATGGAGTTGGAACAAGCAGATATATTATAATTATTGTGTCACCAGAAAGCGAAAAAGGTAACGCACAACTTGGAAGAACCTATAGTTTTCTAACTTTGTTTCTAGTGAAACGACGCAGTTGGAACAAGCAGACATATTATAATTGTGTCACCGGAAAGCGAAGAAGGTAGTCACTGAAATGTTCAGGACTATATATATCCCAGGATGTATAAACGAATGGACACTAAATAGAAGAAAATAGAATGGAACAACCACATAGCAGAATAGAGAGACACGTGTGGTCAAAATAGCAAGAAATAAATCACCAATCGATAGAAGTATCGGCCGAACAAGCAAAAGATGGAGTGACAATATTCCGTAGAGGTTATCCATCCGCCGATGAACCAGCGGAATTGCTTAAGAAGATATTGGATGAAGAAAATATTTCAATTCCTTGGCAACAGCCGGCCAAAATATTGCCGTCTTTAAGTGTATTAGGTATCACTGTATTTTTTATTTTCAAAATTAAAAAGTCATCTCAGACAAGTTCTATAAATTTTTTATTGTCCAAATTTTTCTCAACATGTATTCCCCCTATCCATAACCGCTATGTATTCCCCCAATTCATACTCTACCCGACAAGTCACTCCTTGTCGTAGAAAAAAATACGTGACTGAACCGCGAGGTAATAGCAATATTCACATTATCCATAGGGTATCCGAGACGTCGCCGAAAAATACGTGGCCGATATTGAACGCAAAGCTTCGGGAATGGTAGGTAAACGTAACGGAAAGTGGGCATATACTATATGATTTGTATTTAATAATATTTTATGGAAACGGAATGCCATGGGTATGGAAAGTAAACGGGAGGTATAGTGAGAATCGACCCTTATTCGGCGAGGAGCAATGACGGGAGAGCGGTACATTAACGATGTACTTTAACCACATGTTGACCAATTTGTTGAAAATATGGGTCCAGAATTATTTATCCTTCATTAAGGTAATGTGAGACACATTATCTTAGAGAGTACTATTGTACTATATATTATTTTGCTCTACTTTATCTATTTATTTAGATTGATTAGCAAATTCTTAATTTAATTGATTATTCAATTATTTCATTTACTGCCTATGTAAAAACAAAACTAAATTCAAATTAACTTTTCAAATCAATTTTATTCTCAGAGCTAATTTTGTATTTGATACAATACCTGTGATCTGTGGCTTTTAGTATCTCTAGTTGCCTTCTTCTTCCAGGGTGGAAACTGGGAAATTGAAAAGACTCAAAATCATATAAAAGTAATATATTGTTTTTATCAAATAAGCCGTGTAGATATGATTCAAAAATACTAAAATTTAACTTTGTTGCAACAATTTCTAATAAATTAAACTCTAATTCTGATATCTCCTTGTTTTGACAAAAAAAAATTATTTAATTAATTTATTATTTACTCATACTAAATTTAATGAATTTTACTTTTCTTCTTTTGAATTGATTTTTCAAATTTGAAAAGACTAACTGCGTTCAAAAAAAATGTTCAATAAACAAATATGGTTTTGATATAAACAAATTTTCTCCATTCCGACAAATGATTTGACTAACCTTTTTGTTTCTTCACTCCCTCGTTTTCTGAATTGCGCCGTTCTTGATTCTCCCAACACGTACTCTCTGGATGTTGCGAAAACGTCCCTCACGTCCAAACTGCTTCCAAGAAAAACACACAGGATTTGCTCGAATTCTACTACTTAGTTTTCCTTGCTCGATATCTTGTGCACAAAAGGATAATAATCAGCTACTCGTTCTAGACAAAACAAAGGAATCTACCTCGGACCAGGAAAATTAACTCTTCAACCGGTGGACAATTTGGTTTCAACTTCATTCTGCTCGCAAAGGCTGATCACACCACTCTACACTGATTACACACTTTTAAAAACTCGACTGCCTTCTATCGATGTTCATTACACAGTACCCCTTATTTCTCTCTCAAATCCAGACTCCAACATTCATTATCCCTACTCCCGATATTTTCCATCCAATCAACAACAACCTCTCTTAAACCATTTATTTCTTAAGAAACCAAATATTCTTCCACATAATTTTTCCAATTTGTTAAATTTCAAGAAATATCATAATTAGTTCTTTTCTACTTTCTACTTTTACATCTAAAAACTAATACAATTTGTTTACCAAATAAAAAACAAAAACCTTCCCGGAAAGAACTTAAAAACGTCATTGTTCCCGTCAACGCTCTGTCCACTTTCTAATCACCGAATTGTTTGTTAATGTCCCGTCCATTTCGTCAAATCATTACCACTAATGGTTTTCATTTTTCCGAAAAACTTATTTAATAGCAAAATTAAATTCTATACAATTTTGGTAATATACAGGGTGATGAAAAACTATCATCTTATGGGTTTTAATATAAATTTATTTTTTTTAATTTCTTAAAAAAACAATTCTACAACAATATAATAGTACCGATTGTACCTATTGTGAGACAAAATTATTTAGCTACACACTATATTCAGGTGACCGTGGTACCATCGAAAAATCTCAAATTCTCTAAAAATCATTAAGGATACAACAGAAGACGAAAAACCGGTTGGCAAACCATTCTGCCATATGTGAAGGAATGTCGACTATTTTACAAAGTATCGTTAAAAAATCGAGAAGTATACGGGATTCCATGCGGGGATTGTGAAAATTCGTATATCGGACAACCTAACCGAAGAATCCATGTTGAGACGAAAAGAACACCGGAATGCCATCGAAAGGTAAGAAAAAAGGTAGTCCCTTGCATAACACGTCGCAAATACAGGACATACAATAAACCTGAACGAAGCTACGATATTCGCTAATATAGAAATAAAAAAACACGTGAAATCAGAGAAAAAAAATGTCGTCAAAATATTGTTTTTCCGAATAACCAAAATTATTAAATACGAAATCAAACCCGGAAAATTCAAATGTATATTAATGATACTACATGTACATGGAGTACCCCAAAATGGTACCCCATTTTGCTCATTTAAAGTACGCCTCAGCGTGTTTAAATCCAACTTCCAAAAAGGCACGTGTTTTAAAGTTATCATGGCAACATCAACGGTCTTAAATAGTGATCTCACTTGACAGGAGTACATACCTTGTAACGTCCTGTACATGCGTATTGTACATACACTAAATAAAATGTAAATAATATTTTACTAACAAATCTTTCAAAAGTATTCAAATATTTGAAAATATTAATCTTTTAAATGAATGTGAGAAGTGCAGTTGGTATTGTTTGAAATATTTATACTTCCGTTTTTTAAATTAGAGGAAATACTGTACAAATTAATACTACCGATATTCTCGGAAGCCAATGAGGTTGTACTTCCATTAATGGCACGCCCAATATTGTACGAAACACTCTTCTTATTTATTTCCATATTAATTATTGTTAGTTTCCATATCAACTAAAGGTATATTGATGTACATAACAAACTCAGCCATTTAATATTATTAGCTCTTATTTCAAGAGTAAGTATGCAAGGCAGATCAACAACAGATGCAATTTTCATTGTAAGGCAACTGATGGAAAATACAGGAATAAAGAGACCAACGCTCATATGGTATTCATTGATCTTGATAAAGCATATGATAGAGTTCCTCGAGAGATTCTCTGGTAGGCACTCAATAAGGAAGGAGTCCCTGACGAATATGTAAAGACTGTGAGAGATATGTATGAGGGAGTAACGACTAGTGTTATTACAGGTGTGGGAGAGACTGATAAATTTCAGGTGAAATTAGGATTGCACCAAGGCTCGGTTCTTAGTCCTTATTTATTCTCATTAGTTTTGGACCAGATAACAGCGAAACTACAGGGTAGCATTCCATGGTGCCTAATGTATGCTGATGATGTAGTGTTAATAGGAAATAGTGAAAGAGATTTAGAACAAAAATTGGAACAGAGGGAACAAGCTCTGGAGGGAAAAGGTTTAAAACTTAGTAGAACAAAAACAGAGTATTTGGAATGTTCATTTAAAGATGAAGTTACTATAAATAAAATGGTACCTTTGGATGTTAAAATGATTGTGAAAAGCAATAATATTAAGTACCTAGGAACGGTATTACAGAGTAATGGAGAAATAGATGGAGATGCATGCAGTAGAATTAGGGCTGGGTGGATGAAGTGGAAAGAAGCGAGTGGTGTGTTGTGTGACAGAAAAATTCCAATAAAGCTGAAGGGAAAATTTTATAAAACAGCCATAAGACCGGCTATGATCTACGGAACTGAATGTTGGGCAGTGAAAAGAAAGAAGAACAATGAATGCATGTGGCGGAAATGAGAATGCTTAGATGGATAAGTGGAGTGACAAAGAAGGATAAAATGATAAATGAGTATATTAGGGGAAGTCTAGGTGTGGCACCAATTGATGCCAGAATGAGAGAGCATAGGTTAAGATGGTTTGGTCATGTTTAACGTCGAGACGTTAATCATCCAATACGGAGAATAGCTGAAGTGCAGATTACTGAATGGAGTAGGAGAGGAAGACCAAAGAAGACCTGGGGGGAGACGATAAGGCAGGACATGTTGGTAAAGGGGATTAACATTGATATGACCCAAGATAGAATTGTGTGGAGAAATGTAATTCGGGAAGCCGACCCCGCATATGGATAAGGCAAAGAGAATAATGATGACGATTTCAAGACTAAGTTTTCGTGGATAACTGGTCTTAAAAACTGTTCTAGTCTTTAAAATTGCTCTATTTAGAGCACTCACTATTACATATTATATTTATATAATATATATTATATAATTTGTCCTATATTATGAAATTATGAGATTTATCTATTCTCTATGAAATAATAACTGGATTAAATAATTGAGCTTTAGCTGGAAGTTCATTACTGGACTATATGGCTCTTTTCACCAATGGAAGGTATGGAAATATATTAAATGGATATTCTTTATCGCCGGATTCCCAGCATAGTCTCATGGAATTGATTGGAATAGTTCATTAATAAATTTCATTAAAACATTATATTATGGGTCGTCTGAAAGTTAATTTGGATTAAAACTGATCTATTTGACATAATTGCGAATATCTCTTAGAAGACTACGAGCCGGTATAGGTGAAATTTCCTAATCATTTTAGGCACTATAAGAGCATATCATTTAAATAGTAGAACCTGAAAGAATACGTATGAACACTGTTCCGTCACTTTTTAGTGGGACATGCGTCGACAGTGGCGCATCAAACTTTCTACTTGTGGACGGGATAAATAAATTAAAGGCTACCCTCCCTCACTCTCAGAATTAAATTTTTTTCATTTTTTTAAGTTCTATGTAATTAAGTCAAAACGGTAAACAGGTGTATGTTTTCAAAAAAACTTTTGATAGTGTGTAAAAAATATTTTATTATCAGCTAAGTACTTTCGACAACAATCAAACCTAGGAGAAATATCATTTGATAAGCTCAGAGTTCGAAAGCTGTTATTAAAATTAAAAATCTTATTGATTAATTCAGACAAATAACAAATATTTACTTGTTTACAAATATGTAAACAATGAACGAAAACTCAAGAATACCTAAAAGTAATGTTCAAAAAACTTTCATAAATTGTTGGGTATACTGTATACTAAACCAAAATTACTAAAGAAATTTCTTAAAAATAGGATCAAATTTACAATTTAATTGAATCTGGGTGTTAACACAGTTTTGAGGGTTTCTTTTCATTTCTCTACTTATTTCTAGATCTTCTAGTAGATTCATTTTGGTATAGTTATTATAAGGTATGTTGTGTAAGATCCTACTTAAATTGTTCTCTATTCTAGTTAATGTTAAGTCTAGAAAATAAATAGAATTGTTAGACTCTGTTTCTAAAGTGAAAGTTATGGCTGGATGTAAATTATTGAGTGAAACTAGAATATTTTCTGCATCTGAGGAATTTCCATCTATAATAGCTAACACATCATCCACTTTTCACGACTTTTCACTCTCCACTTTTCCACTTTTCGCTTTCACGATCCACTTTTCACATTCATCCGTTTTCACTTAAGAAACAAAGTCTAACAGTTCTATTAATTTTCTAGACTTAACATTAACTAGAATAGAGAACAATTTAAGTTTTTCAGTCTTTAGAAAACCAACTCAGACTGACCATACTATCCCTAGATCTTCGAATCATCCTTTTCAACAGAAGATGTCTTCTTTTTATTGCTATATCCATCGTTTACTTAGCTTACCATTATCAGATACAAATTTTACTTCTGAATTGGATATTATTAAACAACTTGCACATAGTAACGGTTACTCCCCTACTTTGGTTGATAACATTCTCAACAAATTAAGGAATAAAGAAACAGATCTCTAGCTTATATTGCGACCCCGGACAACTCCAACTCAGCAGTTATGTATAGATCTATATCATACATAGGTTATCATTCAGACAATATAGCAAAAATCTTAAATAACATTCCTAACTTAAAACTTTCATTTAAATGCAAAGATAACATCAAGTCAATTTTTTCTCATACTAAAGACAAAATTAAAAAAATTTCAAAAAGTGGCATTTATAAATTGTCATGTGGTGAATGCCCTGTGACCTACGTGGGTAGAACGATGCGACCTTTGGATACTCGTATCAAAGAGCATATATGTCAAAGATCGATAAATCTAGCTTTGGTCATCATTTACATGCATCGAAACATAGCTTTAGTCCACAAAGAGATAGTAGGATCTTACACAACATACCTTATAATAACTATACCAAAATGAATCTACTAGAAGATCTAGAAATAAGTAGAGAAATGAAAAGAAACCCTCAAAACTGTGTTAACACCCAGATTCAATTAAATTGTAAATTTGATCCTATTTTTAAGAAATTTTTTTAGTATTTTTGGTTTAGTATACAGTATACCCAACAATTTATGAAAGTTTTTTGAACATTACTTTTAGGTATTCTTGAGTTTTCGTTCATTGTTTACATATTTGTAAACAAGTAAATATTTGTTATTTGTCTGAATTAATCAATAAGATTTTTAATTTTAATAACAGCTTTCGAACTCTGAGCTTATCAAATGATATTTCTCCTAGGTTTGATTTCATCTAACTTCTACACTTGGTCAAACTATAACAGTTTTGTTTTTTGGAAGAATTTTGATAATTTTTAATATACATGTTGGCGTTTCACTTCAATAGTAATAATAGAAAAATTTTTTGAAAATTTAACTTTAGAATTTAGTATCTTAACTTTAATTTCATTTAACCGATACATGGCTTTTTAGTCATTTTCAATTTTTAATTAATATTTATGAACATAGAGGTCGCATAAGATTGTAGTTCCTTCTTTATCATTTTAATAAATGACAGTCTTCCTCATCTGGTCTGCTGTTCACGTGGGCTCGAAATGGTTTGACTCAGCCATGTTGTCTCACTAATTAATAAAAGAATTTAGATGTGATTTTATTCACTTTAAAGGGTTATTATACCCTACATCTGTGGCTTTTGCCCAGTATACATGTTTTTTATTGTGTTGTTTAGCAATTGCTCTTCTATGAAGGTTTTATAAGAGGACGTAAGTTTTTCACTTATTTTTTTATATTAAAAAATCTTATCTTAAATATGTCCTTTTAGGAAGCGCTGATGATGACACGTTATGTGTCGAAAATACTTAGCTGATAATAAAATATTTTTTACACACTATCAAAAGTTTTTTTGAAAACATACACCTGTTTGCCGTTTTGACCTATTTAGAAGTGTGTACAAGTCTTGCAGTCTTTTCCAATTCTATGTAATTAAAACTAAAACTCAGTGTAATTTTAACCAAACAGCCCCTCCCCTCCCTCCCAAAAAATTTTCATTTTTCGTTTTTCTTTTTTACGTGGGATACAATCCATTTTAAAATTTCAAAAAATTCACAGGCATAGTTTGAGGCTTTTATAAAACATGTCAATTTTTTATAGATCCATAGGTTGAGTGTGCATAACCTCAAAAAATTGTTTTAATTTGTTTTTTTTTAACAAAGCGTATACAATTTTTTTGAGATGGCTGGAGGTCTATATTTTTTTCTAGTTTTTTTTTTATTTTATCAAACACTATATTCTTAAATTTTTTCAGATGTTTCCATAAGGTTTCCACTTTCAAAAATCCAAAAAACCGTTTTTTTGGGGGGTTTTGGCGATTTTCCGTAGTTTATAGACTTCAAAATATTTCAAAACAATGTCTTATTAATATGTTATATGTAAATTAAAGTAAATAAGTCTTTTAGAATATTAATCAAAATGGGAGACACATGTTCCAACCCCCAAAAGCCCCCTAAAATCCAGTTTTTCCTATTTTTTAAGATAGCGACCCTTACGGAAAATCTGAAAAAAGAAATTAGAAATATAGGTTTTTCTAAAATACAACAGAAATTAGGCCTACAGCCATCTCCAAAACAGTTCTATATTTTTTACAAAAAAAAGTTAAAAATATTTTGTGAGGTTATCTACACTCAACCTACATATCTATAAAAAAATAGACATGTTTTGTAAAAGCCTCAACTATGCCTGTGAATTTTTTGAAATTTTAAAATTGATTGCATCCCACCTAAAAAAAATAAAAACCAAAAATGAAGTTTTTATGGTGGGGGAAACGGGAATGTGGTGGTGGGTTAAAATTAAGCTGGGTCTTATTTTAGCTTTTAATTTATTTATCCCGTTCATAAGCGTGAAAAGATTGATGCGCCAATGTCGACGAATGTCCCACTAAAAAGTGACGGCACAGGGTTCATACGTTTCTTTTGAGGTTCTCCTATTTAAGTTATAGGCTCTTATCGTGCCTAAAATGATTAGCAAATTTCATCTATATTGGCTCCTATTCTATCTGTTTCAATTGAGGGCGTAATCGCAAAATTTTGGCTCCAATGGTTTTTCAATACATTCATTTTTTCTGAGAAAACTAAAAAATATTTTTGAAAAATTTAAACGCAGAATGAAAGATTACGTTATTACCGAGGGCCGAAAGTTCCTTAGAATAAAAAAAGTTTCTTTTGAATGAGATACTTGAAATTAAAAACAACATTAAATTTTCTGTTTTATTTCACCCCTGTAACTTATTAAAATAAACATTGTAGAAGCAGTAGAAGTTTTCACGGCTTTTCGCCCTCGGTGATAACGTAATCTTTCATTCTGCGTTTAAATTTATCTAAAACACGTATTAGTTTTCTCAGGATTCGAAAAAATTAATTATTTTAAAATGCATTGTAGCCGAAATTTGGCGCCTACTCCCTTAATTTCTTACATTTTGTTGTAAATAAATATCTATATACATTGTGTAAGTAAAATTACCTAATGATAAAAGTAGAAAATATGTATATAAATTAGTTTGTTGTTTTATAAAATAATTAGTAAAATATTGTATAATTGAATATGATTAATTATATTAATTAAATGTAATTGAACATATTATTATTATAATTAAACATTGCAAAAACAGTTTGCAATATATAGACCTGGATCCCGTGTACCGAAAAAAAATTGATTAACAGCAAGCTGAAAATTTGTTTAGTTTAACGGTGTCTAGTCGGACAAACTTTGATGTATGAGAACACTGGAACAGGGAAAGTTTTAATTGTGGAACAGGTTAAACATTTGGAACGTTAGACTACGAAAACGTTCCATGTATTTTGTCGGACTGGTGTTTATCACCAACTGAGAATTTTAATGAGTGGAACACAAAAGAACATATCAAATGACAGCCATCATGTTCATGTTGGTTAGTAATAGCAGTCTGATTTTTGCATGAGACTTTAATTAAAGAGTATCAAACTAAATCAAAATCCATCAAATTCCAAATCAATTGGATATTCTGTCCGACCAAATACATGGGACGTTTTCGTAATCTGACGTTCCAAATTTTTAAACTGTTCCACGATTAAAACTTCCACTGTTCCAGTGTGTTCCAGTGTTATCGTACATCAAAGTTTGTCCGACTAGACACCGTTAAGCTTTTAACAAATTTTCAGCTTGCTATTAATCAACTTTTTTTGAGTGTAGTATGGGATCAAGGCCTAATCGTTTTGAGTGTGGAAGTGTGATTGAATTTATCGTTAATATTTAATTTGAATTTCGGAATATACAGTGAAAAATTAATTACAAAAATTATTTCATTACGTTAATGGTAGGGGAGCCGAAGCGGGATTTTTGCAGTTACTCGAGCGCGTCAGAAAATCACATGCGGAGAAACCCCTTTTTATCTAATTTTTTGCATTATTTCTTGTCCCAATCTAAATTAATATTGTTCATATTTTTGATTAAGACAGGACTAACTTGCAGCTGAGAGACTTAGCTAGGCAAAACGTCTCTCTCTCTCTCTCTCTCTCTCTCTCTCTCTCTCTCTCTCTCTCTCTTGTCGTTTCCCCATTACTAAGGATCGTGCCTTCTTCCAATATTCCTAACAATGTTTCTCCATTGGTCTCTATCTTCATGTGCTCTAAGAGCTTCGCAGAATGAGTTTCCAGCTGAATTCTTTATTTGGTCGGACCATCTAGTTGGTGATCGTCCTCTTGATCTTTTCCCCAGAACGTTTCCAGAAACAATTAATCTCTCCAAACTGTCGTCACCTCTGCGAACCACGTGACCAAAGAATTGCAGTACTCGTTGCAGACATATTGTGAACAGCTTTTTTTTTATTCTTGAGTTGGTTTAGAATGAAAACGATTGTCTTATGAGCTGTCCAAGGTATGCGCAGCATTCTTCTCCAGCACCACATCTCAAAGACATCAATTTTTTGGCGCTCGCATGCGCAAGAGTCCAAGTCTCTGCTCCGTATAGAAATATTGAGAATACAAGAGCATTCACCAGTCTCATCTTGATATTTTGAGAGATAGATTTGTCTTTCCAAACTTTAGTTAGGCGACTGATCGCATTTTTTGCCATAACAATACGTCTCCGAACTTCTGCTTCACAGTTACCATCGTTAGTTATACTAGACCCGAGATAGACAAAGATCGACAGAAACGTAGACGATAATAATAATTTAGACGACTCCAATAGTTAAGAGGCTATATTAGGGCGTTATAGAGACGAAATACGCGTTCCAAGATTGCAGTTTTCATTTTAAATGTTTTGTTGAGATATTTGGCAATATAACTAGTAAAAAATGGTGATACAGAGCTCAATTTGATAAATATGTTAGCATGTGGAAATTACTCTATAATCAAATATAATATTTCAAAAACGAGTCCATAGCGCCATTAACAAGAACAAAACAATACACTCTCTTCAAATAAACTATTTATCCCACGCCTAGGTTTTGTGTCACATCGGAACTATTAAAATCGTTTATCGATAATAAGAAATCGAACTTAACTGACTGATTTGTTAACATTTAGCACACCTGTAAGTATAAGGGCAAAAACAGACGAACCCCTCTACAGTGCTACGCTGTGGATCAACAAAGTAGTTTCCGGTGGTTGGCCGTAAATTCTTATGTAAATTAAGAGACAGTGGTCAGCCACAGTCTAATCATCGGAAACTACTTTGTGGATCCACAGAGTAGCGCTGCAGTGCAGTGTGGTCCATCCGTTTTTGGGCTAATATTATCAACTGTGTCTTCGTCTTTGATAGTGCCTTACTTTCTTTATTTTTTCGTGTCTGGATCCAACTACAGTTTTTTTATCCAATATCGGGCTATGTCTACACCCTTTGTATTTGCAAGCCAAAAATCATCTAGGGTGCACTGTGATTGGCAAAGTCTGCATACTCTCAGGTGCTCCACGTTCTGTTTTTCCCCACATTCACAAAGTGCGTCGTTATCTGTCTTGATGCCCCATTTAATGAGGTTCTGTTTTATAGGGGCAACACCTGTGCGTACGCGGTTGAGTGTCCGCCAGGTTCTCCAGTCCAGGTTCATTCCACCAATCGTTCTGGATGTAGGGGGAACAGTTTGGGTGGTTCGATGCTGACGTTTCTCATAAACTTTTTCCTTGATTTAAGTCGGCTGGTTCCTGGCGGTTCGTCAAAACCGTATAATTGGTGCTTTTTATTCTACATGTTTTATTTAACGCCGTGGTGACTTGTTGGGTGTGTCTAGATCTACCCCAGACGGGACAAGCATATTCCTCTGTTGAGAAACATAAGGCCTCGGCTGTTGACTTTAAGACCTGGGGGTTTGCACCCCACTTGCTCACTACAAGTTTCCGGAGAAGGTTGTTTCTCGTAAAAACCTTTTGTCTTGTGCTCTGACAGTGGAATTTGTACGTTAGCGACCGGTCTAATATCACTCCAAGATATTTGGGCCTATCAGTATGTTCCAAGAGTTGCCCCTCCTAAGAAACATTCAGTTTTATATGCGCCAGATGGTTTTTGAGATGGAATGCACATACTTGGGTTTTAGTAGGGTTTGGCTATAATAAGTTTTGTTTGTAGTCAGCTGACATCATGTTTAAAGTATCTTCCATTGTCGACTCTATTTGTGTAAGTGTTTTCCCCTTTACGGCGATACCAAGGTCGTCAGCGTAAACAAAACTCTCAGTCTGTGGGTGCATTGGTTGGTCGTTGGTGTAGATGTTAAATAGGAACGGCGCCAGAAGGCTTCCTTGAGGTAGGTCATTTTTTGGGTTCTCCATCTACTCTTCTTTTCATTTAGCACAACGTAGAAGCGTCTATTATACAACAGTGATCTAATGATATTATTGTGATCTAATGATAGTGCTATGTTAGCCGACACACTTTTGCCAAAGGTTCGCTGAACTTTCAAAAAACGGTGCGGCTACTATCTCTCGAATTAATTTTGATGACGCGATGATGCAGTCTTCACCCTATTCGAGAAAGGAGCCAAGGAAATTGGTCTTAAGGTCAACGAGGACAAGACCAAGTACATGGTGGTTACGATGAACCCAAGACCAATGGTTAGACAAAACATAACAATTAATGAATACAACTTTGAAGTCGTCAAAGAATTTAAGTACCTGGGAGCGATCATAACATCTGAAGATAAATATGAAAAGGACGTGGCAGCCAGGATAATTGCAGGTAACAGGGCATATGGTTCATTAATAACCGTACTTAAATCAAAAATACTCTCAAGACCACCAAAAATAAGAGTATATTATGACGCCTATCGTTACAATTTGCTGAATACTTAAAAAATTTAGCAACTATTGGAACTAATATTAAGTAAACTTTAAGAAAATATTATTTGCTCGACCGCGCCAGATGATAAAACTAATTAACCTCCTCTCTTTTCCTAAAACGTTTCACAATCATGCAGTAGTTAGAAAAAAGACGTAATGCCTGCGAAAATTTCCGCCAAGCGGCAAAAGAAAACAAAAAGATCAGTCCCGGTTCTCAGTGCAAGAAAAGGAATTGTAATTATAAATGGGAAGGTACATAAATTTCACCTGAGGCAAAACCTTTTTGTTCGAATTATATGCGAATAAAGAAAATTTGCAGAATTTTTTCTTTACTAACATTAACCAGTTTCTCTTTAGCGTATTTATATTCTTCTGTATTTAAGAGTAAATGCAAAAAAAGAAAATTATTGCCATTGTGTCGGATTTATCTTTCATATTACGTTTACGTTTCAATTTAAAAGAAAAAATTTATATACTGAGAAAAAGGGTGAAGACATTAAAAAATATATTTATTTTTTATTGGAAAAAAGAGCGTGGCACTTGGAGAATGCCGACAGAAGTGAACAGTTCTTATAGCGCGTCATTACTATAATGTATTTTAATGAAATTTTATTTTATTCTATTCGATTCTATTCGATTCGTTGCGATCCGAATCGATTGGCTAGACTACGATCCTCAATTCTATTAAATTTTGTTTAATCGTATTTAATTTTATTTGATCAATACCTAAAAAATTAAAACAACTCTGAACCCAGTCTACATACACATTTCTAAAACTTTGGTCTTACCACAGAAATGTGTCGCACTATATTTTTCGGAAAAACTTAACAAATCACCTCCTTTAGGGCTAAGCCACCCCGAAGCCAATGAATAATTAAAAATTCGGAATATATGTTTAGTTTTAGTATAAAAATATTTGTCGCACTATAATTATTAAAAAAAAAACAAATCAGCCCCTATAGGATTTAAATCACCCTAAACCCAGTCAATAATAATAAATTCGTTATCCGTACTAAGATTTATCATAAAAACATGTGTCGCATCATATTCTTTGAAAATTTTTTAAAAAATCACCCCCATATGGCTGAAACCACCCCAATCCCAGCCAACCATAGCAAATTTGTAATCTAGAGAGTCTATCTATTTTCTATGCATAAATTCTATGTGCATATTTCCTCTCGTTAATTCCTATTTTAGTGCATTCTTTCGCGGTTTTTGCTCTAAATTTTAAAGAACCGCTTGGATTGACATGAAGTTTGGCATACGCATAGCTTATATGTCAAAGAAAAAAAGTGATATTGTGCCGATGTGTGCTTTGGCCCTGGGGGTGACTTTCACCCCCTCTTGGGGGTGAAAAAATATAAGTCCAAAATAAGTCCGGAAATTGATAAACTGACTAATTTTAAGCAACTTTTGTTCTATAGAACTTTTTCGCCAAATCAACACTTTTCGAGTTATTTGCGAGTGAATATGTTCATTTTTCAACAAAATAACTACATTTGTAGACGGTTTTTCGCACATAACTCAAAAAGTAAATATTTTGTCGAAAAAAACTTTCTTATCAAAAATATGGCCTGTAAAAAAAAGTAAAAAAAAATGGTGTAGGCGTCAGGTCTCTGGACCTCGTAAAGCCACAGTAATAGCCAATGAAAAATAGATTCGTATTCACCAAATAGAATATTTTGAAGTGAAATATCCAAAAAATTAAGCACTTTTTGGGAAAAATCCATTATAACTTTTTTAAAGTGTCTATAAAGAGCTTTATTTCTGTTTTTATAAAAAGTTTTTATCATTAAATTTAAGCAAGTTACGCTCAAAATAAAGTTGGTCCCTTTTGTTTTGGAAAAAAAAATCGGGAAAACCACCCCCTAATTAGCAACTTAAATGAAATAAATCGTTACCGCTCCATAAATTATTTTACTTATGTTGTGTTTATATGATTTGTTAGTTTCATCGATTCAAAGTGCTTATTTCTGAAAGAATTTGGGTTTAAATTAAAATTTTTAAAAATTTTAATTTTGAAAAATATGATTTTTTTCAAAATAACTTAAAAATTATTAGAGATACCAAAAATCTCGAAAGGCAAAAAAGTCAGCATTGCTTTTCTGAATATCATGTATTTTTTTGTTTTTCTGTTACACAAAAATTAATTAAGATTTGGTGTTTCTAAATCTGCATACATTCGTGATCAGTGCCTCGTTCAACCCCTTTTAACTACAGCACTTTCAAAAATAGGGACTTTGAACCGATGAAACTTACAGGCCATATAAACAATACATACGTGAGGCAAGAAACTTGTAAAGTCGTAACGAATAAGTTCATTTGAGATGCTAATTAGGGGATGATTTTCCCGATTTTTTTACCAAAAAATAGGGAATAACTTTATTTTGAGCGTAACTTGTTTACTTTTGATGCTAGAAATTCTTTTGTAAAACAAAAATGAAGCTTTTTTAAACAGTTTAAATATGTTGTAATAAGTTTTCCCCGAAATGTGCTTCATTTTTGGTTATTTCACGTTAAAGTATTCCATTTTAAATTTTGCGAATATGAACCTATTTTTAATTAGCTATAACTCTGCTTCTACTAAATATACAGACGTGATATATACACCATTTTTTTAAATATTTTACAGGCTATATTTTTACTACAAATATTTTTTCGACAAAATACTTACTATTTGAGTTATTTGCAAAAAACCGTCTAAAAGCGTGGTTATTTTGTTGAAAAAATGAACATATTCACTGTCAAATAACTCGAAAAATATTGACTTAGTGAAAAAACTGTATAGAACAAAAGTTACTTAGACTTAGTCAGTTTATCCATTTCCGGACTTACTTTGGACAAATATTTTTTCACCCCCAAGAGGGGGCGAAAACACCCCCGGGGCAAAAGCACATGTCGGCACAATACCACTTTTTTTCTTTGACTTGTTAGCTATATGTATGCCAAATTTTATGTCAATCCAAGCGGTTCTTTAAAATTTAGAGGTTTTGCAATATTTTACCGTTAAAGAACGGACTATTTCATTGGCCACTATCTTTACTTTTTAAAAAAACTTTTGTTAATAATTTTTGTTTATTGATTGAGTCAAACATCCATACATTGGAAAAGTCTGGGGATATTTTTAGAAAGAGGCGTAATTTCGTCTTTAGTTATTTTTGATAAATAATAATAGATTTGTAGTGATTAATAGTATTTAGTTTACAAGAAAATTTGTTAAAATATCATAACTAACGAGAATGCCTTTAAGTGCAATTAAATCTATATTTATCATAAACAAAACTAGCCCAATCATTTGCATCACAGTTTTCATATTTCTGACACTACATACTCTAATCTTGCAGCGCGTTTACATCTGGAGATATGTGGACATCTCAATGACCTTCGAATAATGGAGATTGGATTTATGGACACGATTTCTTACAGCATCACGGCTTATAGTTACCTGGTGTGCCTGCTACAAGTCGCTAATAAATTCGGGTGCTGGTGCTATAATTTATTGTTAGTTGACTTCTAGCGATTAACACTAAAAATCGATAACTGCAGCACGACTGCAGTTCCAGTGCGCTGACGTCCCGAATATAGGGATGGGAAAAACATACCGGTTATTACCTAAAACCGGTTTTTTTACTTCGCAATAACCGGTTTTACCGGTTGTTTTTTGTCCCGGTTATAACCGGTTTTTTTTTTTAAGTAAAAACCGGTTATTAGGTTTTTACGGTGATTAAGATTAGGTTAGGTATTATTTTGGATCCCAATCATAATTATTATTCTCAAGTAATTATTCCAAACAAAACCATAATTCAAATTTTATTTTATAAATTAAACAAATATACAAACGTGTTAAAAGAAATACATACATAATTTTTTTTTGATGGTAGTAAAAATAAAAGATAAATTGCATTATCCAATTTATTTTTAGGTAAAATATTTATGTTGATACTATTTTTTTTAAATACCATTTGAAAGAGTCTGGGAAACTTTTTATAAGTTGAAATGGTTGGGTTAAATTGTATATTATGTATATATTAATTCTACGCTATATTATAATATTTAACAATACTCAATAAATATATAAAAATAATAAAATAATAAATAAATATAATAATTAATAGTATAAAATGGTTTAGTTAAAAATTGTGTTTTATTTATATTGATATTGATGTTCTTTCGATAGTACTAATTTTGATCATATTGATATCGAGTATCGAGTCAAATGGAGTATCGCAAACTAAAGTGCATTGTAAATGTAACATTGTAACCTATTGGATTAAAAAAACCGAAAACCGGTTTTTGGAAAAACCGGTTTTTTGGCCGGTTATAACCGCCAGCAAACCGTAAGCAAAAAAAACGGTATAAGTGAAAACCGGTGTTTTGTAAAAAACCGCCATCCCTACCCGAATAGCGTTCAGCTGGGCTTCTAGTGTCACAAAAACGCCACAACAATCGGCTTACAGCGATTCTCAAACTGGGGGGGGCCTGGGGGGGGGGCGCGCTTTAAATAATTGGGGGGCGTGAGCATATAAACAATACACCAACATCGTTAACTAATTTACTAAAATCAAAGCAAAACAAAATTCTGACAAAATAAAAAATAAAATACACATGATCACTGAATGGGAGTTATAATCACAAAGAGCACTCAATACTAAAAAGTAAGATTTTACTGTTTTTTGTCAAAATTATTGAACGAGGGGGGGGGGCGCGGTAAAAATAATTATGGAAGATTGGGTCGCAAAAGGTATAGTTGAGAAACGCTGGCTTATAACATTTTGAGAGACTCCCATGCGCTCAGTTACATTAGTTTCTCCGCTTGCCACATTGATGAAGGCCTACAGTCCTATTAATCTCATCCAAAGTCAAATTACGTCGCTCCGTGATAAAAACAATATTTTCAATACACTATCACTAACTATACAAGAACTTTATAGCATGATAAAAATCTAAACTACCAGAACCTTTATTGCAGTATACAAACCATAGTTTTTTTTTCCTATTAAAAACTTTGTCAAATATTCGTTGTTCGTTGTTACTTTTGACGTTGTGTTTTACTCACAAAATTATACAGGATGAGCAACTGTATAAATTCAATTGAAATTAAACGATCACATGAATTTATTTTTATTAATTTTATTATGTTATACAAATATTTTTTGCGATGAGTGTGTCTAATTTTTTGGTTTAAGAATATTTTGTAACATACACTGTATATCATCAACATATCAACAATATATCTTGCACTTTTTTTCTTCTCTCAATTTCTTCATCCTGTCAATTAATTCAAGAGTACTGAAGGTGTAGTTAGCTTTTTTACAATAGCCATATAACTTTAAAACTTCTTTTATTAGTGTGCTTTTGTGCCAAATTGAAAATTGTTTAAATAAATAATTTTCCTAATAAACTATAACCAAACAAAGCTATAATCCCTACTTTGTTGTTCTAAGTAAAGCACTTGCACCATATTTGAGTGTCCGAATAATTCAAGATTACGAAATTAATAATAACTTTAATAAATTTCTGTTTCCCATTAGGCTTCTCTTTTTGTTTCGCTTTTAGAGCGGCGGCGTCTATTGTTTTGCTAGTCCGCCTAGAAAATCTAATAGAATATAGCCAGTTATTACAACAAATAAATTACAAACAAGACAAAATCTTAAAGCTTGCAATATAATATTTATGGGGAATTGTATCCCAAACAATACCAATTTCTACTCTACACAGAGAAAAGGGAATGGAACCGATTTAGCGTATAGAAATACTTTGGAAAATACTACAAACTTGCTAACGAGCGATCCACAATTATTTGAATCAAAGCTAACCGTGCAAAAAATTATGTATGTCTTGTTTTAAAATGAATTTATATCATTGGTTTATCAGTTAATTTTGATTAACGTTATAAAACATCAAAAATCAGTCACAACCTTTAACAAAGAACTTTAATCAAAAATATAAAGAATTAACAAAATTATAAGTAACAATAAACATAAGTAACAATAAACAGAATAATGATACCAATGTTCAAGGAAGGAGAAAAAGAAGCTAACCACAAAAGTCCTAACCAACACAATTAATAAACTACCAACTTTACCAGATGAACAACAAGGAATCAGATCCGGAAGATCCTGCGTAGACGCCTTATTTGTACTGAGACAAATCACAGAAAAGGCTATTGAGTACAATAAACCACGATATCTATGTTTTATAGACCTGACAAAGGCTTTCGATCGCATTTAAGTCGAAGACGTCTTACATTTACTGTATAGAAGAAACATACCAATCAATATTATACAAACCATCGAAAACATCTACTTTCATAATCGAATACAGGCAAAGATAAATAAAAAACTAACGCAGTTTATACCAGTACAAAGCGGAGTCAGACAAGGTGACTCATTAAGCCCACTGCTCTTTAATATAATAATGGACGAAGTAATAGAAGCAGTACGTAAAGGTCATGGTTACAAAATGGGGAACAAAGAAATCCAAATATTATGTTATGCAGGCGACGCCGCATTAATCGCCAAGACAGAAGACAATCTCCAAAGATTAACACACATATTCAATACAACAGCCAAGAAATACAATATGATAATATCAGCAGAAAAAACCAAATGTATGACAACATCTAAATACCCACTACGATGTAAAATCGAAATTGATGGGAAAATAATAAAGCAGGAAGCAAGGTTTAGATATCTGGGAATAGATATAAACAGTTACTGAGATATTGAAGAGGAAGTACGACAACAAAGCTTAAAAGCAAGTAAAGCGGCGGGATGTCTTAATGACACAATCTGGAAGAACAAACACCTGAGACAAGACACAAAAGCAAGAATCTATAAAGCAGCAATTAGACCTATATTAACATACACGGCGCAGACGAGACCTAACACATCTAAAACGAGACGACTACTAGAAACAACAGAGATGAAAATACTCCGACGAATATCAGGAAAAAGTCTGTTGGATAGGGAAAGAAGCGAAAACATAAGATCATGCAATATAGAAGACATAAACGAATGGGTGACAAAACGGAAACAGGAGTGAAACGAACACATTAGTAGAATGTCAGAGGATAGGATAGTACGAATAGCACGATATAAGTCACCAAATGGACGAAGAAGTATTGGCAGACCAAGAAAAATATGGTGCGATAATTTAAACAATTTAGGAGGCTAATATTGAAGAAGAAACAGGCTTTAAAGCCTACATAAAAGAAGAAAGAAGAAGAAAAAGATAAGTAACAATAATAAATAAAATCAAGCAAGATGCTGTATATGTCCACCCCCAACATCTCTACATAACCTAACTTTTCTTGTTAAGTTGACGTAGACTGCAAAGTTGACGTAAACTGGAAAGGACTTATGTCTGAATTATTAAGAATAGACATGCACTGTATAGCTATCTCTGTCGTTCGGAGCTACCTATGGTGACAATAATTTTGGATCACACGTTATAGATAGCGCATTATTTTGAGATTTTAGGAGAATAAACAATTGTTTTGTTTATTTAACAAAATAGGAACATATCTTGGGTAATCGCGACTAGTCGCATTTGATTAAGCGACCAAAAATACACCAGAGAAGACCTTAACACTATCAATTTCTATACAGGACTTCTAGTAATACCTGAAGATTAACTAATTTTGCCATAATTTGTTAATAACAATTAAATTGGTAATAATAAAAATGTATACCATTTTTATTCAGTTGCAATACGAAGCCAAAACCGTCTTAATTTTTACTTAGATTAGAGAGTGCAGCCAGCACTCTTATCGACGATTTCACCTCTTGTTAGAGGCTCTTCAGAGAATGCATAGGCTGCTTTCTCTAATCCTGGTAAAAATATTTCGACATATTAGTCCCCCACTGCAACTGACGTGAAGGTAGTAGGTGCGTAGCGGCATCTGCTAAATGAAAGACTAAGTTTTTTAACCTAATAAAAATATTTGTAAAATAAAATATTTTTAAAATCCGGCATTTTCCTGGTGACACATCCTAAGTTTTTCAATTAAAAATCTTTTAAAAATATTTTATTTTACAAATATTTTAATTAGGTTAAAAAACTTAGTCTTTCATTTAGCAGATGCCGCTACGCACCTACTACCTTCAGGTCAGTTGCAGTGGGGACTAATATGTCGAAAGATTTTTACCAGGATTAGAGAAAGCAGCTTATGCATTCTCTGAAGAGCCTCTAACAAGAGGTGAAATCGTCGATAAGAGTGCTGGCTGCACTCTCTAATCTAAGTAAAAATTAAGACGGTTTTGGCTTCGCATTGCAACTAAATAAAAATGGTATACATTTTTATTTTTATATTAGTATTACTCCTATAGAGTAACCAGGTCCATTTTCCGTTGGAACTTTACCAAGCTGCAGACGGGGGTTGTGAGTTGCATAGTGTAGAATTCCTTCCCT
Organism: Diabrotica virgifera virgifera; assembly: GCF_917563875.1. Taxonomy (NCBI): domain Eukaryota; kingdom Metazoa; phylum Arthropoda; class Insecta; order Coleoptera; family Chrysomelidae; genus Diabrotica; species Diabrotica virgifera. The sequence continues at coordinate 134,276,695 of NC_065443.1, forward strand.
TTTGTCTTCACTGCAGCATCCATTTGGCTTGCATATTTTAGAAGCCTTAGAGGTGCCACCAGGAAAATGGGCTAATAAGTTTTTCAATTAAAAATCTTTTAAAAATATTTTATTTTACAAATATTTTTATTAGGTTGAAAAACTTAGTCTTTAAATTGGTAATATTTGGGCTTCCAGACCACTTCCATTGGATTAAGTGGATTGTCCATTGGATTAATTTCCCTCTTATGTTGGGACTAGACTACAGTGAAGTGGATTCATTTATATAAGGTTTGTTCCAACACAACGAAAACAGTCATGAAGCGATCACGAAACTGCGCGCAGATAGCAAAATAATACGTTCCGTGGGTTATTTTGTTTACTGCGCAGTTTTGTGATCGTTTCATGACGGTTTTTCGTTGTGTTGGAACAAACCTCCCAAGTAGCAATTTGTCGACGCGACAACGTTATCTACCGCGTGGCAACGTTTTCTTACAACGTTGTTATTGCCTAGAAGACGACCCTATTCTGCACTGATTTGGTGGACGATTTTTGAGTTGTCTTAACGTTGCCTAGGCAACCTCCTGTTTAAGCAACATCGTTTCGTACGCGTTGCATAATACAACTGAAGCGACTATAAAAAGCACCTGCGCGTGCAATAGTTGCTCAAGGAGTCAGACTAGTTATGTTTTTTTACCTATATTTTTAACACCTGTATGGTGAATGCGAAAACCAAAAAGTAAACTGTTTTGACATCGTATTCGGTATTTACATTTATATAAATACATAAAAGACTTATTACCTGATGTGAAATTTATAAACATATCTCAGATTACCGTCAAATATGGATATTTCACCTTTAAAAAACACACGCGCTCTTTTTTTTATGACATTTTTGACAAAAAATATGCAAATCTAAAAAATCAAATTTTAATATAAAAGTCAAAATTTATGTTAAAGATGTTCTGTATAAATTTAATTTATTTTAAAGATATCAGAAAATGCCTGCATTTTTTATATTCTGTGTTTTCATTTTCTTTACATCCCAAAAATCTCAAGTAAAACCAAAATGGCGCATTAAACAGTATTACCAATATTACTAAAAAAATACCTTATCACCAACATTAGACGGATAAGACAACTTCCAATCGCCAACCAAACCCGGCTGCGCCGACTATCAAAACCATTTTAGAACGCACCCTCTTATTGGGTGACAGAAGTCATGTGACCAGTATCAAAAGTGTATAATTCTCATTAACAGCGTTGCCACATTTAGTAGATTTCTGCTTTTTTGGTAGATTTTTGATATTTTTTAAAAAAATTCTATAGTTTATTTTTTAACCAGGAGGAATAAACTTAAAAGGCAGATTCACGCCTAAGAAAGTCACTAGAATAATAACCAAATACATCTTCTTTTTTGGTTGATCATATCGGCCCTCAACGGTAATCCATGAATATTATATTATATTAATACGTCGCTAAAGAGTTCTAAAAACGACTGCTTTTTATATAAAAGCAGACTAACAATCTAAAAATTAAAGGAATAAGACAGATAACACAAAAAATCGCCGGTATATCTTAACTAACCTATGAAATTCCACTAGGGTCAAAATTTGATAAATGTCATTAGTGTCAAAATTTTATAAGAGTGGAGTAAACTTGCCTGCAGTTGGACCAATTGCAAACAAGCATTACAGCGCGGTAAATTTAAATCACTCCTCTTGGTTAAAAACAAACCATTAGTAGGCAATATTTTTTAGTAGATTTTTGGTATATTTCAACAGAATTTGATCCATTTTTTCGAGTCATGAGGAAACTATAATAACGGTAATTCCGTAATTCCTCGGTAATAACGTAATCTTTCTTTGTGCGTTTAAATTTTTCAAAAATACTTATTAGTTTTCTAAGGATTCGCAAAAAATAAAAACATTTAAAATAAATTGAACATTTTAACAGACGATATTTTGCGCCTATCCCCTTAAGTTAGCTGTTGTTTTTATTATAAAAAATCCCAAATATATCCCAAAAATCCTTAAGTATATTTTAGTTTTTGATTTAGTAGATTTTAGCTAAAAAATGGTAATTACCAGTTGGTGGTTTGGAATAATTGGGTTTCCAATTTTGTGGAATTCCTCTTGGGACATTTAGGACGGATGTGAATATCACTGTATTACTGTATATTTACATGGCCTAGAAAGAATCTACTGATTTTGTGAAAACAAAACTACTGAAAGAGTAAAAACTGACCTGGCAACCCTGTCTGCGAAAGCTGATACAAAGATTATCAAATCTCAAATCTACTGATAAAACAATGGAATGGAAGCCAGCTATTAAAAAACAAATAAACAGGTTGTTAAATAAATCGAAAATTTCCATCAAAACAAAATATATAATAATAAGAAAAAAATAAGGTTATAAAGTAAATTATTTTTCTCCTAGTTGCCGCAAACGTGTCACACCTCTAGAACAACACAAGGGTCGTGACGTGACAGATAACTAACTACTCAACTACAACTACAGAGTCGGCCAGGGCGTAAATTAGGGCGTAAAAACATTTTTAACTCGTTGTGATTGTTGAAAAAACTGAACCACACTGAACTGTGATATTATATAGTTGTCACAATCATTGTGACACAATGGTAATAAATTAGTTGCCCGTATAACTAAAGGTTGTAACATCGTAATGTCAGTCGGGGCAGGGGACGTTGGCCGAAACAACTGAAAATGCTCTCAGGCAACGTTTTATACAGTGCATTTGTTTGTACTGACAACCAATGCGTCGAAAAATTGCTACTTGGGCTATTGTTACATACTATTGATATACTTAAATAGTAATTAATATAAGAAGATGTTTTCTTAACATTTATTTCTCTTTGCCAATTTCCATCTACAAATAAAAACGTAGTCACAAAATAAATAGTTTTTAATAATATTTTTCTACAACAGCTTGATAAAGAAGACTTTTTCGCTTGTCAATGGCAACGAAAAGTTGACGTTTACTGAATACCGGTACTTTATCGCTCTATCGCGTAAAGTTGGATTTTACGCTCGTCGTCCGTAGCAACCGTACAACCATACAATCCAAACACATTGAACATTCAAACCGAAAGATATAAAAGTTAATGTTATGACATTATAATGACAGATATAAAATAGTTACAATAAAGTTAATGATTTAAAAATAGTTTCGATTTATTAAGTGATTGTAGAAAAAATGTTGTATGTATTACAAGCGCAAAGTGCCATTATTGCTTTCGAGTAATTACCGCTCTCCGCTACGCGTCGAGTGGTAACTCTTACTCTCAAGCAATAATGTATCACTTTTCGCTCTTAACCTTTAACTACACGCGCTGGCGTACTTTTTACGCCAGATATAAGAATTCTACTGGAAATATATTTAAAAATTTAATTTTTGACCTTGCTTATTTTTCTAACCTATCACTGGAATGTGCTTTACAATTTGGTTTTAGTTTCCTTATAATCGGCCTTCTGGAAAGATCGTAATTTACATTTTATTATTTGTTGTTTCCGGTGGTAGACAATTAGTATGGTATAGTTAGACCCAAACCCAGACATCCAAAGTGAAAGTTATCCTCCAACACCAAATTGTTCTATATGGTCCACATAATGTTCAGAAAAAAGTCACACCATTTTGAGCGTCGGGTTTGGGGGGAAGAGGGGGAAGAAATTAAAAAATTCGTAGTTTTTGAGGTTTTTCGTCAATATTTATAAAACTAAGCGGTTTAGCATGAACAATCCTCTACACAAAATTGTTCTACATTAAATTTGAAATAAAAAAGGTGCTATTCATAACCCTTCTAAAATGAACGGTTCCAAAGTTACGGAGGTAGTATAATATAATTTGTCCAAAAAAAAGGCCTAACCCAGACATCCAAAGTAAAAGTTTTCCTACAACACCAAATTGTTCTATACGGTCCACATATTGTTCAGTAAAAAGTTACACCATTTTGAGCATCCGGTTTGGGGGGGGGGGAGATGGGGGAGAAATCAGTAAATTAGTAGTTTTTTTAAGTTTTTCGTCAATATTTCTAAAACTATGATTTAGCGTAAGGAATGTTCTATAGGAAAATGTTCTACATAAAATTCAAAACAAAGGTTCTATACATAATTGTTATAAAATCAACGTTTCCAGAGTTACGGAGGGTGAAAAGTGGAGGTTTTCGATACTTTTTATATTTACCGATTTCTCCCGCCTCTCCCCCCCAAACCCGACGCTCAAAATGGTGTGACTTTTTTCTGAACATTATGTGGACCATATAGAATAATTTGGTGTTGGAGGATAGCTTTCACTTTGGATGTCTGGGTTTTTGGTATAGTTATATCATAAATATTGCCCAAAAAATATAACAAGTATCGAAAACCTCGACTTTCACCCTCCGTAACTCTGGAACCGTTGATTTTAAAACAATTATGTATCGAAGATCTTTTGTTTTAAATTTCATGTAGAACATTTTTGTACATAACATTGTTTACGTTAAAACATAGTTTTAGAAATATTGACGAAAAACCTAAAAAAAACTACTAATTTACCGGCTTCTCTCCCATCTCCCTCCCAAACCGGACGCTCAAAATGGTGTAACTTTTTACTGAACAATATGTGGACCATATAGAACATTTTGGTGTTGGAGGAAAACTTTTACTTTGGATGTTTGGGTTAGGCCTTTTTTGGACCAGTTATACTATACTACCTCCGTAACTTTGGAACCATTCATTTTAGAAAGATTATGCATAGGGCCTTTTTTTTTCAAATTTAATGTAGAACAATTTTGTATAGAGTGTTGTTCATGCTAAACCGCATAGTTTTAGAAATATTGGCGAAAAACTTTAAAAACTACGAATTTACCGATTTCTCCCCCCTCTCCCCCCAAACCCGACGCTCAAAATGGTGTGACTTTTTTCTGGACATTGTGTGGACCATATAGAACAATTTGGTGTTAAAGGATAACTTTCACTTTGAATTTCTGGGTTATGCCATCTTTTGGATCAACTATACTGTACTAAATATACCCCAGGATTATATTACTATAAGTCGTAATATAAGTACATATTTTAATTGTTTTTTAGTCATTATGGCGAAAAATATATTTTTCTTTGTAAACAATACTTTTTCTCCTGTAAAAAATCACATTTAAAAAAATTTTTTATTAGTAATTTTATTTATCATGGAATCCAGTTATTCCATGATTCCAGTTATAAATCCCAATTGGCTTACTGAAAAGGAACTCCAAGTATTCACTGATGCCGAATAAGGTTTATAACAAACAACTAAGTGTATTTTTTCAAAAAAAATTAAACAAATCCTCTGGTTTTAAGTGTATTTTCTTGTGGCGTACAAAGTACGCCACGCGTGTATTTATGTTATAACTTGATGCGCGGATAGTTAAAGGTTAATACATAAATAACCATTAATTTAATTATAAAATGTTAATATTTAATTGTTGTTATCATATTATCATCAAAATTATTTGAGCTTTTATTAAAAAAAAAAACAATTTCGAGATCACCTTGTTTTTAAATTATTATACAACCTTTTTTTAATGTTAATTATAGTAAAGTATAGATATAAACAATTCCGAAATATCTTCCGCATGCAGGCCCCGGGCTTAGGTGGCTGGCGCCCTGGGCAAATGCTCAATTGGCGCCCCCTTTATTACTATAATGTAAAAGCAAATAATCTCTGTTACTTAGATTTTATGAAGTAAAGTAAATAACAAGAAGACACGTCTTTCATACACAAAACTGTAGACATTTATTTCTAAATAATTCACACTTCCAGCAAAGATTACAACTTAAAATTATATTTTTAAAATCCTAATTTTTACAAAGCATTTTAAGTGACAGATTTTTTTCCAGCCTTCAATTTGGCAAACTTGTTTACTACATCAGAAAAATTTGTGCTTAGGGTTAAGTCTTTTTCACAACACAGTAACATGAGACAATTTAACTTGCTGTCCGAAAGAGCAGATCTCTTAACATTCTTCAGACCATTCAAAGCAGAAAATCCTATTTCTGCAGAGCAGTTGGTGGCAGGTAAGGTCAGAAAAATTCTAACAGCTACTTCAAGATTTGGGAAAGTACTCTTCAATTCATTTTTTATTATATATTTATACACGTCGTGGATTCCACTAAATTCTTCCTGTTCCACATACATTTTGAAGTGCAGAATTCATTCATTCACTTTACATTTCCGGTAGCCTGTATTATATTTACTTGTTCTGTTCTATATTTATATTTTTGAAAATTTTGTGTCAGATATTTTTTAGTGGGTAATTTGTTTCTCTAATTTATTTTTATTATCTCTTTTATTTTGCGCCCCCAAAAATTTGGCGCCCTGGGCAAATACCCAGTCTGCCCATTTATAGCCCGGGGCCTGTCCGCATCTGGTAAAACCAAAAATGATTAGAAAAACTACTGTTTAACCTTCCGATGACCAACCTTTTTTGTTACACGGATGACCAACGGGGGTCAAAAATGACCCCAGTCAAAAATGACAATTGACAAAAAAATTAAGTTGTAAGAAATAAAATAATGTATTCGTAATTTTAATGTTATTATTGTATCAATAAATGATAAATAAACACTCAAAACCGGGTTTTTAGTAATGTTATCGAATAGTTTTTTACCGGACCTATTAAAAATTGACGTTACAATAGAGATGACGTAACTAGCGAGGCCGTAATATCCAAGTTCCACTGTAGTAAGTATTGCCATTAGTTTAATATTTAAATAAAATATAAACAAACTGTTTAAAGTACAATGATTTCGTTGAAATCATATAATAGAAGTATAACTGCTTACGTGCGTACAAAGTACACACACATTCTTTTTTTTTTTTCACAATCTTAGCAGCTCTCCATCCATTTAATTCTGCGATTGGCAGACCAACAACCCCTTTAAAATGTTTTTCCCTCCAGAACAATTGTTGTGTCTGTGGAGTGTGTATGCCAAGCGGTCTTTTCAGTTAGATGCACAGCAAATTTGATTGTTACAAGGGTTGCTTGCTCTTGACCTAAATCCTTCAGCAAATAACTCATCTGGATAATCACGTGACACATTGCGGAAAGTGATATATAGATAATCTAGCTTTGGGTCTTAATGTTGTTTATTAATAGCGGTAGTCAGGTAATAATACGATTTAACTTAGCAATTATGCCACACGAGCAGCAAATAGTAAGTCTCTGTTTGTATTTATTCAGATTTGCTTTGTTAATCTTAGAACACGGTTTACTTTGTCAATGATTTATATATTTTTTAATCAAAACACATTACTGTTGGGTTTATAATGTTAATATTTTTTTCTATAATATGTTATTGTGTAAATACCGTATGGTTAGCTGTAATTTTTCAAAAGACAAGATACTTACATTTAGATTAGAAAAATACTTACAACTTACAAAAAGCAAGTTAATACTAAATATATACACACACATATTAAGGTTTTTAACGGCATACGAGAAGAACCAAGAAGATTGGAAAATAACAACCAAGAACCAGCACTGATGTCTGAATTTTTAAATGGAATTAATCAATTCAAAACAAACAAAAACCGAATTCCAAATGAAATACATCTACCCATAGGCCAGGGTAATAAGGCAAAAATATACCCTGTTCGTGACACTCGATCAGCCAGGGTACTGAAGCGTTTTTTCGACAGGTAATACATATGAGAACAAATTGTAACTATTTCCTGCGTAGGATCTGGCGGCCATTTTTATTTATAAATAATTTAATGTCGAAAAACGGCATTTTTTCCGTTTTTTCTCAAATCAATGGAAAACAGTGTACCTTGTGGTTACATTAGTACAAACATCTTCGTGAGCATGGAAAAATCTATAAAATGACCTATTACACAGATTGATAAACTTATTTATTGTTAATATAATTGAGAAAAAAGGTCTAAATTGCAAAAAAAATAATTTTGCAATAACTATTGTAAAAATTAGTATACAGCTTTGAAATTTTTGTCAAATGAGGGTTCTATAGTGCGTAATATTTGACAAAAATTTCGAAGCGATTTATTCAATTGTTTATATTTTATTCAAATTGTTTATCCCAGAGAGCTTTTTTTGCAATAAAATAAGTCAGAAAAACAGAATGTTAGAACCATTCTGCAGGTGGCAAATAAAAGATCATAAGCTAAACTTTCAAACTTGTTTAAAAAAAGTTAACAAAAAGTGCATTTATTAGTAATAAATAATTATGCAAAAGTCTCGTCAATTTTTCCTTATAAACAATTTGAATAGCTTTTTTGTTATGGTCGGCACAAACATTTTTTTACATATTCTACAAGATGGTATTTTTACACGAACTTTAAAAAAAATAATTTAGCCTAGGTCAATTAGGGCCAAAGTTAGCAACGTTTTTTTAAAAATTTACAGCTAATTTATTTATAAAAAATAAGGATCGAAAATAGCGCTTTTTCACTTTTAAAGACATGAAGTATTCATAAAAATTGTTTTGCTCTATTTGCTTTTCAAGGAAGTCGTCAATAAAGCTTTAGAAATGAAGTATGTAAATCCATGCGACCTAAAATTGAAATATTAACTTCAAAATCCTACAGCTTTTTGTATCTTGGGAACCAACCAATGGATTTTAATGTTTTTTTAATTTGTATGTACTTTTAGCGTACTTTACAAGTATGGAGTCAGTTGATATAAATTATAATAACCAATTTAATTTATTTAAACAAAAAAAAAACAATTTATTTAATTTTTTACCGTGTTTTAGGTGCACTACTACCAAGTAATGTTATGTATATAATAACTGATAAAAAATTGTTATGAATATATTATAATATATACAGGGAGGGGCTAAATTATGGAAAAAATTTATTTTCTCTAAAATGGAGGATTGTGAACAAATCCCGAAACCGGTCGATTTTTATTTTTAAATTACAATGTTTTGGCATATATTTCATATTAGTGACGTCATCCACCAGAGCGTGATGACGTAATCTATGATTTTTTTAAATAGGAATAGGGGTCGTGTGACACCCCATTTGAAAGGGTGTTCAATTCTCTATTCAGTAATATAAACATTAATATCATTATTTATACAGGGTAGCCAAAAAAATAATTTTTGAATTAAATTAATTGACGAAAAAAGAAGAATGTATACAGTTTATTTATCTCAAAATACTTTCTGTCGCTGTCAGAAAATTGAAAAAAATGTTTAGTTGGCAAATAAACATTGATTTTCGCTCAAATTAAATGTTAAAACTGCAAAGAGGTTGTCTGTGATTTAATTTAAGCGAAAAGAAATGTTTATTTGTGAAATATTTTTTTTTATTTACTGGCAGCAGTACAATGTATTTTAAGTTAAATAAATTACATACATTCTTCTTTTTGCGTCAATTAATTTAATCCAAAAATTATTATTTTGGTCACCCTGTATAAATAAGGATATAATTGTTTATATTACTGAATAGACAATTGAACACCCTTTCAAATGAGGTGTCACATGACCCCTATTCCCATTTAAAATAAATCATCGATTACGTCATCAAGCTCAGATGGATGACGACACTAGTATAAAATATATGCGAAAAAAATGGTAATTTAAAAATAAAAATCGACCTGTTCCGGGATTTTTCTTCAAAGTCGTCGATTTTAGAGAAAATGAATTTATTCCATAATTTAGCCCTCTCTGTATATATTATTATAATAAAAGAAAAATTTCTATAAAAGTGTGACTTTTACTCTATAAGTTTGCTTACAGTTGCAGTAATTTTTTTGATTCATTGTTTATCAAATCATTGTTATGTCTTAGATTTTATATTTATATGAATAAAAAATAATATTACCTGGGGAATAGTCCGATATTCCTCTACCAAGGCCATAACTGTACCAAATTTTCTGGAGGCCTGGGATAACGGCGAATAGCTCTTTTTAATTCATCCCATAAATGCTTAACAGGATTGAGATCTGGGCTGCATGCGCGGGCCATTCTAATCTTATCAATCCAATCAGTCAATCAGTGTTTTTATTTACAAAAAATGGTACAGCTCTTACACGAAAAGAGATATTCGGATAATTCAAAAAACAAAATTTTAGTGATGTCTCTGGGATAATATGACAGGACTATGACACAAAATGAGCCCTTCCGTTTTTCCACAGAATTTTTTAAAGTTAGTAGAAAATACAACGCTTCCATTCACCCCTGTATAATGCCACGCAAGCAAATTTTTTTGTTACCGGAAAAATACGAAACGATATCAATATATGTATCTACAAATTGGTGCAAGAATCTTAAAAATCGGAGCACAAATAATAAAGTTATAAACTATTAAACTTAATCAAAAATTTTGGGTGGCCGAATTTTGTGCCGGTGAGTGTAGTAATAATATATTTATTACAATTTTTTATCAATTATTACATACATAACATTGTAGTTGTTCACCTAAAATACGGTAAAAAAAATTTTTTTGAAAAAAAAATTTTTAAACAAATTAAATTGTTTATTAAATAATTTATAAATCAACAGACTCCATATTTGTAAAGTACGCTAAAAGTACATACAAATTAAAAAAAACATTAAAATCCATTGGTTGGTTCCCAAGTTACAAAAAATTGTAGGATTTTGAAGTAAATATTTCAATTTTAGGTCGCACGGATTTTATGCTTCTACTTCATTTTTGAAGCTTTATTGACGACTCCCTTAAAGAGCAAATAAATCCAAAATTTTTTCTGAATACTTCGTGTCTTTAAAAGTGGAAGAGCGCTATTTTCAATTCTTATTTATCATAAACAAATTAGCTGTGGATTTTTAAAAAAATGTTGCTAACTTTGGCCCTAATTGACCTAGGCTAACTTATTTTTTCCTAAGTTCGTATAAAAATGCCATCTTTTAGAATGTGCAAAAAAAATGTTTGTACCGGCCATAACAAGAAAGTTATTCAAATTGTTTATAAGGAAAAATTAACGAGAATTTTTCATAATTATTTATTACTAATAAGTGCACTCTTTATTAACATTTTTTAAACAGGTTTGAAAGTTTAGCTTATGCTCTTACATTTCACACCTGCAGAGGGGTTCTAACATTCTGTTTTTCTGACTTATGTTATTGCAAAAAAAGCTCTCTGGGATAAACAATTTGAATAAAATATAAACAATTAAATGAATCGCTTTGAAATTTTTGTCACGTGTTAAGCACTAATTAATAGTATAAGAGCTGTGAGACATTTTTGAGTAGGTATTTTAGGCAACCTGAAAATTTGTCAGGGGATTCTTCCATGATAGCGGAATACCAAAATGCCGGTCTGGCTGGAGGGTAGCGGTTATTTTCCCCAAAAATCCCCCCCAAAGTTAAAAAAGGGTACAAATTGTTATTAAAAAAAATATCATTGACGTGACTTTAAGTAAATTTAAATATTCAAATATAAAGGAAATAAACAGGCCAAGCGATTTGAGGGCGATTTTAACTCTGCAAGATACTTGCATGGGCGCCCCAGGATTATTTTCAGGGGGTGCATCTGAACTTCAGGAGATTTCATCTTAATATATACATACTGTTAACGAGTATAAAATATACAACTATGCATGCATAGCTATGTACATTCCTTCCCGACAGGGAGGTGCAATTGTCATTTTGACAGGGTATTTTTTAATATTAGAAATAAATATTCTAAAAAGACAGGATTTTTTTGGTGAAATCTTCCAACTACCAGCTGATCAAACAAATTACACGTGCATGTAAATGAAAAGCGTTATAAGTAAGCAGCAGTGTGAGAAAGATCATATACCGATAGCTGTTTGCGTTCTCTGTTGCAGCTGAGCGAGTCCGTTCGCTCGAGTAAAATAACGTGACCTGGCGATTGCCATGTTTTTGTGCCTCGAAAGGTTAGAATAATTATTATATATTATAGTTTTTTAAATAACTTTTTATTAATTTTGCAAATATAGTAGAAAAATACAAATTTATTAATATAAATATAGATAGGTACAGGTAGAAGAGTATAAACCTATAAACTAAATTAATTATGTGTCCGAATCTTGTATTTCTTCTTCAAACTACTCATCTGAGCTTAAATATTCATTCTCTTCTTCTTCGTCAGACTCCCCTCGAGACCCAGATTCCTCTTCTACATGATCTATAAATAGTTGTAATATGTATTTAGAATTATTTAAAAATTAATTAGTGATATACCTAGTCGAAGCCTGGACAATCACGGGCGCATCTGAAAAAATCTTGCCATTGTTAAGATGTGGTGTTATCAAATATTGTAAATAATATAATGGACACAACACGTAACAAACACGGAAACATTAGGAAAGATGAAAAAGGCAAAAGAACTACTCAACACTATGAAGGAAAGAAAAATAAGCTACTTTGATCATATACTAAGAAATAAAAAACGTGATGTGATTGGTTATATAAGAAAAAATGCAAGAAAAAAGAGAACAGGGAAGACGATGCCTATCCTAGTTGAAAAATTTAAAGTAGTGGAGTGTAATCTAAATATAAAAAATAACAAACTCAGTATATCACGAGCTGAGTATATTCATGATATTTTTTAGATTATTCGATAACACCACATCTCAACAATGGCAAGATTTTTCAGGTGCGCCCGTGATTGTCCAGGCTTCGACTCCGTTTAAAAGGACAGAGAATACGTAGCAACTCAATTAATTAGTCACTAATTAATTTCTAATTAATTCTAAATACATATTACAACTATTTACAGATCATGTAGAAGAGGAATCTGGGTCTCGAGGGGAGTCTGACGAAGAAGAAGATAATGAATATTTAAGCTCAGATGAGTAGTTTGAAGAAGAAATACAAGATTCTGACACATAATTAATTTAGGTTATAGGTGTATACTCTTCTACCTGTACCTATCTATATTTATATTAATAAATTTGTATTTTTCTACTATATTTGCAAAATTAATAAAAAGTTGTTAAAAAAACTATAATATATAATAATTATTCTAACCTTTCGAGGCACAAAAACATGGGAATCGCCAGGTCACGTTATTTTTCTCGAGCGAACGGACTCGCTCATCTACAACAGAGAACGCAAACAGCTATCGGTATACGCTCTTTCTCACACTGCTGCTTACCTATAACGCTTTTCATTTACATGCACGTGTAATTTGTTTGATCAGCTCGCAGTTGAAAGATTTCACCAAAAAAATCCTGTCTTTTTTAGAATATTTATTTTTAATATTAAAAAATACCCTGTCAAAATGACAATTGCACCTCCCTGTCGGGAAGGAATGTACATAGCTATGCATGTATAGTTGTATATTTTATACTCGTTAACAGTATGTACATATTAAGATGAAATCTTCTAAAGTTCAGATGCACCCCCTGAAAATAATCCTGGGGCGCCCATGCAAGTATCTTGCAGAGTTAAAATCGCCCTCAAATCGCCTGGCCTGTTTATTTCCTTTATATTTGAATATTTAAATTTACTTAAAGTCACGTCAGTGATATTTTTTGTAATAACAATTTGTACCCTTTTTTTAACTTTGGGGGGGATTTTTGGGGAAAATAACCGCTACCATCCAGCCAGACCGGCATTTTTGTATTACGCTATCATGGAAGAGTCACCTCTAAAATTTTCAGGTTGCCTAAAATACCTACTCAAAAATGTCTCACAGCTCTTGGACCATAACCCTCATTTGACAAAAAATTCAAAGTTGTACACTAATTTTTACAATAGTTATTGCAAAATTAATTTTTTTGAAATTTAGACCTTTTTTCTCAATTATATTAACAATAAATAAGTGTATCAACCTTTGTAATACGTCATTTTAAAGGTTTTTCTATGCTCTCGAAGATTTTTGTTCTAATGTAACCAGAAGGTGCACTGTTTTCCATTGATTTGAAAAAAATCGGAAAAAATGCCGTTTTTCGACATTAAATTGTTTATAAATAAAAATGGCCGCCAGATCCTACGCAGGAAATAGTTACAATTTGTTCTCATAGGTATTACCTGTCGAAAAAACGCTTCAGTACCCTGGCTGCTCGAGTGTCATGGAAAAAACCTTATTACCCTGGACTACCAGAGAGGTTAAAGTTAATCATCGAAGAAAATTATCGAAATATTTGTGCCTTTATTCAATCGCATTTATGATACAGGAAAAATAAACCAGGACTGCCTAGAGTCAGTATTCATCCCATTACCAAAAAAGCCAAACCCACAACTGCAACTAGTTCCGTCTGATAAGCCTTATGAGTCATGCAGTAAAAGTCCTAATAAAAGTCATACACAATCGAATCTATATAAAGTGCGAAAGAATCATCACAATCTGTTTGGATGCAGAGCCAGCATGGTAACGAGAGAAGCCCTCTTCAGTTTATTAGATTTCGCCCAAAAATGCTACGACCAAGAGAAAGATATATTTATAAACTTTATAGATTTCGAAAAATTATTTGATAGAGTAAGACACGACATTCTATTAGAAGGTTGGCAATAAGTCGGTTCAGATAGAAAAAAAATTAAATTACTAAGAAACTTGTATTGAAACCAAAACGCCAGAGTTAAGATCGAAGGTTCCACATCCGCAGAAGTATCAGTTAGGAGGGGGGTAAGACAAGCATGTGTTCTATCACCTATGCTCTTTAGTCACTCCGAGTTTCTATTTAAAGAGGCACTGGATAATTCCAAGGATGGAGTGGAGGTGAATGGCGTAAATATCAACAGCATTAGATAAGCTGATGATACGCTGTTGATTTCTGATTCCTACTTGGGTTTACAACGACTCATCGACAAGACCAATTCAACATGTGAGCAATTTGGTATTAAAATAAATTTAAAACAAGCTGAAATTGCGAGCATTATCATAACGAAAACTTTGTTTATATACCTATTTAAATTCATAATATAGAAAATTGCTATTACGAAAAACTGTTTAGAATTAAAAATTATGTTTTAATGTGCAAGTACATCATTCTAATTTAAATGTTGTCAACTATAAAGATACTTTACTCGAAATTCATATTTTTTTACATACCTCGTATAAAATTAATAAAATTTGATTCATGATGGTTGCATCATAAATCTTAGAACAAGAAGAGATTTTTATGAAGAATAACTTTTCTTCGTCAAATTAAAAATACAAGAGTTATAAATGAAAATGATGTTGGTATCCATAATTTGAGAAAATTCGTCAAATATTTTTTTTTATTAGAAGGATGTAATTTCATATATCAGAACATACTTTTTTATTCCAAACTACATTTTAAATAACAATTTTCCAATATTGTAAAATAAATAATACATACATGATAAAGATACTTTTTACTGATGAACTTTACTTGGATCTACAGACCTAGCGAGTCTCGTAAATTGCACGGCTTTGCGCCACGCTTCACGCAACCGTATTTGCGTACTTGTGTTTTGAGTTGTATGCGCTGGTCGCTGGTCAAGTGGAGAATTTACCAAATTTCATTATTTTCATTATTAATTATTGATTGATTCATTATTAATATAGTATAATATCTATTATTGCTTTCAAAATATACTCAAATTGTATTTTTATACATTCATTACACATATTATTATAATAATTAAATTCACTATAAAATGTCATTTATATTTTATTAATAGCTAAATAATTTAAAATTTAGTTTGACATTAACGAAGTGTCAAACTCAAATATAAATAATAACATTTGCTTTGCTTAACAAATTCAGATTAAAAAAGTAGCCTACTTCCTAATCAAAGATTTCAGCTGACGTTTAGTGCCTGATAGGAGATAACCGGATTGTGACGTCACATTTTAGATTTTGAGGTCGATTATCTCGAAGACGGTTTGAGATATCGAAATGCCGTTTTCAGATTTGGATTCAGAAGACAAAACTACATAAGAATCCATCGATACATCTGCTCTAAGTATTGCAGGAGCGGCGACGCAATAACACACAGACTTTTGCAAATTTATAAACGAAAAGTTTTCGTTGAAAACCAAAGCGATGTCAATTCGAAAAAACCAAAACATACCTCAACCTTGCAGCGATAGGAGCCTAAATCCTGATCTAGAAATAACATCAAGAATAGAACAGGCCACAAAAACTTTGGAAAAAGTCAAAAACCTGCTTTGTGGCTCTAAACTAGGACTAGAAATTCAACTAAGTGTATCAAAAAAAACCAAAACATACCTCAACCTTGCAGCGATAGGAGCCTAAATCCTGATTTATAAATAAGATCAAGAATAGAACGGGCCAGAAAATCTTTGGAAAAAGTCAAAAACCTGCTTTGTGACTCTAAACTAGAACTAGAAATTCAACTAAGTGTATCAAAATGTTACGTCTGGTCAAATCTTCTCTATGCAGTTGACACATGGATCCTTAAAACATCAACCGTAAGTGTTGATGTTTTATAATGTGAATCTACCGGAGGATCCTCAAAATTTGATAGACACTGCAAACCTCAAAATAAGAAGTGCTGCATCGAATAGTCAAAGAAAGAAAAAATTTCAACGCAATGAAAGTTAGAAAAACATTTTTTCTACAAACACTACTCAAAATGCAATTTTCTGCACAGTTTTATGTTAAGAAACTTGACATTTTCTCACAGTATAAGATTTATGACATTAGTGTGCAGAAAAGTGAAGTTTCTGTGCCGGAAAGTTCTTTGTTGCACAGTGCCATCACATTCCACAAAAAAATATAATTATAACATGTTTTGATGAAGTTGTTTTATTTGAGATATTAGATTTGTAAGTACTTTTCAAAAAAGAACCGATTTAACTACATCTCATGTCTGACAAATCTGGAAAATTCGCTGATTTAACACATTATCTTTGAACTTTAAATTTAGTATTCTGCAAATGACTACCTCATTCTGAGTAGCTTATAGCTTCTGTTTACATCTGTGGTAAACAAATATATAACCTGTAAGACAGTTTTTATACCTACTTAATTATCGTATAGAAATTAAATTATGAATGTTACAACTGTTTTATTTTACAATTTTATTCTTAATAAACATTTTATAATTATCAATTAACCAATAAGGATTTAGCAACCTCAGCAAGATACGTCGAATGAAGTATCTTGCTGGAATATACCAATATGTGTGCCAAATATCTCGACAAAATATTCAAAATTACTGCCGCAACCTTGAAACGCGTTGGTTGCTACCTGTTGATCGCTACTGTTTCCTCTTAATTTTTTAAATGATTTCTGTGTAATTTGTGTAGGTATAAGGAATTTAAATTGATTAGTATTAGGAGGATGGGTACGTGTTTTCGGCTGCACTACTATTCAAATGAGGATTCATTTTTTTCGAATCCTGAGAAAACTAATAAGTATTTTTGAACAATTTAAACGCAGAATGAAAGATTACGTTATTAGCGAGGGCCGAAAGTCCCTGAGAACTTCTATAATGTTTATTTTAATAAGTTACAGGGGTGAAAAGCCCAGAGAAAATTTAGTGTGATTTTTAATTTCAAATATCTCATTAAAAATAAACTTTTTATTTATTCTAAGGAACTTTCGGCCCTAGGTAATAACTTGGTCTTTCATTCTGCGTTTAAATTTTTTAAAAGTATTTATTAGTTTTTTCAGGATTCGAAAAAAATGGACACCATGTCCGTGGTAATATTTTCCAAATCTACCTTTGTCTTACAACGCACTCAGTCGAATAGAATATTGTCAGTCAGACATTGACAATCAGTGACAATTTTAAATATTTGACATGGCATCAGGAATATTTTGAGTTGTTGATTAAATAATATTAATATATAGTGTATTTGATAAATAATTGATTTAAGACGTGAACTTAATAAAAAGTTATTTATTGTGTATTATTTGTGGAAGATCCAAGCAGAGAATACATCAGGATAATATATTCTGTGATCCAAGTATTTTGTTGTTAAAGATGTTCCAAATTGTAAGCGTTACATAGTAACAATATATTATTAAAAAATCACTTTAACACTTTTTCTCTTTTCTCGATTGAGTATTAGTTTTTGTGTACATATAAATTATTACCATCACTGAATACATAGTTGGTGAAAAAATTATCACATTTATTAACTGAATTAATAATTTGCAATTATATAAATAACAGTTATCCAAGAACATTCAAAAGCCATCTCTTTAACTTAATGATGACATTTTCAAGTAGAATGACATTCTAGTAATGTTTACATATCCATACCAGTGTGAATTTTACTACACGTAATTTGCCGTGTAAAGACAGCAACAGTAGGGATAGCCGTAAAATATTTGCGAATTATGTACCCATGTCCTTAATTAAATACAGTTTAAAATGTATAATTTATTATTATAATAAATCTTAGTTTGGAAATCGTGATTTTTATTTTTAGCAAAAACTGTGGTTGTAGAAAAAGTATAGTGTGTAACACGTACAGAAAGGTAATTTCTCACTCGTTTGAATTGTGGCACCCGCTTGGGCTCGTACCGCAACTTTTCAAACTCGTGAGAAATAAGTACCTTTTTACACTTTTTGCGCAATATACTATTACCTAGAGACATACATAGGCCACATAATGAGAAATAATAAGTACCAATATGTTCAACTTATAGTGAAAAGAAAGGTCAATGGAAAGAGGGGATCGGGTGTCCACACCCCATCTTTTCTCAATCCTTCTCTTTCCCTTATTACACTTGTCTTTCTACCTTACACCACAGCCCTCTACTTTTTGTCTTTGACTGTTTCCAAATATTTTTTTACTTCTCCAATTAAATTTTCATCACATAATTTTAGTTCTCACATTCAGACCCATTATTATTACAATTAAATTATATCAATATTCATTTTCTTACTTTGGTTTTACTAATTTTATTTTATTCAGTACATTTTCAATATTAATTTCATTTTAATTTCATTTTTGTATCAATTGGACTCTGCTATAATCAAACATTTCTTTATCTTCAATTTCACATGCCACCACTTTGTCACAAGTATCCTCTCAAATTTTTTAAAAAAATATCTCATAATAATTACAATCCTCTTCATTTACATATTTCATACTATTACGTGTATTGACTGTATCCTAACTCAAATCCATTAATTTAACAATTTCCATTTACATTTAAATAACAATAATTTTCCTTTTATATATACAACCACCATACAATATAGATTTAAATAACTTGCCTACATATTAATTCATTTGTACAATAATATTCCAACTAATATTTATTCTTTCTCCTCTATCACCAACATCTGTTTTTTTTATCATTCGTTTATCATTATTAATAGAAGCTCATACTTCCTTTTTAATCAATTTGATCAATGTAATGTTATAGTATACAGTCAACATAAAATAATTTTATATTCAAAATAAATTTTGTAAATCACAATTTTCTTTAAAAAAAAACAATAGATTTAAATGTTAGACATTTTCAGATATTATAATCTTAATATTATTATCATTGTTTTGGATTATGACCTTTTGTTAATAACCTTTGAAAATCGACTACCATTTTCTCTACTGTCAATGTCACTCCAAACAGTTCCTTACACATTTTTGACACTTGGTAGTCAGCGTTGGCCTAAGATGTTTAATTAAGTTTCCTGGTAGGGTTTCACCATGTTCCCGGAGGTTATATCTTCTAACATCGGCGTTTAGCCTGTTTAATATTACTTTCAAATAATGTAAATCGAATTATAAGTTTAACCATTGTTTGGTTCTGGGGCTATTTAGCAAGTATTCAAGTAAGTGATCATAACCACACTTTTCTAACTTTCAAAATTTCAACCATCTTTCAATTTTTAATAGTGGGATTACTTATTTTATTGTAGATTCACTAATGATAGACCGATAAGTCTGAAAACGTTCTAAATTGGACACATTTTATTCAATCCATTGGGATTTTTTAAATTTTAATAAATATACCAATTACATAGAAGTGGCTTTTACTTCATGTTAGAGATTTTAACTATATGGTATACAGCCAACCTACGGAACTTCCCTTTTAGTTAAAAAAAAAAAGAATATTTTTAATATTTTATATTTAAGAAGTCATTGTGACTGTTTCATGTACTTTTAAAATGACTAAAATACATACGTGAGATAACTTATTTTATAAAGTTTTTGCATGAAAGCCTTCTGTAATTGTTCTGAAATATGAGAGATAGAAATTTCATTAAAGTTTATAATTTATCTGGCAAAATTTAATAAAGTGGAAATTGTATGTACAAAGTTCGTCCTTTCCGGGTAGGTATTATCATAAACCTAATTTATAGCAGTCCGGATTGCCAATAAAATATATCTTCCACGGCCATAGGTCAAAGGCATCCTCTATATGCGCATAAAATGTTTAAAAAGAAACGTGTCATCAATTTTATCATGAGTCCATTGGCATGGAGCTACCGAATCACCATGTCCAATAAATCACGTAGATGATCCATGCCTTTCTGTCTCATTCCTACGAACGCGGTTGAGCACCTGATAAGCTCAAATCTCCAATAAATTACGGGAGAATGCGGAATCTATCTGCCGCACTCTCCAATAATCATTTTTTAGGCAGTTCATCAGGCTTTTTACGTAGATCAATTTTAAATAAAATTTCAAATTTATCTCCGGACGGCAAATATCTGTGAAATAATGTTATAAACAGTAAATTGGAAGTGGTGGCATTTTTATTCTGCCATGGAGATGAAACAGTTATAAAATAATTATAAACGCTACCCAGTAAAAAATGTTCGATTAAAATTATTATATCTTTTTATTGATGAATTAGCTCGATATATACCTGGAATTTTATGTTATAAATATATATTTTTGGTTTTATTTAGATTATTGTATCTCAACTATAATGGCAGCTTGGACCTTCAATCTGGTATCAATGAATAAGCAGGAATCATTCGACTTGTACGTTTATAGAAGAGTTCTGAAAATATCATGGACAGAACACGTCACAAACAAAGAGGTTCTTAGAAAGATGAATAAATAAATTGAAGTCTTAAATTAATACAATCATCTTCTTCTTTTTTTTCTTCTAATTCTTCTTCTTTTTCTTCTTCTTCTTCTTCTTCTTCTTCTTCTTCTTCTTCTTCTTCTTCCTGTTTATAAGCAATTCTGCTTATTCATTGGCGGATTGATTCCTCTATGGAAGGTTGTCACTCAATCTTTTGCGCGGTCGGCCGATACTTCTTCTACCGATTGGTGATTTATCTCTTGCTATTTTGACGACACGTGTCTCCCCGATTCTGGTTATGTGGTTATTCCATTCTATTTTTTTCTTAGTAGTGTCCATTAGTTTATAGACTGTACGCTGTATTGTCTTCTAATGTCTTCACTCCTCTTTCGATCTCTCAGAGTATCTCCTGTAATTCTTCTCAGTACTCTCATCTCTGTCGTTTCCAGTAGTCTTTGTGTTGTGGCGGTATCGGGTCTTGTGTCTTATGCATATGTCATTATTGGTCTTACACTGGCTTAATAAATTCTTGATTTCATCTCAGTGTTAATATGTCGGTTTCGCCATATAGTGTTATTAAGATATCCTGCCAGTCTATTTGCTTTCTGTACTTGATTTCTAACTTCTTTGTCTAGGTCTCCGTAACTTGACAATGTAATTCCAAGGTGTATTACTTCCATTACTTGTTCAATACTGATATCATCAATTTCTATTTTACATTTGATTGGTTCTTTACTGACTACTATATTTTTTAGTTTTTTTGAGATGAAATTGTCATATTAAATTCTTTTTCTCCTGTGTTGAATCTGTGGACGAATCTTTGCAGACTATCTTCATTTTAAGCTATCAATATTGCGTCGTATGCGTAGGAGAGTATTTTTACTTCTTTGTGTCAAATTCTATATCCTCTTCTTCTGGTAACGTTTTTGGTGATATCATCCATGATTATTGAAGGGCATAGGACTCAATGAGTCTCCCTCTCTTATTCTGCTGCCTATATCTATAGGTTATGTAAGTTGTCCGTCTATTCTGACTTCCATTTTGTTGTTTTGGTAGGTGTTTTCAATAATTTTTATGATATCCAAGGGGACAGAAGATGGATTATACAGAAGATGGATTACATCTTTGAATCTTACTCTGTCAAATGCTTTCTTCAAGAAGTCAATCAGATATAGAAATGCTGGTCTATTATACTTTAGCCATTTCTCAGTAATTTGTTTTATGACGAATATTGCATCTGTACACGATCTTCCAGTAAGAAAACCCTGTTGTTCATCTGCTAAACTTATCCCCTGATTCATCAGGTCTTGTAAAATTTTAATTGTAAGTTATAGGGTAGTATTTAACAAGTTGATACCTCTCTAGTTTTCTAGCTGCTTTTTATCTCCTTTTTTGAATAGTAGAATTAGTTCGATCGTTCTCCATTCTTCCGGTATTGGGTATTTTTATCGTGTTTTATGATTTTGTTAATTATTCTGTCATTGCTGCTCCACAATATTTCAGTAATTCGTTTGGTATTCCGTCATTACCTGCAGCTTTTCTGTTCTTCAGCTTTTCATGTGTTTTCCGAACGTCCTGAGCATTTATACTAACAAATTAAATATATATTATATAATTAACTATTTTTAATGGGAAACAAGCCACAATTTTACTAAAAAAAAATGATTTTATTAAGGTTTCGACGTCCAAATCGCAACGGCATCCCATTTGGACGTAGAAACCTTAATAAAATCATTTTTTTTTTCGTAAAATTGTGGCTTATTTCCCATTAAAAATAGTTAATCACAAAAATGCCACAAGAAAATAGCTTCAGATCAAGATATATTATATAAATACAATAAAAACTAGAAAATTTGAATTTCTCGGACAAATTACACGCGGAGAGAGATATAACTTGCTCCAACTCTTTATGCAGGGTGAGGTTCAAGGAAAAAGGAGCATACTACGCAGAATATCGTGGCTGAGCGACCTGATAGAATGGTACGGATGTACATCAAATGAACTTTTCAGAGCAGCCGTCTCCAAAGTCCGAATAGCTATAATGGTTGCCGACCTCCGTTGCGGAGATGGCACTTGAAGAAGAAGATCTCAACTATGAAGTTATTGACACTGGGCGAATTGGGTCTGTTGACATTGGGAAAATAATGTCTAAAAAGTGCAGGAGAAGAAGCCCTGAAAATAAACAGTACTGAAATTCGTATGCCTCAAACTTGTATGTGTCAAGTGCTGAAACGTATTGAGTGGTTTCTGAACGTTTTTATAACGTTTGTCAATATCATGTTAATGTTAGATACTTCAGGATGGTTTTCAGTATTGCAGAAAAATTTTTTATAATGGAGTACTATTTTCGGCCATACGGAAAAGGTCACGAAAATGGTCCAAGCTTAAAATCAACAGTGGTTTCAGCAGGACAAGATAACCTGTCATACTGCCAGAGAGTCTCTTCGAATACTGTGCGATCATTTTTGGAACTTCCACTCACCAGAACTAACGCCACCAGATGCGTACATATGGGGAATGCTGAAGGGGTCACCGTCTGCCATTTCGGAATGAAGGACTAAAATTAAAGATTTTTTTCGTGCCAGAGGCAGTGGCGGATCTAGAAATTTGCCTTGGGAGGGGAAATTTGCTTTAGGGTGGAACTTCCAATGAAAAACCAACCAAAAGATATAAAACAGATAAAAAGATAAAGTCAGATTTGTTAAAAGACATAAATAATAACTTATAGGCATTAAGTTCCCTTAATTTTCCTAACTAGCTTGTTTATTGGGTTGAATTTGTCTTTCTGTGGTTTCGGTTTTATGTGAGCTAATATATTTTTATGTTTGAACAATTTTTTTCTTTAATTTTGGACCTTGTTTGGGGTAAACATTTCCTCATTTTCCCTCTCCGTAGATCCGCCACTGGCCAGAGGGCATCTTTGACATCTGTTTTATTGGGAACGTGCGTCATCGTGAATAATGTTTTCAAGGCTATATCATGTATTATAGATATATAAATAATCATAAACATTTCAATATTCATTTTTCAGTACTGTTTATTTTGCCGCATACTGTATGAAAAACTGAACGAAGGAAGCCATATTGGTGGAATAAAGAAATCAAAGAAAAAATAAAGATTAACCCTGCTGTCCCGTTCGAGTCAACTACACAAATGTACTGTTCGGGTCAATATGACCCAACTATGGTTTACGTTCCTTAGTCGAAATAAAATAAGCTAATGGTGATAAATAAAACTTTATTAACAAGAAATTATGGTTAATTAAGCAAAAATTATGTTGTTAATGTAAATTAAACCTTATTAACAAAAATAAAAGCTATTTTTTTCAAAAGAAGCCTAGTAACAAATATCTACAAAAATTTAATTCAGTTTACAACTGGGACAGTAATAAAAAGAATGGATTTTACACATATGTTTATGTTTATACAAAATAATAATTAGTCTTGTAATCGTTTTTAGGGCAAGTTTACAGCGTGCTCATTTAGCAGGCGGAGTTAGATTGTCCATAGACTTACTAGCATTTCCATCTTTTTTCTGCTCGTGTCCTTTTTACCAGTTCGTAAGAGCCTTTAGTTATTGGTATATTTTTTCTGGGAATGATGACTGGTTTCATTAGTTTTTTCCCAATTTCTTAAGAAACATTCGCTGTTTTGCCAATTTATTGGTATTCCATTGGATATTTATTGATGTCCATAACACGAACGCGTTGTAGGCAGAAATGTCCAGCAGATTATAAAAAATAATCATTGGTCAGCAATTTATCTCTTCTCACATGTATACGTGCCAACAATCTAATCTAGAGTATTCACTGCATCCTTATTGGAATTGTATTCTAAAATAATTTGGGGCTTTTCATTTGATGAAAGTGATGCATGATGCATACATTCATGATGTAAAGTACTCATAAGAACAACATTTTTATTATTTTTAGGAATATTGTCAACAACAGTAGTATCTTGCGTGAAGCAAAAAAAGATGAGCTATGAACTTCTTTATTCGAGATTTTTGCTGAAAGCTCCGGTTTATTTTACTTATAGTCCCCGGCATTGTATCTACTTTGTTTTAGAAGAAATTGTTCTATATGTTACGATATAAAAAAGTTATTACAAGTAATATTGTGGCCTTCCAAATCACTACTCAAGTCACACATCACACGAATTCCTGTATAGATCTGCAATTTTAGAGGATAAGAAGTTTTACTGTTCATAATTACATAAAACCCAAACTTTTGTACATATTTCGCTAGCCTGCTTGGAACATACCATATGAAGGGAGAGCGGTATCATAAAGGCAACTAGTTGCTTATTAGCGGTAACATTTCATCAGGGTTAAAACATTATATTTCCTAAATTTCACGTATTGCATCAAGTTTATCGAAACGTCTCCTATCCTGTCTAGTAGTTTTGTTATCAAAACGTATTACTTGCAAACTTTTTGTAAATATATCAAGCGACATTATTGACTGAAATATACTACGACCCGTTTCTTCATTCCACAAACTTTTAGCTGATTTACCATGGGACTTATAAACTCGAGCTAAAAATAAAAGACCAATGTATGCTTGGAATCCAACATTATTCATGTCTTTCTAGTTGGTTCCAAAAACCGTCCATGTTGGTCATATTTATAATTTGGTTTGAAACATCGTCCAGCTATACTACAGTTTATTTTACAAGTTCTAGCTTGCAGAAACCTGTTTTTATTTACAGACCTATCCGGCTGACAAACACACAGGTACTGCCAATATAGAATACTGCCAACTAAACACACATACACAGGTAATTTTTAACGGTTTAAATACGCTGGTCATATTGACCCGAACGTACCCTAGGTAACAATTTGATTTTTATCAAAAAAATCAGGAAGTTGATTGTTTATCTCATATCCAATTAAGAGACCTCATATTAGGTAATAAAGTCACGAAACACCAAATCGTTACGCGGCGTAATAATTTGTAAAATAAGAAATAAATTATTTTTTGGGTCAAATAGACCCGAACAGGACAGCAGGGTTAAACGAGATAAATACCACAAACACTTATAATATTTCAATTTCTTAGTTTTTCAGCTTAACAGAGCCGTGTGTATGTCCGATCCTGACCACTTAGGCACCATTTGAAAGCTGAACTCAATCGCTACTGATTTGGTGAAATTGTGTTCCTGTCTCTCTTTGAACCTGAGATATATTTACCCAAAAAATATGCCTGTTGTATTTGCCCAGTCCTATAGCTGGCTTATGTGTGGTCAAAAGTCACAAACTAAACCGGTTCTGAATTAGTCCAGAACCCCTCTTCAATCATAGAAAAAAAATTAAATCGGTGTAAGGGTGTAAATTGTGTGTAAATTTGAGCAATTAGGGTTAGTTTTACCCATAAAAATGAATTTTTAAAGGGTCGAAATGGTCAATAATTAAAGTTAGAGTATCAGACAATTTTATAGATTTTGGCAATAAGGGGTATTTTTCACCCTCAAAAAATAAAAAACACATGTCTGTACCCTATAGATTTTAAAGTAGAGGATAGCGTGAACTTAATCCCAAATTTTTATGCAAATAGGTATATTCTGTAAAAATTGCGAGGTTTTGTCCTATTTCAAGCTTCGTTTTTTTGGACTATTATGAAAGATTTGAGAGAGAGTTATCCAAAAATGTTATTACGTTAGCGTCTGTAGCCGCTAAGGCGGGGCTAGCACGGCCATCTTAGCATCGTGTCGTTTATCCCTTCAGTAGCCTGTCCAAGTGTCCATGCTAGCGCTAAGTCACTGTCTCTTACAATTTGTGAGGTGAAATAATACGCTTCTTGTTGGCTAAAAATAACAAAGCAATTGAAATTTACCGCGAACTTTTTGCTGTTTATGGGAACAACATAATCACTGAAGGTGAAGTGTGTCAATGGTGCATTAAATTCAAAAATGGCCGAACCAATATGCACCATGAAGATCGAAGTGGACGGCCAAGAATTGTGACTGATGAACTTGTCTCTGCAATGCAAGTGGGGGTGGTTCCTCATCCACCTTATAATCCGGATCTTGCACCTAGCGACTACCACCTGTTTCGAACAACGAATACCTGGTATTGTAATGGTATTCCAAAGCTAGTTCACTGCTATGATATAATGTTCCTAAAAATAGTAGTTGAGTGTCTCTTTCAAATGTATTTAATAAAATCATTGTCTTGTACTTGTTTTTTTTCTATTCCAAAACGTAGCGTAATTTCTAGATAGCTTGCTTATTTTAATAATTTTTGATATAATACAAAATCCCAACATTTTCCCATAACATTTGACTCTAACCAATTTAATAAATAGAATACAAACAAAAACTGCCTTTTTCTTCCTCTAACCTATTTGTTTAAACACACTATATCGTCGGTCATACTCTGTCAAATATGTACTTTGAATAATTGGATCTGTTGTTGATGCTTGAGTGACTGATTTATGAGATCCTGGCGATGATGTGAGGATCAACGCTACGGCGCTGCTTGTGAACTTTATTCCGTTGCATTGGGTTGCATAACATCGTCCTTTTCAGTGTTATTGTAGAAGTGGCAAATATATTATCTAGTCAAATATGGTATATAAATGACTTTTTTCTACTACTGCCATGTAATAAATCATAATTTGCCACCTCTTGTCAGTTGATGAAACGTCGTATTTCTAACCCGCTCGCGGACGTCAAAAATTTATAAACGTTTAGGCCTGGATTCCGCGTACCAAAAAAATGTTCATTAATGGCAAGGTGAAAATTTTTTATTAGCTAAACGGCGTCTAGTCGGACAAACTTTGATATACGGGAACACTGGATCAGGGAAAGGTTTAAAAGTGGAACAGGCTACAGGTTTTGAACGTCAGACTACGAAAACGTCTCATGTATTTTATTGGGCAGAACTCCTTTTATTAATCCCAGATGAAAAAATCAGATTGCTATTTACCGCCAATATAATTTCCGTCATTTGACATGTTCTACGTGTCGGACTTATTAAAATGCTCAACATATTTGTCGGACAAACAGTTTTTCATAACACAGTAAAACCTCGATATAACGGACTAATTGGGGGGACGGGGTGTCCGTTAAAGCCCAAAGTCCGTTATATAAAAATAGGTTTAAAATAAATAAAAAAACTTCTTTTTTGAAAATATGTACACTGTATTTAAATATAAATAAAAAACACAAACAAAATTCTATTTAATTATCTTCAGAAATTCGTCGTGAAGTGACGTTGTTTGATATCTACACGCTTGATTTCGGTAATTCCGCTTTTGAAAAAGGAATCAAGTTTTGTTTGCACTTTTGAAGTTTGCTGTTTTTTTATAATCAACTCTCTAAAATTACGAAATTGCGTATAATACAGTTGAACTTCGTCTGAATAATCAATAAATGTTATTAGATCGTTAAGATGCGATCTTACCTCTGAGAACTTCATTTTTTGCAGTGTTGTTTTGCCTTCTCTGCTATCTTCACTTCCATTCTCATGTTTTAGGTTCATAAATTCATCTGCTATTTCACTTTCAGGCGTGATATTATACCCAGGGACACCTTCATCTACTTCTAGCAATTGTAAAATAAAACATCTCAGCTACCTACTTCTTCTCCGGCATTATTAGATATGTATTGTCTTACAGAAATCAGGAATTTCCAACCCTTCTAATCTTATGTCTGTATCTTGGCCAACAGACAATTTTTTTTACTACATATTTGTTTGGTTTCCAAAATTATTCCCTGATCCATGGGTTGAATATGCGATGTTCTATTTTTGGCAAAAACATACAACTAAAGTTTCTAGGTAGGTGTAGCATTTGGGGTCCACGGGGACCCCGTTGGTATTCAATGTATCTTGGTATGTGACAAGTTAAGCATGTATCATATTAACAGGACGTTTTTAATTTTTTTACATTTGACCGGATTTTTCGTCCGTTATATCCGAAGTCCGATATATAGAGGCCCGTTATATCGAGGTTTTACTGTATATAAAGTTTGCTATCGAATAAACTTAAAAATAACTTGCTAGTTTTCACAATCATAAACTTGTCAGGATGACACATTACACAATTCAAATCACTTTTTACAATTAAAACTTCCCCTGTTCCAGTGTTCCCATACATCAAAGTTTGTCCGACTAGACACCGTTAAGCTATTAACAAATTTTATTTATTTAATGTCGTCCGTAGCATTAGACAACAATAAAAACAAACATACTAAAAACAAAGAAAGTTCTCAACGGTAACTAAATGCTAACACAACAAAAGAACTGATATAATTTGTGATACTAACTAGATTTTAATTTAAATTTTTAGAGGAAAGTCATTCAAAAAAAGCGCAATGTGAATACACAAAATAATAGACAAAAGGGTGGAAGGCAACCGTAATATACATATTTCAGACTAGTTAGTCATAACTAGTACGGTGTAGCCAGCTTATAATAGAAGCATGCTGGTTTCTCTTTTCTATGTTTATTGTATGATGAGTCATTCCACCGAACTAATCTAAAAAACTATAACCTATTTTTATTAACGCTCCATCTGTCCCACCACCTATTGTAAAATGATAATGCAGCTGACAATAGTAATGGTGTTATTCCAGAAGTAATTTCGTTGATATCTTTTTGTATTAGAGAGATTACATAGCTAGTAAACCAGAGTTAACTAATAATAACCTATTTTCAAGGATAGAAGATAGATCACCAAAGAAGCTGTTGTCTGATATAGTTTACAGTACGTATATCATGTACTGATTGTGACCAACATTACATTGGCCAAACTACTAGACGAGCTAAAGATCGTATTACGTCTTATAAAAGTGATTTTATACTATATCCAGATAGGTGCTCTTTAGCTACACATGTGGTGAATGAAGGCCATCCTATGGACTTTGAGTCTTTAAAGATCTTAGCAAATGAAAAGAATTATCGCAAAATAACTTTTCTCGAAGTGGCATTTATTTATCAGAATTAACAGAACAATAATAAAAGAAGAGAATTAAACAACTAACAGAGATCTGTTCATTCCTTCTTGAAACTTACTAAAACTTTAATATCTATAATGATTTTAATCTAGATACTACCTGACAATAATGTCAGCATTTTGTTATGTCAAATTTATTCCAGCATTCCACAACATTCATAGCAGGATCACATTCCATATTATTCAGTATCATTTTGAAGGTTCGTCTAATGTACATAATAGAGCAAAGTCTTCGTATTAGAAAGTAAAAAATTGTCACTTTTATATTTGTTGGTGCGTTGTTCAAAATTAGAACTGTTTTAAAGTGTAAATTATTTGATTTCAAATAATCTTCAACTTCAGAAACAAAACAATTCCGAAACCAGTCACAAAAATAGGGCTTCTAATGTTTTATTTCGCATTCTCTTCCAAAACAGTGAGTTTCGTATGCATTGAATATTTGTTCAAACGAATATCCTCCACCAGTCGTTAGGTTCGCAAAATGATACCTTTCTGCTGTAGCAGTGCCTTCAGATACCATTTCTCCAAACTATTTTAATGATAAGCAATGATTGTCGCACCTTAAATTTATTGAACCAACTTTCCGATGCTTGAAATCTATATATTCACCATCACCATTACCACCAGGTTTTTTAAAGCGCTTAAATTATTTGTAAAAGCGCTTCAAACTTTATTTTTTATTGATCCACGTACTGACGTGTTTAAAAAAAATATGGATTGCTTTTTATTTAGGTGTTATGTATGTGCCGATGTAATGATTCGATCCGCAAATAAAGAAATTATATATAGGAATTTAGGAAATAGGAAAAAGAACAGAAGTCATGGAACGAATGATAGTTAAAAGCAACGTAGAGGGCAGAAGATCCAGAGGAAGATCTCCATTACGATGGTCGGACCAAATAAAGGACATAACTGGTTACTCATCCTCCGAAGCAAAACAACACGCACAGGAGAGAGAGAACTTAACAGAAATAGTCAAACGACTTACATGACGCCACTATATCCTTACGAAGAAGAACAGATAGAGGAGGAGATATGGGAATTGTAAACTTGATGAAAAGATCCGCAAGAGACATCACATAACTATATGCAGAGCTTGAAGAAAATGCGAAAGAAATAGGGCTGGCCGTCAATGTAGATAAAACTAAAGCCCTAATACAAGCAAGGAACCAACGCAACTTGCAGAATTTAACAATAGCCGACGCTAAGATAGAAGTAGAACATCTCACATACCTTGGTGTACAGATAACTCAGAATTGAAGGAAGGAGGAGGAAATACTCAAACGGATAATTCTTGCTAACAAAGCAAACTTCTCTCTGTTGTAGTACTCTGGGCTAATTAGCAAAATTCATGGAAAAGTTATTTACCAGCAATTTTATTGCTGGAATCGAATTATAAGATCCTACATATTAATAATATAGGTATGCAAAGTCCGCAGATAGTGTGCTACTTTTTTTATAAACAAAATGGCGCCGACAAATCGTATTTTTTTCAATTATTGCTCTATAACTCCGAAGATTTTAACTTTACAACAAAAACACCCAAAATAAAAATTCACCACAATGAAATTCTGCATAGAGATATGTTTTTCACGATTTGCTCCGACGAAAATTTTCTTCAGAAAATGCGGGTTTTCCTAACAAAAACTCTAATTTTCAAATAAAGTTTTAGGTAAGTAATTATTAATCAATAATTAAATAACTTAGTGACATCAAAGCTTTCTTCGTATAGATTGTAAATTCAGAAGCCGGTGAAAATTAAGCGAATATTTTAGCAACAATTCAATTGTTAATTAACAAATTACGATCGCACTAATAAACAAAATAATCATGACACATTGATCAAACTTATAAAGATTATAAAGATGAGATGCTTATTTAATATTTTATCGACAAAATATAAATTTTTCTTTTTTTTGCATAATCTTTAAATTTAAAAAAAAATAGTTATAATACGCTGGTCTAATTAGTAAAGTACAAAGAAAGGTTATTTACCAGCAATTTTATTGCTGGAATCGAATTATAAGATCCTATAATAGGTATACAAAGTCCGCACATAGTGTGCTACTTTTTTTATAAACAAAATGGCGCCGACAAATCTTATTTTTTCAATTATTGCTCTATAACTCCGAAGATTTTAACTTTACACCAAAAACACTCAAATAAAAATTCACCCCAATTTAATTCTGCATAGAGACATGTTTTTCCCGATTTGCTCCGACGAAAATTTTCCTCGGAAAATGTGGGTTTTCCCAACAAAATCTCGAATTTTCAAATAAATTTTTTGGGCCAGTAATTATTTATCAATAATTATATAGCTTGGTGAAATAAAAGCTTTCTTGTTATAGATTATAAATTCAGAAGCCGGTGAAAATGAAACGAATATTTTAGCAACAATTCAATTGTTAATTAACAATTTACAGTCGCAATAACAACCAAAATAATCATGAGACATTGATCAAACTTAGAAAGATTATAAAGGTGTGATGCCTATTTAATATTTTGTTGACAAAATATAAATGTTTCGTTTTTTTGCATAATCTTTAAATGTTTAAAAAAATTGTTATAAACAAATTAACATTTCTCATAAATTGTTCATTATATTCTAATTTAAAAAAATACTTAAATGCATATTTCATAGGTCTTGAAAATGAATGCTTTAAAAAAATTTTCCAACCATTTGCAAAAAAGTTATGAAACAGCAAAATAAATATACGAAACCTCCGTTGTTTATAATTAGTTTTAATTGTTTCAAAGCTTAAAAGTGAGTCTGTGGTACAACCTAATTACTCACAAAGAATGTCAAAAATTACTGCAATGGTTATATTTTAATCAAAGATTAAAAACACTTTTTTTTGTAATTTTTAGCGCAAACGTAGGCCTGATACAGAGTAGGAGCTAAAATGTTCACTCGAAGCGACTGACATGCAGCATGCATTATTTATTAAAAGTGTACATCACGCGGCCGGTCGGCGCTCCGAGTGAAAATGTTAGCTACAGTACTGTGTTACTCTGCTTTCGCGCGTGTAAATTACAAAAAAAATATATTTATAATATTTAATTAAAATATAACTATTAAACTGATAATCGATATTTTTTTGTAAATAATTAGCTTGTACTTTAAACTCACTTCTACGCTTTGAAAGAATTAAAAAAAAGTATAAACACAGTAGTAATCATATGATTACTTTGCTCCTTCATAACTTTTTTACAAATGGTTACAAAAAATTTTAAAGAATTCATTTTAAAGATATTTAAAATACCCATTTTAACTATTTTTTTACATTATAATATAATAAAAACTTTCTGAGAAATGTTAATTTGTTTATAACTATTTTTTTTTAAACATTTAAAGATTATGCAAAAAAATAAAAAATTCATATTTTGTCGACAAAATATTAAATAGGCATCCCATCTTTATAAGATTTCAAAGCTTGATCAGTGTATCATAATTATTTTGGTTATTATTGCGACCGTAAATTATTAATTTACAATTGAATCGTTGCTAAAATATTCGTTTAAGTTTCATCAGCTTCTGGAACTATAATTTAAACCAAAAAGGCTTTTAAGTCACCAAATTATTTAATTATTGATAGATAATTACTTATCTAAAACTTTATTTGAAAATTAAAGATTTTGTTGGGAAAACCCGCATTTTCCGAGGAAAATTTTCGTCGAAGCAGATCGGAAAAAACGCGTCTCTATGCAGAATTTAATTATGAGTTATAGAGCAATAATTGAAAAATCACGATTTTAGTGCGCCATTTTGTTTACAAAAAAAGTAGCACACGATCTGAGGACTTTGCATACCTATAATGTTAATATATAGGATCTTATAATTCGATTCCAGCAATAAAATTGCTGGTAAATAATTTTTCCCAAAAAATGGCCTATTCTCCGATAATCAGCCCAGACTATAGGTGTTTGGAATCCATAGGGAATTTATATAGAAATCTTAGCGGACCTACGGTAGTAGTTCCACCAAGGAACAGGTGGATTAGCCAAGGGATAGAATTTGACCTTGCATTTCGAGCTACCCCAAATTTTAATTTTTTAATCTTTAGCAGTAGTATAAGTAGAAGTAGAAAGTAGAGTCAATAGTAGTATAAATTTAAAATCTCGACTGAATTTGGTCGTTGCGTTAGCCGCCATCTTGATTTTAAACGAGAACCGTTTTTGCTCAATATCTCCGCCATTTTCAACTTTTCGACAAAAAGTGTAAAAACTGAAATTATTTAAAATGCGATTTTCTATAATTTTGTTTATTATAATTTTTTCGTGCGGTTGATATTTACCGAGTTATGGGGAAAAATAGTGACAGTTAGAGCATAATTATTAATGTATTGAATTATCTCGTTTATTATTATAGCAACAAATTTGAACCTATACAAAAATTAAGATAATTAAATTTTGTATAATTTTGATCTCTTTAATTTTTTTGATAAAATCAATATTTAAGGTAGTACATATCCGGTAGGAGCCCGAGCGTGAGACCTGATTGATTTTATAGCAATTGTTTTTCTTCAATATCTCCGCCATTTTCAACTTTTCGACAAAAAGTATAAGGACTGAAGATGTTGCAATTACGATTTACTACAATCTATTTGAGAGAACAAGTGGCGGGTCTACTACCAGAAGGGGGATGGGAAAATTCCCCCCAACAGTGTCCAAAATTTTTAAAAAATGTTGAAATATTAAAATATTTTAGCTGACATGAAACTTAATTATCGACAGACAAATTCAATCAATAAAACCCGCTAGTTAATAAAATTAAGTGAACTCAATACATATAAGTTACTATTTATATCTTTTATCTACTTAGTTTGGTTAGTGTTTCATTGGGAGTTTCAAAAAGTGTATAAAATATAATTCTCTTTATTTTTGTTTATGTACAATTATGTCGTAAAGTTAATAATAAATGAGACAATTCAATAATTATGCTTCCCCTCCGCTTCCACTATTTTCCCTCTTAACTCGGAGAATATTCTCCTATACTCGGAGTATGAAATTGTGTTTCCAACAATTTTAGTAATTACCGTTTTTGTCGAAAAGTTGAAAGTGGTGGAGATATTAAGTTAGTTATTATCGTTTTTGTCGAAAAGTTGAAAATGGCGGAGATATTAAGCAACAACGGTTCTCCTTTAAAATCAATATGGCGGCTAATGCAACCGCGGAATTCAGTCGAAATTTTAAATTTATTCTAAAGGATAGAATTATAAAATTTGGGGCAGCCCGGAAACTAGATTCAATTAAGTAATTATGCTCCCCCCACCACTTTTTACTATTTTTCCACTTAATTCGGAAAATATCAACCGCATAAAAAAATTGTTAAAAAAAAATGAAGGAAATCATATTTGGAACAATTTTAGTTAAAAATAGCATAGATATTGAACAAAAACCATTGCTACAAAATCAATCCGGTCCTACGCTCGCGCCATTATCGCATACGTACTAGCTTATATATTAACTTAAGATTAAAATGTTAGATTAAACAGTTAATTAACTTAACTAAGATTAAAATATGTAGAATTTAAGTCTCTCTATTTTTGTATAGGAACATTTTTGTCGTAAAACTAATATTAAACGAGATAATTCAATAATTATGCTCTAACTGTCACTATTTTCAGCCATAACTCGGAAAATATCGACGGCACGAAAAAATTGTTACAATAGAAATGATGGAAAATCACATTTTCAACAATTTTGGTTGTTATACTTTTTGTCGAAAAGTTGAAAATGGCGGAGATATTGAGCAAAAACGGTTCTCGTTTAATATCAAGATGGCGGCTAACGCAACGGCGGAATTAAGTCGAGATTTAAATTTACACTATTATTGACCCCCAATAAAGATTATCTATTAGCCTTGCGACATCCAATATTGGACATAGGCCTCCCCTTCACTCCTCCATCTTTCTCTATCCTGAGCCATGTGCATCCATTTTGAGCCGGCTTGGTGTTTTAGGTCATCTACCCATCCCATCTCGTGAAGAAATCCTAAAAATAAAGAAATCTAATTTTAGAATGTGCACATGGAATGTTAGAAATCTATTTGCGGCTGGGAAACTTGACAACGCAATTCAAGAAATGAAAAGAATGAAAATAGACCTACTGGGAATCAGCGAAATGAGATGGCCAGAGTCAGGAACTTGTAAAAAGGACGGAAGTGTGCTATATTATTCCGGTAACACCACAGAAGATCCGCATCACAAAAATGGTGTAGGTATATTAGTAACATCAGAACCGATTAAATATGTGACCAATTTCCTACCAGTCTCGGATAGAATAATATTACTCCAAATAAATACTCAACCATTTAAAACTAACATACTTCAAATCTATGCCCCGACTGCAGATAGAAAATATGACGATGAAGTCGAGAAGATCCAAGACATCTTGCAGAAACTTAATAAACACGAAATTTTATATATTATAGGCGACTTCAATGCAAAAATTGGAGAAGGTCGACGAGGTCAGACTGTAGGCCCTTATGGTCTTAGACAACCTAACGATCGAGGACAGAGATAGTATGAATTTTGTAAAGAAAACCATATGATCATTGCAAACACCTGGTATAAACTACCCAAGCGACGACTATACACTTGCAAAGCCCCATTTGATAATGGCAGTAACCCTGAGTCTTCAAGAAATCAAATAGACTATATACTTGTAAATGAGCGTTTCCGAAATGCCGTCAAAAAAGTTACTACATTTCCTGGGGCAGATATTTAATCTGATCATCAACCACTTGTAGCAGATATTAAACTAAGGTTAAAACGAATTCAGCGACAAAGACCAAAAACCAATGTACTTAACTTTGACGATATAAACATAAAACATAACATTAAAAAATAATTTAAAAATAGAATAAAAAAAACATCGGAGAACAACTAGAAGATCCAGAAGAAATAAACAATGATTATAGAAAAAACTTAATCAAGAAAAAGAAATGGATGATAGACGACATCTTGAAATTGATGGAACAACGACGACTAATCAAATCTAATGAAACAGAATATAGACACCTGCAGAGAAGAATAAAAAAGGAGATCAAATTAGCCAAAGAAAAATGGATGAGAGAAAGGTGCGACGAAATGGAGGATGTGATATCTAGACACGACTTGTTTAATGTGCACAAAAAACTAAAAGAAATAAGTAACATATTTAAAAAACGAGTTCCCTCTGTGCTCGTTGACAATAATAACAAAATTATTGTAAATGAGCACGAAATAAGAAAAAAATGGCAACTGTATATATCAGAGTTGTTTGAAGATGATAGGAATATTACCGAATTCTACCAAAACTGTACTGACGGCCCAGAAATTATGAAATGCGAAGTAGAACACGCTATAAATAGTGCTAAAATTAGAAAAGCTTGTGGTCCAGATGATACACCAACTGAGTTGCTGAAACTAATAGAGGATGATAACATAAAAGTAGTAGTAAAACTTTTTAATTCAATATATAACACCGGAGTGATTCCCACAGATTGGCTCAAATCCATCTTTGTCGCAATACCTAAAAAACACAATACGAGAAAATGCTCAGAATATCGATTAATTAGCCTAATGAGCCACACTCTTAAGATTTTCCTAAGAATACTTCACAACAGAGTTAGACGCAAATGCGAAGAAGATCTCGAAGATACCCAATTTGGTTTTAGAAATGCTATGGGTACCAGGGAGGCACTTTTTGCGCTTAACATCCTATTACAAAAGTGCCGTGATCAAAGAAAATATGTATTTGCATGTTTCGTGGACTTCGAAAAGGCATTCGATAAAGTACAGCATGTAAAATTAATGCAAATACTGGAAAATATCGGAATAGATGACAAAGATATTCGTGTCATTAAAAATTTGTATTGGAATCAAACTGCTACGGTCAAAATTGGAGATAACTACACCGATGAAATCTCCATACAACGAGGCGTCAGACAAGGTTGCATTTTGTCACCAACATTGTTTAATGTTTACTCGGACCAGTTATTTAAAAAGGCACTTCAGAGACAGCCATATGGAATAAAAATCAACGGAGAACTACTTAATGTGATAAGATATGCAGACGATACAGTAATTCTGTCAGATAATATTGAAGGTCTCCAAATTCTGCTTGATCGTATTCACGAGGTAGGAGAGGAAATGGGCATTAAAATACACTCAAACAAAACCAAATTTTTAGTGTTTAGTCGTGACCCACATCCCGATGCAAAGCTTCAACTAAACGGAGTCCAAGTTGAGAAAGTTCACAAAATGATCTGGGAACTGTGATAACAGACCAACTAGATCCAGACATAGAAATAAAACGTAGAATAGCAATGACTAAAACTACTTTTACGAAAATGAAGTCATTTCTTTGCAATAATCATCTCAGTTTAGAACTAAGGCAAAGAATGGTCAAGTGCTATATTTGGTCCGTACTTTTGTATAGTGCAGAAGTGTGGACGCTAAAAGTATCGATTATGAACAGAATTGAAGCATTGGAAATGTGGATTCATAGACGGATGCTGAAGATACCCTGGACAGCAAGAAAAACTAATGAAGAAGTACTAAGGAAGGTCAACAAAGATATAGAACTGCTAAAGACTGTTAAACATCGAAAAATGTCTAATCTGGGACATATAGTGAGGGGAAGTCGA
Source organism: Diabrotica virgifera virgifera (assembly GCF_917563875.1). Classification (NCBI taxonomy): domain Eukaryota; kingdom Metazoa; phylum Arthropoda; class Insecta; order Coleoptera; family Chrysomelidae; genus Diabrotica; species Diabrotica virgifera. The sequence goes on from NC_065443.1 coordinate 134,315,123, forward strand.
TATAAAATATTACAACTGATCCTTAAAGGCAAAATAGAGGGCCGTAGATGTGTAGGACGAAAACAAGTTTCTTGGTTAAAAAACATTCGTGAATGGACTCAGATATCAAATGCAAGACAACTATTCCATATTGCAGAAGATCGAGAAGCCTTCGCAATGGTGATCGCCAACGTCGGATAATTCTGATATGGCACGTGAAGAAGAAGACCCATCTCATCTGTGGTCTCCCTCTGTTTCGGTTATATGTCCATGGTCTCCACTCTGTAATAATTTTATTCCACTTTCGTCTTTTGTCTAATCGTATGACCGGCGAATTTCCATTTTAGTTTAGCTGTTTGACGAGTAGCATCTTTAACTTTTGTGATATTTCTTACCCAGGAATTCCTTTTTCTATCTGACAGTCTTACGTACAATAAAGATTAGAAAAATAAAATTTGGGGCAGCTCCTAATGCAAGGTTAGGCCTGTTATTAGTCTAACCCGACTGGAGTAGATAGACGAATTGAGAACCGATGCTAAAAGATATTGAGGGTGGACAACTGTAGGAAAGTAGCCAGGGACAGAGATACTTGGAGGTGAATGCTGGGGAAAAACAGGGCCCCACTTGGGCTGTAGCACCATAGAAGAGAGATATATAGGAATCGAATATAGGAATTGGATCGCATTTTTTCACTCCGCCAATTAATAGCGAAAACGCGAATGAAGGATGCGCGAATGAGGAGCTTTTACTGTATATTTTATTTGCTGTTATTTTCATTACGTCATTTTTTTAATAGTAACAAAATTAGGTGTTTACAAATTTTTTGGCAATGAAATAGCATTCTTGAGATGGTCATAATATGGTCGTTTATTGTCTTTTAAAAAATCCTTAAGTCTGTCTGCTTCTCTATAACCAGACTCAATGGCTCCGTGCACAGACGAATAATGGTCACGATTCGTAGCCTCTCCAGCAAATTGAATGAGGAGCCGACCATCATATGTAATAGGTTCTAACAAATGCTGTCTATCTTCTGGCCTGGTTTTCATTGATTTGTACGAATAACTACCTCGGAAATTGGGGTTGTTGTACCAGTTAGACCTGTAATGAAACAGTTAAGTGATGTATTATTATCTAATTTATTTATATGGTTAGTACAGTATATATCCCGATGCAAGTCATCAGCATTATAGCAAGTGACGTCACATGATACCAACACAAAATATTTCCAACACAAAAGTCGTAGGTCTATTACTTCTTAGAACCTTTTAGTCAAGTACCCTGGAATTCGTAACTGAAAAAATACCCCAAAGATGGTTAAAGTCGACCTTCATAACTATACCAACAAATAAAACATGCGAAGACTTAAAAACAAATAGCCTAATGAGCTACTTACATAAAATGATTTTAAAAGTGATACACAGCAGAATATTATATAAAAAATGCGAAAAACTAATATCATGGACACAGTTTGGATTCCGCGATGCCTTATACCGCATTTATACTCAGTACTGTTGGACAGGGAATTGGGCAGGGAAGTGGGCAGCGTGAATGTGTAAATAGCTCACTCGCGCTGCTGATTTAAACTACTCTCTCTGTCTCTCTCACTTGCCGCCGGCAAAGCGGCAAGTGAGTAAGAGAGCAAGACGATGCTGTCGTCACATTCCATTCTTGAAAGTCGTTCGTAAATGAGTTATGAGAACATTGGCGAGGAACTGATGTGAACACCTCACTCGCGTCGATATCGTATTTCGGGCAATATTTCCGACAGCGGCATTAGCAGTGGCAATAACTGAGTATAAATCCGCATTAGGCACATGAGAAACTTTATTCGCTATCTAGGTGCTTATGTAGAGGTGCAGGGATGTTAACTGTGACGTATATAATATTTACTTTATCGACTACAAAAAGGCATTAAATAGAGTAAAATATGATATGCTAATAACAATCTTGATATAAGCGGGATTATATGATAGAGAGTTTCATATATAATTTATATTATAACCAAACTACCAACATTAAAGTGGACGACCAATTAACAGAGGAAGTCTCCATAGATAGAGGAGTCAGACAAGTATCCATTTTGTCCCCAGTATTTTTTAATATATGCTCCGAACATATATCTTCGAAAAACTTTTTACTACAAAACCATAGTATGGGTGAAAAAGTATAAGAAGTATTGAGTATGGGCACAGAGGCATGTACTGATGTGTAATTTTTAAGCAACGCACTTTTTTTACATTGCTCACAAATTCTATAAAACCAACATAAATATGCACAATTAATGTATCGATCATAAAACTAAAACTTAAATAAAGCTGAAGAAAAAGGATTGATTAGCATTTGAAAATGTAACAAAACATGTTACAACTGTTACAACTACAGTTTGTTGTGCAAACGGATTTTGAAAATTTCAATATAATTGTTTCAAGGTCATAATGACTTTATAATTTTTTGTTAATCCAGACCTGGATTTTTCTTGTGATTAATAGTTGGGTCGTTTGGATTCTAAATGATTCTTATGTGTATCAAATTCCAAAAAAATATACAGGGTGGTTCTAATAATAAATGTAGTATGTGACCTCAATTCACCATTCAGGTATTTTCGTTTCCCAATGAAACACCCTGTAGAAGTTGATTATTAGACGGGCCAGAACGTTTAAACAATGGACAAAGTGGTAATGGTAAATGCGGGATGTAATGTTTGAAATTACCTTAATAGTTTAGGATTTTTCGGTATAACAAACTTATTTCCCAGGAACATATTTAGTGTATAGTAAATACCGTTCTTCAAAATCTGTTCGTCCATGGTTTCTAGGGCTGGAACAGTGTCTCCACTCAGCGACACCAAGAGCAAGTTAGTATTTTGTATAGCTCCAATATTACAAAGTCCAGTAATCCAAGAGCGCCCATCCTAAAATAAGATAATAATTACGTGAATGCTAAATTGTAAAATTCCCTCATCTTCTTTAGTCTCAGCATCCGTTATGGCTTGCAAATTTTAGAAGCGTCGGAGGTGTAACCAGAAAAGGTTCCCATTGTTTTCTATCTGGTGGGATGTAGAGTAATATTTTTAGTGTTATTTTATGTGCTATTACATTGAAAACTTAGTTTTTGCCAGCAGTTGCCGCTAGGGTATCAGTGCCATCTCGTTGGTTGCAATTCGTAACTTCACGCCGGGGTTTCTCCTGGTTGGATCAGAGAGAGCAGCATATGTGCTTCCTAATGATAAATTAATAATAGGTCTGGATACCGCTTATGAAAAAACTTGATTAATAGCAAGCTGAAAATTTGTTAATATCTTAAGGGTGTCTAGTCGGATAAACTTTGATATATGGGAACACTGGAACAGGGGAAGTTTTAATTATGAAACAGGTTAAAAATTTGAAATGGTCAGACCACGAAAACGTCACATGTATTTTGTCCGACAGAACTTCCAATTGATTTGGTATCCTTTCATTAAACTCTCATGCAAAAATCAGCCTTCTATTTATCACCTAATGGGCATTATAATGAGTGGAACACGTAGAACATGTCAAATGACAGGAATTATGACAGTTTCGAAACCGGTAGAGGTGCTTGCTGCACTCTCTGATTGAACTAGAATATAATGCGGCTGTAGTTTCGTGTTGCAACAAAATTGAAAATGGTTATTCATTTTTTAAGCTAATAATTGTTGTTTTGAATAAATATTTGTTTATAACTGATAGTGTTTCAGTAGTTTTTTATATCCTACCTAATTTATAATGTAAACTCTTCCACTCTTATCACAGCTCCAATCTGATGTATTCAATAACATATCTACATCAGACCTTCTTATTTTCCCAATATTTTATCTTTCTACCTTAGGTACCTTTCCCAATATTATATCTTTTCTACCTTTCTCTATTTAGGTTTTATCAAAAGACAAAAATCTATCTTAATTTTCAATTCATATTAGGGGAGAGTCGGCTAATGGTGCGCGTCGGGTAATTGTGCGCATCAATGTTTCTAATCTACTATTTAATAAAATAGCAATAACTTTATTGTCGGGCCTCTAGTAGCAACTGCCAAAAATCTATCCTACACAAACGAATGTCGGGAGATACTTTACCGGTTGGCAGTTATACATGTTTTCGCGTGGTATGATATTGTTTGTGTGTCTGAGAAAATAAGCGATAAGCGACTGAAATATAGCTTAAATAATACTTATATCCTTTATTTCTATACCATTTTAAACACTGATATAGTTAGTTTTGCTCAATTTTTTTGTTTTTATCAAATTTTGTGTTATGTGGTGAAGTGTAACCTCGTTTAATGGTGCGCTTTGCGCCGGTATATTGCCGGTAAGTTATATAAAGGCATTTTTTACGTTTTGTGACTGTCATAAACATTTTTTATGTTTTGTGACTTGTGTCATAAAACGTAAACAAGCGTTAAATAACCGTCAAAGTAGAGAAAGGAGCAAAGAGAAAACCACGAAATAGAAAAAAGGTTCAAAAATGAAAATTTTTGAACACAACAGCTCCGAAGTTATTTCAGAAAGTGAACTGTACCATGATGATGAGTTGGACGATCTTGTGTCAAATCAAAATGACTTTGGTGTATTAATTGTGGTATCGTGCAAGTGTTCTATATAATGTCAATGGTCTCATGCCATGCGTATACGACAGGATAGTCCAGAAGGATATATTTACGACTTCTGCAATACTTTTTTTTTAAATATCTGTAACTTGGTTTCTTATCTTTTTTCGTATATTTGTTTGTTCCTTTAATATTTATGTTCAACAAGCTACATTTTTGAAGGTCATTTTTAAGTTTTATTATTGCGCACAGTTATCCGACATATGGGCACCATTAGCCGAATAGGTCGGGCAATTGTACGCATTATACTAATTGGAAATTTCGCCTCTCACCAAAACCAGTAAAAAAACTAGAGGAATTAACATCATATAGGCCAATAAGTTTACTGCCTTTGCTTTCCAAAGTGCTGGAAAAATTAATAATGAAACGCATCAAGCCAATACCTGATAGCAAGAATCTCATACCAGAACATTAGTTTGGGTTTAGACAAGAACATGGAACCATAGAAAAAGTCCATAGAATAGTAAAACATATCATCAACGACTTTGAAACTAACCGATATTTACTGAGCAGCGTTTTTTGACATTAGCGTTCGATAAAGTCTGGCACAAAGGTCTACTCTATAAACTAAAAAACCTATTGCCTCATCCGTATTATGAATTTCTAAATTCTTACTTATCTGACAGATTCTTTTCAGTTAATTACCATTCAGAATATTCAGAATATACCAAATAAAATCAGAAGTACCGCAAGGCATCGTGTTAGGACCAATGCTGTACCAGCTTTTTACTGCAGATCTACCAACTTCAAGAACTACAATAACAGCAACGTTCGCAGATGACACAGAAATACTCGCCTCACATCATGATCCAGTAACTGCCTCAAGAAACTTACAAGGCAGCCTTAATAATATTCAAGCATGGTTAAAAAATGGAAAATTCGAGTTAATGAGACCAAATCAATCCATGTTACCTTAACACTAAGAAGAGATATATTTGTTCAGCAGTGTTATTAAATAATCAAATTATTACTCAGAGAAATGAAGTCAAATATTTAGGTTTAGATCTTGACAGAAGATTAACATATAGAACACATATATTTACAAAACGAAAACAATTGGGTCTCAAACTAAGACAAAGGTTTATTGGCATGAAATCACAATTAAATCTCACAAATAAGATCTTAATATACAGGGTGCCCCAAAAAGATTCGTCATAAACTATACCACAGATTCAGGGGTCAAAAATATGTTGATTGAACCTCACTTACCTATATACAATAGTGCACACAAAAAAAGTTACAGCCCTTTGAAGTTACAAAATGAAAATTATTTTTTTTTCACATACCTAAAACTATTAGAGATTTTTCATTAAAAATGAACATGTGGCATTCTTATGGCAGCAGCATCTTAAATAAAAATTAAAGTGCAATTTGTGTACCCCATAAAAAAATTATGGGGGTTTTGTTCCTTTAAACCCCCCAAACTTTTGTGTACGTTCCAATTTAATTATTAGTGTGGCATCATTAGTTAAACACACTGTTTTTAAAACACTTTTGCCTCTTCTGGCTTTTTCGATAAGCCAGTGTTTATCGAGATATTTTGAATATTTATCGAATCCACCACATATTTGTATATGGTTAAATACGATTATAGAGACCTGTTATTAATCTGAAAATGTATTTATAATTTACATTTTTAGGTATATTTTGAAAAAGAAGCCTCATCTCGATAAAAGATTACTTATCAAAAAAGAACTAAGAGGCAAAAAAGTTTTGAAAACACTGTGTTTAACTAATGGTACCGCAATAATAGTTTAATTGGACGTACACAAACATTTGGGGAGTTTAAAGGAACAAAACTCCCATAAAATTTTTATGTAAATATATTAAAAAAGAAGCCGCATCTCGAAAAATACTCGCTTATCGAAAAAGTACTAACAAGCAAAAAGTTTTAAAAACGTTATGTTTAACTAATGGTACCACAATAATGAATTAATTGGAACGAACACAAAAGTTTCGGGGGTTTAAGGGATCAAAACCCCCATAAAATTATTATGGGGTGGACGAATCTCACTACAATTTTGTTTTAAGATGATCCTGCCATAATAATGATACATGTCCATTTTCAATAAAAAATCTTTAATTGTTTTCGATATATTGAAAAAAAAATCAATTTTCATTTTGTAACTTCAAAGGGCTGTAACTTTTTTTATGAGCACATTTGTACTAAGGTAAGTTAGGTTCAATCAAACTATTCTTGACTCCAGAATTTGTGGTATAATTTACGACCAATCTTTTCGGGACACCCTGTATAAAGCAGTACTGAAGCCAATATGGACGTATGGAATTCAGTTATGGGGTTCTGCTAGCAATTCAAACCTAGAAATCATACAAAGATTTCAGAACAAAGTTCTTCGAATTATAACCAATGCTCCATGGTATGTTTCTAACAACATAATAGAAAAAGACCTTCAAGTTCAATCCATAAAGACTAAAGTCATACAGTACAGTGAAAAATACAAAAACGAAACTAGTGCTCACTCTAATGACTTAGTCCGCGAGCTGTTTAATGTCAACGATGAAGTGCGTCGACTAAAGCGTTTTAAGCCTACAGACTTAATAAACAGATTTAAATAAAATTAATTAACCTGTACCACTACATTATTAACTTTGTTTGTTAATTATATGTTAAAGGAAGCCTCTCACTGGAGAGAATTCCTACATGTCATTTTTTCTTCTAATAATTGTCATAAAATTTACTTATTTTTATGAGTGATAACAGATTGTAAATTAAATGAAGCTAAATAAAAAAAATATATTAATTAATATACTTACGCTAGTCGTAGGACCTTCTGGAAATTTTTCTTTTGACGATTGAAGATCTTCTCTGGCCCACAATAAATTGAAACCTGTTAAATTACCCCACCACTTCGTCTCGTACTTGAGAAATACTGTTCCAGTATCTCCGTATCATATATTTTCTATAGCTTTTAGTTTATTTTTTGGGAGTTTGGAATCAAATAAACTGTTTGCTTTTGCTTTCAAAACTCCCAGAGATGGTGTAAATATTACATGTTTTGCTTCATACGTAGATGCGTCGGAACATACAATATTTAGTCTATTATTAGAAGGGTCCATAGTAATTTTAGTAACTTCTTTGTTTAAATGAATCTTATTTCTAATCGGAAGTTCTTGTTCTGGATTCGGGTACTTTTTTGTTAGAACATCGAGATATATCTTATAGCCGTTTTCCTTCCATCGCAGAATGTGTCCTTCGGCCTCAACAAACTCTGTATTGGCCGCTAGGTCATTCCAAGTCAGAGCTGCATCCAGTCCCATTGCAAAATAATGGATAAAATGGATAACAGATTTGGCCACTTCCAATTTTTCTGGGTCATTCTGGTACTTTTTTAGGAAGACTTCATTAAAACTGGAATAAGGATAAGTAAAATTTTTGTACATTAAACTATAGAAAAAAAGTGTAAGCCATATAAAACATGTGCCTTCTGGTGGCAGATAATCAACAGATAGACTTTAAAAACAATATTGGTGGACGAAAAAGATAGAACTTCAAAAAAAGAAGAAAGCTTACCAAAAGTGGCTGACTACAGAAGATTAAAGGAGACAAAGACAATGAAGCAGGCAATCTTAAGAAACAAAAAAGAAATAAAGAGCAGAAAAACCAATACCAGTAAAAATATAAGGTATACATGGACAGTTTAATGGGAAACTCACAAGAAAGGGAGTCATGAATACTCAGGACAGAATAAAGAAAAGAACAAATTGACGATTAGTGAACTCCGAATTCTAAACTTTTGTTTGGATGATTTGGAAAAGAAGTTCTGGTTAGTTGAACGAGCAAAAGTACATGTTAAACAACAACTGTGGAAGAAACCAACTATTTTTCATCAAAGGAAATTTAAATTGTCCAATCTATTTAAATTAATCCAATGAATTTGATTATGATCTATGATTTACGAACTGTCAAGTTAAAAAACTTGAAAGCCGCAGGTGTGGATGATGTATGTATGCAGTGAACAAATAAAGCATCTAGGCCAAGCAGCAAAAAACTGGATCTTGCAACTGTATAACACGTGCTGCAAAGCCTGCGAAATTGCAAAATAATGGAGAAAATCTAAAATAATAGCCTTGTTAAAACCAGGAAAGGACCCAGAAAATCCCAGTAGCTACAGATTTATTTCGTTGTTGTGTCACTTTTTCAAACTATACGAGAGACTCATACTCGCCAGAATAAAAAATGTCGACAAGCACTTTATTCCACAACAAGGAGGATTCAGGCCAGGCAAATATGGCACCGTTCAAGTCCTCGCACTAACAGAACACACTGAAGAGAGCTTTGAAGTAAAAGCTTATAAAACAGGGGCTGCTTTCGTAGATTCGACAGCAGCCTGTGACACAGTAAGGCACAAAATGTTGCTCCGTAAATTATACGACACTCTCGATGACCACCATCTGGGTAAGATTGTATATCCCTGCAAAACAGACGTTTTTTCATTATGCTGAAGGGCAAAGTAGGTAAGTTGAGAGTTCAAAAGAACGGTCTCCTAAAGGGAAATGCTTTAGCACCAATGCTCTTCAATATACACCTACACAGATGACCAACCTACGAAGACCGAAACCAAGAACTTCCTCTATGTTGACGATCTCGCAATATGTGCTCAAGGAAATAAGTTTGAACAAATGGAGAAGAAACTCGAATCTGCCTTAAAAACAATGAGAGCGTACTATCTGCCGAATTTCCTGCGACCCAAGTCTGCGCCTTCCACCTTCGCGCAAAGTAAACCCAACAGAATATCGTCAAATACCTGGGGCTTCATCTTGATTCTAAATTAAACTGCAAACAACACATTCTAAAGAAGAAGAAACAAATTGAGTTGAGAGTGAAAGAAAATTATTGTTATAGGTCAAAAATCTCGAGTCTCAATTGAGAACAAACTGCTTATTTATAAAACAGTCATCAAACCTATATGGACGTACGGTATAGAACTATTGAGTTCTATATGTTCTATGTGGAGTGCCACCAAATCAAATACAACAATTATCCAAAGAACTCAATCAAAAATTCTACGCATCATCGCAAATGCCTCGTGGTACATTTCCAACCAAAGCCTTCATATAGACCTCAAGATCCTATTAGTCAGCACAGTAATTCAAGAAAGAGTCAAGAGACACCACGAAAAATTGGAAGGCCATCCCAACCAATTAATATTACCACTACTGCAGCCACTAAATAACAGAAGATTACAAAGATTATGGCCCATAGATCTTCGCTGAATCTGAGGTGAAACCGCTGGGTGATGTACCTCATAACGCCATATTAGTGTACAATACTATAACAACTGTTATTGTACTTGCTATCAAACTAACTCATAGAATATGTAATTCTGATTGTTATTAAATGCTTACAAAAAAAAACTCTCAAGTCTAAATAAAGCGGCGGGTTTTGTAGAACTCTCAACACGCAGAGGCGTTGCAGATCGCATAGGGAAAATTAAACAGATTGCGGATGAGCGGCATGCCCTATATAAACTCGAACACCACTAATGCGACGAAAATCTAGGAAAAGCTTCTGTGAAACAATGCAGGATGAACCGTATGAGTATATTCCTCTTCCCCAGGTTCAATGGACCGGCCAGTCTCTAGAATTTAACACTAGAAGCACCAGAGCGGTCATTTTTACTGCTTTCTATTTTTGACCGTATGTATTACTTATTCATAGTTGTTTTAGAGAGTTGATAATTTAGGTCTTGTCCTAGATCTGTTTGAGGATTATAATTCCTCCTTTACAGGTACTTAGTGTAAATACTTTTTGAGATGTGTTAATATATACCTAGAAGCACCAGGGCGGTCATTTTGACTGCTTTCTATTTTTGACCCTTTGTATTACTTACTCATAGTTATTTTCGGAACTTGATAATTTAGGACTCTGCTGCATCTATTTAAGGATTACAATTTCCATTTTACAGGTAGGTACTTAGTGTAATTACTTTTTGAATATGTGGATGTCTACCTAGAAAAATGCGGTGCTTATTACTGAGAAGTACCAGATCTGAGCGATTATCAACAGATAAATTTGCACTTGCGTCGGCAATATGGAACTCATGTATAGAGAATTGTATGTTTTTCTATACCTACACGCCTACATCTACCTAAAATTTATCTATCGACGAACAGTTTTTTCTCCACGAAGGCAAGATGTCACTTCACCCAGTACATGGCGTACAAACCCAATAAATTTGGAATTAAATTGTGGTTAACAGCTAATGTCTAGTCCAAATATTTATTGAACGGATTTCCTTACCCAGGGAAAGATTGAACGACGACCAGACAATCAACTTCTAGGGGAACATGTAGTTAGCCATCTAATGAGAGCATTTATGAATAAAGGAAGAAATGTCACGACGCATAAAAACTATTACGAAAGAAGTTTACCACAATGTTGGAACAATAAACCGAGCAAGAAATGATATTCCTCCGTCAATAAGAAACGAAAAGATGGAATTACACAAATCAAAAATTTTCATACATGAAAACTGGAGCTAACCAGGTGTACTAGAGAAAAATGATCACACATATTTGAGCGTTGAGTTCTTTATACTAAAATAATATTGATATAGGCAGAGATAAAAAGGAAAAACCTGAAATCATTACCTACTACAACCACACAAAATATGGAGTAGACGTTGTAGGTCAGATTGTCATACCGTTTTCAACCAAATCAATTTTAAAAAGATGGCCGTTGCAGGCTTTTTGTACCTAATATCTTAGATATGGTAGGCAAAAATGCTTGGATTCTGGAATACGCAAGTTACTGGCTGTCAAATATCTAGGCAAACTTTTCTACTTCAGTTAGAAGAAGAATTGCGACAAGATCATAATATGACTATGGGCAGGACAACATCAACGGATACAAATCAGAGATACAACATCTCAATCAAATAATAAACGTAGGCAGTGGCAAACAGTGAACTGCAACAAAAATAAAACATGTGAAATTTGTCATATACCTATGTAAAAAATGTTTGTGTAGGTCTTGTACAAGCAAAATTAAAAAAATTTGCTATTGCATAAATTGTTCTTAAATAATTAAATAATTTTTTTTTAATTAACTAAGTGTGTCTTTTGTTAGTAGGTATTAACTCAATATACGTTTTTTTCCAGTAAAAAAGGATGCTAAAATAACTGGTGATAAAAAATTCTAATACCTCTCATCTTGACCGCTCCGGTGCTTCTACGTATGCAAAAATGCTGGTGCTTGTAGTGTTAAAACGTCGAAAACTAGGAATAGGATAAGAACGGAGGTCGCTCCAGTAAAATCAAACATGGTAAAATGGCAGATAATAGACAAAGATGATGTGAACTGTGACTGTGGAGAAACACAAAAACATCTTCAAACATACAGAAACTGTACGTATGGGTGTACCGTCGAAGATGTGTGACTCGCCAACAAAGGTGGACCCGACATAGCCTGATAACGGGCCGAAATTTTATGAATGACGTATCCGGTCACGATAAAGTATTAGTCTGGGCCTGGGCTGATTATCGGAGAATAGGCCATTTTTGGGAAAAGTTATTTACCAGCAATTTTATTGCTGGAATCGAATTATAAGATCCTATATATTAATAATATAGGTATGCAAAGTACTCAGATAGTGTGCTACTTTTTTTATAAACAAAATGGCGCCCGAAAATCGTGTTTTTTTCAATTATTGCTCTATAACTCCGAATATTTTAACTTTACAACAAAAACACTCAAATAAAACTTCACCGTGATTAAATTCTGCATAGAGATGTGTTTTTCCCGATCTGATCCGACGAAAATTTTCCTCAGAAAATGCGGGTTTTCCCAACAAAATCTTTCATTTTCAAATAAAGCTTTAGATAAGTAATTATCTACCAGTAATTAAATAATTTGGTGCCTTAGAACCCTTCTTGCTTTAGATTATAGTTCCAGAAGCTGGTGAAAATTAAACGAATATTTTAGCAACAATTCACTTGTTAACCCTCCGTTAGGCGCGTGGTCTACAATTGTAGACCACTCTCCTTTAAGTGGTCGCCAATTGCATAAAACTGCACATACGCCCCCATCCCGCTTAGTAGCTGTCACTAATACTTCCAACTTACTCTTCAGTTTGCTAAACGCCGCCGATCTGTTTGCATTATTTTTTTACCATTATTCAAAGAGCACTGGTCTACAACCGTAGACCACGCGACTAAGCGCGTTCCAGTTTTTAGTTGTATATATAAAGTTAGTATGTAGCCTGCTGTGTATATAAAGCTAATAACATAACTGAAAATGTTTCAAGAAGCGACTTCATTGAAAACTTAGCATGGTAACTAATCAAACAGCAAATTGAATATGGATCAACTATGCCTTCCCTGCTAAGAGAACTTAGACGACGAGCTCGCGTACTGCTCGGAGTTTAAGAAGTCGTACCCCCTTCCCCTAATATTCCAACAAATTACGTGGGACGATGTTGTAATTGTGCATGAATTTGCAATATGCCAACAAGAAGGGCATGCCAAAGATGTGACACATTTGCATTCAAGGATCATTTTGGGGATATATGCACTGAATGTTTGACGGACTAAAACTGTGCCATTTTGACCATTTAATAGTTTTGTTCTTTTTTTACTTTTTAGTTCTATTCTTTATTATCTATCCCTATTGGTCATTCTATAAGTTCAAAAATAAAAAATATTTGTGTTTTTTACTAAATTGAGCTTATTTTTGTGACCATTTTCATTTACTTGCGAATAAAGACCCAAAAAATCATGACCTCGTTTGTAATTTTACCACTGTCAAAATGAGAAAAGCCAAGGAACAAACCATATCTAATATCAAAGTGCGAACATAAATAAATATGTTATTAACCACTAATTTGTTAATTTTGTCAAAATCCGGTATTATACGACAAACAGCTATTGGTCTACAATCGTAGACCACGCGCCTAAGCTTGTCAGCAATAGCGACGCGCCTAACGTAGGGTTAATTAATAATTTACGGTCGCAATAATAACCAAAATAATTATGATACACTGACCAAACTTTGAAATCTTATAAAGATGAGATGCCTATTTAACATTTTGTCGACAAAATATAAATTTTTTATATTTTTGCATAATCTTTAAATGTTAAAAAAAATAGTTATAAACAAATTAATGTTTCTCAGAACGTTTTTATTATATTATAATTTTAAAAAATAGGTAAAATGCGCATTTCAAATATCTTGAAAATTAATGTTTTAAAACTTTTTTGCAACCATTTGCAAAAAAGTTATGAAACAGCAAAATGAACATACGATCACTACGGTGTTTATAATTTTTTGATTCTTTCAAAGCGCAGAAGTGAGTTTAAAGTACAAGCTAATTATTTACAATAAAATATCGATTATCAGTTTAATGGTTATATTTTAATTAAAGATTATAAATATATGTTTTTGTAATTTACACGAGCGAAAGCAGACTAATACAGTACTGTAGCTAAAATTTTCACTCGGAGCGACGATCGGCCGCATGTCAGTCGCTTCGAGTGAACATTTTAGCTCCGACTCTTTATCAGGCCTACTTTTGCGCTAAAAATTACAAAAAAAAAGTATTTTTAATCTTTGATTAAAATATAACCATTGCACTAATGTTTGACATACTTTGTGAGTAATTAGATTGTACCATAGACTCACTTTTAAGCTTTGAAACAATTAAAACAAATTATAAACAACGGATAAATCGTATATTTATTTTGCTGTTTCATAACTTTTTTTCAAATGGTTGGAAAATTTTTTTAAAGTATTCATTTTCAAGACCTCTGAAATACGCATTTTAAGTATTTTTTAAAATTAGAATATAATAAACAATTTCTGAGAAATGTTAATTTTTTTATAACAATTTTTTTAAACATTTAAAGATTATTCAAAAAAATGAAAAATTTATATTTTGTCGACAAAATATTAAATGCAATTTTATAATCTTTCTAAATTTTATCAATGTCTCATGATTATTTTGGTTCTTATTGCGACTGTAAATTGTTAATTAACAATTGAATTGTTGCTAAAATATTCATTTCATTTTCACGGGTTTCTGACTTTATAATCTATACCAAGAGAGCTTTTATTTCACCAAGCTATATAATTATTCATAAATAATTACTGGCCCAAAAAATCTATTTGAAAATTCGAGATTTTGTTGGGAAAACCAACATTTTCCAAGGAAAATTTTCATCGGAGCAAATCGAGAAAAACATGCCTCTATGTAGAATTAAATTGGGGTCAATTTTTATTTGAGTGTTTTTAGTTTTAAGTTAAAATCTTCGGAGTTATAGAGCAATAATTGAAAAAAATACGATTTGTTGGCGCCATTTTGTTTATAAAAAAAGTAGCACACTATCTGCGGACTTTGCATACCTATACTAATAATATATAGGATCTTATAATTCGATTCCAGCAATAAAATTGCTGGTAAATAACCTTTCTTTGTACTTTACTAATTAGACCAGCGTATTATAACTATTTTTATTTCAAAATTTAAAGAATATGCAAAAAAAAGAAAAATTTATATTTTGTCGATAAAATATTAAATAAGCATCTCATCTTTATAATCTTTATAAGTTTGATCAATGTATCATGATTATTTTGGTTATTATTGCGATCGTAAATTGTTAATTAACAATTGAATTGTTGCTAAAATATTCGTTTAATTTTCACCGGCTTCTAGAATTACAATCTATACCAAGAAAGCTTTAATGTCACTAAGTTATTTAATTATTGATTAATAATTACTTACCTAAAGCTTTTTTTGAAAATTAGAGTTTTTGTTAGGAAAACCCGCATTTTCCGAGGAAAATTTTCGTCGGAGCAAATCGTGAAAAACATATCTCTATGCAGAATTTAATTGTGGTGAATTTTTATTTTAGGTGCTTTTGTTTTAAAGTTACAATCTTCGGAGTTATAGAGCAATAATTGAAAAAAATACGATTTGTCGGCGCCATTTTGTTTATAAAAAAAGTAGCACACTATCTGCGGACTTTGCATACCTATATTATTAATATATAGGATCTTATAATTCGATTTCAGCAATAAAATTGCTGGTAAATAACTTTTCCATTAATTTTGCTAATTAGCCCAGAGTATATAGTAACTAAGTACGAACTATCAATAAAAATGGACAATAAAGAAGACTTTTTGAATACATACCGTCGTGGAATTTCAGTCGAATAACTTTCAGTACTGTTCTGAAAATCTCCTGCAAGAAAAAGATCAACGATAATGTCATCATGAATCTCTTTGCTGAGTTCTTTACTTATGTTCTTCCGGGAAGATAAATAAAACTCCTTTGCCGATTCAACGCTTTCCAACAGATCCAGCAGGTTTTTCCTTTGAAGATCCTCGTAGATGATATTTCCCTTTTGTCCATCGCAATAAGTTGCACCCAAGTCTACGTTTGCACCATCAAAATTCACAGTTTTTACTCTTCCACCAATACGCGGTTCGGCTTCTAATATCATAAAGTCGTCAATGTCATTTTCTAAAAGCCTTACACCAGCAGCAAGTCCAGATGCACCTGCTCCAATTATAACTATTTTATGGTACTCGTTTGAGTAAATAAGTTTCAAACAAGCCAAGAAAAGTAATACGATTAAGGAAAGTCTAGACATAATGGATATTTGTTGGTTACTAAGTTGATTATTAGATATTTATATCAATACTTCTGCATAGGATTACACTGATAACGTCCTTGCACTTATTTATAAAACCACAATGTTTTATAAAAATATAAATCTACATAAACTACATAATAGCTGTTTGATATTCCACAAAGCAACAACTTTAATCAATATATTATTTATTAATGTAATTTTAATTAGTATAAACTAACAATCTGATGATATTTAAAAACAATACTATAATTTAAATATTCTATTTGTCTAACCTTGGGACTCAGTGGGATCTATCGTCTGTTATTGAAACACCAAAAGCACTTTGATAATTTATTGATATAGATTGACACTAGGGTAATTTAACAACCCCGGGAGAACGTAGCTGTACCGATATGTGGCTCGTACGCGAATTAACTTGAGTATGTGTCTCTAGCTGAGATATCATAGTTTTCTAGAAAATAAATTTGGGTCATCGGACTTCCTAATTAGAAATCGAACGAGTCGTACGCTTAAAACAAGCTCCACAATAAAACTAGTTTTTTAAGTGTTAAAAAGCAACAAAGTAATTCTAGTTTTACGTATAGAGTGAATCTAAGTGATTGTTCTTGCGGCCAGTACAAAAACTGTGAATACAAATTATTATTTAATCCAAATAATTAACATTTACGCTAAATCCACGTAGACAATAATCAATTTTGGATATAAAGCAACAACTTTTTATACCTACCTGCTGTTAGTTCTGGTATTAAAGGGACAGGACCGTACCTTTAACCCGCGAGTAGTCGCGCGGTGAGATAGAATCTCAATTTTTATCCATTTTCGCGATAACTTGATGAACAATTTTGCAATTTTGAAAGAATTTCGTAAGTGCCTCGAGGAAGGGTGTAGTAATGCGTAGGATTTTTTTCTTCTTCTTTTTGTGGAATTTATGGCTTTGGGGAGAGCCAATTAGCTTTAACCAGCGAATAGTCGCGCCGTTAGATAGAATCTCACATTTCATCCCTTTTTCGTAATACAGTAAAACCTGTCAGTAACAGTCACTAAAAATGAAAGAACTATTGGCCGATATAGAAAGGTGGCCGCTGTTGCCAGTTTTTGTAGTCTACATATAATTGGTTTGGGAAATTTTTAAACTGGCCGTTTGGACAGGTGGCTGATGTTGGCAGGTCGCCGTTAACACAGGTTTTACTGTACATTAAAATTTGTCAGTAACGGCCACTAAAAATGAAAGAACTATTGGCCGATATAGAAAGGTGGACGGTATTGCCAGTTTTTGTAGTCTACATATAATTGGTTTGGGAAATTTTTAAACTGGCCGTTAGGACAGGTGGCCGATGTTGGCAGGTGGCCGTTAAAACAGGTTTTTTTTAATAAAACTGTTAGAAATATATATTTCCAATATAAAAAGTAGATAAAAATAGTACAAAATAAAAATTTGTTTTAAATTCGTATTTTGAGATAGAATCTCACACGCGACTATCGACGTTACAGAAGTGAGCGCGACTACTCCCGGGTTAAAAATCATCGATGACCATAATAATTGAAAATGGATAGTTTTCCGCCTCTTGGGGCTCCTGATCAAGAACTGGAGCACAATTTAGCAAATACAACTATAAAACAGTCTTTTGCCACTGTCACAAATCAAAATTTACCTAAATTCCCGTTAAAGTCACAGGCAGTAGTTTTTCCTGCTTTGAAACATACAAAGTTGGAAGAATATTTGTTTGCAGTTGGTGATTTAATGCATCCCAAAAATATTATTTTCTCTTTTAGAATGTCAAATGGTCGAATTTGTATTTACCTAGCAAGCGAAATTGTAGTTAACAATTTTCTACAAATTAATAGGGGAATAATAACTGTAAACCACCAAAAAATTTAGGGTCGTTGATTAATATCACCAAATGAAAGATTATTGATATCAGGTATTTGTCCTTCAATCATTCATTCAATTATTGAAAATGAACTTTCCAATTTGGGATTAAATTTGGTATCTCCAATTAATTTTTTAAAAATTGGTACATCAAATCCTAATTACAAACACATTTACAGTTTCAGAAGGCATACTTTTATTTCCCCCCTGTCTCACCAATACCTGACTCAATAATTGTAAATTACGAAATGATATCATACCGTATATTTCTTGTAATGGAGAAAAATTTATGTACTATTTGCAGGCAAAAGGCATATTCGGCTGAAAATTGTCCAATTGTTTCGGAAACCCAAATATCTCAAATACAAAATGCTGCTCCAACTACTTCAACTGATCCAATAAACAAGGAATACATTCCAACTGCTTCAACCGCTTCAACTACCTTAACTGATCAAATAAACAATAGGGCTTTTCATTCACAGTCATTTGTTTCGAGCTTCTGTCATGTGTCACATAATATTAATATATCTATGTCATACGTTATTGATAATACCAATGATACAAACCAAAGACGTATGACGTAGATATATTAATATTATGTGACACATGACAGAAGCTCGAAACAAATGACAATCGATGAAAAGCCCTATTAAAACCTTCCAACTGATTCAACTGCTCCAACTACCTCAACTGACCAAACAAACAATGAATATATTCCCCGAACGCAAACTATACCTTCGTTTACTATAACTTCTATACTATCGACTAAACCTAATATTTATTATTTACCCGCTACTCATGCTACACAAAGTACTGACACCCAACAAATATCACACGATCCTCCTTCAAACAAACGAACTGTTTGTGAAATTATAAGCCCTCCCCCAAATGATACTCCAGAAAATAGCTCCTTTCCAGCTCCAAAATTAAAAAAGCTAAAGTCCTCAATCACAGATGCAAGATCAATTCAAGTAATGGAAGATATAAAAAATTTAGCTAGACCAATATATGACGATACTTCAGTAACACATTCACTATCTTACGAAACAATCGTAGATATATTGGAAAATGTTCATGGTATCCCTGACCCAATAAGCTTAATAAAAACTTATACAAATGATCTCGAAAGCCTATTGAATCTTTTAAGTAAACTACACACAAATTTACCAAATAAGAAATCAAAAGCTAGATGCACTAGACTTTGAAACAAAATACTTAAATTCATACAACCAGACACAAACACCGAATTTGAAAATAAATTTGAAAAAGATAAATAATAGCTTTCTCGATTATCCAGTGGAAACTACGGGGGTATATTACACTCGTCTAGAGATGTTACAACAAATGGTTAAAAAACTTACACCATCCATACTTTGTTTACAGGAAAACCATTTCAAAAATACTAAAGTTCATAATTTAAAAAATTACACCTGCACATATAAAAATAGAGAAAGTGATTATGCTGGTGATGGCGTAGCGATCTGCACTCATTCATTTATCGATGTAGAAATTCTTCAAATCAATACACAACTTGAAGCGGTCGCAATTACTATCAAAGGGCCTATAAAGATGAACATATGTAATATAATATATATTCCACCTAGACAAAACCTAAGCAATAATAGTATCGTTCGCGGTAACGATCCCCTACTTGTCCAGGACTACTTCGCATGCGCACTTTAAAAAAGAGCGTTCTCTTTCTTAAAGTGCGCATGCGATTTTTAAAGTGCGCATGCGAATTAATCCTGGACAAGTACGGGATCGTTACCGCGAACGATACTATTAGTATGTATGAAATACAGTAGTAATGAAATATTAGATTTAATAAAACAAATACCTTCACCTCGTCTAATACTTGGTGATTTTGATGCAGATAATTACATATGGGGATCACAAAAAATTACTCCATTAGGTCGTAAAATCGAAACAATGTTGGACAATTTTCAACTAAACCTACTAAATGATGGAAGAAATACTCATTTTGACATCTCAACTGGTAAACCTTCCGCTATAGATCTTTCAATGTGTGATCCAGCATTGTCAGCTATCTTATCTTGGGATTTACTTTCTGATTTAAATGATAGTGATCACTTTCCGATTGTAATAAGAAATACTGACAATATACAATATTCTTGCAATTTCGTAAAATGGAATATCAAAAATTTAAATTGGCAAGTCTATTATAATCTAGTTTTAAATGAAATGGACACATTACACAAAATTTTACAATCTAACCATAATATTGAGAGTCAAATTCAAGAGTTTTCCAATGTATTCCAATGTATTATTAAATGCCGCCGAAAAAGCAGTTGGTAAAATGAATTCCAAACAATTAAATTCATCAGTCCCTTGGTGGAACTCTGAATGTCAAGAAGCTATTAAACTTTCAAAAACAGCATTAAATCGATTCAGAAAATATAACACACTTGAAAATAAATTAGAATTCAAACGACTAAAAGCTAGAGCTAGATTCATCATTAAAAGAAGTAAACGTGAATCATGGAAAAAATTTATTTCTGAACTAAATTCATCTACACCAATTAATAAAGTGTGGCAGATGATACGAAAGATATCTGGGAAATACGCCCCAAATCACATTAACTTCTTAGAAGAAAAACAAAAATATACACTTCACCTCTAGACATAGCCAAAATCCTAGCTAATAGTTTTAAAAGATTTTCAAGCGATGATGTTCTTCCTCCAGATTTCTTGACCAAAAAAGAAAGGGCTGAATCCGAAGATATTGATATACCGTCTGATGACCTCTCTCCTTTAAATTATCCCATGAGCATGGTTGAATTAGAATACTCATTGAATAATACGAAAAACTCTTCTCCCGGTTCCGATAACATCCCTGCAAATTCCCAAAAATCTGGAGTTCGTCTATCATCATTCCCATTTACAAACAAAATCAACCAAAATCTACTTTAATTTACATTCATACAGACCTATTTCTCTAACTTGTGTAATGTGTAAAGTCTTCGAGAAAATTATATCTAACAGATTAATGTGGTTTATAGAAAATAAAAAAATTACTTGCCCCGGAACAAAGCGGATTCCGGAAAAATCGTTCAACACTGGATAATCTTATTAGTTTAGAGTCTGAGATTTATGAAGCAATAGCATGCGGACAAAAATGTATCGCAGTATTTTTTGACATAACTAGGGCATACGATACAGTATGGCGACATGGTATTATTCAAACACTTAGTCAATGGGAAATAAAAGATAATATACCACAATTCGAAAAAAATGTCTTATCTCATCGAACTTTCAAGGTACGAGTTAATGGAACTTTATCCAATACAGAAATTCAAAAAATGGAATTCCCCAAGGATCAAATTGAAGCGTCTCCCTATTTCTTGTTGCAATAAAAAATATTATCTCCACTTGTGCCTCACCGGTAAAAGTTAGACTCTTCCCTGATGATTTTATCATATTTGTTAAGGGAATAAATGAAAAGACTCTTTAGGCCCATCTACAGAAAGTGTTATCGAAACTCGAATCATGGACAAATTCTACTAGTTTCAATTATATCAACCACAAAATCAAAGGCTTCATTATTTTCAAAAAAACAAAGTTATATCACTCCAGAACTAAAACTGTTTAACAAAGACATTAAATATGTTGAGAAAATTAAGTGTTTAGGCCATGACATTTGACAACAGATTATCGTGGAATCACCACATTCATGACCTTAAAAGTACTTGTCAATCTGCACTTAATATTATAAAAACAGTTGCACACAACAAGTGGGGAGCAGATAGTAAAACACTGACTCTTATGTACAAGTCATTGATCAGGTCTCGATTACGCTAGTATTATCAATCGAATACAAAATAGTGCTTTGCGAACCATACTAGGTGCAATTTATACTAGCCCAACTGAAAGTTTACATTGTGAAGCTGGAGAAACCCCCTGGAATTTCGAAGAAAACAGCTTTCCCTAATATATGCGGCATCAATACAGGCAAATCCCATGAATCCTGTTAACCACTACATAAATTCAGACCGTTTTAGGAATATTTTTACAAGACATTCTAGGCTTGACGTTTCTTTTTGTGAAAGGGTGAAATGGTCAATGAACTTGAATTCAAATTTCCAGATATGTATTTTTTACCAACTGTTAACACTGTTCCTCCATGGACTATTTCTATCCCAACTATAAATACCAAACTCTCCATACATAAAAAAACAGATAACCATCCCAAAGTATTATAATATGCCCTCCAAGAACTCAAAACTTACGGTACCTAATCATAATTTCATATATGCTGATGCCTCTAAAACCATGGAGGGAGTGGGAGCAGCATTTATGTTCAATAAAACTAAAATATTAATTAAACTCCCGAAATTAACTTCCATGTATACAGCCCAGTTAACTGCTATCGTCAACGCAATAAATTTTGTGGTAGAAAATAACATGAAAAATCCTGTCATTATTACGGATTCCCCTAAGTTTTGTAACTGCCTTAAATGACCTATATCCTCGTCATCCAAGTCTACAACTTATTAAATCAGCATTACACCAATTTCAAACTATGAATATAAATGTCAACTTTGTATGGATTCTATCACATATCGGAATTGCTGGTAATGAAGAAGTAGATTCATTGGCAAAACTAGCAGTAATAAGCACGGAGCTGTAGAAATCAGAAGCATTCCACATCTAGATGTAAAACCTGTAATCAAAAACTTGGTAATTAATGTTTGGCAGATGAAGTGGAATCAATCAACATCCAAACTGCGAGAAGTAAAACATTCAATACTACCTTGACCATTCTCTCTCGTCTGAGAATAGGCCACACCGCTATCACGCATAAACATCTGCTGGAGAGTGAAGTAAAACTACAGTGCTACGTATGTGATATTGTGCTCAGTGTTCGCCACATTTTACTGAAGTGTCCTCTCTATTGCATGGAGAGACTTCAATATAAACTACAAGACACCTTACAAGCAATATTAAGTGACGGAACTGATATGGACAATTTGACATCATACTTGAATTCTATAAATATACTAACTAAATTATAAACCTTTTAACTGTATCGCGCCAATGACCCTTTGAGGTTGAGGCATAAATAAAAAAAAATTTGGGTCATCGTTGACACTAGAACCCCGTGTTTCATGCATCTAACAAGGGTAATTAGTTTTACTTTCGTCAGCGATTTCCATTTCCAAATTATATGGTGTACGATTGGTACCTAAATCATTATCGAAAATTAGTTGTCCGCATGTATAAATATAATAACAAATTATTTCATGTAATCTACTGGTTGATAAAATTATACTGTTTAATATCGGATATTAATTCTGAATATTTGGTATTGAACACTATTCAATATGTTGAAAACAATTTTATTGATTGAAAAGATCTACCTACTACTAACTCATCATGGAGAAGTTACAAGTTTAATCTGTTACATGTTTTTTATTACATTTGTTTCGAAGTTAAACCCCACATGCTTGAGCTAATTACAAATATAATTGTATAGCTATAATTACTATATAAAGGATTATTATTTTGATCTGTTTTGGTAAAGGCCAGATGGGAGAATCTCTGTAGTACCGCCTAGAAAAAGGTGGAAAGATGCAGTCAGAAAAGATCTGGAGAAAATGGGAAGTGAGTCAATGGGAACTAGTGGCACAGGACTGACAAAACATGGAAGGCAATAGTAAACGAGGCAAAGACTCATGAAGAGTTCTACCGCCATCAATGATGATGATTGTTACTTTGATCAGCAATAGAAATGCAATTATTCAATAAATTTTAGGCTGAACGTGGCCTCTACACTACACAATAACATTATAGAAAGAGTGTAATAGCAGAAACGGCGCAAAAAATTTATGTCTATAACAATAAACATATTACACTTTTACTATATTTTCTAAAATTGACTATATTTTATCGACTATGAGGTACATTTACCCAGTGGTGGCTCGTATCACTTTAAGTAGGTAGTGCCAGAATTCGGGCAGCTGCCTAAATTTTTAATGACGGGTTCACGATATTGTCAAAAAGGTATAAAATAGAAATTTAAAAAAATAGGTGCGGATACTTTAACATTATGTAGGTATATACCATTTCTGGGGTGTCAAGAAATTTTAAACATTTAAAATGCATTCAGTGATGGATTTGAGATCATGTCCGTCCAACAAGTAAAATCTCCAAAATCTATCAACTTATCGCCCTTTACACAAATATCGGAAAACTATAACTAACTGAAATTCACCAGCGACGCGACTTCTGTCGTTTCATCGGCAATCACTGCAACACAAAGATAATTTTCAATTTCTTTCCTTATTTCCTTATGATAAACATCTAAGATGCACTGAAGGAATTCATTTTGTGGTGTTTTGATGTACATGCTTTTAAAGATTTGGAACTTTGAATATGAACCTAAGTCGTTGTCTAATTCGGCTAAAATTGAACAGTTCCATAAAGATGCCTCTATTTCCTGAATTTTCCTTTTCGTCGTGATTTCTCAAAACTAAGTCGAAAGTTCCACAAAACTATATAGGTATAATTTTTAATTTGATTCAAAACATATCGATTCTTTATTCACTTTCATTGTGTTTAGTTAGACTATCACGATAAGCTGAATTTAACTCGGGTTTTATTAAAAATTAAAAAATTTTAAATTACTTAAAAATATAATAGTTTATAATAAAAAGTTTAATCATTAAAAATGCAATAATTATAAATACAAAAACGAGAGAGCGAGCGCGTAAAAAAACTCGAAAATATAATGTACTACCCTGTACGAGAATCTTTTTGGATCTACGTCTACGATCCACTATTCACTATGATAAGCATAGTAAAAAATATTAGATCTTCCTTGTCTAGCCAGGCACGAATAGTCTCATTTAACCGTGTATTAAAAGTGCAATATAGCTCTATCTCTGTCACTTACATAGAATGCCCGTAAAATCTGTCTCTTTTCAGCCGAGTCATCTAAGCTTTTGGCACCATACGATCATCCCGTCCCCTGTGAGTGGCGAGGGTTGTACTACACTGCACAGTTGCCAGATTTTATATAATTTATAAAGAGAAAAGAAATACGCAAAAAATGAACAGGCATTACAACGGTTTAAAGATAAAAAAAATATGTTTCTGCATAAAAATAGTGCCATGACTCCATGGCACTATCTCACCGACCGCCACTGCATTTACCACATAATCATATTATAAAGCGATATTATCTAAGAATGTAAGTCACGGCTACTCTACGTGGAGAACGCATACTTTGTTATAAGAAACGTCTCCGTAAGCAAGTCCTGGCAAATTTCAACTTTTTCTGATGGTATTATCGGAGAAGCACTTCAACTCGAATAAACTTTTTCCTCTGTAGAGCGCCATCCAGAACTGCAATTTACCAAAACTTTTTACTTGCTGTTTGTCGAGACCCAACAATGTTCTGATTTTATATGCAAAAGTGAAGTTCGGTTGACTGCGTGCAGCTCCCTAATAAAGGTAAGCCTTTTATAAATGGAATGTACACTCAAAGTACGAGGGAGATTAGAATTTACTTTTTTCTATAATAAAAAATACTAAGTTCCGTTGTAAAAGGTATATGTAAAAATTACTAAAAGAGTTTCATCATAGAATAGAACGTTTTCGGAATGCTAATTCCATCATCAGTGTTAAATTATAATGAATTGAAACAGACTGTATGACTTGTACACACTTCTAAAAAAGGTCAAACCGGCAAACAGGTGTATGTTCTCAAAGAAATTGAAAGTGTGTAAAAAAACTTTTAATAATCAGCTAAGTACTTTCAGCACATAACGTGCCATCATCAGAGCTTCCTAAAAGGACACTTAAGATAAGAGATTTTTTATAAACAAAAGATTGAAAAAACTTACGTCCTCTTATAAATCCTTCATAGAAGAGTAATTGTTAAAACTCACATGATAAATCATGGATACTGGGCAAAAGCCACAGATATTGGGTATAAAACCCTTAAAATTAAAAGTTATCACATCTAAATTCTTTTTTTATTTTAAAATTACAACATGGCTGCGTCAAACCGTTGTGAGTTCACGTGAACAGCTGAGCGCTGTCATTCATTCAAATGATAAAGAAGGAACCACTAATTTATGCGCCCTCTAAATTGGTATGTAAATAAAAAATTAATTAAATTGAAAATGGCTAAAAGGCCATGTGTTGGTTAAATTAATTCTAAGTGAAGATACTAAATTTTTTTAAAGTTAAATTTTCAAAATTACAAATATTAATATTGAAGTGAAATGTTAACGTGTACGTAAGTTATCAAAAATTCTTTTAAAAAACAAACCTTTATGGTTTGACCAAGTGTAGAAAAGAAGTTAGATGAAAACAAACCAAGGAGAAGTCTCATTTGTCAAGTTCAGAGTTCAAAAGCTGTTATTTTATAAAATTAACAAATTTACCAAAAGATTAAGTCAAATCTCAAATATTCTACTTATATGTCATCAATGAAAGAAAACTCAAGAATACCGAAAAAGTAATGTTCAAAATACCTACAGCAATTGTTGGGTATACTGTATACTAAACCAAAATTATTAAAGAAATTTCTTGAAGATAGGATCAAATTTACAATTTAATTGAATCTGAGTGTTAACACAGTTTTGAGGATTTCTTTTCATTTCTCTACTTATTTCTAGATCTTCTAGTAGATTCATTTTAGTATAGTTATTATTTGGTATGCTATGTAGGATCCTACTATCTCTTTGGGGACTAAAGCTGTGTTTCGATGCATGCAAATGATGACCAAAACTAGATTTATCGATCTTTGAAAGATGTTCTTTAATACGTGTATCCAACGGTCGCATCGTTCTACCCACGTAGGTCACAGGGCAGTCACCACATGACAATTTATATATGCCACTTTTAGAAGTTTTTTTAATTCTGTCTTTAGTATGAGAAAAAATAGACCTGATGTTTTCTTTACATTTAAATGAGAGTTTTAAGTTAGGAATGTTATTTAAGATTTTGGCTATATTGTCTGAAGGATAACCTATGTATGATATAGATCTATACATAACTTCTGAATTGGAATTGTCAGGAGTAGCATTATAAGCTAGAGATCTATTCCTTTTATTCCTTAATTTGTTGAGTATGTTGTCAACTAAAGTAGGGGAGTAACCATTACTATATGCAAGTTGTTTAATAATATCTAATTCAGAAGTAAAATTTGTGTCTGATAATGGTAAGCTAAGTAAACGGTGGATATAGCAATAAAAAGATGCCATCTTCTGTTGAAAAGGATGATTAGAAGATCTAGGGATAGTGTGGTCAGTCTGAGTTGGTTTTCTAAAGACTGAAAAACTCAATTTGTTCTCTATTCTAGTCAATGTTAGGTCTAGAAAATTAATAGAATTGTTAGACTCTGTTTCTAAAGTGAATGTTATGGCTGGATGTAAATTATTGAGTGAAACTAGAATATTTTCTGCATCAGAGGAATTTCCATCTATAATAGCTAACACATCATCCACATATCTGAACCAATACATTCAATAGATTAAACAATAAATTGCACAATTTGTTAAATAAGAAAAATAATCTTAATAGTAATAGTCAAAACACTGATAGATTGATGGGTTCCTTTAGGTTTAGATTTCACAAACGTACAGTCAACTTATCAAATTGCTCCTTTTATAATAAAGAACTTGATTTTTTGTCTAACGGATTAAAATTCTCTACTTTAGTACCATTTAACAATAAAATGGTTGAAGAATTTTCAGTTGACATAGACACAGTTATAGAAAGTTTACCTTTAGATTACATTTCTAAAACCAACTTGAAAAGTAATTGTTTCCTTTCTTTACTAAAAGATCTTAACAAATTTAATAATAATGTCAATAACATTAAAATCAAATGTTTTAAACAACTACATATGATTAGACAAATATCTACCAAATTGAATAGTAATAACCTTATCGTTACTAAAGCTGATAAAGGTAACTGCCTTATTATCATGCATCATAGTGATTACATTCAAAAAACGGAAGAATTTTTAAGAAATAACAACTTTGACGTTTTAGATAGAAGTCCTTTAAATAAATTCGTTACCAACTTAAAAGCTACCTTATCTACACATAAAGATTTCCTTCTAGTACATAAGATGAAAGAAAAAACCTTCATTTTGTCAAATCCTCAAATACCTAGACTATATGGTTTGCCAAAGATTCATAAACCTAATGTTCCTATGAGACCAGTGGTTAGTTTTTATAACACTCCAGTTGTTGCATTGTCTAAATTCATTAATACTATTTTACAATCTTCAATATCTTTGCAACCTAATTATTCTGTTAAAAATTCTACTGATCTAGTAAATAAATTGTCAGTTTTAAATTTACCTAGAGACTTCTTTCTAGTTTCTTTCGATGTAAGTAATTTGTTTACGAACGTACCAAGAGATGAAACCATTCCTATAGTGGAGAATTTACTTATTAAAAGTAACACTAATAGAGGTACAATTTCCCACATGTTGGGTTTACTTAAATTATGTTTGTCACAAGATTTCTTTTCTTTTAACAATATTATTTATAGACAGGCACAAGGCCTTGCAATGGGAAATCCCTTATCACCTGTACTAGCAGATTTGTTCTTAAATAACCTTGAGTGTAATATCTTTGACAATCATTCTTCAGTTCATAATCCTTTACAAAAAATCTTGTATTGGTTCAGATATGTGGATGATGTGTTAGCTATTATAGATGGAAATTCCTCTGATGCAGAAAATATTCTAGTTTCACTCAATAATTTACATCCAGCCATAACATTCACTTTAGAAACAGAGTCTAACAATTCTATTAATTTTCTAGACCTAACATTGACTAGAATAGAGAACAAATTGAGTTTTTCAGTCTTTAGAAAACCAACTCAGACTGACCACACTATCCCTAGATCTTCTAATCATCCTTTTCAACAGAAGATGGCATCTTTTTATTGCTATATCCACCGTTTACTTAGCTTACCATTATCAGACACAAATTTTACTTCTGAATTAGATATTATTAAACAATTTGCATATAGTAATGGTTACTCCCCTACTTTAGTTGACAACATACTCAACAAATTAAGGAATAAAAGGAATAGATCTCTAGCTTATAATGCTACTCCTGACAATTCCAATTCAGAAGTTATGTATAGATCTATATCATACATAGGTTATCCTTCAGACAATATAGCCAAAATCTTAAATAACATTCCTAACTTAAAACTCTCATTTAAATGTAAAGAAAATATCAGGTCTATTTTTTCTCATACTAAAGACAGAATTAAAAAACTTCTAAAAGTGGCATATATAAATTGTCATGTGGTGACTGCCCTGTGACCTACGTGGGTAGAACGATGCGACCGTTGGATACACGTATTAAAGAACATCTTTCAAAGATCGATAAATCTAGTTTTGGTCATCATTTGCATGCATCGAAACACAGCTTTAGTCCCCAAAGAGATAGTAGGATCCTACATAGCATACCAAATAATAACTATACTAAAATGAATCTACTAGAAGATCTAGAAATAAGTAGAGAAATGAAAAGAAATCCTCAAAACTGTGTTAACACTCAGATTCAATTAAATTGTAAATTTGATCCTATCTTTAAGAAATTTCTTTAATAATTTTGGTTTAGTATACAGTATACCCAACAATTGCTGTAGGTATTTTGAACATTACTTTTTCGGTATTCTTGAGTTTTCTTTCATTGATTACATATAAGTAGAATATTTGAGATTTGACTTAATCTTTTGGTAAATTTGTTAATTTTATAAAATAACAGCTTTTGAACTCTGAACTTGACAAATGAGACTTCTCCTTGGTTTGTTTTCATCTAACTTCTTTTCTACACTTGGTCAAACCATAACGGTTTGTTTTTTAAAAGAATTTTTGATAACTTACGTACACGTTAACATTTCACTTCAATATTAATATTTGTAATTTTGAAAATTTAACTTTAAAAAAATTTAGTATCTTCACTTAGAATTAATTTAACCAACACATGGCCTTTTAGCCATTTTCAATTTAATTAATTTTTTTATTTACATACCAATTTAGAGGGCGCATAAATTAGTGGTTCCTTCTTTATCATTTGAATGAATGACAGCGCTCAGCTGTTCACGTGAACTCACAACGGTTTGACGCAGCCATGTTGTAATTTTAAAATAAAAAAAGAATTTAGATGTGATAACTTTTAGTTTTAAGGGTTTTATACCCAATATCTGTGGCTTTTGCCCAGTATCCATGATTTATCATGTGAGTTTTAACAATTACTCTTCTATGAAGGATTTATAAGAGGACGTAAGTTTTTTCAATCTTTTGTTTATAAAAAATCTCTTATCTTAAGTGTCCTTTTAGGAAGCTCTGATGATGGCACGTTATGTGCTGAAAGTACTTAGCTGATTATTAAAAGTTTTTTTACACACTTTCAATTTCTTTGAGAACATACACCTGTTTGCCGGTTTGACCTTTCTTAAATTATAATAACGTACATACCTTAGTCACCAAAATGTTTTGGATAAACACTCTTTAAATGTTATAAAGTTATAAAACTTGCTACATAATGTTATGAAACTGTTGTGATGTTGAAAATATATCCGGATTTGGTCCAGGGCAACACAGGATTTTTTTTCACGTGGCTGCAATGTCCAGAGGAATAAAACGTCACACTCTGGATGCTAATCGGCAACTCAACCCAGTTCAAGAAGTGATTAGTAAAAAAAGGTAAAAAATATTGGCATATCTCACAAACAAAGAAAAAAATAATGGTCTATAACATGAAAGGCAACCTTAAATACGTATTTCTGACTATTTTTCTCGTCGTCAGTACGGTGCAGCCAAGTTAGAGCAGGAAAGGAAACAAAAAAATAAGGAACAAGGAAAACAGTAGCTTTGGAACCATTAAATCTAAAAACAAGTAATTGGACTTCGCAAGTCCTATGTTTTCACCCAAAGTCGATATTTGAACTCTTCGTCAACCGAAGTTGACATTGACAGTTGGTGACAGTAATTAAATATTTGATAGTGATCATTGTTGATTAGCGTTCGAACAACCGGCCCTATAAATGACATAAATCCACTTATATCAATATTATTTAATCAACAACTCAAAATATTTCCGACGCAATGTCAAATATTTAAAACTGTCACTGTCTTGTCATCATATTCTATTTGACTCAGTGTGTTGTATGACAAAGATAGCGAACGTTCGATTTGAAAAAATGTCACCATGGACATGGTGTACATTTTTTTCCAATCCTGAAGAACTAATAAATATTTTTAAAAAATTTAAACGCAGAATGAAAGACTAAATTATTATCGAGGGCCGAAAGTCCCTAAGAATACAATATAAAAAGTTTCTTTTGAATGAGATATTTGAAATTAAAAACCACACTACATTTTCTCTTAGTTTTCACTTAGTTTACATAAAGGTATGCTATAATATAACTTCCAACCATTTAAACAAAAATCTCGTTCATTACGAGACTCCATTGATTACAAGACCGTTATCATATTCCATTTTTGTTAACATCCAAGATAAAATTAAAAGTTTTATTTTTGTTTCAGTGTATACAAAACCCAAAATTATTTCAATATTCTATGCAAAGTTGGAGTTGCGGTAACCGCAACGTGGGCCTTCCTATAAAGATAAACTTTTTTTGAGTTGGAGCCTGGTTAAAGGGACCGCAATCAGCGAGGGTAGTGATAACAACCCTTTATTTCTCTAATTGCTTTAATTTTAAGCAGCGAAAGTTTGTGAAATATACCAACACTAAGGTATGTTAAGACATTTACTTGGTAACCTAGCTATGTATTGCATAAAGGAATATTTAAATATCAGGAAGGATAAAAAGTATTTGATTATAAACTAGTAGTAGTAAAAAATATGGAGATCATCTTTTGTTCATGGACGTAATAAAAGAGAAGCAGAAATTGCAAGTGATCATCATCTTCTAATTGGTGTCATTAAAATCGAGACGACAGAAAACAAAATCACGCGAAACACCAACAGATTAACATAAAATCTAGACAAACTCTAGTATGGGAGGAAAGTATGCTGAATGTACAGTCATTCGAGCGCTTTGGGGACCTATTGGGTTGTGAAGAGTAGGTTCTAGAACCAAAAAAAGTTAAGTAAAGTTTTCCATTTTAGTGGGGACTTTCCATTTTTAATTTAATTTTCCATTTTAAACAATCGTTTTTTTCCGATTATAGAGCCATCTACCCATAATTCTAAAAAATGTTTCAAGTAAAAGTTACTTATTTTTACGTAAGGAATCAGAATCTGCAATAAAAAAATGGGGGCGCCTATTTAAAATTTTAAAGTAACTCACCATCCCGCATCCGTGGGAGGTCGTGTTTGGTGCCATTCGATAGATTTTTCAAACATATAATAAGTGTATTTTACAGTTTTTAGATCTTTCGTTCATTTCTCGAAATATTCGCTTTTTTCTTGTTTTTTCTTGTGAAACTTTGTGACTCACCCATTTCCTTACGCCCCGTCCAAATCGTCAGATTTTTTAAATATACACTGTTTTGCATATACTTAACTTACCTTATCTTAATCTCACGATTTCGAGTTTTTCTAATGATAGATTTATTTTTTCGACTCCCCTTAACGAATTCCTCTGTGTTTAGAGCCAATATATGGTAGAGGTATATCTACAGGGTACCAGGGTTTTCCCCATATGATAATCTGACGCGCTCGAGTTAATGCAAAAATTCCCGCTTGGGCTCCCATACCACTATGAACGCCCCTAGGAATCTCCTCCGTGTTTTGGGAGGAACTTCAACTTAAAACGAGAACGTGAGATAAATAGCTGGGAAGATTTGCGAGACGTTTTGATAGAAAGAGCTGAAGAAAAACTGGAATAAATGGAGAAAGTTAGAAAAGAACGGCTATCAGATGAATTTTGGAATCATATCGAAGAAAGAAAACAGCGAAAAGAGTTATCTTGGAAGCAATAAATTATACAGAAAAAAGCAAATGTTAGAAGGAATGCAAGAGGAGACAAAAGAGGAAGTGGTTAATAACTGGCAAAACAAGCAGAAAAAGCTGCACAACACAACAAAATGAGAAGGAAAATTTTTATGTTGAAAGTGTCATTACAAAAAGCGGAGGTACAGAAGACGATATTCGTATGAGTATACGAAAAGCTCAACAATCATTCAGCATGCTTAACGCTGTTGGAAATCTTACCAGTTTGGAAAGACAAAGATCCAAATATTCTAGTCAAATATCATGTCTGTTCTAGGATACTGATATGAAACTTGGAAAGTGACAAAAATCCTTACAGACAAACTGCAGGTCTTTGTTATTAAATGCCTATGAGAAATTGAAACTCTTAAAATATGGAGGTGATCACCTTGTACAACAACTGCAACTTCGTATTCATAAAATAATCACGACGAACAGAATACCAGATGAATGGAGGAGAGCGATCATGCTGATGTTCTTCAAGAAAGAAGATAAGAAAGACCCAAATAATTATCGAGCAATAATTTTTTTAAAATACAACACTCAAATTAACAACAAGAATTATAGCAACAAAAATAAACTAACGCATAACTCTGCAAGAGGAACAGCAAGGATTTCGGACAGGAAGATCATGCACGGATGCAGTTTTTGTAATAAGACAAATAAAAGAAAAGTCCCTGGAATACAGCATATTGTGCCTGATAGATTTGAAGAAAGCGTTCGATAGAGTGAGAATTCGGGACGCGATACATTTACTACATGAAAATGGAATATCACTAGATTTAATAGGTCTGTTCGTAGAACGATCAGCAACCGTTTACAACTATCAGACGCATGCGTGTTCGTAGTCTACGATCTCTAACTGGTAACTGCGCAGCGCTAACTGGTAACTGCGCATGCGTCTGATGGTTGGCAACGGTTGCTGATCGTTTGGATCGTACTACGAACAAACCTAATAAAAACCATTCAGAATATATATAAAAAAACATAGCTATGGTAAGATGTAAGGGAAAACTATCGCAACTTATCAAGTATGAAACTGGCATTAGACAAGGAGATTCGCTGAGCCCATTAATATTGGATGAAATCATAAAAAAAGTTAAAAAAAGGAGAGGATATAGAGTGGGAGAAAAGGAAATAAAGATAATCTGCTACGCCGACGACGCCATCATATCAGCCGAAAATGAAGTTGACCTACAAAGATTAATTAAAGAATTCGAAGACACGGTTCTCATATTCAACATGGTGATCTCAACAGAGAAAACTAAACCGATAGTGGTATCAGCGGAACGGGGGCGATGTAAATTGGTCGTAAATACGAAATAATAGAACAAGTGATGGAAACAGAATACTTGGGAATAAAACTGTCAAGCTACGTAAAAGTGTAAGGATAAGTACAAAAACAAGTGAACATGGCGAACAGAGCAGCAGGATGTCCCAACAACACAATCTGGAAAATGGAAACGAAAACCAGGATATATAAATGAACAATAAGACCGATAATGACGTATACAGCGGAAACAAGAGCAGATACGGTCAAAACACAAAGACTGCTGGAAGCAGCAGAAACGAAATTCTTACGAAAAATAACAAACCAAACTCTAAGAGAGAGAGTAAGAAGTGAAGAAATACGAGCGAGATGTATAGAAGAAATAAACATGTGGACCAAAAGAAATAGAATGGAATCAATAAATAGAAAGAATGACAGAAAATAGAATAGTACGAATAGCAAGAGACAAATCGCCAAATAGAAGAAGATCATAGGTACTACCGAGGAAAAGATGATCAGACAATGTCAATTGAGGCTAAAAACCGAAGTAAAACAATCATTGAGCCTATTTATAAAGTAGGAAGAAGAAGAAGAAGAAGAAGAAGAAGAAGAAGAAGAAGAAGAAGAAGAAGAAGAAGAAGAAGAAGAAGAAGAGAAATTGATCGTATTTTCTGGCCTCACATCATCAGAAACTAAGACCTGCTAGATCTTCCTGAACAAAAGAGGGTAGAACATGAACTAAGGCACAGAAAGTCGGGTTGGCTCCGTCACACACTCCGAAAAAATAGCTCCAGTGTTGTAAAGATTACCCTAGAGTGAAATACCAGGGAAAAAGAAAAAAGGCCCTCAGCACAAACTTGGAGGAGATCCATCATGAACGAGATAAAAGGTTAAGGAAAGTCTTGGAATAAAGTAAAGCTCTTGGCGCAGAATATAACTCGTAACAACAAATAGAAGTTGGAGCTGAGGTAACCGCAACGTAGGCCTTCCTATATAATAATAAATTTTGAGTTAAAGCCTGGTTAAAGGGACCGCAATCAGCGCTTGTTAGAGGGTAGTAATAACAACCCTTTATTCCTCTAATGGCAATAATTTTAAGCAGGGGAAGTTTGAGAGTAATGACTTGGTAATCGTCAAAATTGGAACAAACTACCCCAGATAATTGAAATAATATTCGAAAATAATATTTCAATCATCCATGATAGCTATAGTTCACCCTGGCTTAGATCAGTCACCCAAGGTATGTGTTTGTCTTGTCCTAATCTTAAATATGAAGTATGAAAATTCAGAATGGAAGCAAACAAGACAGTGTTTTAACTAATCATGTTCATTTTTCAATAAAGGTAGATATAATAAAAATATGACTTAGTAAATGCATTAACAAATATATTCAAATTCTTTCTAAAAACCAACAATCTCTAGATTATACTTATGGCTTGTGGTGTTGGTTCTATGGTAACGTCTTTTTGTAGAATGGTACTGCTGTAGACTTGTAGACGTGGGCAGATGTTATGGCCTCAGGCCGCTGCTGCTGGAGATGTTAGTCGTTGCAGTCTAGATGAAATTAATGGTCTTCATTGTTGTCAGACTTAGTGTCATCGCCGGCGATGGGGCTTCATGCTTGAGGCTCCCGACGGGAGAAAGGTGATCTTATTCCAAACACTAGAAGATAACATACATATCAGACATCAAGAAGTAGGGAAACCAAAGTGTGCCAAGTTTGCCTTTCTTTAAGAAATAATCCGAAAGAGTAGCAGATGACAATAATAAATTAAATTGAATTATTAATTAATTATTAATAGTTAAATTATTTGATCACTACATGGATATTAATATAGATGAAATAAAATATTTAAAATTAGAGTATCAGAACACGTGAGTGGAGATTTGGAGGTAAGATAAAAAACATTATACAAACTATTATATGTAGAAATGTAATTAATGTAATAATTAAAATTCTTACCTCAAGAGATGTGAAAGTCTGGAAATAGGTGAAAGTGCTATGGGTTCATATCTTTAAATAAATTAATTTTACCACCACTCTAAATCCTTTGTGTATGAAATATGGGGGTTGTAACTGTCATGGAAAACGACATTTGAAATGACGACCAAGTACAGAAAGATGGGTAAGCATGTCCGGTATTGTAACTGAATGATTAGATGAAAAGAGAGTTGCCTATATGTAGAACGGGCGCCAGCGAGTTTGTAACGAAGAAAACGGGTAAAGCAAATACAGAAGATAATTAATAATTGAAATCATAAATAAAATAGAATAAAATAATTATTTAAAAATAAAATAGTAAAGATATGACGTTTGTAACGTTACAAAATATGTAGGGATTGGCGATTATTAGTTCAAATAGCGATGACAAGTTGGGCCAAGAATTGGAAAAATTTAAGAAAAAATATGACCATTTTAACATTTATAGAAGAGATAGGGAACTAACAGGAATAAGGAAAACACTTTAAACTAAACAACCAAGGGTTGAAAATGGCTCACTTAAAACAAAAAATGTATTTTGTATAACATTTATATACTTTATAACATTTTTCTTATATATAACACGTTTTGCTGATTTATGAGATAAAAACCCTAACAAATGGTCTTTTGTCCCAGGCCGACGAACTCCACGTGGTGCGAAGAACTTCCCTCCTGACAACATGGTGAAGTTAATAAATAAAATATCCCTTTTACCCATTCTGTGCCGATCGAAGGGGATGGAACTCGGCTAGGATTCATTTTGTTGATCGGCACCTAACTGAAGTAACCACATCACGCGCTGGCGCGTAATCGGCAGCGAATGGGATAACTTCTTATAAGTTAACAAGGCCAAAGAAAACAGTCCACCTCTATATTTGGCAGTATTTATTAGATTTTAAGAAAATGACATAACAGGGGGACACATTTTTACGGTTCATACACCTGTCATTTGTCAACCCCCTCCCTTCCACATCCCCCAGGCCTTATTTTTAAATAGGGAATAGGGGTCGTGTGCTAGCTTATTTCAAAGGATATTCAATTCTCTGTTTACTAATATAAACATTAATATAATTATTTATACGTCCAAATAAGGCGTCGAAGAAAAAAAAATTAATTAAATTAATTGACACAAAAAGAAAAATGTATGTAATTTATTTAATTCAAAATACATTCTACTGCTGTAACAAAACAGAAAAAATGTTTTTTGATAAATAAACATTGCTTTTCGCTTAATTTCAATGTTCAAGCTGCCACCCATCTACCTCTTGGTAGGTTGAATATTGAATTTAAGCAACAAACAATGTTTATTTGTTAAATAAACATTTTTTCTGTTTTCTGTTAGCAATAGAATGTATTTTGAGTAAAATAAATTACATACATTCTCCTTTTTGTGTCAATTAATTTAATTCAAAATAATTTTTCTTGGACACCTTGTATAAACAATTATATAAATCTTAATACTACTAAATAGAGAATTGAATAATCTTTCAAATGAGCTAGCACACGACCCATATTCCCTATTAAAAATAAGGGGTGATAAAAGTGGAAGGGAGGGGGTTGGCAAATGTTAGCTGTATGTAACGTAAAAATGTGTCTCCCTTAGATCAAAAATCGACCTGTTTCGTTATTTTCTTAATATCTAATAAATACTGCCAAATATCGAGGTGGACTGTTTTCTTTGGCCCGCACTGTATATAAATATATTAATATGTGTCTCTATTGTATAATATTATATTATATTTCAGGCCTAAATTTATTTGGATTTTAAATAAATTGATCCGGTTTTATATAAAACATAATCTCATCAATTAAAACTTCGTGAAGTATTCTGAAAATACAAGCCGAACGAATGGGAAGGGTTGAAAATAATTTGATGGAATCCAAATCCCCAAATTGAATTCAATCTGTTGGTGTTACTTCATTTTCACTGGAAAATAATATTACTGAAGTTTTCTTCCAACCAAATTTAATAAACGATAAATTTAATGGATAAAAATATTGATTGAACGACTGAACGTTGCAAGTTTGATTTTTAATGTATAGTTAGTAAAAATGTGTAAGTATTTATTTATACTGTTTAGTGTATCATTAATTTGTAATTTAATACATACAAACATTGGTTTTAGTGCTAATCAACCTCAAATCAGCATTTTCCAATTTTACCAATTTACTTCGTTACATTTCTTCAGATACGTAAATGAAAGATAATATTACACGAAGTACAGGAGGACAAAATAGGGACGTTACTTTTGCAAAAAAAGAGGTAAATGCATTCAAAAAAATAAGTTCACATGTAATAAGATAGAGAAGGAAGAACATTCAACTCTGGTAGGTGTGCCAGAAAACACATACCAAGAGAATATCCCGCGTTTAGAAGCAAATGTGCAGCATGTAATGATAAGAATCGTTTTGCTTAAATGTGTAATAAATGCAAACTAGGTGACAGAAACACAAATAGAAACGTAAGTAAAGAAGGCAATAGAACAGGCAGTCTTCAAAGACAAAATCATCAATGGTATCATTTTAGAGGAAAGCGAAATTAATGATGTAGTCTTAGAAGATACCAGAACAATGTTAGTTATTTATAATAGGAGTGAACTTAAACCGGCGAGATCGGTAGCATTAGTTAGTAAAATAGGCCCTGTTAACTGTTGTGGCAAATGTTAAGTTTTAGTTGTAATGAATACGGCATTAGTATCCATATTAGGGTGCAAGATTGTATAAAGTTTAGTTTAGTCAAACGTATTAAAGTAGTCTTTGTAACTGATAGTCAAAATAAAAATTACAGAAAAGAGAAAGAAAAATTCTTAATGAACAATATTAACCTTTGGATGACCAAGCGGGGGAAAATTGTAACCCCAGCGTATGTTTTTCTTTAATAAATTCAAAAGTATTTTTAATTTTTAACTCATAATTTTTTTATTTGACTTTAATATCATTCTAGACATCCTCATATTTTGAAATAAAAAAAATTACCTATATTTTACGAATAAAAAATATATTCTGAAGTTGATGTTTAGTAAAATACCGTCTATTATGTGTAATTCCAAGTAGTTTTACGCTAATGACGTCGACTTTGCAAAGTAACAAGACACTTACTCAACATACATACTATACATGACACTAATACTCATGTTGTCACTGACTGAGTGACATAAAGTCCATGCCACAAAACAAGACATCATTTTTTTGTTAATAATTGTCATTTTTGACCTGGTGTCATTTTCCCCCCTTGGTCATCGGTGTAACAAAAAAAGGTTGGTCATCGGAAGGTTAAAGTTTTTTATTATGGATGGGCCATACTTTGAGGAAAGATCAAAGCATAATAGCAAAACGAGCACTCGGAAAAAAAGGAAAATAAAGAGAAAATGGCCAGACACAACAGCTAGAAAAGAACTGAAAAGAGAAAACACAAAAACTGGGTTTTTATGGGGTAAAGTCAAAAAACTTAAACCTTAGCCACCTTAGGTTCACATAAAAGATTAACAAACAAGGTTGAATTTCGAGCAAATCAAGCAGGTTTTAGACCAGAATCTTCCTGCATAGATCACATTAATACTGTGAGGGTAATAATGGAACAATCGGTTGAATGGAACACACCTCTATACATGGTTTTTGTTGATTTCGAACGTGCCTTTGACAGCCTATCTCATGCTGCTATATGGAAAATTTTAGAGCTAAGAAACATTCCACATAAAATAATTTCGATTATAAAGTCACTGTACACTGAGGCGACGTGCAGCGTGACACACAATGGGATCAACAGTGACGAATTTGACGTACTTACTGGAGTCAGACAGGGATGTCTGCTTTCTCCGTTTCTGTTTAATATAGCTCTAGACTATGTTCTCTCCAAACTAGACTTCGACACAAAAGGGATACGATGGAAGTTAACCACACGCTTAAGTGATCTGGAATACGCCGACGATATCTGCCTGTTAGGACAAAGGTTCCAGGATGTGGCCGACCAATTGGAAACACTATCCACTGAGGCCAATAAAATAGGTTTAAAAATCAATATTAGTAAAACCAAATCCATGAGAATAAACGCAAGGAACAACACGCTATTTAATATTGACAACATGCAGATTGAAAATGTGGAAAACCTCACGTATCTTGGAAGTGTCATAACAGAAAGCGGAGGTACAGAAAACGATATTCGTATAAGGATACGAAAAGCTCAACAAGCATTCAGCATGCTTAACCCTGTTTGGAGGTCTGGGGAATATACTACAAGGACAAAGATCCGAATATTCCAGTCAAATGTTATATCTGTTCTACTCTATGGATGTGAAACCTGGAAAGTGACAAAATCCCTTACAGACAAATTGCAGGTCTTTGTTAACAAATGTCTACGAAGAATTGTGCGTATTTTCTGGCCAAACACCATCAGAAACGAAGATCTGCTACACCTGACCAAACAAAATAGGGTAGAAAATGAAATAAAGTCCAGGAAGTGGGGGTGGATAGGTCACACACTCCGAAAAGATAGTTCCAGTATAGCAAAAACTGCCCTAGAGTGGAATTCCCAAGGAAAAAGAAAAAGAGGTCGCCCAGCGCAAACTTGGAGAAGATCCATCATGGACGAGATAAGAAGTCAAGGAAAGTCTTGGAATGAGGTGAAGGCCCTAGCGCAAAATAGAACCCGATGGCGCGTTTTCACTGAAGCTCTATGCTCCACTTAGGAGTTCAAGAACATTATATACATACCTTAGGTTCTCAAACGACACAGTCCTGATAACAGATCGCATTTATCATGTCATCGAAATGTGCGAAAGGCTCTACCATGCTTCTACACAAGTGGGTTTAAAGATCAACCACTCAAAAATACAAGTGATGACAAACCTCGTTCTGAGTATATACATCAACATACCTGGAACAAGTATAAAACAAACATCAGTATACAAGTATCTAGGGCACGAAATTGCCATCAGAAATCTATTGCCAGTCAGCATTTTTTGGCTAAGAAACGCATAGGTGTCCATAGGGATGGAACTATAAAATAAGACAGAGATAAACCCCACACATGACACCATGTCACATATACAAGGTAGACAATATTTTGTAAGATTCATACCATTTTTTATTTTTCTTTTCAAAGTGTTATTCTGTTAACCTTAAAAATGGCAAGTACCTTACACTTGCGTCATCTTTCTTTTTACTTGTTACCAACTACACCAGTCATAATATAAACCACACTCTAATTATACCTACCTGGGTATCATATTTTCCAAATAATTTACAAATATAGAACTTTATTAAGAAATCCACAAGGAAGAATTTCCTGTGGATTTCTTATTTCCTAACAAACAACTTTTAAATTTAGTGACTAGTGTAACTTTAAATCCTTTCACAAAACTTCACGTTGCATTCACAGTCTCGTTCTGACATCAGTCGAAAATGCTCTTAAATTTTCACTTTAGTTGCCACTCACGGGTCTCAATGTGAAGACATAATTTTTTGACTTAGCAACCCACGTGCCTCGTTGGAGTATATAGTGCCCGAGGACCTTACCCTTAGGAATTATATCTAACACTTAGATTTCATAATTAATTTTACAATATAAGACATTTAGTCAACACTCAAAAGATTTTAACCTATGTATTTTTGGATAGTTCAGCATGTCAATCCTGTAATTATAACCAAACTTTGTTTTTTACCTTGGTCAACATTTCAATTCTAACTTTTGTCTTAACTAATACGGTTATTATATACTAATACACGGAAATTAATAAAAAATGTTGGATCGGAAATAATGCCAAAAGTAACAATTTCAGAAGTAACTACAGCATTGGGAAACATGAAGAGAAATAAAGCTGCAGGAGAAGATAGGATTACCACATATATGATATTAGAAGGAGGTAAGGAACTCATTGCAATTGTAACTAAGCTTATAGACAGTTGTTTACACCAGGGCAAAGTCCTAAGAGCTGGAACAACTCTAAAGTAATCTTATTATACAAGAAAGGTGATAATCGAAAGTTGGAAAACTACAGGCCCACCAGTCTATTGTCACACCTATTTAAAATACTCACCAAAGTCATAACTACCCGACTAACAAGAAAATTAGATGAATAACAACCATATGAACAGGCAGGTTTTAGAAAAAGCTATTCAACTTCCGATCACCTGTTAACCACAAAAATATTGATATAAAAATGTAACGAATACAAGTTTTCATTTTTTATAGCATTTGTAGACTACGAAAAAGCCTTCGATAATATAGAACACACGACCGTAATAAACGCAATGCAAAATTGTAAAATAGACAACAGATATATTAACTTAATAAAAGAAAATATGAACCAAGCTACAGCTACATACTACCTAAATGAAAATGAATACACGAACCCTGTACCGTTAAACAGGGGAGTCAAACAGGGAGACACTCTATCACCCAAACTGTTCACCTTAGTTTTTGAGGACGTTTTTAAAAATCTCAATTGGAAATATAAGGGAATAAACATCACTGGCCGCTACCTCAGTAATCTACGATTTGCGGATGACATAATCCTGATAGCTACTGACCTACAAGAACTGCAAACCATGCTTTCAGAACTACACACAGAATCTTCTAAAATAGGACTGAAAATGAATTTCAACAAAACAAAAGTCATGCACTCTGAAGAAACGATGACAATAATAAACAACAAAGTTATAGAAAAAGTTGGAGAATATATATACTTAGGACAAAAAATAATACTAAATAGGGAAATTCAAACGGAAGAAATAAAAAGAAGAAGATAGTTAGCATAGGCAGTATTCGGCAAACTGAACTATATACTCAGAAATCAGCAAATTCAACTACATCTTAGATCTAAAGTTTTTGATGCATGCATTATTCCGATATTAACATATGGGGCACAAACATGGACAATCACAAAAAAGAATATGAACAGACTTAGAGTGACTCAACACGCGATGGAAAGAGCAATGCTT
Source organism: Diabrotica virgifera virgifera (assembly GCF_917563875.1). Lineage (NCBI taxonomy): Eukaryota > Metazoa > Arthropoda > Insecta > Coleoptera > Chrysomelidae > Diabrotica > Diabrotica virgifera. The sequence goes on from NC_065443.1 coordinate 134,358,358, forward strand.
GGTATATCACTTAAGGACAGGAAAACAAACACATGGATAAGACAGAAAACCAAAGTCACCGATGTGGTTCAAACATCACTAAAATTGAAATGGGAATACGCTGAATATGTAGCTAGGAGCGATCCTAACAAATGGCATAGACCAATTCTAACCTGGAGACCATACGAACACAAAAGACCCAGAGGCAGACTTCCTATGAGATGGACAGATGATCTGAAACGAACTACCGGGAAAAATTGGCTACAAGTAGCGTACAACAAAAAACAATGGAAAGGAAGACTTGAAGAGGCTTACGTTCAGATGTGGACGTGAATGGCTAGACGAAGAAGAAGAATACGGTTATACTTATTTTAGGGAACACTGATGATGTTCTATTTAGAGATCCAAAACGTTCTGTGATATGGGTAGCCCTTTTAAGGGTTTCAAATAAATATACCTTTTATAAAGGAAATTTTTCGTTAAATTTATATTAAGAAAATTTACATTCGAGCCGCCCCTGTTGTGAAATGGCATTCGGAATTATTCATTTGTAAAAGAAAATGTGAACTAGAAAGTTCGGATAGTGAAAACAGAAATAATGTAACTGATATGAATACCGCTCGCTTCGTCATGTATACATTGTCAGCAAATCATTCCTTGCTTATCATTACATTTCTCGAGATTTCTTTTTATTTATAACAGATATTGAATTTTCCTATCTGATGGAAATAGGAAATGCGATTTCTGTGACGTGTATGTTATCTTGTATCACTATTCTTCTCTCGGAAAAATAAAAAAATACACGTGGATCTGTTTCTAATATTATTACAGGGGTTCATGGAATAAAAATACATTTTATCGTCAGGCTGAAATTGAAGAGGGATGATTATTCAATCTAATATTTTCAGGTGATCATTTTATCATTTTTTGCTTATTTTTTTCTTTAGCTATTTTATATCGACATATTTTTGTGTTCGAAAAACAAAAAAATATATTTTTGGATAAAAAAGGAATTTTTACTTAACCTTTCTTTAATATAAATCAACATTGCAATCGTAACTGTTATAAACAAAAATACAATAGAAAATTCTACGACTATCAGTAGCTTGTTTTCCAAAAGCTAAGATTCCATTGTCTCCCCTAAAACAAATTTATGTTGTTTACCACGATCCTTGTGCAGAATTGAACACATGTTACATACGGCAGACCGGACGTTCACGTAAGGGTAGATTACCTTCTCATCGTAGCGACATTAACTTATCGAAATATTTTTGAGCTCTAGCAAAATACTTTATTTCATCAAAGCACAAGGTCAATTTTGATATGGCTAAAATTCTTGTAATGAAATGAGTTATACCAGAAGACAGTAGGGTTCTATACCTTTTGACTTCTGGCAAGTTTCAATTAAATGTTATGCTATGTTATATTAAATTGGCGGGTGTATACACCTTAGCAACAAGCTTCTCTTAGTTTTTTTGATAGGTATGGATTTATATACGAAACATATTCAATAACAGAATGACGCAGCACGTATCCTTTCTTTAATTCTTCACAAGTTTATCGATAACCCCTTACCACTACTAAGGTTTTTCTCTACGTAAAGAGTGCCAAGTATAATGTTTTCAAGACAACTGTAAACTGTAGATGTTTTCATTTGCCAAAATCCACAATTGCTCCAAAATAGGGTATATAAGGCTAATATCACACACACAAATGCTCACAGTTTGTATTTAGACAAGGTCTGGGTACAAGGGAAGTACTAGTTGCAACCCAAGTGCTAGCCCAGAACTGCTAAGATTAAAGGAAATATGTACTGATGTGCTTTTTAGATTGTGAAAATGCTTTCGATAGGTACAACATCATAAACTCGTACATATAGTAAAACAACTCGACATAGATCAAAAAGACATTCGTTGCATAGAAGTTCGTTACTGTAATCAAACAGCTGTCATCAAGGTGAATAACGAAACAACGCAAGCTAAAAAAATCCTCAGAGGTGTAAGACAGGGATGCGTTCTCTTCCCACTACTGTTCAATTTATATTCAGAAAGTATCTTCCAGGAAGCTCTCGTGGAATCAAAGTAAATGGTACCTTGGTCAACAACATACGATAAGCGGGTGACTCGGTCATAACAGCGGACAATATAGAAGACCTCCAAAACCTTCTTAATCAAATTGGAGAACATAGCAAGAACATGGGACTTACTGTCAACATAAAAAAGACTAAGTTACTTATAATCAGCCGTCAATTATGTTAACGTCAAAATGCACGACTAATATAATAATCAAGATGTAGAGCGCGTAAGAAAATTTAAGTACCTGGGAACCTGGCTATTTGAAAACTGGATGTCGGATATGGAATTCAAATGTCGGATAGAAAGGACCAAAAGCTCATTCATAAAATGAAGAAACGACTTTACGAGCTCTAATTTTGACCTGAAATGAATTTACGATACAGGAAATGCTATATATTGTCGATGCTCATATAGGGCATGAAAGGATAGACTTTAAAATAAACACAATGAATAAGCTAAAGGCATTCTAGATGTGGATTTATCGACGAATCTTTAAAGTTATCTGGACCACACGAATAACAAATGAAGAAATCCTGAGAAGATTTGGTACAGAATGACAATTGCTATGCACAATAATTACACTGGCAGAAAGTAAGTTTACCTGAGAAAACTGGCATATATGAGGCACGTAATTAGAAGCGAACGATACCAATTTCTGCAAACCTTAGTTAAAGGAAAGATCAAAGGAAGAAGATGAGTGGGCTGGAAGAAAATGTCATGGATCCGTAATGTCAAACAATGGACAGGGCTAAGAAACATAGGAGACCTAATACAAGAGATAGAGAAAAATGGTCAGAACTTGATGGCGAACATCGCAAAGTACTGAAAATAAAAATATAATGTAGTATGTGGTATTTTTGAAAAGGCGTTTGAACGTCCTTTAAAACCAAGTATGAATCAACCCAATTTCTATTAAAGATTTTGGGGGTTGTGTCCGCCTCTGCTAGAGGGTTGATATAATTTATGAAAATTGGTGTACAAAAATTGTGAGAGTATACTCCTCACAAATAAATGTGACGGGTTTGGTATATTTTTAGATTTTCTGTAGGGGCCAAATTATAGAGACTGGCACCTTTTCAAATTCACAAACTGTATATTAGCCTTTACTATTATTCACAAACTCTTTTTAGTTAAAAACTGGTCTAAAAAATATACACCTCACAAATAAATTTGACGTGTTCATATTTTTAGATTTTCTATAGGAACCAACAATGACATAGAAGAATGTTATGGTTGCGTAGTATGATAGCGTGGTTTGGCTGCACCGCTATTAGGGCTAAACCATACGGGCCACTCTGCAGCGCTACTCTGTGGATGCACAGAGTGGCTAAAACAGGCGGTTTTCTAACGCCGGCGACTACGCTGCGAAGTAGATCGTTTGGAAGGGTGCGGCGTTTAATGTAATGAGTGAGAAAAAAAAAGTAAACTTGTTAAAAAAAAAGTGTGTTTTAAAAAAGTGTGTTCGTCAAAGTCAGTGCTTGTAATGTCCGTAGTTTTAAATATTATATAAAATTTCTACCCTTTTAAAAGAATACCAATAAACTCCATAAATGGAATTAAGAAGAACAAGACAAAGGCAGCTTTAAAGCTATATCACAGAAAAAATTACATAAAAAATTAACCAGTACATCTGGTATCACACAGCCGTAAAATAATTTGATACAATTTTGAACACAAAAAACACACACAAATAGTAAGATTTCCAGTAAAACTGAGTGAACGAGGTCCTGTTTTTGGGGAGATAATGACATTAAATGTATGTAAACATGGTAACTTGCAACCCTCTTTTAACTGATATCTTATCGTTTTGTTTTCTACAACAAACAATAAAACCTTTTTTTGACAGAGGTTGGGATTCCACTATTTAACATAAATAAACAAACAAGATTGTGAGTATTTGTTTTGTTCAGTTCAATGATGGATTAAGACGAGAAAAGTCTTCTTTCTCGTCAGAATGTATAATAAAATGTAAATATAAGTAGAGAAAAGATTGCTTACCGGATTTATTCTTTTCGATAGGGTTACCTTCTTTAAAATCAGGAACAAATAATTCAAAGATATCGTCCCACGCTTTCCTTTCAATTCCCTACAACTATACCCTCGGATTCTTGTATCCCATATAGCCGGTCTGTTTTGGAATTCAATTAAAAATCTTTCGGAATCAAAATTCATTTTACCTGCTCACCGTGTAAACTCTCGTCAATATTTGTGGCAGCCACAAAAGTGGTCCGTCTGAATGGGTTTTACCACTAGTGGACGCCACTAGTAGTGAGGCTCGGCGGCTGTGGCTGGCCACAGTCACTCGTCTGAGGTGCGACGTCCACTTCACATAAGAACCCACGGTAAATCATCGGAAGCTGTTTTGTGGATCCACAGAGTGGCGCTGCAGAGTGGCCCGTCTGGTTTGGCCCTTAAACTCTTTAGGTCAGCTGTAAACAAGGTCAGGAGAGCCTTGATGATTTCCAATCTAAGATAGGAGTGGCAAAAGAAGAAGAAGATACGGACCAAATTATAGAGGGTAGCACCTTTTCAAATTGACACACTGTATAATATGATTTCAGCTTTTACATTTCGATAACTGACCGTTAATAAAATGGTATTATGGCCATATACAAATATTTTTCTATAAATTTGTTTATTCAATTCAGTTGTAGGTACATATAAAATATTTTTCATTATATTGGAATATTGGACTTTCATTTGCTCTCCTTTGAACAAAATGCTACAGTTTTAATAAACCGGAATTAAAATGTATAAAAGGTTTTTCAATCCCATATTACATTACATACCTATTACTTTATAAATTTAAATGGATGATATAATTTTGTAAATTTAATAAAAATAAATCAACGGTCAAACAAAATTAATCAAGTATAAACCAAATAAAAATCAAGGATAAACTAGATAAAATGTTTTTTTTTATTCGTGAGGAGATTTGTAACATTATAAACGTCGTATCTTTGTTATTTTAGTTGAAAACAACTGTTTTATCCTATTTTCGTTAATATCTCATAATTTAATCATTTTTTATAGTTGTTTTTACTCGTTTTTTTTTTTCTTAAAAATTAGTTGTTGGCCTTGTCATAGCCAACTCTTTTTTCATTCTAATTCTATCAAAGACATTAATTTATCTTTTATGTTTCATGTTCTATATTTCGCTTTCATCTCGATGCCACGGCAGTGACATTTCATCCCCCAGTCGGTCACAATCTTAGTGGAAGTAGAAGACTTATTTTCCTGATAAAAAGAGATGTAATTTAAATAATACCCTATTTTTATTTCATCCGACTATAATTTCTTGAGGTAAGTATTATTTTACACCATATTACGGATATAATTCTGTATAAGTTCTTTTTATCATTTTTTCGTATCTAACCTCCAAACCGAAATGTTACAGTTCTCCTCCAATCGAAAGTTGGAAAACTACAGGCCCATCAGTCTACTGTCATACCTGTTTAAAATACTCACCAAAGTCATAACTACCCGACTAACAAGGAAATTAGATGAATACCAACCATGGTTTTAGAAAAGGCTATTCAACTTTCGATCACCTGATAACCACAAAAATATTAATAGAAAAATGTAACGAATAAAAGTTTCCAGTTTTTATAGCATTTGTAGACTACGAAAAAGCTTTCGACACTATAGAACACACGGCCGTAATAAACGCAATGCAAAATTGTAGAATAGACAGCAGATATATTAACTTAATTAAAGAAACTATGAATCAAGCTACAGCTATATACTACCTTTTTTTTTGGACTGAGGGGAACGCTCATAGCAGACTAGGGAAGGTGTCCCTAGTACTGTTGGACTCGGTCAGGAGAGGAGAACACGCTAGGATACGCCAACCACGTATGATCAATGCATCCCGCGTGCACCCCATAACCAGCCGCCTACCAACCAAAACCACCCCTTTTTCGACCCGGGATATCCCTGGACGGGCTCTGTAGAGAGCGATGCATAGGGATATCCCAAGCTGCCTGAAGATGAAGATGCCAGAAAAAATATTCATTGCCATACTCCCACTTAGAAGCTGTAGGAAATGGGGAAAAAGGTCTTGCCTACTCTGGTGAGTAGGCGATTGGGTTCATGTTTTCTCTTCCCCCTGCCTAGACGCGGTAGGGGAGAGGTGGTGTCTCTTCCTGCAGGTGACGGCCTTGCCTAAAAAAAAAGAAATGCCTACCAGTTGTGGCAGGGCTTCATTGGGAGCTCTATCTGATCCTAGTAGGATCGAAAACCATGCAGGAAGAGATCAAAGGGGAAGTGGGAAGGCGTCCCTCGACATAAGGGTCGCCTTTTGTTTGTTGTACGCTACATTAATACATAAATACACTATACATTGGGTGTCATCATTTACCTACCTTACTCGATATTTTATTAATTTTAGAGATGATTCGATTATATATGTCTTTTTTTTTATATCCCATTCTGTTCCTGACGTTCTAACACCGATTTTCGTTTAATAATGCACGTAACGATCTCTACGAGGAACTCGAAGTCCGCCTTACTGACTGTCGCGCGCTGCAATATGTTGTCTGGGCTTACGTCGGCTCCGAATCTGCCGTGCAGCCTGGCCTGTTCGCCAGCGAACACGCCGCACCGGAAAACACAGTGCTCTGCGTCTTCCCTCACCGAACAGGCCCGGCACCGGTCATCTTCCGCTTTCCCGATCCTATGGGTGAATGCCCGAAAGGACCCGTGCCCGGTCAGAAATTGGGTAAAATAATAGTTCGTTCTCCTGAACTTGCAGGTGTACCATGACTCCACGTTTGGAATTAGTTTCTTAGTCCATTGGACCTTGGTTATTTCCGCCTCCCATTCCGCCTGCCAGTCCGTCAACAACCGTTGACGCGCCGTTGCCCTTACCTCAGGTAAGTGGCCATGCCGATGTTCATGCATGAACACGCGTTCTCTGGCCAGGAGATGGATGGGAGGGGCGCCCGCAATCACCTGTAGAGCCACGGTAGACGTGGTCTTATACGCACTGACCACGTTGAACAGAGGTTTTCTCTGTGCCTTGTTTAGTATATCTATATATTTCCGATGGCGCAGAACCCCGACCCAGACCGGAACCCCGTAGAGAAGGGTAGACTGTACAACGTGCAGGTACAGTCTTCTCCGGGCGCTACTCGGCCCTCCGATATTGGGTGTTATTTTTCGGAGAGCTGCACTTTGCGCCTCGGCCTTCCCTACCACCCTTGTGAGGTGTTTGGTGAACCTAAGTCCTTTGTCGAGGTCTACGCCAAGATATTTGGCAACAGAGACTCGGAGAGACCCTGTCATTTCCGAACTGGAAGGACAGGTCCGGCATCTCTCTCGGCCCCTTTAGTATGACCACCTCTGTTTTTGCACCCGCAAGCTCAAGATCGTTTGCCCGCATCCAGGCATCCACCCGTCTAAAACATCTTTCCGCCGTACTTACGATATCCCAATAATAATTACTGACTATCAGAATAGCCAGGTCGTCGGCGTACGCGACCGCTGTACAATCACGACCGAAACGTATGTTAATGACTTCGTTGTAAAGAATGTTCCACAGCGTTGGGCCAAGTACCGACCCCTGTGGAACACCCGCCGTTAGTTTAATTTCTCCGCCCGTAAATGATACGAGTCTGTTCGACAGGTAACTCCTCACGATGTTTATTAGGTAACCCGACAAATTGAGGGCCTCCATCCTACGGACTATATGTCCCCAATTTGCCGAGTTAAACGCATTTTTGACATCAAACATGATAGTCACCGCCCATCTTCTACAAGTAGTCCTCACGCCGTCCGTAATGAACTTAACAGCGTCTACCTCCGATCTTGCTCTCCTGAATCCAAATTGCCTATCAGAGATGGCGTTGGCGGCATCCAATTCCGCTTGTAGGCGGTTCTTGACTACGTTCTCGTTGAGTTTGCCTAGACTATCAAGAAGACAGATCGGTCGATAAGCACTGGCCTCTTCCGGATTCTTTCCGGGTTTCGGAATCAAAACGAGGCGGGCCTTTTTCAAAACGTCCGGGAAGGACTGGGTCGTGAGGAGACGGGACAGTATCCCCCTAACTAGTTCTGGCTGCGCAGCTACCAAGATCCTCACGGCCTCCGGCGGGACATGGTCCGGGCCCGGCGACTTGCCAACCTTGATCGCTTCTACTGCTACGGCGAGTTCCATGGGAGTGACAGCCTTCCGGGTGCTCGCACTCGGCGGACACGAAGAGCAGTTCAGGCTTCCTGGGGAACAGGATGTCCGCGATTTCCCTTGTTCTTTGCTCGGTGAGTCTGTATGGGGTTTCGACCCGGAGGGTCTTGGTGGCGATGCGGTAGACCTCCCCCCATACATCCTCCTCGAGCGCATTACACAGGTTCGTCCAGCACGTACGTTTAGACCTTCTTATCACTTTATTAAGCTCTTTCTTGGCCTGTCTGTACGTGTCCCTTGATTGAGGGGTTCTGTCCCTCTGTGCAATGCGTCTCAACCTGAAACAGATCTTGCGTGTTTCTTGCACATCCTCGTTCCACCAATACGGAACCGTATAAGGAACCAGACTGTGCCTCGTGCTCGCCGCGTGCGCGCGTATCATGGCCCCTCTAAGGCCATCAAAGTCCTGAACCTCCTCACGGAGATCCCTGACTCTACGATTGAACGTTACCTTATCGAAGGTCACGACCTTTCTGCCGCCACCGATTGACCCTTTGGAGCCGATCTCGTAGGAGATATACTTGTGGAACGTGAAAAGATTATCATCCAACACGCCCCACAAGGTGACCTTGCTGGCATACTTATTCGATGCCAGCGTTACGTCGATATGGGTGCGCGAATCCCCCCTCTCGAAAGTATGTTTCCCGTTATTTACGGCGACCAAATCGAGAACGGAGATCCACTCATTCCATACCTCTCCTCTACTGTCGTTCCTTGGGGAACCCCATAGAACGGATTTCGCATTGATGTCTCCAGCAATGACGAAATCCTTTTCCGCTGTAGCCATATCCACGATACTATCCACCTTATCCTGATACGTCATCATGTTGACGTTAGGAGAGATGTAGCAGGCCACTATGGCCACATCAACGAGGTTGATCTTCACTACACCCTCCTTCCTTGTTATTTTTCTTACACCCAAGTTTTTGTTGATAAGGTGGACAGCAACATCGCAGAGCGAATCCTGCACCCACCCAAACCTACTAGCAATATTCTTGTTGGGCTCCGGTACAATAACCATATCCGCCCCGATGTCCAAGGCCTTAGCATAGACCAAGTCGTGCGCCGTCTTGGCCCTTCCAACATTAACCTGGAGGATCCTGATACGCCCACCAGTTGCCGCCATCGCGCTGGAGTGAGGAATTACCCGCCCAACAGTCCCGCAGGACCATATGCGAATGCGAACGAGGTTTAACAGAACAGAATGAGTCACCCCTATTCATCATTAATAGTGATTATATTATTCTTACTACTGCCCTCGGAGGCCTCCTGCGGTGGGGGGTCATCGATTGGCACGCTTTCTATGCTTGGTGTAATCGTAATTAGAGGGGGGGCGACGTGAAGTTGAGGATTTCCTCGAGTGGGTGGGTTCCCTTCCGATATGTGGTGTGTGGTGTAGACGTACTGGCTTCATCCTTGGTGGAGGTGGATGGCTCCAGCCCCGTCTTGACATCCTCAAGCAGTCGATCGAATTGATCCATGAGGTTTTCGCTTTCCGGGAAGGAGCTCCCGTGGAAAACCTCATCGTCCATCTTCTCTAGTTGTTCCGCCGAGGGGAGTCGCATTTGCCTGCTTTGTTGTTCCTGAGTATCCTCTTTCAGGTGTACCGTAGTCACCTCCACGGGCTTCTCTTGCTGCACTGCTGTGGATTTATTCCTCCTCGCGGGGCGCTTCCTCTTCTGTGTCTGTGGTAAGTTCGCCATTTCGTGCTCAGCCGCCTTCGTCTTCTGCAGTGATTCCCGGAAGGCGGGGCACCTTCCGCTGCCTATTCGGTGGGGTTGTTCACAGATCACACAATGCTCTTCCCCCTTGCAATCCTCGAAGGTGTGACCTCTGCCGCCGCAGTTTTGACAGCACCCCGTACGGTCCGGCCCGTCACATTTGTCAGCCTCGTGAAGGTAACTCCAGCACTTCTGACACCTCTTCACTACGTGTCTCTTCTCGATGTCTCACCGTGCGAGACCTATTTTGATACTTCCCATGCTCAGCAGACGGTCTGCCGCTGTCTGGCTCAGCACCACCGTCGCGGCCTTTGTGCTATTTCTCATTGGTCTAAGTTGTCTGATAATGAAGGTAGGTTCCCAGGAGCCTACCTCCATTGCAATTGCCTCTTTTATGTGATTTTCCTGGGTGTTGTCAGTCATCCCTCTTATATGGATGACTGTGTTTTTCTGTTCCAATTAATTTTGCAACCATACCTCCTTCCTTACCTACTATGGCGCCCCTTATTGCATTTGCTGCCCCCTGATCATTGTCCAGCGTGATCAGGAGGTTCCCATCACGCATGCTTCTGAGGCTACGTATCGCTCCCTTAGCCTCAGAGCTCCCTACGGCCTCTTCCACCCCTCTCAGCAATTGTGAGTATGAGGCATCCTTCTTTGATACGATGAATCCGTATGTCTGACGGTCTTTCCTGGTAGCTGTCGTGTGGATTTGTACCTTGTCGACATTCGTATTGGCGAAAATCGCCTCTGCCATTTTTCTCATCTCCTTGACCTCCATGTAGCTGAGGTGATGGAGTGCCACTGTATCCCCTGGGGCCGCCTCCTCCCTGACCTGTTCCAAGGCGGTCCAGATTTCTTCTGGGGTCTTGGCATTCGCTTTAATAATCTTTTCTTCCGTAGTCCTACGCTCCCCCTCTATCCTGACTGTATAGGAGTTCTCCATAACCTCAAATTCTCCCTTGAGGGTGGAGAGGGCCGGGTACCTGTCCCTAAATAGTCGTTGTATGGAATGCGACATTGTAGGGTCGTTTGCTTCCGGGACCACCACCTTTATATTGCATCCTGATTCTAACGGGTTTTGCACTACTATATTGGTGTTTTTAAAGATGCTCTCGGTCCAGTCAAACTGGGAGCACCTCTAGAAGTCCTCTTAGCTTCTTATGTCCTCCACATTCTTCATTTTTACAGCCCCAGGCGGTCCATGCCAGGCATCCTTCTGGGTACTCATTTCTCGCGTCCCCGTCTCAACCTGTGTCTCCGTATTTACCATCATTCTCTCGACTTGGAGCGTGGCATGCTTATTCAGCCACGTTTTCACCAAATCCATTTTCTGCATAGAATGGCGCTTCACCAAATTCTTAATCAGGTCTGTCACCGGTTTCGGGGTCCTATGGTCTCTTGCTGCACTTTCACATTTATATAGGATTCCTGAAATTTCCTCGAGGTTGTCGATAAGCTCGACCGCCTCGTAACAAGTTCGTTTTTTGTAAATGCTATCCTCAGCATTTGCTTCCTCCCTTTCTTTCCTTTTCAATATTAATCCCAAAGGATCTTCAATAGAGTTCCTTCGGTATAGGCCACGATTTCTTCCAGATTTATCGCTCTGGTTGCCCGCGAGTTTTAAATTTTGCGATGAATACATTTAGATCCCACGAGTAGCTAGGGAACGCGTTTCTACCACCACAGAGCCCCGCATGTGGTGGCAAGGCTATAATACAACGGGGTTTCGCCAGGTGCCCCGAGGGAACCGTTCGTGGCCACGTATCGTGTGGTCATGCATCCTTCGGCACGGTGTCCCACACCTTGGATTCCGGATTTTTTCCCGCTGGTTTACTCCATCGGATTTTTACAGGTTTACTCCTGGGGGGGGGGTAGTGAGGTAAGTGGAGGGATGGTGGATGTGGGGCAGGGATGTGATCAGGAATCAGCCACTCGCGCTCGGATAAGTCGACTCACAAAAGGTGAGAAAGAGTTTGTTGGGGGAGGGCGACATGATGTGGGTTTAGCGTGGCCCTAGGAGCAGGGAAGGTAGTTTGCAAAAGCTGAAGGCGAAGGCGCAGCAACTATTCGCCTCAGTTGCTGCGCCTTTTTGCGTCCAGTGGCGGTGTCCGGCGCTCACCCGGTGCACAGGCACTGGACGCTGAGACTGTGTTTGGTTTCACTGGTCGTGCTCCCCTCACAAAATAAGGGACCAAGACCAGTTACTCAGCCCTCCCACCAACGGCAAGGAGAAATTACAGTCTCGGGGAGAGAGCTATATACTACCTAAATGAAAATGAATACACGACCCCTGTACCATTAAACCATTAAACAGGGGAGTCAAACAGGGAGACACTCTATCACCCAAACTGTTGACCTTAGTTTTGGAGGACGTGTTTAAAAATCTAAATTGGAAATATAAGGGAATAAACATCAATGGCCGCTACCTCAGTACCCTACAATTTGCCGATGACATAATCCTGAGAGCTACTGACCTACAAGAACTGCAAACCATGCTTTTAGAAGTACACACAGAATCTTCTAAAATAGGACTAAGAATGAATTTAAACAACTCATGCACTCCGAAGAAACCGTGACAATAATAAACGACAAAGTTATAGAAAAAGTTGAAGAATATAATATATACTTAAAACAAAAATAATACTAAATAGAGAAATTCAAACGGAAGAAATAAAAAGAAGAAGAAAGATAGTATGGGCAGCATTCAGCAAACTGGACTATATACTCATAAATCAGCAAATTCAACTACATCTTAGATCTAAACTTTTTGATGCATGCATTATTCCGATATTATCATAGGGACACAAACATGGACAATCACAAAAAATAATATGAACATACTCAGAGTCACTCAACACGCGATGGAAAGAGCAATGCCTGGCATATCACTTAAGGACAGGAAAACAATCACATGGATAAGACAGAAAACCAAAGTCACCGATTTGGTACAAAAATCATTAAAATTAAAATGGGAATACTCTGGACATGTAGCTAGGAGCGATCTAAACAAATGGCACAGAAAATTGTAACCTGGAGACCATACCAAGACAAAAGTCCCAGAGGCAGACCTCCTATGAGATGGAGAGATGATCTAAAACGAACTGCCGGGAAAAATTGGCTAAAAGTAGCGTACCATAAAATCAATGGAAAGGAAGACTTGAAGAGGCTTATGTTCAGATGTGGACGTGAATGGCTAGACGAAGAAGAAGAAGAAGAACCTCCAAACCGACGTGTCAAATTTATAAATTTGTACTTTATTAATAATTAATAATATTTATATGAATATAAAAATCAAATAATTTAACTATTAATTATTATTACTAATAATTACATTTAATCTATCTTTGCTATCTGATAATTCTCGATTATTTCTTGACGAATGACAAGACTGTGGTTTCTTACTCCTTGGTGTCTAATATGCATTTGTATATACGCAATTATATCTTCTAGTGTTTGGAACGAAATCGACCTTTCACCCTACGAGAGTTTCAAACCTCTTACATCACCGGTGATGCCACTACAAGACAAAAACAGGATTCATCTAGACTACATCCAACATCTGTAGTTGCAACAGCTATACCACACAACATCACCAAAAACTGTAGCTGCAGGGACCTGAGGCCAGTGGAGGTTTCTCCATAAGTGCACATGTGCACGTGAATCCCCAAAATTATTTTCACACCAACATTCATATATGTAAAATTTATCATTCTGTAAATAAATAACATTTTAATCTAACTGTACAGTATCTAATAATTGAAATTCGAAATAACAGATCCAAGGAGTTTATAAGTATCTAATAGGTAACATTTAATTATTTTTATTCTATTTCAAAGGAGAAACTGCACGGATGCGAGGCCTTAGACACAACCCCTCGTTCACTGCTACGGTGGTTCCTATTCCAATGACTTTTCATAAGGCAAAATACAACTCACCACGCGCCCCGCTACCCACTATAGCCCACAAGTTTAGATGGCCACAAGAGCACAAGTTGGATGTGATCTGATGTGATCTTATGGTGTTTTTAACGTGCATGGCACACGTTCCTTTAAATTTTGCTTTCGTGAAGTTCGAATTTCGGAACAATATTAAGAATGGAAGGATTTGTGGATGTAAATGTTAGCGTGGAATATTTAAAATCAATTAAATTTTCTTCATTATATTTAGAAGAAAAATTAAAGATGTCGAAACCAAATTTGTTAATTAAAAATGTTCCAGAGTGCAAAGGTCGGGATTATAAATGCTTATTTAAAATGGAGATTTGTGTAAAAACTTACAAATTGTATAGGTGTGAAGGACATATTTGGAGAAGAGGAAGCATAATGATCAAAATAGAAGATACGATTTTAACTATCCGGCGCAGTCCACTTAACTAAATTTTTGATTAAAAATAATTTACAAGATGATTTTTCTGAAATAATTTGAATTCTTCAATTACTTGTTACGATGCCAGTGACAACTGCAGAAACAGGGCCTGGATTCCGTGCACTGTAGATATCTACACGTCGCTTTCTATCGATGTCAATTTTCGTAAAAATATTTGAATTTTTAGCTTTAATTGAATTATTTTCTCATTTTGCTAGGTTATACTCTAATTAATGCTGAAGTGACACTTAGTAAAACAAGAAAATATTTGAATTAAAACTAAAAATTCAAATATATTGACATTGATAGAAAGCGATCGGCGCGATGTCAATATATTTTAATTTTTAGTTTTAATTCAAATATTTTCTTGTTTTACTAATGGTAGGGGAGCCGAAGCGGGGATTTTTGCAGTTACTCGAGCGCGTCAGATTATCATATGGGGAGAAACATATCATATGGGGAGAAACGACTTTACGAGCTCTAATTTTGACCTGAAATGAATTTACGATACAGGAAATGCTATATATTGTCGATGCTCATATAGGGCATGAAAGGATAGACTTTAAAATAAACACAATGAATAAGCTAAAGGCATTCTAGATGTGGATTTATCGACGAATCTTTAAAGTTATCTGGACCACACGAATAACAAATGAAGAAATCCTGAGAAGATTTGGTACAGAATGACAATTGCTATGCACAATAATTACACTGGCAGAAAGTAAGTTTACCTGAGAAAACTGGCATATATGAGGCACGTAATTAGAAGCGAACGATACCAATTTCTGCAAACCTTAGTTAAAGGAAAGATCAAATGAAGAAGATGAGTGGGCTGGAAGAAAATGTCATGGATCCGTAATGTCAAACAATGGACAGGGCTAAGAAACATAGGAGACCTAATACAAGAGATAGAGAAAAATGGTCAGAACTTGATGGCGAACATCGCAAAGTACTGAAAATAAAAATATAATGTAGTATGTGGTATTTTTGAAAAGGCGTTTGAACGTCCTTTAAAACCAAGTATGAATCAACCCAATTTCTATTAAAGATTTTGGGGGTTGTGTCCGCCTCTGCTAGAGGGTTGATATAATTTATGAAAATTGGTGTACAAAAATTGTGAGAGTATACTCCTCACAAATAAATGTGACGGGTTTGGTATATTTTTAGATTTTCTGTAGGGGCCAAATTATAGAGACTGGCACCTTTTCAAATTCACAAACTGTATATTAGCCTTTACTATTATTCACAAACTCTTTTTAGTTAAAAACTGGTCTAAAAAATATACACCTCACAAATAAATTTGACGTGTTCATATTTTTAGATTTTCTATAGGAACCAACAATGACATAGAAGAATGTTATGGTTGCGTAGTATGATAGCGTGGTTTGGCTGCACCGCTATTAGGGCTAAACCATACGGGCCACTCTGCAGCGCTACTCTGTGGATGCACAGAGTGGCTAAAACAGGCGGTTTTCTAACGCCGGCGACTACGCTGCGAAGTAGATCGTTTGGAAGGGTGCGGCGTTTAATGTAATGAGTGAGAAAAAAAAAGTAAACTTGTTAAAAAAAAAGTGTGTTTTAAAAAAGTGTGTTCGTCAAAGTCAGTGCTTGTAATGTCCGTAGTTTTAAATATTATATAAAATTTCTACCCTTTTAAAAGAATACCAATAAACTCCATAAATGGAATTAAGAAGAACAAGACAAAGGCAGCTTTAAAGCTATATCACAGAAAAAATTACATAAAAAATTAACCAGTACATCTGGTATCACACAGCCGTAAAATAATTTGATACAATTTTGAACACAAAAAACACACACAAATAGTAAGATTTCCAGTAAAACTGAGTGAACGAGGTCCTGTTTTTGGGGAGATAATGACATTAAATGTATGTAAACATGGTAACTTGCAACCCTCTTTTAACTGATATCTTATCGTTTTGTTTTCTACAACAAACAATAAAACCTTTTTTTGACAGAGGTTGGGATTCCACTACTTAACATAAATAAACAAACAAGATTGTGAGTATTTGTTTTGTTCAGTTCAATGATGGATTAAGACGAGAAAAGTCTTCTTTCTCGTCAGAATGTATAATAAAATGTAAATATAAGTAGAGAAAAGATTGCTTACCGGATTTATTCTTTTCGATAGGGTTACCTTCTTTAAAATCAGGAACAAATAATTCAAAGATATCGTCCCACGCTTTCCTTTCAATTCCCTACAACTATACCCTCGGATTCTTGTATCCCATATAGCCGGTCTGTTTTGGAATTCAATTAAAAATCTTTCGGAATCAAAATTCATTTTACCTGCTCACCGTGTAAACTCTCGTCAATATTTGTGGCAGCCACAAAAGTGGTCCGTCTGAATGGGTTTTACCACTAGTGGACGCCACTAGTAGTGAGGCTCGGCGGCTGTGGCTGGCCACAGTCACTCGTCTGAGGTGCGACGTCCACTTCACATAAGAACCCACGGTAAATCATCGGAAGCTGTTTTGTGGATCCACAGAGTGGCGCTGCAGAGTGGCCCGTCTGGTTTGGCCCTTAAACTCTTTAGGTCAGCTGTAAACAAGGTCAGGAGAGCCTTGATGATTTCCAATCTAAGATAGGAGTGGCAAAAGAAGAAGAAGATACGGACCAAATTATAGAGGGTAGCACCTTTTCAAATTGACACACTGTATAATATGATTTCAGCTTTTACATTTCGATAACTGACCGTTAATAAAATGGTATTATGGCCATATACAAATATTTTTCTATAAATTTGTTTATTCAATTCAGTTGTAGGTACATATAAAATATTTTTCATTATATTGGAATATTGGACTTTCATTTGCTCTCCTTTGAACAAAATGCTACAGTTTTAATAAACCGGAATTAAAATGTATAAAAGGTTTTTCAATCCCATATTACATTACATACCTATTACTTTATAAATTTAAATGGATGATATAATTTTGTAAATTTAATAAAAATAAATCAACGGTCAAACAAAATTAATCAAGTATAAACCAAATAAAAATCAAGGATAAACTAGATAAAATGTTTTTTTTATTCGTGAGGAGATTTGTAACATTATAAACGTCGTATCTTTGTTATTTTAGTTGAAAACAACTGTTTTATCCTATTTTCGTTAATATCTCATAATTTAATCATTTTTTATAGTTGTTTTTACTCGTTTTTTTTTTTTCTTAAAAATTAGTTGTTGGCCTTGTCATAGCCAACTCTTTTTTCATTCTAATTCTATCAAAGACATTAATTTATCTTTTATGTTTCATGTTCTATATTTCGCTTTCATCTCGATGCCACGGCAGTGACATTTCATCCCCCAGTCGGTCACAACCTTAGTGGAAGTAGAAGACTTATTTTCCTGATAAAAAGAGATGTAATTTAAATAATACCCTATTTTTATTTCATCCGACTATAATTTCTTGAGGTAAGTATTATTTTACACCATATTACGGATATAATTCTGTATAAGTTCTTTTTATCATTTTTTCGTATCTAACCTCCAAACCGAAATGTTACAGTTCTCCTCCAATCGAAAGTTGGAAAACTACAGGCCCATCAGTCTACTGTCATACCTGTTTAAAATACTCACCAAAGTCATAACTACCCGACTAACAAGGAAATTAGATGAATACCAACCATGGTTTTAGAAAAGGCTATTCAACTTTCGATCACCTGATAACCACAAAAATATTAATAGAAAAATGTAACGAATAAAAGTTTCCAGTTTTTATAGCATTTGTAGACTACGAAAAAGCTTTCGACACTATAGAACACACGGCCGTAATAAACGCAATGCAAAATTGTAGAATAGACAGCAGATATATTAACTTAATTAAAGAAACTATGAATCAAGCTACAGCTATATACTACCTTTTTTTTTGGACTGAGGGGAACGCTCATAGCAGACTAGGGAAGGTGTCCCTAGTACTGTTGGACTCGGTCAGGAGAGGAGAACACGCTAGGATACGCCAACCACGTATGATCAATGCATCCCGCGTGCACCCCATAACCAGCCGCCTACCAACCAAAACCACCCCTTTTTCGACCCGGGATATCCCTGGACGGGCTCTGTAGAGAGCGATGCATAGGGATATCCCAAGCTGCCTGAAGATGAAGATGCCAGAAAAAATATTCATTGCCATACTCCCGCTTAGAAGCTGTAGGAAATGGGGAAAAAGGTCTTGCCTACTCTGGTGAGTAGGCGATTGGGTTCATGTTTTCTCTTCCCCCTGCCTAGACGCGGTAGGGGAGAGGTGGTGTCTCTTCCTGCAGGTGACGGCCTTGCCTAAAAAAAAAGAAATGCCTACCAGTTGTGGCAGGGCTTCATTGGGAGCTCTATCTGATCCTAGTAGGATCGAAAACCATGCAGGAAGAGATCAAAGGGGAAGTGGGAAGGCGTCCCTCGACATAAGGGTCGCCTTTTGTTTGTTGTACGCTACATTAATACATAAATACACTATACATTGGGTGTCATCATTTACCTACCTTACTCGATATTTTATTAATTTTAGAGATGATTCGATTATATATGTCTTTTTTTTATATCCCATTCTGTTCCTGACGTTCTAACACCGATTTTCGTTTAATAATGCACGTAACGATCTCTACGAGGAACTCGAAGTCCGCCTTACTGACTGTCGCGCGCTGCAATATGTTGTCTGGGCTTACGTCGGCTCCGAATCTGCCGTGCAGCCTGGCCTGTTCGCCAGCGAACACGCCGCACCGGAAAACACAGTGCTCTGCGTCTTCCCTCACCGAACAGGCCCGGCACCGGTCATCTTCCGCTTTCCCGATCCTATGGGTGAATGCCCGAAAGGACCCGTGCCCGGTCAGAAATTGGGTAAAATAATAGTTCGTTCTCCTGAACTTGCAGGTGTACCATGACTCCACGTTTGGAATTAGTTTCTTAGTCCATTGGACCTTGGTTATTTCCGCCTCCCATTCCGCCTGCCAGTCCGTCAACAACCGTTGACGCGCCGTTGCCCTTACCTCAGGTAAGTGGCCATGCCGATGTTCATGCATGAACACGCGTTCTCTGGCCAGGAGATGGATGGGAGGGGCGCCCGCAATCACCTGTAGAGCCACGGTAGACGTGGTCTTATACGCACTGACCACGTTGAACAGAGGTTTTCTCTGTGCCTTGTTTAGTATATCTATATATTTCCGATGGCGCAGAACCCCGACCCAGACCGGAACCCCGTAGAGAAGGGTAGACTGTACAACGTGCAGGTACAGTCTTCTCCGGGCGCTACTCGGCCCTCCGATATTGGGTGTTATTTTTCGGAGAGCTGCACTTTGCGCCTCGGCCTTCCCTACCACCCTTGTGAGGTGTTTGGTGAACCTAAGTCCTTTGTCGAGGTCTACGCCAAGATATTTGGCAACAGAGACTCGGAGAGACCCTGTCATTTCCGAACTGGAAGGACAGGTCCGGCATCTCTCTCGGCCCCTTTAGTATGACCACCTCTGTTTTTGCACCCGCAAGCTCAAGATCGTTTGCCCGCATCCAGGCATCCACCCGTCTAAAACATCTTTCCGCCGTACTTACGATATCCCAATAATAATTACTGACTATCAGAATAGCCAGGTCGTCGGCGTACGCGACCGCTGTACAATCACGACCGAAACGTATGTTAATGACTTCGTTGTAAAGAATGTTCCACAGCGTTGGGCCAAGTACCGACCCCTGTGGAACACCCGCCGTTAGTTTAATTTCTCCGCCCGTAAATGATACGAGTCTGTTCGACAGGTAACTCCTCACGATGTTTATTAGGTAACCCGACAAATTGAGGGCCTCCATCCTACGGACTATATGTCCCCAATTTGCCGAGTTAAACGCATTTTTGACATCAAACATGATAGTCACCGCCCATCTTCTACAAGTAGTCCTCACGCCGTCCGTAATGAACTTAACAGCGTCTACCTCCGATCTTGCTCTCCTGAATCCAAATTGCCTATCAGAGATGGCGTTGGCGGCATCCAATTCCGCTTTTAGGCGGTTCTTGACTACGTTCTCGTTGAGTTTGCCTAGACTATCAAGAAGACAGATCGGTCGATAAGCACTGGCCTCTTCCGGATTCTTTCCGGGTTTCGGAATCAAAACGAGGCGGGCCTTTTTCAAAACGTCCGGGAAGGACTGGGTCGTGAGGAGACGGGACAGTATCCCCCTAACTAGTTCTGGCTGCGCAGCTACCAAGATCCTCACGGCCTCCGGCGGGACATGGTCCGGGCCCGGCGACTTGCCAACCTTGATCGCTTCTACTGCTACGGCGAGTTCCATGGGAGTGACAGCCTTCCGGGTGCTCGCACTCGGCGGACACGAAGAGCAGTTCAGGCTTCCTGGGGAACAGGATGTCCGCGATTTCCCTTGTTCTTTGCTCGGTGAGTCTGTATGGGGTTTCGACCCGGAGGGTCTTGGTGGCGATGCGGTAGACCTCCCCCCATACATCCTCCTCGAGCGCATTACACAGGTTCGTCCAGCACGTACGTTTAGACCTTCTTATCACTTTATTAAGCTCTTTCTTGGCCTGTCTGTACGTGTCCCTTGATTGAGGGGTTCTGTCCCTCTGTGCAATGCGTCTCAACCTGAAACAGATCTTGCGTGTTTCTTGCACATCCTCGTTCCACCAATACGGAACCGTATAAGGAACCAGACTGTGCCTCGTGCTCGCCGCGTGCGCGCGTATCATGGCCCCTCTAAGGCCATCAAAGTCCTGAACCTCCTCACGGAGATCCCTGACTCTACGATTGAACGTTACCTTATCGAAGGTCACGACCTTTCTGCCGCCACCGATTGACCCTTTGGAGCCGATCTCGTAGGAGATATACTTGTGGAACGTGAAAAGATTATCATCCAACACGCCCCACAAGGTGACCTTGCTGGCATACTTATTCGATGCCAGCGTTACGTCGATATGGGTGCGCGAATCCCCCCTCTCGAAAGTATGTTTCCCGTTATTTACGGCGACCAAATCGAGAACGGAGATCCACTCATTCCATACCTCTCCTCTACTGTCGTTCCTTGGGGAACCCCATAGAACGGATTTCGCATTGATGTCTCCAGCAATGACGAAATCCTTTTCCGCTGTAGCCATATCCACGATACTATCCACCTTATCCTGATACGTCATCATGTTGACGTTAGGAGAGATGTAGCAGGCCACTATGGCCACATCAACGAGGTTGATCTTCACTACACCCTCCTTCCTTGTTATTTTTCTTACACCCAAGTTTTTGTTGATAAGGTGGACAGCAACATCGCAGAGCGAATCCTGCACCCACCCAAACCTACTAGCAATATTCTTGTTGGGCTCCGGTACAATAACCATATCCGCCCCGATGTCCAAGGCCTTAGCATAGACCAAGTCGTGCGCCGTCTTGGCCCTTCCAACATTAACCTGGAGGATCCTGATACGCCCACCAGTTGCCGCCATCGCGCTGGAGTGAGGAATTACCCGCCCAACAGTCCCGCAGGACCATATGCGAATGCGAACGAGGTTTAACAGAACAGAATGAGTCACCCCTATTCATCATTAATAGTGATTATATTATTCTTACTACTGCCCTCGGAGGCCTCCTGCGGTGGGGGGTCATCGATTGGCACGCTTTCTATGCTTGGTGTAATCGTAATTAGAGGGGGGGCGACGTGAAGTTGAGGATTTCCTCGAGTGGGTGGGTTCCCTTCCGATATGTGGTGTGTGGTGTAGACGTACTGGCTTCATCCTTGGTGGAGGTGGATGGCTCCAGCCCCGTCTTGACATCCTCAAGCAGTCGATCGAATTGATCCATGAGGTTTTCGCTTTCCGGGAAGGAGCTCCCGTGGAAAACCTCATCGTCCATCTTCTCTAGTTGTTCCGCCGAGGGGAGTCGCATTTGCCTGCTTTGTTGTTCCTGAGTATCCTCTTTCAGGTGTACCGTAGTCACCTCCACGGGCTTCTCTTGCTGCACTGCTGTGGATTTATTCCTCCTCGCGGGGCGCTTCCTCTTCTGTGTCTGTGGTAAGTTCGCCATTTCGTGCTCCGCCGCCTTCGTCTTCTGCAGTGCTTCCCGGAAGGCGGGGCACCTTCCGCTGCCTATTCGGTGGGGTTGTTCACAGATCACACAATGCTCTTCCCCCTTGCAATCCTCGAAGGTGTGACCTCTGCCGCCGCAGTTTTGACAGCACCCCGTACGGTCCGGCCCGTCACATTTGTCAGCCTCGTGAAGGTAACTCCAGCACTTCTGACACCTCTTCACTACGTGTCTCTTCTCGATGTCTCACCGTGCGAGACCTATTTTGATACTTCCCATGCTCAGCAGACGGTCTGCCGCTGTCTGGCTCAGCACCACCGTCGCGGCCTTTGTGCTATTTCTCATTGGTCTAAGTTGTCTGATAATGAAGGTAGGTTCCCAGGAGCCTACCTCCATTGCAATTGCCTCTTTTATGTGATTTTCCTGGGTGTTGTCAGTCATCCCTCTTATATGGATGACTGTGTTTTTCTGTTCCAATTAATTTTGCAACCATACCTCCTTCCTTACCTACTATGGCGCCCCTTATTGCATTTGCTGCCCCCTGATCATTGTCCAGCGTGATCAGGAGGTTCCCATCACGCATGCTTCTGAGGCTACGTATCGCTCCCTTAGCCTCAGAGCTCCCTACGGCCTCTTCCACCCCTCTCAGCAATTGTGAGTATGAGGCATCCTTCTTTGATACGATGAATCCGTATGTCTGACGGTCTTTCCTGGTAGCTGTCGTGTGGATTTGTACCTTGTCGACATTCGTATTGGCGAAAATCGCCTCTGCCATTTTTCTCATCTCCTTGACCTCCATGTAGCTGAGGTGATGGAGTGCCACTGTATCCCCTGGGGCCGCCTCCTCCCTGACCTGTTCCAAGGCGGTCCAGATTTCTTCTGGGGTCTTGGCATTCGCTTTAATAATCTTTTCTTCCGTAGTCCTACGCTCCCCCTCTATCCTGACTGTATAGGAGTTCTCCATAACCTCAAATTCTCCCTTGAGGGTGGAGAGGGCCGGGTACCTGTCCCTAAATAGTCGTTGTATGGAATGCGACATCGTAGGGTCGTTTGCTTCCGGGACCACCACCTTTATATTGCATCCTGATTCTAACGGGTTTTGCACTACTATATTGGTGTTTTTAAAGATGCTCTCGGTCCAGTCAAACTGGGAGCACCTCGAGAAGTCCTCTTAGCTTCTTATGTCCTCCACATTCTTCATTTTTACAGCCCCAGGCGGTCCATGCCAGGCATCCTTCTGGGTACTCATTTCTCGCGTCCCCGTCTCAACCTGTGTCTCCGTATTTACCATCATTCTCTCGACTTGGAGCGTGGCATGCTTATTCAGCCACGTTTTCACCAAATCCATTTTCTGCATAGAATGGCGCTTCACCAAATTCTTAATCAGGTCTGTCACCGGTTTCGGGGTCCTATGGTCTCTTGCTGCACTTTCACATTTATATAGGATTCCTGAAATTTCCTCGAGGTTGTCGATAAGCTCGACCGCCTCGTAACAAGTTCGTTTTTTGTAAATGCTATCCTCAGCATTTGCTTCCTCCCTTTCTTTCCTTTTCAATATTAATCCCAAAGGATCTTCAATAGAGTTCCTTCGGTATAGGCCACGATTTCTTCCAGATTTATCGCTCTGGTTGCCCGCGAGTTTTAAATTTTGCGATGAATACATTTAGATCCCACGAGTAGCTAGGGAACGCGTTTCTACCACCACAGAGCCCCGCATGTGGTGGCAAGGCTATAATACAACGGGGTTTCGCCAGGTGCCCCGAGGGAACCGTTCGTGGCCACGTATCGTGTGGTCATGCATCCTTCGGCACGGTGTCCCACACCTTGGATTCCGGATTTTTTCCCGCTGGTTTACTCCATCGGATTTTTACAGGTTTACTCCTGGGGGGGGGGGTAGTGAGGTAAGTGGAGGGATGGTGGATGTGGGGCAGGGATGTGATCAGGAATCAGCCACTCGCGCTCGGATAAGTCGACTCACAAAAGGTGAGAAAGAGTTTGTTGGGGGAGGGCGACATGATGTGGGTTTAGCGTGGCCCTAGGAGCAGGGAAGGTAGTTTGCAAAAGCTGAAGGCGAAGGCGCAGCAACTATTCGCCTCAGTTGCTGCGCCTTTTTGCGTCCAGTGGCGGTGTCCGGCGCTCACCCGGTGCACAGGCACTGGACGCTGAGACTGTGTTTGGTTTCACTGGTCGTGCTCCCCTCACAAAATAAGGGACCAAGACCAGTTACTCAGCCCTCCCACCAACGGCAAGGAGAAATTACAGTCTCGGGGAGAGAGCTATATACTACCTAAATGAAAATGAATACACGACCCCTGTACCATTAAACCATTAAACAGGGGAGTCAAACAGGGAGACACTCTATCACCCAAACTGTTGACCTTAGTTTTGGAGGACGTGTTTAAAAATCTAAATTGGAAATATAAGGGAATAAACATCAATGGCCGCTACCTCAGTACCCTACAATTTGCCGATGACATAATCCTGAGAGCTACTGACCTACAAGAACTGCAAACCATGCTTTTAGAAGTACACACAGAATCTTCTAAAATAGGACTAAGAATGAATTTAAACAACTCATGCACTCCGAAGAAACCGTGACAATAATAAACGACAAAGTTATAGAAAAAGTTGAAGAATATAATATATACTTAAAACAAAAATAATACTAAATAGAGAAATTCAAACGGAAGAAATAAAAAGAAGAAGAAAGATAGTATGGGCAGCATTCAGCAAACTGAACTATATACTCATAAATCAGCAAATTCAACTACATCTTAGATCTAAACTTTTTGATGCATGCATTATTCCGATATTATCATAGGGACACAAACATGGACAATCACAAAAAATAATATGAACATACTCAGAGTCACTCAACACGCGATGGAAAGAGCAATGCCTGGCATATCACTTAAGGACAGGAAAACAATCACATGGATAAGACAGAAAACCAAAGTCACCGATTTGGTACAAAAATCATTAAAATTAAAATGGGAATACTCTGGACATGTAGCTAGGAGCGATCTAAACAAATGGCACAGAAAATTGTAACCTGGAGACCATACCAAGACAAAAGTCCCAGAGGCAGACCTCCTATGAGATGGAGAGATGATCTAAAACGAACTGCCGGGAAAAATTGGCTAAAAGTAGCGTACCATAAAATCAATGGAAAGGAAGACTTGAAGAGGCTTATGTTCAGATGTGGACGTGAATGGCTAGACGAAGAAGAAGAAGAAGAACCTCCAAACCGACGTGTCAAATTTATAAATTTGTACTTTATTAATAATTAATAATATTTATATGAATATAAAAATCAAATAATTTAACTATTAATTATTATTACTAATAATTACATTTAATCTATCTTTGCTATCTGATAATTCTCGATTATTTCTTGACGAATGACAAGACTGTGGTTTCTTACTCCTTGGTGTCTAATATGCATTTGTATATACGCAATTATATCTTCTAGTGTTTGGAACGAAATCGACCTTTCACCCTACGAGAGTTTCAAACCTCTTACATCACCGGTGATGCCACTACAAGACAAAAACAGGATTCATCTAGACTACATCCAACATCTGTAGTTGCAACAGCTATACCACACAACATCACCAAAAACTGTAGCTGCAGGGACCTGAGGCCAGTGGAGGTTTCTCCATAAGTGCACATGTGCACGTGAATCCCCAAAATTATTTTCACACCAACATTCATATATGTAAAATTTATCATTCTGTAAATAAATAACATTTTAATCTAACTGTACAGTATCTAATAATTGAAATTCGAAATAACAGATCCAAGGAGTTTATAAGTATCTAATAGGTAACATTTAATTATTTTTATTCTATTTCAAAGGAGAAACTGCACGGATGCGAGGCCTTAGACACAACCCCTCGTTCACTGCTACGGTGGTTCCTATTCCAATGACTTTTCATAAGGCAAAATACAACTCACCACGCGCCCCGCTACCCACTATAGCCCACAAGTTTAGATGGCCACAAGAGCACAAGTTGGATGTGATCTGATGTGATCTTATGGTGTTTTTAACGTGCATGGCACACGTTCCTTTAAATTTTGCTTTCGTGAAGTTCGAATTTCGGAACAATATTAAGAATGGAAGGATTTGTGGATGTAAATGTTAGCGTGGAATATTTAAAATCAATTAAATTTTCTTCATTATATTTAGAAGAAAAATTAAAGATGTCGAAACCAAATTTGTTAATTAAAAATGTTCCAGAGTGCAAAGGTCGGGATTATAAATGCTTATTTAAAATGGAGATTTGTGTAAAAACTTACAAATTGTATAGGTGTGAAGGACATATTTGGAGAAGAGGAAGCATAATGATCAAAATAGAAGATACGATTTTAACTATCCGGCGCAGTCCACTTAACTAAATTTTTGATTAAAAATAATTTACAAGATGATTTTTCTGAAATAATTTGAATTCTTCAATTACTTGTTACGATGCCAGTGACAACTGCAGAAACAGGGCCTGGATTCCGTGCACTGTAGATATCTACACGTCGCTTTCTATCGATGTCAATTTTCGTAAAAATATTTGAATTTTTAGCTTTAATTGAATTATTTTCTCATTTTGCTAGGTTATACTCTAATTAATGCTGAAGTGACACTTAGTAAAACAAGAAAATATTTGAATTAAAACTAAAAATTCAAATATATTGACATTGATAGAAAGCGATCGGCGCGATGTCAATATATTTTAATTTTTAGTTTTAATTCAAATATTTTCTTGTTTTACTAATGGTAGGGGAGCCGAAGCGGGGATTTTTGCAGTTACTCGAGCGCGTCAGATTATCATATGGGGAGAAACATGGTACCCTGCAGATGTACATCTACCATATATTTACTCTTAACACAGGGGAGTTCGTTAAGGGGGGCCCGAAAATAAAAATATCTACTTAAAAAAACTCGAAATTGTCAGATTAAGATAAGGTAAGTTAAGTACATGCAAAAGAGTGTATATTTCAAAAATCTGACGATTTGAGCCAGGCGTAAGGAAATGGGTGAGTCACAAAATTTCACAAGAAAAAAGGGAATATTTCGCGAAAGGAATGACTGATCGAAAAACTAAAAAATAGGTGCTAATTTTTTTTTTTAAATCTATCGAATGGTACCATACATGACTTCCCACGGAGAGGGGTGGGGGGCAAATTTAATATTTTAAATATGAATCCCGCGATATTTCGAGAAATGAACATCAGATCGAAAAACTGTAAAATACACTTATTCAATATTTTTGAAAAATCTATCGAATCACACCAAAGACGACCCCCACGGAGGTGGGGTTGGGGGTTACTTTAAAATCTTAAATAGGAGCCTTTATTTTTTATTGCATATTTGGAATCCTTACGTAAAAATAAGTAACTTTTATTCGAAACATTTTTTCGAATTATGGATAGATGGCGTTATAATCGGAAAAACGATTGTTGGAAATGGATAATTAAATTAAAAAATGGCAAGCGCCCACTAAAATGGAAAACTTTACTTAACTTTTTTTGGTTTGAGGACCTACTCTTTACAACCCAATAGGTCCCCATAACGCTCGAGTGACTGCACATTTAGCATACTTTGCTCCCCTACCATAAGTGTCACTTCAGCATCAATTAGAGTATAACCTAGCAAAACTAGAAAATAATTCGATTAAATCTAAAAATTCAAATATTTTTACGAAAATTGACATCAAGCGACGTGTAGATATCTACAGTGCACGGAATCTGGGCCCAGTACGATGTCTCTCTGCATTGAAACGTATCAAAACTTTCCTTAGAATAGCTATGGGCCAGGATCTATTAACTGCACTCGCAATGTTTTCAATTAAAAAAATGATTCAAGAAATTCCAAATTTTACTGAATTTGGTTGTGAATAATTTATCTAAAAAAAAGCGACTCACTTTCGTTTCAAAACTTGCTTGTAACATTTAAACACTAAATTATAATTTTAAGTCAATAAAATACATTATTTATTGTAATTTTTAATAAGGTCCTTTGATTTTTACAATTTGACGACACTCAAAAAATTTTACCTACGGAAATAGGGTCTCAAGGTCTTTTTATATCTTAATATTATGTGTGCACCCCCAATATTTTACACCAGGCGTCGCCACTGCCTGAGGCCGACCATCTATACCCAGGTCGACAAGTCAACAGCTGTATCATTCGACATCAAGAAATTACCGTCAAACAGAAAAAGCTATAAGTATAATCCACAAATTGTTAGCTTTTCGGCGAGAATTTGAATATAATATATTGTTGAATCCAACACATCATATTATTATTTTCTTTATATTTGTAATGAAATAAACTTGATAAGTTAACTTATTGTTTTATTTGTATCCATCTAGATCTTCATCGTTCATATTTTTGATTAAAAAAAGGCGTACTCACTAGTGATATTGATTATAGTTACTTTCGAGTATTCGTTACAAATCGTTACTTTTTATAAAGTAACCATTTACAGTATTCGTTTTTTTGATTACTATGATTACTTTTGTATTTGAGTTCCGGTAATCATAATAATATGAGGTAATCATGATATTATTGAAAATCGTATTTCTCAGTAGGTAGATATTTTGTATAGGCATTCCGATATAACAAGTAATCATTTACAGAATTCGTTACTTTGATTACTATGATTACTTTTGTTACTTTTGTATTTGAGTACCGGTAATCAAATCGAAAATCGTATTTCTCAGTAGGTAGGTATTTTGTATGTCCCCCTAAATTCCCTGGTCTAATTCTAATAAAACCAATGCAATACATACAAAATTAAAGTTGTTGATCATACTGTAGAAACATTATCATTTCCACATTTTTCCCGTCAGTCTAGAAAGTAATCAAGTGTACTGGTTGTAGATACAATAGTCGTTACTCACTCTGATACGATTGGTACGAAGTAATCAGAGTAATCAAAGTAATCAAAGTAGATACAATAGTCGTTACTCGCTCTAATACGATTGGTACGAAGTAACGAAGTAATCAGAATAATCAAAGGAATCAAAGTAACGATTTGCCTCTCTGTATAGTAATCGTTACTTTCGGTATTCGTAAATAACGAGTACTTTGTAACGAATAGTTACCTTTTCAACATCACTAGTACTCACAATCTGAGAGAGTGAGAAAAAGCAGACATAAACGATAACTATCATAGTTGATTGAAATAATATTTTATAATAGTGTTTCAATTCTCTGTGGTAGTTTGTCGTTACGCGAACAGCACGCAACGCCTTTACTGGTGAGACGCTATTCGTTACAGATTGAAGATTAAAGATGAAGATTGAAGATTAAAGAAGGCAAAATACAGTGCTGAAATACTTTACTAAAGGCAAAATACTTTACCTATGGATCCAAGGGCCGTGGGTTCGAATCTCAAGTGGTTAGGAAGTTTTTCGGATACAATAATTAGCCTCTCTTGGTAAGGACAAGTAGACATTCCTAAGTAACAAAACATTTACTCAACTCAAACATTACACATTACATTATCTGATGGCGAAATCAACCGTACTATGTCAATCGACATTAGTTGTTGAGGCATTTATGCTAAGTGAAACAAAAAATTAAATGACTAAGTTTTCAATCTAATAGCACATAAAACAACACCAAAAAATATTCCTCTACATCCTACCAAATTGAAAACAACGGGAACCTTTTCTGGTAACACCTCCGAGGCTTCTACAATTTGCAAGCCATAACGGATGCTGAGACTAAGGGAGATGAGGGAATTTTACAATTTATAACTCACGTCCCATCTGCTCAGCGTGGTAAAGTTGCAACGAGAATGGTTCCCTTTGTACTCCAATCAGAGTAAACATGTAAATCAAAAATAAATAACCATTTTCAATTTCGTTGCAACAGGAAACTACAGCCGCATCATTATTCTAGTTCAATCAGAGAGTGCAGGAAGCACCTCTACCGGTTTCGAAACTTATCAGTCTCTTATCAGGAGGCACATATGCTGCTATGATGCCGCAATGATGCGGCTGTAGTTTCGTGTTGCAACGAAATTGAAAATGGTTATTCATTTTTGATTTACATGTTTACTCTGATTGGAGTACGAAGGAAACCATTCTCGTTGCAACTTTACCACGCTGAGCAGATGGGACGTGAGTTATAAATTGTAAAATTCCCTCATCCCAGGAAAGTTCTTGGAACTTTATCACGCTGAGCAGATGGGACGTGAATTATAAATTGTATGACTTGCAAATTGTAGAAGCCTCGGAGGTGTTACCAGAGAAGGTTTCCAGTAGAGTTCCAGATGTAGAGTAACATTTTTTGGTGTTGTTTTATGTGCTATGAGATTGAAAACTTAGTCTTTTGCTAGCAGTCTCCGCTAGGGCATTCCTGCCATTTCGTTCGTTGCAATCCGTGACTGTACGCCGGGGTTTGTCCTAGTTGGGTCAGAGAGAGCAGCATATGTGCCTCTTGATGAGAGACTAATAAGTTTCGAAACCGGTAGAGGTACGTGCTGCACTCTCTGATTGGACTAGAATAATGATGCGGCTGTAATTTTTGAAGAAATTAAATACTTATTTCTAAAATTGTATTTTCTTACTTGAAATTATTCTAATTCCTCTATTTTCAACGACATTCTGTTCCATAGAGCAAAGTAAATGTGGAAAATATCACTCGTCTCAAGTATTTTACAAAAGAGTAGTTCAAGAGTGAAGGTTCTACAACACCTTATTTTATTTTATACTTCAGTGGAACGCCAATCTCAAGCAAATTGTGTATTTACGAAAAGTTGAAAGTGATTTATAGCTTAAAAGGTGTTATTTTTGTTGATTGTATATTGATTATGAATAAGATTATGCTTAAAACTAAAAGTTTTCCAAAAGTTCGTAAAAGAAAACATTATGGAAAACCAGATTCTTTATTTCTTTATTTTTTTTAGAACGATCGATTGTTTTGTTAGCCCCCGATATTTAGATTATTATTGTTTCCTTAATGAACTGTAGTTTTTAGTTCTGCTAATTGTATTTTTGTGAACTAACATAAATTCATCATATGTTTCTTTTCATGAGCATTTTTCAGCGCGTCACAAATGATAGAAAAAAAGGTGATAATAGTCCGTGATAATACACATTTATGACATTTATTCTAACATGACATTTTAATTAAATCTGACAGTTGTCACATTTTATTTGCAATTTGGCATAAAAACAAATCAATTGAGTTTATTGCATTTATAAAATGGTATTTTCTTTGATTTGTATAGTCTTATAAATTGTACAGATTATATTCGTAGATATATTATATAATTAGTAAATAATTTTTTTTAGATTATAGCACCATCTATTGACAACTAGAATGAATGTTATAAATGTCACCGACGAAATATAATCACCGACGTGCGTTTTTTTCTGTCACATACAATTTAATGCGTTAGAAAGAAATCGAAAAACTGTGACGCACTGAAAGATCCTCATGAGAAAAAGCATAATATAATGATGATGATCCGGTACACACACAACTGATCAAAAAGCGGGTAAGGTACTCATCGTTTGCTGTTGACGTCTCTGGATCTGGAGCCACAGTCACTCTCCATGCACCGAATTAGCAACTTTTGAATCTTTCTGTATCCCTCCGATTATTAATTTAGTCGAAATTTTTATATTCGCAGACAGTACGATGTACGTTATCGCCATTTTCGAATTGTTGGTACTGTTTTCCGCTTATGCGAAATAACGGTTATTCCGTACCCTACGTAGAAATTACAGCTGTGTGTTTTTTGAAGATTAATTTAAATATTATGGCTAAGGACTAAGTAAATTACAGCCTTACACCTAAAGGTAGATAGACTTAGGACTAAGTAAGTAAGTAATTTAAATATTTAGCGGCAAACATGGTTTGCCCCAACATATTTTTTTTAACGATTTCTACAAATTTGTGGTTTGAGGTATAGGCCAATCAAGTTAGGTTTTTACTAGACATAACGGAAAAGACGAGGTTTGACAGTTGAAATGTGTAGTATGAGATATTACAAAAAGACTACCATCTTTGGATTCATCAATTTTTTAGTGAAACATTTTTTAAATAAACAATCAAAACGTCACACTTAGTTTTTTACTCATAACTTAAAAACTTGTTTATTTAGAAATTTGACGTCCACAGGTAACTTTTTCAGAAAAAAAAGATACATCGAATAAATAAAAATCAGTTAATAAACAAAAAAGTTATTGCAAAACGGATGACAAAATCACTGTTTTCGAATATAGTTAATAACAATTTTATTGTTTGTTAAAATACGTTTTAATATACCCAAAATTGAGGGCACTATGGTGTTTGAATGGTGTGCAAAAAATGGTCCAGGTCTGTTAAATAATTTTCGTAAAATTGAATTTGTTTATAAAATTTTTTGAAAAACGAGCTAATTTCTGAGGCTGGTCCAGTTAATATGGCTGAATGTATCTCAATAATCCGGGGCTCATTTCCTTCGTTAAGATGTATACTAACAGCTTATGAAAAAAAAGTAAAAAAAAATTACATATACGTACATAAAATTATTTGTTAATAAATAGCAGTTTTTAAGCTTATAAACAAATACAATAATTTCGTAGAAATTAGATCAAATTAAATGGCAATAAAAATACGGAAAGCTGGTTAAAATACACAACTTTAAAAAAAAATTTTTAGGTCCTACGACCCTTGGGGTCTGAGATAGCCTATTTTTTTGAAAAAATCACTGTTACGTTAATTAACAACACTAAAAGCTGAAATTAACCAATCTTTTATAAGAAAAGTCAAAGTTTTTAACAAAGTTTTTAGTAAGAAAAAATGTTAAAAATTGTTTAAATAGGAGTGTTAAAAACACAGAGTATTTTGCGTTCCGACTAAAGTAAAAAATAGCGGGCGTAGTCGACTGACTGAATAGTGGGCGCGGTTGGCGACCGGCATGCGGCAGCAACTATTAAAATTACGTTATCCCGACCACAAAAATCCACTTTAAGGTGAATGACAAATTTTCGTCATCCCTTATGTTTTCGAGGTCTATGAATCCGAATATGGAGTTTATTTTTTTCTAGAATTAGTGGAACATGCTCAAAAATCAAATTTTATGCAAAAATGCGAAAAATCAATTTTGATTATTTTTCAATTTTAACTCACTGTATTTTTGGTCGCTGTAAATATTTTCTTTTGAAAATTTTACTGTGTTATCTTTGAAGCATTTAGATAACAATGAGATTTGTCCAAAATGACTCAACCCGTTAAAAGAGAAGTTGTTAATTTTTAAACATTTTGTCGTCAGATTTCGTTAGTTTCATGTTTACTTAAAAAAGTTGAGTGACAAACTTTTTAGTTTATAATTTTAATTAACACCGAAATAAAATATAATTTATGAAGAAGTTTTCCAAAAAAATTTAATTTAAAATATGCAATAGGAAAAATGTTATGTGACTTTATAGACGAGCGGCACACCCCAAAAAAGCTTATTTCTCGAGATACTGATACTAATTTTGGTCATACTTTATATTTTTGATGGTGCTCAAAACTAAAATTAGGGTTGTTTTGAATTTTACGTGGGGGAACATTATCAAAATCGCAACTTTACCCAAAAATAAGAAAAAAATCACGTTTTTTTTTGAGTTTAATTTGCTACAACTCTGTTCCATTGTAATATTTTTTTCTGATATTTTTATAGTATATATTTCTCACCTTTCTGAATACAATGGGACCTGCTTCAATATTTCTGTCTTGCCATAAAGAAAGTTATAAATTGCTTGAAGTAAAAGGTGCAGATTCTTGAATTGCAAAGTTTAATCGCAAAAGTTGAGTAACAAAATTTGAAATTTAGCTC
The DNA here is from genome assembly GCF_917563875.1 of Diabrotica virgifera virgifera. Classification (NCBI taxonomy): domain Eukaryota; kingdom Metazoa; phylum Arthropoda; class Insecta; order Coleoptera; family Chrysomelidae; genus Diabrotica; species Diabrotica virgifera. Next base: position 134,392,517 of record NC_065443.1, read on the forward strand.
TTTAATTAATTTTAAGTTAAAATTCAGAGTACAGAGAACAAAATATTTTATAGAAAAAAAGTGGTGTAACTTTTAATTTTAAGAAAAACGTGATTTCATTTTTTTTTATTTTTAGGGTAAAATTGCGATTTTGGCAATGTTTCCCCATCTAAAATTCAAAATTAAACTCATTTTCGTTTTCAGCACCATAAAAAGCATAAAGTAAAACCAAAATTAGCCATTCACCACACCGTGGTTGATATCTCGAGAAATGAGCGTTTTTTTTTGGAGTACCACGTACCACTCGTCTATAAGGTAGCATAACTTTTTTTCTGTTGCCTATTTTGACTTTGTGGCCTTTTTATTGTTATTTTTTAAATTGATTTATTTAAAATATAATTTTACTAAATAAATGTGCAACATAATAATATTCATAAAATTCAAGTTTCTACCAAAATATATAAATATAATATTAAGCTTCAAATCCGGTATACTGTCAATGTTAAAAATGGGCTGCAACGGTCCAGCGCTAGCGAATGCTTGCTAGTCCTCGAATTTATTCTCATTCGGCTGCGCCCATAATTTTTTTTTACTTTAGTCGGAACGCAAAATACTCTTTCTTTATAACAATACTGTTTAAACAATTTTTAACATTTTTTCTTGCAAAAAAACTTTGTTAAAAACTTTGACTTTTCTTATAAAAGATTGGTTAATTTCAGATCTTAGCGTTGTTAATTAACGTAACAGTGATTTTTTCAAAAAAAAAGGGGCTATCTCAGACCCCAAGGGTCGTAGGACCTAAAAATTTTTTTTAGAAGTTGTGTATTTTAACCAGCTTTCAGTATATTTTATTGCCATTTAATTTGATTTAAGTTCTACGAAATTATTGTAATTGTTTATAAGCTTAAAAACTGCTATTTATTAACAAATAATTTTGTGTACGTACATGTAATTTTTTTTACTTTTTTTTTCATAGGGTATTAGTATACATCTTAACGAAGGAAATGAGTCCCTGATTATTGAGATACATTCAGCCATGTTAACTGGACCAGCCTCAGAACTTAGCTCGTTTTTCAAAAAATTTTATAAACAAATTAAATTTTGCAAAAACTATTTAACAGACCTGGACCATTTTTTGCACACCATTCAAACACCATAATGCCCTCAACTTTAGGTATCTAATCAGCCCTAAACATCCATCCTTGGATATAGGCCTCCTCTTCCTTCTTCCATGCCTCTCTATCTTGGGCAATTTGCATCCATTTTGACCCAGTGTGTTTCTTCAGGTCATCTGACCATCGCATCTGTGGCCTTCCCCTTTTTCGTTTGTGGTTCCATGGTCTCCAATGTATTATCATCTTAGTCCATCTTTCATCCTTCTGCCGTAGGGTGTGTCCGGCGAACTTCCATTTAAGCTTTGCTACTTGGGTAGAGACGTCTTTCACTTTTGTTTTGTTACGGATCCATTCGTTTCTTTTCCTGTCTGATAATTTAATGTTCAGCATTTGTCTTTCCATGGCTCTTTCTGTCTTTGCTATTTTTTCCATATTCTCTTTTGTAAACGTCCATGTCAGACATGGACTTTAGGTATATTTAAACATATTTTAAGAAACAATAAAATTGTTATTAACAATATTCAAAAACAGTGATTTTGTCGTCCGTTTTGCAATAACTTTTTTGTTTATTAACCGATTTTAATTTGGTGTATCTCATTCGATGTATCTTTTTTTTCTGAAAAAGTTACCTGTGGACGTCAAATTTCTAAATAAACAAGTTTTTAAGTTATGAGCAAAAAACTAAGTTTGACGTTTTGATTGTTTATTTAAAAAATGTTCCACTAAAAAATTGATGAATCCCAATACGGTAGCCTTTTTGTAATATCTCATACTACACATTTCAACTGTCAAACCTCGTCTTTTCAATTATGTCGAAAAACGGCTTATTTTTTACTAACTTGATTGGTCTAGTAACAAAATATGCTATCTGGAACAAATATCTGGAATAACTAAGAATCAAGCTCTTAAATGTTACGTGTATCCTTTATTAATATATGGATGTGAAACCTGGATCATGAAGGTTAACATGATGAACAAATTAAAAGCCCTCGGGATGTGGTCATATCGTAGAATGCTCAGAATACCTTGGGTTCAACGCACTTCAAACCGAGAAGTCTTAAACAGAGTAGGTTAAGGCGAAGGTGATTTAACCAAGATAATAAAAAAAGAAAAAACTTGAATATTTGGGGCATATAATGAGAGGTAGCTGATACAGGATGCTGCAGTTAATACTCGACGGAAAAAGAGGATTTGGCAGGAAGAAATATTCATGGCACCGAAACCTTCGTCAATGGACTGGCTTATCAGCAGATCAGTTATTACATGCCGCACAAGATCGAGAACGATATCGGCAAATTGTCATGGAAGCTACCCACGCCTAAAATTTGAATGGTACTTAAAGAAGAAGAAGGAACAAATATAAGAATAAGACTTATCCTTCCTAAAATAGACCAAGATGATAGACCTGTGACTGTAGAGAATCACAAAATATTGAACATTTTCTTATATGCAGAAACTGTCCCCATCGGTGTACTCTCAAAGATTTATGGCTAGCTAACAAAGATGGAACCGCGACGTAGCCAGATACTGGGCTGAAATTCTATAAATGACATGTCCGGATACGATAAATTAAAGTAAAGTAAGGGCTAAACTAGACATTTCTTTTCAAATTTTTGTGAGGATATATTTTTATAATTTACAAAACGTCATTTAGTCGAGGAAATGAAACTGAAAAAATGGCAAAACCTCGCAATTTCTTCGTCCAACATCGATTTGTACAAAAAATTGTGATTATTCTTATTTCACCCTCTAGTTCATTTTCCATATTGAGCCGTTGTACGTTTTTGGCTATTTAAGGCTGAAAACTACCCCTAATTGTAAAAAATTGTAAAATAACATTTTAAACTTTAATATTGTCAACATTTGGTTCTTATTAGTTATATAATGATTGTTTTATGTTTTAAGATATAATATCATAATATTTCAACTCTTACAACCACCCTTGTTGGAGCTATATATAAAAAAATGACTTATCCTAAAAGAATAATTTCGGCTTGCATAGATTTACATAAAAATTTGAGATTATGATCATCTCACCATGTGCTTCATATTCTATATCACGCTCAAGGGCGTTAATTATTTTTAGGGGTGTAAACTACCCCTTATTTTCAAAAATTATATAAAAACATTGTAAATTTTTATATGGGTAAAATTTGGTTTTGATTGGTTAAATAATGATTGTTTTATGCTAAAAGATATAATATCATAATATTTCAACACTTAAAAACCACCCTTAATAACATTGCAATTTTTATAAATAAATAATTTAATAGATCTTTACAGAAAAAAAAGTAGAATTAAAGAATTAAAAAAAGATTTATTTACACAAAAATACGAATTTACAAATATCTCCAAATACAAAAATACAAATAGTTTTTTAGTCATCTTCCAATATACGAACCGGTTCTGTGGTATTATATTATATTGAAAATGCTATATAAGATAAGCGAACTATTAAAATTTTTCGAAAACAAAAATTCGTTTTATAAACATAGCTCCTTTATTTTTGGCGGTAAAAAGTTTTTTCAAAAACGATTTTGTAGAATTTTTGAGGAGCTTTAAGACTAGGTAAATTAAATTCCAAAAGTGTTTTAGTTTTTACTTGGGGTGGGTTTAAAGTGCTCCAATAAGGGGGTGTTTGCTCGTAAATAGAGGTTTTCAACAGCTATATCTTGCTAACTATTCACTGTAATGAAAATCAATGAAGAAGAAAATTTTAGTTATTAAAAAGCTACAATTTAATAGTCCATCATATTTTTCGTATCTCCAGTATTTTCGGAGATATTTTGAAGAAAATGGTGAAGAATACGAAATTGCAAAAAATCTAATTTTATTTAAACTCCCATGTTTCTAAAATTAAGCGTTTTAAACAGGTCAGACCTCTTGGGTGTATTTATAATGCAAATATAAATGGATCTACAGAAAGGTGACAACCAATTTTTAATTAAAAGGAAACAGTAACGATCAACAGGTAGCGAAAAGGCGTTCCAAGATTGCGGCTGTAATTTTGAATATTTTTTCGAGATATTTGGCACACGTATTCGTAATATAATAAAGAATAGCGGTACAGAGCCCAATTTGAAAAATATATTATGTGGAAATTACTCTGTAATTAAATACAATATTAAAAAACGAGCCTGTACCGCCATTAAGAAGAACAAAAAATACACTTTCTTCAAATAAACTTTTTTATCCGATGCCTAGATTTTGTGTCATTTGGGAACTACTAATTTTTTTTATTTCATTAGTAGTTCCAAAATGACAAAATCTAGGCATCGGGTGAAAAAGTTTATTTGAGTAAAGTATATTTTTTTTTCTTCTTAATGGCGGTACAGGCTCGTTTTTAATATTGTATTTAATTACAGAGTAATTTCCACATATTAATATATTTTTCAAATTGGGCTCTGTACCGCCATTCTTTATTATATTACGAATATGTGTGCCAAATATCTCGAAAAAATATTCAAAATTACAGCGTTGGAAAAATCTTGGAACGCGTTTTTGCTACCTGTTGATCGCTACTGTATCACCTTAAAAGGGTAGTTAGGGGGTTGTTTTCACTGATTTTTTCGTAGAGAAAAGCATGTACCGATCTTTTTTTGATCATAGGTCACTCAACTTTTATGCCAGATACTTTTTATTATTTTTTTTTTCGAAAGATCTAATTGTATCCTTGAAAAAAGATTATATAAGTTTTCCTCGAAAAATGCAGTTTTCCCGTTATTTGGTTTTGAATATTTTAAATTATGCATTTGACGAAAAAAGCTAACATTTAACATGCCGTATCTCGGTTCGTATTGGTCGTAAAAATATTATAGAAAAAGAATTTGGTTTGTGTTACTAAAAGATATAATTTTGATATCTACAGTTTTTTTGATTAAATGCATATTTTTCGAGTTATTCTCAACAAACCCTCAAAAACTGTTACTTTCAACCGCGAATAATTTGAAAAATATTAGTTTTACGAAGAAAATGTAAAAAACATTTTTTCTTAAAACCACCTTCTACATTGACTTACGTGGCTAAAATGTAATAAAAAATTCCCACCCCCGAATGTTTTAGCGTACAGCGGCATGATATAGAAAAATGATCCTTGGACTATTCCCTACCTTCTGTAAAAATATCAAGTAAATACATTCTGGACGAAAAAACTGCTAGCCAAAATGCTTCATTTGCTGGACTAATTGCTTAAACTTTCAATAATGTTAGTTTTTTTGAATAAAATTTAAGTTTGGGAAAATATTTCTTGTGTTTTTTTGGGGGATAAAAACAGCTTTATGATCTAATCTTTTGAAAATTCGAAATTTAAAATTTAAACGTTTGGTAATACACGGCACTTTGACAAAAATTAAGCAAAAAGTAAACATTTACACGAGATTAACTAATTTCTTTGATTGAAAATTTTAGCCTGGTGAATGCTTCAAAGGGATAAAAGTGCGACGTTACCTTTTAATGGACACTCTCCTTTGAAAAAACGTAATTAAACCCATGTAATTACAGCCATTTGATCTTTATAAACGCGATGATCTTCTGAAAGAATATTTTACGATTTTCGTTAAAAAATCTACTTTATATTCCAATCTTAATTTAGAAATAAATTGAAGCGGAATAATTTCTTGCATTAAAATAACGTTTAGGATTTTTCAATTTAACTATTTAAAGACGCAATCATTAAAAAATACCGAAAACTTTTACAATACACACTAAAACTGGCAGTTTATCATTTACAGCTCTGTCAGTATTGGGACTATTTCCCAATTAAAGTTTGGCTGAAAAGAAATATTTTTTTCATAACTAATTTTAGGCCTGGATCCCACGTACCAAGAAAAAAGTTTATTAATAGCAAGCTGAAAATTTGTGAATAGCTTACCAGTACCGGTGTCGATTTAGTCCAGGGTAATAAGCTTTTTTCCATGACACTTGAACAGCCAGGGTACTGAAGCGTTTTTTCGACAGGTAATACCTATAAGAGCAAATTGTAACTATTTCCTGCGTAGGATCTGGCGGCCATTTTTATTTATAAACAATTAAGTGTCAAAAAATGGCATTTTTCACTTTTTGTTTAAATCAATGGGAAACAGGGAAACATGGTGTTTTTAGTACAAAAATATTTTCGAGATTATGGAAAAGGCTTTAAAACGACGTATTACAAAGTTTGACATACTCATTTATTGTTAATATAATTGCGAAAAAAGGTCGGAATTGCAAAAAAAATTATTTTCGCAATAACTGTTGTAAAAATTAGTGTACAGCTCTGAAATTTTTGTCAAATATGGGTTCTTTGGTACTTAATATGTGATAAAAATTTCAAAGCGATTCAATAAATTGTTTAAATTATATTCAAATTGTTTATCCCAGAAAGCATTTTTTTGCAATAACATAAGTCAGAAGAAAATGACTTTAGAACCATTCCACAGGTGTCAAATGCAAGAGCATGAGCTATATTTTCACCTTGGTTTAAAAAAAGTGAATAAAAAATGCACTTATTAGTAATAAATAATTATGCAAAAGTATCGTAAATCTTTCCTTATAAACTTTTTATTTTGTTATATAAGAAATTATACATATTTATTAAAATTTTTTTATCAATTATGATATAGATAACATTACTTGGTAGTTGTGCACTTAAAACAGGGTAAAAAAGTTAATTTTTTTGGAAAAAGTTATTCAAGAAGTTTATAAAGAAAAATTTGCGATATTTTGCATAATTATTTATTACTAATAAATGCATTTTTTATTCACTTTTTAAACCACGTTGGAAATGTAGTTCATACTCTTTCATTTGACACCTGTGGAATGGTTCTAAGATCATTTTTTTTACTTATGTTATTACAAAAAAAATGCTCTCTGGGATAAACAATTTGAATAGAATTTAAACAATTTAATGAATCGCTTTGAAATTTTTATCACATATTAAGCACCAAAGAATCCTCATTTCAAACTATACACTAACTTTTACAACAGTTATTAAGAAAATCTTTTTTTTTGCATTTCCGAACTTTTGTCGCAATTATATTAACAATAAATGAGTATATATCAAACTTTGTAATACGTCTGTCCAATATCAAACATTCATTATTCATATCCGATATTGAACAGTATATTTTTATCACCCCGTATATCACATGAGCCAATTTGTTGTGGTATAATTACATGTACCGGTTTCTAATTTAGTTCGCGAATTGTAAATTGTAAACAATAATTCGGGCAATGGTATTATTTAATTTGATGATCAAATATACTTCTTTGTTCTCAATATTTGTAAATGTACTCAGCGCGTGGCTTGACACCAATACTAAGTGCCACCACTGAGAAAGAATACACATTTAGAATCATTCTCAAGAATCACTTCAACCAGGCCAGAGGTGATTTTCACTTCAATCAATATGTAGTATCATTAGAGTCTTCAACTAAAGCGTGTACAAGTAACAAGTCAGTACTCAAAGTTCTCCCGGGGTAACAACCCTTAGTGTCGGTCTTATAAATAAACTATCGAATTGCTATTTGGTGTTTCCCTTATCTGAAGAACAGCCTCCACTGAGCCCTAGGAATTATACAACGTCATTTTAAAGCTTTTTCCATAATGTCGAAGATATTTGTACTAAAAATATCGTAACTTTCACTGTTTTCCGTTGATTTGAAAAAAAAAGGAGAAAATGCCATTTTTTGACAGTTAATTGTTTATAAATAAAAACGGCCGCCAGATTCTACGCAGGAAATAGTTATAATTTGTTCATATAAGTATTACCTGTCGAAAAAACGCTTCAGTACCCTGGCTTCTGAAGTGTCACGAACAGGGTATATTTTTGTCTTATTACCCTGGGCTAATCGGACTAACTTTAATGTATGGTAACACTGGAATAGGGGAAGTTTTAATTGTGGAACGTGATTTTAATTGTGGAAAGGGTCATCCTGACAAGTTTATGATTGTGAAAACTTGCAGGTTGTTTTTAAATTTATTCAATAGCAAAGTTTATAATAATATAATATATGGCAAAATGTTTGTCTGACAAACATGTTAAGCACTTTAATAAGTCCGACACGTAGAACATATCAAATGACAGAAACTATGTTGGTGATAAATAACAGTCTGATTTTTACATGAGAGTTTACTGAAAGGGTAACAAATCAACTGGAAGTTCTGTCCGACGAAATACATGAAACGTTTTCGTAATCTGACGTTCGGAACCGGTAACCTGTTCCACAATTAAAACTTCTCCTGTTCCAGTGTTCACGTACATCAAAATTTGTCGGACTAGACATAGTTAAACTTTTAAAAACTTTTAGAAATTTTCAGCTTGCTACCAATAAACTTTTTTGGCGGCAATTTTTAAGTATTGGCGGTATCAACAGTCACATTTTATATAAAGGTAATAATAATGAGACAGAAGAACGTTGTGTCTTTTTAAAGGAATGGGCATTATCGTTAATGAAACCTCATCTTATAAATCGTTCGACAATTGCAAACTTAACTTTAAGCACTCGGAATTTTATTGCAAGGATTGGCAAAATAACATTACCGAGCTCATCACAACCTGAACCATCGGATATTCTGTTTTGTTCACTTTGCCCTCGCTGCAAAATTAGAAAAGTAAAAAAAATTGTAATTATTGTTATCAACCAATTTCTCCAGATCATTCTTGTTATAAATTTTACAAAGGCAAAGGCAGATATCGAGCACTGAATTTATTTAATCTTGCCCAAGTATACTTTCGCTATCTAGAGCATCTTCAGGGGCATTTCGTCAATAAAGAGAAGGTATTATCCTCGAATGTCATTTAATATGAAAGAGTTTGGTGGCAACTTAAATTAACATACAACTACACACTTAACAAAGGACAAGACAGATAAATTTGAGTGCCTGGTAATGTTATACATTTTTGCAAGATGGAAGCCGGATGAATGACAATCTTCATTCTGCTTCCATCTTGCTAAAATGTAGAACCTTACCAGGCACTCAAATTTATCTGTTTTGTCCTTTGTTAAGTGTGTAGTTATATGTTAATTTAAGTTGCCACCAAACTCTTTCATATTAAATGACATTCGAGGATAATACCTTCTCTTTATTGACGAAATGCCCCTGAAGATGCTCTAGATAGCGAAAGTATACTTGGGCAAAATTAAATAAATTCAGTGCTCGATATCTGCCTTTGCCTTTGTAAAATTCATATATTCGAGCATTCAACCATTTCCTATATTATTCTTGTTATATGTAGGTACTTGTGCGGTGCCGTAAATTATGAAGGTACAGAGATTGTTTAATATTGGTTTCCGATCATTTTTTTTTGTATATTATCATATTATTATACAGGGTGTTTCAAAAAAGCTAACCCCGTCACTAGGGTAGGTAAAAAACTGAAAATAATTGGGGTTTGCTTAGTAAAAAATTTTTGTAACGCCATCCGTTTTCAAGATACAGGGCGTTGAAGAAAAAAAAATTTTACGCATTTTTTACGATTTTGCCGAAACTACTGGCAACATTGTAATGAAATTTTATACGAATATGTTTTGGAAGCTGATACATCCCATGAATTTGTTTTTATATCTGATTCTCATAGAGGGCGCTAGTTACACAGATCGTACTAAGTATTAGTCAATATAACTTTTTTAAAAGTATAATTATTAATCAAAATTTCAAGTAAACTTAAACATCATTCAATTTTACACGAAAATGGTACTCTTGGTAAAACTCGATACTGTGTACCGTTTTCGGAATATTTTGATTTGAAAATTATGAAGTAATAATTGACGCTGGTAGTAATGATAAAGTTCTAATAGGTATACCTCTATTTTCTCCAAGTGTGCCATGGAAATCTGACATTTTATTGATTGTTATGACGATAAATCAACAATAATTAAAGTTTTGAAACCTTGTTTCAATTTTTCAAATTTTCAAAAATGCGTAAATTTTTTTTTCTTCAACGCCCTGTATCTCGAAAACGGATGGCGTTACAAAAATTTTTTACTAAGCAAACCCCAATTATTTTTCAGTTTTTTACCTACCCTAGAGACGGGGTTACCTTTTTTTGAAACACCCTGTATATATTATGTTATATTATTCATCATCATCATCATCCTCCTCCTCCAGCCCTTTGCATCCACTGCTGGACATACGCCTCCCTCATTTTTGTCCATTGTGCTCTATTTTGAGCACTTTGCATCCAATTTCTAGACATTTTCTTGAGATCGTCAGTCCAACGAGTAGGTGGTCTTTCTCTACTTCTTTTGTCTAATCTCGGCCTCCACTCAAGTAATCTCTTCGTCCATCTCCCATCACATTTCAGGGTGGCAATTCGGGAAATTACATCGGTAACTCCTGCTCTTCGGCTTAAGTCTTCATTTCTAACTCGGTCAGGAAGCGATATACTCAGCATTGACCTTTCCATTTTCCTCTGGGTTATTTGCAGCATTTTAGAAGTTGTAGCTGTCAATGTCAAAGTTTCGGCACCATAAGTCATCACAGGCAACACACATTGGTCAAATGTTTTACGTTTCAAAGAAATTGGTATATCGCTTTTAAAGATGTCTTTGAGTTTTCCATAGGCTGTCCATGCTAGGTTTATTCTTCTTCGTATTTCGCATGTTTGGTTATCTTTTGCAGTTTTTATTTCGTGTCCAAGGTATATGTATTTTTCCACTAGCTCTACTTCGTTGTCTCCAATATTGATATTTCCGATAGGTACTAGGTTTGTCATGAATTTTGTTTTGAAGATGTTTATTTTAAGACCTACACTGGTACACACTAACTGAAGTTCATGTAGCATTGTACATATCTCCTTAAGATTGTCAGAGAATAAAACTATGTCGTCTGCGAATTTCAAATTTGTTAATTTTTTACCGTCAATATTCAGGCCTCGCTCTTCCCAGTTAAGTTTTTTACAAGCATATTCTAGTACTGCGGTAAACAGTTTAGGCGATAACGTATCACCCTGTCGGACTCCTCTGCCGATTGGGATATGATCCGTGTTTTTATGTAGTTTCACCAACATAATTCCGTTCTTGTATGTATTGTAAATTAACCTTGTGTATCGGTAGTCAATGCGGCATGCTTGTAGTGCTTCCAGAATTTTGTCAAATTCTACCGTGTCAAAGGCTTTATGGAAATCTATAAAAGCCAAACGAGTGGTCGATTGTATTCGATAGTCTTTTCTATTACCGTTTTAATGCTCTGTAGGTGATCATTTGTTCCAAATCCGGTACGAAATCCCGCTTGCTTCATTGGCTGGTAGAAATCAAGTTTTTTCTGCTGGTAGAAATCGGTTATATTATTATGTTCTTATTATTAGTTAATAAATAAAAAGTTTAAAATCTGTTTTAAAAATTTTATTTTGTAAAGAAAAGCAAAAGTTGGATATGTGAGAGAAAATCTCACGCGCGACCACTCGCGTACAAACCTTCCTAGCGACCAATGCCGGGATAAGTGATATATTTAGTAGTACTCAAGACATCCTAAACCATTGGTTTGAAGAGCATAAAAGGATGGTTAGCACAATTTGACAGAGAGCAGCACGTCCACCACAATGTAGAGGTCAAGGAATGTTTATAGTAGCAGATCACTCATAAGATTCATCAGAGGCAATATTTAGGAAATAGTGAAGCCTTATTTTATTCCATCCCTAAACACCAGAAAAAACTCGATCGGTTTTGAATGGTTTTCAGCAAGACAATGCCCGGGCGCATGTTTCCTTCATGGATCAGCATCACATCAACCATCTACTTTTGCCACCAAGAGTGCCTCATCTGTCTCCAATTGAACATGTCCTGGACGTGATAGGGCGCAGGCTCTTGAATTTGCAGTACCCTTCACAGACTTTAGCAACTCTTACTCACGAAGTTTTACTTATTCAGAGAAATCGACCACCTATTCAAAAAAATGCCCAGGCGTGTCAATGAGTGTATAAGAAATCATGGATCATTAATTCAGTCAATTTGTACTCTATGAGCCCCCTAGTGGGAAAGTTTTGGGGTAGTTCTGATATTTTTCATTATGTACGTATTTTTGGATGCTGAATCTAAATATGAGGTTTGCGGACAAAATTTCGTGACGGAACATTGAACATTGACGTACATCTCGAAAAATATTAACTTTTAGTAAATGCTTTGTTAACAGAAATTAAAGTACTTAATTATCTACAAATATCACTATTTATTTTTTTTTCGGACGAACCTCTCGGTCTAAAGTGCAAGTTGAAAATTGCCAATTTTTAACGGTCTCTGCAAAACCCACGTTTTACATTTCAAAACTTATTAACTATTTTTTATTAAAATAGTTAAATATTTGATAAATTTCTCCTAGTTTTTTATTACACAAATAATTAAAAAGAAAAAAAAAAGGTCGAAATTGTACATCACAAAAGGTAGGACTCGAACAAAATAAAACTTAAAATATCGTGATTATTAATATTACAAATTAAAATTCAAAACAAATTAAAATACAGAATGTTGTATAATATAAAATTAAATATGCCGTTGTGTTTTAGAAGGCCCTGGTTGTGGTTCATCGGTGGCGATGGGTCCCAATATATATTATATTTTGCTTCTTCTGGAAAATAAAAGAAACGGTGTCAGTTCTAAAGGAGAGATGACGATTGCAAAATAGAATGTGAGGTTAAACATACCTTCCTCATTGTGCTGAGGTCCTTCGATAGTATCATGTCCTGGTTCAGGGTCTGATTGCTTCATGATTACGAAATCACTTGTGAGATTCTACATACCTCTGTCTCTTTCTTCAGCCTACATCAGAGCTATCTTCCGAGGGCTCAAAGTTGTCACACAGTCCTTCGCATGATGTGCAAATTGGGGAACAAAGGAGGCCCGCCTTTTTACATTTACAAGAAATATACCGTAGTAGTGAGTTTGGTGCAGGGTCCAAAGTGGTTGGCATTGGCACGAGACCACTAGTAGTTTTTTCCAACCCCACTCACTTTGATCATTTTGTTGCTCGTCAAGTGTGGTTTGATATAAAGATAACCATTGCTACTAACAGGGAAAGATTCAAGGAAGGCGTAGCATAGGTAGGAGAAAAATGTCCTGGCTGAGAAATCTCAGAGAATGGTTGGGATGCAGCTTAACTGAACTCTTTCGGGCTGTAGTGTCGAAAGTGAGAATAGCAATGATGATTACCAACCTTCGTCGCGGAAATGGCACGTAAAGAAGAAGATTGCTGCACCTGATAGTAAACTCTAAGTGAATGTTTTCGTGCAGCAGATTCGGTAGGGGTAATAAGGCAATCTTCGTCTTATTTTTGTAATATGAAGATAAGTACTGTCTGCATCTCAAATCGTTCAGACTGGTTTCTTTCTTTCTTCTATATAGAGCCATGAGAAACATGTTTCCTGCTGTGGCAACCTCATCCTGATGAGCATTAGGGTCTTTAAAAGCCTTAATGGTTGGTTGCAAGTCTGTGTTCTTCTGCAGGACTTTAAGAAATTTTAGTTTCCCCTGATTAAACAATGCGGAAGTAGTATCACAACCACTCATCGCATGTAGGAATAAGATATGGTCCATTAAGATTTTTTCAGCAGCCAGATGAGGGTTTTAAAAGCTTTGCGAAACCATTCTTTTCCTGGTTTCAGAAAAAATACATTTTTTGTGTTAGGACTACTTAGGCCAATCAAAATAACCAGAAGGTCGATATCTTCCCCCACCACTGTTACATGTTCATTTGACGGTAGCATCTCAAGAGCTGTTGTAATAATAAGGATATTAGCATCCTCCACAGGATGGAGGATGTAAATTTATAAAAAGACAGCATTCTAATAAAAAATAAAGTCTTGAAATATAAAACGTGGATTTTGCAGAGACCGTTCAAAAAAGGCAATTTTCAACTTGCACTTTAGACCGAAACGTTTGTCTGAAAAAAAAGTAAATAGTGATATTTCTAGAGAATCTTAAGTACTTTAATTTATGTTAACAGACCATTTTCTAAAAATTAATATTTTTCGATATGTAAGCAAAAAACGGGAAAAAAGAAGAAATTTTTTGATTTTTTCGCGATTTACTTAATGTTCCGTCACGAAATTTTGTCTGCAAACCTCATATTCAGATTCACAGCCCAAAATACGTATATAATGAAAGAAATCAGAACTACCATAAAACTTTCCTAGTCAAAACACAATTTGATTGAATTACATGTAGGTTCACGAAATAAAATAAAAATTTTATCATTTTGTCACCAATATTTCTCTCAAAAAGGATAGTAAAAAACGACAATTGAAACAAATAAATATTAAATATAAGAGAAAGGAATATTAAATATAAGAGAATTTTTATGAGATACCGTACTATTTTATTTAAAAACTTTACTAGTTATCTTCAAGTTTTGTCAGTAGGACATCGCTAATACTAATTACAGTAAATCCACACAAGGATTCGCCTTAATACATCCTTAAAAACTTTTTATTGCTACGTTCAATTGAAATAATGTCATCAGGAAGCAAGGAGCCCTATTCACCTTGATAATGAACATCTTGAAACGAACCCAAGTTTCTCTATCTTATTGTATTTCCACTTATCTTTATTTGTCTCTGGATTATGTCTGGAAAAGCTCCGTATCCAGAAATTGTATTACGGAAATAGTGGGAACTGACAGGCAGTGCAGGCGTCACGTTATTTTTTATTATAACAAATTAGTTTTACTAAAAATAAGGCTATCATATAGTGCGGTCATACAGTGAGTATTAGTATGCAGCAAATAACAATTTTATTAGTCCAGGGCTCATCTGTTTTGAGATGGACGTTGAGAGTTGACTCAAATTTTTTGGCAGAAATTATAACTTTACAACTATTCATTTCTTAGAAAAGTTTTACTGACATAAAAGTCGCGTAATTAAATTTCCTACAGTATAGAATTGGTTATAAATTTAAAAAATAGTTACCCTTGTTGCAAAATAGCAATAATTACGAAAAAAAAAACATACAAAAACAAGTATCCGCATTTTACGTTTTTCAGCCATTTATGCTACACATAGGACCTTCATATTTGACGCAGAAAAACTTTATGATATAGTAAAACAACACGGTAAATTTCATTAAAATCGGTTTAATAGATTTTGCAAAATAAATTTTCCAATCCAGCTTTCGCAAAAAACATTCATTTTTTTAAAATCTTGCAGTACAGAAAATAAAGCAGATAGCAAGTTGAATTTTTTTTTGCTTATAGAAGTGTACTGTACCTTTCCTTTGCAATGTGCAAAATTAAAATCGATTAATTACCACGGCGTCAGCAAATTTTTTAAATAAACATTAATTTTTGGTGCTACGCGCAGGACAGCGGTGTTCGATTCACACAAGTTGATTTCCACCAAAATTTCTTCGAATTTTTATCTAATATATTATTTTCTTACTTTATATTTTGTTGTATTTTAATATTTTAATTCCACAAAAATCAAACGAATTTTATTATTGTTTGTGAAATATTGTTTAAACAATTGCATATGTTTAAAAATAATTAACTTTTATTCTCTAAATTAAAATATATGAACAAAGAAAGTTTTTGCTAAAACAAGTGTTATTTCAAAGGATAGAGTATGTGTTTTTATTTTATAATAAACAAATTTATTTATTTATATCGAAATGTAATAAAAATTAAAATGTATCAAGCATTATCAAAGGTCATTGGAATGCCCAATGAGAGCAAACTATCCGCTGTCCTGCGCGTAGCACCAATAATTTAATTAATGTTTATTTAAAAAAATTCCTGACGCCGCGGCGGTGGTGGTTAATCGATTTTAGTTTTGCAAGTTGCAAATAAAAGGTACGGTACACTTCTATAAGCAAAAAAATTTCAACTTGCTATCTGCTTTATTTTTAGTCCTGTAACATTTTGAAGAAATGAATTTTTTTTGCGAAAGCTGGATTGCAAAATTTATTTTGCAAAATCTATTAAACCGATCTTAATTAAATTTACAGTATTGTTTTACTGTATCATAAAGTTTTTCCGGGTAAAATATGAAGGTCCTAAGTGTAGCATAAATGGTTGAAAGACGTAAAATGTGAATACTTGTTTTTGTATGGTTTTTTAGCAATTATTGCTATTTTGCAACAAGGGCGACTATTTTTTAAACTTTTAACAAATTTTATATTATAGAAAATTTAATTATAAAACTTTTTTGTGAGTACAACTTTTCTTTAAAATGGATACTTTTAAAGTTATAATCAAAAAACGAAGAAAAAAAAATCGAATTTTTCCTTCATTTTTTGACATTTTGATTATTTAAACAATGTGCCGGACCTTTTTGAGAGGGAGGATAACTCAAATATTATTATTTTAGTTATTTTCAAGTAATTTCTGCAAAAAAATTTGAGTCACCTCTCAACGTCCAAATATACTAATATTTTTACAGATGCGCCCTGGTCTATATTGCAACATGTTGATTTTAACTACAATTATCTAAAAATCCAAATCTATAACTAAAGTAGTTTTTTTAAGTTAAAATATGACAAGACTAGTTGTAGGTAAGTTCTAAATTTACAAGCAGCTCAAACTCTGGTACAGAAATCAAGGAAAGAGTATATTAGAAAATAATTTGAATAGGTGAGATAAGAAGAAAGATACTACACTCCTATTTGTATGTCAGTTTAATTAATTTTAATAACATAATATAATATTATGTGCTCAAGAGATAATAAATATTTCCTGCTGAGGTTGTGGTGGAGTCTTAATATAAATATGTTGTTAACCTTATTTTTATTTATTTAACCGTCAAAGGGTCAAAGGATAATGCAAATATAAAAACATTATTTGACAGTGACCGTGCGTGATTTGTCAATGTGATTATGTGTATAAATACGAGTACTAAAGAAGAACTATAAGTCGAAATGTTTAAAGCTAGTTAGTGTTTATTGTTATTGTCATTATATCGTGTATGTAAACAAAGTTCTTTCACAAACATTCTTTCACGGTTTTTGCCCTAAATTTTAAAGAACCGCTTGGATTGACATGCAATTTGGCATACGTATAGCTTACATGTCAAAGAAAAAAAGTGATATTGTGCCGATGTGTGCTTTTGCCCTGGGGGTGACTTTCACCTACTTGTGTGGGTGAAAAAATATATGTCCAAAATAAATCCGGAAATGGGTAAACTGACTAATTTTAAGTCACTTTTGTTCTATAGAGCTTTTTGGCTAAGTCAACACTTTTCGAGTTATTTGCGAGTGAATATGTTCATTTTTCAACAAAATACATACCCACATTTTAAGGGCCGGTTTTTCAGTGCTGGGTTAACCTATTTATTTTTTGGTTACCGAAATATTCATGTCTATACAGTTTTTTAGTACTAGGTTAGAGCTTAAACTCGTTTAAGTTAACCAAAATTTTAACCGATCCTCGTTAGATGGTTTAACTCCGAATTTCGGTTTCTGCGGTAACTGCGGTTTCGCTTGCGCATGGATACAGTGAATGCATCATGTTTATTTTTTTGAGTACCTGCCTGACAGAAGAGATTAGTTGGGTTATGTTATTTTGTTTCATCGCGGGAAGTATTCTAATATTATCCTTTTCATGACCATTTTTCAGTGCGTCACAAATTATAGAAAAAAAGGTAAGTCCGTGATAATACACATTTATGACATTTATTCTAACATGACATTTTAGTTAAATCTGACATTTGTCACATTTTATTTTCAATTTGGAATAAAAACAAATCAATTGTGTCTATTGCATTTATAAAATTGTATTTTCTTTGATTTGTATAGTCTTATAAATTGTACAGATTATATTGATAATATTATTATTTTATTTAATAAATAATTCTTTTTTGATTATGGCGCCATCTATCGACAACTAGAATCACTAGAATAAATGGTATAAATGTCTGTAATCAGAGACGTGCCTTTTTTCTGTCACATACAATTTAATGCGTTAGAGAGAAATCTAAAAACTGTTACGCCTGAAAAATGGTCATGAAAAGGACTATACCTCCTTATTATTATAAGGAAATTATTATTATCGAAATTATAAATTATTATCGTTATTGTATAGGAACGAATTATAAGGAAATATTATATTTAAATATAACTGCAACAGGTACCTATATTTACACTTACTGTAACAGGATTTAATGCATGGCATGATTCCTAGTAATATTTTAAAAATATTATGTTATATTTGTCTACACAGCAAAATAATTATTTATCAAACAGTCTGACTCCTTATTTCCTGGTGAATCTGTTCAAATAGTGATAAGAGTCTTTGTAATAGTGATAAGGTCTTTGACAAACAAAATCGGAAAAAAAGTCTAAATCGTCCCAGTAATTGTAATTCTCTTCTGTTATCAAACCGACGTAGACATTATGAACTAAATAAAGATTCCGAACATATATTGCATTGCATTAATCATTTTTTTTTATTTGGTTATGAACTTGTTTTTTATTTATTTTTCTGTCTATAGAAGTTAAAATTTAAACTAGGTTAGCTAACCCAAATTTTAACCGCTCACTGAAAAACCGGGCCTTAGACGGTTTTTCGCAAATAACTCAAAAAGTTAGTATTTTGTCGAAAAAACGTTCTTAACAAAAATATAGCCTAAAAAAAATGGTGCACACGTTAGGTCTCTGGATCTCGTAGAACCAGAGTTATAGCCAATGAAAAATAGATTCATATTCACCAAATTTCAAATAGAATATTTCGACGTGAAATATCCAAAAAATTAAGCACTTTTTGGGAAAAACCCATTAAAACTTTTTTAAAATATTTAAAAAAAAGCTTTATTTCTGTTTTTACAAAAAGTTTCTAGCATTAAATTTAAGCAAGTTACGCTCAAAATAAAGTTGGTCCATTTTGTTTTTGCAAAAAAAATCGGGAACACCACCCCCTAAATAGCAACTACCGCTCCACAAATTATTTTACTTATGTTGTGTTTATATGATCTGTAAGTTTCATCGATTTAAAGTGCTTTTTTTTTAATTTGGTTTCAAAGTAAAATTTTTAAAAATTTAAATTTTGAAAAATATGCTTTTTTTCAAAATAACTTAAAAATTGTTAGAGATACCAAAAATCTCGAACACAAAAAAAGTCAGATTTGCTTTTCTGAGTATCATGTATTTTTTTGTTTTTCTGTTACACAAAAATTTATTGAGATTTGGTGTTTCTAAATGTGCATACATTCGTGATCAGTGACTCGTTCAACCCCTTTATCTAGAGCCCTTTCAATAATAAGGACTTTGAACCGATGAAACTTACAGATCATATAAACAATATATACACGAGTCAAGAAACTTGTGAAGTCGTAACGATTAAGTTCATTTAAGATACTAATTAGGGGGTGATTTTCTCGATTTTTTTACCAAAACCAAAAGGGACTAACTTTGTTTTGAGCGTAACTTGTTTAATTTTGATGCTATAATTTTTTTTTTAGAAAACAAAAATGAAGCTTTTATTAAACGCTTTAAATAATTTGTAATGGGTTTTCCCCGAAATGTGCTTCATTTTTGGTTATTTCACGTTAAAGTATTCCATTTGGAACTTGACGAATGTGAACCTATTTTTCATTAGCTATAACTCTTCTTCTACTAGGTGTAGAGACGTGATATATACACCTTTTTTTTTTAAATTTTTTACACGCTATATTTTTGCTAAGAATGTTTTTTCGACAAAATACTTACTATTTGAGTTATTTGCGAAAAACCGTCTAAAAGCGTGGTTGTTTTGTTGAAAAAATGAACATATTCACTGCCAAATAACTCGAAAAGTATTGACTTAGTGAAAAAACTCTATAGAACAAAAGTTACTTAAAATTAGCAAGTTTATCTATTTGCTGACTTTCTTTGGACGAATATTTTTTCACCCCCAAGAGGGGGTGAAAACCACCCCCAGGGCAAAAGCACATATCGGCCCAATATCACTTTTTGTCTATGACTTGTTAGCTATGTGTATGCCAAATTTCATGTCAATCCAAGCGGTTCTTTAAAATTTAGAGGTTTTGCAATATTTTACCGTTAAAGAACGGACTAAATTTATTGCTACTTGTAACAAGAAACTAAGAATAACACAGGTTTACAAAAAAAATAAATTGTGGACTATTTGACGAAACCATGTTTATAACAAGGGGGTTTTTGGGGTCTCTGATCACTAATCCGCGGTCCATTGATTTCTATCACGTCAGGTAAAGGTCATTTCAAGGTCAAATCAAGATATATCGACAATCGCTCTGAAAAAGTATACTAGGGGGTTCTTGGGGTCGCTGATCAGGAATCCGGGGTCCGCTGACCTCTTTCACGTCTAGCTCAAGGTTATTTCAAGGTCAAATCAAGATAAATCGACACAATCGCTCTGAAAAAGTATATTAGGGTTTTTTTGGGGTCGCTAATCACGAATCCGCGGTCCGCTGACCTCTCTGACGTCTATCTCAAGGTCACTTCAAGGTCAAATCAAGATAAATGGACACAATCGCTCTGAAAATGTATATTAGGGTTTTTTTGGGGTGTCTGATCACAAAACTGATTTGACCTTGCAATGATCTTTATCTGACGTGGTATAGTTCAACGGACCCCAGTTTTGTGATCAGCGACCCCAAAATCCCCTAATTTACTTTTTCAGAGCGATTGTGTCGATTTATTTTGATTTTACCTTGAAAAATGACCTTAAGCTACACGTGAGAGAGGTCAGCGGACCCCGGATTCGTGATCAGCGACCCCAAAAACCCCTGATATACTTTTTCAGAGCGATTGTCTATTTATCTTGATTTGGCCTTGAAATGACCTTTACCTGATGTAGTAGACATTAGAGGACCCCGAATTCGTGATCAGCGACCCCAAAAACCACCTAGTCATATGGTTTCCTCAAATAGTCCACAAACGTTTGTTATTTATATAAGAAGACAGCAAATTCAAAATAAGTGATTGATGTGACCGTTCATGGGTATTCTTTCATTTTTCCGACTGTAAGTAATACAGTACATTGAAACCATTATGTGAATTCTTTCATCTAAGCTTAAAAGGCGCCTTAAAATGCTAACCACTCACGATTTGCACACAGTCAAGTAGCGCTAAGAGCCTTGGAAGTGCCTAAAGTCAGCTCTAAGCTCGGTCTGAGATACATGAGAGCACTGGTTGATGTTGCGCTGACCAATTTGGTCGTTTGTTCAAGTTACCAAGTTAAAAGTTATATGGGTACCAGGATACACCAGGATACACATGGAAGGAAATGAATTGCATGACACCAACGGCAAGACGGTGCTCATCCACTCGGCCGGTGTGATCCAAATCTGTGATTGGAGTACTCTTGAGAAGTGGTGGAGGTAGTATTAAGGAGCTTATTTTGCGGAACGTACAGGAGTCCTGAGGTAGTTGGGGAGGTATGAGACAGGCTAGGCTTCACATGGTGGAGGCGTCCAAAAGTCTTACAGCCCAAATTCTCCTTCTAGATAATAGAAACGGATCTCTGGTAGAGTCGGCTACTGTAGAATTTGGCCGTGCCTACATCAACTTAGATTATCGGATCATTTTGGGTGTCACATATATGTGATAAGCAGAAGAAAATTTGTTGAGATGTCCTCTGGCAGTATCCGGCACTATCCTACCAGATGTGAAAGATCCTGGATTTGACCTGATTGTAACCAAGGAGTGATCCCCAAAAAGACATGGATCTATGAGACCACAAGGTTGCCAAAGGATTAAACGTTCGGAAAGGCAGAAAGAACTCAGATTTCGAGCTTCTGCTGATTCTAGCAGATAGGGTACCAGGTCACATTAGCCTGGGCTCCAGGAACGCCGAAGACACGATTCTTTTAGGCCTAGTCCATATTATAGAGGTGATTACAATGCACCAGCCTTAGGTCTAAGTATCTAAAGGGCTCACAAATGGGCCATGGCCCGATCTACCATAAAAACAACCATAAGTATATCAAGGAAACTTTAGGGGTGGCACCAATTGATGTCAAAAAGAGAGAGCATAGGTTAAAATAATTTGGTCATGTTCCAAATCAGCCAATTGTCGGGACTTTAATCACCCAATACTAAGAGTTGCTGATCTGAAGTTCACGGGACGAGTAGGTAAGTGTGGGAAAACCAAAGAAAACCTAGTGGCAGATGCTTACGCAGGTCATGTCGGTAAAGGGGGTTGATATTGGTATCATCCAAGATAGAAACTTATGGAGAAATATAATTAGGAGAGCCAACCCAACGTATTTATATAGACAAACAGAGTGATGATGATTTCGAGGACAGTCTGGTAATCTTGCTAATAAATGCTACCCGCGAGCTGCTTGATAACATCAAATATAGAAAGATGGCCTATTTTGGACACGTAGTAAGGGGAGACCGGTATAATATTCTTCAACTTATTATGATGGGTAAAATCGAAGGACGCAGAGGAATTGGTAGAAAGCAGGCCTTTTGGTTGAATAATATTTAGAATAGCTCGAAACAGAGACAGTTTCGCCATGTTAATCGCCAACGTCAAGAGGACAAGAAGGGTGATGATTACAACGGATACATAAAACATTCCTGCCTAACTCCTCTCCTGATTGCTGTTAATTTCTCCTGTCAATTATTGCTGGAGTGGATTCGCTATCTGTTACAATTTGTGATTTTAAATTCCAGTAAAACTTGGTTATTGATCGTAAGTCCCTTTTCTTTACGTTTTTTGTCTTTAGAATTTAGACCAATTTTCTATAGCTGTTGCTCTTTGTCCATCGAACTGGCAAGTACCACACGTTAATATCGAGCAGTGAATCATGTTGCCCTTTAGCACTCTTAAATTTATCGTTTAACATCGACTTAGAGTCGCTACTAACATCAGATTATCAACATGTAAATCATATTTCTCGATTTCACCTATTTTATAAGGTTGCTAGCTTCATGTACTAAGCAGAACGCAGTGAAGATGATCTGATCTAGATTGAAAACGTTTTGCGAATCCTTTTGGATGACTTTTTAATAGTTTTTCAATAAACTTTTTATACCATTATACAAACGAAGTTTTTACTTGTTCTGTATGATTTTTAATTATGGTATACAGCCAGCTACTGGGACTTTCCCATTGATTTTATTTTAATTTTCTATATCCTTCTTTTTGTCATCTGTCAGTGCAATATTTATTTTAATTTTCTATATCTTACTTTTTGTCATCTGTCAGTGCAATACGTTTGTCCCCACAGTCTATGTATACAACATAATCATAATGTTAGTAAATAACTGAAATTCCTGACTTATTTTCGGGTTTTAATTTATCACCTATTTTGTTTATAAATTGTGCTCATTGATGATCCGATCCATTATTTATTTTCAATAATCTCGATTGTCTGATTTAACGATTGCATAATATATATTTAACCTATATAGTTCATGGAATAAAAATAAATTATCCCTCCTGATCTTCCATCCCAGTACCGTTAATACCGTGCGAAAACCCTAGACAAGTGAGTGACGTTTCTAGCGAATGCCCGAGATACCTTACTGATTGATGAATGGTTTCTGCTTACTGTTTATTGCCATGTATCGACCTATTTTCATTTCCACAGTTCCAGAACTTTTGGGTTATTTACTTCGAAATGATTGACAATCCACTGCAGTTTCGATGGAGAATTGTTTAACGGACTTAATATTGACTAATGGGATCCGTTGAAGTTAATAAATCGCAAACAAAATTAATTAATTTAAAATACTCAATGTTTTTGTTTCCTGTCATATTGTCTTTGGATTTATGAATCATTTTTTAATTATATACTATGAATCTTTATATATAAAACAGCGCTAACAAGGCTTATAGGCCTATTGCTTCTAAATTCTGGATAATACTTGTCCATTCTTTTCGGTCCTCTGTACTCTTTCTCCAGTCCTTCACCTTGATTTCTTACAAATCCCACTCTGCAGACTCTAACTATTTCTTTCTTTGGCGACAAAGTCTCCTTTTCCCCAATACTCTGTCATTCAATATTCGTTTGACGTTTCTACTTTCTGGCATTCGAGTAATATGTTCCAGCTACCTAACTCTTTGGGCTCGTATTTTTGTCGTTATTTTTGGTCTCCCATACATCCTCATTACTTCTTCATTTGTTTGTCTCCTCCAGGTTTTCTCCGCTATCTATATACCTCCAAAAATCTTTCTCAGGACCTTCCTTTCCCATATCTGTATCTTTTTCTCCTCTTGTTGATTCATTACCCACGTTTCGCTCGCATACAACACTGTGGGTCGTATTATAGCTTCATACATCCTGATTTTTGCGTTGCTTGATACATTTTTGCTTTTAATATCGTGTTTAAGGAACCCACAACTCGACTTCCCTTCAATAACCTTTTAT
The DNA here is from genome assembly GCF_917563875.1 of Diabrotica virgifera virgifera. Classification (NCBI taxonomy): domain Eukaryota; kingdom Metazoa; phylum Arthropoda; class Insecta; order Coleoptera; family Chrysomelidae; genus Diabrotica; species Diabrotica virgifera. The sequence continues at coordinate 134,416,851 of NC_065443.1, forward strand.
CTATTTCTTTTTCTTCCCTTCCAGTATTGGTTACAGTCACTCCTAGATACTCGAATTCTGATAATTACTTAAATTTATATTCATCTCCTTCTCCTTTCATTTTTATATAGTTATCCCCTTTATTATATCTCCTTTCATTACCATGTGTTGTGTTTTCCTTGGTTGATTCTTAATCCATACCTTTTTTGCTTCCGCTTCAAACTTTTAGAAGATTTTTTTGGAGGTGTTCCTTTGTTCTTGTTAGAATGACTGTGAATCTTTCTATAATAATAATATGGTGTTTGTTGCAGTTGAACTCTAGGCGTGAATAACCATTCTTCTTCTTTACATTTCTCTCCTCTCAGAGATTGGATACCATCAAGGCTATTCATTAATAATATTTGAGAGATTGTACCGATATGCCTTAAGGCCAGCGTTCAGCAGCTCGCTAGAAGAGAACCGCACGTTTTTCGATACAAGCGCATCTCCCACTAAGTGCCACCTCTCCAGGTGTGGGGCCATCGAAATAGTATTTAAGAAGAAAACTGAGGAAGACCAATCAGTTTTGTGGCGATCAAGCTCTAGACTCCTTGGCAAAACTAGTGTAGTGAACAGGTAGGCCAATCTGGGTGGTGGAACTCTGTAGTGAGCAGATGCTCCGCTCGTAATTAAACAGGATCCATGTAATCGTTGAGTGAACGGTTACCGCCATCTCCGATTCGGAGTTGTATGGGTGATTGTATAGTTATTGATATTTTGATTGTGGGAGTATTTGTGCTTATACTGGAGTGAAGTGTTAGGAGGTGCGAATCTGTGCGTAATTGCTCCTTGCAGTACATTACTTACATTTTCTTTTGCTAGTAATAAATACAATTTTATTTTTCTTTCAGACGTCCGACAAGGAATCTTTCTCGGGAAACTAAGATAGGACATTGGCTATTAAAAAAAATCATCGATTACCTCCCTCCCAGATAGATGACGTCACTAATATTATATATATTCCCAACAATCATATTTCAAAAATTAAAATCTATATATTTCGGATTTTTCCTTAAAGTCGCTGGATTACGAAATAACGAATTTATTCTTTTCACTTGCGCCGTAGTGTATACATAGACCTCCTAAAAGGAAATAGTATATTGCACAACAAGAGAGAAAAAAGACATATTCCTCACGAGCGCAGAAGTTTGTTGAAAGCGAGGGAGAAATATGTCGTTTTCTCACGTGTTGTACACTGTACTTTTTCTATGGATGCGTTTTTATCAAGAGTTCAAACTTCAAAATTAAATAATTTAGGTGCTTTTATGTAGATTATATGCCAAAATTATAATAAAATACATATTATATACATATGTAGGTATTAAGTATTCTTAATATTTATGTTATAGTCAAAGCCCGAATTTCAGGCACTCCTAGGTTTGACTAGGCAATCCTCAGGTCTGACTGACGGTCTTAGTCAAAGCCCGAAATAAATTACAGTTTCGACCTTTGAGTAGTCAAACCTAGGAGAGACTAAGTTGGTCAGGCAAAGGCCAAAATTTAATTTTATGAAATCGGGGTTTGACTAGTCAAACCCCGATCTAGCTTTAAATGTCGTAATTAATTAGATTAGGTATAATAGAACGTCATTTTTTAATTTTAATGTTTATTATTTTTATATTGTCGTAATTAAAATAAAAAAATAGTGTTTATTCTCACATGTTGAGACATTATACAAGCCTTGTAATCCAAATTTAGAATCTGTTGTACCAATTTCTCTTAGAGACAGCTTAACGTCTGAAACATCTTTGAAATTAAGAAAATTCTCTTATTTGATTTCTTGAAAAAAGTGTGTTTATTGTTCCGTATTTCGTACCACCTCTATATAAACCGTCAATTTTTTTTTATCTTGTATGATACCAAAATATTTCGAGCATCTCCTTTGGTTGCATCAAAGCTAGTGGTCAGTATTGGTACAGTTTTTCCGATCGAAATTGAAGTAATTTTTTTTCACTTAATTGTTCCATAGCATTAGCCTGGGCATAAAGACCTTTTTCTACGACCGTTTAATAACATGCTCATTATTCGCTAATTTTTCATAGATAATAGCACCCATTACTGTACCCGTCAGTAATAATTCATTACTCACGGGCTGAAGTTACGCACGGGTCATTACTCACGGGCTGAAGTTAGATTCAAGTGGCGCATGCCACTTTTAATATTAATTGTATGTAAACTGCAAATAAAATTACTTAAACTTGTTTATTTAATACAATAATTATTGTAATTTATATCAATAATTAACGTCGAAAAATTTTTAAAGGAATTTTTAACTGTAACAATGTCATTATATTTGTTTACGTTTATATCTTGTTTACTAAAAATTTTGTCGTTTATCATTTATTTTAGTGACAGTGACATTAGCGCATTTTGTTTATGTTAATTGGAATTTATAACTAATATTGTGTTTATTTTTCAAGTTATATTGTGTTAAATATGTTATAACATATTAGTATAGTTATATGATTATATTTATATACAGTTAAATGTAAATATACATTTTAACTATATATATGAAGTACATCAACCGACAACAGCCATTTCCTGTTTATTAGATTCACTGACATTAGGTACAAATTTAAACTTATAATTTTTCGGAAACGAATAGAACATTTAGGTATTTTTGTAAATAATTATAATTTAAATCTCGAGTAGTTGATAATTAAATTTTTTACAAATTAAAATAAAAAAAGGTCGTAGAAAAGTATAGTATTCTACTCGCATGTAATGGCTTGTCGTAATTCATCAGAGTGAGTAATAGCCATCATTACATGCTCGTTGAATAATATACTATTAATCACCTTTCCTTTATTTATTTTAATCTTTTCTGTCTGTGTACAAAGAATGCATGTAACTTTTCTTTCAAAACCTTCATAGTATGCACCAAGTGTGCTGTCAGCGTATACAACATGTACCACCAGACTACAAATTATGCACGTATGTGCGTCAGAGCTCTCTTTTTGGCAAATACAACAAACCACATCTGAAGAAGTAATCTGAATTGCTGACAATTTTCTTCCTCTCCTAGTGACGACGGTCCAGGGGCATCGTTAGTATTATTGTGATACTTAGTTTTTTCTCCGATTGCAATATCTTCTTTTACAGTTGACGATAAAACAATTGACGGTTTACCTAGAGTTGGTACGAAATAAGAAAAAATAAACACACTTTTTTCAAGAAATCAAATAAGAGAAAGCAAAGAGAATTTACTTAATTTCGGAGATGCTCTCGACATTAAGCTGTCTCTAAGAGAAATTAGTACAAAAGATTCTAAATTTGGAGGACAAGGCTTAATCAAATGCTACTGCAATAAGAAATGCTCTTCAAAATTATGTAAGTGTAAAAGGTCTAACGTATTGTGCAAATCTAAATGCCATAATGCCTCAACATGTGAGAAAAAACACTAATTTTTTTTATTTTAATTACGACCATATAAAAATAATCAACATTGAAATTAAAAAATGGCGTTTTATTAAACCTAATATAACAAATACATTTTAATAGCTGATCGGGATTTGACTAGTCAAACCCCGATTTCACTTCGACCTTTGCCTGACCAACTTAGTCTCTCCTAGGTTTGACTAGTCAAAGGCCGAAACTGTAATTTATTTCGGGCTTTGATTAAGACCGTCAGTCAGACCTTAGGATTGCCTAGTCAAACCTAGGAGTGCCTGAAATTCGGGCTTTGACTATAACATTTATATACATACTTGTATTTATATAAAATTAAAGTTACCAGTTATATTTGAACAGTGTTGAAAGGTAATTCCTGGTAAGTTTTGATTTGATACATTTTATTTGACAAAAATATGTGTGTTTGTATTGTGCATGTTACCATGGAAACCGCGATTCTACAATATTATGGAACCCGTGAGAAAAAATATTTCTCACTACAATGGCCGACTTTTCTCACGGCCTGAGAAATTGTTCGTTTTGAATGTATGTAAGTAGTTAGAGAAGTTGCACATTGTATAGCATCCATAGAACAAGTAGTTTGTCTTTACTATAATACTGTAAATACTTACACCACTTTTCCTGATTTTCCTGATGGCAAGAGGTATTATTTGGGTTAATTGTGAATTATTGTAAGAATTGTTGATATAGTTGTTTTATTTTTATTTTCGAGATCTTTTTTTTTGTTCTTTCTATTTTATTAGTTAATAGTAATGAAAAAGTATTACGCTTTGTGTTTCTATTTTGTTAGTTTAAACTCTGAATAGAAGATACAGGAATCACTCACTGAGTAAAATTTCCTATTTTGCGTTTATTTCATCACTAATGTTTTTTTGCTTTCTTTTCAAAATTAAGTAATTAATTGCACGTTAAATTAAATTGAATTCATTTACTAAATTTAAGTAAGTTTTACAGCACTGGTAATGTGTGTAATTGAGATACACCTTGGTGTGTCGACTAGGAATATCACTACTTGTTTTTGCGAATTTATTTATCGTTTTTTTATTATTTTAATTAAGTAGGTAGTTTTATAAGACTGAACATAGTTCGAAATGCATTTCTTAAGGATAGGTTGTGCCAATGCTAGATCACTGTTACCTTCAATACGGGATGTGAGACAGATTATATTTCAAAACGAGTTTGACATATTTTTAATATGTGAGTCATGGTTAAAAGAGAGTATTAATGATTCAGTGTTAGCTATAAATGGATATTGTTTATTTAGGGCTGATAGAAACTGTAATGGTAAAGGAGTTTCCATTTATGTTAGAAATACAATACGTAGCGAAATAATTATTAGCGAGCAAGAATACATTTGGGAACAGCTTTGGATTAAAGTAACTATTAGTTAAAAAGCTTATGCCATAGGAATTATTTATAAACCACATGAAAAAAATACAAACATTTTTTTAGATGAATTTGAAGGCAGTCTTGTATATATTTATACAACTGTAGATGAGATGATATGTATGGGGGATTTTAACTTGGATTTGTTGGACTTTGAAAATACAGATGTAAAAAAATTTAATTGTATTCTAGAAGCACTTAATTTATGCCAGATAATTGATAAACCTACTAGAGTTACAGCCACCTCGGCAACTCTTTTAGATTATGTTATAGTACCGAACAGTACTGATTATGATGGGGGTGTTATGCAAAAGATTATTTCAGATCATTCAATGGTAATCTGTAATTTAAAAATTGATAATAACATAAAAACTCCAAAATTTATTACTTATAGAAGTTTTAAAAATTTTGATGAAGTAAGCTTTGAAAATGATCTATTTAAGACATCATTTTTTAGAATTTTCGATCAGACCACAGTTGATGAAAAAATTTCGTATTTTGTAAACTGTCTGAATAGTCTTTTTGACAGACATGCCCCTATCGTTACATCAAGAGTTACTAAGCCTAAAGCACCTTGGTTAACTTTTCCTATAAAGATGATGGCAGAAAGAGATAAAGCACTAAGTAAGTATAAGCGAACTAGATCTGAGGTTCATTTCCAAACTTATAAAAATTTACGTAACTTTACGTTTCAGTCTATTAAGAGGGAAAAGAAAGCATATTTCGTGCAACAATTTAATAATAACACTCCTAGAGAAATGTGGCGTACTCTAAAATATAATAAATTTATACCTAACAAAATAATTGAGATACCAAATAATTTAAATAATAGATGAGATAAACAAATTTTTTATTGAATCAATTCCACAATCTGAACCATCAGAAGATGTTAAATTTTTTTATAAAACTAATAAAATTATAGATTCTACTTTTAACTTTCATGAAATTAATGACTTGTTTGTTTAGAAAGCAATTTGTGACATAAAAACTAATTCTGTGGGATGTGATGGTTTAAATGTTAATTTGATTAAACTGTGTTGTCCACATATAATTTCCTATATTACTCATATTGTTAATTTTTGCATAACTAACTGTGTCGTTCCAACTTCCTGGAAAAAAGCAATTATTAAGGTTTTGCCTAAAAAGCAAAATCCTGTTGAATTTAAAGATTTGCGACCAATAAGTATTTTGCCTACCCTGTCGAAAGTTTTAGAAAGAGCTTTGGAAACACAAATTAAAGATTATTTACATGTTAATTCATTACTTCCTTCTATTCAGTCAGGTTTCCGTAAAGGATATAGTTGTACTACTGCTTTACTTCATATTACTGATGATATTTTAAAAGGAGTAGATTAAAGTGAGTGCACAGTGTTAGTGTTATTAGATTTCAGTCGTGCATTCGATACCATACATTACGATCTTATGATTAGCATGTTAAAATATATAGGATTTTCTAATAATGCCAGTACTTTACTTGAACAGTATCTCAAATTTAGAGAGCAGCAAGTTTATATCAATGGTGTAATTTCAAACTTTCTATTACTTAAATCAGGTGTTCCACAAGGTTCCATCCTTGGACCTTTATTGTTCTCTATATATACTTCGCAACTTTTAACCAAAATTCGGAATTGCAACGTGCACTTATATGCTGATGATACCCAATTGTATTTAAATTTTAAGCCAGATGATGTGGAAAATGCCTGCAAAATTATTAATGACAATCTAAAAGCATTTGTTAATTATGCAACTGAGCACTGCCTGATTATTAATCCAACGAAATCAAAAGTAATGTTATTTGGTAATAAGCATCATCAGCAATATTTGATAAATTCAATTAACATTTATATAAACAATGAAAAACTTGAAGTTGTAAATGCTGCAAAAAACTTAGGTGTTACTCTTGACTCCGAACTAAGGTTTCAGAAACATGTAAATATACTGATACAACGCGCTTACTGTAATATTAAAATGATTAATGGAAATCGCCATTTATTTTCAATTCATATGAAAAAACAGCTTTGTGAAACACTTGTATTATCATTATTTAATTACGCGGATGTATTGTATGGACCAAATTTAACTCTAGTATATAAAAATAATATCCAAAAAGTTCAAAATTCGTGTCTTCGTTTAATTTTTGGTATAAGAAGGCGACAAAGAGTATCGCATAAATTAAAAGAAACTAAATGGTTAAATATGGAGGATAGAAGGAAACATAATTCTCTCACTCTTTGTCATAAAGTAATTGTAAATAAAAAACCATCTTACCTACATCGAAAAATAAAATATCGCTCTGATGTTCACAATATAAATATAAGAAATAGGGGATTGTTGACTATTCCTCCTTTTTCAAGTGAGCTTTATCGACGCTCTTATAGTTATCAAATCAGCAGTTTATAATAATAAGATTCCATCTACATTAAAAACATGTAACATACCAAAATTTAAATTCTTGCTTAAACGCCGTCTCCTAAATATTCAAAATTAAGGTGCTGTGATTTTTTTTCTCTTTCTCATAGTAATAAAAAAGTAAGTGGGTCCGTCTTCCTTGTGAGGTGCATTTTTTACTATCTTACTGTTCAATATTATATTCTTTACTACTGTTTTGTTAGAACCATAAGACTACTATTACACTGGGGTTAAGTGGAAGAATATTTTTGTTGTGTCTTAGAACACAGCAAAAATAAACTTCGCCCTCTACTTTAGAGAATGTACATTTTTGTTATACTTATTATTTTTTGGAAATAAAAGTCGGTTTATATTATTATTATTATTATTAAAACAATGCTTAAATCATTTCAGAAATATGACTTACACCACTTTGGTTTAACACCCTCATTTAATAATTAAACCTACAAAATTAATGTCTCGTGTGCTTTCTTAATATTAAAGTCTTTAAGGAACATCAAGCAAACTCGAGTGCGTTTTTAAACTGAAAAATATTTTAACTTTTTAAAGACTTCCCCCTTGGATATCTTACTACGCTTTATTAAAGTTCCGATTGATTAATATAAACATTTCGTTATATTACAACTGCTTTTCTTCAAAGTGAATCTAAATTCTAGAGGCATAATTTCCAATATTCAAATACAGTGAATGAGATTAACAAATTCAGTATTTTGTATTCGAAGGCAGATTTATCTCTGTAAACAGAGAACCGTCTTATTTTGAGCAAAGGGGATATAAAGGTTGGAAAATTTAAATAAATATTGAAAGATCTAGAGAGAAAAGCAGATTGGGAGATTTTTCGTCGTAGGATCTGAAACTATTCATATTTTTCGTGAGCTGACAAATATATTAGGATTTGGAAATACATCTTTTCTCACGAAGAATATTTGAGAACTGTAACGCATACACTTTTAAAACAATATTTAACTTTTTTAGAAGTTTTTTATTTATTAAACGCTTTTTTTTAGTTCAATGGTTTGAGTCAAATCTTTAGACGTTAATTTGACTGACTTTTCTTCAATGCAAATGAATGAAAATTTGCAGACATATGCATTTGCGGGAACAATACATGAATAGTCAATAACAATTTTTTTACGTTTATTAATAGTTTAAATAAAAACTCTCTTGTTATTTGCAATTAAAAAACTTGAAACTTTTACAGATTGTAGCTAATTATATAAACTATACATAATTTCACTTTTTTACGTTAATTGTTTACGTTATGCTTCAATAAACAATACAGTTTCCAATTTTTTACCGATTCCGACTACTTGCCATGTTTGTACATCATATTATGTTTTATACATATATTTTAATAAACATGGCGATATATTTTAATGTTTGAAAAGTGTAAGACTAAGAAGTAAAAAATAAAAAAATATAAAAACATTTTTTTAAGAAACGCTTTTTCTTAGTTACGAGTGACTAACATTAAAAATATTATAAAAACGCTGGACGGAAGGGCCGCCCGAGAACTTTATCGTACCGATCTATTATCGTTATCGTACTAGATACTGGCATTCTATAAAAATAGCAAAGTTACTAGTTATTTTGATATTTTAGAAACACCTTGTATACTTGAAAATATTTTATGGTTCTACGCATCATTAATTCCTGCATTTGAGAAAATGTTTGATGCCATATTTCGGGGACACACTATAGATGTATAGATTATTGCATAAATCAATAGAATATTATAGTCATACTTTCATTTCAAATTAGTTCATTTTTCTGAGAAATTAATAGTTTACAATATTTGCATTTCATTCTATTTCTATTACGCCAGTGAATGCGCGAGATTAAGAACAAGATATTACCTCCGAATTCTATCCTACTGCATGGATTTTAATGAAATTTTGGGAGTAGCCCAATCTTATGATTCAAAGTCTATCCTATATACTATTGCGCTTTTATCATGGGGGAGGTTCCCACCACTTCTCGGGGGTGGAACCTTTTTATTTTCGAATTACATGGAGAAAAAGGAAGATTTTTAAGAAAATTTAAAAATGCATTCTATAATTTGATCAGATTTTTTAGAAAAACCATTCATTTTAAACCCGTTCAACTTTCTGAAAATAGAAATAACACTATATCAAAAGGTATTGCAGAAGAAAAACAACGCCTTTAAATTCTGGTGGATAAGGGGTTAAATGTATATACTTTTCAGTTTTCCTTAAAGTACATTAGTCATATAATTTTTGCACCATATCTCGCTTAGTTTGAATGTAACCGGCATCTAATGGTGCTCGTTTTAAATGCTTTTTCAAAAATACAAAAGGCGTTGGTAGCATTATACACCTAAAACCTACCGTTCCTCTGTTATTTCAAGTTGAATACACCAATTTGAGCACGCACCAAAAAACAAACTCTTTTCCCCTACCATCTCTTTTTGTATTATAAATAGAACATTTTTACGAAGGAACGAATCTCTTTGTTATTTATAATCTAAAAAAATTTTTATATAGTGTTTTTAGTTCAATGCATAGTTTTTAAGGTATTCACAAAAAACCGTCCGAAAAGGTGGCATTTTTCAATGAAAACGGCCAATTTTCAACTACGCATAACTCAAAAAGTATTGAGTTTTCAAAAAAAGTATAGACCAGTTTTTGCTTAGAAATAGGTTCTTTAGCCACTTCCGTGCTTATTTTGACCAACAAATTTTCGACCCCCATGAAGGGGTGGGAACCACCCCAAGATAAAAGCGCCATACTATATAGGGTAGATTTTGTTTCTTGAGCTATTCCCTACTTACTGTGAAAATATCAAGTACATCGATGTAGTAGGATGGAATTCGGAGCCAATAATACCCTCATTGACTGCCCTATACCTACTAATTCTGTGCTATGATCGCGTGAGAAAGGACACACACAAGATTATAGCAAAATTTCTATTTACTGTAACTTTTCGAGTTTTTGAGCTGGAGCAACGAGTTTTATGTCATGGGAAAGGTAATTTTGAATTCTTTCAAAATATGTAAAAATATTCAGGACGTTTTTAAAAAATTAAGATTTTTTTTCATTTTTGGTTCAACCGGAAGACACATTTTGGGTAAAATTTATTGTGGTAATAGATAATAAAGTACCATATATGTCTGCAAAATTTCAAATTTTAGTTTCTATTACAAAGGAAGTTACGGGCACTGGAATATATTTTAATTGAAAATTTAAAACTCCCCTCCTGTGGGGAGTTAAGAAATCAGACGCATGTCATTCAATTTATCGATAGGATATCAAAAATATATCAAAAAATAAACAAATTCCTTGAAGCCATTTTTGAGAAAATGTAGTTCAAAATTATGTCAAATTTTGACCCCTTAAATATAGGGAACCCATAACTTATTCTGAAAAACGATAATATTCTTCTTATAGTCCCATCTTTAGGCTATATAACGGCTTTTTCGAATTAAACTTATCTTAAACAAGTTTTTAGATAGGTAAGGAAATGTGTCGGGTGGGCGGTCGGCCATGTTGTCCGCCATTTTGAATTTGGAAATGTCAAATTCCGTATTTCTATTTACCTATCGATGCGCTTATCTTGAGTTGAATTTCATTCATTTCGGTCAAAATGTGCAAAAATGGGCCCTAAATAACCTCCCTATTTCGGCCCCCCTTTGAGAGGTTTCTTTTAAAAGCTTAGTTTCTCGACAAAATTCTCTTAAACTTACTCATACCGAATTTCATCAAAATCGGTCCAGTAGTTTTTGCTGGGCGGTGGCGACATACGTACGTACGTACATATTTCCGACATGTTTTTTTATTTGCTTTTTAGACTCATGGGGACTCAAAACGTCGAAAGAAAGTGAAATCTGCCAAAAAAAAATTTTTTGCACGATCCTATAACTTTATCTATTATACTATACTACGTATACAGTACGATAAAGTAAAAAATCAACTAAAAAGCAAAAAATAAAAAAAAATAAACTCGAAGGATTATTCGAAAAAACTGTTAGACAGATTAAATATACAAAAATCTCACATATTCGTTAAAAAATTGAAAAAATCCAACACAATCGTTAAAGAAAAGCGTGGGGCGCGTCTTCATCGAATAAACGGTTTTCGCCCAAGCAATCGAGGCGTTCTTTGCAAAAACCCCAGTAGTCCTTTTTTTCCGGAAATGGACTTATGCCATCTATGGATTAAAGGACTAATTACCTACGTTCCTTGTTTAAGAAACTTCCATTAAAATCACAGTAGTCCAAAATATAAGCGACAAAATTATAGGCGATTCCGCATATGTCAAGCGCAATTCCCTTCAAAACCATAGTTGTTAATGACTATTGGTGTTTTTGCGGTAAACTTTATCGCTTGGTTGTCAGTAGGTTTTATAGGTTAAAGTTCCTTCGAATAGTTGTGTTGTGTGATTTTATAAGTAAACACCATTTTTCGTTCATTTTTTATTTAGGTTTATTACTATAAATATCGTTTTTTCCTATAAATTAATGAAAAATTCCTGCAAAAACCCCATATGTCAAATGAATAAATGTCCTTCATAAATAAACAAAAGGAAAAAATAAGGTTATTTATATTGTAAACTGTGTGTACACTCAACGAAAAAGGTACGTAATATCAATAAAAACGTTAATTCAGACAACAAACGCAATACTTAAAATTTGTCCAATTCTTGGTTTTATTGGGACAACAAAACGATGTTCATCAATTCATTATTTTCGTTCGTTGAGCCAATGTATTACGTTTATTGAATGGATGAACATTCATTATGTATACCATAATATCACTTTATTGGTATTGCGAACTCTGTTCACTGAGTCAACGAACACGATTTATTGATATTACGAATTCTGTTCACTGAGTCAACGAACACTATTTATTGAAACAACAACGTCGTTAATTGACCGACGAAGACTATTCGTTGTGTCAATAACAGTGTTATTTCTCCTAACGTATTTCGTTTATTTCTACAATTATTTCCGTTTATTGTTACAATTAATTCCGTTCATTCCTACTATGAACGGATTTTATATTAATAATTACTGAATGCACTAGCCCAATGTATGATATTAATTTATTAATAATAATTTTTTAAATCCCCCTTTTTTGTCCTTAACCTAAAGGACTTTACACTGTGTGATTTTTCATATGATTTCACTTATACATTGTACTGGAATAAGTGTTACACTCCCCCACCCCCTTATTAACTTATTTATTTTTAGCACAAAAGCAAAACGTTCGGACAGGTCGATTTTTAAAATAATCAAAGTATATTATAACATCAATGTTTCGAACTTTACACGATCCCTCTTCAGGTGACAGGCGCGGCGTAACTTTGATTTTTTTTAATGGGAAAGTACGTCATGTGACAGCTTATTTAAAAGCGTTTGAAATAGTGATTCCAAAAATGTATAACACTTTAATCCTTTTTGAGAGCACAGGTGCAAAATTTCAATCAAATTCTTTTTAAGCGCATTCATTTTTTTTGGAATTTTGAGAAAACTAATAAGTATTTTTGAAAAATTTAAACGCAGAATAAAATATTACATTATTACCGAGGTCAGAAAGTCCCTTAGAATAAACAAAAAGTTTCTGTTGAATGGTATGCCTATTTGAAATTAAAAATCATACTAAATTTTCTCGTTTTCACCCCTGTGACTTATTACAATAATCATTATAGAGGTTCTCAGGGACTTCAGACCCTCGATAATACTGTAATATTTTATTTTGCATTTAAATTTTCAAAAATAATAATTAGTTTTCTCAGGATTCGAAAAAAATGATTACATTTAAAAATAATTCGACTGAAATTTCACGATAATAGACACACAAAAACTTCCTTCTACTACGGACTACACTTGAAAACGAAATGCAATTATTATTCGGCACTTCGGTAAAAGCCGTTAACTTTCAAATGGTCAAGCAAAATATTTATTGTCTCAACAACTACGATTATTGTCACAATGAACGCATTGATTGTGGGAATTAAATGCAGTAGTAGATTGATTAATGCATTCGTTGTCACAACAATCAATTTACATCTATTCAATAATCATATATTACTCTATATTAACAACATTTGTACATTGTTTTAATGAAATCTCTACGTTGTCACGATAAACCAAGGTAATTGCTTGTCATCTACGAAATCAAGAACGTAAGTTGCTGCCAGAATTAACAGTATTTATTAAATATACGAAACTAAGTTATTGGCTGAATAAATTGAGTGTTATTGATTAAGGTACTCTAGTTATTCTCACAATTATTATTCAATCATTGTGACAATAACCAAATACATTCGTCAATGTCTAAAAGTTCGTTGAAACAACAAATTAAATTGTTGTGACAACGAAATACTATTCAATAATCACTGTTAATCAATATTACGAACTAAATTTTTTTGAATGTAATCATCAAAATAATAAATCACTAATTTGAAAATTTCCGTAAACTTAATACGGTTCAATTAAATAACTTTTTTTTAAATATCTCCAATGTTGTAAATAGTCACAACTGGGGTTTTTGCAAAGAACGCCTCAATCTTTTTGTCATCTCTGTGTCGGGTCGTGTTTCTGTCGCGTATGTCATTATTGATCTGATGACTGGTTTGTAAATTCTGCCTTTTATTTCTTTTCCGATATTTTTATTTCGCCATATTGTGTCATCCAGGCAACCTGCGGCTCTGTTTGCTCTATTCACTTGATCTTCCACTTCTGTTTCGAGACTTCCGTAGCTAGATTGTGTGATGCCTAGGTATTTAAACTCCATCACTTGTTCTATTATCTGACCTTCCAGCTCCAATTTACATCTTATTGGATCTGCTGTTAGAACGATGCATTTTGTCTTTTTTGGGGAAATTAACATGTTAAATATTCTGGCGGTTATGTTAAATTGGTGCAGCATACGTTGTAAATCATCTCCACTTTGAGAGATTAATATTGCAGCGTCTATATTCTATATCGTCAGTTTTTATGATGTTTATTGATAATGCATATTCTCCATACTCAACTACTATTTAGTTCATTAGCTTTTGGAGGTCTTGGAGTTTGTCCGCTATTATATTAGTATCGTCCGCATATCTATTCTTGTTAATTGGCGTTCCATTGGCCTTTATTTCAGCTGTTATTCCCTAATGAGCTTTTTTTATAGTTTCTTTGTATGTATTAAATAGTATTGGTCACCCTTGTAGCACTCTTTTTTTAATTTCGAACTCTTCTGAGAGTAAGTCATTTTATTCCCAATGTAAAAGTATTAAAAATATAAATTTTGTTAATGTAAATTTTACCTGTGTCAATGACCATTATCAGTCGAGACACGTATTTTGAAATAAAAAAATGTTGGTTACACAAATAGGCCTGGATCCCGCGTACCAAAAAAAATTAATTAATAGCAAGCTGAAAGTTTGTTAATAGCTTAAGAGTGTCTAGTCGGACAAACTTTGATGTACGGGAACACTGGAACAGGGGAAATTTTTATTGTGGAACAGTTTAAAAATTTGGAACGTCAGATTACGAAAACGTCCCATGTATGTAGTCGGAAAGAACATCCAATTAATTTGTTACCCTTTCATTAAACTCTCATGCAAACATCAGACTGCTATTACTAACCAACATGATTCTTGTCATTTGATATGTTCTCCGTGTTCCACTCATTAAAATGCCCAGTTGGTGATAAACACCAGACTGATTTTTGCATGAGAGTTTAATGAAATGGTAACAAATCAATTAGAAGTTCTGTCCAACAAAATGCATGGAACGTTTTCGTAGTTTGACGTTTCAAATTTTTAACCTGTTCCAGAATTAAAACTTCCCTGTTTCACTATTCCCATACATCAAAATTTGTCCGACTAGACACCGTTAAGCTATTAACAAATTTTCAGCTTGCTATTGATCAACTTTTTTTGGTACGCGGGATCCAGGTCTAAAACCTATTAAACAGGTGCATATATCGATATTAAAAAATATAAAATTTCAGCTTTAATAGAGTAGTAAAAATGAAAACAATCGTATCGAAAATACAATATTCGTATTTTGGAAAATCATTAATCATATGAACCAGGCATACAAAGTGACATGAAATTTTAGTATTGATAAATAAAAAATATTTTGATATACAGTGAATTTTTGTATTTATTCTAGAGGTAGTGTGTTTTTCAACCCTTTAATTAATTGCAGTGGTGTAAATACTCTAGAAGACGGCTACAATACTTTAACAATAATTATTATTGTTTTAAAATTTATATGATTTTGCAGCATTACAATAGAGTGTGTGTAAACGGTGTTTAAATATTGTAAATTGTATGTATTTTAAGAGATTTAAGGTGCTTTCAATTTTTTTGTCAAATATGAATCATCTATATATGTATGGATTTCAAATGGACACTTCCAACAAAACCTAGAAGATGCTCTTTCTTTAGTAGATAGTGACCCTCAGAGCACTTGGATCTATCTCAAAGACAAGGTAATCGAGACTGCAAAAGACTGTGAGGCAGCGGTTTCCACTGGCCGTAAGCCATGGATATCCGATAATACGTGGACTGTGATTCAACGCAGAAAAGAACATAAAACTAGATACGGAACAAACGATGAATACAGAGCGTTATCGAGAGAAATCAGAAAACAGTGCCACAAAGATAAAGCTGATTACATCTCTCAAATATGCAGAGAGATAGAGGAACATGGCTGTCGAAATGAACCAAACTTATTCCAGAAGATCAAACTCCTTACCAGAGAATTTAAACCTCAAACGTGGTCTGTAATAGATAAGGAAGGTAATTTAAAGACCGATACTGATGAAATATTGAAAACATGGCGAAACTACTGTGTCGACCTATATAAAAATAACGAGGTATCAGCAGAAAATCAGTGGCCTTCTGACTTCCCTAGAGAATCTACTATCTTACTCGCTGAAGTCAAAGATGCAATTAAATCACTAAAGAGAAATAAATCCCCAGGCATTGATTAAATACCATGTGAAATACTACAGTTACTAGGTGACAAAGGATTACATATCATCCATTCTATCTGTGTCGCTGTTTGGAATTCAGAATAATGGCCATCTTCTTGGTGTATCTTAATTTATATCCCACTACACAAAAAAAGAACTACTACCAGATGTGAAAACTACCGCACACTGTCACTAATAACACATGCTAGTAAAATATTGTTGCATATCATCAAAAACAGATTAAAAACGTATCTACATTACCAAATACCCCAGGAACAAGCGGGGTTTGTAAAGGGTAATGGTACGAGGGAACAAATCCAGAACCTGAGACAACTCATTGAAAAGTCTAAAGAATTTCAAGTACCTATGATTATATGCTTCTTTGACTACCAAAAGGCATTTGATTGTGTAAGCTGGATAAATCTGTGGTCAATTTTAATAGAAATAGGCGCACCAATGCACCTGGTGACATTTATTAAAAATCTGTACCAGTCTAATAGAGCGACAGTACGACTAGATCAGAAGTTTTCAAACCAATTCAAGACCTAGAGAGGTGTTAGACAAGGATGCGTGTTGTCACCTGACTTATTTAACATTTATGGTGAATATGTTATGAGGATGGTTTTAGAAGGATGGGCCGGTGGAGTAACAGTAGCTGGTAGGAAAATCTCCAATTTAAGATTTGCTGATGACACTACACTTATAGCAGCAAATGAGCAAGAAATGTTTGATCTTCTGCGAAGAGTTGAGGACGAAACCAATAGAGTTGGTCTGAAAATCAATAAAGCTAAGACAAAAAAAATGGTGGTCGACAGATTTGACATTATTCAATTGACTAACATATTACAGGAATACCAGATAGTAAACACCTTTGTCTATCTCGGGTCTAGTATAACTAACGATGGTAACTGTGAAGCAGAAGTTCGGAGACGTATTGGTATGGCAAAAAATGCGATGAGTCGCCTGTCTCTTAAAATATCAAGATGAGACTGGTGAATGCCCTTGTATTCTCAATATTTCTATACGGATCAGAGACTTGGACTCTTCGCGCATGCGAGCGCCAAAAAATTGATGCCTTTGAGATGTGGTGCTGGAGAAGAATGCTGCGCATACCTTGGACAGCTCATAGGAAAAACGTTTCCATTCTAAACCAACTCGATATTAAAAAAAGGCTGTCCACAATATGTCTGCAACGAATTCTGCAATTCTTTGGTCACGTGGTTCGCAGAGGTGACGAGAGTTTGGAGAGATTAATTGTTTCTGGAAACGTTCCGGGGAGAAGATCAAGAGGACGATCACCAACTAGATGGTCTGACCAAATAAAGCATTCAGCTGGAAACTCATTCTGCGAAGCTCTTAGAGCAGCTGAAGATAGAGACCAATGGAGAAACATTGTTAGGAATATTGGAAGAAATCACGATCCTCCGTAATGGGGAAACGATAGGAGAGAGTCAAATACTCGTGGCTCAGTGTAGTAGGCTCTTCAGATAATGGAAACACCAATAGCAATTATAGAATTTATTTAGAACACCGACACTAGGGTAGTTACCCCGGGAGAACGTTGAGTACTGATTGTGACTTGTACGAGATTTAGTTGAAGACTCTATTTGATATTACATATTGATCCTAGTGAGCGAAGTTAAAGGCACCTCTGGCCTGGTTGAAGTGATTCTTGAGAATGATTCTAAACTGTATTATCTCTTGTTGAAATCATAAATTGGGTCATAGCCCACATGCCAAAATTAAAAAAAGTTTTTATTTAGTCAGCTAAAATTATGCCCATTGCCAAAATATTGTTTATAAATTGCAACAATTAAACAAATGAAATATTCCGCACATGTTAAATATGAAAACAAATTGGTTCGTGTGTTGTACGGGGTGATAAAATTATACTGTTCAATATCGGATATGAATAATGAATGTTTGATATTGGACAACTAGTTACATCCCCTTCTAGCTTAAGGTTGGTATTTCGTTAGTCCTTAAACAGTTTCTCTAGGTATTTTTTCAGTGTTTTTATTTTACTTTGTCCATGGTAACTTTGTCATCAGAATCGGTTAGATTATCTTTTTATATCCATTTTAGTCCATCCATGAGCTCGTTAACATCATTTGGCTCTTTACCTTACCCTATTTTTGGAAGTGCTTGAACAGCTTCCTAATTTGTGTATCCAGATTTAGCCATACGGCTCACACTGCCTCTAAGGGGAGAATTGACTCATCCCAGATACCTACGGTATCAAAAGGATTGAGCTCTGGTGGGACTTTTTCTGTGTTATCGAGTATATCGATCGTTATTTAGTAGAAACGGAAATAAAAATCAAAATCGCAACAACCAATATATTTATCAACAATTAATTATTGAACATTATGTATAAATATTTTATATTATACATCTATATAACATCTAAATAATAACAGTAGTAGTGGGTGGTATAACAGTGAGAGAGGACCTAAGAGCCACTACAAATAAAAGAACCACTACTACTGGCCAAGGAAAAGATATATATTAGTAAACAATCAAAGTCCGTGTGAATAGCTGAAGTCTTAACCTAAGGTTAGTAATATAATAATCAAACTAATTGGACTGACAAGTGTCCAGAGCACTCAAATACCAGTATATGTGTAAGTATTACACTTAACACAGACACTGGGAGAATTAAAACATAAAAAAAACGAGTCAGGTCGTAGATTCTACGTAAATCAAATAATGCTCACTCAAGTAGTATTGAAAACCTCTCTTTAATATATTATATTTAATTATTATTATTACCCCTTTTTTATTTAATTTTAAACTGATTGAATTACTTATTATTTATACCTTATCTAGTTTATATTAACACATGTAATTTTTTTACATCCTAATATTATTAATAAAAAAACAAACCCCCCATTTATTCAAAACTATATACGTAATTTGCTTGATTGTGTGCACATAAGGAAGTCCCCAAAAGTAAATTAATCAAAGGTAAATAGTACTATGAAATGCAAGTAATATAGATAAAAATTAGCTTAGTTTTTACAATAACTGATCCAAATCAAGTCCAATAGGATGGGTGAGGTCCTCGTGGCTCCTATAAAGTCCAATGTAAGGCTGTTACTGTGTGGAAGAGCTCCTGTATCAAGTAGAGGTGGTAGATATTGGTATGTTTCTGTAGGTTAACAAAAAAAACTGGTTCTGGATATAGGGACGAACTCTACAAAACAAGATAACATTCAATAAAATACCAAAGTCTCAATCAAATTGCAACAGTATACATTTTTAACATCGGATCGACTCCGTATATTTTTACCAAACAAACAAACATCACCAAGGCACCCTGTCAGCTTGTGACAGACGCTGTCAATTTGCTGTAGCTGCGCGTTGGTTCGAATATTCTCGAAGGTACTAATTATTTTTATGTTAATTATAAAAACAGACAAAAACTCCTATATTACTCTATCGCAAAAAAAATGGTCAAAGAAGGTCAAATGATATGAAGGCATATTACTGAGATTTTTACCGTGTTTCTTCACAAAAACAAAATGAAGCCATAAAGACAAAAAACATGGTCAGAGAAGGTCAAATGATATGAAGGCATCGCACTGAGATTTTTACTGTGTTTCTTCACAACTGTGATCGATAGTTTAACGCTGTGTTCCACTGCGTCATGCCGTTCCTTGTATTCAGTTGCAGCAAATGCCTGGCAGCCCCCTGTAAAATGTTGGATGGTTTCTTGGGCTTGACATCCATATCGGCATCTGTCGTTTTGAACCTGAGAGTCTTTGATGATATATTTCAGGTAATTTCTGGTTGGTATAACCTGATCCTGAATGGCCAGTAATGAACCCTCCGTTTCAGGGAACATATTTCCTGATGTCAGCCAATAGTTCGACGCTGTATTGTCGACGTAGTCTTGGCTGACCTCATTGGGATGTCGCCCGTGCAGAGATTTACCCATCCGGGCGCGCATTTTTCGTCTTTAGTGAGGTGGTTTATGCGCATTTCTGGTTCCCTCAGTTTGATCGGTGTTGTGTCATCTACTGCGCAAATAGCGTGATATAGAGTAGATGTCTCAGCTTACATCTGAAAATAAGTTCTTAAATTAGCAATTTCTTTATCTAATTGCTCACCTATATCCATAAGTCCTCTTCCTCCTAGATTCCGTGGTAATGTCGTTCTTTCTACTGCACTTTTAGGATGGTGTTTTTGTGCCTTTGTGAGGTGTGTTCGTACTTTTCGCTGAAGATTTTCTATATCTGTTTTTGTCCACTTAACAATAACAAATGAATAGCTAAGCGCGAAACAAGCGTAGGTGTTTAGCGCTTTAAAAAAAAATTTACTGTTAGGCTGTGAACGAAGCAGCTGTTTTATCCTTCGTATAAACTCAGTAGTTATCTCAGTTTTCATTTGCTTATGGTAAATTTTCCGCGCCTGCTTTACTCCAAGATATTTGTTTATATCTTTTTCGCCCATGGCCTCGATATTCTGGCCATTTTGCCTATCGAATCCACCGGGCTGTATCTTTCCTCTGACTATATTTAAAACGCGGCACTTGTCTAGTCCAAAGTGCATATTAATATCATTAGAGAATGTTTCTACTGTTTTTAGCATCTGTTCTAGATTGTCTTAAGAAGAAGCCATTAATTTCAAATCATCCATATACAACAGATGGTTAAGCTTCGCTACTACAGTATTGTTGTTTTTAATGCTAAAACCTGAGTCAGTGGAGTTTAATAGCTGTGATAGGGGGTTCATAGCCAAACAGAACCACAATGGACTCAGCGAGTCTCCTTGAAACAGGCCCCGGTTGATTGCGATATTTTCCATTTCGATATTGTTTTTACCAGGTATTTGGAGGTGAATTTTAGTCTTCCAACTTGTCATTATATGCCTTAAAAAAGTCACTATGTTATCATCGACTTTGTATATTCTTAATATATCTATAAGCCATTCATACCGCACTGAATCAAAGGCCTTTTTGTAGTCAATAAAGGCAGTAAAAAGGTTCCTTTTTTGGTGAGTGCCTGGTTAGAAATGACTGAGTCGATGATAAGTTGTTCTTTACAACCCATAGAACCCTTAGCGCATCCTTTCTGTTGAGGCTGTATGATATTGTTTAGAGCACAGTGTTGGTAGTTACGCTGGGTTATACAGGATGTGACCAATTTATACAAAGTTGGAAGACAAGTAATTGGGCGGTACTTGGCTGGATCTTGGGTGTTATTTTGATCCTTCGGTATCAAATAAGTGGCGCCCTGAGTTAGAAATGATGGTATTTCCTGCGGGTTAGAAATAACATGATCAATTAATGTTGATAAGCACTCATGAATACTCCAAAACTTCTTAAGCCAGAAGTTCTGAACTCCGTCTGGTCCAGGAGATTTCCAGCTATGAAGCTCCTTGATGATATTTGAGACCTCCTCAGTAGTGAATGGTTCGTAGTTAGCTGTGACGTAGTGGTGACAGTTGTGCGCCGTATCTTCTATCCAGTCAGCATTGTTGTTAAGAGCAGCTGGTGTGGAAAGTTGATTTCCCCAAAACTCATGGATCTCTTCTTGGCTTGAGAAAGACTTGTCGACACTTTCTACGGTGGAGTTGCGTTCTCGGTAGAACGCCTTCTCAGAGTTCTCAAAAAGTGCATTGTCACATTTTCGGTTGTTACTAACTTTATACCTTCTTAATCGTCCTGAATAGACGGAGAGTTTTTGTTTTAATGTATCCAGACACTGTTGGGCTGTGTTATTTTCTGGATCGTATCTCGAGTGTCTTGTAGTGCTCCGCATTATTTCTTCAGCTCTCTTAATGCCTATTCTACTTTTTACACCTCTTATATATTCTGTGATTTGACCAGTATCCCTACGCAGTAATTCAATTTTTCCGAGAAGTATTTTTCCCAGGGTGCAATTCTGTTACCAGTCCTTCCGTTATTAGTAACCCGTCGTGTTCTGATCTTGACGCCCATTACATTAGCAATTGCTGCTGCTGCACAGTAGATAAGCATATGCAGATATTCCAATGTGTGAGCTTCTACGACATAATTGGGTAGGACTTCAGTGTTCACAATTATTTGTAACAGCGCACTTATAGTCTCTTAGAAGAGTTTATTCGTGGTAGCGGTGGTCTGCTAAGTGGATTTGTTCCATTAAACTCCTGTACGGCACGAGCCATTTCGTTTGCTATACAATCGCGCAACTCGTTGTTTTCCTGCTGTGTATTGTCAGGTTGAGTTTCTGGTATGGGAATCTGCTCATCAAGGATTTCATTAGGGACTTAATCTAAAACTAGATCTTGGTTATTAATTTCCCGTTCGACTTCGCTTTTGATCGTATTGCGTCTAGTTTCTGGGATAAGGTTGTTTCTTATGATTACCCGGTATTGATCTGATACTCTTTGCTCCGATACTTGAATATCTGGGTACTCCCTGCAAAATTCGGCATATAGCTGTTGTCTGTAACCGATCGTTTCTTGACCGGGGTTTGTCACCTTATAATAGAAGCGCAAAATGCTTTCGTTAATGGACACAGTCCATTTCATGCGCTGCCTCGGTCGTCCTGCTTGAGTGAGCGCCGGCTGATGTTCCAGCGCAGCACCTTCAGCGAGTGGAGCTCTTGCTGTTTGGCTCGCTTGTGTTTGTTGTTGTTGTTGGGCTGTAGCTGATTGTATGACAGGGGCCTGCCTCCTTAACACCCTGCCACCGACGTCCCGCATGCTGTGTGTAATTTGTGTATGCGCAATTTGTGTATTATTATTATCAATATTATTTGTGAGATAAATTTTTGAGTGCTTTTAAATATCTAGATTGATAGAGTAATTTACAAAAATACACTTAAACATCCATCAAACAATTAATATTATTCTGATAAAGAAACTAAGACGTCCAAACTTCGGCAAATCAAAAAATTTCCGAGTATACGAAAAATAAAAGTCCAATAAAAGGCTAAAAGTTCAGTATTTGTTTGCATCTCCCTTCACAATAGTTTGTCTCAAGCGAATTGCTTGATTTACAAATGGAATAACTTTGCCAACAACTTTTACAAAGGACCGTTTTAACCCTGGGGCTATTATTCAAAGAGTTGTTAATATTACAGAATCCTACACCGCTAGAATTTTATCTGTGGAGAGACGCAGGTAAAATAATAATTCAGAAGTTAAAATGAATATCGTAAAAGAATTACGGGCCGTATAAAATTGAAAAATGAGACAATTGAGACAAATCAAAATCAAAATTTTTTTACTAAGTATCACTTAAATAAAGAACGCAACAATTTATTTATATGGACAAGTTGACATATTTTGATTGCTTTTTGGGACTCAAACAATTCAGAACTGTCTCTGTTCCCAGAAAAGAAAATACTTCGGCTTCATCGATTACCAGATAGCTTTTAATAGGGAACAGCATGAAAAATTGTTGAACGAACTGAAATACAAGCTTCCACTAAGAAGGCTATATAACTGAATGTTGGTAAAATCGTAAGAAACCTGATATAGTATACTATGGTAGGAAGAAGAGACAAAAAACCTAACAAACTCGCAAATACGTTTATTCTTATAGATCATCAGATATTTTGTTTCTTTAATGTTTAGTAAAAGTCCAGATCTCTAACTTACTTCTGTGATTCTATTCATCAACTTCTGGAGAGCTTCAGAACTGTCAACGAATACTACCTTGTCCTCTGCGTATCTTATGCTATTAATACACTCTCCTCTAATTCCGAATTCAACGTCATCCACTACTTCTTGAAAGATTACACTGCTGTTTCTCAAAGTAATGTGGAACAGAGGTGGTGATAGTATACATCTCTGTCGGACCCCACGTTTAATTTTGATATCGTCGGATTCTCCTGCCTCTGTCTGGATAGACGATGTTTGACTCCAGTAAAGATTCCTATCAATTCTCAGATCACAGGTGTTTATTCCAATATTGGTTTCTATATCAACTTGTCGTGCTTTAGTGTATCGAAAGATTTATTTACGTCTCTACATCGTTAAAATAGCACTTGCATACTAAAGAGAGCCTCCCTACTACCCACTGTATTCTGAAAACCAAAGTGTGTATGACTGATTTTTTTTCGCACATTCTATAATATTCTTTGATGTATAATTTTTAGAAATAATTTTCTGGTATATCCCATAACACTTGGGAAACTTTGTACATTATAATAGAAGAAGTAGTATCAAAAGATATTTTACCAGGACAACATTTTTGACTTTACTTTCCTTTTCTTTGCATCATATTTTAAAGTATAAATCTGTGAAGATTTTTGATATAAAAATTGTTTGTAAAATAATTTGACTCCAACAATTTTGTTTAACCTGATATTGATAAAATAATAAATGGTATGAAAAACCTCATAAACATGTACATCACAAACCATACATACTTATAGACGTTTCACGACCATGTTAATCTTTCGGATCGAATTAACGCCATCTCTTGATTGGAATGGGAACTAAATTGACAAATTTTAGTTACGTGACAATTTCAAATTATAAATTTTGCGGGATTTTTGATGAAATTTCGCAGGAAATTAAAACAACAGAAAGACAATTCAATGTTTTATTCCATATTTTACTGAAAACTTCAAATATTCCAATTTGTTTTCAAAATGCTAAACACTACTGCTATGTGTCACGTGAAAGCACTGATGTGTATCGAGTTGAATGAAAATTTTTGAAAAAATCTTGTACATAGGATGATTGTTTAGATAAATATTACCTTATAATCTTTTACAAACTTCCAAAAATATATAGGTCCGAAATGTTGATGACACACTTGTCTATTGGAATAAACTGTTTTAGGATCTATTATATTGTTTTTTTAATGTGGAGAAACACAACACGGGATGATCAAAGTAAACTAAAAATTCTACTCATAAAAATGGAGAGGAGGTTAATACACTTATTAAAATTGTGATTAAATCTAATTAAAAACGTAACACCACTATAATAAAATAATTAAGCCACAAACTGTAAAATAAGTAAATAACAAATTAATTTAATTGTCAACTGTCAGTTATTAAATATGACAAGAGAATTGACTGACAGCGACATCTCTGGATTGGAATGGTAACTAATTTGCTGTCTTGACCTTGACAATTTACGTGAAACGTCTATGAGTATGTATGGTTTGTGATGTACATATTCTTTTTCTCATGATCATCTTTCAGTGCGTCACAGTTTTTCGATTTCTCTCTAACGCATTAAATTGTATGTGACAGAAAAAAAGGCACGTCTGGGAATACTTCGGTAATTATTCTAGTTCGGTGATTATTCTAGTTGTCGATAGATGGCGCCATAATCAAAAAAGAATTATTTATTAAATAAAATAATAATATTATCAATATAATCTGTACAATTTATAAGACTATACAAATGAAAGAAAATACCATTTTATAAATGCAATAGACACAATTGATTTGGTTTTATTCCAAATTGAAAATAAAATTTGACAACTGTCAGATTTAACTAAAATGTCACGTTAGAATAAATGTCATAAATATGTATTATCACGGACTTACCTTTTTTTCTATAATTTGTGACGCACTGAAAAATGTTCATGAAAAGGAGAATACTAACAATTTAAAAACAATAACTATTTAATATCCAACATTACTACGATATAGCCACCATATCTGTAAACTATAAACTCCTATTCAGTTATTCAGTCGGTGCTTTTACTGCTCGCAATCGAATGAGTTTATATGCTTTCGAATATCTTTTCAGTGTCAGTCGTCCGTTAGCATAACAATGGATTAAAAATATAAAACTAACGATAAAGCTTTATTATTCGTTTATAAAATAGGTTTTATGGTATATTTTGAGCTATAATTCGGAGGATGATTCCTGAATAAACTGAAAATGTAGAGGTCGGTTAGATTATTTCCAAAAATTGGAAGATCCGCAAAACTGAAATAAAACTGGTACTGGGAATACATCTAGCGGCACTGTCTCGAAAAAATATTTTAAAACATAAAATGTTAGTAGTATTTGCGCTATATAACCCGCACGTATTCATAGTAAGTTTGGAATTAGTTTCCAAGGCGCAGGCGTCAACGTAAACTTATCCTGGACATGTTCAGGATTTTTCGCTTCACGAACAATTTTCGGATTCGTAATGTAACGACGGGTTGCTTACATTAAGGTTAGAGTAGGAAGCCTTTTTTGTCCCTTTCTTATTTCGAAATCAATGTCAACAAAAAATGCAAATGCAACAAATTTGTATGTCCATAAAGACAAAAAGAAATAGAATAAGAAATAAGAATAAGAAAAAGAATAAGAATAACAGCAATGCGCAAAGGTTTAACCATAGATAACGAATACTACTAAAGGTTTAACTTTCTATTCAATGCCTTTCTTAGAAGTTAGAAATTTGATTAGCGTCTTTATTATTTCGACAATATAACTTGGTATTTCCACGCCGAAATCCGGCTTAAATTTTTGTAGAGAGTAAAAGATTTTTGAGTTACTTGGAAATTGCAGTTTGTTATTTATATTTAAAATTTACCTTTAACTTCCTAGGGGTTAAACATTATCTGAAGGCATGAAACAAAAAAGATGAAGAACTTCTGTTGGAGTGTAAGTAAAGAGAGTGATAAACTCCAACAGAAGAAAGGAATGTAGAGACTCGTGGAACAAGTCTCTATATTCCTTACTTCTGTTGGAGTTTATCACTCTCTTTACTTACACTCCAACAGAAGTTCTTCATCTTTTTTGTTTCACTGGCTCCCAACGTGGGACGCCAGTGAAAAAAAAAGGAAGTTCTGTTGGAGTGAAAGTAAAAAGAGTAATAAACTTCAACAGAAGTAAGAAAAAGAAACTAACTAGATGGGAACTATTGGAACAAAAATGAAGAGATGGGGTGGTAAGGGCTTGGGGGGCAGTGAAACAAATTAAAGATGAACTTCTGTTGGAGTGTAAGTAAAGAGAGTAATAAACTCAAACAGAAGTAAGAAAAAGAAAATAAACTAAATATAGACGTAATGGAACAAGAAGTGAAACAAGAAAGAGGAACTTCTGTTGGAGTGGAAGTAAAGAGAAGATAAACTCCAACAGAATTAAGGAAAATGAAAAGAACTAGTGGATGCTAATAGAACAAGAAATTAAAGAGAGTAAGGTGGCTTCTACGTTGAAGCCGAAGTAGGAAAATACTACTTGTGCAGTAGTATTATGTAGGGGGAAAATATGATAGTAAGATGATAAAGTTGAAGAAAGGGGGATTAAAAGGGATAGAAGTAGAAGTATGAATAGACAGAGGCAAACTGAATGGAATTGGCTAGCAAGAGATGCAAGAGAACAACTTGACACTCAAGGATGGATACGGCTCGTTTGCATGCCTGTCGAAGAACAGTAGCTCAAAGTAGATGCTGATGACTAGGAAAGGTATATACTAAGATAATAATAATGTACTGAAAATGTATAAAGATTAATAAGTGTTAAAGAAGAACCAATTAAATAAAACTAACAAACGTGGGCGCCAAGAAAATGATCTTCGATCACTCTCCCAGGTATCTTACACTGCTGCAAATATTAAATATATTAAATATATAAGTAAATGTAAAAATAAAGGGAATAAGAATAAATGATGTACAAAATAAATTAACATTTATTAAAAATAACTACTAGATATTTGACAATCTCTGAGTTACACAGAGTGTATATCATGTGACTCTAAAATGACAAAAGTTTTCGTTAAACATGATATATCATATAACAACAGTCCTGTTATATGTATGTACAAAAAGATATACCTCTTACTTATACATAGGGTACTACTAAATTGAAACCGACAAATATGGAAAATATATAAATAAATAGGCACAAGCCTGACTAAGAGAAAATACAATGATGAATTAAGCAAAATTAATTAATAAAAGTTATAGAAATGAAGCTAAGATAAATACCGAAACGATGACCTATATTAACCAAACAAATGGAATAAAGCGAATAAATAATAAAATATTTGGAAACAAGCAAGTAATATTACAAAATAAATATCAAACCAATAATAAAATATAAAACCCTAATTTTCTAGGCCTGATTACCTTGTGCACACAAGTAACTTACCATAGTTACAATAGTTTGGGAACCAAATATTAATATACAAATATGTCATATAAAAAAACAAAGGTAAACTAAATCTGAAAAAAAAAATAATAACATAGTGCATTAAACCAAATGTCTGAAATGTAAAAATCAATAGTTACTTAAAGCACAGCACTAAATGTTCCCAAAACAAACCCAAACGACTCCTAAAGAGGTTGCGGTTGCATCCTCGAAAATGAGCATCAGGATGGTGCGACCCCATGCCTCCTGTAGGCCCAGGTGCCAAGACGAAAATTGAGCTGGAACGCCCCCATAGCTTGCTCCCAAATAGACACACTCCCATGATTGACTTGGCTGTGGCTGTCTCAGGGCTTCTCAAGATGTTTTAGGGGCTACGACTTTGTATATTTCTTCCAAATGGCTAAAAACATATCCTTCGTTTTATTTCTCATATAAACCGGTGAGCAAAAAGTAAAGATAAGGAGAAATAAGTAGATGAGAAAAACCTTTTTAGAAGAAATATGTAATACAGAAAAAGCAACCATTAAATGGAGCAAAAACTAATCTCAAGTAACCTTGAACTATTTTGGGTGTGAAGATATGAACAAATAATGACATTGAATTTGAAATTTGAATATGATTTATCTGAGGGAATATATTTGTAAAAATATATTGAATTTATAACAATATTGGATGTTCACTAAATTTAAAACCTATAGAGAAATGATAAGTATTTCCAATATTAATTGAGAATTGCATATATTTGGTTATGTCTAACCAAAAAATATATTAATATGTAATTTTCCTTGAATGAATTCAATAAACATGTAATAATCTACTAGGTCTGGATCCCGCGTATGAAAAAAAAAGTTAATTAATAGCAAGCTGAAAATTTGTTAACAGCGTAAGGGTGTCTAGTCGGATAAACTTTGATATATGGGAACACTGGAACAGGGGCAGTTTTAATTATGGAACAGGTTAAAAATTTGGAACGGTCAGACCACGAAAACGGCACATGTATTTTGTCCGACAGAACAGACATAAACTCTTCGAACAGAGATTAAACTCTCATGCAAAAATCAGACTGCTATTTATCACCAAATGCGAGTTTTAATGAGTGGAACATGTAGAATATGTCAAATGACAGGAATTATGACAGGTGATAAATAGTAGTCTGACTTTTGCATGAGAGTTTAATCTCTGTTCGGAGAGTTTAAGTCTGTTCTGTCGGACAAAATAAATGTGCCGTTTTCGTGGTGTGACTGTTCCAATTTTTTAACCTGTTCCACAAATAAAACTGCCCCTGTTCCAGTATTCCCATATATCAAAGTTTATCCGACTAGACACCCTTAAGCTATTAACAAATTTTCAGCTTGCTATTAATCAACTTTTTTTTCATACGCGGGATCCAGACCTATATATAAAATCCAAATAATGAGCTGACTAAGAAATTTAACAATGAACCTAATATATCAAGCGTTCCATCACAGAAAAAACATAAAAAAATTATTATGAAAAAATAAATATTTTACCGGGTGATTCTTATCCAGATTCCATTTGTGTTTTACACTTCTCTCCTTTCTCCAAAACAACAATTGGTAATAACTACTTTTCACTTTAAAATTAAACTGGAGATGTTAAATATAAATAATTTAGTTGAAATTATCAACCTGCCATTTTGTCGAGACAGCCAACAGCCAAGTGGCGAACGAGATGCGTTTCTCCGCCAAGGTAAACCTCAAATTCTCTCAGAACACGAAATAATTCTCGATAGGTGGGGTATATAGTACGTTCCATCACCGAGGTATGACGTCACGTAAGTAGTCCTTTATGATAAAATTAGAGAATTTAAATGAGATTAAGGGAAAATAATTATAAAAATAATCAAAGAGCTAATTTCGTAACATGAACCGTTACAGGCAGAAATAATTTAGTAAAGCAAACATTTCCCTCCGGTCACTTGGCCATTGAAATCCGATATGTGAGGTTTTCTCCAAAAAAAAAATCCAACCACGTGGGAAGAGTCCTGTGTTGCCCTGGGTAACATCTAGGCATATCTAGAACATCACTTGCAATTTATATAAATATGTAACATAACGCCATCTTTTACATTTAAAGGGTTTTTACCCAACACATTTTGGTGGCTCAGGCATGCTATTTTTTTGGCCTTTAGAACACTGATGATGGATGTCTTATTCCGAAAACGTTTTGTCTTGTGACCCTTATTTAGGGTATTTTAAAATATACATATTACAAAAAATCTAGTATTTTTGTGATTTATGGTATACAGCCAGCTAGAGGAAGTTAATTTTCCTCGTGGATTTTATTATATATTATATTACTTAATTTCCTTAATTTACCCAGAATTAAAACTTTTAACCGAAGGAACGTTTTCATACAACTTATTACTATTTTAGTTGCTTTATTATGCTTGTTTAACATTATATGAGCCTCAAGCATCACGGGCAACTCAAAATAGTTAACAACAACCATCTCGCTAGCTCTGTAATGCTTCTCCAACCACTTTATGATACTCCAGCGTGTAAGAATTTAAAATAGTTAACAATAAATTATATAATTTTACAGTTGATATGAGATGGTATTTACAAACCGTCTTGAAGCCTAGTCTTTCGAGAGTACACGTACTCCCTGATATACACATGAAACACCAACTTTCATTATGAGATGAGTTTATTCATATTGCGGATATTAAACTGCAGTGTATACTGAACTGTGGCCAATACCTTCTGGCTTTAAATTGATTTTACCCAGAGGGGTATATGAAATACGTTTTCGTATAATCCTAAGCTCGCGATCCATAATTTAGAAGGTTTAGGAGACTACAGAGTATAATGTTGCACTTTTGATATTAACAGAATAAAGTAACTATTTTAATGCAAATAAGACAGTGCTTTGTATTCGGAAGCACAGTTCTGTTTAGAAAGTTTGTCATTAATGGTCAAAATACTAATACTAACTAATGTTTATGTCGTTATTTGGTCATGTGTAAAATGCAAATGTTTTCAATGTAGGACTGGATCCCGCGTATGAAAAAAAAGTTGATTAATAGCACGCTGAAAATTTGTTAATAGTTTAAAGTTGTCTAGTCGGATAAACTTTGATATATGGGAATACTGGAACAGGGGCAGTTTTAATTGTGGAACAGGTTAAAAATTTGGAACGGTCACACCACGAAAACGGCACATTTATTTTTTCCGACAGAACAGACTTAAACTCTTCGAACAGAGATTAAACTCTCATGCACAAATCAGACTGCTATTTACCACCAAATGGGCGTTTTAATGAGTGGAACATGTAGAATATGTCAAATGACAGGAATTATGACAGGTGATAAATAGCAGTCTGATTTTAGCTTGAGAGTTTAATCTCTGTTCGAAGAGTTTAAGTCTGTTCTGTCGGACAAAATAAATGTGCCGTTTGTACAATTTTTAACCTGTTCCACAATTAAAACTGCCCCTGTTCCAGTGTTTCCATATATCAAAGTTTATCCGACTAGACACCCTTAAGGTATTAACAAATTTTCAGCTTGCTATTAATCAACTTTTTTTTCATACGCGGGATCCAGACCTAATAGGTTAACTAGTTTTGATGGGAAATAAGTCACAGTTTTACTAAAAAAAATATTTTATTAACGTTTCGACGCCCAAATCGGGTGTCGTTGTCAAAATACAAAAAATATTAATGAATTAAACAAAACTGTTGTTGCTTAGTAACAAAAATTCTTCTAATAATTTATTTAATCTGACTCATTTATATCGGCAATTCAGACATATAATATTATATACTTTAAAGTAGAAGACTTTAAAAAGATATTGCTAATATTTATGAGTTGCGTTCCTGGGACGACTTTATTGAAAGATAGTTCATTTGATTACATGAAATCAACCCCAACTAAAGAATATCCGTCACAAAAAATCATAACATGTGATCTGTCTTTAAAAAGACATCCACATGCAATGGTGACAGTAAAATTCTCGCGCTAGAGATTCCATACACCTTTCGCTTAAGACAAATTACACTTTTTACCATAAGGCTTAATTTGACAAATATTGCCCATGTCAGATCTATTCACCTCTGTATTTCATGTTTTATTGTCATTTTTCCTTCTTCTTCTTTTTGTATAGACATGAGTCTGTCTGTTTCTTTAATGTGCTTCTAGTAAGTTGTCGTTTCATCTTTTTCGTGGTCTTCCCACTGGTCGTCTTCCTACTGATTATCCTATTTGTTGTCATCAGGCTTATGTGGTCATTCCATTCAATTCTTCTGTTTCTTACCCAGTTATTAATGTTATCCACCTTGCATCTCCGTCGTATATCTGTACTTCTAGCTCTGTCCAATAGAGTCTTACCATCGATTATTCGAAGGGTTTTCATCTCCGCTGTTTCGAGCAATTTTTTTGTCCTCTCTGTGTCGGGTCGTGTTTCTGCCGTGTATGTCATTATTGATCTAAGGACTGTTTTGTAAATTCTGCCTTTAATTTCTTTTCCGATATTTTTATTTCTCCATATTGTGTTATTCAGGCAACCTGCGGCTTTGCTTGCTCTATTCACTTGATCTTCCAATTCTGTTTCGAGCCTTCCGTAGCTAGATAGTGTGATGAATAGGTATTTAAACTCCATCACTTGTTCTATTATCTGACCTTTCAGATCCAGTTTACATCTTATTGGACCTGCTTTTATAACCATGCATTTTGTCTTTTTTGGGGAAATTAACATGTTAAATTTTCTGGCGGGTATGATAAATTGGTGCAGCATACATTGTAAATCACCTTCACTTTGAGAGATTATAGTATTACATTGTCTGCATAGGAGATTATTTTAAGTTGTTTTTCTCCCATTTGCTGTCCTATGTTGTGTTTTTGTTTTTCTCCCGTTTGGTATGTTTTAATTTGTCCCTGCTTATTTGGATCTCGTATCTCAGATATTTCTAACTGTTTCTTTGTTGTACGGTATTATTATCAATAGTCGTATTGGCTTAACTTTTGCTAAAATGCTTTACTTTTTGTGTATAGACGAAAAAGCCAAGATTGGCCGTTTTTTGACTTTAATTTGTTAATAACTAATTAAGTTTTAAAAAAAATCGCTAAAGGAAACATACAGGTTCTTGTTGTAGAGTTCCATATTACTCCAAACATCTGTCGGTTGCCTGTTGGGGCCAATGTTACAAACAGGGTATAATCGGTTTTGTAGATATTGTGATCGAGTACTATGTTAAGCTGTGTAACGAATATGTTACGTATATCGACGCAGCATCATTACAGATTCAGTTTTAATAAATATAACAGACTGGGATTAATGCCTATAAGCCGCTAAAATTTAGTACTTCTTCTATTTTGCTCCCTCATCCGGATTAACATTTAAATGACAATCGTCACAATTCCGTTTTTGCTCATTTTATAAGGCAAACATTTGCCTCGAAAAACGACAAAGATAATGACTTGGTTGCGAAGCGAAAGTACACAGCCATGATTGCTACAATAAATCGTAATGAAGCTGTGACAACATGTAAACAACTGAAATTTGCGTATGAAAATTTGATTGTTTTTCCGAGTTATTGGGGTTTGCTGAATATATAAAAATGTGGGATAGGACGCCACGGGCTGAAATATTTTCGCTGGGATTATTGAATCGCTGTTGACAGATATGTCTTGTTTTTGTGGCGGCGTTCTGTTGAAATTGAGCTACTTACTATCTGATGGAATAACTTTAGATTTATTTTCTCCCTTATCGGAAGGAATAATTTTATAACTTTAACAGGTGGAGACAATAAAAAATATATATGTCAAAATATATATAAATTACTGACTAATTAACTAATAAACGTATTTTAAATTAAAATTTTGGTTAATTCCAAATAAAACCAGTAAATTAAACTGATAAATTTAGGCATTCGTACATACGAGGAATCAGAATGAGTTAAGTATTATTTTTATACGGCATTAGCCACAGTTTGGTTGGAATGGCAATTATTATATTATAAACCCTTAACTGCAACGACAGAAAAAAATTCTGACATAAAGAAACTTTATTTATATTTAAGAAAGATCGACTTGGCATATTGCCTAAGAAATATATCTTTGTATGTAATATATAATTTTCTAAAATATTTCAAATAAATTTTACTATAGCCAAAGAAATATATCTTAAACTTGATTGAACTATCACTTTCTTGCAAACTTCAAACCCATTTATCAGAAAGAAATTACACTTGATGTTAATTGATTTTATTAGTCATAAGAATATATTTTCTTGACATTACAAAACTATTATTTTGAGCAATAATATTTCTTAGTAGGAGATATTATTATTTTACTATTAATATAATTAATGTATTTAATGTTAAGAAATATATTTCGCAGGTATAATCGTTTATTTAGAATTAAGTTAATATTTCTTGAAAATAAAGTGATATTACATACGGCGAAATAAATCATTGTGTTAAGGCAATATCATTATTTATTAACCCGGGAGTAGTCGCGCTCACTTCTGTAACGTCGATAGTCGCGTGTGAGATTCTATCTCAAAATACGAATTTAAAACAGATTTTTATTTTGTACTATTTTTATCTACTTTTTATATTGAAAATATATATTTCTAACAATTTTATTAAAAAAACCTGTGTTAACGGCCCCCTGTCAACATCGGCCACCTGTCCTAACGGCCAGTTTAAAAATTTCCCAAACCAATTATATGTAGACTACAAAAACTGGCAATACCGTCCACCTTTCTATATCGGCCAATAGTTCTTTGATTTTTAGTGGCCGTTACTGACAAATTTTACTGTACAGTAAAACCTGTGTTAACGGCCACCTGCCAACATCGGCCACCTGTCCTAACGTCCAGTTTAAAAATTTCCCAAACCAATTAATGTAGACTACAAAAACTGGCAATAGCGGCCACCTTTCTATATCGGCCAATAGTTCTTTCATTTTTAGTGGCCGTTACTGACAGGTTTTTTGGATTACGAAAAAGGATGAAATGTGAGATTTTATCTAACGGCGCGACTACTCGCGGGTTAAAGCTAATTGGCTCTCCCCAAAGCCATAAGTTCCACAAAAAGAAGCGAAATTTTTTCAAAATTGCAAAATTTTTCATCAAGTTATCGCGAAAAAGATAAAAATTGAGATTATATCTCACCGCGCGACTACTCGCGGGTTAATAAAAACAAGATATAAAACGTCATTATTACATACAAATTTTTTTTCCACTTTTAAACCACTGGCTTCTACACAACAATAAAAGGATGGAAAGACAAATCCAACTTCCTCAATTTTTCCTTCTTTTGTTAATAGCACTTTGTATATCAGCAATTCACTGAAACAAAATCGTTATGTAGAAATAGTAAACTTATTTTAATATTTTTTTTTAAATATAGATATTTTTTTTGACAAATTTAGGAAATACAAAAAAAAACAAATACACGGTTCCACATAAAAACTATTAATACTAATAATAATATCAATCATATTTAGTTCAAACATGCCATTATTTATCCTACACATCTTTGTTTATTTTTTCTTTTTGTTAATGAAATATTAATTAACTGTCGAAACCCAAAAGACTCCATCTTTAAACAAATAAATAGTCCTGTCGCCAGGAGGGTACAACGGCCTCCTGTATTCAGATGGACTTACCCAAGTTTTTACTATGTATTTTGGCCCGTAGAACACGAATTTTTTGGGTAACAGTTGATCCGAATGTCGATAAGTTTGTTATAAACAAAGAAGTTGAGGAATTACATAACAGCGATTTCTCGCAAAACAAAACATGTTTTTGTATTTTTTGGGCCATTCTAACCAAAAAATGTTCCTACAAGTTTTTTCGTAGGATGCATAGTTTTCGAGATAAACGCGGTTGAACTTTCAAAAAATCGAAAAATTGCAATTTTTGAACCCGAATAACTTTTGATTAAAAAATATAATAGCAATTCTGCTTACCGCATTTGAAAGTTCAAGTCAAATTCTATCGGTTTCGAATATATACATTGCTAAAAATTTATGTGTTTATTGCTAAAAAAAGCTATAAACACATAGTGTTTCCCGTGCCTAATACATGCGTTTACATGCATGCTAACGTAGAAATAGCCTCGCTTGCACTTGTACCTACTCTACCTACTCGTTCGATTTTAAATGAGAAATCATTGAAAACATCACTCCAGCACTAGGTGTTTATACTTGTGTTTAACAATAAAATAATAAATTTTTAGCAATGCAAATAACTAAAACCGATATACTTTGACTTGCACGTTCATATGCGGTAAGCAGAATTGCTATTTTATTTTTTAATCAAAAGTTATTCGGGTACAAAAATTGCAATTTTTCGATTTTTTGAAAGTTCCACCGCGTTTATCTCGAAAACTATGCATCCTAAGAAAAAAATTGTAGGAACACTTTTTGGTCAGAATGGCCCAAAAAATACAAAAACATGTTTTGTTTTGCAAGAAATCGCTGTTATGTAATTCCTCAACTTCTTTGTTTATAAAAATCTTCTCGACATCCGGATCAACTGTTACCCAAAAAATTCGTGTTCTACGGGTCAAAATACATAAGAAAAACTTGAGTAAGTCCATCTGAATACAGGAGGCCGTTGTACCCCCCCTGGCGACAGGACTAAAATGTTTAAAAATAATAAAATCTTTGGATTTCTTGGTTCGGAAGCAGATTCTCTCTTATACCTTTTCCCCATCCTTCTAAAAATTGCAAGGAAAAGGGTGATGAATAGGGAGCGGATTTATATGCGATAAATTTTGATGAAATAGACGCATATATATGCAGTAAAAAATTACAAAATATGCGCAAGATATGCACAAAAATTCAAAAAATGCACATTTCGAGAAACCACAAATTTTTTGTTCTCTATTCTAGGGGGTTCTTTTATAGGGGGGAGGGGCGGCAATCTTATTTATTATCTTTCAAATAAAATTTACTTTTTATATATTATGCAATTTACTCACATTTTTTACAAAAAATGATACCAGTAGTTACCTATTTAAAATAAAACAACAAGATCACTATAAATATCTTTTTTTTTATAATTATAATTCCCTACAATGTGTTTTTCCAAATTTTTGTGGAAAAAAGAGATACCGGAGAAAGTAAAAACGGTAGTCGTTAGATCAGTAGTTAGACCAACAATTATGTATAGCAGCGAGACATGGACATTAACGGGGAGACAAAAATCCAGATTCAATGCTATGGAAATGAGATTCCTGAGGAAAATAACAAACAGAAAGAGGACAGACAAGGTACAAAACGAAACAATCAGACAGAAACCTAAAACTAGAACCAATCAATGAAAAAATAGTAGATGGGCAACTTAGATGGTTCGGACACGTGTGTAGAATGTCGAACATGAGACTAACAAAACGAATGTTCGAATCGACAGTGCAAGGGAAAAACAAAAGATCGGTTAATATGGAGGCTACAATGCCAAATTCAACTCCACAAGCCTTAAAGGTAGAAAGGCTTAGGACTAAGTAAGTAAGTAAGTAAGTAAACTTTAATGAGGAAGCAGCCAAATATTAGGCATTTATTAAAGAAAAAAGAGGAAGAAAGCAATCTTAAAACTAACCATTTTACTACGTGCTTTGCAAAATAAGTTTCCATTGCTGTAATGAAGCTCGGGATAGGTTCTGATCCAAGAATAAACCAGGTTAGATTCTTTCGGCATATTGCACTATTCACAAATAGAAGTATTAAACAAAAATTAAACATTCGCATTGACCGACTAAAGGTAAATAATTTTACTGATTTACGGGATCTGATGTAAAGCATGAATATTTCAATTTCCGTTAGAAAATTGTAAAACTATGGTTAAAGGTGTAAATTCTCTTAACAATAGGGGATTTAAAAGAATCACCAGAATTATAGGTACCTACTAAATATAATAAAAGTAAATATAATTCGGATTTCCCGGTAAACCATCCTTCATCATTTTAACATCCTATAACATTTTATAACGGCGTACTATACGCACTATAAGTACTTTGTGTAAAGAGCGGGTATTTTCTAAAAAAAAATGAAAATGCAGTGAATGAGCCGTCTCTCTTCAGGTAGTTCTCGAATTAATAGATACAAGAGCCTGTGCGGGGAAATATTTTGTGTCGAATTAAAAAATTAAAAATTTTTTTTTGGACCAAAATGTTTTTAAATAGGCACAAAATATGCATATTTCTTTAAAAATATGCAAAATTTAGTAAAGTTCTCAAATATGCGAAATATGCATGCAATATGCATTTAGCATAAAATCCGCTCCCTAGTGATGAATGTAGAGACATGGGGAATCTACATAGTTGCACTCCACAACATATCAATTCACCGAGGTAAAGATCAACAAATATTAATTATTTATCTGTATTAATTATTATTTATCTGTATAATATTAAGTCACACTATAAACATTGTTTAGCTAAAACAAGAGGGAGAATACAACCAATGTAAAACATTGAAGCAGACATAATATGTAATTTTCTTTATTTTTATAATCTAAGAGAGACAGCATACCTAATCATTAAGAAATTTTATTACGGGAAATTACCTATTATTAGTTTACATCTTAAGTTAATTAATACATATTAACTAATTCACAGTTTTCGGAAATAAAATTTCTTAACCATTAACCAAATATATACAGTGCTAGTCAAAAATCCGTACACCCCCTCGTATCTTTTGAACGGTTATACCTATAATAGTGAAATTTAGAGGGAAGAAACAAACGGACGTAAGCTTCTTAACTAGTTATGACAGGTGACGTAGTAGTGACAGATGACTTTACAGGGCCACTGTGACAGATAATTTTAAATGGGACCTTATGGCTAGTGACACCTCGTTTGAAAGGTATTGAAAATACCTATTCAGTCATACTAATTTTGTTTAAGTTTAAGCTAATTTTGATGAATAAATGAAATAAATATAAAATTGCAGTTTCGCATTTAAATAATAAATATTCAAAATTCCGCCCATGATTACTTGTCAAAAAGGTTGAAGTTGACGTAAAAACTACTAGAGAATTAAAAAACGTCAACATTTTTGACAAAAAAACCATAGGCGGACATTTGAATTTTTATTAATTAAATGCGAAACTACAATATTATATTTCTTTAATTTATTCACCAAAATTAAAATCAACTTAAACCCAAAAAAATTAGTATGACTGAATGGGTATTTCGAATACCTTTTAAAATAGGTATCACTTGCCATAAGGTCCCATTTAATATTATCGGTCACAGTGGCTCTGTAACGTCATCTGTCACTATTACTTCACCTGTCATGACTAGTTAAGAAGCTTACGTCCGTTTATTTTGTCCCTCCAAATTTCACTATTATAGGTATAACCGTTCAAAAGATGAAGAGGGGGGATACGGACTTTTGACTAGCACTGTATAACATTTCTTAGTATTGAAGAAATTATGTGTCAGAAATTATTGAGTTGTGTTTAAAAAACTCGTTTCTTTATATGTGAACCGGTATGTTTAAGGTTAATATGATATGTTAAATTTTAAGAAAGATGGCTCAAAGAAATCAATGTTTTAGGAGAAAAAAAATTGTTCTCTCGGTGTGGTATGGTGATTTAGTTAAACGTCTTAAGTATGTTCGGCCAATGGTGGCCTGCGAGTATTGGGACCGTGCAAGTTCGGAGAGCGACACCTGGTTTCATAGATCAGCAACATTTTTAGCACTTAATTATATTGGCCAATTATGTTGGTCCTGGTTACTGGATAATTGTCAAGGCCATAGCCCAAAAAAGAAAAAAAAAAAAGTAAGGTTGAGGTTATGTTATTAAAAGGTAAACATTGTACTACAAGTAAAATACCGTTAATTAAATTCACTTTAATAATTGCATATCATATCAATATTGTGGAGCAACATATAATTTTTAAAATTTATAACACATCATTTGCGAAATTTAATTTTATTCAATGACTGTAGGTATGAAATATACGTCAATTTGACCATTTTAATTAATAATATTAATTATTTAAGAAATATATGTTAAGAAAGTTGCAAGATTTGTCCGCTGTTCGCGCACAATTGTTTCTCGTATCCCTTCCAAGTACTTGTAGTATAGTATAGTTGATCCAAAAAATGGCATAACCCAGACATCCAAAGTGAAAGTTATCCTTTAACGCCAAATTATTCTATATGGCCCACACAATGTCCAGAACAAAGTCACACCATTTTGAGCGTCGGGTTTGGGGGGAGAGGGGGGAGAAATCGGTAAATTCGTAGTTTTTTAAGTTTTTCGCCAATATTTCTAAAATTAAGCGGTTTAGCATGAACAACCTTCTATACAAAATTGTTCTACATTAAATTTGAAATAAAAAAGGTCCTATGCATAATCTTTCTAAAATGAATGGTTCCAAAGTTACGGAGGTAGTATAATATAACTGGTCCAAAAAAAGGCCTAACCCAAACATCCAAAGTAAAGGTTTTCCTCCAACACCAAAATGTTTTATATGGTCCACATATTCTTCAGTAAAATGTTACACCATTTTGAGCGTCCGGTTTGGGAGGGAGATGGGAGAGAAGCCGGTAAATTAGTAGTTTTTTTAAGTTTTTCGTCAATATTTCTAAAACTATGTTTTAGCGTAAACAATGTTATATACAAAAATGTTCTACATGAAATTTAAAACAAAAAATGTTCTATACATAATTGTTATAAAATCAACGGTTCCAGTGTTACGGAGGGTGAAAAATCGAGATTTTCGGTATTTTTTATATTTTTTGGGCAATATTTATGATTTAACTATACCAAAAACCCAGACATCCAAAGTAAAAGTTATCCTCCAACACCAAATTGTTCTAAATGGTTCACATAATGTTCAGAAAAAAGTCACACCATTTTGAGCGTCGGGTTTGGGAGAGGAGAGGGGGAGAAATCGGTAAATATAAAAAGTATCGAAAACCTCAAATTTTCACCCTCCGTAACTGTGGTACCGTTGATTTTATAGCAATTATGTATAGTACCTTTTTTGTTTTAAATTTCATGTAAAACATTTTTCTATAGAAAATTCCTTACGCTAAAGCATAGTTTTAGAGATATTGACGAAAAACCTAAAAAAAAACTAAAAATTTACCGACTTCTACCCATCTCCCCCCAAACCGGACGCTCAAAATGGTGTAACTTTTTACTGAACAATATGTGGACCATATAGAACAATTTGGTGTTGAAGGAAAACTTTTACTTTGGATGTCTGGGTTAGGCCTTTTTTTGGACCAATTATACTATACTACCTCCGTAACTTTGGAATCGTTCATTTTAGAAGGGTTATGCATAGGGCCTTTTTTATTGCAAATTTAATGTAGAACAATTTTGTGTAGAAGGTTGTTCATGATAAACCGCTTAGTTTTAGAAATATTGACGAAAAACGTAAAAAAATACGAATTTGCAGATTTCTCCCCCCTATCCCCCCCCAAACCCGACGCTCAAAATGGTGTGACTTTTTTCTGAACATTATGTGGACCATATAGAACAATTTGGTGTTGGAGGATAACTTTCACTTTGGATGTCTGGGTTTGGGTCTAACTATACCATACTATTGCGCACAGCGAATAAAATCTGCACGATTTTACATATTGTAATTTATTTATTTTATTAATTAAACGATTAGGAACAATATAAAACCAGAAAATAAATGGATACAGATTACATTATAGCTTATTATTATGAATGCTGTAAGCCATGGACCCCTGAGGCCTGCAGTTTTGTTATACAGTGCTAGTCAAAAGTCCGTACCACCCCTCTTATCTTTTGAAGGGTTATACCTATAATAGTGAAATTTGGAGGGAGGAAATAAGCGGACGTAAGCTTCTTAACTAGTCATGACAAGTGACGTAATAGTGACAGATGACGTTACAGAGCCACTGTGACCGATAATTTTAAATGGGACCTTATGGCAAGTGATACCTCGTTTGAAAGGTATTCAAAATACCTATTCAGTCATACTAATTTTGTTTGAGTTTAAGCTAATTTTGATGAATAAATGAAATAAATATAAAATTGTAGTTTCGCATTTAATTAATAAGAATTCAAAATTCCGCCTTTGATTACTTGTCAAAAAGGTTGACATTGACGTAAAAACTACTAGAGAATTGAAAAACGTCAATTTTTTGACAAAAAAACCATAGGCAGACATTTGAATTTTTGTTAATTAAATGCGAAACTACAATATTATATTTATTTAATTTATTCACCAAAATAAAAATCAACTTAAACCCAAAAAAAATACTATGACTGAATAGGTATTTTGAATACCTTTCAAACGAGGTATCACTTGCCATAAGGTCCCATTTAAAATTATCGGTCACAGTGGCTCTGTAACGTCATCTGTCACTATTACGTCACTTGTCATGACTAGTTAAGAAGCTTACGTCCGCTTATTTCCTCCCTCCAAATTTCACTATTATAGGTATAACCGTTCAAAAGATAAGAGGGGGGTACGGACTTTTGACTAGCACTGTATATATTATGAATTAAACATAATCTTTGATTTTTTTTTTCATCTTGATACAAAAACTAACAAGATAGTAATAGAAATATTTAAAAAAAAAACGCCAATCTGAATAAATACTTTTTTCAAAATAAAAATACAAAATTAAGAATTTTAGGCAAAAAGTCAAAAAATCTAGAGCGCTTTGTACGTTGAATTTATTTGAAAACGTAAATTAAAAAAAAATTCCCGTATGCACAACGGTCGTAGGTCAACTTGAGAGTACTGTAGAAAATAGGAGAATTCATAGCTGGCCTGTACCGTACGTTATCCGGTACGCCTGTATCTACCGGCAAATTCGTTAAATTGTCAAACTAAATTTTGTTGGGTCAGTATTGACTCACCATACCAGTTGAGGGTTAAGTACCTAAACAAGCTGAAAATGCGAGCATTTTCATAACGAAAACTTTGTTTATTTACGTATTTTAATTCATAATATGGAAAATTGCTATTATGAAAATTAGTTTAGAATTAATAATTATGTTTTAATCTGCAATTATATCATTCTAATTTAAATGTTATGAACTATAAAGGCAGTTTAATTTTGATCGAAATTCATATTTTTTATATACCTCGTATAAAATTAATAAAAATTTACATATGATGGTTGCATCATAAATCTTAGAACATGAAGACGTTTTTATGAAAAATACCTTTTCTTCGTCAAATTAAAAATAAAAGAGTTATAAATGAAAATGTTGTTGGTATCCATAATTTGAGAAAAATCTTCAAATATTTTTTCCATTAGAAGGATGTAATTGCACATATCAGACCATAATTTTCTATACAAAAAAATGTTATTTCATATACTATCGGTTCGCTAAACTCAGACACAACTGGTTAGTGATTTCAGTCAATAATTTTGCCAATTTGGCAAAAAAATACTAATTAGTTAATAATTACTAAATAATTAGTAATTTTATCAATTTTGGCCAAATTTG
Source organism: Diabrotica virgifera virgifera (assembly GCF_917563875.1). Taxonomy (NCBI): domain Eukaryota; kingdom Metazoa; phylum Arthropoda; class Insecta; order Coleoptera; family Chrysomelidae; genus Diabrotica; species Diabrotica virgifera. The sequence continues at coordinate 134,460,484 of NC_065443.1, forward strand.
CACAAACAAAAAATTGCCTACTAAAATTACTAGCCAGTTTTGTCGAGTTTAGCGAGCCGACTATATTTTAATTTCATAGCAAATGGAACAGTCCATTTATCATAAAGTGGAGGCCATATACCCGTATAAACCTTTTTAAAGCTGTTAATAAATAATTATTGAATAAAAATGTATACCATATACTACTTCGTCCTCCAAATAATTATTGCTTTTAAAATATACTCAAATTGTATTTTTGAACATCTTATTTATTTTATATAATAATTAAATTCACTATCAAATGGCATTGATGTTTTATTAATACTTAATTTAAAATTTAGTTTAACATTCACGAAGTGTCAAACTTAAACGTAAATAACTTATGCTTTGCTTAACAAATTGAGATTAAAAAAATTAGCCTACTTAATAGCAACGATTTCAGCTGGACGTGTAGTGTGTCGGCAGAAAATAAAGCGATTGTGACGTCATATTTTAGATTTTGAAGTCGATTATCTCGAAGACGGTTAGAAATATCGAAATGCCGTTTTCAGATTTGGATTCAGAAGGCAAAACTACATAAGAATCCATCAATAAATCTGATCTGAGTATTGCAGGAACGGCAACGCAATAACACACACACTTTTGCTAATTTATAAACGAAATGTTTTCGTTGAAAATACTGGTATATTTTTTCCAAATGAAATACATTTCGATTTCCACTCCAGAAATCGTCCTATAAGAAAGATTAAAGATAATTCTGTTAAAAACTGTATTATCTAATCATTGGTTGTTGAGGTTATGTCACATCATAGTCAAAACAAAATCTAGGTTTAAATTTACATGCCTTGCTGGTTGTAAGTAACAGCCAGTTTTGGGTAAAAAGATATCAGGGTGGATGTTTTCGCTCCGTGTGATACATCATATTCAACCAATAATTGTTGAAACAATAGAAACGTCAACAATAAAGAAAAATCAAACAAATTCACTATGGAAAAAGAACATAACTATATTCACTTCCTTTTCTGGATGCCCTGATCACCAAATAGGATACAGAATATGCATCCAAACTTTATAGAAAGCCAACCCACAGAAACATTTAAATTTCCATTCAAATCACAATGTAAACATAAAAAAAAAGTATCATCAAATCATAATACTGACTGGAAAAGTTTCCAAATAGACCTTGAAGAGAAGATTAACCTCTCAGTTCTATTAAGAATCATTGATCAACTAGAGACAGAAGTAGAATTACTCAATAAAAATGTACAACAAGCTGCTTGAAACAACAGCAAAAACAGTGTCGAAAAAAAAAGGAAATACCTACCCTAAAGAAATCAGAGAGATAATAACTGAAAAAATAAAAACTTAGACGCAAGTGGCAACAGGCTACTATCAAATGATAGTACTACTGATTACTCACTGTGAAAGGCTACTAAAGGATTAAAAAGGCCAATCTTACAGAATCCACCAATTAGAAAAATACTAGTGGTAGCTGGGCAAGAAGCAATATACAAAACAGGTTTGCTGATTACCTAGAAAATACTCTGCAACTAAATGAAGAACAAGAAATAATAAACTGGGAGCTCCCTGATCAAGATGAAACGGAGATTAATCCTCTAGCTCCAAAAGAAGTATAATATGGAAATAAAAGAAAATTTAAACCCAAAGAAAGCTCCAGGATTTAATCGTATCACTGGAGAAGTGTTAAAGCAACTACCAAGGAGAGCTATAATAAAATTAACACATATTATAAATGCTTCCTTTAGGCTGAGGTATGTACCAAAGATATGGAAGGTGGCAGAAATTATAATGACATTAAAACCAGGAAAATCTCCACAAGAAGCTTCTTCATATAAGCCTATTTCACTGTTGCCTGTCATGTCGAAATTGTATGAAAAATTACTCTTGAAGAGACTAAAACCAATTATACAGCAAAAAAATCTAATTCCTAAACATCAATTTGGGTTTAGAGAAAGCCACTCAATGATAGATCAGGTGCATAGAATAACAGATATAGTAGAAAAAGCTCTAGAAGAACGAAAAGTCTGTTCTGCAATTTTTCTTGATGTAGCCAGGCTTTTGATAAAGTTTGGCATGAGGGATTATATCACAAAATGAGATGCTACTTACCAAAGATTTTCACTTTTTTAACATTTAAATGTGAGAAATGTTTAAGTGAGAAAACCTAAATATTTAATATATTAAAAGACAGAAAAATGAATGTCTTGGCTTAAACCAGTTTTTTCTACTAAGCTTTGTTTTTAAACCAAGAGGAGTAAACTAAAAGGACAGATTAACACCTGATAAAGGCACTAGAAATATCACCGAATACATCTTCTTTTTTGGTTGGTCATATCGGCCTTTGACGGTAATCCATAAATATTATATTATACTAATACGTCGCTAAAGAGTTCTAAAAACATTTGTTTTTTATATAAAAACAGACTAAAAATATGAAAATTAAAAAATAACGCAAAAAATAATAAAAAAAACTCTGATATAGTAGTGTCAAAATTTTATAGATGTCATTAGTGTGAAAATTTGATAACAGTGGAGTAAACTGGCCTGAGGCAAGCAAAAAGCAAGCTTTAAGACGCTGGAAATTTGAATTACTCATCTTGGTTTAAAAACAGACTAGATCAGTACATTTACAAAACTTTTAATACATACATATGTTTGTAGATATTTAATATTTATTCAAAATATTTTACATAATACAAATCATCCTAAATTTATCACCGAATATCTCGTGCCTCTATATCGAATGCTAACGTAAATTAATCTGAAGGTATACCTTCTTAAATTAAATTTCAAGCCCAAAGCCCTTGGGATATTCAGAAAGTTAAACATAATATTGCTATTATCTAAAAACTTAATTATGTTTTGTAAACTGTTCACCGTTGCGAGTGAAAGTATTTCACGAAACAATATACGAAACTACTAATAGTTTATTTTAAATAGTTTCTCCTCTAACCCAAATATTTTGATAGATATTGTTTGTCCGCTATAAGTTTTCTCATGCGTCACGATTCACTTTCAAACAAATTAAGTCAAAACATAAAGTGAAACTTACGTCGATATATATATATAGCACCTAGTATACAGTATATGTATAAATTTACCATAAATTTTTACAGTGTACAAATATTCACAATATTTCAACACATTAGAACCTTGTACCTGTCCCTTAAAAAACTAGTTTGTTATCCATATATCCGCCAACTATCTTTCCCGCCAAACAACAAAGCTAAAAGTTGCCCAACTACAAACTAGTAGAGTCTGTTTGCCACCTTCGTCGAATGCACACCGCATTTCAGAAGCTCCAAATAATGTAGTTTTTATCTATTTTCACCTCAAGTATAACAATATAATTAATGTAGGTATGTGACCTTATCAACTAGGCAGTAAGTGATAGTGCCAAATTACCTCTCGTCAAGTTCGCAGTGTTGTCAGTACGGGAAACGGTTCGCTGTTCTATCAAAAACTCTATGCGTGATAAACTGTCTTACAAATCTCATAATTTAAACTTATACTATCAATCTGCTATCTCTCATTTTTATTCTCCGACTAATTTAACTTTTTAATATATCTATTTTTTGTTAGTTTATGAACATTGTGTTTTTATTACCTATCATCCTCTCCTTATCCCTAGCAAAGATTACTCCTTGCAGGTGCTGAATTCAGCTGGTCCTTCGAGAAATAATAAAAAGAAGAAGATTTCCCAAAACCTGTGTGCGAAAACAGAACACTGAACCAGCCGAGTTCGCTACAGCGAGCTTCTTAATCGCACAGTATACACAATGTATAAATACACATCGACGTACGTTTCACTTTATGTTTTGACTTAATTTGTTTGAAAATGAATCGTGACGTATAGGAAAAGTTATAGCGGATGGACTATAGTTTCAATCGATATGTTTGGAAGGGTTGCCGCGGTTAATACAATGAAACTTAAAGCAAAAATCGATATCAATAAAATAATATTAAAATTAAACTCAACAGGCTTCCGGGTTGAACCGCGTCGTTTGTTTCCAGGCCGAGCATTCGATGTCTTCACTGACGTCATCTTGAGAGCTTTTGGGGTCTCAGACACCATCAGAAGACTAAAACCCCGAAAGCCCTGAAGATGACGCCAGACAGGACATCGACAGCTCAGCCTAGAGACCAACGACGTGGTTAAACCCAGAAGCCTGGTGAGTAATAGTAACTAATTACAATTATTTTAAACAAGACTCAGACTTAAAAGTATACCAAGTTCCTAATTACTCTGAAGGGCATGATGAAGTCCCTTGTTAGATGAAGTTACTTGTTCAGTCCCTCAGCATCACGTGTTTTAATTCTTCCTCTACTTTATTAATCCACCTCGTTCAGGGTTTACCTCTTTTTCTGGAACCGACCAGTTTTCTGGTCATAACTAGTTTAGGGATTCTCTTCGCTGCCATTCTTTCTACGTGTCCCAACTATCTGTTTTTTTACGACTTGACGAAACTGATCATGGTAGGTACTTTAAATAAAGCCATTACATTTTTGTTGGTTCTTCTCTGCCACCCGTAGTCTGCCTTACAGGCGTATTTTACTGTGAGTCCAATTTTTGTAGCTTAGAAAATTGCAACATAAGTAAGAAATGTAGGTATTTTATAAATGTTAATAGGTTAACAAAATAGGTCGCCAAGTATTTGAAGTCGTCAAAGAATTTAAGTACCTGGGAGCGATCATAACATCTGAAAATAAATACGCAAAGACATGGCAGCCAGGATCATTGTAGGACACAGGGCATATTACTCATTAATGACCATACCCAAATCAAAAATACTCTCAAGATCAGCAAAAATACGAGTATATAAGACAATAATTCGTCCCACAATAATGTATGGAAGCGAAACATGGACTCTGATCCAGCGGGAAACGACAAAATTACTGGTACTTGAAAGAAAGATACTGCGGACTACATGTCTATGGGCCTTGCAGAGAAGAGACAACATGAGAATGGAGAAGAAGACACAATGGTGGACACCAGACAATATATGGAGATGAAAACATAGTACGCTACATTAAATCAAACTTAATACGATGGGCGGGTTACGTGCTAAGATCAAGTGACGAAAGACTTCTGAATGCCACATTCTGGCAAAGGCTACATGGCGAAAGGTCAGTTGGCCGCCCAAGAAAGAGATGTAAGGATGCAGTGGCCAGTGATCTACGCAAAATGGGAGTAAAGCAATGGGAAATAGCTGCTCAGGACCGACAAAAATGGAGGAAAATAGTAAACGCGGCCAAGACTCACATATAGTTGTAGAGCCAAATGATGATGATGATGAACAATATAGGTCAGAAAATAATTCAATATTGAATAATAAATCATATTGCAAACACATGTCGATTTTTTTCTTAAAATTATTTTCTCTTAAAACCAACAGAAACAATCAGCAGAGATACCAATAAATCAATAAACCAGTATTCGACACTTATAATATTCTTCCAGTTATGACCTATGTAATGGAGGCCGTGACATAACTTACAGGGTTATCAGCAAATTGGTTAAGACCAACACGCAGAGAGCCATCGAACGAGTTATATTAAGTTTCTCGGAGAGAACATAATATGTAATAAGGACGTGCGAATCAGGACGAAGGTGGAAAGGAGAATTGCGGAAATGAAATTAAACTGGGTAGAACAGGCACGACAAAACAACGGAAGGTGGACGAGAAACATTGTATATTGGGGACCATGCGAGCACAGTCGCAGTAAAGGAAAACCACAAAACGATGACTAAAGGACATCAAAGTAAAAGTTGGGAGAAAGTGGCACCAAATCGCACAAAACACAGAACAGGCGAGAACTCATGAGGACAGTGCCGGTTTATCCATTGGGCGCCCAGGTGCTCTGGCCCCTCCGGGGAGTGACCGGGGAAAGTGACATTTCCTTTTATTGATAAGAAATTAAAATCCGCTAAATAATTAAGATACATATTTTTTGAAATAGGGAAAAAGACTACTAAATTCCTGCGATTTTGAAATGGTCTGATTTTAAGACTGATAACTTTATAAGAACTGTGATAACCTTTAAACCAAGGAGTACTTCCGCATAAATGTCTGAAGCTGGAGACAAAGCTTGTTATGTATAGAAGATTAAATGAAAGCAACTCTTATAGAGTAAAACCCAATGGAGGCAAAGAGGTGAGAGATTGGCCAATATACGACGCTGCTTGGCTAATATAAGTGTTAAAGCTGTTTACTGTTGCCCGTGCAAATTATTATCAATAAAAAAAAAGAGGATTTGGATAGAAACCCACTGGAAAAATTTGTGTAATTTACTCGAATCTCATGAAGAAAGCAAATTAATAACAAGATCATCAGTTAGATGGAGTAAGATGAATCATCAGTTAAATTGGACTTATAGACGCTGGCTATTGAAAGAGAAAGTAGAACGCGAAGCTGACTATTGGGTAAAGGTCCTACGAAGAGTTGTTATAGTCTTACCAAAGTTGCCAGTTAGCTATATGTCTGACCAAATTTGCATTGAATTCCTGGAAGTGATGAAAACAAAACTTGTAGAAACTTTTGACGCTGTTAATGCTTTATTTAAAAACTACGGATCCATCAAACATGTTTTTTCCAGTTAAGCAATAATAGAGACAAAAAATCAGCAGTTGGAAGTGATGCTAGGCACTTCAAAATAAAATGGATACCTTTGAGACAGCTCTATTGATACTGATTTGGGCAAGAATTTTAAAAAGGATGAATGTAATAGACCGTTAGAAACTGCGGACTTTAACGTGTCAATTGGTGTAGAATTAATGACATTTGAGCTCTGTTGGAGAAGTAATCAACAAATTAAGCGAAATTGCATTAGAAGCCAAAAATATTTGTAAGTGAAACAATTTTAAAAGGGCAAGAAAGATTCAGAATTAAAATACCTATTTAATGTTATATTATGCGACCATATTACTCAAGATCTTTTAAAGAGAATATAATGCTAAATAGACGTTATATCAGCTGTTAGATGTCCTTTTACGCTAAATAAAGAAGAAGTCAAGATGTGAATTAATATTTTGTACGAGATATTTAAAAAAAAATGATGAAACCAAAGAGAACTTTCATAATGAAATTACTGATTTTATAACGTTATGCCAAAATTTGAATAACCATTTGAAAATTTGATATCATCCAGGATGTAAAGGCAACTTTTCCCAATTTAACTTTATTGTTTAAAGTTTATTTGACTATTACCAATTTTTAATGCGTCAGGCGAGCAGTCTTTTTCGGCTTTAAAAAGAATATTAAGGTACATTATTATATTATTATATTAAAGGTCAAATTTGGAACAAGAAACCCTAGACGCATTATCACTATTGTATTATAGAAAATAAAAAACTGGAGCGACTGAATTTTGATAGTATTAATATGGCAGTTTGCGAATGCCAATTGAAGAAAAAAATGAGCTAATTTTTGTCTTATGTATTCTTTAGAATATGTTTTTTTGTTTGTCATGTGTTATTTTGTAGAACTTTCTGTTTTTAATATTTTTAAATATATTTTTTGGAATATTTTTTACATTTGCTATTTTTTTTTGTTTGTTTCAAAAAAATTATTGTATGGATTTTACAATAAACGACGAATAGCAATGAAGGGGGTCCCTAAATCTCCAGTGCCCAGGGCCCGAAGTTAGGGTAAACCTGCACTGCATGAGGAGGCCTTTGTCCAGGCCTCCTCATGGATAGAGCAAAAAAGAGTTTCTTGAACCGTTCAATCAAACCTTTCATAGAAGAGAAGACTTAAAATAATTTATAAAAGGTATTGAACTACCTTAAGGAGTTGTTTGTTATGTGAATCATGTAGGTAACCAAAGAATAACTTCAATAAACTATACATATCGGCATCTGGCGATCATTATCCTAAAGGCGGAAATACATATCCGCGCCGCGAACTCCGCGCCGTGTGTGCGCCGCGCGTTCGTGGCGCGGTTATTGTTCGTTAAAATTTTTCATTTTGACGATCCAGAGGAAACTTACGAACGTTTAGTAATTGTAGATAATCATGTCTCTGTCCTTTACTTCTACTACATCTTATTTTGGTATTGTTCTGAAACTATTTTCTTGTGTCATCTTATGCAATTTACTATTTTATGTGGAATAAGCCACAGTTTGGGAACATTTCGGGAACTACCTTTTTCGCTTCCTGGCAACACAAATATAATGGTAGGGGAGCCCAAGCGGGGATTTTTGCAGTTACTCGAGCGCGTCAGATTATCATATGGGGAGAAACGTGGTACCCTGCAGATGTACCTCCACCATATATTGGCTCTTAACACAGGGGAGTTCGTTCAGGGGGGCTTGAAAAAAAATCTATCCTTAAAATATTCGAAATTGTCAGATTAAGATAAGGTAAGTTAAGTACATGCAAAAGAGTCTATATTTCAAAAATATGACGATTTGAGCGGGGCGTACGGAAATGGGTGAGTCAAAAAGTTTCACAAAAAAAAGCGAATATTTCGCGAAATGAACGTCAGATTGAAAAACTAAAAACTACGTGTTCAATATTTTTCAAAAATCTATCGAAAAATACCAAACTTGACCCCCACGGAGAGGGGGGGGGGGTAAATTTAAAATTTTAAATACAAATCCCGCGATCTTTCGCAAAATAAACATCATATCGAAAAACTGCAAAATACACTTTATCAATGTTTTTGAAAAATCTATCGAATGGTTCCAAGCACGACCCCCCACGGAGGTGAGGTGGGGGGTTGCTTTAAAATCTTAAATGGTAGACCCCGTTTCTTATTGCAGATTTGGATTGTTTGTATAAAAATAAACAACTTTTATTCGAAACATTTTTTTGAATTATGGATAGATGGCGCTATACTCGGAAAAAAGATTGTTGGAAATGGAAAATTAAATTAAAAAATGGGAAGTCCCCACTAAAATGGAAAATTTTACTTAACTTTTTTGGTTTTAGGACATAATAATCACAACCCAATAGGTCCCCAAAGCGCTCGAGTGACTGCACATTTAGCATACTTTGCTCCCCTACCATAATATATCTGCTTGTTCCTACAACCAGAAACAAAATTAGAGAACTATAGGTACTTGCAAGTCATGCGATACCTTTTTCGTTTTCCGATGACACAATTGTAATGTATCTGCTTGTTTCAACTGCGTAGCTTCACTAGAAACGAAATTAGGGAACTATAGGTTCTTCCAAGCTCTGTGTTAACTTTTTCGCTTTCCGGTGACCCAATTATAATATATCTGCTTGTTCCAACTCAGTTTCTTCACCAGAAGCGAAGTTAGGAAACTATAGGCTCTTCCAAGATGTGCGTTACCTTTTTCGCTTTCCGACGACACAATTATAACATATCTACTTGTTCCAACTCCGTTGCTTCACCAGAAGCGAAGTTAGGAAACTATAGGCTCTTCCAAGTTGTGCGTTACCTTTTTCGTTTTCCGGTGACATAATTATAATATATCTGCTTGTTCCAACTCCTTTGCTTCACCAGAAGCGAAGTTAGAAAACTACTGTGTCTTCCAAGTTGTGCGTTACCGTTTTGGCTTTCCGGTGACCCAATTATAATATATCTGCTTGTTCCAACTCCGTTGCTTCACCAGAAGCGAAGTTAGAAAACTATTGGGTCTTCCAAGTTGTGCGTTACCTCTTTCGTTTTCCGGTGACCCAATTATAATATATCTGCTTGTTCCAACTCCTTTGCTTCACCAGAAGCGAAGTTAGAAAACTATTGGGTCTTTCAAGTTGTGCCTTACCTTTTTCGCTTTCCGGTGACACAATTATAATATATCCGCTTGTTTCAACTGCGTTGCTTCACCAGACACGAAGTTAGAAAACTATTTCCGGTGACACATAATATATATATATATATATATATATATCTGCTTATGAATGTTTTTTTGATATTGATAACTATTTCCGAAGTGAAAGTCGAAAGGTCAAGTAAACTTGATTTTAAACTCGAATTGTGGCTTATGCCCAAATAAAATAATAAATCTTATTTTTAATACATGTTATTTTTAATACAACAATGAACTAACAGTTTTTAAAAAGGTCCGCATGTACATTTTTTTATTTCAGCTTCTATTTCCGTTCAGATCGGATTTAAGTTGTTTCTTTAAATTAAATGGTTCTTTATTGAGGATCCCACAATAATGATTTTCCACGGTAAACATCAATTTCCTTCCGACAGTTCCGACCATTCCATTACTAACAAATATTCAACTCATGCGCGCCAAAACCAACAAACCACTCGCAAACCCGTCCAAATACGTATTGCGAACCATCAAAGCGTTTGTTGAAAAACCGACAGAATTTAGATCGTGGTGCGCCGTGTGCGTGCCGTTTGTGCGTCACTTGAAAACACGTACTAATCTGAAGAATACGCTGCGCGCGAGCGGCTCGCACACCGAGCAGAGCGCATATGTATCTCCGCCTTAATATTCTAAATGTCATTTTTAATAATATAATAATAATACAATATAATGAGAATAATAATTAATATTAAAATATCTTTTTTCTGGCCAATTTAATAAAAAAAAAACAAAAAAATTGGAGGCGCCGGGCATCGATCCCGGTACCTCTCGCATGCTAAGCGAGCGCTCTACCATCTGAGCTACGCCCCCAGTGATAGATTTTAATAAATAGCAGATAGTAAGTTCCAACACAGGAAATACTTAATAAGTTTGTAAAAATTTAATATTTTTGCAAAGAGTATTTATTATTATGTATCGGTATCGTCGATGAATTAATCAAGCAATCCAAAGCCATTAAGAAAAAAAAATAATAATAAAAACTTACCCCTAGCTCTGCACAATACCTCTACACCAGACCCATGCCATTGATAAAATTATTGATAGTTGTTACAACCAAAAATTGCTTTTCAGGACCATTATTTCGACCAACAAAGAACAGGGACCTTGCCTATCATCATCACGTAGCGTAGCGCTACAACCCTGGGTGGATCCTGGCTAATTGTACAATTTTTTTCCAATTTTTTCAGTTTCCATCATCCTAGGGTCAAATGGAATGTTCATTTTCCGGAGATCTGCTTGGATGTTTTATTTCGGCCGACCTCATGGCTTTTTCTAATATACAAGCTTAAAAGTAGTGGAGATATCGCATCACCTTGTTAGTCCACTGTTGACGTCAAAGCTGTCAAACAGTTTATTATTTACACGTACTTTAGATATTCTACCCGCCATACAGCCTTTGGTCATACGAATGAGTTTCTTTGGTATTGAGAACTCCGCCATTGCATTCCATATTTTGCTTCTTTCTACGCTATCATATGCCTATCTCCTGAAAAAAATGTTCAGTTCCCAGAATCAAAATTGTCGAGTACTACCCAGTGGCGTGCTGGAACTTTTCAAGCGGCCCGGTGATTTTATAGAAAAGTGGCCTCCCATCCTCATTTTACCTTCTATTATCAGGATGTTTTATTCGTTACTTATAAAATCAAGAAAACAAAAATATAAATTATTTTTAAATAAAACTTTGAATTCAATTAATTTTTTTTTAAATTTGCTATACATCTTTTTATTTAAGAATAAGCAATATTACAAATAATAAATGACATGTATGGCAATATTGTATGCAGTAAGCGCCAGACTCCACTTGTGATTTGTAGTCGCGCGATTGTTTTGTCGCGAAGATTGAACACATTGTTTCAAATACGAAAATACGAGTCAATCCATTTGCGACTAAATAATCGTGGATTGACTTGTATTTGAAACAATGTATTCAATCTTAGCGACAAAACAATCGCGCGACTAGAAAATCGCAAGTGGAGTCCGGCGCTAAGGCAGAAAGTATAATTTCCTGAATAAATATATAAGAATTTAATGTAATTAAAATAAAAATAGAATAAAATTCTGAGAGGGAACTTGCATAAATTTTTAAATATTAAAATAATATTAAAAAACATAAGGTAACATGATCTTAAAACGCTTTTATGCGAAAAAAACAAATATTTTTAAACCGTACGCTAATTACGGCGCTTTGAAAATGCTATCAAATTCAAATATCTTAGGAGGCTCTTGAACGTCCTTCTATTGGTCTGACGTCAGAGGCCACAGTCATCTACGTCTACGATTAGGTATTACGGGTGTATTACATTTTAATCGTATTTAAATGGATATTACCAGCTATTATTTGTATTCTTGCATAGTTCTACAATCAGTTTATTTACTTTAAAGTCAAATTTATAAATCTTTAGAAATTACTAATGTGTTTATAACGTATAAGTATTATTACTCACGAGGGGTTTTCAAAAGAAAGCGATTAAGTACAACAGTTCATTTTAATCGTCTTTAATTGAAAATTCTTACGTATTATTTATGTTCATCTTATATATTGTAAGTAGTTCCCCAATCAGCTTAGTTTCAAACTGAAATTGGTACCATTATATGTATTATAGTAAACGGTTTTCCCCGTGGGTTTCATCTACCTAACTCTAATCGAAGGATTTCGTATATCCTGGAAAAGATTACGGTGTAATTTGCATAATAATAACGAAACTAAATTTTTATGAAGTTTATTATATTTGATTGCAATGTTTATTAGTACCTATTGGAGCATTTCATTATTGTGTTCAAAGCCTTCTGAGAAAAGATTATGGTGATTAGCAAACGTACCGATAGCCAACAAAATCCTTCTTTACAAAGTTAATAATACGCATAAATAAGAAGAATCATTATTGTAATTTTACAAGTTAATATCTTTATCATCTCAGCTTATATGGGCGAACATACGCCTGTTTTGGATTACTTCGACAACGAATATTTTACTGTACAACATAAGAAGTACGAAAGTAAATGGCGCTAATAATTATTCCAATAAACAACAATGTAATTTGCAATTTACTTTCGTTCTTCTTATTTTGCACAGTAAAATATTCGTTGTCGAAGTAATCCAAAACAGGCGTATGTTCGTGGAATAGGGTATACTCACACAGCATCCCTCGGTAGACCGCAAGCTATAGTAGAAACATGACTGTAGACCGCATACTATAGTAGCACCAATACTTTTTAGTTACTCTTACTTTTATTACTAAGTTTTGTTTATTTTTAAGTTACTTGTTTCTTTTTTCAACACAAGAAACGACAAAAGTAATTTCATAAAAAAGAACTTTTTGATGCACACTAAATACAATAACATAAATACCGAGCAAACGTCACAGTTATTCGATACGCACAACTGGCAATGGCAAACTGCATTCAAAGCAAACGGGCGAAAACGATAAATGTGGCCTGTGACGTCAGACCCAAGCTCGCGCTTTTGAAGTTGTTTGAAACGGAAATTTTAGGCGCGGAACTTTGATCAGATGTTGTACGTACACTATTCATTGTTAAGACGTAATATTTTGAATATAACATTTTTAAACATAAATTAACAATTTTATGCAAAAAAATTTTTTAGTGCAAGTTCCCTATTATGTATTAAGTTGAATTTTAGTAAATCAATTATTGGGACCGTGCAAGTTCGGAAAGCGACACTTGGTGTCATAGCCCAGCAACATGTGTAGCACTTTTAATTATATTGGCCAATTATATTAGTCCTGGTTACTGGATAATTGTCAAGGCCATAGCCCAAAAAAGAATAAGAAGAAAAAGTAAGATTGATGTTATGTTATTTAAAGGTAAACATTGTATGGAAATCCACTTTTCTCTTTGTATTAATTTGTGCTTAGAAGTTGGGAACGAATAGAACTTAAATTGACAATTTTTTGTTGTATTTTTACAATTTATAATACAGCATTTGCGAAATTCCATTTCCTTCAATGACAGTAGATACAAAATACGTCAATATGACAATTTCAATTGACAATATGAATTAAAGAAAGTTGCAAGATTTCTCCGCTACTCGTGCGCGATCGTTTCTCGTATCCCCTCCAAGTACTTGCACACAGCGAATACAAGAGAGAACAAATACAAGTACAGTGCAAATACTTTAATTTGACAATATTTAAATATTAATAGAACGCAATAATCTACGAGTTCTTCTCTATTTGCAGTAGCAGCTTTGGTAGGTTAAAAATTTCTTATGATACAGAACAAGTAAAAACTTCGTTTGTATAATGGTATAAAAAGTTTATTAAAAAACTATTAAAAAGTCATCCAAAAGGATTCGCAAAACGTTTTCGATCTAGATCAGATCATCTTCAGTGCGTTCTGCTTAGTACATGAAACTAGCAACCTTATAGAATAGGTGACATCGAGAAATATGATTTACATTTTTAAAAACTGATGTTAGTGGCGACTCTAAGTCGATATTAAAAGAAATATTTAGGAGTGCTCAAAGGGCAACATGATTCACTGCTCGATGATAACGTGTGGTACTTGCAAGTTCGATGGACACAGACCAACAAGAATATAGGAGATGACTCTTGTTGGTCTGTATCCAACGAACTGGCAAGTACCACACTTTATCATCGAGCAGTGAATCATGTTGCTCTTTGAGCACTCTTAAATATTTATTTTCACATCAACTTAGAGTCGCCACTAACATCAGTTTTTAAAAATTTAAATCATATTTCTAGATGTCACCTATTCTATAAGGTTGCTAGTTTCATGTACTAAGCAGAACGCACTGAAGATGATCTGATCTAGATCGAAAACGTTTTACGAATCCTTTTGGATGACTTTTTAATAGTTTTTCAATAAACTTTTTATACCATTATACAAACGAAGTTTTTACTTGTTCTGTATGATTTTTAATTATGGTATACAGCCAGCAGCCAGCTACTGAGACTTTCTCATTGATTTTAAAAATTTCTTAATTTTTCAGTATCTAAATGATTTAAATGCCGTTAAAGGTATACCATTTTTATGGTATCAAAATTTCTAGGATGTGGAGTGCTTATATCATCATAAAATGATTTGTCTTGAACAAATCGTTTTTCGATACTTCCAATACCTAATTCAAAATGTGCATTCAAAATAAAAATGTGCAAGACGTTTTTCCATTTTTTATTCTGCAGAGTACCTACATATAAGATGTTTAAAGGAAATTGGAAAACCATAAATATACTGGTATGCATGAAAAAAAAATATTATCTTGAGAAATCATTTATGTATAGTCTTATTCATTTATTTAAACTGTATTTCACAATTAAAAAAAATTTAAATTCTTTTGAAATGTTTTAGGCCTGGATGCCGCGTACCAAAAAAAGTTGATTAATAGCAAGCTGAAAATTTGTTAATAGCTTAACGGTGTCTAGTCGAACAAACATTTATGTAAGGGAACACTGGAGCAGAGGAAGTTTTAATTGTGTAACAGGTTACAGGTTTCGAATGTCAGACTACGAAAACGTCTTATGTATTTTGTCGGACAGAACTTCCAATTATTGATTTGTTACCCTTTCATTAAATTCTCATGCAAAAATCAGACTGCAATTTACACCAATATAATTCCTGTCATTTCACATGTTCTACGTGTCGGACTTTTAAAATGCCCAACATATTTGTCTGACAAACATTTTTTCATATATTATATAAAGTTTGTTATTGAATAAACTTAAAAACAAACTGGTGGTTTTCACAATCATAAACTTGTCAGGATGATACGTTTCACAGTTAAAATCACGTTCCACAATTAAAACTTCCCCTGTTCCAGTGTTCCCATACATCAAAGTTTGTCCGACTAGACACCGAAAAGCTATTAACCTTGAGATTAATCAACTTCTTTTTGCTACGCGGGATCCAGGCCTATTTTGATAATACCATTCGATTAGAAATTAAAAAAAAATGTTTTTTTTTCATCTAAAATTTTTTGTGAAAAAACCTATTTGACCGGCCTCAAGAGGCCGCGGCCTCTCGGTGATTGCACCGATTCATTTATATGGCCAGCACGCCACTGGTACTACCTGACAACGTTAATTCTTCGATGATATTCAAGTAATATTAGCAAACTGCGAAGAAGATATTGAGTACGTACCTACGGCACGGCTATACCTGCTAAGGAAACTTAAAGATGTCTACGCTACAGTAGGAATGAAGTAAGTACAAAGGCGGTATTAGGTATATCTGTTAAAGTTTCAGCTGATTGGGATGTGAAATGTCCGATGCAGAGTTCAACAGGGACAAAAGAATAGATATAATATATTTATGTGTTCTGAATTCTTTACTTTGGTTCAATCGAATTTCCATTAATACAAAATTGATTATCTACGGAGCAATTGTATGAGTAATGAGTATTGACATGTGCATGAGAATGTTGGCGAGATGACGAAAAAACCAAAGAAAAAAGACTCAATAAAAATGGATTTTCTCGGAAGAGCTTATCGCTCTAATCGAATAATGAAATTGGGAAACCCACGAATCGAATACACTCAACAAAAGCAAGAATAGAGACACGAGAGTTAATATGATATGGACTATGGAGACATGAGTTGCATGGAAGAACATAGATTGCAAAGAAAAGCTTTTGACGACGTTCCATCAAATAGGACGAAACCGGGAAGCCACCACCCAAGTAGCAATGTTTCGACGCATTGGTTGTCAGTACAAACAAATGCACTGTCTACAACGTTGCCCGAGAGCATTTTCAGTTGTTTCGGCCAACGTCCCCTACCCCGACTGACATTACGATGTTACAACCTGTAGTTATACGGGCAACTAATTTATTACCATTGTGACAACTACATATCACAGTTCAGTTTTTTCAACAATCGCAACGACTCTGTTCTGTAGTTGAGTAGTTGTCTGTCACGTCACGACCCTGTGTTGTTCTAGAGGTGTGACACGTTTGCGGCACCTTCCAGAGGTGAAAAAGAATTTACTTTATAACGGTATTTTTTTCTAATTATTATATATTTTATTTTGATGGAAATTTTCGATTTATTTAACAACCTGTTTATTTGTTTTTTTAATAGCTGGTTTCCATTCCATTGTTTTATTAGTAGATTTGAGATTTGATAACCTTAATCTTTGCATCTGCTTTGGTAGACAGGGTTGCCAGGTCAGTTTTTACTCTTTCAGTAGTTTTGTTTTCACAAAATCAGTAGATTCTTTTAGGTCATGTAAATACAGTAATACAGTGATATGCACAATGCACATCCGTCCTAAATGTCCCAAGAGGAATTTCACAAAATTGGAAACCTAATTATTCCAAACCACCAACTGGTAATTACCATTTTTTAGCAAAAATCTACTAAATCAAAAACTAAAATATACTTAAGGATTTTTGGGATTTTTTATAATAAAAACAACAGCTAAGTTAAGGGGATAGGCGCAAAATGTCTTCTGTTAAAATGTTCAATGTTTTTATTTTTTGCGAATCCTTAGAAAACTAATAAGTATTTTTGAAAAATTTAAACGGACAAAGAAAGATTACGTTATAATGTTTATTTTAATACGTTACAGGGGTGAAAAAACGAAAAAAATTAGTGTGAGTTTTAATTCCAAATATCTCGTTCAAAAGAAACGTTTTGGTTTTTCTAAATAATGCAGTCTTTCATTCTGCGTTTAAATTTTTCAAAAATACTTATTATAGTTTCTTCATGATTAGAAAAAGTGGATCAAATTCTGTTGAAATATACCAAAAATCTACTAAAAAATATTGCCTACTAGAATTTTTTAAAAAATATCAAAGATCTACCAAAAAAGTAGAAATCTACTAAATGTGGCAACGCTGTTAATGAGAATGATACACTTTTGACACTGGTCACATGACCTCTGTCACCCAATAAGAGGGTGCGTTCTAAAATGGTTTTGATAGTCTGCGCGGCCGGGTTTGGTTGGCGATTGGACTTCTAAGTTATCTTATCCGTCTAAGGTTGGTAATAAGGTATTTTTTTAGTAATATTGGTAATATTGTTTAATGCGCCATTATGGTTTTACCAGAGATTTTTGGGATGTAAAGAAAATGAAAACACAGAATATAAAAAATGCAGGCATTTTCTGATACCT
Organism: Diabrotica virgifera virgifera; assembly: GCF_917563875.1. NCBI lineage: Eukaryota > Metazoa > Arthropoda > Insecta > Coleoptera > Chrysomelidae > Diabrotica > Diabrotica virgifera. The sequence continues at coordinate 134,478,374 of NC_065443.1, forward strand.
TTAAAAGCACCATCAATACATTAAATTTATACAGAACATCTTTAACATAAATTTTGACTTTTATATTAAAATTTGATTTTTTAAATTTGCATATTTTTTGTCAAAAATGTCATAAAAAAAGGAGCGCGTGTGTTTTTTAAGGGTGAAATATCCATATTTGACGGTAATCTGAGATGCGTTTATAAATTTCACATCAGGTAGTAAGTCCTTTATGTATTTATATAAATTTAAATACCCAATACGATGTCAAAACAGTTTACTTTTTGGTTTTCGCATTCACCATACAGGTGTTAAAAATATAGGTAAAAAAACATAACTAGTCTGACTCCTTGAGCAACCATTGCACGCGCAGGTGCTTTTTATAGTCGCTTCAGTTGTCTTATGCAACGATTACGAAACGATGATGCTTAAACAGGAGGTTGCCTAGGCAACACAGAAATCGTCCACCAAATCAGTGCAGAATAGGGTCGTCTTTTAGGCAATAACAACGTTGTAAGAAAACGTTGCCACGCGCTAGACAACGTTGTCGCGTCGACAAATTGCTACTTGGGCAACTACATGGATTATCAAATATTGGATAATTATAGCTACAATAAGGAACCAGGCAATCAATGAAGACTTCTGGACAGACAAAAAGATAGTGACCGAAATGCAGGACATGGCAGGGGCTGTAGAATCCCAACGTGCATATGAAATCATTAGAGAAAATTAAATAATAATAAAATAAAAATTCCATTTTTATTCAGTTGCAATGCGAAGGCAAAACAATCTTATTTTTCAACTAGAATACGGAGCGCAGTCCAGCCCTCTGAATCGACGATTTTCGACTCTTATTGGAGTCTCATCGGAGAGAACGTAGGCCTGCTAGTCCATACTCCAATTGACCAACACCGAGAGTTTATCCCCCACACCGCAACTGACGTGAATGGACTAGGTGACTAGCGTCATCTGGCAATAGCAATATTAATAATATTTAAAAATATTAAAGAACATTTATAAATTGAAAACTTATTGGTCCATTTTCTTGGTAACACCTCCAAGGCTTTTAAAATTTACAAGCCAGATGGATGCTGACGCGAAGAAGACAAGAGGGAATTCAAAAACTTACAATTCACGATCCCGTCTGTTCGGCTGGTAAATTCCAACCGAAAATGGACCTAGCTACTCAAAGAAGTAACGAGCAATATAAAAATAAAATAAAAATTCCATTTTTATTCAGTTGTAATGCGAAGGCAAAATAATCTTATTTTTCAACTACTAGAAGTTGTAGAGAACGTAGGACTAGCAGGCCTACGTTCTCTCCGATGAGACTCTAACAAGAGTCGAAAATCCTCGATTCAGAGGGCTGAATTGTTTTGCCTTCGCATTGGAACTGAATAAAAATGGAATTTTTATTTTATTTTTATATTGGTCGTTACTTCTTTGAGTAACTAGGTCCATTTTCTGTTGGAATTTACCAGCTGAACAGACGGGGTCGTGAATTGTAAGTTTTTGAATTCCCTCTTGTCTTCTTCGCTTCAGCATCCATCTGGCTTGCAAATTTTAGAAGCCTTGGTGGTGTTACCAAGAAAATGGACCAATAAGTTTTCAATTTAAAAACCTTTTAGCAATATTATAATATTTTTAAATATTATTAATATTTTTATTAGGATTGAGAACTACTTCATCTTTAATTAGAGAAAATTCAGTGATTGAATAGACACCAGCATATTATAAGTACTTGCAAAATAAGACAGAAAAAAAAAACAATGAAATACAGGGAAGCCCGGGGGAACCAAAAATGTTTTCAAAAAGAAAATAATGAATACGAAAGACAGTTATGATTTAATTTCAATACAGAGCACCACCATTCGCTTATAAGCATTTTATCCTTTTGGAATCATCAGGGTGAAAGGCGGTAAGCTCTCTATTTTAACTCATTTTAACTCATTTTAACTCATTTATTTCATATAGAAAATTTTACAACTTTTTTGACCGATATTGAGAAGTGTTAGTGTACTCACTCAAAAAAATTTAGTTCGTAATATTGATTAACAGTGATTATTGAATAATATTTCGTTGTAACAACAATTTAATTTTTTGTTTCAACGAACTATTTGACATTGATCAATATATTTGGTTATTGTCACAATGATTGAATAATAATTGTGAAAATAACTAGAGTACATTAATCAATAACACTCAATTTATTCACACAATAAGTTAGTTTCGTATATTTAATAAATAATGGTAATTCTGACAACAAAGCACTTTCTTGATTTCGTAGATAATAAGTAATTACCTTGGTTTATCGTGGCAATGTACAGATTTCATTAAAATCATGTACAAATGTCGTTATTATAGAGTACCGTAAAGTGAGGCTACTTTGTGACACATATGGTTACTTTGTGACAGCGGCCTCTAAAGTTAAACTTATTAACTTGGCCGAGCCATTAGAAATGCTGGAATAATTAAAATGTTTTATTTGAATAGTAGACTATGTGCAGTCTCTAGGAAACAATAACCAAAGTTCCTAGTGCAACTTCGCTCGTCATGCCACAGATGATTTGACTTTTGAAGAAGAATTTTTAGAAGATATTTCTACCAAAGTAAATTAAGGTTTTACCACAATATGTTATCTCCATTTAACATCAAAATGTTGTTTGTAAAAAATGTACGGGTGTTTCTTTGTGCCACAGTTTATAATTCCATATAAATATCGCAGAAAAACTTCCGTGTCACAAAGAAACCTCCACACATGGGGCGACTTTGTGACAACTTTTTTTGACATTTTTTTGATTTCTATAGCGTATGGCACATTCTAGTTTTCACTTAACATAGAGGAAAGATTGAGCTTTGAGGTGATATTTTTAAAATTATAATAAACCTAAAGTGTATGTACTATATCATCAAAAAACCTAAAAAAGTGTCACAAAGTAGCCTCACTGTACGGTAATATTTAATTATTTCATATATGTAAGCTGGTTGTTGTGACAACGAATGCAACAATCAATCTACTACTGTGTTTAACCTTCGGAGTACGGAGATTATTTGACTTACTTAGATTACGATGATGGGTCAAGCGTGACCCATTCTCATTTTATTTATAAGGATGTTTTAAATAGTCAGTATTATTAAACAGTATCTTTAATTCAACAAAAAACAAAGAAAATCCTAAATTATTGTATTTAAATTTTTTAAGATGGTTAGTTATGGGCATATACTAGTTCGCTCCGGCGGCCAGATTTTAATACCTTACAGAAAACGGGCATAGGTAAGTTTGCTCCGGCCATATATTTGAATACAGTGGAACCTCGAAAAGTCGGATTAATCGAGACTGCGGCCGATCCGAGTTATCGAAAATCCGAGTTAACCGGAGAATATAGTAAAAAGTAATAAAACACGGTATACTTTCAGATAAACTCCATTATAATTGCAAAAACATGAAATACATAAAATATGCACAATACGTCTAAATTACGTACAGTTGTATACAGTCAGTATTGTTTATTTGTTGGTAAAAAACTTGGTCAAAGTGAAAAAATGTTTGTTTTGTCTGATGAAAATCGGTTCGGGTTAGCCGGACTTCCGATTATCGGAGGCCGACTTATCGGGGTTCCACTGTACGTATACCCGTAAACAGAGACGGCTGCGATTTACGTCTCTTACGTGGCTGATCTTACGTGAACATATTGAAAATATTCTTCCAAATCCGAAGACCGGGTCAGGACTGACCCGGCATCATAGATGTTACGTAGAGGAAAAACTGTAATTTGCATGTTCACGAATTATATACGAAAAAATAGATTGAAAAAAATAAGAAGAACTTACGATCAATCGGATTTGTAAAAAAATTATTTCATAAAATATTAAGAAATAACTGAATTTCGGGTCACGCTTGACCCAGTCTTCGTACTCCGAAGGTTAATAACCACAATCAATGAACTCATGGTAACAATAAACGAAGTTGTTGAAACAATAAATATTTTGCTTGACCATTTGAAATGTAACGGTTTTTCCTTATCGTTCTTTGTTAACCTTCGGAGTACGGAGATTATTTGACTTACTTAGATTACGAAGATGGGTCAAGCGTGACCCATTCTTATTTTATTTATAAGGATGTTTTAAATAGTCAGTATTAATAAACAGTATCTTTAATTCAACAAAAAACAAACAAACATAACCATTATAATCCTAAATTATTGTATTTAAATTTTTTAAGATGGTTTCCCATGGGTATATAATAGTTCGCTCCGGCGGCCAGATTTTAATACCTTACAGAAAACGGGCATAGGTAAATTCGCTCCGGCCATATATTTGAATACGTATACCCGTAAACAGAGACTGCTGCGATTTACGTGTACCTACAAACATATTAAAAATATTTTTCGAAATCCGAAGACCGGGTCAGGACTGACCCGGCATCATAGATGTTACGTAGAGGAAAAACTGTAATTTGCATGTTCACGAATTATATACGAAAAAATAGACTGAAACAAATAAGGAGAACTTACGATCAATCGGATTTGTAAAAAAATTATTTCATAAAATATTAAGAAATAAGTGAATTTCGGGTCACGCTTGACCCAGTCTTCGTACTCCGAAGGTTAAACAATGCTGTTACCTCTGCCGAAGTGCCGAATCATTTCATTTCGTTTCCAAGTGTAGTCCGTACTGGAAGTAAGTTTTCGTGTGTCGAATATCGTATTATTTTTTTTTCGAATCCTGAGAAAACTAATTAATATTTTTGAAAAATTTAAACGCAGAATAAAATATTACAGTATTACTTTTTGTTTGTTTTGCTTACAGTTACTTTTTGTTTATTCTAAGGGACTTTCAGCCCTCGGTAATAATGTAACTGTCACTGTCACCTGAAGAGGGATCGCGTAAAGTTCGAAAAATTGATGTTATAATATTCTTTGATTATTTAAAAATCGACCAATTCGAGCGTTTTGCTTATGTGCTAAAAATAAATAATTTAATAAGGAGGCAACACTTTTTCCAGCGCACTGTGTAAGTAAAATCATATGAGAAATCACACAGTGTAAAGTCCATTAGGTTAAGGATAAAAAGGGGGGATTTGCAAAATTATTGCAAATATCATACACTGAGCTAATGCATTCAGTAATTATCAATATAAAATACCTTCATAGTAGGAATGAACGAAACTGATTGTAGGGATGAATAGAATTGCTTGTAAAAATAACCGTATTTATTGTGGGAATGAACGGAATTAATTGTAAAAAATAAATGGAAATAATATTGTATAAATAAACGAAATACGTTAGGAGAATTCACACTGTTATTAACACAACGAACAGTCTTCGTCGGTCAATTAACGACGTTGTTGTTTCAATGAATAGTGTTCGTTGGCTCAGTGAACAGTGTTCGTAATATTAATAAATGGATTCGTAATTCAATAAACTCAATTCAGTAAACGTAGTACATTGGATCAACTAACGAAAATAATGAATTAATGAACATCGCTTTGTTGTTCCAATAAAACCAAGAATTGGACAAATTGTAAGTATTGCTTTTGTTGTCTGAATTAACATTTTTATTAATATTACGTACCTTTTTCGTTGAGTGCCTTCATTAATTTAATTATGATGTCACTATAAAAGTTTTGGTTAATATCTGATTATAAAGCTATCAGAGATTTTTATTAGTTTGCTAAATAGTTCTCTTTGAGGATTTAAAAATTAAGCGTGTTTTATGAACACGAAAGTTTTGCACCTAATAAAATTTATTGTTTAAATAAAGCTCTTAAAGTTGAGGAAGTTTTGCAGGAAATTTCTGGAAGTAAGAGTTACTATCAGAAGTTGAAAAGCGTTTATTAAGTTAGCGCTTAGGAAATGCATTTTTGATATACTGCAGTTCGTGTGCTCGAAAATTTATTTATACTCAGCTCGAGAAATATTGCTTTTTGTGTTATTTATTTAGCAGAGGTTGTTGATATATATCAGGATGTAAACCAACGAAATCCTGGGTGACTAGATTTTTTAAGTCGTAGCAATCATTGTAGACTTTAGAATAAAAATAAAAGTATCAATTCTCTATGCGTCGTTTAAGTATTTGAAACTTTCGTGGTTATAGTGTTTTCGCAATCGACACGGACCAATAAAATTGTAGCAACAGGCAGATTCAGGTGTGGTGGTTGTCTATATTAAGTTTTACAGGGTAGGTACATAAAATAGTAAATTGAATAAAATCTTTTCCTCCTTCAGCCTGTGTGCATCCACTCCTGGTCAAAGGCCTCCCATGAGATATCCATTCTTTTCCTCGTGCCAACAGCATTTGTAAACCCGAACAGCTTGTAAATTCTCTTGTGTATTATGTTTAGGAAACATTTTAGGAGATAACTCAAGGTCTATGATACATTATTCTTCGCATTTATTGGCTGCTGCCGTTTTTAGAAGTGCAATAAAATTGGACTTCAGCAATAGGGAACTTGCACATAAAAATATTTTTGTATAAAATTGTTAATTTATGTTTAAAAGTGATAAATTCAAAATATTACGTCTTAACAATTAATAGTGTACGTACAACAACTGATTTTAATTCCGCGCCTGAAATTACCGTTTCAAACAATTTTAAAAGCGCGCGCTTGGGTCTGACGTCACCAACCATGATATTTACCACTGTTTTCGTTTGGCTACTGCCTAGTGCCAGACGTGCACTCTGCAGATAATATCTTGTAAAGATCTTCATACACTCATAATATTATTTTTAGTTTAGGGAAATACATTTTTATTTTACAACATAGGTATCTCAAATGCCAAATTATATTATAAAATTTGAATAAAATTAATTACCTACATTAATATCATATTTCTTAAAAAATGTAAGTACATAGATACTACTAAAAAATTACTTATAAAAAGGAAAAGAAAGAATGTTTTATTATTTAGTTAAAATATGAATTTCATTCTCACATAAAGAAATAAAAAATATTTTATGGATGAAACTTTATTTTATCAAATTTTCATTCCATTTATTTTTAATAATAATTATCAGATCCAAATAGATGCGGGAAAATATTTACACTCCAAAAGTCTTGTGCTATACTAATCAAACTGTCGATAAGATCTGCGTCCTATTCTATCCAAATATAAGTAAATTTTGAATTATTTTTAAAGTGTGTATCTGGTACGCAAAATCAACACTTTTTTTTTCAAATAGAAACATTATTTGCAACTGTACTTTTGCTTTGTACATTGTAACGTTGGTTATGGTTATTTGGTTGTCTATTGGTTATTAAATGTTCCAAATATATGTACTTTTGGTCGTAATATTTTGTAATAAACTGTAACGTTACAAACGTCACATCTTTGATATTTTATTTTTATATAATTATTTTATCTTATTTTCTTTAATATTTCATTAATCATTATCTTCTTCTAATTGGTTTACCCATTTTCCCCTTTAAAAATCGGTTGGCGCTCTCTTTTATTACCTTCTTTTATTATCTTCTATTTAATATATCTCTTTCATTTAAATCACCATACTGAACATACCTCGTATATTCATACTCTCCAAATATCTGTATTTTCAATACGGAACATGCCGCTACTTCATAGTACTTGGTTGTCATTTTAAACGTCGTTTTCAATGACAGTGTCACTTCATCGACTTGACCCCCTACTCCCTGACATACACTGGAAGGGAAAAATTAATCCTTAAAAAGGCATGTAATTCGAAAAATAAATCATTTCTATTTCAACAAATCATCTTCCTCTTGGGGTGAGTTACACATAGTTTTTTTTAATAATTTCTTACAGTAATTATATTTCTCCATCTAACAGTTTTTATATATTGTTTTTTATCTAACCTAACTTCCAATGTCAGACCATGTGTTCTGATATTTTAGTTTCAAATATAATTATCTTTTAATTTACATGTATGCACGTTTGGTAATCAGAATTTTAACTATTCTCATCTAAATTCTATGTAATTTACTCTTGCCAATTACTATTTCTGAATACTGTTTGGCAAAGGTATATTTTGGTTTTTCTTCTTGATGATTGATATGTGTCTCTATTTTATAGTTTTTTGGAAAGAGATCAACCTTTCCCTCTTCGGGAACCTAAGCCTCACATCACCGGTGATGCACACTTGAAGGCGAAGACAATGACATCCAGACTGCACAACCACCACCTCTAGCTGCAGGGGCCTTGGGCCGAAGATCCGCCCAGGCCTACGAGAAGTCTACAACAGCAGTACCATACGACATCAAGAAGATACCATCAGCTACCAAAAGCCATAAGTATAATCCAGAATTGTTAGTTTTTGGCAAGAATTTAAATACATTTGTTAATGCAATTTACCAAGTCATTTTATTTATTATATCTTTATGAACAATAAACATGATTAGTTAAAATTATTGTTTTGTTTGCTTCCATTCCAATTTTCATAGTTCATATCTGAGGTTAGGACAAGACGAACACACACCTGAGTGACTGAGCTAAGCTAAGGGTGTAACGATGGCTATCTTGGTTAGTTGAGGTAATATTTTCGAATATTGTTTCAATTAGCTGGGGTAGTCCATCGCTAACTCGTACACTGGCGCCCAACGTAGGGCCCCACGTTGGGCGCCAAAACTACGTTGGGCGCCAAAAGTGAGGCGATAAACTACCCCAGATAATTGAAATAATATTCGAGAATAATATTTCAATCAACTATGATAGCTATCGTCTACCCTAGACTAGCTCAATCTCCCAAGTTGTGAGTCCACCTTGTCCTAATCAAAAACATGAACAATGAAAATGCAGAATGGAGCAAACAAAACAATAATATTTAACTAATCATGTTTATTTTTCATAAAAGACATAATTAAAGTATCAAAAAAATAATTTACAAGACCTTGCCGAAACTTTACAGATCAGAGATTATACTTATCGATGGCACTTGGTATCTGTCTGCGGGTTCTTGGTGTCTTGCTGTTGTTCTGCAACGGGCTCTGGCTACGTGGATGTTCTGGCCACCAGGCCTACAGGTGTTGGATCGTTGTTAGGAGTCTATGCTATGTACTATCGCTGCATCGCCGGCGACATTGGGGGCTCCAGCTTGAAGAAGTCCTCCCACGAGGTGAAGGGTTGTTCTATTCTGTTGTAGTTGTAATTTGTCCAGAAAACTAGAATACATACAGGTACATTAGACACCAAGAATAAATGAAAGATATCCTTGCCATTCCAAGAAATAATCCAGAAATGTTGCAGAAAGGCAAGGTTATACAAAATGAATAGTATTAAATAATGTTAGTAGTTCAATAGTTGTGGATTACTACACACATATGAAGATAATAGATAATATAAAAATTTTACCATGTGGTACAACAATAAAAAGTACGAAAAGTAAGGTTAGATAGGAACATAAAAAAGATTACGGATATAGGCTTAGAAAAATGTGTACATTTATATTTAAACACTTACCCCAATTAAGAACGTCTGTTTGAAAATGTGGCTATGAGGCCAGACATTGCCTTAAGTAGATTTTAGAAGTTAATGAAAAAATATTCTTCATTTTGACAAAGAGAAAGGGTTTGACTTGACATTGACAGAGTTCGTGAGTGGGGGCTTAAAATTTGAAACGAGAAACGACAGTGCGAAGTCACTGTCATGAACCACAGAACGATTGAATAAGAATGTGAATTCTGAGATAGAACAAGAATGTTGAGATATGCCTATAAATACCGAAAGAGGGCGCCAACCAATTTTTAACGGGAAAAAAGGTAAAACAAATAGAAGATGATTATTATTAAAGAATTATTAAAGAAAATAGAATAAAATAATTATTTGAAAATAAAATAGCAAAGATGTGACGTTTGTAACGTTACAAAACAAAACTAAAACCTATAATTTATAAATATTTTAAATTCATAACAAAGAAGAAAGAAAATAAAAATAACTTAAAAATAAACAAAACTTTTAGTAATAAAAGTCAGAGTAACTAAAAACTATTGTTATAAACAATTTAAACGTGTTTATTAATAATACTTATAATAGGTACTTACTTATTTGCTTCCTCGCATTTCTCCAATAGAATAACTTTCACTGCTTTTTATAAAATTTGCCACCATGAAGACATCAACTACTGTAGATTTTCAGATTAACTTTTTGAAAAACCCTAGTCAGTCATATTATACATTTAAAAACACTACTTTATAAAGTAGCACTCAAAATGATCAATTTCAGTTTGAAACTAAATATACTCATTATGGAACTATACAAGAACACAAATACCTTGGAATTTCCAATTAAATAATATGATTAAAATGGAATTAATACAATCTCCAAAACAACCTTTTTTTGAACTTTTATTTACAATCAACTACTACATGAGAGTTTTAAGTAAACGTGAATGAATTTGTAAATAATTTCGAAATATCCCAGCGGCTTTGTTGTCGACTCATAGAAATCTAGCAGGTAGACGTGGGTCGTGACGTCAGACCCGTTTACGCGCCTCTGAAGAAATTTGAATTTTATAGCTTTTTCAATGTCTCGTAATAAGCCTATGGGTTAACAATATTTGTTTTTTTGCATGCATGCGTTTTATGATCATGTTACCTTATATTTTTTAATATTATTTTAATATTTAAAAATATATGCAAGTTCCCTATTCTAGTGGTATTTTGCAAGAGTTGTATTTATGTTGTTGAGAGTTTTTGAGATTATTGTTATTGATTCGTTGTTTATTAGTAGTTCAGCTTTTGTATTATCTGGTCCTGCTGCTTTGCCTCCTGTTAGCTGCATTAATGCAGAATAAACTTCCTTGTTCTTATTCTTCGGCTATTCCCATTATGAGTTCGCCATTTTTCTCTTCTACAGCACTCTCTTCCCCCAGTCGCCACCTCTGAAGTCTCTATCTATCATGTCATTTCCTGATGTGTAAGTTTTAATCGTATAGCTGGTTTTCGTCTCCGTCTTCTTCCCAATGGGTTCCAATCCAGTACTCTTTTAGGCCACCTGTGCTCCGGATTTTTTATACATGGCTACATGGCTGTACTTTTGCAGGGTTCTAATTTCTACCTTTTTTTTTGTACTTGAGCATTCTACTTGCATTATGTTCCATTATTTGTTGTGTTCTTATTAGGGGTCGCCAACTTCTTGAAAATTTCAAGATCTTGTCTTGATCTTGTCTTGATTTCAAGACAAGATCAAGACAAGAAGTAATTTTAGATTTCAAGACAAGACAAGAAGTCTTATGTCAATACCAAGATTTCTTGTCAAGAAAACAAGAAATCTTGAAATATCTTGACTAATAATGAAAACTCTAAAACGTATTTATTGGTGATAAAGACCATTATTTTAGTATAACATACAAGAATAAAAAACCGCTAAACGCCGTAAAAATGAGAGGCGCATAAAATATTCCAGCTACAAAAGATCTGATATGAATGTTACGTGGCGCGAAAATGGATTTTCATTTGATGCAAAACAAAATTCTAGTTTTATTTTAAAAGATTCTTTCATAATATTTGCTAAATTTGAAGTAAACGCGCCACAAAAGAGTAACTTTGATACAGTTTGAATTTTGAAACTCTTTTGTGGCGCGTTTACTTCAAATTTAGCAAATATTATGGAAAAATCTTTTAAAATAAAACTAGAATTTTGTTTTGCATCCAATGAAAATCCATTTTCGCGCCACGTAACATTCATATCAGATCTTTTGTAGCTGGAATATTTTATGCGCCACTCATTTTTACGGCGTTTAGCGGTTTTTTATTCTTGTATCAGGAGTTTTTCAAAGTTATTTATAAATTAAATGTATGAAGTTGAATGCAATGTTCCTCTATTACACGTCAAGCTTTATAAATGGTCACCTTTGTTGCATTATCTCCCAAATCATCTAGTGTCCATCGAATGTACACTAGATTTTTTTTCTATTCGAAATAGATTGAAAAAAAAATATATTGAGATGGCCGGTAAATGAAGTCGGATTGCCCGTTGCCAGATCAAATTTAGCGTCGTAACCACTACAACTCATAAACCATTTAGGGAATAATCGTTAATTGGATTATACTTTTGTATCTTAATAACTTCTCTAAACGGCTTAACCGATTTTGATCAGTAAACATGAGTTTGAAACGTATTGACCAGTAGTATCTGATGGATCTAAGGTCAAGTATGATAACTGAAGCTATTAGGTACAGGAATTATTTAGCTTTCGAAACCGTTTTTCCCACAGAAAATAGATTTTATCATATTTATGAAGCCTATAACCTAAAAATTTGAATTTTCCCGATATGAGGTATACATCGTTAGATTCGTCTTGAGTCCTTATACAAACGCTTAGTTATTGGCACAATTGGTACGTTGAAATGTTGAGTAATTGTCGAAAAACCAAAATTTTCAAAGTTTAGTTTTTCAGTTTTTCGGCTATACTGAGCCGTGTGTATGTCTGATCCTGACGGCTTGGACACCATTTGAAAGCTTAAGTCAACACTATTGATTTGATATATTTGCGGTTCTCATGCCTCTTCTTGATCCGAATATATATACCCCCAAAAAATATGCCGTTTTGTACCTACAAAGTCCTATAGCTGGCTTATGGGTGGTCAAAAGTCACAAACTACACCGGTTCTAAATCGGCCCTGACCCCCTCTTTAAATACAGAGAAAAAAAACAAATCGGTTTAACTTTCAAACACACATACATACATATCCACAAACATTTTCCCTTTTTTAAATAAAAATTGAGTCACATTTCTAAGCTCTATAACTTTTGAACAGTATAACCGATTTTCAAAATTAGACATGCGTTGGAAAGGTAATGATCAGTTCTATTAGAAACCGCAAAGGTTGGACTTAAATTTTCGAAGTTTTTGGGAGTTTTGGGGACCAGAACGAAAAACAGACCCTAAATAGGAAGGGCCGTAAAATCGACACCCTTGGACCAAAATGGATGGTTGACATATGAATGGGTGAGTCTTTTTCTGAACTTGAAGATGGGAGTTGGCACAATTTTCAATTCAGTCAGATTTAGAAAATTGAAAATTTCGTGTATATGATAGTGTCGCGTGTAGGGGGGGTGTTTTTCTGCGCCACTGGCGAGAACTGCCGTTATCTGGTAATCTTTCCGATATAAAACTAACAGCTTCGATAACTAGTAAATCGAAAACTATTAATTTTATCAAAAAAATGTATAATGAACATTTTTTGTTTATAATTAATATTTTTACCAGCATTTGCGGTCAAAATATAAAAAAAAAATTCCACCCTCGAGATGAGGTGGCAACTACCCCCTTGGTAAAAGCGTCTTTCGGCATCATATAGATTTTGATCCTTGGACTATCCACTACTTATTGTCAAATTTTTAAACAAATCTATCCATTCTGTAAAAATTGCGAAGTGAAAAATTTCAGTTCCTGGACTAATTATACCTTTGGAGCTCTATAATTTCTGAACGGCTTACCTGATGTTGATCACTAAACATGAATTTGAAACGTATTGACAAGTAGTATCTGATGCATCCAAGATCGAGTATGATAACTGAACGTATTACAGGAATTATTGAGCTTGAAAAACCGTTTTTCCCATAAGAAATAGATTTGATCATACTTATGAACCCTATAACTTAAAAATTCGAATTTTCCCAGATATAAGGTATACACCGTTAGACGCGTCCTGAGTCCTTCTACAAACGCTCAGTTATTGGTGCAATTCGTAGGTTGAAATTTTGAGTAATTGTCGAAAAACCAAAATTTTCAAAGTTTAATTTTTCAGTTTTTTGGCTATGGTGAGCAGTGCGTATGTCTCAGCTTGATCGCTTAAGATTGATTAACTTTTGGATGGTACAACCGATTTTCAAAATTAAACATGCGTTGGAAAGGTAATGATCTATGCTATCAGAAGCCGCAAAGGTCGGGCTTAAATTTTTGAAATTTTTGGGAGTTTTGGGGACGAGAACGAAAAACAGGCTTTAAATGGGAAGGGCCGTAAATTCCACACCCTTGGACCGAAATGGAGAAGTAACATATGGATGGACGAGTCTTTTCGTAAACTTTAAGATGGGATGTGGCCCAATTTTCCATTCAGTCAGGTTTAGAAAATCGAAAATTTCGTGTATATATAGTGTCGCTTGTAGGGGTGTTGTGCGCCACTGGTGAGAACTGCCGTTCTCTGTGGATTTTAATTAATTGAACACTTTTTTGCTAAACTGATTGACAAAAATTTAAATTAAAAATAATAACAAGTAATTGGACTGCGCAAGTCCTAGGTTTTCACCCGAAGTAATCGAAAGTAGAATTTTATTGGAAGTCGATATTTGAATTCTTCGTGTAACTTTGCGTGGATTGATATACAAATTTACTAATTTTGAGTAATTTTTACTAAACTGTTTACACATAAATAATTCTAAAGATTCAAATCTTTCAATACGCTTCGATTTATGTGTTACATATACTATTTCTGAGTCTATTGGGACCGTGCAAGTTCGGCAAAACGACACCTGGTTTCTACGCTCTGCAACTTTATTCGTACTTTTAATTATATTGGCCAATTATATTAGTCCTGGTTACTGGATAATTGTTAAGGCCATAGTCCAAAAGAATAATAAGAAGAAAAAATAAGATTCAGGTTATGTTATTAAAACGTAAACAATTGTATGTAGTAAATAAAATTAGTTATTAAAATGCAATACTGCAAGCAAAATACAATTAATTTAATTTACTTTTATATAATAATTGCATATAATATCAATATTGTAGAGCAACATATAATTTTTTTCTTCTTCAATGACAGTAGGTATGAAATGTACGTCAATTTGACAATTTCAATGGACAATATGAATTATTTAAGAAAGTTGCAATATTTCTCCGCTATTCGCGCACGATCGTTTCTCGTATCCCTTCCAAGTACTTGCACACCGCGAATAATGGCATTTCCGGTTATAACTTTTTAAGCGGAAATTACGAAAAAACCAAAATTTTACATTTGTTGTCATCTTGCTAAGCCACGTTGAATAATAGATCACTTATTCTCTTTCGGCGACTTTAAAATAGTAAATACTTACGGTTGCAACTCTAAAACCGGAACTCCGACGTCAAATTTCTCATCTTTAATAATACCATCCTTAAGTTAAAAGCTTTCATTCGACACCCCATTTGTCATTCTATCTGTATTAATAACGGAGGAGTTGTATTCGCGGATGGACAGACAGCCTAGGTAAAATTTTTCATCTTTAGTACCATGCTTGAACTATAAGCTATCATTTGGCACCTCATTTGTCATTATACCTGGTATAATGACGGAGGATTTATACTCGCGGTCGGAGGGATCGACGAACAGACAGCCTATGTCAAATTTTTCACCTTTAGTATCATCCTTGGATTATAAGCTTTCATTTGACACCTCATTTGTCATTCTACCTGGTATAATGACGGAGGAGTTATATTCGCGGTCGGACGGACCGACGGACAGACAGCCTAAGTTAAATGTCTCACCTTTATTACCATCCTTGGATTATAAGCTTTCATTTGACACCTCACTTGTCATTCTACCTAGTATAATGACGGAGGAGTTGTGGTTACACACAGACGGACGGACAGACGGACGTGGATAATCCAGTTTTCACATTTTTTCAAAATTGGGTGAAAACAATAATTAATGATACTTACCGTATCCTGTTGAAAATAAAAGATTTATATGTAGATCATTCTGGGATTTATTAAAATAGTAAGTTTTAAATATTTCTTCCAAATTTTTGTACTGCCTCTGATTGTAAAAGCTTTCTCCAAAATGAAGAGGAAAATGCCTCTACTTTATTCCGAGGATCTAAAATAAGAACTATACAGTATATCCACCTAGTTTTGTTAATAGTGTTGTAGTATTTTATATCTCGCAGCTTGAATGAAGTAAATTAATTACTCGTCGGTAGTAACTCAACCAATTTAATTATCAAGTTAATGAGCCATATCCAGTTTGTCTAAAAGTAAGTTTACTCCAATTACCACCAATGGGAGTGTGCAATATTTTCCCATTCGAACCTTCGCGTATTGAAGAAAGTGTTTAAAGCTTCTCAGATACTGACAAAATTTACTGATCAGAACCCATTATTTATCTAATATTTTGCATTTACTTAAATTTTCGATCGGGACTCACCCTAGTGGCCGTGTTAGCAGGCAACGCAATAAAAAGGTCGCCGGGGAATCACCGGACTGGGTAGTCAAGAAATTTCAAGATCTTGGAATTTTCTAAGTCAAGACAAGATACAAAATGTCAAGAAAACGTTAAGACAAGATTTTTTTAAATATCTTGATTTTTTCTCAAGACAAGACAAGAAGTTGTTGTCAAGACAGGAATTCTTGTCTTGCCGACCCCTAGTTCTTATTTTATCCTCTCTGGTAATTTGTAGACATCTTTTCATAAACTCCAATTCAAATTCTTACTGTAATATTCATGGTCTTCACCTCCTCCTCTGGTTTTACAGCTGTTATCTGCTTGATATTCAAACAGTTTCGCTAGGTAGTTTTTCCTTTTTAGTATACTCTGTCCAAGATGGTATTTCTGTTATAATCAGGTAGATTTTCTTTTTGTGCCCGTCTGAGTCCATCTCTGAGTTATTTAATTTTCCTATGTATATTGTGTAACTGCTGAGTCTTAATTTTTTCGAATCTTTCCATTTTTTTTCTTTGGCTTTTCTGAATATCCGTCTTGTTGCTATATTTATCGTTTTATATCTGTCCGGGTCATTTTTGGAGCTTGTTCTTTCATCCATAAGCTTTTGGATCTTATCTGTCATCTATAATTTTTTCTTGGTTAATTTATCTGCCTTTAAGTGCTCCTCCTTTATATTTCAAATTATTTCTGTAATCTGTAATGAGTTCAGTTCACAACCTCAAACCGGTTAATTGTGGTTATGTATGGATAATTTTTATGTAGTATATCAACTATGATCATCTTTGTCTTTATATGTTTAATTGCAGACCAAACATTTGACTTTCATTTTCAACCAGTCGTATAAGATCAATCAGTTCTGCTTGACTATTTATAAGAAGGGCTGTGTCATCTGCGAAACGTAGGTTGTTTATTTTATGACCGTATATTTCTCATGACCGTATAATATGGTGTTTATTATACGTATATCGTATGATTGTCATGATTTCCTTTCTAAACTCCTTTGGGTTTGACTCGGAATACTCCCACCAGTGGAACGTGGCCCGGCTCTGTTAGTCTACTCCGGGACAAGTCTTGATACATGTGAAGCGGTTTCGGTATTTTCTATTTACTTAAATATAATCTATTTAATTTCTAATGATTCCCATGGTCTAGCCTGGGGAGAAATCCACTTGTACAGCTTTCGAATTATTAATTGGAAGAATATGTTAATGATAACTAGTCCTTAGTCTTCTACAAACTTTTCTAAGGGGTTTTATCTTTCGTTTCGGACTCACAAGTCAACGTGCACGAATGTACTGTCTTATCTTCAGCTCCAAGCTTGGCATTCAAACCTCCAATAAAAATAAGGAATTGCTTGGAATCATGGAGTCATGGAATTTTCGGTAAAATTCTTGTGAAAAAATCAATTGGTTTTCCCTCCTCTTTTTCTGTAGTGAGAGAATAAACTTAAATGCATTTATCTTGATGGGGTTTATTTGTACTTGTAGTAACGTCACGCTCTGCGATGTTGGTGTGTAAAGGTACCTACTAACACATTTGGCAACTTTGGATGATACGATTACCCTGATTCCCTATTCATGTGATCCTTCACATTTTTCCGAATAGTATACCTACCTTGTCACATTCCACTTACATTATCTTTCCAGAATCTGGCCATGCCATTTCCCTATTCCCATTATTTCAGTGTGGATTATCTTCATCTCCTGTATTTCATTGTGGATTCTCCTGTTTTTTAGGTATAAATTTTTGACGTTCTATGTGTAGATCTTGATATCCTTTCTGAAATTTAGTTTGTTACCTTTTGGTGAACTCAAAACTATCCTACACCAATGTAGTTGTAATAGACGTTACCATTCGTTTAATAAATTGTGAAGGTTCAACCCATATTAGTTTGTCTTTATTTTTAATTTTGAAAATATTTGCGGAAAAATAAAAACCAATTGTTTGTAAATAGACCAGGACAGATCTGTTTTGAGGTGGATGTGAGAGGTGGGATTCGGATTTTTGCAGATAAAATTAGGGGACAACTTCAATAATTATAATTGACTCATTAAATCATATAAATGCTCCTTCTCAAATATGCCTAAAAATTTTGAAAAACATCGAATCTTTTCTATTTTCTGAGCTTATAACTTTAAAACGATTCATTATGGAACAAAGTCGTATAGAAAGAAAATAAAGATAATTAAATTTAACTTTGTATGACACCCAACTGGTTAAAAATGTCTTAAGTTATTACCCTTTCTGCAAAAGAACAATAAATACAAAATAAGGGGCAAAATAGGCCTGATTTTGTTCAACGTTCTTCAACCACTTTGGTTGCAGTTAGAACCTTCGTAGTTCGCTAAAAAAATACTTATAACATACTTAAATAGTCCACCAAATTTCATTAAAATCGACCTATAGATTTTGAATAATAATTTTACAATCTAAATTTTTTTAAAAAGTTCAAATTTTTTAGAAGCTTTCTTAACAAAAAGTAGACCATTTAAAATCTTGCTAATTTTTTTGCGTATAAACAAGCGCTCTACCTATCTAATACACATTACGGAATTAAAATCGGATTATTTAAGCAGCCTCAGCAATGTTTTAAAATTATAAACAATTTTTGGCTTATAAACAAATTAGGGCTGTCGCCAGGGAGGGGTACAACGGCCTCCTTTATTTAGATGGTTCCTAACCAAGTTTTTATATGTATTTTGACCCGCAGAACGCAAATTTTTTGGGTAACAGTTGATTCGGATGTCGATAAGATTGTTATAAACAAAGAACTTGAGGAATTACATAACAGCAATTTTTCGCAAAATAAATCTTTTTTTGTATTTCTTGGGTGATTCTAAGCAAAAAATGTTTTTACAAGTTTTTTCGTAGGATGCATAGTTTTCGAGATAAACGCGGTTGAACTTTTAAAAAATCGAAAAATTGCAATTTTTGACCCCGAATAACTTTTGATTAGGAAATAAAATAACAATTCTGCTTACAGCATTTGAAAGCTTAAGTCCAATTATACCGGTCTTATTATTTGCATTGCTAAAATTTAATGTTTTTATTGTTAAACAAAGCTATTTGTTTATAAGCCAAAAAATTGTTTATAATTTTAAAACATTGCTGAGGCCGCCTAAATAATCCGAAATTAATTCTGTAAAGTATATTAGATAGGACTCTTTATATATAAAAAAATTACCCAACTTCTAAATGGTCTTTTTTTGTTCAGAAAGTTTTTAAAAAATTTGAACTTTTTTAAAAAAATTTAGATTGAAAATTTATTATACAAAATCTATTGAGTCGATTTTACTGAAATTTGGTAGACGGTTTAAGTATGCAATAAGAATTTTCTAAGCAAATTATTAAGTTTCCAAGTACCACCAAAGTGGTTAAAAAACATTGAAAGCAACAGGCTTATTTTGCCCCCTTATTTTGTATTTATTGCTATTTTGCAGAAAGGGTAGGTAATAACTTGAGACATTTTTAACCAGTCGCATATCATACAAAATTCCATTATCTTTATTTTATTTTTCTACAACTTGGTTCCAAAACGAATCGTTTTAAAGTTGTAAGCAAAAAAATTAAAAAAAATCGATGTTTTTCGAAGTTTTTAAATATATTAATTTTTTTATTAATGTTCCGGGCATATTCAATTCCGGGGAAGTTCAATTTGGATTCAAAGCAGGACTCGGAACGAGGGAAGCACTTTTCAGCTTGCAAGTTCTAATACAGAGAGCCAGGGATGTCAACTGCGATGTGTATGCATGTTTCATAGATTTCGAGAAGGCATTTGATAAAGTCCCACATGGAAAACTAATCGATATCCTAAAAACATCAGGACTAGATGGTAAGGATATAAGACTTGTCTCAAACTTATATCTCCAACAAAAAGCAACAGTTCGATTCGAAAATGAACTGTCCGAAATCTTCACAGTCGAAAAAGAGTTAGACAGGGTTGCATACTGTCACCAGCATTATTTAACATATACTCTGAAAACCTCTTTAGAGAGGCCTTGGACGAATCAGAAGAAGGTATTGCAGTAAATGGACTACTTATAAATAATATTAGATATGCAGACGATACAGTATTGCTGGCAGATAGTGCGCAGGGGCTGAAAAGGATCATGGATAATGTTGTAGAAGCATGTAACAAACAGGGCCTAAAACTAAGAAGACAAAAATAATGATCATTAGTAAAAACACCAACATAAACGCCCAAATTACCGTAAACAATACACCCCTAGAGAGAGAGAGAGAGTACAGAAAATATGCTATCTCGGCTGCAACATTACGGATACCTGGGATCATAGCTACGAAATAAGAACTCGTATTGAAAAAGCCAGAAGCTCTTTTAACAGTCTTAGAAAAATTCTGTGCAACTTACCTTTAAGTATCAATGTACGCATAAGAATTCTTAGATGTTACGTCTTTAGTGTCCTTCTCCACGGAGTTGAAAGCTGGAGCCTGACAGAAGATGCCATAAAACGGTTAGAGGCGTTTGAAATGTGGTGCTACCGACGTATGTTGAGGGTCTCATATATACACGTCACAACTAATATAACTATTCTCCAGAAGCTAAGAAAAGACAAAGAAGTGGTTAACACCGTAAAGAACAGAAAATTGGCTTACTTCGGCCACATTATGCGTAATGAAAAATACCGACTGCTACACAGTTGATTCTACAAGGTAAGATTGAGGGCAGGAGAGGCCCTGGACGTAGACGTATATCCTGGCTAGTCAATCTTAGAAAGTGGACTGGTCTAACGTCAACTGACCTATTTCGAGCTGCCGCAAATAGAATAAGATGGGTCAATGTGGTCGCCAACATCTCCAGAAGATAGGCACCTTTAGAAGAAGAGCATACTTGAGAAGGAGCATAAGTCAATTATTATTGTTGAAGTTGTCACCTAACTTTATCTGCAAAAATCCGAATTCCACCTCTCACATCCAAAAATAGACGTTTTTTTCGCAGATCAGTCCTGGTCTAAAATAGTTTCCATAAATTTCTTATTAATATGTTTCTAACAAAGACAGAAACCTGAAACTATTTAAAAAGGTTGGTTGATGCATATCGTTTGTTAATCCGTTAAATTTGTCATATTTCAAAATCAGTGTTTCTCTCAAACTTCGAAACTGACCGCTGTAACAATACAGACACCTAATTAATTCTTGAAAAGAGTATAAATTAGTCCATAATTTGTGAGGACGAAATTAGTCCAAAAGTTCCCTCTAACTTCGGTAGTAATAGGACGAACCGGATAGGAGAATTAACAAAAGGCTAGCTATAAATTAAGGATCAGTGCTAAAATAGGACCTCTCCGAAATAGAGAATGCTCGATTAGACCTCGTATAGAATGACCAATGGCCCAAAAGGCCAACACGGAATAAATTAATCCATTTTGAGTGTCAAGCAAACTGTTCAACGCCAAACACCGGCGCGAACAATCATCCTCCACAATGGATGAAATTATCCGGGGCGGGTCCTTTTATCAGTTGCGAATGATTTATTACGTAAAGTTGACTTTTCTAACCAATTCCACCGATTTCTCGAACACCAAGTCTAATAAATTACAAGGTGGTCATATGTATTTACTATTACTAACCCTATTGAAAGAGAAAATACAACGCTTAAACAGTTATGTATAAATTTTTGCAAAAAATTATTATTTATTGAACTTGTTTCATTTACTATTTTAAGATTTTTATTTATTTATTTATATGCCTAAAGTACCTCTGCATATTCATTCTTTTTCAATCTGATTGAAAATAAATATATCTAAAAGCCAGATGGTGACCAATCTTGTAGTCAGCGAAGATAATATCGCCTCTTTGCTTCAATAAGGTGTTAAGTAAAAAGTACAATTTTACAGGAGCCACCTTTTTAACTTATAAAAAATGATTGTCTCCAAAGGAATACATTTTTATAGTCCATCTAATAATAACTATAAGTGTTGACTACTTACGTCACTGAAAATGTTAAATAGGTCTGATGATGTAATAAATTTGGCGAAAAATTTGCATATTTACGAAAAAGGTGATAAATATGTCACACTTTTCGTGCAAAAATGTAATATGATGAATGTTACAAACTGACTTGTCACGTTGTTGATGATATTATTTTTGTTATGTTACTGGGTTATACAATGGTCAAACGTTGTCGAAATAAAAGATTTTAGATTTGGGAATGTTCTTTATTGAAAAAGTGTAACTATAACAACGAATATTACAATTACAAGGCGAAATTAAAGTGTTTAAATTCTTAAGTTAAATATATTCCTTAAAGTTATTTAGTAATGTGTAGAAGTCTAAATTCTAAACAAGCTAATGTCATTAAATTACGAAAATGTAAAACTTAAAATATTTTCTTTGTCAAAACAAGCAAAAACACGTGACTTTTAAAACTACAACGATTCATAAAATGGCCTGTGATATCTCGTAGTATAGTATAGTTGATCCAAAAGATGGCATAACCCAGACATCCAAAGTGAAAGTTATCCTTCAACACCAAATTGTTCTATATGATCCACACAATGTCCAGAAAAAAGTCACACCATTTTGAGCGTCGGGTTTGGGGGGGAGAAGGGGGAGAAATCGGTAAATTCGTAGTTTTTTAAGTTTTTCGCCAATATTTCTAAAACTATGCGGTTTAGCATGAACAACCTTCTATACAAAATTGTTCTACATTAAATTTGAAATAAAAAAGGTCCTATGCATAATCTTTCTAAAATGAATGGTTCCAAAGTTACGGAGGTAGTATAGTATAACTGGTCTAAAAAAAGGCCTAACCAAAACATCCAAAGTAAAAGTTTTCCTCCAACACCAAAATGTTCTATATGGTCCACATATTGTTTAGTAAAAAGTTACACCATTTTGAGCGTCCGGTTTGGGAGGGAGATGGGAGAGAAGTCGGTAAATTAGTAGTTTTTTTACGTTTTTCGTCAATATTTCCAAAACTATGCTTTAGCGTAAACAATGTCATATACAAGAATGTTCTACATGAAATTTAAAACAAAATATGTTCTATACATAATTGTTATAAAATCCACGGTTCCAGAGTTACAGAGGGTGAAAGTCGAAGTTTTCGATACTTTTTATATTTTTTGGGCAATATTTATGATATAACTATACCAAAAACCCAGACATCCAAAGTGAAACTTATCCTCCCACACCAAATTGTTCTATATGGTCCACATAATGTTCAGAAAAAAGTCACACCATTTTGAGCGTCGGGTTTGGGGGGGAGAGGGGAGAGAAATCTGTAAATATAAAAAGTATCGAAAACCTCCACTTTTCACCCTCCGTAACTCTGGAACCGTTGATTTTATAACAATTATGTATACAACCTTTTTTGTTTTAAATTTTATGTAGAATATTTTTCTATAGAACATTCCTTACGCTAAAGCATAGTTTTAGAAATATTGACGAAAAACTTAAAAAAACTACTAATTTACCGACTTCTCCCCGATCTCCCCCCCAAACCGGACGCTCAAAATGGTGTAACTTTTTACTGAACAATATGTGGACCATATAGAACAATTTGTTGTTGAAGGAAAACTTTCACTTTGGATGTCTGGGTTAGGCCTTTTTTTGGACCAATTATACTATACTACCTCCGTAACTCTCAAACCGTTCATTTTAAAAAGGTTATGCATAGGGCCTTTTTTATTTCAAATTCAATGTAGAACAATTTTGTGTAGAAGGTTGTTCATGCTAAACCGCTTAGCTTTAGAAATATTGACGAAAAACGTAAAAAACTACGAATTTGCAGATTTCTTCCCCCTCTCCCCCCAAACCCGACGCTCAAAATGGTGTGACTTTTTTCTGAACATTATGTGGACCATATAGAACAATTTGGTGTTGGAGGATAACTTTCACTTTGGATGTCTGGGTTTGGGTCTAACTATACCATACTATCGGTCTTGGAATTAGGTTTTTATTAACCAAATCAATGAGATCCGCTTTTTTCTTATAGGGCATAGCTGGTTTTGCGCTGTAAGTTGAATCACCTTTAAACCTGCTAGTTTTACTGTCTCATTATTTTCATCTTTCAGTAAAAAAAAGTTAATTTGATTGCACAAGCTCTTCAAGTCAAAAAATCGGCGAAACACATTTCATTAACATGGAAAGGCTCGCTTTTCTTCCTTGCAGCCTTTACGGCACCAATAAATGTGTCAGGTGTATATAGGGCCGGATCTTAATTGACGTTTAATTTCTCTCTCAATTTGAGAATGAGCAGAATCTCCCTCGTTTTGGGGCACACCCCAAATATTTTTTTATTAAATATTTATTCGTTACTGAGTTAAGATTTTCAATTGTTTTTACTGCGTATAGATACATACAAGTCATAAATTTATATTTTTTTTTTGCTGGCCAGCATAATTTTCCGAATAGAACACAACGTCCAAATTATTGGCTGTTTCTGAAATTTTCTTAAGGTACTTGTAAACACATGTACCGATTTCATTCACACCTCTATGGGCGTTTGACTCATCCCAAAGATAGCTTTCAACACAGTTATTCTGAATGTTGTATAAGGTTAAATTAAAAATATTGAATTTCGACTTATAGTAGAAGACCGAGATCTCTTCTTTGGAGCATTGGAACACTGGTTGCAAGTCATACACTGCGACCAGAATTTTATTGTCTTTTTTATCATTTTCTTTCTCTATACGTGAGAGAACTTTTTCACTTTGATGTGTTTCGTATTTCTCCTTTATTTGTTGTTCCTCTTCCTCGGTGCTATTTTTATAACCTTCACACACATCACACAAGTCTTTTTAGGAACAAAAAATGATATATTGAAATATTGAGTAAATATACGGTAGAACATCAAATATCTGGCAAAAGGTACATTTAGTGATTGACACTTTGGAACATAGTCTCTGTGTAGGTCAGTAATCGCTTTGTTGTTAAAAGGTTGTTTAGTATCATTTCATGGTCTTCCCTAGGTAGGTCTTGGTGAAAAAAGGTGACACTTCAGTTTGGAAAGAGTCAAAAGTTCAAAGTATTAATTAATAAGTAGACAATATTAATTTGAAATAAAATTTTTGACTATTTTTTCATATAAAATCTATTATATCTCACCGTTTTGAAAAGAAGAATATGTACTTTTCAGTTTTTAGTTGTCAGTTTATTGATTAAATAAAGTGGTTTTCACTTAACACTAAAATATAAAAGGAACATTTTTTTACATAAATTGTTAATAAATTACCTATCTATTTAATTAATTTACGACAAAAATTTGAATGAGTTTACACAATTTTTGATACCCTACACATTATCTTACTTTAGGGTTTTCTATCCGTGACGAATGTTGCCTATCATATTTATCTTGTCTGCAGCAGCGGGGAAAAGCTGCACAGATTTTTTAAACCAGGATTTAGAGTTCTTTAACCAGGATGTCCTCCTTCTTATAGTCCAAGAGGCAGCGCTGAAAAATTTCTCTGAATTTACTAAAGCTAGTTATTTCACAGTTGATTACCGTGATTGTGTAGAAAAACATACTGCGGTCGGTCAAGCGAAACGTAGAACAGGGGTTACTGAGAGGGTATCAAAGTTGCTTTCCTACGAAGGTAATTAAATCCATTTACTAAGGCTGACAATCAGTACACACATTCTAAATTGAATATAAATAAAAGTTATTATAGTCGGTCAGCTGTATGACGGGACAGAGCCGGTCGGTCGGCCCCAATGAACGTACAGGGTTATTCACTATATTTTGGCCCCTTGTATATATATTATCGGTTTACAACGTTCTCCCTCTTCCGATACCCGTTCGCCATTCCTGTCCGCATATTGATCTATTTGCAGACCTGTTTCATCCATGGCTTTGTTTATTCCTTCCTGCCAACTTTTTGTTGGTCTACCTCTTCTTCTTCTACCTTGCGGTTTCCAGTTTTGTATTTGTTTTGGGATTCTGTTTTTGTGCATTCTTTGTACGTGACCGAACTATCGTAGTTGTATTTCATTGATTTCGTCATTTATTGTATGTGTGACCTTCATTATCTCTCGTATTCGTTCATTGGTGACATGTTCTCTTGGGTCATGTTTTCGGGTCAGAAAATCCGAAATGGATTTCTGGAGAAGAGCTGCAGGAAGATCAAGAAGAGAACATGTCACCAATGAACGAATACGAGAAATACTTAATGAAGGTCACACATACAATAAATGACGAAATCAATGAAATACAACTACGATGGTTTGGTCACGTACAAAGAATGCACGAAGACAGAATCCCAAGGTAGAAGAAGAAGAGGTAGACCGAGGAAAAGTTGGCAGGCAGGAATAAACAAAGCCATGGACGAAAGAGGTCTGCAAGTAGATCAATATGCGGACAGAGAGGAATGGCGAACGGGTATCGGAAGAGAGAGAACATTGTAAACCGATAATGTATATACAAGGGGGTCAAAATATAGTGAATAACCCTGTAAATTCATTGGGGCCGACCGACCAGCTATGTCCCGTCATACAGCTGACCGACTATAATAACTTTTATTTATATTCAATTTAGAATGTGTGCACTGATTTTCAGCCTTAGTAAATAGATTTAATTATCTCCGTATGTAAGCAACCTTGACAAGCTCTCAGTACCACCAGTTCTACGTTTCGCTTGACCGACCGCAGTATGTTTCTCTACACAATCACAATAATCAACTGTGAAATAACTAGCTTTAGTAAATTCAGGGGAATTTTTTCAGCGCTGCCTCTTGGACTATAAGAAGGAGGACATCCTGATTAAAGAACTCTAAATCCTGGTTTAACAAAACATCTGTGCAGCTTTTCCCCGCTGCTGCAGACAAGATAAATATGATAGGCAACATTCGTCACGGATAGACAAACCTAAAGTAAGATAATGGGTAGGGTATCAAAAATTGTGTAAACTCATCCAAATTTTTGTCGCAAATTAATTAAATAGATAGGTAATTTATTTACAATTTATGTAAAAAAAATGTTCCTTTTATATTTTAGTGTTAAGTGAAAACCATTTTATTTTATCAATAAACTGACAACTAACAACTGAAAAGTATTCTTTTTTTCAAAACGGTGAGATATAACAGATTTTATATGAAAAAATAGTCAAAAATTTTATTTCAAATTAATATTGTCTACTAACTTATTAATTAATACTTTGAACTTTTGACTCGTTCCAAACTGGGTGTAACAGCTTTTTTCACGAATACGAACCTTTAGCCACGTCTGGCCTATTAGCATTGGCGAAGCGTCCATGTAACCACTGTTACCATTGGTAACGGTTCAAAATCTTGTAAATAAATATTTTACGACTACTGTGAAATAATTCTATTTTATTTTTTTTTTCAAAAGAAATATGAGTGTTTATAGTAATTCACTAAAAAGCCAACTAGACGCACGAAAATATTGGCGAATTTATGCGACTCGGTTGCAGGTTAATGTTACCACTTTTAAATGTGGATACAAATGAAGGTCCATCGCCTATCGGTCGGACGGTCGGAGACGGCTCGTGTATGAAAATTTTGAAAAGCGAAGACGTAAGCGCGCTGTGGATATTAGTAGGCACATTACCACTTTTTGGAATGGTTACAATGGTTACTTACCTATTACAGTGTGCGTGCAATTAAACATGGATGAGTGTCGTTGACGACTTTTTTTTGAAATTTTTGACACTATGACTATCCAATTTAAAAATAGGTTTTCTAATTTAAAGCAAAAAATTTTCAGATAAAGCCTTTCATCAATTTGTACAGCTATATGGACAAACATTTGACGCAGTAAAGTTAAAAAACAGAATTGACAGTTCTTAATAATGATCCAGATTTATCATCATCATTCTCTCTGCCTTATCCCTATGCGGGGTCGGCTTCACTAATTGCATTTCTCCACACAATTCTATCCTGGGTCATATCAATATTAATCCCCTTTACGAACATGTCCTGGCTAATCGTCTCCCCCCCCCACGTCTTCTTTGGTCTTCCTCTCCTACTCCTTCAAGGAATCTGCACTTCAGCTACTCTTCGTATTGGATGATTAACGTCTCGACGTTGAACATGACCAAACCATCTCAACCTATGCTCTCTCATTTTGGCATCAATTGGTGCCACACCTAGACTTCCCCCAATATACTCATTTTTAATTTTATCCTTTCTTCGCACTCCACTGATCCATCTAAGCATTCTCATCTCCGCCACATGCATTCGTTGTTCCTGTTTCTTTTTCACTGCCCAACATTCAGTTCCGTACATCATAGCCGGTGTTATGTCTGTTTTATTAGTTTTATAGAATTTTCCTTTCAGCTTCATTGGAACTTTTCTGTCACACAACACACCACTCGCTTCCTTCCACTTCACCCATCCAGCTCTTATTCTACTGCATGCATCTCCATCTATTTCTCCATTACTCTGTAATACCGATCCCAGGTACTTAAAACTATTGCTTTTTACAATCAGTTCACCATCCAAAGATACCATTTTATATGTAGTAACTCCATCTTTAAATGAACATTCCAAATACTCTGTCTTTGTCCAACTAAGTTTTAAACCTTTTTCCTCCAGAGCTCGTGTCCACTGTTCCAGTTTTTGTTCTAAGTCTCTTTCACTATTTCCGACTAACACGACATCATCAGCATACATCAAGCACCATGGAATGTTACCCTGTAGTTTCGCTGTTATCTGGTCCAATACTAATGAGAATAAATACGGACTAAGCACCGAGCCTTGGTGCAATCCTACTTTCACATGAAATTTATCAGTCTCTCCCACACCTGTCGTAACACTAGTCGTTACTCCCTCATACATATCCCTCACAATCTTTACATATGCACCAGGGACTCCTTTCTTATTGAGTTCTTAGCACAGAATCTCTCGAGGAACTCTATCGTATGCTTTCTCAAGATCAATGAATACCATATGAGCGTTTGTTTCTTTACTCCTCTATTTTGCCATCAGCTGCCTGATAATGAAAATTGCATCTGTTGTTGATCTGCCCTGCATAAAGCCAAATTGATTCTCGGATATTTCGCTCTCTTCACGTATCCGTGAACCCTTTAAACTGGCAAACCTATTTTTAATAATTCCTGCTACAAGTGCATCCGTTGAAAGAAGTTTTTCAGCAATGCAACGGATTAAAACATGCCAAAGAAATACCCAATTGCAAGATCGAAGGTCGCCATTTTCATTGAGTAACGCTTTTTAAATGGATTAATGACAGAACCCTCTTTCTACGATTCTTTTATTAACATATTTCCAGATAAAATAAACAAAAACTTATATCAGTGGCGGATCTAGACATTTCCCTTGGGAGGCGAAATTTGCCTTAGGGGGAACTTGAACTTCCAACGCAACACCAACAAAAAAACATAATAAAGATAAACCAAAACAACATAAAAGACATAAATAATAACTTATATGCATTAAGTTCCCTTAATTTTCCTAACTAGCATGTTTATAGAGTTGAATTTGTCTATCTGTGCCCTGTGGTTTAAGTTTCATGTCAGCTAATATATTTTTATATTACAACAATTTTTTTTTTCTTAATTTTGGACCTTGTTAGGGGTAGAATAGTGGAAATTTCCCCTTTTCCCTCCCCGTAGATCCGCCACTGACTTATATTTGCGAGGTTCTTTGAAACAAGATTTTCTACATCTGGGTTTGGTAACACTTTAGAAAAAGTCACGCGTCGCCACTGCCTATTAGCTGATGAATCGTTACATGCTATTCAAGAGTACGTGTCCTTCTCATCAGACGATTGAGAAAAAAATTAAAAATTGACTTCTCTCAATATTTTGCAGATATTTTAACAATAAAAAAACTAAAAGCAGATGTGCCACTTATTCCATACTACTTCTATATTAATTACTTTCTATATTATTACAGATATTACAGTTTAGTACATTCGCATCAATAAACTTCACTTTAGAACACAGTTATCTATTGAATTACGCATCTGCAATTATCAATTTACTATGTTGCCCATGTATCAACCAACTCGTTGTTAGATGTCAATATAGTATTCACGGTCCATAAGCAACTTGAGGATGTCGTATGTCGACAGCTTTGCAGCTTGTAGAGCAAGACTGATAATGGATCTAAGTGAATACAACCACAATTGTGTATTAATGTAGACAATCCCGATCTATCTTCTCACTTAGTAATAAATTTTATGTCATTGGACATGTCACAGTGTTATCTCACGAATTCAAACAGACTCTAAATGACCGAACCCAAATGTTAGTTAATTATATTTGAGATATTTAATGGATACAATTTCGGTTTGTTGCAATTTAACTAAATTATAATGTTTTTCCTAACCATGCAGTTTATTATTATCTGCAGATATTACATTATACTAAAAGTAAATACTCAAAAATTGACAAGATCTAATAGATATCAGAAGAGGATGTAAAAAACAAGTTGACTAAGTAGGTGCACTAGATGCAGATAAAAATATAATAACTGTATAATACAGGGGTGGCCAAACTGCGGCTCGCGAGCCACATGCGGCTCTTTGAAGAATTACTTGTGGCTCTCGATAAATGTACCCGAGATCCTTTTCAATTCTGTGTTATGATTTAAAAAAAATATTGTCGTTCCATACATGTTTCAGAATGCCTTTTAAATTACTGACAACAAATATGAAAGACCAAATACAACTCTGTAACAAATTTCATTTCCATCCAAGCTAAGAGTGATACGACACATCGAAAACTGCGCTAAAGAACATTCATTAAGAGTGACACGACATAAAAGTCAGTAATCAACCCACTCCACACAGATTTGTATAGGTAGATATTTAGTCATTTTACTCGACTTAAAAAGTTGTTACAATATTAAACTAGAAAAGCTTAACGAGTAAATAAGAAAGTCAGAAGGAATATTGACCGAACTCCAAAATGGATTTCAAGACAATATTTTAAATCGTCTCTTCATTTTTTTTTGAATTCATTTGAAATAAACATAGTCCATAAGGTGACTTTTTTATTACCAATATATGACCCAAACAAGATTTGGAGAATTAAAATTAATAGAGACGCAAGAAGATCAAGCTCGAAAATAAAACTATAATTCGACGCCGATTACCGAATTTTGGAAATTTGTACCAAAATCGAAGTACATACCCTAAATAGAAGAAGCAGCAGACCTAGAAAGGGGTGGATGGAACAAATCCAGGAAATCGGGACCAAGAGACGGAAAACAGCGCAACAGGTAAAGGACATGGCAGGAGACCAGAAGGCGTGGACAAAATGGGTAAAAGATGGATAGGTGATAGGTGATAGCAAAGTTCGACTCTCTTATTGGCCATAAGGACAACGAGAAGAAGAATAAGGAAATAATGTAATTAAGTTTTAATATTTCATAATTTTATTTCTGTTTTCAATAAATAAGGGTTCTGTTAAAAAACATTGTACTTACATACCTTCTTTACATACTATTTGAATATGTTTTTAATTGCGGCGCGAAAAATTTTACCTTGTGAAAAGTGGCTCTGACTATCAAGGAGCTTGGCCACTCCTGGTATAATATATAATTAGTGTAATAAATATAATAATATCTTACAGGGGGCTGCCAGGCGTTTGCTGCAACTGACTACTAGGAACGGCATGACGCAGTGGGAAAAATCCTCCATAAAGAGATAGCTATCAAGCTGGGACTTCCAAACGGACCATCTCCCATATTATTAATACGTCCCTGAGAGTATGCTTGAGGATGGCAACTACAAGCTATACTGGGACCGCACTGTGCTCACAGACCAAACAGTGGCACATAATATACCAGATCTCGTACTAGTTAATAAATTAACAAGACAAACAACACTATACATACCTGACAAAAATAATCTACATAGTCAATTTACTGAAAAGATCGCCAAGTTCAGAGATCTGGAAATTCAAATACGAAGACAATGGAGAACGCAAAGTACCCAGACGATACCTACTATTATGTCTACTACTGGAGTCATTCCGAAGAACCTCCTCGAAAGTATAAAAATCTGGATCTAAATGAACATCTTTGAAGAACATTTTTGGGAGATACATCTGAATACCAAGTCACCTAGGGCTCGATAACACGGAAAGAGTCCCACCAGAGCTCAATCCTTTTGATACCGTAGGTATCTGGGATGAGTCAATTTTGCCCTTAGAGAGAGGCGGTATGGCTAAATATAATAAAAATATAATAACTGATAATACCAAACAAAAATTACACAAATACGTAAAATACATTACGGAATCCATCATCATCTAGACTTCTGCGTCCACAGTTGAATGTAGGCCTCTTCTAATTTCTTCCGATTTTGTGGATCTATAGTCTCCTACAGTCACTAAGCAACAATTATTTTGATGTCGTTCTGAAGCTATTTCCTTGTGGCCTTTTTATAATTAACTATGTTGATTGGGAAATAAGTCACAATTAAATTGAAAAAAAAATTGATTTGGGCGTCGAAAAGTCAATAAAATTATTTTTTCAATTTAATTGTGGCTTATTTTCCAATCAAAATAGTTAATTATTTTGATATCGTCCGCTTCTTTATCTTCTAGTATTCTCTACATTGTAATTTTTTGGATCTACCGTTTGTCATTCATTCTTTAAATATGGTCAGTCCAGTTTCAATTCAGTCATGCTATGCGCTCTGTGACACCTGTGTCGCCTGTCCTTCTTTTGAATTTTTCGTTTTTAACCCTTTCTCGGAGGGTCAGTTCAAGTAACTATTGTTCCATTCTCCATTGGGCCACTCTGAATTTGGTTGTTGGGGCCTGGGTAAAGAAAATGTTTAGGCATCATAAGTCTCGACTTTAAGCTCACATACATAGGTCTAACGTCGTATTTTTTAAATATTTGTACAACTTGTTCAGGGACAGTAAAAAAAATAGATTCCCACAGAGAAGTGTCCTTGCGCCGGTGCTATACAACATATACACTAATAGCCAAGCTATAAGCCAACAAACAAGACAATTTATTTTCGCTGATGGTAACGCTGTGACAGTTCAGGGAAGAATTTTAAATGAAGTCGAAGTAAAACTGACAATTGTCCTAGGAGAGTTACTACTATACTATGATGAAAACCATCTGAAATCCAATTCCACATAAACCGAGCTGTACTAGAGAACGCCTTCACCTTAGAAACAAGCATTCCCGAAGGACGCTGGAGGTAGAATAGCGTAGCCAGATTCTGGACTAAAACAAAACAAGAGACCGCAATACCTCGACGTACATCTGGATAGAACGTTTTTCAAACGCAGAGTTTGGAGCATCAGCGTGGCCAGACTCTAAAAAAATGCTCATGCTGAAAACGTCGACGTCGCTATAAATGAAACGGTCCTTAAAATATCTGGTTTCCCGAAAACGATACCCACCGAAGAGGTCTACCCTATAGTTGAAATCGCTTCACCACCTATCAGAAGACAGGTCAAGGTAGAGGTAGAATGAAAGACGCAGGCAACGGATCGAGAAAACGCTTTGTAAGACTTCTGCTTGCTATGGTAGAAATGGTAGCACCAAGCTGCTTGTCCAATTAAGTGAACTTACACTCACAGGAGCAGAGAACATGGTATAAATCCAAAACGACTTCTCAAAACCCTTTTATTCCAAAAATGGATTAAGACAGGGTGATGGACTATCGTGTTTCTTATTGAAACCGCTATTAGAAATAATAATTCGAGAGTACCAGATTAATACGAATGGTACTATCTTTAACAAATCAGTACAAATTGTCGGATACGTAGATGACATAGACATCATAGGTAGGTCCACAGAATTTCTGACTACATTTGGGTGGTTAAGAGCTTCTGCACAGAGAATGGGACTAAATATAACTGTTCAAAAGACCAAATATATGTGTTGCACTAGGTCAAGCAACACACCTACATGAAGAATAGAAATTGACGACCTAGAACTGGAATGAGTCGATACCTTCATATACTTAGGCTCGCTGCTAACTAAAGATAATAATGTAAGTGAAGAAGTTGAAAGAATAATACTGCCCACCAATAGGTGTTATTATGGCTTAAGAAGGCACATGGCTTCAAAAATACGTAGCAAAATTAAATTGGACTGTCAACAAAACAATAATAACAACAGTGCTAACACATGGTTCAGAAACTTGGTCACTTACACAGAATGTCCAAGAATTGCTCTAACGTTTTAAGCAAAGAATCCTAAAAAGAATATATGGAGGGATAAAAGAACAAGGTTTGTGGCGCAGGCGTGACAACTTTAAGTTGTAAAGAAGTTTTAAAGAACCTTGTAAAATTCATTAAGGTTGCACGCCTTAGCATGCAGTAGAGCATGTAATCAGGTGAGAGGAAGATGCGATAGTCAGAAAAGATTTGACCGAAGAGGGTGTTGCTAAACAACAATGTTTAATATTAGTTTAATTTCGCTCACGCGGTATATTAGTTTTAAGATATAGACTTATAAAACTTTATCCTGAAATTAAATTATCTGTACGGATGCCTATACCTCCTTGGAAACTAACTTTCTAAAAAAAATCCTAGTGCGTTCTTAAGAATAATTATAACAATAACAGTACATATATTTAGAAATTCTTATCTCACAGTTTTTGTTATCCAAAATTCCTAAACAAGACGGCGGACGTAAACTTTAACCAAAAAAGGAAAATCTGAAGGTCAAGGAAGACGGATTCGATAAAAGGGGGTTGTGCGGGGGGTGTTCCTGTGTTCGGAAGCAGTACAGTTCACAGATCACCTGCCTCCTCTAGATGTTTCACGATAATGCTTTGGTTAAATATGAAAAACAGCGCTCCATGGCGCTTGTATCGGAACTAATGCAAGCGGGAATTTCAAAATGTAATTTTGTTGGGAAGAAAATGTTAGGTTAAAATATTTGTATAGTTGAAAAAAAAATAATTTGGTTTTAAACTATGCAAATTATTTTTAATTTCAAATATACAAAATACCATTTGGAAAAAATAAGACATGACAGTGTATTTTTATTTATTTATTTAATACCAGCAAAACCACTTTGTATATACTTTTTTACAAATCGTATCTTTACAAATGAAATTATTAATAGTTATCTTCCAAATTGAGTCCCAAATACTTCTACAAAAAGGTATCTCAAATGATTGAAACATGTGTGCATCTCATCTACTTGTTGAAGGACTTTCAACTAAAACAAAAAATTAA
Organism: Diabrotica virgifera virgifera; assembly: GCF_917563875.1. Taxonomy (NCBI): domain Eukaryota; kingdom Metazoa; phylum Arthropoda; class Insecta; order Coleoptera; family Chrysomelidae; genus Diabrotica; species Diabrotica virgifera. Next base: position 134,513,569 of record NC_065443.1, read on the forward strand.
TATAATTGTTTTGATAATAATCATATACATTTCACGTAAAATAATTTTTATTAATTATATATTTTCAGTAGGGGTTACTTACTTGGTGCTACACTCGTTTGCTTCCCTACACCACTAACTGTGTTACTTGTTCTCTAATAACAAATACTTGTTGAACTCACCATGCAAATGTAAACTAGGAATTTGATCTTCCTAGGGATCTTCAAATCACATTCGTTTTGTTTCAAAAACTGTATTTGAATCCATTTTATCTAAATCAGGATTTTTTATTATTGCTAAAAATCAGATAAACATTTACTGACATCTGACATAAAGGCGTGATAAAGGCATAATGATGACAATTGACATATTATAATGACACTCAGACTCAGTGATATAGAAGAAATCTTCACTCCAGGTGCATGGCGACATCTCAAAAAACGTATCATTACTAAAAATGACATTTAGTTTAGTATGACCTTGAGATACCTGCGTGAAACATCTAAAGAGAGTTAAGTGATCTGTGGTACAGTTGGAAGAGTCAGAGGAGACAGTTGAACAGTTGGAGCGCAACGCTCTCGGTTCCGCGCAAACCGGACTCGTTAATACGTGTTGAGTAACTATAGTTTATTTTTTAACCAGGAGGAGTAAACTAAAAAGACAGATTCACACCCAAGGAAGTCACTAAAATAATAACCAAATACATTCTTTTTTGGTTGATCTAGTCGGCCCTCAACGGTAATCCATAAATATTATATTAAATTAATACGTCGCTAAAGAGTTCCAAAAACAACAGCTTTTTATATAAAAGCAGACTAACAATCTAAAAATTAAAGGAATAACACAGAAAACACAAAAATCGCCGATATAACTTAATTAACCTATGAAATGTCACTAATGTCAAAATTTGATAAATGTCATTAGTGTCAAAATTTTATAACAGTGGAGTAAACTTGCCTGCGGTTGGACCAATTACAAACAAGTAATACAGCGCGGTAAATTTGAATCACTCCTCTTGGTTAAAAAACAAACCATAGTGCTAATCCTTTTTATGTTTTCGTGCTCATAGTACGTTTATTAATTGAGCTATTGAAAGCAAGCTATCGGCGTCCAAAATTTCGTTATAGTAATTGTTTTTAGTAAATAGACTTAGTGAAAACATTCTTTTCGCATATTTCATTTGTCCCAAAACTTTGGGTGGTCCTTCGCATAAGTACTGAAAAAGTGAAACCATTTCCCTAAGGAAAGAAAATTTAGTTTCCCAAGGGGAAAACCAGCGATCTATGACTCGTGCGCAAAACAAAGGCACCAGGACGAAGTGTAAAGACAACAACACCTACATCTTTGCACAGAGGGCCGATAGGACAACCAGCAAGGAAAAGACGGAGACTTAGGTACCAAGACAACTTAGAGAATTATTTAAAATCTATTGGAATTAGATCATTGAGAATTGTTGCCAGAAACAGGCGCGAATGGAAGATTGTTCTGAAGAAGGCTTTGGCTCTTAAATAGCTCTAACACCACTGGTAATGAAATTGTCAATGACTGTAAATTTTAAATAAAATAAGCACATTTATTAATATTATTCTTATTAAAACCACAACTTCTACTTCTCTTTTATGGCTTGTACACTTTGTATCTTTAAAAATTAAAAGGTTAACACCAGGCGTTTAATATTCTACGAGAATAAATTTTTCCTGGCGTTGTAAAAAGGACTTGTTCTTTTCATACTAAAATAAGGCAGAGATAGTAATACCTATTACCGATGCACTTTCTGTTAGCGGCTTTTCATTTACCCTGCATTATAAATTATTCATGAGATTCTCAAAGACTACGTGTGCTTTACATCAAATTATGCTAACAAAATTATTTGATGCCAAGACGATCGTAGATGTTTTATGATTTTTTTTCTTTATGAATTCCACTTACAACTAAGGTTTACATAAAACCGTTTTCTTAAATTATAATCATAATGAAAATGTTTCATTAAAATTCTTTCCCGTGCAAGGCGATACACCCCGAGAAAAAATAACCAAAAAATTACCTCTTCCGGTGAGTTATTATTTGAGCTTGGTAAATATTCACTAAAAAATCCTCAAAATAGGCAATAATGTAGACATTTTTCTCTAGGTGCCATCTACTTGACGAAGGTTGGCAATCATCATGGCTATTTTGACTTTCGAGGCAGCTGATCTGAACATTTGCCTTGAGCTTCAACCAAACCATTCTCTCAGTTTCTTCAACCAGGAAAGGCGTCTCCTTCCTACGCTTCTCCTACCCTTTATTTTTCCTTGAATATGTAAACATGCAGATGTAATGAAAATAATGCACTGATATGCTCAGTACTGATATGCACCGACTTTGACTCTACATTTCCTGTCTATTAATTCTATGCATGTAAATTTTTACTTACCAGCATTTAACTTAGTTTTTTAATAATCGTGAAGGAAACAGCCACGAAAAAAAAAAAAGAAAAATCTAAAAAGAAAAATCTAAGAAGCAGCCTTTATCCTCCTACCAAATGAAGAAAAATGTGTAGCAAACGCATCAGCAGAATGCAGCAGCATTTAGTTGTCAATAATAAAAGAATAAGAGAACATCAAGAATATAATAAGAAGAGGCGAGAAGAAAATGCTGGGTACACGTTTTTAATCATACACAATACAAATGTTAGTGTGACTTGGATACGAAATTCTTTACAAAAGAATTTGTATAACATACTTACTAAAAATGCATGGTTTTTAAGTTATTACCAAGAAACCCAAAAACTGAAGAAAACTGCGATTTCAAAAACGCTTGGCTGTATGTCAAAAACGTACTTTTCAATTTAATTAATAATAAACTTCGTTGAAAGTTTTAGTTAATTATAGCCCATATAATTAATGTTTTTGATTGTAATAGTTATTTATGTATCAAGGGCGTAAAATAGGCGTTTTTGGACCGCGACGTGTAAGTAAGAGCCCGAGCCGATAGGCGAGGGCTATTAACACGTAAGGTCCATAAACGCTGTTTACGTCCGAAATACATACAAATTTTTATGCACGACTGTTTTATTGGTCATTTATTATTAAAGTTACAAAATGCCTTGCACGATCGTCTTAGTGATTATTTTTTAATGCTTCTTTTTTTCACCTTTTACGAGCAATTTATTATGAATACCGTTTCAAAAGCTGCATGAATTTTATAGCTAAATTTATTAAAACTCATCCTGTATAACAATTCACCGAATAATTTGTATTGGTTCGTTAATAAAAAAAAGTGATATTGAAAGAAATATGTGTAAGAAATAATAATATGATAGAACAATATTCTCTATAGCTATGTTCGCGTTACCCTAGCAACAAAGTAAATAAGTCAAAAATAGTAAGTGTCCATTATTTATAGTATTGAAAGTTTCATAACACAGTTTTTAAGAAGTTCTTTTATAATGGAAACTAGTGACGATGAAACATTTTCTGGAACAATACCGGAAATTTTTAAAGCTGCAGAAGATGCAAAATTAAGTTTACTACCCGCTAAATCTAAGAAAATATACACCTTTTAACATTACCGTCCGGCGGGCGATAAAGAAGCCCACGGGCGCTAAAGTGGCACTTTACGCCCGCCAAATGTATACATAGTATGGACTTTACCGCCCGGTCGTACGTAAAATTAATTATAAAACTAAGATAAAAATTAATAGTCTGGGCTGATTATCGGAGAATAGGCCATTTTTGGGAAAAGTTATTTACCAGCAATTTTATTGCTGGAATCGAATCTTATGATTGTATATATTAATAATATAGACATGCAAAGTCCGCAGATAGTGTGCTACTTTTGTTATAAACAAAATGGCGCCCGAAAATCGTGTTTTTTTCAATTTTTGCTCTATAACTCCAAAGATTTTAACTTTAGACCAAAAGCACCCAAATAAAAATCCACCCCAATTAAATTCTGCATAGAGACGTGTTTTTTCCGATTTATTTCGACGAAAACATTCCCCGGAAAAAGCGGGTTTTTCCAACAAAATCTTTAATTTTCAACTAAACTTTTGGATAAGTAGTTGTTAATCGATAATTAAATAACTTGGTAAAGTAAAAGCCCTTTTCGTATATATTATAGTTCCAGACGCCGATGGAAATTGAATTAACAGTTTAGCAACAATTGAAATGTTAATTAAAAATTTACGGTTGCTATAATAACGACAATAATTATTACGCATAAGAATAACTATGATTTTTTCATAAAAATATACTATACCTATCTAATGTACTTTACAGAATTGAAATTGGACTATTTAAGCGGCCTCGGGAATATTTTAAAATTATAAACAATTTTTGGCTTATAAACAAATAGAATATCTCGGGAAATATTAAACTAAATTAAATCGTGAAAGCGGTATTCGAAAGAGAGCGGCAGGGCGCTTCTTTTAGAAGAAAAAACGTTTAATTATGACAAGTGGTTCCTGAGATACAACCGGTCAAAGTTGACCGAAATTTACGGCAAAGATATAAACAATAGGATCATAATTTTCAAACCATTACCTTTTTGTTTTTGTCCTCTTTCTCCACACCAATTTTCATATCTTTAAAATCCTCATAACATATATTATTATAATAAAAACTATCGACAATACGTGTGAAAATTGTCAAAAATAGCAAAATTCCAATCAAAAATTAGGTTGGAGAAAATGTAACCCTCAAAGTTCAAAATCGGTATACCTTAACAAAATGCATTTCCTCGGCTTCGCATGGAGCAATTTCGTTCATTCTTTTTTTGTTCCCAAGTAACTCGAGTAGAGCCATCGAACTAATGCATTATTAAATGTCAAACTTGCTTTTGTTTTGTTATAATAAATTAATTTATTTATTTGTTTAATTGTTAATAACTAAAAAATAATTTATTGTTAATAACACAATATTTTAATTTGTTTAAATAAAAATTGTTTAAATAATTATACAGCTTTCAAATGAGAATATTTATGTTTTTAACTTTAAAAGGTATACTTGTAGTAAGTTTATTTAAAAAAAGCCTACAACTGGAAAAAATATGTAATTTTCTGTTCTTATAAATAAATTAATCTATTATAACAAAACAAAAGCAAGTTTGACATTTAATAATGCGTTAGTTCGATGGCTCTACTCGAGTTATTAGGGAACAAAAAAAGAATGAAGGAAATTACTCCATGGGAAGCCGAGAAAATGCATTTTGTTAACGTATACCGATTTTGAACTTTGAGGGTTACATTTTCTCCAATCTAATTTTTGATTGGAATTTTGATATTTTTGGCAATTTTCACACGTCTTATCGATAGTTTTTATTATAATAATGTATGTTATGAGGATTTTAAAAATATGAAAATTGGTGTGGAGTGGATATGGTTTAAAAATTATGATCCTATTGTGTATATTTTTGCCGTAAATTCTGGTCAACTTTGACCGGTTGTATCTCAGGAACCACTTGTCATAATTAAACGTTTTTTATTTTAAAAGAAGCGTCCTGCCACTGACTTTCGAATACCGTTTTCACAATTTAATTTAGTTTAATATTTCCCGAGATACTCTATTTGTTTATAAACCAAAAAATTGTTTATAATTTTAAAATATTCCTGTGGCCGCTTAAATAGTCCAATTTCAATTCTGTAAAGTACATTAGATAGATATAGTGTATTTTTATGAAAAAATCATAGTTATTCTTATGCGTAGTAATTATTGTCGTTATTATAGCGACCGTAAATTTTTAATTAACATTTTAATTGTTGCTAAACTGTTCATTCAATTTCTATAGACTTCTGGAATCATAATATATACGGAAAGGGCTTTTACGTTACCAAGTTATTTAATTATTGATTAACAACTACTTATCTAAAAGTTTAGTTGAAAATTAAAGATTTTGTTGGAAAAACCTGCTTTTTCCGGGGAAAGTTTTCGTCGAAGTTAATCGGAAAAAACACGTCGAATTTAATTTCGGTGAATTTTTATTTGAGTGTTTTTGGTCTAAATTTAAAATATTTGGAGTTATAGAGCAAACATTGAAAAAAATACGATTTTCGGGCGCCATTTTGTTTATAAAAAAAGTAGCACACTATCTGCGGACTTTGCATGTCTATATTATTAATACATACAATAATAAGATTCGATTCCAGTAATAAAATTGCTGGTAAATAACTTTTCCTTGTATTTTGCTAATTAGCCCAGTGTATAAGAATATATATCGTCTCCAGTGTTTTCTAATATCCATTCATTTTTTTGGAATCCTGACAAAACTAATAAATATTTTTGACAAATTGAAAAGCAGAATGATTACATAATACAAAAATTACATTATTACCGAGGGCCGAATGATCCCTTAGGATAAACAAAAAGTTTATTTTGAATGAGATATTTGAAATTAAGAATAACAATAAGTTTTTCTGTTTTTTTTTTCGCCACTGTAACTCATTAAAATAAATAATATAATAGAAGTTCTTAGGGTCATTCGGCCCTCGGCAATAACATAATCTTTCATTCTGCGTTTAAAATTTTCGAAAACTTGTTAGTTTTTTCAGGATTCGAAAAAAATTGCATTTTAAAAGCATTGAAGACGAAATTTTGCGCCTACCCCCTTAAATCCATTGTAAATTAACTGAAATGCTAACTTGACTCTTTACAAGTTGAATATATTTTCGAAACAAACAATTTTAATTTCTACAAAATATACTTTGAAACAAGCTTTTATAATTATTATAAGGTAACCAAAATAAATTACTTACGTCAAATTCAGAAATCTCAGGACAACTTGCGATTGAAATTCATTGAAGTTCATTTCTTAAGAAGAATTATTGCTGTTGGCAAAACGTTTAACTAAATAAATATTTGGCATTTGTGAATATTGAAAAATATATTATTAAATGAGGTTAACAAGAATCAGCATAATAGGAAGCTCGTAGTGATAGTAATTTAAATAAAACATTGCTAAAACTAAGTTTCGTTAGTTCAGTGAGCGCCAATAGCACTCCAACCAGTTTCAACCCTTCCCAGATAACAATATAAACCTGTTTCAAACTTGCAACAAGTTTGACACATCAAACTTAAAAGCTTGCTGCACGTTTGCCGTAGCAACTCTGCAAACTTGCAGCAAGTTTAAATCAAACTTGCTAGTTACAGTGTGACAAACTTGCATGAAGTCTTTTTTTAAACTTTATACAAACTTGCTTAAGGTTTGTTTTGATATTTTAGCCACAATTTGAATAAAACAAGGTGAATAAAAAATACAATACCATTATTTTATATAACTCTTTATTAATCACTCAACTAAAATCTAAAAATACAATACCTATATTATCTAAAATTATTCATTTGAACTTTTAAACCCCTTAGCTCCATATTAGGTTGCTCAGTTTTGTCTATTAGCACTGAAACAAAGAAAATAAATTGTTATAAACTCTTGCTATGTGCACAGAATTAATCTATGATATTAAAAGATGTTGAAGTAACAATTTTACATTAAAACCTAAAATTGATTTATTTATAATTTTACCACATACTTAACAGTTAGAAGCTAAAAAAACATAAAAAAACTTACCTAAATGCCAGCAAAGCAAAAATAATACTAATCTGTAATCTACTATCTGTAATCTGTAATACTAATATGAAAAACTGAAAAAAATATGCTTCAGCTTAATTAGTAATAATAGTTAAGGTATTAAAAAATTTAAGTCAAAAACTCGAAGAAAAATAATAACAACATGTAGAACATAACCTAACAACAAATAATTATCACAGCGTACTAAGCAAGGATATTTTTCCTGTTGCCAGCTGTCGAGTGAGCCTTTTCCCTCAACTTACCTTAAAAAATCTCACTTTTATGAAAAAGTTCCATCCTATTTACAAAATCTGACAAAACATATTGAATTATTTTCAATATTTTGATTTTTTTTTAATATTTTTCAGTTTGGACTGGAGCAAATGTTCACTTTTGAGAATTTTTCCTTTATGTTGAAAATTCTCGTAAAAATGGAAATTTCCCTCCGGGTGGCAACACTTTCGTTGCAGTGGGCGTGACATCAGTCAGAGCACCGCACGAAACCCGAACCGAACTGAATTGTGCAGCCATAAGCTTGCAGCAAAGTTGCTACAAACTTGAATCATCATCTTTGTCATAAGAATATTGCAGTAAACTTGTCACAAACTTGCCTCGTCATATTTAACGCAGCAATGTAAAATCAAAGAAGAATCAAACTTGCCACAAATTTACATGCTATCTGGGTTCTTAGGGTCTCATCAGAGAGTGCATATTTGATTGTCTCTGAACCTGAAATTTGATTCTCTCTGAAATAACATGACGGCAAGGATGCCGTGGCGGCATCTGTTAAGGACAAATGAAAGTTTTTCTTTTAATATTAACAACATCAAAAATAAAACTTTACTAGAACTAATTTTCTGCTCACACCATTCGTGGCTTCTAAAATTTGCAAGCCAACGAATTGCCGAAGCTAAGAAGGCCAAAGGAGGGTTGCATCTCACTTCCCGCCTGTCCCGCACGGTAAAATTTCAACAAAGATCATCTAGTTCTCAATACTCAGATTAGGAGTAGAACTAATAATAATTTTTAAACTAATAATCATTTCGTTGTGAAGCGAAAAAAAAACCGTCTTCTTTTAATTAGTTTAGAGGGCGCCAAAAGCACTCTAACTAATTTCAATCCTTCTTAGGGTTTCATCAGAGAGTCCATATTTCATTATCTCCGAATCACTAAAAATTCGAGCTGCCGGTATCGGTTCAGAAGGTTAGTTCTAATAAAGTTTTACTTTTTATATTGTTAATATTAAAAGTTAAACTTTCATTCGTCTTTAGTAGATGCCGCCACAAGATCTATTATACCGTCGCGTCGTGTTATTTCGTCTTCTTCTGTTTGTGTAGACATGGGCTCTGTCTGTTTTCAATGTGCCACTAGTAAGTTGTCGTTCCATCGTTTTCGTGGAAGTTTTAGTTTTGTTATTGTTAATATTAATAGTAAAGCTTTTATTCATGAAAATTCATAAAAATTAAAAATTGAATGAAACTCTTTTAGAAATTAAACCATAAATAAAACCTTGGACGTCTGCGTTACGAAACATATAAAACCTAAATTAAATGCGGCTCGAACAAAATCCTGCCCCATTCATCCACATCATAATAACTTTAGCATGTCTTAAAGCTGTCAAGAGCCAATTTTCATGTTATTGGAACCAATTCAGTAGACAATAGTATACTGGCTTAATTCCCTTGCCAGTCACGTCGCTTCGCAAGAATTTTCCACTTTAAAGAGAACAAAGAGGTAATGACTTTAACATAAATGAACGTTCGTTTTGGAATAGTTATACAAGTGAAAATGGGGATGTTTAAATGCAGCACAAATGGCTTTTCAGCGACAAGACTCAGTGGTGTCTCTTGACAAAAACCATTTATTTAGGTCACCTGGAGCGATCCTCTCAAAATGTTTATTAATGTGGTCAAACAATTTTAAATTTTTTTCAAAATTTTCTTAGATATTTAGATTAATAATTAAGAATTTCAGTTAAAAGAATGTTATGACAAAGAAAGAAAACAAATAGCACTATGTTGAATGGGTTTCATATTTGAGTAGCAGTAGCAGAAATATTGGTATATTTATTTTACAATATTATTCGGTCGGCCCTCAATTCGTCCCCGAGCAGATACTAGAAGATAATCCTACCCTTACTTTCTACCGATGCTAATTATGGTGCTTTAATGACACCACTCAACTGGTACCCGAGCAGGGGATTATAATTTCTGGGAAAACTAACTTGAGTTTAAGAAATATTAAATTTATTTTCACTTTCATTTTGTAATTACTAAGTACTTGCAAGCAAAACATTGTGGAATGCTCTAAAAGTTTTAGTGCACGTGGAAAACCAGTATTAATAGAATCTCAGAAATTTACAAGACATTCGACAAGAGTTAAACAGTGATGAATTGTGTTGGATTTGGATTTAAGAACAGAAGAAAACTCTACCCGTTCTACTAAAAAGAACAGACGATATTGCGTCTATAAAACAATGACTATTACTATTAAGACAATAAAAGATGAAAATTTTGTTTTCATTGCCGACGATATTGAAGGAATTATCGTATTTTCGTGTCTAAAAAATGTTACTCTTCTTTGCAAACGTAGCAACTTATATATCGATGGTACATTCAGCTACTACTGTCCAGATCATTTCTTGCGTTTATTCCCACTGCATATATATTGAAAAATGGATATTATATTTCACTTGTTTTTTGTTTACTACCAAATAAGAAAGAATGTTCTTACAAAAATCGTTTTAACTTTTGCAAATTAAATGCTTCAGTTTGGGATTAAATCTGAACCCATATTATTGTGGCAGACTTTAAAATAGCCATTTACAATTTCATATGAACAGCCTTTCAAAAATACGTGACCCAATTGTGCGAAGACGTAAGCAGTATATAGTTAAAAAATAGAGAAAATATAAAAATGGATTTATTTCAAGATTTAATTTTGTAAATAATACATGAAAATAGTTTCTATCCTTGTGGGATCGGTACTCACCGGAGGGACCGCAGACTTCGGATACAATAATTAGCGTCTCTTTGCAAAGACAATGACGTTGACTTTGCACAGTACACACTTTTAGACATTTACTCAACACACACACTACACATTACACTAGGTTAGGTACCTGATTAGAAAAATCCACTGTACCATGCCAATGACCATTAGTTTTCGAGGCACTCAGCATAATAAAGAAAATTGTAAAAGTGTAGGTATAACCGTTAAAATACATATTGTATGTACCTACATTATTAGTAATATGTATATGAATAGTTAATATTTTTTGTATATTGTTGAGTATTTTTTCTATATACTTTTCAACATAGAATTAATGAGTACCTATACTTGGTTTTGTAATAATATTGATGAATAAAATATAAAAAATATACCTACACCTACACATATACACATTTTAATTTTTATAACCAAAAAACTCATAGCAATACCACATAAGAGAAAATTTTATTTCTGTATTAAAAATCATAACATGATACTTTGATAGTGATCTATGATTTTACGGGGACGAGTTGATGAACATATTTTTATTTACCTGCTATTCTTGGGGACGAATTGATGTACGTTTCTTCAGGTAGGAGATTAACCAAATTAGTTATTTTAATCTCGGAGACGAGTTAATGCACGTCCTATTATTCAGTAAGCATAGTGCACAGTGCCGGCAAAAAATCTTTACAAAGTTAATGAAACTCATAAAACAGGATAATAATAATTATAATTTTACAAATTAATACTTTATCACCTCACCCTTGTAATCGATGATAAGTTGAAGTATCTTGGGCATGGATTGAGCAAGGTTCAAAAATATTCTCCTTCCATGGTCACCCACATCTTCTTCAACTCCTGTTTCAGCTGATATATCGCACCCTCAGTGCAAGACTGCATTAACTCAAAAATTTTACGAAAATGAAGTAATCATGGAATTCGATTGTAAACATGCATATCTATCCCCTGTAAAACTTTAGTAACTTTCAAATGCTTAACCGGCTAAATATTACAACAACAACAGTTTAACTTTTTTGCGTTTTTGAATATAAGTTACGTGCAAAACTGTTGTAACTCTAATCTAACAGAGTTACAACAGTTTTGCACGGAACATTGCAATGTCTTCGATAAAAAGCAATGAAAGGCACGAAAAAAGTAAGATATTTGTTATTATAATATCTATATCTGTGGTGTTTAATTTTAATATACAGCGTGTCTACGTAATCCATTAACGGCCGAGACAATAAAAAAAGATTTACGAGACCAAACTATTCATGCAAATTTTATGTCCTTCGTGTGACATTATATTTTCCATAAGATGTGTGCGATGTCGTTTGACCATTTATTTGTTAGATTGGATTAAAAACACATAAATTAAGACTAATTATTTACGACCAAAAAGTATTTTTTCTCATGAAAGGAAAAACAGTTATCTTAAAACTTGTGTATTGACAATACTGACAGGTCAAACATATCTATTCTCAGAAAACTTGCCAAATAAGAGCCAAAAATTCAAATGGCCAAAAAGAAAGATTTGGTATACTTATGCCATTCGGGTATGATACCAGAAGTCCACCATAGTTTTTATAAAAATATTTTGGCACAAGATGATGTACGAGAAGAGGACAACAACTACGGAAAAACCTGTCAGTAACAGCCACTAAAAATGAAAAAACTATTGGCCGATATAGAAAGGTGGCCGGTATTGCCAGTTTTTGTAGTCTAGATATACATAATTGGTTTGGGGAATTTTTAAACTGGCCGTTAGTACAGGTGTCCGATGTTGACAGGTGCCCGATAACACAGGTTTTACTGTAAAAGTAAATGTGTCTACACTTTTTACAATTTTCTCCGTGCAAAACTGTTGTAACTTTGAAATTCTAATTCTAAATGTGTAGTGATTAGGGAGTTTTTGTTGTTACGTAACGTACGCATCTCCGTATACGTAAAGCAACTAACGTGTCGTAGAGGATGAATGTTAAAATAGGTAGTTTTTGTAACTGCCTTAACGTAACGTAAAGCAAATCGTAAAGTCATTTTTAAATTCCGTTGACATTAAAAAAAAATAAAACAATGTTCACACTATATACAATTAATATACAAATGTAAAAAAAGATAAATGAATGATGAAATTGTATGGTTTTAATTGCTTCTATTTAAATATAAAAATATTATTTTTCCTTAGGTTAAATTTTTTTTATTTTTGTTTATACCTACTTTTAGTTGTAAATTATTGTATACCTACATCAGAATTCCAGTAGGTATAATGTAAATAGTGTGGTAATATTTATTTGAAAATTTTACTGAAACTAGGCCATTTGTTTATCTAGTTATTAATTGTGGTGATCGCTGTATTTCTTAAATTAATACAAGATTTGTTTGTTTTGCTTTATTAATAGACAACTTAAAAACAATAAAATTTTATGAAGTTCCATCTATTATGAAGTTCCAATTTCCAATTACAAACACAGAATAATTTTACTCAAATAGACTAAACCAATAACCAATATAACCTTAAAATGTTTAGAAACGAGTAGTACGCTGATGAAATGTTCATTTGGTAGGTAATCGGGCAAGATCCTCGTGTGCATTCGGTGACATTCGGTATGAACCTAACGTACCAGCCCGTAACCTTAGGTAATACGTATCGCGATACGGGAGTTCAACCATTAATGCGCAAGCGTATATGTCAAAAAGATGCGTTACGTTTACGTATTTGTGTGCACAAAAACTCCCTATTAACAATTTTTTCCGTGCAAAAGTGTTGTAACTTTGAAATTCCTAATTTTTTTGCATTACAATATTATTTTATTTAAATTTCTATTTTTGATTAATGTAATATAGGCTGAAAAGCATGCAAAATCATAATTAAATGTTAATTTTTCTTAAAACGTATGTCTTATTTCACCGATATTAGCACGAAAATAAACAAAATCGTCTTTATCTCGAAGCTTACTTATTTTGACTTACTGCAGTCTTGCACTGAGGGTGCGATATGTTGGTAGGTCGAATCTCTTTCTTATTTTTCATAATATCTCTGGCTTTCTATCTCTATCTTTTTAGAAGTACATAATACGCTGAGAGATCGAAATAAGAGTGAAGATTAGAAGAAAAGATTAGAAGAAAATGTAAGGTACATTGTATAAAAGAATGGACACTAAATAGAATAAAAAAATGGAATAATCATAAAAGCAGAATGGGGCAGAGTTCTTCTTTTTCTGGTAGTTTCTTCTCCTATCGGAGGTTGGCTATCATCACAGCTATCCGTACCTTATTAACAGATGCTCTGAAAATATCTACTGAGCTGCAATTATAGCACTCTCTTAACCCTCCGTTAGTTGCTAGGATAAACGGAGCATCAAGAGTCGCTACGGTGTCAGAGACCGACAATTTAAAAAAAATAGTTATTGCTATAAAATTCGTACAAATATTTTATATTGTGTATAGGAATGACTGAAAAATATTTTTGAAAATGTTTTATTGAAAAACAACAGATATAAAATGAAAAACCGCTTTTATTTTCACTTCCCTCATCGTCAAAATAATTTTCATCGTCGCTAGGAACCATTTCCCATAATTCCATTCCAACGTTTTTGTTCGGCTTCAAAGGACATCTATAAATAAGACTTGACCAAAACTTACCGATAAAATGCAATAATAAGATGCTAAATCTTTACCTGAACTGCAAGTTATGCCAATAAAGTAATAACCACACCGTTAGTCGCTACGGAGTCTTACACCTAAAATAGCTATAAAACTCGCACAACTGTACCCAAGTAGGTAAGAATGTACACTAACACGAGGTTAGTTGATAGGAGGAGGTACAGAAAGTGGCGATAGAAAAAAACAGTTATTTTGTAAATCCCGAATGAATAATTCTGTCCTCGGTGTGTGACACCGATAGCGACTAACGGAGGGTTAAGTTTCTCATCCAGGAAATTCTTCTTCTAACTATTCTTATATATATATATATATATATAATAAGCTAGTCTTCTACAGCTGTCGTAGCTTCTCGCATCATAATTGCCAGCGATTCCTGTCGAAGCAATCTTCAGTTTTTAAGTCTCTGGCGGTCATTGCATCTTCGACATCTTCTCTCCAGGATCGTCTTGGTCTACCTCGTTTTCTTCTTGTGGGTGGAGTCCAATTTTCTATTTTTTTCGGCCATCTATTTTCAGGCATTCTCTGAAGGTGTCCATACCAGTTAAGTCTTTTGGCTTCGATTGTGTATATTATATCTAGATCGATTTCCATTTGTCTCCTAATATCTTCGTTTCTCACCCTACCAAGTCTAGTGAGTCGGCAACATCGTCTCCAATAGTTCATTTCCATCTACTTACAATACTTTCTATTATTGTTTTATACATTCTTGTTTTATTTTATTTTGTTATTTTATTACTCCACAATAGTCCGTGTAGCTGTCTGGTGGCTGATCTTGCTTGGCCAATCCTGGAATGTATTTCGTCGTTACTCCCTGCTTTTGAAGATATTTGGACTCCAAGTATTTGAAGACTTCTGTTGGATTTATAGTTCCCATTTAAATTTGTAGGCGTTCTGGTGTTTCTCCTACAACTAAGTACTCGGTTTTTGTATATTAATTGTAAGGCCCCACTTATTGTACTCCTCTTCCAGTTTTCTGAGCATATAGTCTATAGCACTCTCGTCTTCAGCTAGAATGGCTTGGTCGTCAGCGAAGTGTATTGTGTACAATCTATCGTCATCGATTAGGATGCTCATATTGCAGCACTTTCTTCTCCACAGTGAGAGTGCCTCATTTAAATATATTTTAAAGAGTGTAGGTGCTATGCAGCAGCCTTGCTTTAGGCCCTTACTAATAGGAATTTCTCTCGTTAATTTGTTTCCAGTTTTAATGTTTACCGTCATATTTTTGTAAAGTTTTGCTTATTCCTTGTTTTTCCATTGCTATCCAGAACATTGAAAGTGGTACACTATCGTATGCCTTTGTCAGATCAATAAAAACTATATGGGTGGAAAGGTTGTGGGCTAATGTTTTCTCAATAACTTGCTTTAGAGAAAACATGCTGTCCATACAGGATCTGCCTGCACGAAAGCCATTTTGTTCTTCGACATCTGTCATCTCTTTTTCAATTTTATTTTTTATTATTTTTCCATAGAGTCTTGAGAGTGAGTTTATGACACTAAGCCCCCTATAGTTTAAACAATTTTTTCTATCTCCTTTTTTGTATATATTGTTAATATGTGCTTTTGTCCACTCATGTGGTAAATCATGACCTTTATAGAATAAGGTGAAAACATACGCAAGTAATTCTCGTAATACTTGTGGGCTGTGTTTTAGTAATTCGTTCGGTATTCCTTGTGGTCCGCATGACTTTCGATTTTTTAGTGTTCGTATTGCATTCTTGACTTCCTGTACTGTTATTTCATCGTCTTCATCGTATTCTACTTCATATGTTGTTGTACTGATGTTCGCGAATTGCGGTCTTGTTTCAGTCAAAAGTTGCGAGTAATGTTCGATCCAAGATCTTTATTCTATTAAATCTATTCTACTAGTCTCTTTTCTGTTTGTTCTCAGATTTTTTATCGTTTTCCATGCTTCTCTTGATCTTGTTGACCCTATATATTTGTTGAGCTCTTCGCATTTACTTTCCCAGGAATTATTTTTTGCTTTCGTTACTAGATTTTTTACTTCTCTGTTTGATCTTGCATACGTTCGTCTATCATCTGGGTCATTTGTTTGCAGCCATTTTTGATACGCTTGTTTCTTGTTATGTACTGCATTAGCAATGTCATCTGTCCACCACAGTGGAGTATTCTTTTTGTTCCTTTCCACTGTGCCGAGCGCTTCATAAGCTGCTTCATTGATTTTATTTAATATCTCGTTATAGGTATTCTGGGCTGAGGAGTAGGTCAGGTTCGACAATTTTTGGCTAAGCCGCAGCTTATATAAAAATGATGTTGAGTCGTTTTGCAGTGCATCAATATTGTATTTACGTAGATCCGTCTCGAGTGATTTTGATTGAGCTGGTTGGTTGTCATTTTGATGTAGCAGTCGCGGTCGATACTGTAGAGAACATTTTGATCTTACCATATAGTGGTCAGTTCCACACTCCGGTCCTCTTAATACTCTTACGTCTTTAACTTGTATGTGTGTTTCTTGTTTGGTGATAACATAATCTATAATTGACTTGGTATTTCTCGTTGGTTGGACCCAGGTATACTTATGTATGTTTTTATGTTGGTAGAGTCCGTTTAGAATTTTCAGAGAGTGCTGTTCGCAGAATTCGATTAAATGTTCCCCTATTCTAACTAGTCTAACTATTCTTTTTCCTTTAATTTTCCCTTGCATTATGAACCTTAAAATCTCATATTTCGCACCACTAGTAATGTGACCTAAATATTCCAGCTTTCTTGAATTTGATGTTGTTTATCACCGCGTACTACTCGTTGGATCCATAGTATTTTCAAAATCATTCTACAGCACCACATCTAAAATGCTTCCAACTTATTTATGTTGTCTACTTTTAATGTCCAGTTTTTCATTCCATACAACAAAGTCGAGAACACCTAGCATCTTAAGGTTCTTATTCTTAGCTCCAAAGGAAGGTTAGTGAAGTCACTGAAGGTTTTCACCTCCGATTTCGTTGAACCTCCATCGATTTTCATGAAAATTGGTGAGTAGTTAGAAGATACTTCAAGGAACAAAAGTGACATGATGCCAACTTGCGCTTTTACCCTGGGGGTGGATGCCACCCCTTCTCGGTGGTGAAATTTTTTTATTAAAAATAATACCAGAAATCGATAGAGGGGCAACTTTTAAGCAAAATTTGTTATATAAAGTTATTAACATAAACCAATACTTTTTGAGTTATTAAATATCAAAGATTTTATTTTTTCGTAAAAAAAATGCATGTTTTAAAGCTGTTTTTCACGTATTACTCAAAAACTATAAGCTTTTGTAAAAAAGTTATTATTATCAAAATTAAAGATAATAGAAAATTTAATACACTCCCCACTTAAAGAACTAAACTGATGTTATTTCAAAGTGAGTTATGGGTAAATGAATGTATATTTTTTTCGACGAGTACTTAAATCTAAGTATTCAAGCTTACATAACGGGAAAACGATGCATTTGATAGAATATACTTGTTAAACACTTGTCAAAGTACTTCGGATTACCTATCAAATGAGCTCCAGTAGAAGTTAATAGCATCAAAATTAAGCAAATTATGATGAAAATAAGAGAACCCTTTTGATTTTTTTAGGAAAAAGTGAAAAATAAAACATACGCCATTTCCACAAAAATTAAAATTTGTAGTAATCCTCCCAAGAATTTCTTTAGGTTAATATATTTAATGATGTCAAAAATTTTGACCGGTTTAAAATGCATATTTTTGAAAAAAAAAATGTAATTTTAAAAATCAGAATTTTTAAAATTATCGTACTTTTCATTTTCTTTTGATAATAACTCCAAAAATGCTCAATATATGTAAAAAATAATATATAACTAAATTTTAGTTTTTTCTGTTCCAAATACTTTACCCATTTTACTATTTCCGTATAGTAAAAAATAACCGAGATAGAAACATTTAAAATTTCAATTTTGCTGCGGGAACCATGTAACCGGGGCCATTTAACCTTTTATTTTTAAAAAAGTAAGAGGTTTAAAAGACCAAATTCGACGTTTTTTAATAGCTCTTTGAATCAACTTTTCACTAGTTTTTAGGTGAACCTGATATCTTAAAAATTAACGGAGTTATTTACAAAAAAACAATAACATTTTTTGGATTTTAAAAGATAAATTTTAAAACATTTTTGTGAATAAATTTTAATGCTATCAACTTGCTCGAGGGCTTATTTGATAGACATTTCTATGAACTTTAACAAATGTTTAATAAGTTTATGTTATAAAATGCATCATTTTCCCGGTATTTAAGCTTGAATACTTAGATGTATGTACTCGACGAAAGAAATATACATTAAATTACCTATAACTCACTTTTAGTTAACATTGAAAGGTTTTTCTAGTAAGGAGTTTGTTTGATTTTTTATTAGCCTTAATTTTGATAATAGTAACCTTTTTGTAAAAACTTATAGTTTTTGAGTTATTTATGAAAAATCGGTTAAAAACATGCATTTTTCTCACGAAAAATTAAAATCTTTGATCTTTAATAATTCAAAAAGTTTTGATTTATTTTAATAACTTTATATAACAAATTTTGCTTATAATTTGTCCCTTTATCGAATTGTGGGGTTATTTTTAATAAAATAATTTTCACCCCCGAGGAGGGGTGGCATCCACCCCCAGGGTAAAAGCGCAAGTTAGCACCATGTCACCTTTGTTCCTTAAGATATCCTCGAACCACTCACCAATTTTCATGCAAATCGATGGAGGTTCAACGAAATCGGAGGTAATAGCTCATATCCACCTTCAGTGACTGCACTAGGTGTCAATTAACAAACTTTTTTCATTTTTATAAATGCTTGTCCTGCAATTTCAATGCTTGTCCTGATTTCTCTACCTTGGTCATTGTTTTCCTTTACCCAGGTTCTTAGATATTTATAGTTATTCACTCTTTCTACTTGTTTCCCCTCGATATCTAGCCTTCCTGCTGTATATTGCTTAGAAACTACCACGAACTTGGTTTTCTTAACGTTAATGTGTAGTCCATATTTAAGTGGTCTAGATGCAAAACCGGACATTTCCACTTTTTGGTCAAAATTAGTTGAGCACACCTCTGTAATCTGTGATTAGAGATCTATATATCAGCAATTTGATAAAGAGCAAAATTTGACAGTTCCTAGTAGTAATTCAGTGTGAAAGAATTGGTTCAGATGAAAAAGTGGACTTTTCCTCCAATTTGAGATAGGAAACAGTAAAGTTGTAAATTGTTTTTTTAAATTTACTCAGAATGACATAAAGTGGAAATGTCCGGTTTTAAATCTAGATCCCTCATTTTATACTGACTTGATGTAATATATTTACTAATCGTTGCATAGCCTCTAAACTGTCTGCAAAAATAGCGGTGTCGTCTGAGAATCTTATGTTGTTCAAGATATGTCTCCTCTATGGGAGAGACACGTGTGGTCAAAATAGCCAGATATAAATCACCAATCGGTAAAAGAGTTATCGGCCGACCGCGCAAAAGATGGAGTGACAACTTTCCATAAAAGTATCAATCCGCCATCCGCCAATGAATAAGCAGGATTGCTTATAAATAGAGAGCGGAATATATGCAACACAACATTACCAAAATATGCGCATATATATGCATTACTTTTACTACAAATATGCAGGTATTTTTTCTAAATTTGTCTAAATATGCAAATGCATATTAAAAATACTCAAAAATAAAACAATATATTAAATATAAACTTTTATGTTTAAAAAATTCAACCTACATTTATGTTTAATACATATTTATTTTTCACATAAAAACAAATGAAATGACACACAAAAACTGATATTATAATTAAATTAAGAATCTAAATTATAGTATGAATTTATAATCAAATATTTTTCAAAATTTTCAACTAGCAACTTTTGCCTTCTATCACTAAAAACGTGTTTGGACACAGAAAAAGTTCATTCTACATCTACTGATGTTATAGGACAATATTTTAATTTAGGCAGTAAACTAATTTGCCAAGTCGTAAGATCTTCAGAAAAGTTGCCTTCAAAAATACGTACAACTTTCTTCAAACAATCGAATTAAATTGTCTACAATTTGATGGATTTTTGTATTTTGATGCTTCTCTCTATGTCCGTCTTTATAGAAGTAAAAGCGAATTTGTCGAATAAAAACACTCTTTCCAGAAAAATTTCTTTTGTGGGACATGATGCTTTTGTTTGTCAGTCCCTCATTTAAAAAATGAGATATGAAAATGAATGTAACTTACGATTTTGGAACAGGCCTTGCAAAATAATTTGTCTCCATTTAGCTTTAACTCGGGAAAACACTTTATCCAAGCACTTTTTTGAATGGTAGACATATTTAAGTTTAATATATACCAATCACTTCAAAAACACTAAATACGATACAACGTTTACTTTAAACAAATGTTGGCCGGAAACTGACAAAATAAACATTAGACCCTTAAAAGCAGGTAGGTACCTACGACTTGCTACGCTAATAAAATAATATTTTTCTGGGAACACCCATAATTGTTAAATTCAGGTAGTAATGGGAAAGTCCAGATAGATAATAATGAGCTATAAATAGATAAATAACGAGCTCGTTCATATCGAAGTTATAAAATTCCAACTAAGAGAGGAAAATTTTAAACTTTTATATAATTTATTTTTAAAATATGCAAAATAAATCGTGTTGAGCTTAAATATGCAATGTTGTGTTTGTTGTCTGAAAATATGCAATATATGCATCTATATGCACTTTGCATATATTCCGCTCTCTACTTATAAAGGGTAACAAGACTAAGACTAACTTATGAATACACTTTATATCCAAAGTAAAAAGTAACGTCTTTTGTTGTTATATATAAACTGTCTAGCAATAATTAATTACCTTTCTCCACCAAGTGCCACGGCAATGATGTCGACCTAACATGATTTTAAAAAGGCACATGCTGTTAACGCAATATAAAATGCAAATTCCGTTTAAAGAATTTTAGCCGAGATTAAATAGGGCTGAAATCACATTCCGTATAATTTAGAGTAATGAATAGAGACTTGAGAAGATTCTTAGTCAATTTCATTCTTCCCACGTTTATTTTGTCTGACAAAATCGACGATTTTAATAAAATTAAATTAACCTTTTAGTACTGAGAATAAATTAAAACATTTACATAACATTTAATAACAATTACTTGGGTGAAAAACTGAGAAACTCTTCTACCCATTTAATAAATATACACTTTGTGTTTTAAAACTATCATTAGAGTCAGAAGGTTTGAATTAGGGATGGCGGTTTTTGACAAAACACCGGTTTTCGGTTATACCGTTTTTTTTTGCTTACGGTTTAACCTGGCGGTTATAACCGGCCAAAAAAACCGGTCTTTCCAAAAACCAGTTTTCGGTTTTTTTAATACAATAGGTTACAAAGTTACATTTACAATACACTTTAGTTTGCGATACTCCATTCGACTTGATATCAATATGATCACAATTAGTACTATCGAAAGAACAGTATTACTTTTAACACGTTTGTATATTTGTAGAATAGGTACATTTTAACTTATTTAATACTTCCTGTATGAGTGTATCGTTTTGAAAACGTAGCGAAATTCTTGGAGGTTCGTATTCGTAATCAGTAATTCGATATCCATAGTCAGAGCATTATTTTTGGTAATCAGAAAAAGTCATTCACCCACTTTCAATGTCAAGAGTTAAGTGTGAAAAATAGATGATGTTTGCGTCTAATTCAACCAGATCACTTCTTATGTAAATATTATGATTACAAATACCTTTTCAAGGAAATATTATAATAAAACTTAATAATTGTTTCTGGCTGATGTGAGATTGCACTTTCAGTTTGCTTCTGTATTTTATAAAATAAAATAAAATTTGAATTATAATTTTGTTTGGAATAATTACATGAGAATAATAATTATAATTGTGATCCAAAATAATACCTAACCTAATCCTAATCACCGTAAAAACCTAATAACCGGTTTTTACTAAAAAAAAAACCGGTTATAACCCGGACAAAAAACAACCGGTGAAACCGGTTATTGCGAAGTAAAAAACCGGTTTTAGGTTTAAACCGGTAGGTTTTTCCCATCCCTAGTTTGAATAATTAAGTCGATCACAGTAGCATTTATATAGTAATAATTTATGAAACGAGAAAGCGAAAAAAACATTTTAGAGGCAACTGGTATTACAAACAAGTATTTGAAATATGAATGAAAGTTTTACTTTTAATATTAATCATCATCATTCTCTTTGCCTTATCCCTATGCGGGGTCGGCTTCCCTAATTGCATTTCTCCACACAATTCTATCTTGGGTCATATCAATGTCAATCCCCTTTACCAACATGTCCTGCCTCATCGTCTCCCCCAGGTCTTTTTTGATCTTCCTCTCCTACTCCTTCCAGGAATCTGCACTTCAGCTATTCTTTGTATTGGGGATTAACGTCTCGACGTTGAACATAACCAAACCATCTTAACCTATGCTCTCTCATTTTGGCATCAATTGGTGCCACACCTAGACTTCCCCTAATACATATACTCATTTCTAATTTTATCATTATTTGTCACTCTGTCACTCCACTCATCCATCTAAGCATTCTCATTTCCGCCACATGCATTCGTTGTTCCTCTTTCTTCTTCGCTGCCCAACATTCAGTTCCGTACATCATAGCCGGTCTTATGGCTGTTTTATAGAATTTTCCCTTCAGCTTCATTGGAATTTTTCTGTCACCCAACACACCACTCGATTCTTTCCACTTCATCCATCCAGCCCTAATTCTACTGCATGCATCTCCATCTATTTCTCCATTACTCTGTAATACCGATCCCAGGTACGTAAAACTATTGCTATTTACAATCAGTTCACCATCCAAAGATGCCATTTTAATTGTAGTAACTCCATCTTTAAATGAACATTCCAAATACTCTGTTTTTATCCTACTAAGTTTTAAACCTTTTTCCTCCAGAGCTTGCCTCCACTGTTCTAGTTTCTGATCTAAGTCTCTTTCACTATTTCCTACTAACACGACATCATCAGCATACATTAAGCACCATGGAATGTTACCCTGTAGTTTCGCTGTTATCTGGTCCAAAACTAATGAGAATAAATACGGACTAAGCACAGAGTCTTGGTGCAATCCTACTTTCACATGAAATTTATCAGTCTCTCCCACACCGGTCCTAACACTAGACGTTACTCCCTCATACATATCCCTCATAATCTTTACATATTCACCAGGGACTCCTTCCTTATTGAGTGCCCACCACAGAACCTCTCGAGGAACTCTATCATATGCTTTCTCAAGATCAATTAATACCATATGAGCGTTTGTTTCTTTACTCCTGTATTTTTCCATTAACTGCCTTATAATGAAAATTGCATCTGTTGTTGATCCGCCCTGCATAAAGCCAAATTGATTCTCGGATATTTCGGTCTCTTCACGTATCCGTCTATCAATTACTCTTTCCCATATTTTCATGGTGTGGCTAAGCAGTTTTATAGCCCTGTAGTTTGTACATTGTTGTATATCTCCCTTGTTTTTGTAAACAGGTATCAGTATACTGCTTTTCCATTCGTCTGGCATTTGTCCAACTTCCATAATTCTATTAAATAGACCTGCTAGCCACCTTGTTCCTGTCTCTCCCAATGCTCTCCATACTTCCCCATAAATATCATCTGGTCCTACCGCTTTTCCTTTCTTTATTTTTTGAAGCGCTTGAGCCACTTCCTCCTTTGTTATTTTGGTGACCATTGCTGCTACTGTCTCCGTTGGCTCTACAGGCTGTCTGTCAAATTCTTCATTTAATAAGCTGTCAAAGTACTTTCTCCATATCTTGTTAACATCCCTATCGTGAACTAGTATTTTATTACTTTCATCTCGGATACATCTAATCTGATTAAAGTCTTTTCCTTTCTTTGCTCTCTGTTTGGCTATTTTATATATCTTCGTTTCGCCTTCCCTGGTATCAAGTTGATCATATAGGTTTGAATACGCTTCTACTTTGGCTTTTGCTACTGCTACTTTCGCTTCCTTTTTCGCCACCATATCCCATATAGCGCACAACGTCCGATGTACGTCCATATAACGTACATTTAAAGTCCAAACGTCCATGGACCAAAACTGGACGTACTATATACGTACATTACGGGACCTCCATTGGACGTTTGATTTCAACGTACATTGGACAGCCATTTGTAGTCCATGGATATTTTACACAAAACGCGACTATTATATTAAGTCCCAATACAAACTAAATGAGAATCTTCTTGACAACGTTGTCGCTCTTCGCGCTATCGGTCGTGAAAGGTAGTATTAGGCAGGTACTTTTAGGAGATTATCGCTGTTAATTGTTGTGGAATACTGAAGGAGGGTTTATTTATGATAATTCACAGAATGGCAAACCTGCTTGTAATATACAACAACGGTACTGACTCTAAAAATAGTTTGGAACAGAAACAGAACAGAGATTAAACCTCTTTTAATGTGCATGCTTCCTAAGGCGTCATTATCTGAATCTCGTCTTTATGAAAATACATCCTGTGATATATTTGTGTTTTCTGTTTATCGTACAAGTGCAGTCGTGCATTAATGAAGTTCCTAGTTCATATAATAAAGTATATATTATAATGAAGTTATAGTAAAGAGAAATAAAAAAGGTCTTTTGTGTAATTTTTTAAGTATAAGTTTAGTATTATAAGGAACTATTTCCTATAAAGGCTTTTTGCTACGTATTCACAAAATTATGGATACTAGATTGCTTTCTGAAAAGTGCCCTACAAATGTCCATAAGACGTATATTGAATGTACATAAGGTGTACACTGAAAGCTCCAATACAACGTACAATGTACATTTGTAGCGGACGTTCTATGGACGTCCAATTTTGTGAACTCTGGACATTCGTTGGACGTCCATCGGATGTCCATTGTACCTTAGCGGGACGTCCATTGGACGTTCCAATGTACACAGATGTACGTCCATTGGATGTCCATAAAACGTACTTGTGCTATCTGGGATAGTTTTGACGATCAGTGTCGGATCTGGTTTCTTACCACTTTTTATATAATTTCTCTTCTTTTATTTTTCCTTGTCCCTCGTTTGACCACCACCATGTCTCTTTATCCTCAAACATTTTTCCTGACCTTTTTCAAGTACTTCAATAGCAGTATCTCTAATACTACTGGCCATTTTTCTCCAAATTGAATTAGGGCTTCCTTTCATGTTCCAACATATTTTCTCTACTATTCTTTCCCTGAATAGACCTTTCTAATCTTTTAGCATCCACCACTTGATTTTTTGTGGTCCTCTCCGATATTTTTGTTTAGTTTCACTTTTTTACTTCGATGTCCAGAACAAGCAGCTTATGTTGTTGGCTTACTGTCTCACTAACTATTACCTTGCAGTCCTTGCATTCGAGTATGTCTTCTTTCCTTATCATAAAGTAGTCTATTTTGGATTGATGTTGTCCACTTTTGTAGGTAATAAGTTGAGTTTCTCCCTTTTTAATTTTAATATTAACAATATCAAAAATAAAACTTTATTAAAACCAATGTGCTGGTTACAACACTCGTAGCTTCTAAAATTTGCAAGCCAAAGAATTGCCGGAGCTAGAAGGTTGGGGGTGGGGAGGGAGGTCGAGGGAAGGCTATAAGTGAGATGCAACCTGATAGATCTCCCTCGGCCTTCTTAGCTCCGGCAATTCGTTGGCTTGCAAATTTTAGAAGCCACGAATGGTGTTACCAGAAGATTAGTTTTAATAAAGTTTTATTTTTGATATTGTTAATATTAAAAGTAAAACTTTCCTTCGCCGTTAGCAGATGCTGCCACGGCATCTATACCATCATCTTTACCATCATGTTATCTATACCATATGTTGTAAACCGATGCCGGAGGTCCGAATTTTAGTGGTTCAGAGAGAATCAAATATGCACTCTCTGAAGAAACCCTAAGAAGGGTTGGATCTAGTGCTTTTGGCGCTCTCTGGCCTAACTAATATAAGGTGGGTCGTGTTTTGCTTTACAACGAAATAATAATTCATGTATTATATTTGAAATATGTTTTTAATTCGAAACGTCAAATGATATGGTGTCGAAGCTTGGACTGTTAACGTTGACCTAGTGAGAAAGCTAGAAGCTTTTGAGATGTGGCTTTTAAAAAGAATTTTGAAAATACTGTGAACCGATCATATTACGAACAAAATGGTGTTGCACAGAATGGGAAGAGACAGAAAAATTTTGATCACCATTAAAAAGAGAAAAGCAGCATATTTGGGGCACATACTTAGAAATGACAAATATGAGTTATTACAGATAATTATAAAGGGTAAAATCGAAGGAAAAATGGGCCCTGGTAGACGACAAATACCTGGTTGAAAAATATTCGCGACTTGACCGGGTTAAACACACCAAAGCTTCTCAGAAAAGCAGAAGATAGAGACGAATAGGCAATTGTTATAGCCAACCTTCATTAGTGGAGGCTGTACAAGAATTCATCTGTACTCAGTAGATATATCTTAAAAACACCCTGTAATTATCTACGATAATTACTTTCAGTTATTTATGTCATCATAACAATATTACAACCTTCATTCGATTATATAAATATTGTTATCCTAGATCACGATTCAACTAATAATTGCAGAGTCAATTATAAACACTTTTCATGGTCGATGCTGAATAGGCATTTCTAAATATATAAACAGCAAAACTATAACAAGGGAATTCATTATTATTATAGGAGACATTCGTCATTCTATTTTGGTGATCAGACGTAATATTTCCACATTAAAGATAGTGTCTCTTTCTACACGAGATGTTCTTTGGGTGCGGTGCTACCAGCTTATGCTAATGCGAGTGTAAATAAAACAACTCAACAAGTAAAAGCGTATCAATTATTCCACCCCTCGGATAAGGGATAACTACCCTCACCGGGAGAAGATAGCCTTAGTGCCCAGGGCTGTCATATGGCGATCCAGAACCAGGGAAGAACTCAGGACTGGTGAACAGGACAGGTATGAAGAAACACGTCAATGTTCAGGCACCTAGACCACCTTAGACAACAGTGTGGTATGTAAAATGGATGGAGACATCAGGCCGACGCGGAGCTGAAAAGGGAATAGTATGGAGATGGAACATCGTGGGACAATGGAAAATGGACAATGCTATGGAACGTGCAGCGAGGACTTGTGATACGAACAAAGACGTGTAAAAGTGGTAAGTCCATATTAGCTATTTTTATGGTATTTCCTGATTAATATAAAGTATAAAGTATAAACATTATGTGCTACCTTAATTACATTAATATATGTTTCAAGTTTACCTATTTTTACTTAATTATTCTATTCTATTACCAATATTTATCAATATACAAAGATTTTTTTTACCCTCATATTAAGTTATTATAGGACGCAATGATACAATTTCATATGATTTTTACATATTTATCAACGTATACCTTATCCTTGCTGACTTTTATTCATTTATTATTTGACTACTGATTTTTAGTACATTTTTGCAATTTTTTATGATCTTAATATTTGCTATCGTAAATATACCTATCAAAATAAATATACGATATAACAAATATACGCTATATGCATAATACATTTAAATTATTATTCTAACTACTTATTTACAAGGGTTAATATAACTCTAAAAGCGGAAGTACTGTTCTCCGGAATGAAATCTCAAAAAAATCTAAATCCACGAGAACAAGGAGGAAACAAATTGGCACCAAAAAAGAAATACAACCTAGAAAGCTTACAACAAACAAGCATAAGAACGTTATACGAAAAGCGGCTGGACGAGAAACTGAAAGGACAATATACATTTATAAATACGGAACATCTTCATACACATATCTGTATATGGGAGGCATACTATCCTAAGTCCATTTTTTCAGAAATATACATTATTGCATAACTGGGATCGGAATACCCTATATTATTCAGAGGAATACTATACTAAGTCCAAACTCTTTTAGAAACGAAATTAGACGAGAAACTATGTATACTATGTCCAGTTTGCTTTAGAGGTATATAATCTTATCTGGACTTAAACTTATATTCCTCCAAATGAAATATTATAAACCGGATCCTAAGTCCATTATAGGATTATATGCCTCTCGAGGAAAATATATCAAGTATATAATAAAATATACACACAGGTGTGCATTTTCGTGGAACTTAATCTTTTTAAAACAAACTCAAGTTAAATGCATAGTATATTAAGTGCACATCAAGTGGTAACTGTTTAGAATATTGGTTTAGTAATTTTAAGGTTTACAGGCCGCCCTAATTTGTTGTGTTTATGTCTTTTGGAGATTGGATTTAATTATTACTTAATTTATTAGGTTGTACTAAGGAGTATTTTAACGAAAAATCGTCATTAATGACAGACAGGCGCATTCTGAAAATAATATAATATTTAGTTTTTAACCTACCAGCATAGCAAACAGATAACAGATTTAAAGTCGAAAGCGTGTTATTTTAGAGAAGGTATTTAGTGAGTCTTTTATTGCTTTAACAATGGCTTTTCGCAAAAGAAGTTTAAGGATATTAGATTTGTCGCTCTCCGACATACCTAAGTCTTTAAATACAGACCCCAGATTACAAAAAGGTAAGTTTTTATCACTAATTTACTATTTTTTTCAGTCAGTCGTGAAAAAATAAATGCAATATTTACTGCTTTTCTAAATGTTAATAAAAATATCTTTAATTTTAATCATTTTATTTAAACTCTGCTTCCGTTGTAACGAAACTTTCTATTGCAGGTGAAGATAAAGAAACCCTACCACATCACGAACTTAGCGATATATGCGGCCAAGATGCAGCCATCAAATCGGCTAGTGTTGCAGAAGAAAATCACTCTAAACAAAGTTCTGTGGTGAGTGCCAACCTTTATTTAAGTGACAGCGATGACTCAATAAAGGATAAAGATTATCAACCAGATTCGGACACTGATTCAGATGAAAGTGGAAGTAGGTTTCCTGTACCTTCATCGGCATTTCCAGAAGGTGTGCCAAGTACATCTAATGTTATACCAGACTCTTTACCTAATACAGTAGAAGATACTATAAACCCCAATCGTCTAGTGACCAAAAGAAAAGTCGTCAATAAAACAAAAATAAAGCAAACAGGAAAGAAACGAACACGACATGTTCTTAACTGGAAAGCGAATGAGAGAAAAAGAAACTATGTTGGTGGAAGGGCCTATGTTAGTAAGAAGGGTAAGAATGTTCCTTGCAAAAACTTAAAAGTGTCATGCGGAACATCTTGCCGCATGAAATGTGGTTCAAAATTATCTGAAGCTCAAAGTGAAGATATTTTCAAAAAATATTGGAATTGCAGATTATAACATCAAAAGGCAATTTATATTATTTTGTGTCCAAACGAAACCTACAGAACGAAGTAGGTCGCGCTCAGGAGATGAATCTAAACTAAGATCAAATACTTTGGTTTACTCTTTTGTAATTAACGGTAATAGAACTGTAGTTTGTAGAACCATGTTCTTAAACACGTTAAGTATTTCACAACAAGTAGTGAAGACTGCTTTATCAAAGCGACAGGATGGCGGCATGGTTCAACGGGATCTTAGGGGCACTCGTGAGCCAAGTAATAAGACAACAGAAAAAATTATTCATTCTGTGGTATCACATATTTCATATTTTCCCAAATACGAGTGTCACTACAATCGGGAAAGGTCCAAAAAGAATTATTTAGGGCCTGATTTAAATATTGAAAAAATGTATAAATTATAGGAACAGGAAAAAACAGAGAATAAGGATGCTACTGAAGACATAGCAAAGCCCTGGCTATATCGCGATATATTTAATAAGCAATTTAATTTAACATTTAAACCCCCAGAGGTAGACACTTGTGACGGCTGCGATATGTTTGCAGCTAAAATACGAGCAATTGATAATGATTCTGAGAAACAACTGATTGAAAACGAGAAAGATACGCACTTAAAAGAAGCAGAAGACAGATATAAATTTAAATCTATTGATATGGCCGAAGCAAAAGTAAATATAAAGCACAAAGTACTGACTGGTGATCTACAAAAGTGCCTTCCAACGCCATATTTGACCAATTGTGTAAATTTTTATAAGCGAAAATTATGGACTTTGAATTACACTTTATACGATGGATATAATAGTGCTGCATATTGTGTAATGTGGGATAAAACCAAAGCAAACAGAGGAGGAAATGAAATTGCTTCGGGAATTTTAAAGTGGGCTGATCTAAATATTCCTTCATCTGACGTCGAATGTGTAACCATATGGGCAGATAACTGTTGGGGCCAGACCAAAAACCTATGTGTAGTTATGTGTGCATTTTACCTCATTCAAAGATATCCCAAACTACAAGTAATAGATTGTAAATTTCTTCTAAAGGCGCACACGCATATGGAATCCGATTCAGTACACGCTAATATAGAAAGGAAACGGAAAAACTACCCACTCTAACACCCTGGGACTGACAACAATTTATTCGTCAGTGCTCAAATAAATACGAAGCTGTCAACATGGAACTCAATGATTTTAAAAATTTTGAATGCTTATATTCTTCAAACAGGTCCATTTATTAATCGGAAAATAAATACTGATAGAGGGGCATTTCAAATTTCAAAATCAGTGATCTTACGTGTTACCAAAGAAAATTTTGGAATGCTTCAATATAAAACATTCAACAGTGACACTTTTCAAATGGTTGACTTAAGACGAAATAAAAGAGGTTATATCATTTTGCCAGAAACTTAACCCAAATGAAATATGCAATTGATTCCTATATCAACAAAAAAATATAGTGATCTTATGGACTTACTCTTATACTTGCCATCCTATTGCCATGATTTCTATAAAAATCTGCCACATTCAAACGAAGAATCCGAGTACCCTAATGATAGTGATGACATGTAATTTGAAAACTGTATGTTAATTATAACTAAATAAAATAAATAAAGAAATATTGACGAGTTTTTTTACACAGATAACCAATTTATGAGGACTTAGTATATGTGTATTATAAATATAAGGAGGCTTATAACTTAGAGGTAATATATCCTAAGTCCATTATTTTATTATCTTTAAACCCTTACTTTACTTTCAAAATACCACAGCAAACTATATATAATACTATTTTTAAATACCGACAATAGTTTTCACTACAATTATTAATTACTTATCGTTTTTTGAACAAACATAAAATATAATGTTTAAGTGCTCCTCCTGTAAAATTATGAAAATGTGACTTAGGATAGTATGCTTCCTATGTACAGATATAACACAATGTATACACGAAGCTGCATATGAGGCATTGGGGGAGTACAAAGACAACATAAGAAATAAACCATACTGGTGGGACTTAGAAATAGCCACCGAAATAGACGATAAGAGAGAAAAGTACCGGAAATATATGAGTACACAGAAAGATTCCGATAAGGTTTTTTACAAAGAAGCACAAGCAAGAGTGCGGAAAAAAATCACACAGAAGAAAAACGAAACGTGGACAAACAAATGCAATCAACTTAACGCCTATATAGGGGGGACAAGAAACACAGATAGCTGGAAATTCCTTAAAACGTTGAGAACAGATACCAAAAGGGATATAATAACACCGATTACTCTGGAAAAGTGGGATGGCTATTTCAAGCAGTTACTAGTAGAAAATAGAGAAGATTTTATTAAAAACGAAGATCACGAAAGTTTCAATGTAATTGTCAGTGGCTCACCGATTCGGTTAAGACTGGAAGAAGTACGAAATGCATGCAAATCCCTAAAAAATAGAAAAGTGTCAGGGCCTGGCGACATAGCACCAGAACTGCTCAAATACGGTAGCAACACCCTGTATGAATACCTAAGAGATCTATTTAATAGATGTATGAATGGCGAAGTCATACCAAAAGAATGGCAATTGTCTGTAATTTCTACAATACACAAGAAAGGCAGTAAAAATATATGCGATAATTACTGGGGAATATCTGTCACAAGCACTATCAGCAGAGTTTACGGAAAAATTATCAAAAATAAAATAGAAGAAGAATACAAGGACTTAGAGGCCGAAGAGCAAGCCGGTTTCCGCGCTGGCAGATCCACCACTGACCACCTATATTGTGTAACACAGTTAATAGACAAACAAATAGCCTACAATCAAGAACTGCATTTAGTGTACATAGACTTAAAAAAAGCATACGATACTGTACCACAAAGTAAACTTTGGGAAGCCCTCGAAAAAACTAACATCAGTCTGAACCTCATTAAAGCTGTAAAAAATCTATACCAACATAATATAGCAAAAGTTAAGCTAGGCAAGGAAATCTCGTCAGGATTTGAAGTGAATAAGGGTCTTAAACAGGGCTGCTGTCTATCGCCGACACTATTTAAAATATATTTAGAGCAAGTTTTGAAATCCTGGAAAAGGAAATGTAAGAATATGGGTATACCGCTAAATGATGATAACATGCTATACACTCTATGTTTTGCGGATGATCAGATTCTTATGGCCCAGGATTATCACGATATTGAATATATGACCCGAAAAATCATAGAAGAGTACCGGAACTGGGGTTTAGAAGTGAATACCAAGAAAACGGAATATACAGTCGGAAAAATGAAAGAATACCCATGAACGAACATATAAAACACGCCGTATTTTCCTGTCACCGTGTCACAAATAAAATTACCCAGCGCAAATAAATGTAATAATAATTATTACATGTACTTGCTCTGGCCAATTTTTTATGTGACACGATGACAGGAAAATACAGCGGTTTTTATATGTTCGTTCATGGGTATTCTTTCATTTTTCCTACTGTATGTGCGTTGGAGGTATACAGCAGGATCTAGCGTTGGAAAGTGAAATAACTATTAATCACTGTCAGGAATATAAATACTTGGGTCTTACAATTACACAAGATGGAACGTTGGACAAGAATATCCAAGAAAGGTGCACACAAGGAAGGAAAGCTATCGCATTATTGAACAAAATCCTATGGGACCAAAGTATCTCCAAAGAAAATAAACGTAACATCTATAACAGCATTGTTAAGAGCATTATAACATACAGCAGCGAAGTTTGGCCACTTAAAGAAAAATCCGAAAATATGCTCAGAACAACTGAAATGGACTTCTGGAGAAGATCTGCTGGTATATCAAGAATACAAAAAATCAGAAATACAAGAATATTGGAGATAATGGATGTAAAGCATACAATAATGGACGATATAAAAACAAAGCAACTAAGATGGTTTGGCCACGTACAACGTATGGAAGAAGACAGATTACCCAAGCAAGTGCTACGATGGGCACCAAAAGGACGGCGGAAGAGAGGAAGACCTAGGAAAAGCTGGATAGAAGGAATCCATAGGGAAATCGGAGAAAGAGGCTTGAACGAAGACATGTGCTACGATCGAGAGCAATGGCGATTGGGAATCGGAAGACGTCGTAGAACGTTATAAACCGATTATATATATATATATATATATATATATATATATATATATATATATATATATATATATATATATATTGTATTTGCGTCCCTCGTGGCTTCTGTATAGTTTTGACTCTTCGTGACTTCCGATCAATATACAGCGTGTATATTAACAAGAATAATTTCATACAGTTAGCGCTCGCTTTGGCATCCGTTATACTGGCAACAACGTACTTATAATATCAAGTAAAATATTTAACCTTGGTCGTGTTTAAGTGCAAATTTAGTTGTAGAACCCAGACAAATTCTATTTATAACTTTTGCTAATTAGGTGGTTTTGCTCGGATATACGATAAGGATTTGCTGTAAATTGTTTGTTTTCGTTTTTTTATACTCGTAAATCAGGTTAGAAAAACTTATTTCTTGGGTGTAGTTATGAATGATGTATTTTCTAAACTTTTAGATTTTCTATTTTATTTCGATGGAAGAAGATTATGGATTTCGGAAGATTTCGATGGAATAAGTTATATTGTAATATACTTAACAATACCACTATATACCCTTGACAAATTTTTATTTTTTAAAGTTAATAATTGTTTGATGAGCCTTTCGATAAGTTAGGTTAGGTATATTATTAAATTCTATTTTGATAATAATCGGTACTGTTTCTCTCTCTCTCTCTCTCTCTCTCTCTCTCTCTCTCTCTCTCTCTCTCTCTCTCTCTCTCTTCCTGTAATCCCTTCCCAGCGCATCCTTATCTGTTTTATTCTTTCGAAATTTGCTATACAAGTATTTTCCATTGCTCTCTGTTTCTCGCTCTCTGTTTGACTTCTCTCCATCTCAGGCCAATTCTTTCATGATCTCTTATTACAGTTCTTTTCCAGCTATTATCAGGTCTTCCTCTTCTTCTTCTTTCGTCTGGTTGGTATTCGAGTGCTTGTTTGGTTATATTATTTCGATCCTTCCTCAGAGTCCGTGTAATTCATTTCCATTTCCTATTTTTAATCGTGACTGTTATTTTCTCTTGTTTTGTTCTTCTCCGTAGATCTATGTTTTTTATTTTATCTGGCCAGTATATTTTTAGGATTTTCCTCAACGATTTATTTATAAAGGTTTTTAATTTTTTGCTAGTTGTTTCTTCCTGTCTCTTCCTGTAAATATTTTGATTTTGGTTAATTCTGATATATCGCGTGTGATCCAGATTTTCCTTAATGCATTATGAATATATAATGAGTGCATATTGTGCCTTTACTATCCTTTTTTCTACATCTGATCTACTAGCGTCTTTTTTCCATGGTTGATCCCAGATAATATGTAAAGTTATCTACCTCCTGTATTTGTCTTCCTTGTATTTTAATTTTAGTTTCTTGGTTGCTGTTTTTTAAGTTTTGTTTTTTTTTTGTCTTTATCTTCAGGCCCATTACCCTGGAGTATTTTGCAAGCTTCTTTTGCTTATGGCTGCTATGTTCGGTTAGGGGAAAAATGTCATCTGGGAACTACAAATCCTCCAACTAGTCATGCAATTTCAATCTAATACCTGTTTTATTATTGCTTACTTTCTGCATGATCCAGTCCGTTATTATTAGAAATAATGTCGGGGATAGCACACATCCTTGCTTAACTCCGCTTTGTATAACTACATCTACTACCATTTTTCCCGCATGTTCTAGTCTGGCTGTATATTTCTTGTCAAATAGTCTGATTAAGTTGATGTATTTTATCGGTAGTCCATATAGTTTTAGAATCTTCCACATTTGTTCTCTGTTTATACTATCGAATGCCTTTTCAAAGTCAAAGTCAAAGTAAACATTATGTTTATATTTTTTTGCCATTCACTAGCTTGTTCCAAGATAATTATAGAGTACAGGAGATACAGCGGTACAGGTACAAGATACAGAGGTGCTGATAGAGTACAAATGTGGTCGATAGTGGAG
The DNA here is from genome assembly GCF_917563875.1 of Diabrotica virgifera virgifera. Classification (NCBI taxonomy): domain Eukaryota; kingdom Metazoa; phylum Arthropoda; class Insecta; order Coleoptera; family Chrysomelidae; genus Diabrotica; species Diabrotica virgifera. The sequence continues at coordinate 134,549,076 of NC_065443.1, forward strand.
CGTTTTGCGCGAAAGCCTTCTTGGTTGCTTCTTAGTCTTAGTTTCTTGTCTATTTCTGGCTTCAGTCTATTCAATATGATATTTGACATTATTTTGAATGTGGCACTTAGCAGTGTTATTGCTTGCCAATTCTCGCATTTATTTAAATCGCCCTTTTTTGGTATCTTAATGGTTACACCCTCGTTCCATTTCTGTGGGAGCTCCTGGTCGGCCCATATCTTGAGTTTGTGTAACATTTCTACTAATTTGTTTGCGCCCGCCTTTATTAAATTTATCGGTAGGTTGTCGCTTTCAGCGGCTTTGCCATTTTTTTAGTTGATTCAGTGTGTTTTGTATTTCTTCTTTCGTAATTTTAATTGTTCTAATGTTTATTTCCTGTATTACGTTATCTTCGTCTATATCTGGTGTTTGGAGTATATTTCCTCGCAGTGTTGTTTTCATCTTTGTATTATTTTATGTTCTGATTTAATTATATTTCCTTGTTTATCTTTGATTTGTTTATTACTGTTTAGTGTTTTCCCTGTCAAATTTCGGATGATATTGTACTGTATCTTCAGGTCGTTTTCTTGCGCAGCTTTTTCTGACATTTTTACCATATCATATACATAGTATCTTTTGTCTTTCCTGGCTTGCTTTTTAACCGCTATATTTTTTCTTTGTATTTCCTTTCTGCTGCTTTTTCCTTCTTCGGTTGCTTCTTTTTGTAACATTTTTTTTAAGTTTCTTTCTTTCTTCTCTTAGTTGCAATAGTCCAGAAAAATAAGGTTTTTGTCGGGACACTTGACCAGCCAGGTTGCAAATGGGTTTTTTGGAGTTATACCTATTACATTATAAATACAACAATGCCCGTCACAGTTCGGACGAGAATTTTAGTAATTAACAAATAAGGGTCAAATATGACAGTTTTTCGTTTAAATCGCTACAGGTAAAAATAAGGTAATTAAATATCTTATTTAGATTATTCACCTTTTAGTAGATAAGCAAAGGTTTAAAATTTTTTAAATTTTGATCCGATTATTTGTTTCTTCGGAAATTGCAAAATAAAACTAAATTTCGAAAATAAAAAAATTGTTATAACTTATAAAAAAATTGTTATAAAAATGAAATTAAGACTTTGATATTGCATGAAATGTTGAGTCAAACAGTCCATAATGCACAATAAATTTCAAGACGATTTGTCAATTAGTTTAAATTTTATTCGATTTGTTTATCACAAAGAGCTTTTTTTGCAATGTTATTGTTCAGAAAATTATAATAATACAGCAATTCTGTGGAAACCACAGGAAAGAAGAATACTTATATTTTTAACTTATTTAAAAAATCAATAAGAAGTCATTTTTAGCATTCTGAAAACATTTTACGAAAGTAGAATCGTTTTTTGCTTCTAAACAATTTTAATAACCATATTAACATATTGACTAAATCTGCGTTGGGATTTGAAAAGCTGATATTTTTACACGAATTTTCAAAAAAAAAACTTTTCGCCTAGGTTAATTACGAGCAAAGTTAGCCACTTTTATTACTTATTTAATTCACAGTTACTTCTATGTACATAAAATTCTCCTGTAAAAGTGTTAGTTATCATATTCCTCCGAAACGGCTTGACCGATTTTTATGAAATTTTACACGTATATTCTGTAGGACTGAAAACAGGTGGTAATATATTATTTACACCCATACGTTATAAGGGGGGTTGCCCCCTGCCACTTTTTTTATTGTTTTGGAGTTAATTGTCTACCTTCATTTTATATTATGTACCATTAAAAATATATACAAACCTTAATTTTCACCTTTCTACCACCAACCCCTATTTTTTAATAGTTATCGATTTATTTACATCTATAAAATTCTCCTGTCGTAATGTTAGTTGCCATAATCCTCCGATACCGCTTGAACGATTTTTATGAAATTATATATGTATACATATACTTGTATATGTATTAATGAGATATTCAAAGATCGGTGTGCTCAAAGCAATTGATTAGATAATTAATTAATTAATTAAATTTAATTTTAATGATGCACTTATGATTTAATCACACTATTTAATGCTCTAATGTCAGGGTTTTATATTCTCGTGCTTCAATATCTCCTTTGCTTTACATATGATAAATAAGGTCAAAGACTAACGGAATAAAACACATATATGGTACAAAAACATCTATTGAAATAAATTCACCCTCAAAATATCCTCTAAAAATAATATCTCCTATTCTGATTATTGAAATACTCCTACCACTATCTAAAGTACTTATTGAAATTTGCGTTATGAATAATTCTACAAAAAAAATAAAACTGTCTCTCGGATGATGAGTTGTCCAAATTCTTGTCTCTGGTCGCCTACAATTTACTCTTAGCAGCCCCCTATGTAGTCAGCAATCTCGCAACAAACTATTGCAAGCCTATTGTCATCAATGACCCCCTACAGATGCACGTATCTTTCAAAAAACAATGCTAGCCTTTTCTCCTCTCAATAAACTGAATCTATTTCTCGTTCCGGCATGCAACGGTGACTCTTGGAATATAAGTAGAACAATATAACTTACAATGCTTTACGTGATGAGCCTCCGTCAGGACACTTATTTCAACAAACTCACAGCTATTCATTTATCTGCCTTACTACTTCAGGAGACTATCAGAGATCACCACTATTCGACTTGACGATCATTTAACAACTATCGTCTAGAATCACATTCGTTTAAAGGCCAGCACTAAACAGTAACGTTGAAAAAATTATTCTACCGTAAAATTAAATTATGTAAAAAATTATGAAAAGTCCACTGACAACGATTCCAAAGAATTAAATTCAAAATTGTCAATGTCAGATTCAACACCAACTTTTCCTACCATTAGAAATTTCCTAAAACTAATTACATGCCAATCGGTTTTTAAGGAGATTACATTCATTTAAATTTCTAAATACAATTGTTCCCTAACCCGGTCTCATTGTCCAAACACATAACCACTTCCTTATCATACTAACTGTACAAAGAAAATACTTAATCCCTATTTAAATTTTGTTTACCTACGGCCATCCAAAAATAATTGACTTTCATTTCTTCGAAATGAATTTTGGTATATTTTTATTATATGTTTTAACTTTTCTAAAATATTAAGATCGAAACCATATTAATTCAAAATTTACATATCTTAACAGTATACATAACATTTTGTATTGTTAGGTGGGTATATGTGTACATAACATACTCTACAAAACTACAGGTATATATAAATTAAAAAAATAATGATAAAAGTCCATCAACAAACTCCGGAGATATTAAGCGCAACATATCTTTGAAAAGTTAATTTCATTTTTTGAGTGCACGGATTTTAATAATTCCGCTCCACAGACCACGAGTCGATTTCGTTAGGACGTCATTTTTAAAGATATATTAACAACTCTGTTCAAGTTTACTCAAACTTTTACACATAAACTATATACATACCTTGAACTTTAAAATAGCGCTAGTTAGGTTTCTTAATTGTTATAAAGAAACTAGCTGTGAACTAAATAAAAAAAGTGCCTAACTTTGACCGTAATTAATCAAGGTAAAAGTTTTTTTTAACATTTATGTAAAAGTACACATCGAAAACAATGTGATAACTACAGGGGTAATTTGTGTTACTAAAAGATAAATTTTTCATATCTACAGTATTTTTTGATAAAATGCATATTTTTCGAGGTATTCTCAAAAAACCCTCTAAAAAAGTCGATTTTTTCGTCGAAAAACTGTTACTTTCAAGCGCGAATAACTCGAAAAATATTAGTTTTACGAAGAAAATGTAAAAAACATTTCTTTCTTAGAATTACTTTTTACATCGATTTACATGGTTAAAATGCAATAAAAATTTCCCGTCCCCGAGATGGGGTGGCAACCACCCCAAGCTTTTAGCGTACAGCGGCATGATATAGAAAATGATCCTTGGCCTATTCCCTACGCCCTACCTTCTGTGAAAATTTCAAGTAAATCCAAGCTGGACGAAAAAATTGCGAGTCAAAATGCTTCATTTCCTCGACTATAGAAGGAGGAGAAACAATCAGTAAATGTAACGAATATAAATACCTGGGTATGAATATGAAAATCACGAATGATGGAACACTAGACGGAGCCGTTAAAGAACGAAACACTCAGGGCAGGAAAGCAATTAGGCTCCTAAACTCAGTACTCTGGGACAAGCAGGTAAACAACCAAAACAAGAAAAAGATCTATAACGCCGTAGTGAAAAGCATTATAACATACAGCTGCGAAGTATGGCATATGAAGGAAAAATCAAAACGAATGTTAGAGGTCACCGAAATGGATTTCTGGAGAAGGGCTGCAGGAAGATCAAGAAGAGAACATGTCACCAATGAACGGATACGAGAAATAATGAAGGTCACACATACAATAAATGACGAAACCAACGAAATACAACTACGATGGTTTGGTCACGTATAAAGAATGCATGAAGACAGAATCCCAAAACAAGGGCAAAAATGGAAACTGCAAGATAGACGAAGATGAGGTAGACCGAGGAAAAGTTGGCAGGCAGGAATAAACAAAGCCATGGATGAAAGAGGTCTGCAAGTAGATCAATGTACGGACAGAGAGGAATGGCGAACGGGTATCGGAAGACGAAGAACGTTATAAACCGATAATATAATAATAATGTAAAAGTACCAGCTTTTTAAATCCTAAAGTCTAGGGATGGCGCTTGTTGAACAAAAAACCGGTTTTTGGTTATACCGGTTTTTTTAACTGGCGGTTATAACCGGTCAAAAAATCGGTTGTTCCAAAAACAGGTTTTCGGTTTTTTTTAATCAAAAGCAAATACTCAATAAGTTATAATGTTACATTTATATTGCACTTTAGTTTGCTCAATTTTCCTCCCGAAAAATTCCCCAACCAATTCAACCTATAAAAATTTTCCCAGGCGCTTTCAAGTTACCCTAAAAATGGGCCAGAGTACCCCAATCTCTGATTCGTCGCTCGTTGTAGACGGCTTCGGCGTATATTGCGTTGTCAATAATTGGGATATTCTCAAAAGTGATGATCCTATCGATCTATCAAAATGTCCCTTGGATCTATCAAGTTTTAAAAAATGTCCAAATGACTTATAGGTATTTTACAAAATAAATTCGATAAACCAATTCAGTATTTACTTCTCTATTGCCATCAAAAAATTTCAGTAGGTAATATTTTTTAATACGTTTGTATAATACCTACCATTTATTTCGTAGGAATTATTTATTGTTTAAAAATTACATAATGGAGATTCCTAATCGTATTTCGGTATTCACATTATACAAGAGTCTCAAGTACTCAAGTATAAACAATTTTTTAGCTGATGATGGTTGGAATATCGATTTCAAGCAGATCACATACTTTTATGTAAATATTATCATCACATGCACCATTTCACCAGTCTTTGAAACATTTATTAATCTAAATAACTATTCTCAAAATTGTTTCATAAAAGCTGATGTGACATTTTCGTCCAGTTCTCTATTAGTAAATAAAAGTTGAATTATGGTTGTTTGGGTTAATTACTTCGCATTTATTATTTATAATATTATATGATTAAGATCGAAAATATATAGAAATTTCTTCATTTTTCTCTAAATTAATTTTTTTCCACAGGCAACTTATTCGGTTTTTCAATGGTTATTACTTTAAAAAGAAAAAAACCGGTTATAACCGGGACAAAAAAACAATCGGTAAAACCGGTTGTTTCGAATTAAAAAAACTGGGTTTAGGTTATAACCGGTAGGTTTTTTCCATCCCTTAGTCGATTAATTTAGTTTGCAGTCAATACTAACAAAGTTATTCAAATTGTTTATAAGCCAAAAATGACTCTACTTTACTAAAATATTTTCGGAATGATAAAAATGAGTTTTTATTATTTTTTTAAAAACTTTGAAAACATAAGTGTTCTTCTTTCATGTAGTTTCCACAAAATTGCTGTATCATTATTATTTTATGAAGAAAAGCATGCTTTATCATTGCAAAGAAAAGGATTTTTTATTAAACAAATTGAAAAAAATGTAAACTAATTGACGAATCACCTTGAAATTTTTTGTTATATCTATTATATCTATAATCGTACCAAAATTCAAAAACTGCCATTTTAAACCTTTGTTCATCTATTAAAAATGAATACTCTATCTGATATAAGATATTTAATTACTTATTTTTACCTGTAGCGACTTAAACGAAAAGACTGTAATTTTCAGGGCCGTGCCGTTCTATGATGCGGTGAGGCAGCCGCATCAGGCGGCATCACAAGGGGGCGGCATAATCAGTAAAATCTAATATCTTCTTCTTCTTCAAGTGCCGTCTCCTAATCGGAGGTTGGATATCATCATCACTATCTTTAATCTATCCACCTCTGCTCTAAAGAGTTCTATAGAACTGCATCTAAACCAGTCCCTTAAATTCTTTAACCGTGACATTCTCCTTCCAATGGACACGCGCCAACTCGTAACTCTTAATGACAAACTTTTTCAAATCAAAATGTACACCGGCCAATTCGTAACTTTTTTACTACCTGACCCTCCCAACTTGCAACTTATACAGGTGAATTCGAAACCATTGTTTAATTCTAATTCTATTTACACATAAACATTACATCTACTGGTAATGCAGCAGAGTTATGCTCCACGTAACGTAGAGCCACACCCAGAGCTTTAGTGGCATCTGCGTGTGACACTCAATATGACAGGGAAACTTCTTCCTCGCTTTCTTCATCTTCATTAGTCATTAGGGTTGCCTTGAGGTTGAACCAAGTCTACAATGTATTCATCCGTAAATTCTTCGCTCCCTTTGTCGTCAGCTTCAATCCATTCTGTAATTACACTTTCTTCTTAGTTTTCTGATCCATCTTGTATAGGGGAACGGGGAAAAATGGAGCTTATTCAAATTAGAAATCAAGCCATGGAGTTAACGACTAAGCACAAATGATGACACTGGCTCTGCATCAGTGACATCAATCTGAGATGGGTGGAAGAGGGAGAGAGACAGGCACAGCGACTCAAAATCAACGACAAAGTAAACTTTCAATTATTAGTTAGGCTAACTTTCGGATAATCCGACCTTTTCGGAATCCGAACAGGCTGTCCCCCCAATTAGTTAGGATTTGCGGGGTTTTACTGTATATAGGTGCCTACTATAATATCTGCGTTCCAATCGGCTGGTAGTCTGTTTTGTTCATATTTTTTGTTGTATTAGCTGGTTTATTTCCTTATGTAATTCTCTTCCTCTGTATTTTTTTCCACTGTTATTTCATTTTCATCTGCTGCTTTTCCGTTTTCTATGTTTTTAATATTTGTTTTTGTACGTTTTCTTCTGTGAAAATTTCTGCTTCGTTGTTATCTTGTTCTTCTTCATCTGTTTCCTTCATACCGAATAGCATTTTTTCGTAATATTCTTCTCATATTCTGCTGATCTGTTTGTCTTCAAACAGGGTTTCTCTTTTTTTTTTTGTTTTTTAGTACTCTTGTTTTAATGCTGGACGTATTTTTTTATCTGACTTTTTTGTAAAATTGTTATATTTGATGGTTTTCTGTCTTTTTTAATGTCCTCCAGCAAAACCCGTCATTTTTCTTCTTTTTATTTGTTGAGTTTGCTGTGTTTCTCTCTATTTTTTATTCTTCCCTGTTTTGTTTTGACGGATTGGTTGTTTATCCACGTCGTTCTAGCGTAGTTTTTTAGTTTTCTGCGTTTCGCAGTCTTGATCGTACGTAAATTACACATTTGAAATTGAAAAGGATTTATAGGTTCCAAATTAGCTAAAAGACGGTGTTTCAATCCCTGTTTGTGTATTATCGCTCCAAACCCTTCTTGGCAGTAGCGCACCCAGGGGGGGGGGTTGGAGTTAAACCCCCTTTCCCCCAGGGCATATGAAAAATATATAAATAATAGCAGGAAAATGTAACTTGTCTTTCACAAAATATAGAAAAAAATTTCGACGCCCAAGCCAACCCCCTTCCCCCCAGAGAAAAATTATAGGTGCGCTACTGCTGCTTGGATGTGTCCCGTTTTTTTCAAATTTATGATATGGTCACCCTACAGTAGAAACGCTTCTTAATTCACGAGAGTATTCTACACACTTGTTCTTAATCCAGGATACAGTTTTTTGTGTCAAATTAGAATTTCATAATGGTAGATAAGTTTATTTTAATTTTCTAATCTATTTCAACAGTAGGGCCCCCGCATACTGCAGACTTTTTACCTGCCGATAGTTTAGTCGGGTTTAAAATATGTAAGAATGTAATTCGTTTGGTATGGCATGAGTGCTTTAATTTTTTTAAGTATGTATTCTATTTGTTTTTAATTTTGTAGACTAGCAGACTTAACTACTTTATGTAATGTGAAATTTAAGACTTACTACTATATTTTAAATATTTTTCAAAATATTATTTTCTATATCCTTACATAAAAAAATACATTGAGTGTATGAAATAAGTAAGCAATGTTTTAAACATTTTTATTATTTTCCAGACACCTTTGCACCTATTAGTTGAACAAATTATATTATTAAAAATTTTGTACTTACTTTACTTAAGCCGTCCTCTTGTACCCTACGCTGTCGAGGTAAAAGTTTTGTAATAAAAAATTAAGAATTCAATTTTAACACTTCTATAATATGTTACAATTGAGCAATTAGACCAGCAGATTCGGCAACTGGTTATGATAAATTCATCAATTTTAATGAACATACTTTTTAATTTTTTATTTTTGCAGTGAAAAAAAAATACATTGTTAATTATACAAAAAAATATCATTAATATATCACAACAATATTTTTTTCAACATACTACAATAATCAATTATAAAAATATCCGAAGTCTAAATTCCAACATTTGAGGTGACAACAGCGCAGTGGAAGCCATGAGGACATAAACTCAAATATACGGAGACCACTACAACCGCAAACTGAATAAATATATATTTGGATGCCATCAAAACCGTTAAAGTGATTTTAGATATACAGCAAGCGAACATGGCGCGCCTGACGGCAATTGCTCCAAGTAATGTGTATATTATTATACAGATAACGTGACTGAGGACGTCCGGCCAATATTTTGTGTAAGCATTGTAGGAAGTGGTACCTTTCATTTGCGATACATTTTAGGGAAAGTCCTCGTGGCAACCGTATATCGGAGTTCACGAAGACCTGGAAGCCACGAGAGACTACGGTTTAACATGGGGGGACGTCATAAGATGCTAAAAATGTATATATATATATATATATATATATATATATATATATATATATATATATAATATAACGTTATTTATTTTTGAATTTTTATTACTACTGCAATTTTTACATATTTTTACCATATATTGACATATTATTTTATCTCTATATTTTTTACTATATATCTATATACTACATATGTATCCCGAATGAAGTACGTGCCTCCTAGTGGCGGGATACGGGCAACAATACATTGGCTTATAGGGCAGTCCTTACAGTAGGGATCCTGGCCTATACAGAAAAATGCAGGCGGGTGTGGGGTAATACTGCACTTTGGGTGCATTGGTGGTGTATTGGCTAAACGTGCAGGACAGGGCAGGGTATGGTGCTGATAGAAAAGGCATTCAGGCATCAAATATCCAAAAATCTTTTCAGGCCATAATAATGAAAAGACCTTCTCCAAACGAAATAAAAACTTATACTGAAATGATGGCATCTCCTGAGGTAAAATGTTCCGGAAGTAAAATGAGCCTCCATTCGGATCTCCGGGTGAGGACTATCTCAGGGGGAACACCATTACAGGTTAGAAAAATCAGGATAGGGTCTTGGAATCTTGGTAGTCTTACAGGTAAGAGTCTGGAGTTAGTGGATGCGCTCAAACGAAGAAGAGTTCAAATTGCTTGTATTCAAGAAACTAGGTGGAAAGGACAAAGGGCGAAAGAACTAGGTGATGGATATAAATTGTGGTATGTAGGGAGTAGTAACACTAGAAATGGAGTTGGTATAATTGCTGATAGTGAAATGAAAGATAACGTAGTAGAAGTTGTAAGAACGAGTGATAGAATGATGTCAGTGAAATTTGTAATTGATAAAGAGGTATTGAATGTTGTGTGTGTGTATGCTCCTCAAACAGGTCTGGGTGAGAATGAAAGAAGAGCTTTCTATGATCAATTGGGAGACATACTGAGTGATATTCCAGCGGAGGAGAAAGTTATAATAGGAGGTGATTTCAATGCACATGTGGGCCAAGCCAAGACAGGATATGAAACAATACATGGGGGATTAGGCTTTGGAACTAGAAATGAAGCTGGAGATGACATGCTAGAATTAGCAACAGCATTGGATATGGCGATTGTTAACACATTCTTTAAAAAGAGAGAAACTCAACTTATTACCTACAAAAGTGGACAACATCAATCCCAAATAGACTACTTCATGATAAGGAAAGAAGACATACGTGAATGCAAGGACTGCAAGGTAATAGTTAGTGAGACAGTAAGCCAACAACATAAGCTGCTTGTTCTGGACATCGAAGTAAAAAGCGAAACTAAACAAAAATATCGGAGAGGACCACAAAAAATCAAGTGGTGGATGCTAAAAGATGAGAAGGAAGGTCTATTCAGGGAAAGAATAGTAGAAAAAATATGTTGGAACATGAAAGGAAGCCCTAACACAATTTGGAGAAAAATGGCCAATATTATTAGAGAGACGGCTATTGAAATACTTGGGAAAACGTCAGGAAAGAAGTTTGAAGATAAAGAGACTTGGTGGTGGTCAAATGAAGTACAAGGAAAAATAAAAGAGAAGAGAAAATTATATAAAAAGTGGCAAGAAACCAGATCGGACATAGATCTTCAAAATTATATGGTCGCCAAAAAGGAAGCGAAAGTAGCAGTAGCAAAAGCTAAAGCAGAAGCGTATTCAAACCTATACGATCAACTTGATACCAGGGAAGGCGAAACGAAGATATATAAAATAGCCAAACAGAGAGCAAAGAAAGCAAAAGATTTTAATCAGATTAGATGTATCCGAGATGAAAATAATAAAATACTAGTTCACGAAAGGGATGTCAAAAAGAGATGGAGAAAGTACTTTGACAGCTTATTAAATGAAGAATTTGACAGACAGCCTGTAGAGTCAACGGAGACAGTAGCAGCAATAGTCACCAAAATAACCAATGAGGAAGTGGCTCAAGCGCTTCAAAAAATAAAGAAAGGAAAAGCGGTAGGACCAGATGATATTCCTGGGGAAGTATGGAGAGCATTGGGAGAGACAGGAACAAGGTGGCTAGCAGGTCTATTTAATAGAATTATGGAAGTTGGACAAATGCCAGACGAATGGAGAAGCAGTATACTGGTACCTGTTTACAAAAACAAGGGAGATATACAACAATGTACAAACTACAGGGCTATAAAACTGCTTAGCCACACCATGAAAATATGGGAAAGAGTAATTGATAGACGGATACGTGAAGAGACCGAAATATCCGAGAATCAATTTGGCTTTATGCAGGGTAGATCAACAACAGATGCAATTTTCACTATAAGGCAGTTGATGGAAAAATACAGGAGTAAAGAAACAAACGCTCATATGGTATTCATTGATCTTGAGAAAGCATATGATAGAGTTCCTCGAGAGATTCTGTGGTGGGCACTCAATAAGAAAGGAGTCCCTGGTGAATATGTAAAGATTGTGAGGGATATGTATGAGGGAGTAACGACTAGTGTTAGGACAGGTGTGGGAGAGACTGATAAATTTCATGTGAAAGTAGGATTGCATCAAGGTTCTGTGCTTAGTCCGTATTTATTCTCATTAGTTTTGGACCAGATAACAGCGAAAATACAGGGTAACATTCCATGGTGCTTAATGTATGCTGATGATGTCGTGTTAGTAGGAAATAGTGAAAGAGACTTAGAACAAAAACTGGAACAGTGGAGACAAGCTCTGGAGGAAAAAGGTTTAAAACTTAGTAGGACAAAAACAGAGTATTTGGAATGTTCATTTAAAGATGGAGCTACTACAAATAAAATGGTATCTTTGGATGGTGAAATGATTGTAAAAAGCAATAGTTTTAAGTACCTAGGATCGGTATTACAGAGTAATGGAGAAATAGATGGAGATGCATGCAGTAGAATTAGGGCTGGATGGATGAAGTGGAAAGAAGCGAGTGGTGTGTTGTGTGACAGAAAAATTCCAATGAAGCTGAAGGGAAAATTCTATAAAACAGCCATAAGACCAGCTATGATGTACGGAACTGAATGTTGGGCAGTGAAAAAGAAAGAGGAACAGCGAATGCATGTGGCGGAAATGAGAATGCTTAGATGGATGAGTGGAGTGACAAAGAAGGATAAAATTAGAAATGAGTATATTAGGGGAAGTCTAGGTGTGGCACCAATTGATGCCAAAATGAGAGAGCATAGGTTAAGATGGTTTGGTCATGTTCAACGTCGAGACGTTAACCACCCAATACGAAGAATAGCTGAAGTGCAGATTCCTGGAAGGAGTAGGAGAGGAAGACCAAAGAAGAGCTGGGGGGAGACGATAAGGCAGGACATGTTGGTAAAGGGGATTAACATTGATATGGCCCAAGATAGAATTGTGTGGAGAAATGCAATTAGGGAAGCCGACCCCGCATAGGGATAAGGCAAAGAGAATGATGATGATCTATATACTACATATCTATATACACCGTAAGACTATCGAATTTATATTTTCGCTAAGAAGTGCAGAAGCTGGAAAAAAGAAAAAAATTATGTATAAATGAGTAGCAACAAAGTTACTTGGGAAGATTTTGTCAAAATAGTTGAGGAAATTGCACAAGAAATAGACAGGCAAAGCAGAAGAGTCTTAAAGAAAAAAGTTCCGAAATCTAAGGACATAAAGGAAGAAGTAACGACACAGCTAATTAAAGCTTATAACAAGTTCACGCAATTGACTAGGAAAAACTGGGAAGCACTTTCGGACAAACAAAGGGAATCGTGCAACAAATATTTTGGAAAAATCAGAGACAAAGTTATACGATAATTTCAAGCAGTAAATGTGAGAACAGTGGTTCCAAGTTCAATACATCAACCAATCGACAAGGAAGTTGAAGAGGAACAAAGCGATGAGGAAATAGAAGAAGGAAAAAGCGACGAGGAAGGAGAAGAAGAAATAATTAACGACGAAATAAAAGAGGAAAAAGGTGACATAAAACAAGATATAACAATATTAAACATGGCTTTGACAATCAATGAATTTTTGAATATCGCAAGCAAGATATTGCCCAACGAGTTCGATGGAAGCGCAGGGAAATTACAACCATTTTTAGACGCATTAGAACTACTTGGAAAATTGGCAGAAGGTCATGAAGACACAGCTGTAACGCTAATAAAAACGCGACTCACCAATAAGGCTAGGAACCTAATAACCACAGAAGATACGATTCCACGGATAGCTGAAGCACTAAAGAAAGAATTAAAAGGTGATAATCCGAAGAATTTAATAGCCAAATTAGCCAAAAAAAGGCAAGGGCATAGAGATGCAGCAGTGTACGCATCTGAAGTGGAAGAGTTAGCAGAACAATTAAAAGTAGCATACATAGCGGAAGGAATGCCACTTGACTTAGCAAAGAAATATACGACGGAAGCAGTAGTAACAACAATGAAACGAAACGCTAATGCAGAGAAAGCTAAGCTAATACTGGAAGCAGGTAACTTTACATCACCGCAGGAAGTAGTATCTAAATTTTTGTCGATCGATACGACTGAAGAAAATGCACAAGGAAGAGTCTTAAATTATAGGACAAACTACGAGAATAGGAGAGGACAGCAGCAATACAGAAGAGGATACCATAACAAATATGACAGAGGAAGAAGAAATAACTTCGGACAACGGAACGAAGGAGAAGCAACGGACAATCAACGAAATTATTCGAACAGAGGATACAGACAATTTAACAATCAAACATACAGAGGAAACCAGAGAGGCGGACGTAACAGGAACGTAAGGTTACTAGAAATAGAAGACAGTCAAGAAGAGCAAGAAAACCAGCAGTTGGGGTTTCGAATGAACAAGAAGTTGGAAGCACACAGGCAGAAATAAAATATAACATTTACAACTTCGACCTAAACCTAACGAACTATGTACGAATGAAAACAGGAATTCTTGAAAACACAAGCACTTTTATCATAGACACAGGAGCTGACATTTCAATACTAAAATGTTCACAAGATTTTATGAAGGAACAGGTGAAACCAAACACAAAGGCGAAAATAAAAGGAGTCACTAAAGGAGAGTTGCAAACAATGGGAGAAGTTGAGACAACACTCGAAGTAAAAGGAACTCGATTCGAACACATCTTTCAATTGGTAGAACCTAACTTTCCAATTCCAACAGACGGAATCATTGGGAGAGACTTTATTTCTAACTTTCAATGTATACTAGATTACGCAAACCTTAAAATGCACATTAAAGAGGACAACGATTGTTACATTAGTACGAAAATTCTGGATAATATAGACAATGACACCATAATAGTACCGCCTAGATGTGAAATTTACAGAATCGTAAAAATTTTTCAAACGTTAAAGAAAGACAGGATAGTGGAGCAGCAAGAAATACAACCAGGAATATTCATAGCAAGAGCAATTATTTCAAGTAATAATCCATACATCAAAATTTTGAACACAACGTACGAAACAGTAAATGTAGACGCAAGCACAATCAGGACGTTGGATATTAAACTATTCAATATATATAGGCTAGTCAACGACAGCAAGGACAGAAAAAAAGAATTACGAGAATCACTGAAATTAGACATACCAGAATACATACGAGACAACTTAGTATCGTTATGCGAGGAATATTCGGACATATTCGCCCTAAGGCATGATATGTTAACTTGTAACAATTTCTACGAACAAAAACTAAGAGTTAAAGACCAAACTCCGGTATATATCAAGAATTATAGGACACCTCATGCGCAAACAGAGGAATTAAATCGACAAGTACAAAACCTAAGAGACCAAGGAATCATAGAACCATCTACATCCGAGTACAACAGTCCAGTAGTACTGGTACCGAAAAAAGCTATAGATGGAGGAAAAGCATGGAGATTATGCATAGATTTTAGACAACTGAACAAGAAGATAGTTACAGACAAATTTCCATTACCAAGAATAGATTCGATATTAGATGAACTAGGAAGAGCAAAATGGTTTTCAGTTATAGACTTAATGTCAGGCTTTCACCAGATACCATTAGAAAAATCATCGAGAAAATACACATCGTTCAGCACAGAAAATGGAGCATTTCAATTTACCAGATTACCTTTTGGATTAAATGTAAGCCCAAATAGCTTTTCAAGAATGATGTCAATAGCATTTTCAGGATTAACACCAGACAAAGCATTTCTTTACATGGACGATATCGTAGTAATTGGAATATCCGAAAAACATCACTTAGACAACCTGAAAAAGAC
Organism: Diabrotica virgifera virgifera; assembly: GCF_917563875.1. Classification (NCBI taxonomy): domain Eukaryota; kingdom Metazoa; phylum Arthropoda; class Insecta; order Coleoptera; family Chrysomelidae; genus Diabrotica; species Diabrotica virgifera. Next base: position 134,564,500 of record NC_065443.1, read on the forward strand.
ATTTGAGACATGTCGAAAATTCAATTTGAAACTTAACCCAGGAAAATGTCAATTCTTTAGAAGGGAAGTAACATATTTAGGACATGATCTTTCTCAAGAGGGAGTATCACCAGACAAAGCGAAGTATGCAGCAATTGAACAATATCCGACACCTCAGACAGCGGAAGAAACAAAGAGATTTGTAGCATTTTGCAACTATTACAGACGTTTTATTAAAAATTTTGCGGAAATATGCAGACCACTCAACAAATTATCGAGGAAAGGAGTAGAATTTTCGTGGACCGAGGAGTGTGAAGAAGCATTCAAAAAGCTTAAAGCATCTCTGACGAAACCACCAATTTTAAAATATCCTGATTTCAACAAACAGTTTATCTTAACAACAGACGCATCCAATGAGAGTTGTTCAGCAATCCTAAGTCAAGATTATAACGGAATTGACCTACCTATAGCATATGCATCAAGAAGTTTTAGTAAAGGAGAATGTAATAAACCTATAATCGTTAAGGAATTACTAGCGATTCATTGGGGAATTAATTATTTTAAATGTTATCTATATGGAGCACCAACATTCAAAGTAAAAACAGACCATAAACCTTTGACACACCTATTTGCAATGAAAGAACCAACCTCAAAACTCACGAGGATCAGATTAGACCTAGAAGAATATGACTTCGAAATAGAGTATATAACAGGGAAAAGTAACTACGCAGACAGCCTTTCAAGAATAACATTGCATCAACTAAAAAACCTATACATAGACAACGCCCATATACTAGCCATAACAAGAGCTCAAGCAAAAGAAAAGGAGAAAGAAGCAAGACAAACAAAGGCTGAAAGTGAACTCGCACTACAGCCAGAAGCCACCAAACAGACAGTAAGGAAGGTACTAAATAATTTAGAGGCGCATAGACTACCAATTTTGTCCTTTGGAGCAGAACTAATCTCACCAAGACTGAGCATTAGGGCCAAAAACAAAATAAAATGCAGCAAAAGTATAGCCACAGGATTGAATCATTTCGATTTAAACCAAGCGTTGGTACAGCTTGATAAGCTGGCGGTAGAGAATGCAATACGTAAAGTAAAAATATACGTAAATGATATTATTTTTAAAATGTGCACAATTGATGAATTTATTAAAGAAGGAAATAAAAAATTGAAGAATATAGAAATATACATATGTGAAGTACCAGAAACAATAAAAGATGACAAAGAAAAACACAGATTAATAGAAGAATACCATAATCACCCGATGTTCGGAGGACACTTAAAGAAAAATAGACTAATTAAGAAGCTAAAGGCAAGATTCCGATGGAAAAATTTAGAAAAAGACGTAAGAAAATACGTTAAACAATGCCATGAATGTCACATTAACAAACCGAATAGAACACTTGTCAAAGAAGACGTGATATCGGACACTTCTTCGAAACCAGAGCACACAGCGTACATAGACACGATAGGTCACCTCACTAGAAGCAATGAAGACAAAAAAGAGCGGCAAGAAGAAAAGAATAAGCTCAAAGCAACACCACAACACTTTAAAAGAGGAGACCTAGTCCTTGTAAAAAGGGAAGAGAATGGTAAGTTTGATAGTCTTTATGTAGGTCCTTTCACGATAACAGAAGTAAATAACGTTAATTGTAAAATCAGAATAGAAAACAATAAAATCAAGGAAATACATAAGAATAGATTATATGCTTACAATCCGAAAACACAGTGAGTGACAAGTGTTACGAAACAATGTTGTTAAACGAACATTTTATATTATTTATGTATTTGCGTAGGCTTAGGAAGTTTGTATATAAAATAAATTTTTTGTATTGATTACAACACAGTATGGGTTGGTAGCACGACTTGCAAATTTCCCTCCCCGTAGTCGGAAAATTCCTAAAAAGGGAAGGTGTACAAGAATTCATCTGTACTCAGTAGATATATCTTAAAAACACCCTGTAATTATCTACGATAATTACTTTCAGTTATTTATGTCATCATAACAATATTACAACCTTCATTCGATTATATAAATATTGTTATCCTAGATCACGATTCAACTAATAATTGCAGAGTCAATTATAAACACTTTTCATGGTCGATGCTGAATAGGCATTTCTAAATATATAAACAGCAAAACTATAACAAGGGAATTCATTATTATTATAGGAGACATTCGTCATTCTATTTTGGTGATCAGACGTAATATTTCCACATTAAAGATAGTGTCTCTTTCTACACGAGATGTTCTTTGGGTGCGGTGCTACCAGCTTATGCTAATGCGAGTGTAAATAAAACAACTCAACAAGTAAAAGCGTATCAATTATTCCACCCCTCGGATAAGGGATAACCACCCTCACCGGGAGAAGATAGCCTTAGTGCCCAGGGCTGTCATAAGGCGGTACTAGAGGAAGAAGAAGTCAAATGATAAATGGACGATATAAATGTATATAAAATCGGTCCATAACGTTCTACGACGTCTTCCGATTCCCAATCGTAATTGTTCTCTATCGTAACACATGTCTTCGTTCAAGCCTATTTCTCTTATATCCCTATGAATTCCTTCTATCCAGCTTTTCCTAGGTCTTCCTCTTTTCCGCCGTCCTTTTGGTGCCCATCGTAGTACTCGTTTGGGTAATATGTCGTCTTCCATATGTTGTACGTAGCCAAACCATCTGCACTGTACTTATGGACTTAATTTGGAATAATTTTGTACATTTCGGTTATCTAATTATAAAAGCATTCTTGAGTTGATATCTATTTTCAAAAAAAAATATTTGAAACTAAAAAAAAAATAGGATGAAAATACTCCACCGAAAAGATAAATCCGCCTCAGTACAAAATCATCAGAAAAATTTCGGAAGTCTTGGTTAAAGGAAGCCATTAGACAATGGTTAAATGGAGATCCTATTATTAATTGATAGGAATAATAGGACTAATAATTAAGACTACAATATATAGCTAAATGCAAATGTTAAAATTTTAATAATAAAGTTTCAATAAAAAAACAGGCATATGCAAACCCCTAAACTCCAAAGATTTTATATTATAGACATAGGCATTTAAAATGTGAGTTTTACACGAGCCTTTTTCTAAACCAATCACGAGTCAGAAATCATATTTTCAATAATCTATTGAATTTCTATTATTGATCTTTAAATTTAACAGTTTCATAAAACAATTAAAACAATGAATACCCAATATCTATTATTTAATGCGATAAAATTTAATTTAACGATAATTTTTTCTTCATCAGGAGATGGAGTTTAAATATGGTGTATTCCACGAATATACGACTGTTTTGGATTATCGCGACAACGAATATTTTAGGGTGCAACATAAGAAGTACGAAAGTTTTTTGCTCCAATAATTACTCCAATAAACAACAATATAATTTGCAATATTTATATTTTATCGTTCTTCATATTTTGCACAATAAAATATTCGTTGTCGCGGTAATCCAAGAGGGTCGTATATTCGTGGAATGGGGTGTACCTAGGCATCATACTATCTAGCTACGGAAGGCTAGAAACAGAAGTGGACGATCAAGTGAATAGAGCAAACAGAGCCGCAGGTGGCCTGAATGACACAATATGGAGAAATAAAAATATCGGAAAGAAATGAAAGGCAGAATTTACAAAACAGTCATCAGACCAATAGTGACATACGCGGCAGAAACACGACCCTACACAGAGAGGACAAAAAGATTGCTTGAAACAGCGGAGATTAAAACCCTTCGAAAAATCGATGGTAAGACTCTATGGGACAGAGCTAGAAGTACAGATATACGACGGAGATACAAGGTGGATAACATTAATAAGTGAGTAAGAAACAGAAGAATAGAATGGAATGACCACATAAGCCGAATGACAACAAAATAGGAGAGTCAGGACAGCGAGAGACGGAATAGGAAGACGATGAGTGGGAAGACCACGAAAACGATGGAACGACAACTTACTAGAGGCACATTGAAAAAAACAGACAGAGTCATGTCTATACAAAAAGAAGAAGAAGATTGTATTTTTTCTAGTCTGCTACATTTATTTCAAATTTACTATAATTTTATACCCCGGCATAATAAAACCACTTCCCATGGTTGAGTACACGGATATCGCAGCTACAGTATATATTTCAGTATATATTTCTTTTATAGAAGACTTAATTTTGCTTCAAGGTTTCTTCGATAAGCAAAACGTAGAGGCAGTAAAAGTACGACCTGTAATTTGTAAACAAGTGATTAAAAAAACCAATAATTATTTAAAATTTACTGTTTAAAATAAAAAATAATACATTGAATATTTCATTGAGTACTTTTCCTTTCAAAGTATGTGGAACATTTTCATGTTTATATTTTTAATTAATTTTCATTTTAGAAATGCTAATAGTTTATAATATATTTACTTTCCTACATTAAGTACCTACTACTTCTTTATTTTTCTGACGCTTGAAATCTGTAACCTATTCCAAAATTAAAACTTGCCCTGTTCCAGTGTTCCCGTATATTAAGGTTTGTCCGACTAGACACCGTTAAGCTATTAACAGATTTTCAGCTTGCTATTAATAAACTTCTTTTTGGTAGGCGGGATCCACGCCTATATATATATATATATATATATATATATATATATATATATATATATATATATATATATATATATATATATATATATCATGATATGTGTAACAAGATAATTTCTCTCTTATTACTATAACGTTACATAAAAATGTTCCTGTATAAAAAAGAAATGATGATAAAGCCTGCAAAAAAATTACGGGGTCACACTCCACTCAAAAAAATAGTGTAGCACTGCACTGCACTACGCACATATGGAAGAAAATAAAGGCACTAACAGATACATTTTCTTTTTTGTATTGACCGACGTACGGAAATGTTTGGCTTTGTAGGTATATTATTATCTGCTGAAGCAGGATAAAAAAAGTAAAAACTGGCAATTTCTTTGTTTCACTATATTATTATCGAATTTTGTGGATGTTTAATCGAAGAAGAATTGGTTCACAACAATCAAATTCGTAATAATAATAATACATATATTTATTATATAACAAAACTGACATCAAGGATCTCTCTAATATATATCATAATTTAATAAATTGATTTTATTTTTGTAAATGTACCTTTGGCAAACATTTTAAATAGGTACGGTCCTTAACGGACGGCAATTTGAATTCTGCCATATATGTTTTCAAGAGCCAAGCTCGCATTCCACAACAAAACGACAAGCCAACAAGTGCAATGTAAATTTTAGTGCTCTATTTATATAATGTTTATTATTATTAATTAAAGTGCTTATTGAAAATGGCATGTAGCCGAAACGTTTAAGCCATAACAAAGTGTTTTATTTATAAGACCGAAAAACCTAGGAATTAAAAAGTTTCTATTTAAAAATTCACGGTCAGGAAATAACAAAACTATATATTAATTATATATGTATAATATATTTCTAAGGCTATCGCCGCCTCTCCATACCCAGCTTCCAATTTTTTCTATCGTAACACATATCTTCATCTAATTGCCTCGAATCCATTGCCTCCTGAATATTGTCCCTCCAGCATCTCCGTGGTCGTCCTCTTTTTCTTCTCTCCGGTAGGACCCAATCTAATATTTTTCTCGGCATAATAATAGCTCAAATTGTCAAGAAAATAATAATAATAAAATAGGTTTCTCAATAATAAAATAGGTTTCTCAACAACAAAATCACAAAAAATATATGCTGTCACTCGAATCTTTCACGAGTGAATGAAGACAGACATTTTTACTTGACTTTTAATCGGCTTAACTGGAAATTGATGGTACTGAGGTAGTACCTACCCCAGTACATGGCGAAAAAAGTCTGACCCGGCTTCTTCAAACTCTCAACCGGGAATGAAAATTATTCAAACGTATGGATGACTTTTTGTCAGTAAAAAAAAACTTCTCTCCCTCATGAATTCTATCTAGCAGATGATTCGTTGCCGTAGTATTAGCATTCATAGACCTAAGCGCAGCATTCTACAATTAAAGAAAAATTATAGGGAAATGGTTGTGTAAAATAAACGAGGTGGGGATGTAAAATTGGGAAATTTTGGAAATATTTTTATTGGAGCAAAAAGAAAGAAATTCGATTGTTACGACCGACACATATCGTATCATTCTCGCTCCTCCGATATTATATCTTCTCAATATTATACTACGGAGTTGAATCCTGGACATCCACTGAAGCTATGGAGAAAAAACTTGAAGCCTTCGAGATGTGGCTTTACAGGCCTTCGAGATGTGGCTTTACAGGCCTTCGAGATGTGGCTTTACATACCTTCGAGATGTGACTTTACAGAGAATGGGGAAAGAAAGAGAGGTGATGTATACCATTGAAAGGAAAAAGTTAGAATATCTCGCACACATAATGAGAAACGGCACTAAATAGAGATTACCGAAGGTAATCCTTCAGGGCAAAGTATTCGGAAAGTGAGGAATTGGAAAAAGAAAAATAAAATGGTTAAAGAACCTGAGGAAATGGTTTTCCACAACAAATAATCTATTTAAAGCATCATTCAATGAAATAATTTTAGCCAGAGTCGATCTGACAGCTCAGTAGAACTAGCGGCTGATCGCACTTCACTTCGCCGTGATGAATGCGAGTTTAAGCCCCAGCCATGTCAACGGAAAACAAAAACGGCTAACGCGTCAGTATACAATTCTAATATGAATCTGACGCTTAGACTGGAATATGCAGGAGTCTGATCGGCGTATGAGGGAGCAGAATGGCAAGTGATAAGGGCTTGCTACTCGGTGATATTCTCCCATAGATCCCTGCCGGAATCTTCTTCTGCTTCTTCTTTTTATATAGATATGACTCTGTCTGTTTTTTCAATGTGCCTCAACTAAGTTGTCGTTCCATCGTTTTAGTGACCTTCGCACTGATCGTGTTCCTATTGGGGAACCGTCTCTCGCTGTCCTTATTACTATATTTGTTGTCATTCGGCTTATGTGGTCATTCCATTCTATTCTGTTTCTATTCTGTTTCTTACCCAGTTATTAATTTTGTCCACTTTGCATCTCCGTCGTATATCTGTACTTCTAGCTTTGCCCCATAGAGTCTTATACCATCGATTTTTCGAAGGGTTTTCATCTCCGCTCTTTGGAGTAATCTTTTTGTCGTCCCTGTATCGGATCGTATTTCTGCAACGTATGTGATTAGACAGAATGAGCGCCAATATTCGAAACGAATAGGCACCAAAAGAAGAAGACGCATATCGTAATTATTGATATAAGTCAAAACATAAAGCGAAACGTACGCCGATGTGTGTAGCATATAGTATACAGTATACAAAATGTATATACACATCGGCGTATGTTTCACTTTATGTTTTGACTTAATTTGTTCGAAAATGAATCGTGATGCATGGGAAAAGTTAGAGCGGACGAACAATACAAGGTATATTCTGAAGTGATTTTAGCAAACAATGTCCATTATGGAGGAGTACAACCCTAACCATAGTAGCTAAAACGTGTTTAAAATCTAACTTTAAAAATTAATTGAAAAAACCAGTGTAATAGTAACAAGTATTTCATTAAGTATTGCTTAAATAGTGTAATATCAAACAATAAACACAACAGAGACAATAAGTCATTTTAATGTTAACAGTTTTTATTATTATTATCATCGAATATATTCATAGCGGAATATACCTAAGCAGATAACCTACAAAAGCTAAAACCAGTAGTAAAATTGTTTACTGTGGACTACAGAAGTTGTTTGCCAGGACCGTATTCTGATTAAACAAAAATTATGACTAAAATGAATAGCTTTATCCAATCTGAAAATTTTACTACTAACAATACTCCAAATAGCTCCTCTACAAATCAGTTAAATGGATCACCTACATATTCTTCCGTAACCAACCAAACACCACACACCAACATATTTCCATCAAGAAAACAAGGAATTATATTTAATGCAATTGAAAATACCAAACTAGAAAATTACCTGTCTGCTCCGAGTCTTTTGTGACAACCAACCGACATTATTTTCTGTTCAAGGTTATCAAATAACAGAGTATGTATATATTTGGCAAATGAAAAATTAGTTGAGAATTTTTTAAACAAAAATGAAAAAATTAAAATAAACCAACAACTCTTACAGGCTCGCAGACTTGTTAACCCAAGTCAGCGATTAGTATTGTCCAGTGTCTCTCCCTCAATCCCATACTCGGTCTTAATATCTACATTAGAGTCATATGGATTAAATCTTCACTCACCTTTAACATTTCTAAGAATAGGTACATCTACACCGCAATTCCAGCATATTTTGAGTTTCAGACGCCAAACCTACATATCTGCACTAAATAACCAGACACTACCAAATTCATTCCTTATTACACATGAGGAAACATCATACAGGATTTACCTATCATTAGATAACCATGCTTGCCAAACATGTAAGCAAACCAACCACTTAACAAAAAACTGCCCAATGTTTACTTCGATTACAGCAGATAATTCAACATCAAATAACCTTTTTCCAAACCATTTACCAATTCTAAAAACCCAAAAAAACAATTACCAACAACAATCAAAAGAAGAAAGTAATATACAACAAAAAATCCAACCACTAACTACACAACAAGAACCACACATACACCAAACCAAAGAAGAGTCACAAGCAACAAACGACCTAAAAATTGATCTAGAAAATGAGGCAATGCATATAAACACAGGCAGAAAACAAACCAAACGCACAATATCCCAAACCTCTCCATCGGCTACTACACCTACAGAGGAACATACTTTTATAACACCAAAAAATAAAGAAAGTCAAATCAGATCAAAATATCAAAACAAAAAAAAATCAATAGAAGAAAAATGCTAAGTTACAATAAAAAAAATTATAATATAATATAATGATAACCAATAAATAAAGACAGAGAAATAAAAGACAGAAGAAAGCAACAAAAATCAGACTAGTTTGTACAGAAGTGTGCAACACTAGCGGTTCACGGTGGATGAATCATCCAGTCAGTTCATCGAAAGTAGGAAGACGTTCTACTTTGTTCACTGTTTACTTTGGATGTGCATCTTGGATGAAATGTAAATGAAGAGCATGTTTATACCTTTCATTGCGGATGAATCATCCGCAATGTACATCTAAAGTGAATAAGTGTAAATTCGCCTTAAGGTGCGTTTTCACGGTACACTTTGGATGATCATCCCGGATGAATCATCCAAAGTGAAAAATAAATGAATCTTGTAAACTATTAACCCTTAAACGCCCAAGGGTGGGTAAAAAATGTCCACCTAATGCGTGTTCCCTTGTAACATATTTATTACGTGTTTGAAAATTTTATAAAAATTATTTATTGTTAAAAAGACAGTCTTTTATCAAATGTTAAATTGGTTCTACCGATATTTTTGAAAATAAAAGTAATATCTTGAGTTAAATATGGGTGGGCATAAAAAGTACACCCTTGGTAAAACTTGTTACTAAAGGTTTCTATATAATTTCTCGTTGGTAGGAACATAATCCATATAATTATCGACGTATAATTACATAATCGACATAATTATCCGCCAATGAGGAGGCTGAAAGGAAGAATGTGGAGAAAATCGACAAATCTGAATTACTGGCTTTTACTGATATGTTAATTTTGATGTACATTGTAATTTTGTTGTAAGGTTTGTAAATTGTTTATATTAATATTTTAGAAGATGTTGTGTTTATTAAGCATAACATTCTTAAGTTTAATCCATTTCCAACAACTCTCAATAAATATATTAGCTATTTTCGAGGTGGACATTTTTTACCCACCGTTGGGCGTACATGGAACCTAAAAAAGGTTGGGCGTTTAAGGGTTAATCATCGAAAATGATCATCCAAAATGAATATTGAACGAAGTTGAACCGAGTTCTACTTTTGTTCACTTTAGGGGATGCATCGCGGATGAATCATCCAAAGTGAACCCTGTAAATATGCATTTGTTACTGTGATTCATCGGCAGTTACTAGTAAACGGCGGCAACAGGTCCACGTGGTTGTTTATTGTCGCGTTTAAAGTGCGAAGTTGTTGTGTTTGTACGCTGTGTTTTGTTCTTAGATGGTTTTTTAACATGGCTTGATCTTCTGTAGACCATTACTTTAACAAACACATTGATGCCCCCATTTTCTAGTGTCCAATTGTTCACGGCGTTACCCACCAACGTCGTTTTTTCTCTATTCTTTTGTTCTTCAAGTACATGTCTAAGTTCATTTAAAAGATATTCACTTATTATGCCAATTCCAGCACGTACAATTTCAGTCGTCGCCATTTGTAAGTGAACAGACTAGTTCAGTCTTGGTGATCCATGTAAAAGATAATTACTTTCATCGTCGTAATCACTTTGGATGATTCATCCGAGATGATCATCCAAAGTGTACCGTGAAAACGGGCCTTAAAGGGCTTACTTACCTAAAGGCCCGTTTTCACGGTACACTTTGGATGATCATCCCGGATGAATCATCCAAAGTGATTACGACGATGAAAGTAATTATCGTTTACATGGATCACCAAGACTAAACTAGTCTGTTCACTTACAAATGGCGCCGACTGAAGTTGTACGTGCTGGAATTGGCATAATAAGTGAATATATTTTAAATGAACTTAGACATGTACTTGAAAAACAGATGATTAGAAAAAAACGACGTTGGTGGGTAAGACCGTGGATAATTCGACGCTACAAAATGGGGGCGTCAACGTGTTTGTTAAAGGAATGGTCTACAAAAGATCAAGCCATGTTAAAAAACCATCTAAGAACAAAACACAACGTACAAACACAACAACTACGCAATTTAAATGCGACAATAAACAACCACGTGGACATGTTGCCGCCGTTCACTAGTCACTGCCGATGAATCACATCAACAAATGCATGTTTACATGGTTCACTTTGGATGATTCATCCGCGATGCATCCCCTAAAGTGAACAAAAGTAGAACTCGGTTCAACTTCGTTCAATATTCATTTTGGATGATCATTTTCGATGATTAATAGTTTACACGATTCATTTATTTTTCACTTTGGATGATTCATCCGGGATGATCATCCAAAGTGTAGCCTGAAAACGCGCACTACGGTAAAACAGTGAACAGTGAACAGTGAACAGTGAACGACGGAAATATATAATATACCCAACTACCTAAAAAATTACGCCCTAGAAGAAAACATAGATACCTACTCAAAATACTTTCTTAACTTAAAAACTATCAACTACTTCAATTGATCAAACACACATTGTAAACTTATGTACATTATTTATATCAATCGTAACAGTAATCTAAATACGCTAATGACCCTGCGTGGTCGATGCGTTAATAAAATGAAAAAAAATATCCATTATGGTCTGCTCTGCGACAGATCCTGGCCTATTAAACATTATATTTTTGGAATTGCACGTTTATTCCATTTTCCCTAAAACTGTATAAACCAGACGTAGACTTTCCTTGTACTGATTTCTGCAATTGCAAACCTCAATTAGCTTTAACAATAAAGTATTTTTGACCTTTTGACGTTTAACTTTCAACGTATACGTTTAACCTATAATTCAACACCAGGCGTAACACCTTGAGGCTGCGTGTAATGAAATTTAATCCTAAATTACATTGTGCTCAAATAGGTTAAATTATCGAATGGTATTTCTCTTTGTGATGGGTAACGAATAGCTGAAATTCCCAAATCCATTGTCCACTCGGCGAGTTGTTTATCGCTTTGAATTTTGCCGTTATTTTTCACCGTTTGCAGATCTACTAAATGGCTTAAAGTTTCAGTTAAATTTTAAATTTTTTCAAAGCTGATCCTATAAAATTAAATCTGCAATTAACTGAAATTTGTACCAGTGGACCCATTTGTCGAGGTACTTATGTAAATAAATTAGTTAATTAACTGAAATATTTCTTTCTTTCTTTCTCCATTTCCTGTTACCTACCCTTTCAGGGGTCGAACTTGAACTAATTATTTTAACTTCCATTTACACATATCTTCTATTATTTTCTATTTTCTGCCATTATTTTTAATTCCTTAAATGATTTTTGTTTATTTTTTCTCGCCTCTAGTACCTGCTGTATTCATTTTTTCTTAGTCCTCCTCTTTTTCTTTTTATGATTTTCTTTGCTTCGTGGACTTTTCATGTAATTCTATTGGGTTGCATTCTCAACAAATGCCCATACCAGTTCATTTGTTTCTTTGCTATTTTATTCATTATTGGTTCCTGGTTGGCCATTCCCCTAATAGGCTCGTTGCTTAATCTATCCCATTCTGTATTCCAACTCTGTATTCCTTCCTAGGTGTTTCATCTTCATTGCATTTATCCTGCTCTTATGTTTTTCCAGAATTCTCTAGTTTTCACTTGCATAGAGCACAGCCGGTATCACGATTGTGTTATATATTTTTATTCTTGTCTCTCTTGGATGTTCTCTTTTTCCCTGTATTGGGGCTAACGCATAGTATAACTTGCTTGAATTATTTGCCGTATTTGTTATTTACCACTCTATTCTCGTCGTTAGTAATTATACTTTCCAGGTATTCGTAATTTGTAACTATTTCCAGTTCTGAGTTTTAACATTATATCTTTATTTCATTGACATCCTTATCTTCTTTGTCGCCGATTATCAATATCTTACTTTTTTCCTCGTTTATTTTCATTTTTAGTTCTTCTATTTGTTCCACCTATTATATATTATCCATTAGTTTCTGTACCTTATTCTAAAAATCTGCTATTAGTACTATGTCTTCCGCGTACATTAACGACCCTATTGTTAACCGTTGTAACCTATGGTATCTTATTATTGTCTGTAGTCGGTTGGTTCTTACTTTAATATTTCTTATTAATTCGCTCATTACTATTACGAATAGCAAAGGGCCGAGACTATCTCCCCGTTTAATACCCCTCCTCCAATTATATTCTTCAGATCTTTCCCCTGTTATTTGTATTTTTACCTCTTTGTAAGTACTTTCTATAATTTTTGTCAATGTATTTGGTAAAGTTTGTTTAGCAGTAAATAGTTGACTTCAATAAATATCGTTAAGATAAAGGCAGGTTTTGTTTATATTCGATTCAGAGTTGGACCACCATCTCCATATAGCTATTTCAGCATCCTTATGCCTCCTCAGTGAAGCTATACAGTCACAACTGTGAAAGGAATATAAACAATCTGCTCGTTTAGGGGAAACCATCGCGATACAATGATTCCACCTTTTGAGACGCAATCTAGCGACATCTCTCGTATTACGAGGAAAACAACGAAAAGCCCTAGATACAAAGTTAACTACTTTTTAAACAATTAGAATAATTGAAATAAAAATATAACAAACAATATTTTAAATCCAAGACTTTTCGTTAATAAACTGCTTTCTGGCTGCATCCCGTATCTCCGGATTTTACAATATATAATCACAGAGACGACGAAAATGGGAGAAAACAAATATAGGACACTTAGGCCACGCATTTATCTTCTCTTCGTCTAGGAAAAGGACCGAAAGACAGTTTCTAAATACTCAAAACTGAGTAAAAATGGAAAAGCTAAAGGCAGGTTTTGTTTATATTCGATTCAGAGTTGGACCACCATCTCCATATAGCTATTTCAGCATCCTTATGCCTCCTCAGTGAAGCTATGCAGTCACAACTCTGACAGGAATATAAACAATCTGCTCATTTAAGGAAAACCATCGCGATATAATGATTCCACCTTTTGAGACGCAATCTAGCGACATCTCTCGTATTACGAGGAAAACAACGAAAAGCCCTAGATACAAAGTTTACTACTTTTTAAACAATTAGAATAATTGAAATGCAAATATAATAAACAATATTTTAAATCCAAGATTTTTCGTTAATAAACTGCTTTCTGGCTGCATCCTGTATCTCCGGATTTTACAATATATAATCACAGAGACGACGAAAATAGGAGAAAGCAAATAGAGGACACTTAGGCCACGCATTTACCTTCTTTTCGTCTAAGAAAAGGACCGAAAGACAGTTTCTAAATACTCAAAACTGAGTAAAAATGGAAAAGATAAAGGCAGGTTTTGTTTATATTCGATTCAGAGTTGGACCACCATCTCCATATAGCTATTTCAGTATCCTTATGCCTCCTCAGTGAAGCTATGCAGTCACAACTCTGACAGGAATATAAACAATCTGCTCATTTAAGGAAAACCATCGCGATACAATGATTCCACCTTTTGAGACGCAGCCTAGCGACAGCGACATCTCTCGTATTACGAGGAAAACAACGAAAAGCCCTAGATACAAAGTTTAATACTTTTTAAACAATTAGAATAATTGAAATACAAATATAATAAAGAATATTTTAAATCCAAGACTTTTCGTTAATAAACTGCTTTCTGGCTGCATCCTGTATCTCCGGATTTTACAATATATAATCACAGAGACGACGAAAATAGGAGAAAGCAAATAGAGGACACTTAGGCCACGCATTTACCTTCTTTTCGTCTAGGAAAAGGACCGAAAGACAGTTTCTAAATACTCAGAACTGAGTAAAAATGGAAGAGATAAAGGCAGGTTTTGTTTATATTCGATTCAGAGTTTCAGCAGTTTACTAACGAAAAGTCTTGGATTTAAAATATTGTTTATTATATTCTAATTGTTTAAAAAGTAGTAAACTTTGTATCTAGGGATTTTCGTTGTTTTCCTCGTAATACGAGAGATGTCGCTAGATTGCGTCTCAAAAGGTGGAATCAATGTATCGCCATGGTTTCCCTTAAATATCGTTAAATTTATCTGACTTGGCCCATTGTTAGGACCGGTCCGGAGCGATAAGCAACCGAGGTGGACAGAGTTGGTATTTTGACAATTAACACTGACTAAACGGTACTCCTATAATAAAGCAAAAGATCCACAAAATTTACAATAATTACGACGACAAAAACAAAAAAAAATTTTTAAAATATATTGTTTTGCCTTATATACCCGAAATTAATGTTTTCAAATGAGTTTGAAAATAAATTAAATCTATTTTAATTGCTAAGATTATAGAAAAACAAACATCCAAACATATTTAAATTTTACTGAAACCGGGTCTTTTATACTCTTGAAGTACCACTACAAGTATTGACCATTGAATTCAACCATTTACTGCTAAACCAACTTTACATTTATTGTTCTTAAACATTTCTCTATGATTTTTGCCCATTATATTAAATTGCTACTATAGGGCTTTTCATTCACAGTCATTTGTTTCGAGCTTCTGTCATGTGTCACATAATATTAATATATCTACGTCATACGTTATTGCTATATACAATTATACAAACCAAAGACGTATGACGTATATATATATTAATTATATGTGACACATGACAGAAGCTCGAAACAAATGACAATCGATGAAAAGCCCTATTAGGTCTATGAATTATAATACTAGTTTCCCCCCGTGTCTATGCTTCCTTCCATTAGTTTATTCAATTTAATTAACTAAAATCTTAGCTCTAAAACAGTAAGTGATCGACATAAAATATTTGAAATAAGAAGTTATAGAAATACGACAAAAATGAGTTTGATAGAGATAGTAACATGTGCGGAGATTTTCAGAAAAATTAAAGACATGAAGCAATGCATATGATTAGGATAAAAAAGTTACGGTATTTGCGTATTTGCAGACAAGAACTTAGAAAAGAGCCAGGAAAGCTGTTGTAGCACTTAACGTTTAGCGTTTTAGAATTTCAATCGGGGAGACCTACTATATGATTACCACCCGGCGCGCGGCGGTATGATATATACTAAGATAAACAAATAGAAAAAGAGAACTCAGCAAGGATAACTGCGGACAAAGGAACAGTATACTCCCCATCCTCATTATTAAACCTAAGCTGCTAAAAAAAAAGAAAGAAAATCTAAATTGAGACTGTACATGTCAATTATTCGACCAAGAAGTAATATATATGGAAGAGAAACAAGGACTACATCAGTAGGAGATAAATAAGCTGTTCGTCTTTGAAAACAAGGTCCTCAAAATGATATTTGGGCTTTAAAGGGATGAATGGACAGGAAAGTGGAGAAGGCGCAATAATGCTGAATTGGTGACTGTATGGTACTGAAAACATCGTCAGACATATAAAAGTTAACCAGATAAGATGGGCAAATCATATCGTAAGATCAGAGGAAGACAGAGTGTTTTAATACAGTGTCTTTTGAGGGACCAGACGGTAGAAGATCAGTAGGTCCTCCCAGGAAAAGATGTAATGATGATGTTGAAGCTGATTTAGCTAGAATTGGGGTATAGTGGATATGGCGAAGACTCATTCCTAGTTGTAGATAAAACCAGTCAAGAAGAATAAGACATACTAGGGGTGAATATTTAGGTATACAGTCTTAGCTGCACCGAATAACGCTTTCTCTGTAATAACTGCATGTTAAAATCATGGATTGAAATAAAAAAAAAAGAATGTGTGTGTACTTTGTACGCACGTGAGAAGTTATACTTCTATTATATGATTTAAACGAAATTAATATACTTTTTATTTATATTTTATTTAAATATTAAACTAATTTATACTTACTACTTCTCAAACATTTTTATTAAAACAGTGCCAAAAATTAAAATAATAAAAGAATAAAACACACACAAACACATTAAAAATGCCACAAATGGTTTCTGAACATTAATTGTCGGAAAATTTTTTAACTAAATACGTATTTTCTGAAAATAAAATTATATAATAAATATACTTACAATCATAAAATGTATAAAAAAAAAATAAAAGTTTCTATTGGGATTCGAACCAGCTTATCAGCGCGGTTGGTATTGGGGTTCATTCGCCTTAAACGCTTCGCCACGGAGACAGTGTGTCATTGCGTGCGAAAATCGACTAACTAAACGGATTAAACTTTTGACATTTTTGAATTAAATTAAATTATTTTGATTTTGAATTGAAATGATTTAGAATTGAAAAAATACAACAAACCATAGAGTAAGAAAACAATATATTAGGTGAATATTGATAGAAATTTTGATGGTAATCAAATTATGTAAATAAAAGTATTACATACTATGTATTTTGGTAGGGTCAAATAGGTAGGTACCTATGATACATTTACAATTATTACGTACCTGTTGCTTTTAAAAACTATTTAAAAGTCACTACAATTATAATCTTTTTTGTTTCTGTCCTCACAACAATAAAACTAATATATTATACATTTCTTTACCTTTATATTGAACACTTATTTATTATGACAGATCATTTCAACACCCAATCAGAGCCCGTATAACGACTAATATAACGACCCGTATAACGACTGTCGGTGTGCGCATGCGCACAGATTAATATAAATTCACCCTCAATCTCAATCGCGCCTAAAGAAGTATAACTTCAAAAATCGAATTGTTTCTTTGAATTGGAAGATGTCGCTAAGAAAAATAAAAGTGGTTATCGGAATTTGCCAGATGCCTTCTGAAAAATTCTTTTGAACTAGTTTTCCCCCGTATCTATACTTCTTTCCATTACGTTCCTAATAATAGGAAAATATAGGGTGTCCCAAAAGATGCATGACTGAAAAAAACTAAAAAATATGTTTGCAATATTTTTCAAAAATCTATCGAATGACACCAAACACACTCCCCTCCACACCCTGAAGGTGGGGTGGGGGGTAACTTTAAAATCCCATATACGTACCCATATTTTTTATTGCAGATTCAGTTTGCTTACGCAAAAATAAATAACTTTTATTTGAGACATTTTTTCGACTTGTGGATAGATGGCGCTATAATCGGAAAAAACTATTTATCCTGATATATACCCTAGATAAATTATAAAAACCGTCTAATATCTCAAAACTACGCTTCCAAGTGAAAACAAAAAAAAAACGATTTTAATATTTTTCAAAAACCTATCGAATAACACTAAACACGACCCCCACTCTATCCCATGGAGGTGGGGTGAGGTAACTTTCAAATCTTAATTAGAAACCCCCATTTTTTATTACAGATTTGGATTCCTCATGAAAAAATGAGTAATATTTTTCCGAGACATTTTTTAGAGTTGTTGAGAGATGGCGCTGTAATTGGAAAATACGATTTATTAGCGCCATCTATCAACAAACTTAAAAAAGGTCGCGAATAAATGTTCTTACTTTTTTATGAGTTATTCAAATCTGCTATAAAAAATGGGATTCATATTTAAGATTTTAAAGTTACCTCATCCCACCTCCATGGGATGGAGTGGGGTGTCGTGTTTAGTGTTATTCGATAAGTTTTTGAAAAATATTAAACAGGTTTTTATGGTTTTTCACTTGGAAGTGTAGTTCTCGAGATATTAGATGGTTTCTATAATTTATCTAGGATATCAGGATAAATAGTTTTTTCCGATTATAGAGATAGATTCCATCTATCTACAATTCGAAAAAATGTCTTGAATAAGAGTTATTTATTTTTTGAGTAGGCCATCCAAAGCTACAATAAAAAATGTGGGTTCCTATTTAAGATTTAAAGTTACCACCCACCCTGCATCCAGAGTGTAGAGTTGTGTGTACTGTTTGGTGTCATTCGATAGATTCTTGAAAAATATTGAAAACGAATTTTTCAGTTTTTTTATTAGATGTATATTTCGCGAGATATTCGACCGTCCTGCTACTTTTGAAACATCCTATAAATATATTGTCACGTGTCTGTCTTTAAAATGCTGCTTGTTCTTCTCCTAATTCCATTTTTACTTCTTATCTTAGTCTCTTCTCTATTATTTTAGTATATAGTTTAAAGCACAGAGATGACAGAAAAAGATATAGCTCTATAGTTATCGCAGTTTACATATTCACCTTTTTTGTATATTGGCACGATGATGTTGTTCTGCCAGTTCTTAGGTATTGTTTGTTTTTCCTACGCCTATTTATATATTTTTAATAACCATATTTATTCCTCCTTTTTCCATGAATTTTACCATTTCAGATCAAATTTCATCACCTCTTTGTGTCTTGACTATTTTTGTTTAATAATCCTTCTATTACTTCTCCTCGACTTGTCCGCTCCAGCTCAATGTTTTCTTCTGCTTCATTTATTACAATGTTTATTTGGATATACTTTGATATCTCTTACTTCGTTTATTTTCTTTTGTTGTCATTCCTTCATATATGTGTCGTATTGCTGCTCAAAAAGTTCTATTATTTGTTACGTATTGCTGCTCAAAAAGTTCTATTATTTGTTACATATTCTTCTTGATGTTCAAATCCGTGACGAATGTTGGCGATCATCACTGCAATCTTCACCAGGCTCTGACGTTTTTTAACCGGGATGTTCTTCTTCTTTCTGAATGTTCTCTTCTTCTTCTTGTTACGAATCCTTCTTCTAATTCTTCTACAAATTCCTGCTACGATGTTGCTTTTTTGTGTGGCTTTTTTTTTCTACCCGTCGTCTTTGCCTCAATATTTTACTTTATCTTTTTCTAAGCCTGTTTGGATGGATTTTTCCATGCAATTTTCTTCTTTTTTATTTTTGCATTCACTTCTTTATTTCACCATATTTTCCATCTCAACTGTTTATTAAGTTTTTAATTCCACACACTTTCGTTGCTATTTTCTTTAACACTTCACTGTTCACTGTTCACTTCACAAGTTGTCGCACACTTTTTATCTTGAGTTTGGTTACCTTACATGTCATTTTGGTGTGCTCTTTTCTCTCCAACTTCCTTTTTATTTTATTATTAAATATTTTTTTGAAATTTATATAGATGTAATGTCAGTATTTATTGTCGTTATTGCACAAGGCTATAAATCAATGATTTGAAACGTCATTTGTAGAATATTACTCTATTTTGTTATTCCATCAACAGCTGGTGCGAGATAGAAAAAAACAAATTTCGCGAAACAAACAGTAATCCCATTTCTCATCAGCATTGTGCGAAATGAAATTATCATTTTCAATTTGAAATAATTACAGCAAATAATTTACCGAATAAGTTTTTAGTGTAATGCTCGTGACAACGAAATGGTCGGACTTGTTTGTTTACGTAGGAAACAGTAACCACAATCAAGTGCTGTACCAAAATTAACCCAATTTCTGTTTTTGATCAGCCCAACAAAGAGAACTGTGCAATCGAAATTTTCCATGGTTTCGTACGATTTATTCGCTTTGATAAGCGTCCCTTTGATAAACGCGCGCGTCCAACCAAACAGTGATAGAAAATACCAACACCGGTCGGTGTTGTTAGTTTCTAATTAAAAGGGATTTGTTTAAAAAGCGCTTAAAGCTACAAAATATAACGCTTTCTTGGAAAGTAGCAAATAAGTTTGTTTTCACACGGAATTTTCAGACGGTTTTTAAACTGAAAACTCAAGCGTTTTTATACCAGTTCCTTAATGTGTTTTGTTGCTTAGTTTCACATAATAATTAATACATTTCCATACAAGATATCTTTTTGAAATAGATAGATTACATAACAATCATCCACATATAACAACAATTGATCGGTTTGAGGTTGTGAGCTCCTACTTATATCTGGGTTCATTAATCACAAACACAGGGTCACTACAGGAAGAAATAAAACGTAGACGTGATCTAGCAAAAGTCGCCACAGCAAAAATCACCACAATATGGAAGGATTGTCAAATTTCAAGAGCGTTAAAGATGAGGTTGATCAACTGCTTAATATTCCCAATACTGACTTATGGATGTGAATCTTGGACCCTGAGAAATTCGGAAAGAAGAAAGATAGACGTCACTGAAATGTTCTGTTGGAGACGAATGCTACGAATTCTTTGGACTGACCATAAAACAAATAATTCGATTTTAAGAGAGCTAAAAGTTAGCCAACGGCTCTCCAGTAAAGTCCATCTCCAACAATTAAAATACTTTGGACAAGTTATGAGAGCCGACACAGAAAACATGGAAAGACTCATTGTACAAGGAAAGGTGGAAGGCCAAAAATCACGAGGAAGATCCCCAACAAGATGGATCGATTAAATTAGAGGAATATGTAAAAGACCTATGCGTGAGTTAAAAGAAATGACCAGAGACAGAGATCTGGAGACGGACAATACACGACATCACGTCGACCACTACACTCCCTCCGGGGGGTCAGGATTGAAGAGAGAGAGATAAGATATCGCACCTTTGCTCAAATAGTGTCACAACTAAAAATTCTGTAACATACAAGACATAGAAGACGGTGGGGAAGACAGAAAACGAGTGTGGAATCGGCGTGTGATGAGAATGGACAGCGAGAGAATAGCCCGTATAGCCAGAGATTCAAAGCCAACAATCAAGAGGCCATTAGGAAGGCTCTTTAAAAGATGCTAAAGAACGCCAAGGATCACAGCTACGAATACAAACTCAAAATCGGTTAAAAATAGGTCAATGTGCCTAATTTGAGAAAAAGGAGAAGAAGAAGAAGAAGAAACAATTTTGAATGCGGGCATTTTTTATTAAATTTTATTTTCTTTTGTTGTTAGTTTGTTTGGTGTGTTTTTTATTTCTTTGGTTTTTTTAAGTTATACTTATTTAGGCACGAGGGTGAATTTCTACATTCCCTGGCGCATGCGCACACCGACAGTATGTTGTTAGTTGCTAAATCATCCAATTTCTGTATGTATCAGCGCAACTAAGGTTTGAAAATAATATGTTAGTGTTTTTAGTACCTACATATATTTATTATAATTTTTGTGTCTTTGGATTTGTCTTCCTTGGGAGTAAGATAATAAGTATTTTAAACATTTTTATATTTAATACTTCACTTGATCTATTTGCCACCGTCGTTTGTAGTTACGTCCCAGAAGCCGTAAAAAAACCCTGATGGGTTATTGGTAGAGCATTCGACTACATAACGCGAAGGTCCCGGGTTCAAATCCTGACACGGACGATTGTTGTCCTTTTTTTTTTTTAATTTTTGGTGTTGTTTTAATAAAAAAATTTTGAAAGTGGTAATATCAAAATTAGTTCATTAATTAAATAAAATAAAAATAAAATTTTAGATATATTTATTTCGTTGATATCATATATGTAATAGAAGTATAACTCCTCACGTGCGTACAAAGTACACACACATTCTTTTTACATAACTGACCAACTCTACAAAGGCTATAGTAGGGGAGGAAAGTATGCTAAATATGCAGTCACTAGAGCGCTTTGGGAACCTATTTGGTTGTGATTAAATCCTAAAACCAAAAAAAGTTAAGTAACATTTTCCATTTTAGTGGAGATTTTCCATTTTGTAATTTAATTTTCCATTTCCAACAATCGTTTTTTTCGATTATAGCGCCATCTATCCATAATTCGAAAAAAAGTTTCGAATAAAAGTTGCTTGTTTTTACGCAAATAATCTAAATCTGCAATAAAAAATGGGGGCTTCTATTTAAGATTTTAAAGTAATCCCCTACCCCACCTCCGTAGGGGGTCGTGTTTGGTACCATTCGATAGATTTTTCAAAAATATTGAATAAGTGTATGTTGTAGTTTATCGATCTGATGTTTATTTTGCCAAATATCGCGGGATTTTTATTTATTTAAATTTACCCTGCCCCTCTCTGTGGGGGGTCATGTTTGGTATTTTTCGATAGATTTTTGAAAAATATTGAACACGTAGTTTTTAGTTTTTCGATCTGACCTTAATTTCGCGAAATATTCGCTATTTTTGTGAAACTTTTTGACTCGCCCATTTCCGTACGCCCAGTTCAAATCGTCAGATTTTTGAAATATACACTCTTTTGCATGTACTTAACTTACCACCCGTGTTGAGCTGCCCCCCCCCCCCCCCACTTGCAAAAATTAAAAAACAAATAGCCCTGATTTATGAGCTATTTATGAGCTCTCATATTCCGCAAACTAAAAATTTTGAGCTCGTTCCACTGAGCAGGAATTTAATAATTTAGTGGGGGGGGGGGGGGCTGACTCAGCCCCCCCACTTAAAAATAGGAATCTATTTATGAGCTCTTGAAATTATATAGTTTCGATTTTTGAGCTCATCCCCTTCACCTCCAAACAACCCTTTAATTGATTTAACTTCAGAGAAAAATGCTGAGAAAACTTAAAATATATCGTATTGCGGATAGAGTTCCTATAGCGTATATACTCTAAGAATAAACTATTAAATCACGTGCATTTCGATTATTGAGCTACAACCCCTTCGCAAGAAAACCACCCTATCTTCCCGGCTTCAGAGAAAGTTGTACTTACAATGCATTCAATTAATTATTTGGCGACTACATATCATTTAATAATTTCTAAGCTTCCAAGTTACGCGCATCTAAATCAGTAAATTGCAATTTATTTTGTATAGTGCAGTCACTGAAAGTAAAAATTAACGATTACCTTCAATTTCGGTGAACCTTCATCGATTTTCACGAACTTTGGTAAGTGGTTAGAGGATACCTCAAGAAGCAAAGGTGACATGGTACCACCTTGCGCTTTTACCCTGAGGGTGGATACCGCCCCTTCTCGGGAGTGAAAATTATTTTATAAAAATAACTGCACGAATCTATAAAGGAACAAATTATAAGCAATATTTATTATATAAAGTTATTAAAATAAGTCAATACTTTTTAAGTTATTAAACAACAAAAATTTTAATTATTCGTGAAAAAAAAATGCATGTTTTGAAGCGGTTTTTCGTAAATCACTGAAAAAATGTAAGTTTTTACAAAAAAGTTAATAGTAGTTTAATTCGTATAGCTTATATTCTAAGAATAAATTCTTAAATCACGCGCCTTTCGATTATTGAGCTACAACCCCTTCGCAAGAAAACCGTCCAATATTCCCGGTTTAAGAGAGAGTACTTAAAATAATTTAAATTAATTATTTGGCTACTAGATAAAGTTTAATAATTTATGAACTCGCAAAATATACGCATCTCAATTATTTAATTGCCCTTTTCTTTCTATAGTGCAGTCACTGAAGGTAAAAATCAACTATATCTTCGATTTCGGTAAATCTCCATTCCTTTTCACGAAAATTGGTGAGCGGATTTTGATGCCATCAACTTTTTCTGGAGCTTATTTTTGACAGGTATTTCTAAGTACATTGACAAGTATTTAGTACCTAAGCGTAATAAAATGCATCTCTTTCCCGTTATTTAAGCTTCAATCCTTAGATTTGAACAGTCGCAGAAAAAAATATAAATTTAAATACCAATAACTTACTTTAAATTAACATTAAAAGGTTTTTCAAGTAAGCAATTTATTATATTTTTTATTATCTTCAATTTTAGTGATAAAAGTTGTTTTGTAGAAACTTACAGTTTTTGAGTTATTTATGAAAAATCGCTTTAAAGCATGTATTTTCTTTCACAAAAATTAAAATATTTGATCTTTAATAACTCAAAAAGTATTGATTTATTTTAATCACATTATATAAAAAATTTTGCTTACAATTTGTCCCTCTCTCGATTTGTGGGGTTATTTTTAATAAAGTAATTTTCACCCCCGAGAAGGGTTGACATATTCCCCAGGTTAAAACCCCAAGTTCTTATTGTCAATTCGTGAAAATAAATGGAGATTTACCGAAATCGAAGGTCATAGTTGATTTTTACCTTCAGTGACTGCACTATAGAAAGAAAATGGCAATTCAATAAATGAGATGCGTATATTTTGCAAGCTCATAAATTATTAAACGATATGTAGTCGCCAAATATTTAATTTAAATTATTTTAAGTACAACTCTCTCTTAAGCCGGGAATATGGGATGGTTTTCTAGCGAAAGGGTTGTAGCTCTATAATCGAAAGGCGCGTGATTTAAGAGTTTATTCTTAGAATATAAGCTCTACGAATTAAACTACTATTAACTTTATTGTAAAAACTTACAGTTTTTAAGTGATTTACGAAAAACCGCTTCATAACATGCATTTTTTTCACGAATAATTAAAATATTTGATCTTTAATAACTTAAAAAGTATTGACTTATTCTATTAACTTTATATAATAAATTTTGCTTTTAATTTGTTATTTTATTGATTTGTGCAGTTATTTTTTATAAAATAATTTTCACCCCCGAGAAGGGGCGGTATCCACCCTCAGGGTAAAAGCGCAAGGTGGTACCATGTCACCTTTGTTTCTTGACGTATCCTCTAACCACTGACCAATTTTTGTGAAAATCGATGAAGGTTCACCGAAATTAAAGGTAATCGTTAATTTTTACCTTCAGTGACTGCACTATACAAAATAAATTGCAATTTACTGATCTAAATGCGCGTAATTTGGAAGCTTATAAATTATTAAATGATATGTAGTCGCCAAATAATTAGTTTAATGCATTTTAAGTACAACTTTCTCTTAAGCCGGGAAGATAGGGTGATTTTCTTGCGAAGGGGTTGTAGCTCAATAATCGAAATGCACGTGATTTAATAGTTTATTTTTAGAGTATAAAGCTATAGGAATTATATCCGCAATACGATATATTTTAAGTTTTCTCAGCATTTTTTTCTTAAGTTAAATCAATTAAAGGGTTGATTGGGGGTGAAGGGGATGAGCTCAAAAATCGAAACTATATAATTTCAAGTGCTCATAAATAGCTCGTAATTCTGCCGCAAAAACTGATTCAATATTCCTATTTTTAAGTAGTGGGGGGGGGGCTGCCATTAAGTATTAAATTCCTGCTCAGTGGAACGAGCTCAAAATTTGTAGTCTGCGGAATATGAGAGCTCATGAATAGCTCATAAATCAGGGCTGTTTGTTTTTTGATTTTTGCAAGTGGGGGGGGGGCAGCTCAACACGGGTTAACTTACCTTATCTTAATCTCACAATTTCGAGTACTTTTAAGGATATACTTTTTAGGGCCCCCTGAACGAACGCCCCTGTATTAAGAGCCAATATATAGTAGAGATGCATCTGCAGGGTACCACGTTTCTCCCCATATGATAATGTGACGCGCTCGAGTAACTGCAAAAATTCCCGCTTGGGCTCCTCTACCACTATGTGAAAACGAAAATAAAGTATTTATTTATTTATTATTTATTTAAAACTTATCCCTTGAAATATCTAATTGTTTATTCAAATATTCAAATACCTACATAACAACGATATGTTTCAGACAGATAAATCATTTAAATATAAAGAGTTTATCGATAATAAGGTCATTATTTTTAAAATAAGTGGAGCTTGAAAGTTTTTGAAATAAATTAGTAATTCTACTATGACAAGAGTTGTTATTCAAACATAAAATATAAAATACATAATTATTTTGTTTTTTAGGAATACAAATAACTTTACGCTTATCATAATTTTGTAGTGATTTACATCTATGAAAAATTTAACACTTTAGTTATTAATATTAATTTTGTGTTAAGATAGGGCTAAATATTTGTATAAATAGGTGATACTTTGCTCTCCAAAGACACATTTTCTTTTTGATTTACACTGACACACAATAACCAACAATGAAGTTGCTTTTATTAGCCTTGTGCACTTTCCTTGTAGGTAAGTAATATTCAGTAATCTAATAATTATTATTCTTCTTTTCGTTTCTCTCCTATCGGAGATTGGATATCATCAAGGGTATTCGAAATTTGTTTGCAGCTGTTTTAATAGTTCGTTTGTGTTGCAACCGAACCACTTCCTTAGATTTCCCATCCAGGATATCCTTTTGCAGCACAGATTCCTTATTCCTTCAATTTTTCCCTGCATTATATTTTGTATGAAGACATTAGAAAAGTATTCCACTTTTATGTTAGTGTGTTTTTTCGTTGTAGCAACTCTTAGATTGTGACTCGGTAAATCAATTTTATTCTTAATATTTTTTTTAATTCTCGCTTTAGATTTCGGTTTCAATCTGATCTCTATACTTGTATTGCACTTAATATGCATATTTACAGCTAGGCTATTGATTATATTCAAAATAAGATAACTAAAAGGAACTACAACGTTAACGGGGTTTTATTATTTCATATGGTCAATGGGCATGTATATATGAAAAAACCGCGGAGTGCTACCATTTTTAAGAGGTGCGTTTTTGAGAAATGGGTGAATTAGTCCCTGGGCATGGGTTACATTAGGGTGAGCTCTATGCACTTTTGGTACAAACAAATCTACATAAAAATTGTTCCTGGTTAAATTTGTTATCTAAATATCACTTTTTAAATTCAATGATATTTTTTTTTACAAAATATATTCAAAAGAAAATCACAAAGAAACCCAAAAGAAAGAAATTTTGTTTTTTGTCCCATAAGTTTTGTCCATGAGGATATAGGTATAGATATTGCTTCAAAGAAAAAAAACTTACATATTTTATCTTTAAAATTATGTTTCGTAGAGGTAATTAGGATTTACAGTTTTCGAAATATGATTTTTCAAATTTCTCCACTCACAGCAATTTTGGGCAATTTTCCTTGTTATTTCGCAAATATTGTTCTGTAACTTTTTTCTACGCAACTTTAGGTATATGCAATGGTACACGTAATAGGAATAGAAATAAATTACCTTTAAAATGGTCGACCGTATAACGTTGTACGACTTTTTTTTAAAGAGATTATGATTTTTCAAATTTTTATACTTTTAACGATTTTTTATAATATAATGTATTTGAGATGTGGATCTATCGACGGATCCTTAAAGTTACCTGGACCGCAAAAATAACAAATGAAGAAATCCTGAGAAGAATTGGTACAGAACGACAACTGATGTGCACAATTAAACAGAGAAAAACGGCATACCTGGGACACATAATTAGAAATGAAAGATATCAGTTTCTGCAAACCTTAATTGAAGGAAAGATCGAAGGAAGAAGGGGAGTGTGCAGGAAGAAAATGTCATGGCTCCGTAATGTCAAACAATGGACAGCACTAAAAAACATAGGAGACCTAATACATACTGCAAGGGATAGAGAAAAATGGTCAAACGTGATCGCGAACATCCATTAGTGGATTGCATAAGAAGAAGAAGAAGAAGAAGAATAAAAGTAAAATAATATTATTATATAATATATTATATATTATATAATATTATACATAGCATATATAATATTATATATTATATAATACCTAATAAAAAAAAATTATTTTTTACATTTTTTACGATTATTTTTGAATAAGTTTCAAAACGTAACAAGTACTTGCAACGATTTTTGATTTTAGGATTATTTTTTAAATTTCTCATTATACCTTTTTTTTCTTGTACATGAATATACTATATATTGTTATATTTCTATTTGATATGAAAATTAAATTTTGATAATTATAAACAGAATTCAATTTAATATAAAATATTTTCAATTTTCTCAACCACGGGCATATAAATTTAGAACAACCTGTATACAACAAATTGTTATATTTAATTTTAAGAAGTGATTAAACGAAACTCGGCAAAATGCGCTTAGAATAAACAAAGTGAATGGCGCGTACCATTATCGTTGTTCGCGGAAGGTTCGATCATTAGCCTATGCTAAATAAGACTCAGTTGGAATCGATAATAGGTCATTATCGTTGTTCGCGGAAGGTTCGATCATTAGCCGATGCTAAATAAGACTCAGTTGAAGTAGATAATAGGTCATTAAATTTTGTAAATAGTAGAAAGTAATTTTAGAATGGGAATTAACTATTTTTTTTGGAAGTCCATTAAGCATATTTAGAAAGATTAAAAATTGGTTTTGAGGAATACTGCGAATGAGAGTTGGTGGTGGAAGGTTGATTTGTGAATCTGGAAGGGATATTTAGAAAGTAGGTGAATGACTAGAAATAGAGAGCAGAATGTTTTGAGCTGTCGAGAAGGGAAGTCCAGTAGTAGACGGTAGTGTACGGAGAGTGAGAAAGCCGGTGTAGTTCCGTGAGTGTGGAGTATCTATCGTGGAACGAGAGGTAGGCCAGGTTGAGAGTAAAAGAACCTCCTTGAGCCAAGAGTGTCCCGGTAGCTGATTGCAGTTTTGAAAAAGGTAGAATACAGCATCACGACAGAAGCAGGAACGAGAGCTATACGAGCTAGTTTTCAAAGGAGAACATTACTGAAAGCCAGGACGAGGTTTTGATCGCAGCCAAGGATAGCAGGAAACGGGTCTTGTGTGAAAACATTCTCAGTTCACCAGAAAAAGGTCAGTCTCATTTGTTTGGACATGAATGTATGGGTTTTTCGTATTAAATACCACATTATAAATTGAAGAACATAATAAATAATATCAGAAAAGCTTCATCAAACTTAAATAGAATTGTTGCTAATAAATCCTAATAGTTAAATGTTAATAAAAACTTTCAATTGGAAACCAAAAGGAAATAAGATTCCCATTTGTAAATGTTATGTTTAAGAATAATAAGATCTAGCAAATATTAAGCAGTGATTGCCATTTAAATAAAATAAACAATAATTTGATTATAATTGTAACCCATATGTGTGTATTATTTTACTCTTTTCTTTCCTATCCCGATTAGGAACCATTGAGAAATACTTAGAAGCCACGAGAGTAAGTAATTAATTTTATAATTCGCCCTGAGATTGAAAACATATTGATATGTGATCTGGTAAATTAATTAGATTATGATTAATGCATTGATTAAATTAAATGACATATAAGAATATTATCTCATACCAATAATCAAGATCACATCAATATATAACTCAATAAAGAAGGCTTAATTTCTGTTCTTTAAAATGTATATCATCTATATTTAAATAATTTAAACCCAGTGATTCTTTGATATTTTTTTACCTGTATTATTTAAAATTTTTTTTTTACAAAAATTACATAAACATTAGTCTTAGAAAACATCACTTTAGTTAAAATTATTTAAACTTTGACATTTAAAAATTTTTCAAAATCAAAGTCAAATCAAATTTTAAAGGTAATTGATTTCTATTCATCTTACATATACCATTACATCTGACTAAAGTTACGTAGAAAAAAGTTACAGAACAATATTTGCGAAATAACAAGGAAAATTGCCCAAAATTGCTGTGAGTGGCGAAATTTGAAAAATCATATTTTGAAAACTGTAAATCCTAATGACCTCTTCCAAACGTCATTTTAAATAAAAAATATGTAAGTTTTTTTGCTGTGAAGCAATGTCTATACCTATATCCCCGTGGACAAAAGTTATGGGACAAATACTAAATTTGTTTCTTTTGGGTTCCTTTGTGCTTTTTCTTTTGAATATATTTTTGTAAAAAAAGTATCTTTGACTTTAAAAAGTTATATTTAGATAGGAAATTTAACCAGCAACAATTTTTATGTAGACGTGTTTGTACCAAAAGTGCATAAAACTCACCCTAATGTAACCTATGCCCAGGGACTAATTCACTCATTTCTCAATAACGCACCCCTTTAAACGGTAGCACTCCGCGGTTTTTTCATATATATTGATTCATTGACCATATGAAATAATAAAACCCCATTAACGTTGTAGTTCCATTCTATAGTACATAATCAATAGCCTGAGACTAGAAGATATAGGTCTGGATCCCGCGTATGAAAAAAAAGTTGATTAATAGCAAGCTGAAAATTTTTTAATAGCTTAAGGGTGTCTAGCCGGATAAACATTGATATATGGGAATACTGAAACAGGGGCAGTTTTAATTGTGGAACAGGTTAAAAATTTGGAACGGTCACACCACGAAAACGGCACATTTATTTTGTCCGACAGAACCGACTTAAACCCTCCGAACAGAGATTAAACTCTCATGCAAAAATCAGACTGCTATTTATCACCTGTCATAACTCCTGTCATTTGACATATTCTACATGTTCCACTCATTAAAGCGCCCATTTGGTGATAAATAGCAGTCTGATTTTTGCATGAGAGTTTAATCTCTGTTCGGAGAGTTTAAGTCTGTTCTCTGGACAAAATAAATGTGCCGTTTTCTTGGTGTAACCGTTCCAAATTTTTAACCTGTTCCACAATTAAAACTGCCTCTGTTCCAGTGTTCCCATATATCAAAGTTTATCCGACTAGACACCCTTAAGCTATTAACAAATTTTCAGCTTGCTATTAATCAACTTTTTTTTTATACGCGGGATCCAGATCTAATATAATGAGACTGAATTGCCAACTCGTTTTAAATCCAGCGGTTAGAAATTATCTCACAATAATTGTAGATGACGCCACGGTGACATAAAAGCAAATATTACACTGAATTTACAGTCATACTGGCATATCTGCATATTTCTCTGGTGAAATAGATGCAATTTGCAGATATGCCGATTTATAAAATTTGGCTCATACATTTCATATCAGCATCACTTTTGATATCTTGCTCAGTGTTTCCTATATCAAGAACGCTAACAGTTGTCATATTTTCGACATCACAACTAATCCTATTCCCTTCTTCATGTAGCATGTTCTTTCAAAACGTTGGTTGCTATTATCATAGATATCGTAATTTTATTACCTGCCACCCTAAATAGCATGCTTGTATCAACACCACAATACCAAGCTCGCAAGTTCTTCAACTATGAAGTTCTTCTTTGTCCTTGATTGCGTTTGCTGCTATTTTCCCTTGCATAATATTTTGAAGCAACAAATGTTGTCCTCTTACACAATTCAATATTGCCAGAGATAATCAGTTTGACAGATTTTTTAACAGTTTCAATCTTTTTGGGATTTATTTTTACGTATGTATTGCCATATTCCAATGAAAAATTGATGTAAATTTTTGTTTTCATGTCTAAATTCTAAAAAATGGTAATTTTGTTATCCATTCTCTGTCATAAACTTCACAGTTTGAATGGTTTTCTCGGTTTCAAGTTTAACGAATCGAGTTTTGGAAATACCACTAATGGAAGTCCTGATATACGCCATCATCCTTAGTATATAATCTTTTACTTTAAGTACTCTATCACCTGGAGCTAACTTTAAGTACTCTATCTTGACTATGTTGAACAAATACTAAATCAAAAGAATTCTTTTTTCTACATATTTTTATCAGCTCAATATAAGTCTCAGAATTTTAAATTAATAATAGTTTCAGTCTTCTCTTTTCAATGGCACCAAAGTACAGCCATAACTGACTAATATAATAGGTACTCATATCGTGTGCTACTTATTCAAAGTAAAGTTCATAATCAAAGACAGGCAGGTTCTATTCATAATCAAAATATACATTCATTTCAATATCAACACTGACTGTCAATATTAACAAACAACTGGTTTATTAGAGTTTCAGTCAGAAGGATGGCAAGGATAGCAAAAAAAGACTCTTTTGTCTTTTTGTTTAGATTTTGGAATTTTTTGATCACTTTTTATCAACCAAACCAAATTGTAAATATTGACAAAATATTACATTGTATTAGTACACTTACCAGTCGTTCACGATTATTCAAAATAAGCTTGATGGCACTCAACATGTTTCAATAACTCAAATATTAAAAAAGTCAATGGACACAATACATTCTAAAATTTCATAAATATTTTTCTCCTTTAACCGGCCGTTACACGCGTCTTCTATTGTGACGTGGTTACACGCGTATGGGCGTCGCCCTCACCTACACCAATTCGACTTATTTCGAGGAAGAATGAATGTCGACATGTATAACTGTAAAATGGGTTGTACTCACATATTATAGAAGCTCTCGTAAACCATTTTTTTATTAATTTAACAAAACAAAAGTAAAAATTATATAGATCAAAAGCAACTTTTCCTTATGTTCAATTTCAGTAAGCCACTGAAATAATTGACGTTCTTTACGCGAATTCATTTTACTAAAAATACAAATTAAAATTAACAACTGTTAACAACTGAAGCTATTTCGTTATGGGATTTATGTGATTAACTATTAATATTTTGTATTTTGATAACGACGTCCGAGGTAGATTTCGAAACGTCAATAAAATCAATTTTTAAAGTTAAAGTGTGGCTTATTTCTCAATTAGAATAGGTAGGTAAATTTAAAAATTGGTTCTTAACTAGTGGCGCCCATAGAATTTTCCTCTGGGGGGGGGGTTGGCTTGGCGAAAGTTTTTTTGTATTATTTGTGAAAGACAAGTTACATTTTACTACTTTCTTTTATATATATATTTCTATATGCTCTGGGAGGGATTTTAACCCCCCAAACTCACCCCCTCGGTGCGGCACTGTTCCTAACCTAACGTAAACAATAATATTTTAATTAAACCTACCCAAATATTAAACAAAAACCTAACAGTTTCTTTGAGATAACAGAAACGTGATTTCACCGTGATTGCACGCGCAGTGAGAAATTCGCTCACTTGAAGAGGGATGCCACTTCTTTCAAGTATCACAGAGCACACTGACCGCCTGAAATATTCTATAACTTTTTCATATTAGTTAAGACGATTTTATTGGTTATAAACAAATATGGGGAGGTATTCCCTCATAGCGCGTGTAATGGCGGGTTAAAAATTATATTATGCCATCTTTGGAGATGTATTATTGGAGATGAAATTCAAATGTAATTAGGTGGTCTTATTATTGTGGTTATTTCAAATTCCAAAGGCCTATAAAGGATGTTTTTAAAATTCAAAACTGTCCTAAGATATGCAGCATAATATACATCTAAGTTGTATAAAGAAAAAGTGTTTTTAATGTCAACCAAGTAAATAGCAATAAATAATAATGAGTTGTGTCTATGTCTGACTTTTTACTTATACAATAATTATTAGATTTTATTTAATACATTTCCAAGAAAATACGTTTGAAGTAGTTGGTTTCTTTTGCAAAAATACTGAAAAAATATTTATATACATATTATATTAACTAGTCACATACCTTTCATTAATCAATCAATTTCGTTACAATTTTTAGGACAAGCTTACAGCAAAGGGCAAGCGTACACAGTTACACAGATTTATCCAACTCAATCATTGGAATTAGAATTTAATGGTTCTAAGGTTTGTGTGAATACTAACAAGGGAGCAAAGAATACCACAGACGGTTCTAACCAATCTGGTGAAAAACCTCATTCTGGTGAAAAACCTCATTCTGGTGAAAAACCTCATTCTGGTGAAAAACCTCATTCTGGTGAAAACGGTGCTCCCAATTCGGGTGAAGAAAATGGTAATAGAGGTGTCAGTTATACCCTTAATAGAACCGATAAAGATAACGTCAAAATTACCGTTATTTCATTGGTATCACGTTCCGATAAGAAAACTAGGGATCTTCCAGCAACCAATCAAACTCTATGTAAGATTGCTATTCCCAATCGAAAAGATAAAATTATTATTGTTAGATTTGGAAATAAAATCTCAAAAGCAGAAGCTGATGCAGGCAGAGGTGATAACCATTCTAAGGAAGATAAATCTAACCCAAAAGTATACTATAGAATAGAAGCAGTGCAGCAAAATGGAGGTAAACCCCTTGTAGTCGTCGGAAAAGGTATCGCCTCCATTTCTTATACAAAGGTAAGTCTCAAAATAACATACACAATTTCTGTGAGCATTCAAGAAATAAGTGTAGTGGTCGCTATAAATGGTAGTTGTAGCTCTGGAGAAAAAGGACAAGAAACAAACTTACACTTGGAAGAAAAACCTACGTCTCCATGTGCCAGAGATAATTAGATATTTTGTGAGCATACTTATCTTAAAAGAAATTGTTTAATTTATAAAAAAATATATTTATTAATGTTAAATAATAATAACTATTTTGAATGGGAAAATTGCATTTTATTTTTCTACTTTAGAGTAACAGTATCCTTAACAGTAATAACTAGTTTTGTTTTCAAAATGATGGAACGTACATACATGGGAATACACATAAATGGAAAGAAAGTAGACCACCTAAGATATGCAGACGATGCAGTAATAATGGCATCAAGTTTTAAAGAACTACAAACCATGCTAACTGAACTAGGAAAGGAGTCTGAACAAATAGGTTTAAGAATAAATTTTACCAAAACAAAACAATGACAAACACACATTGTAATAGAAACGTAATACTAAACGAAACCACAACAGAAGCGGTTAGTGATTATATATATTTGGGAAATATAATAA
Organism: Diabrotica virgifera virgifera; assembly: GCF_917563875.1. Taxonomy (NCBI): domain Eukaryota; kingdom Metazoa; phylum Arthropoda; class Insecta; order Coleoptera; family Chrysomelidae; genus Diabrotica; species Diabrotica virgifera. The sequence goes on from NC_065443.1 coordinate 134,599,316, forward strand.
AAATAAATAAGGACAACCGAACATCGGAGGTAAAAAGAAAGGTCAGATCAGCCTGAGCAGGATTTGGGAAATTAAAATGCTTCTTAAATAAAAAAAATACAACAATACTTAAAAACAAGAGTGTTTGACCAGTGCGTATTACCATTTCTTACTTTCTTACATACGCATGCCAAACATGGACCTTGACCAAAGTAAACATAGATAAAATAATGAAGACACAAAGAGCCATAGAGAGAGAAATGTTAAGAGTAAAATTAAAAGACAAAAGCAAAATAACTGGATAAGAAATAAAACAAAAGTCAAAGACGCAGGACAACATATAGCCAGTATAAAATGGAATTTCTCAGGTAATAATGCCGGACAAACGGAGAATAGGCGGAATACCACAATACAACAATGGAGACCATGGACAGGAAAGAAAGCAAGAAAATGACCCCAGATAAGATGGAGAGATGATATTAGCAAAATAGGAGGAATACACTGGAAACAGAAAGAACAAAACAAAAGCGAATAAAGGAAACTGGGGAAGTCTATGTCAAAATTTGACGAATTTAAGAGCAAAAGAAGAAGACGAATAACTAATTGGTTTAAGTCATATCCTGTAGTCATATCCTGTAGTCAATATCATCGAGGCGAATCTTAAAAAAAAAATCAGAAAATATATTGTAAAATTGTGAAAATTATTTGTGAAAATAAATTAAGAAAGAGAATATCAAATAAGATACAGAGAAATAAGCGGATAGGAGACAGTTACAAACAAAAACGAATAATAAAAAAAATATGAAAAAAATTTTTTAAGAAACGCTTTTCTTTAGTTACGAGTGACTAAAATTAAACATATTATAAAAAAATCAACTAAAAAGCAAAAAATAAAAAAATTGAAAAAATCTAACACATTCGTCAAAGAAAAACGTGGCGCGTCTTCGTCGAATAAATGGTTTTCGCATCACGCTTTTCTTTAACGAATGTGTTAGATTTTTTCATTTTTTTTATTTTTTGCTTTTTAGTTGATTATTTATATGTTTAATTTTAGTCACTCGTAACTAAAAAAAGCGTTTCTTAAAAATATTTTTTTCATATTTTTTTTTATTTTTTACTTTTTAGTCTTACACTTTTCAAACATTAAAATATATCGTCATGTTTATTAAAATATGTATAAAATATAATATGATGTACAAACATGAAAAGTAGTCGGAATCGGCAAAAAATTTGAAACTTTAGTGTTTATTTATGAAGCATAACGTAAACAATTAACGTAAAAAGTGAAATTATGTATAGTTCATATAATTAGCTACAATCTCTAAAAGCTTCAAGTTTCTTCATTGTAAAAACCAAGAGAATTTAAGCATTTTCCGTTAAAATCGTTTTTTTTTATTTAAACAATTAATAAACAAAAAAATTTTTATTGGCTATTCGTGTATTGTTCCCGCGAATGCATATGTCTGCAAATTTTTAGTCAATTGCATTGAAGAAAATGCAGTCAAATTAACGTCCAAAGATTTGACCCAAACGATTGAACTAAAGAAAAGCGTTTAATTAATTAATACGACAAAACGAATTCTAATGTTAATTGTAGCACAAAACGTCTCTACCGGTGGTTTTTCTAAGACTACAATAAAAACACGAATTTTTTGAATTCGAGTTTTGGTTGAAGTTTTGTTTCTAATTGAAATTTGACACGAATAAACGCCGATTTATACAAGGTGTCCCAAAAGTAGTGGAACGGTCGAATATTTCGCTAACTAAACATCGGATCGAAAAACTGAAAAATACGTTTTCAATTATTTTCAAAAATCTATCGAATGACACCAAACACCAATCCCCACTACACCCCTTGGAGGTGGGGTGGGGGGTAACTTTAAAATCTCAAATGGAAACCCCCAGTTTTTCTTGCAAATTTGGATTCGTTACGTAAATGTAGGCAACTTTTATTCAAGAAATTTTTTCGAACTGTGGATAGATGGCGCTATAATTGGGAAAAACGATGTATCCAGATACCATAGGTAAATTATAGAAACGGTCTAGTATCTCACGAAATACACTTCCAAATAAGAAACTAAAAAACAGGTTTTTAATCTTTTTCGAAAACCTTTTGAATAACACCAAACGTGACCCTCCAACCCACCCCCTGGGTGTGGGGTGGGGAATAACTTTAAAATCTTAAACAGCAACCCCCACTTTTTATTACAGATTCGGATCCGTCAAGAAAAATTAAGCAAAATTTATTCAAAACATTTTTTAGAATTGTTAATAGATGGCGCTTTAATTGGAAAAATACGATTTATTAGCGCCATCTATCAGAAATTTTAAAAAATGTTTCGAATAAGTGTTGCTTAATTTTTTATGGCAAAACCGAATCTGCAATAAAAAGTGGGGGTTGCTATTTAAGATTTTAAAGTTACCCCACATCCAGGGGGTGGGTTGGAGGGTCATGTTTGGTGTTATTCGATAGGTTCTCGAAAAATATTAAAAATCTGTTTTTTGGTTTCTCATTTGGAAGTGAATTTCGTAAGATATTAGACCGTTTCTATAATTTATCTACGGTATCAGGATAAATCGTTTTTCCCAATTATAGCGCCATCTATCCACAGTTCGAAAAAATTTCTTGAATAAAAGTTGCCTACATTTACGTAACGAATCCAAATTTGCAAGAAAAACTGGGGGTTTCCATTTGAGATTTTAAAGTTACCCCCCACCCCACCTCCAGGGGGTGTAGTGGGGATTCGTGTTTGGTGTCATTGGATAGATTTTTAAAAATGATTGAAAAAATATTTTTCAGTTTTTGTATCCGATGCTTAGTTCGCGAAATATTCGACCGTTCCACTACTTTTGGGACACCCTATATATAAACACATATACGGGTGATTGATTAGTGGGTTAAAGCCCAATAGATCCCCTATAGTAATAGATAGCAATAAAAGTTAATAACAAAAATTTTAGCCCCCTTTGAGCTTCACATTACAGAGTTAGTTAGAATGTTACAGGGTGTTCGATAACACAGTGGCACACCAAACTTATGTTTTTTTTAACGGAACAGCTTATATTTTATTTTAAATTCAAAATTTTGTTAACTTCTCCATCATAAAAATATAAAGGTTTGTTATATTATACAGGGTATTTACAAAATTATAACCAATTTTTTACGAAAATCGTAACAAGTGCAACTCCCTGTATAAATAAAAATAAGCACAACAGCAATGGTTTACTAATGCCATATTTTTGATTTATTGTCAAAATTCTCGAGAATTATTGACATTGTTAGTTTTCTTTATATCTAATACAAGGTGAGTCAAAACGCAAATACATTATTTTCTCAGTAATGTTAAATGGAACACCCTGTATTTTATATCATTATTGAAAAGTAACATTACCGTACTTTAATTTATATATAACATTCCCTATGTCTAAATTTATTAGATTTCGAGATATTTTCATTTTTCAGAGCAAATTATTTTAGGTGTCTAAATTTATCTAAATTTTAAGTAAACCATGACTGAATTTGACAATTGACGATTACTGATTATAAATCCGGTAATTAATGAAACAGTGTAACAAATAAAGAAATAAAAATAACTTATTAATAATACATTTTACAAAAAACACACAAACACAAAATACAACATTTTGTGAAGTCAATTAAACACTACATTTGTATGTAAATGTAACAATGTAACAAATACAGAACGAAAAATAATTTATCAGTAATACATTTTGCAAAAAAACAAGTTTGAAAAATTAGAAGCTACTTTTAATAAAATATTTTTAATATTTAATTACATAAGGTGTTCAAAATTACCTTCTAACACATTTATGCACGCCTAAAAATGATCATTGAATGAGCTACTTACTATACGAAGCATTATTTGTAAATTAACACACCTAAATACACTTTGTATTCTATTTTTCATCTCATCCTTTGTTGGTGGAGGTATTTTATAAACTTCATTATTAACGTAACCCCAAGAAAATCAGTCCAGTTTATTAAATTCTGGTGATTTGGGTGGCCACGCTACTCGTCCATTGAAAAATGAAAATATCTCGAAAACTAATAAATTTAGACATAGAAAATGTTATCTAAAAATTAAAGTACGGTAATGGTACTTTTCAATAGTGATATAAAATACAGGTTGTTCCATTTAAAATTACTGAGAAAATAATGTACTTGCGTTTTGACTCATCCTGTATTTGATTAGCAATGTCAATCATTCTTGAAAATTTTGCAATACGTAAAAAAATATGGCAATAATAAACCATTGCTGTTTTGCTTATTTTTATTTATACAGGGAGTTGAAATTGTTACGATTTTCGTACAAAATTGGTTATAACTTTGTAAATACCCTGTATAACATAACAAACCTTTATATTTTTGTGATGAAGAAGTTAACAGGATTTCAAATATAAAATAAAATATAGGGTGTTCTATTTCAAAAAACATAAGTTTGGTCTGCCACTTTGTTATAGAACACCCTGTAACATTCTAACTAATTTTGTAATGTGAAGCACAAAGGTGGCTTAAATTTCTGTTTTACCCCACTAATCAATCACCCTGTATGAGCGTTCAAAATTTGAAATTTTATTGTTTATTTATGAAGCATAACCTAAACAATTAACGTACAATCCGTAAAAGATTCAAGTTTCTACATTGTAAAAATCAAGAGAATTTAAGAATTTTCCATTTAAATCGTTTTTTTTTTATTTAAACAATTAATAAACATAAAAAACATTTTTTATTGAATATTCGTGTATTGTTCCCGCGAATGCATATGTCTGCAAATTTTCATTCATTTGCATTGAAGAAAAGTCCGTCTAATTAACGTCTAAAGATTTGATGCAGACTATTGAAGTAAAGAAAAGCGTTTAATAACTCATAAATTTAAACATTAAGAACAATAGATTAAGCGACTATTTGTTGCAAAATCCACTCAAAACAAATAACTGCGTTAGCGTGCTCACTGAGAGAATGAACAGGTTAAAGAAGAAAATGGTCAAAAACACAACTTGAACAATGTACCTACTTAAATTGCCAACGGTCACTATCTATTAATTGTACCGTAACTAGTAAAATATGTGAAGAATTCATGTTATATGTGAAGATTTGATCTTAGAACATCGGTACATAATACTCTCGAAGGCACCGTTGCTCAACTCGGGTAGAATATGGGCGGAAACTTAGAGCTATGTTAGAGATACAGAAAGAAATTTTGATATTTTTTGAAGATTTGTGCTTGATGATATCCGAAAGGATGTAGAACGAATTAGAAACCTCTGCGCCTAATCGCCTTATGTCCATTAGTACCGTATGCACACTGACACATACATATTCTTAATTTCATTAATTTGAGATAAGATTTGGGCACATAAAGCTGAGAATAGCATCATCTGGGATCACTGCTACATTATTAGCAATCAGAAGTACCACACATTCTGCGTCCAAACTGCCATAAAATTTGTAAAGTATAGAGGAACCGACATGCGACATATAATATAACCGAAACATCAGCAATTAAAAAAGTTCAACAGTATTGTAAAATTGAAAATGTGTGGTGGAGCTCGAAGTGAAGTAGGGTAGCAGCACCATTTTTGGCCATCTTAAGGAATTTCTTGGCCTTAATAAATCATTAAAAATCAAAAATTAGAGCTGCGGACTTGTAATTGAGCAAACGTATGACGTTAACTTTGTTTGATTTAATAGCCACTTACGTTTGAAGTTAAATTATAAGGGCATTTTGTTAGGTATTTTTAATTCAGAAAGCATATAAAAACTAACTTTGTACCATTTGTGACCACTTTGCACCTAATGTGGTTTATTCAGAAACCATTTGTGGCCATTTGTTTAATTCTACATAGATAAGGATGATAGTTTCTAGTATTTTTAGTTACCTAACACATTTTTTTACTAAAGGTAGAAAAATTATATTTAATTACTAGAAATGTTAATAAAATTACATGAAAAGGATAGTAGTTTTAATAAAAAAATTGTTATTACAACAGTTTTAATCAACACGAATTACTAAAATTTATAATATTTATTGATCTCTTCAACAAAAAAGTAACCCCTTGAATTTTTTTTAAAGGTGGTTGAATTTCTTCCATTACCTCATCCTTTTCATACCAAATTTCATCCTTTTTTTGTGGCCACTTCCAATCATTCCCATAGTTTTCCATTGTGCTGATTAAAACCTTGCCATTTTTTTCGTCAGTAATTATTCCTGGGAAAAACTTACTTTCGTACTGTACAATTACGTATGTAGATACTTTGTCCGCAGTACATATGTCAAGAGGGTTATCTTCAAATACATTCTGTATATTTTTGGCCTCCTCACAGACAGGTTCCTCCCCTGATTCTTGTGTGAGATTGGTCTTTTCTAACCCGTTTCCAATTACTTGTTTTACATCTTCAGGGGCCTTTACATTACTCACGGAAACTGTTTTGTTTATTAGTTCGGTTTTTTTTTAGTCTCTTTAGATTTTATCTTAATTCCATTTTTCCTAGAAGTTTTTTTTAGATTCTCTTCTTTACAGGCTCTTTTCGCCTCTTTGTCTTGCTTCTTTTTTTCTTTTTTTTTCCATTTCAACTTCTTTTTCTTTTTCTTTAGCCACCGCAAGTTCCAACCATGTATTACATGTTAGCACAGAAGGTAAGATTTCACGCTTTCTGGTTTTCTTGGAAATGTTTTCGTCACTAGGATAAATTAGAATGTTACTTAATAGGTCTACAGGCCTTCTTTTCGGAGTATAGACAATGGTAGTACCAACAGATGAAGTCATTAAGTCAACATTTGAAGGTATAGGCGAGTCCGTCAATTTATTAATAACACTGCTATTTTCCAATAGATCCATCGATTCATTGTCCATAACCACATCAGAATTTTTTGCTAACTCTTTATCTATTAACATTTCTGTAGCATTGTCTATGAAACTGCTTTCTTTAAAGGAAGGATTATTATACTCTGGAAAGTCAAATTCTACAATATTAGAGACTGTTGGAGTTGATGTTAGTACATTATTATCTTCCACTTCAATTACAATGGAATTGTCTACCATATAATGGTTAGGAATTTCCTCAGCCGACAATTTGCTGACACTCTCAATAGGGTCATGTAATAAATCTTCTTCGTTTTTAAACTTTACCCATATATTGTACAATGATTCATCAAAAGCATCGTATTTGGACTGTTTGAATTGTTTTAAAACGTCGGGATGAATTTTAGACTCCAAATATTTTAAATGTGTCAGACAAGTTTTCGTTTTGCTAGAGACTACTATGGGTTCTTTCTTTAATGTGATTTTAGAATAATCTACGTTATTAGCAGAAAACGGAAAAAGTCCACATGTTTTAAACCCATTTTGTAGAGATTTAGTAAAATCAGTTTCATCCATAATTTTTTGAAGGAGTTGTGGAATGTCATGTTTTTTGACATCTCTGCCGTTGTGAAATCTGTACATTTTTACTTCAGTTTTCCACTTACTTTTTAACGGAAAAAAGAAACTGACATCCAACGGCTGAAGGATGTGTGTCGTATTTGGATGTAAACACACAACTATAATTTTATTCTCAATGCACAATCGACTTAAAGGCAAACTTAAATGCGAGGAATGTCCGTCCAAAAAAACTATAATCGGCAACGCAATATTACTTTCGTGAATAAAAGGAATAAACACATTTGAAAAGTATTCGTAAAAACACTTTGATGTCATCCATCCTTTGGGTGATTTTCCAACTCCCCAGTCTCTTGGAATATTTTTGCAGATCTTCTCAGGAAGCCGATCATATTTAAAAAGTGTAAGGGGTGGTGCCATTTTCCCTAAAGCATTTGCTGTTATTAAAGTGGTTATATTTTCTTTGTCCGAGGAGGATGAAATATTGTAAACTGGAAGACCTTTCTCCGCTAAAATTAAACCGCCTTTTGGACATAAATAGAAAGACGCCTCATCCATATTCCAGATTCTTGCCGGATCATCCAAAACATGCTTATCATCTCCAAGTAAATCCAAAGTTTCTTTGAACCAGTTTCGGATTTTTTCTTCAGTAATTAATGATCTGGCTCTATTTATGTATTCAGACTGCTTTAATGAGAGTTCTGGAAATCTACGCATAAATAGGTGAAACCACTTCCTCCCAGGAGTATTTGCTTTAAAAGGGGTTTTTAGTTGACTGTCTTCTACCAATTTTTTTATTGAAAAATAAAGGCCTTCTCGACAAATAGGAAAACCCATTTTAGCTGTAGTTTTGATCCAGTGTACCAGCCGATCTTCTATGATCTTCCCTAAAACTGGACTTCTTCCGACTTTGGCTGATGTTTCTGGAGCTCTTCCACTTAACTTATTGCGTATTGTGGAACGGGGTACTTCATACAGATTACATGCTGTACTTACTTTCATTCCACCTCGAATAGCTTCCAATGCATTCTTTACTTGCTGAGGTTCGTATTGAAAAAATGTTCGTTTTGGTCGTTGTCGTACATTATTATTTTTTTTCTTGATTTCAATTTTCTTTTTACTCCGTGCCATTATCTGTAATAATAACAAACATTTATAAATAAATTATTAGTTATATTTTTATGTACATGATGTTTTACCGGTAACGGTATGGTTTCTTATTTGTTTTAAATAAATGTCAATGTATAGTAAATGCATACTCCAGGGTTCTCCATAAAAAAATTATATTTTTGTTTTACAACCCCATTTTGGGATACCTTGATTATTACAAAATATTTTTAAATCATTTTGTTAACGAACGGTCCGTTGCGAGTAAAACACCCTGTAGAGTATAACTGGCTACTATGGGAACACGCGTGTTTTTAAAGTAGTCAGTAAATTATGTCATATGACCAAAATTGGATTTAACTGTTCCATTAGTAGCCACTATTAAACAGTTACTGGGCCACAAATAGGTCAGAAGTGTTCTAATAGTAGCCAGCAAATGGCCATTAATGGTGTGAATACAAAAATAAGTGTTCCATTTGTGGCCACCCAATTTAATAATGTATCGAGATAAAATAAGGAGTTTAAAAACAGATGAAATCGTAAAGAAATCATACCCAAAACTTAAAATCATACGTTGATCACAAAATTTTAATATTTGGCTTAAATACAGCTTAAATAAACTTACCTGTTTTCTTACGTATATCGTTAATATAAGGTCTAATACACAGTGTCACCTACTTCAAGAATAAGTAGAAACTAACCTGTAAATCAGAATAAGTCGCAAATTGTAGAGCCATCGTGTTAGAACGAATATAGTCGAAATTCTTCCGATTTCCGTAAAGGCGGTAAACTCGGACCTTATTATATTAGATTATTGGTTTAGGTGGCCACTAACGGTGAAGTGGCCAAAAATGGTGCTGCTACCCTAATAGCTTAACTTAAGAACCATAAGATTAAAAAAAAACAACGTTCAGTTACCAAATCTAAATCAGTTTTAAACTATAAAACTGGCAAATAACTTGGTAGTAAAACAACTTTCCTAAAAGGAAGACAGTCAAAGCTCCAAAATCAACATTGATATTATTAGAAATTATTATCCTGTTAGAATAATATGATCTGCTTTTCTGAATATTTTGGATTTCTTGTTTCTCTATAGGACAAAAATTGGTTAAGGTATTGGCTGTTCAAAGTTTACATATACTCGTGACTAGGGACTCGTTCAAGCTCTTTCAACTACAACCCTTTCACAAATAATAAGCTCTTTAAACCGGTGAAACTATAGATCATTAAAAAATAGTATATTAAGTATGGAGAACGGTAAGGGTTTTATACCGATCGAAGAAATTGTTTGGAGGAGGAGCGGGGCGACGACTCCAATTATTGTCTGAGATCGGTTACCCTTAACGTTCGACATGCTTTTAACGTTTTTTGCACGATTGATACCATTATAAATTATAAAATTAAACATTTTCGTCATATTGACTAGTTTCATTCATTTTATCAAGATAGATATTTTGGTTGTTAGGTAGTTTTATTTTATTTAGCGTATGGACTTTCACAGTACGATAAATACACAAATATAATATATATTATTCAAACACTAAAATATAATGAATGAATCTAAATATTAATGTCCAATTTGCATAGCCATTCAATTGCTCCTGGGGAGCATTCCACAAAGTCCTGGAGGTTTCCACGGTAGGCACGATTTAGGCAATCTGAAACACAATGACTTATGGTCTGTCTAGGCGATCCACACTCGCATTGTGGACTTTCCGCACGACCCCATTTGAACAGAGAATCAGCACATTTACCATGTCCGGTACGTATGCGATTAAGCCTCGCCCAGGTGGACCGGGGCAGACCCGATCCGATGAAACCCTGGGTTGGGGTGGATATCTGAATATAGTCTGCTGCTATTGTTGGCATCCCTCTTGTGGACCATTGCCTTTGTATATCATAGGAATCACCAATTGTTCGGGCAGATCTGATCGGAGGATTTCTAGACCTCAGTCGCTGGTGCTCTTTTGAGATATCTGGTATGTCTTAATGGATTGGTAATTGTATGTTGGCTACAGTTTTCTGATACTCTCTCACTAATGCTGCTGTACGGCGTAGATCTGGTGGAGCAATATTGCTCAAAGTAGGCAGCCATCTCACTGGGGTTGATTTTATTTTTCCAGTGATTATTCTCTGTTTGGTAGTAACTAGGGTGCATAACGACAATGGAGAATTGCGTTTTTATTTAGTTGTCAATAATTTTACGTACAATTTTGATTATTATAAATTAAAATATGAGCGAAAGTGAATTTGAAGAAATTGAACGGGCTTGGGAAGAAGGGTGTTCCGCAATTATTCCCGAAAAATCCAAAACCCGTTATCAAATTCCTACCAAAGTTTTAAAAAATGGTGCGAAGGCAAGAATTTAATAATCGAATAAAAGACTCTATTGGCATATTTCGTTCAAAGACATATGCAGTTGAAAGCTCCTGGAAGCCTCTGGGCAGAATATTCAATGATTAAATCCACCGTTTTTCTTTATGATGGCATTGATATTTCCAAGTTTTTAACTTTGATGGCGTATTTGAAGAGAAAAAATGTTGGCTATAGGCCTAAGAAAGCGAGCATTTTTACACGGAAGCAATTTGAAAAATTTCTGATGGAAGCACCGGATGAAGAATTTCTAGCTCACAAGGTAATATAAGCTGGTTTAGGTAAAAGAAATACTCTAATGAAGATTTTTTCATAATTTGTAGTTCGCAATGATATTGGGAATATCTGGTGCCTGTAGAAGAGAAGAATTATATAATATTACTATGAATGACATCCAACAAACCGATGGTTTAATGATTGTAAAAGTACCCAATACAAAAACGAACATCCAGCGTACTTTTACAGTCGTTAATAAACCAGACGATAAAATTCCATATTTAGAAATTCTGCAAAAGTATATAAAACTTCGTCCATTACAAGTAAAATCAAATCATTTGTTCTTAAGATACGCCAAAGGAAAATGTTGTGCTCAAGTAATAGGGAAAGGGACAATCGGGGGCTGGCCTTCTCAAATTGCCAAATTCTTAAATTTGCCTAATCCCGAGAACTATACTGGCCATTCGTTCAGGAGGACATCAGCAACGCTTTTGGCTAATAAAGGTGTTGATGTCCTCGGATTAAAGCGTCATGGAGGTTGGCGTTCATCGACAGTGGCAGAAAGCTATGTAGAAGATTATCTTCAAAATAAAATAGATTTTGCCGAAAAAATATTGTGCAATACTAGTAATACTACTAATGTATGCGATTCTGTAGGAGTTTCTGTTAGAAGTGAAACCACAGCCCAAACAAGTGGGATTTCATTAAATAATTTAACAAATTGTACCATAAGTTTTAATATTAATAAATAATTCGTTAGTTTTCTTTATTCTTTCAAAAAATAAATTAAATTCAATAGATTTTTTAACTCGGCGGTAAGTGAATTACTTACCGTCGAGTTGGAGTACTTACCGTCGAGTTGGATTACTTACCGTCGAGTTGCTAGTAAATGTCACCTACTGACGTAAAATCTGTCACGGTAAACAGCCAAAAATGATCAATCATGCACAAACGTAAGTAAAGTAAATTGTAATAAGGCGGTAACGATTAATTTTATTTAGGATGCTAAATAGTGTTGAAATAGTTAAAATAGTTAAATAGTTAAAATAGTGCTAAATAGTTTTCCTTAAATTATGAGTGTCAAGTAGTGTTGCCCAAAATCGGTCTTGGTCTTGTAGTCTTGGTCTTGTTCTTGCGTTTTCGCAAGGCCAAGACCAAGACCGCCTAATTTTAGCAAGACCAAGACCAAGACTTACCCTGCAAGACTTGAGTAAGAACCAGACTAAGCCTGCGAGACTCTTGCGTCTTGCAGTTAGAAGTTCGGCTATATTCTTAGATACTCTACTCTATGAGAAACAAAAAAATATGTATTTTTTTTAATTGGATTTATAAGCATTACGAACAATACCATAAACATACATAGCGAATCAAAATATCCATTAAAAAATACTTGACACATTTGACATGTACTCAGAGGTCATTATGTATTATAAAGTAAAATAAAATATTTTGTACATCCTTTTCCAGCAGCCTACTTCTTCGCTTTGAAATTAATTGTCCAGGTTTTGAGAATAGTCGTCTTCTAATCATAACATAACATTCCTGCGTTGCGACGCCTACAGTAATATCGAATATCGTATACAAACTTTTTAAAAATGTGTCACTTTAGCTAATAGAAAATGTACTTACTAATAAGTATATAAGTAATCAATTTTTTTCATTATTAGTTTTCTAGGAATCCAAACACCAGAAATCTTATCGGTATACATATTGTAGTAAGGCTGTTATGTATTGTTTATGCTGACTGTGCTATGAGATTTATCGGCTAAACAAAATTTGCCGAAACAGCGCGGCTATTATTTAAAATTATCATAAGATAATCATACGAGACAAAAGTACAGATAATGCCGGATATTGTGTAAAAAAAAATACCGAGATATTATTTTAATGATATACACTTCTTCAAGAAATTAACACTTCGCCTTAAAAACGGGTCATTATTAATATCTCAAATTTCCTAACTAAACCTGTTGTCCGATTTAAGTGATTTTTTTTAATGTTGTCTCATTCGTTATAAATATTGCTGTAATAATATTGTTGCTAGACAGGTCAATTATTGTCACTGTATACCGGGTGTACCAATCAAACTGTGTTTTTTCTCACTCTGTGGAATATTCTAGCATTATGCTAACTTATTATTATTATTAAAGCATGCAATATCATACTGAAATTAAAACCCAACTATAGCCTCATATTTTCTTAGCAATATGTTTTTTTATTCATTATCTTATATTGGATACTAAAAAAATTAGCTACTTTTTTAACTAGCCAAGTTTTTCATCAATACAAGATGTTTTTAAATAAGTATGGCAAACTTTATTGGGTAATTCTGCACGAAAAAGTAATGACAGTTTGCTTCATAAACGTTTACTTTATAAATGCTTTGTTTCCTAAATAGGGGGTGTTGAAATTTTTCTTAAAAACTGACGATTAATTTACTGCGCTAAAACCGGCTATGCAAATGGGATTTTGTTGGTTTTAAGAGGTAGTTTTAACTTTAGTTAGTTATAACATAGGCAGGTATCACTTAGATCGTGGGTTCAAACCCCACCCGGTGTCAGTTGTTTCAATATTTATTAATTTTGCTAGTCTTTACTATGGCTACTATGATATTTAAGCTTAAAATGTACATATCTGTTACGTTGTTCTAACATATGCAATAGGCTAATGGGCAACTGCGAGACTTGCAAGACTCTTGCTGCAAGACCAAGACCAAGACCAAGACCAAGACCGAGAGCGCAATACCAAGACCAAGACCAAGACCAGGTGTACTGGTGCAAGATCAAGACCAAGACTGTCTAAGTCTCGTCTTGGTCTTGCATTTGGGCAGCACTAGTGTTAAGAGGTTATTTTTCGCCTCTCATCACATGTCCTTTAGATATTGCAATTTCCTTTCTTTTATTGTGTTTTCAATTTCCCTCTCTCTGCCTATTCTCCTTTACACTTCTATATTCTTGACAATCGTGAATCTATCCTTAACACTCTTCTAAATGTTTACATTTCAAACGCGTTAAGTCGATTTATTGCATTTCGATTTAATGTCCATGATTCTGCTCCATAGTAAATCACACTGTGTACATAACATTTAATTAGTCTTAGTCTGAGGGCGAAAGTCAAATCTTTGCTGTACAAAATTTTTTTAATTTTCACAAAGTTGGCAAGTACTTTTTCAATTCTCACTCTTATTTCTGCAGTATAATCGTTATTTTCTGTGATTACCGTTTCCAAGTAAGTATATTTTTTACTATCTCAATCTGCTGCTCTCATATCCGCCTACGTTAATATTTCGTTTGTACTGTTGTTCTTACTAATATTCATAAATTTGGTTTTTTATGTTAAGAGAGAATCCGTATTCTCCACTGTATCTTAGTATTTTGTTTATGACTCTTTCTAAGTCTTTCAAGTTGTCGGCTATTATGACTCTATCGTCGGCAAACGCAATGTTATTAATTACACTTCCATTCACTTTTATGCCCACTGTCTCGTTTACCAAAGCTTCTTGTATTATTTCTTCAGAATAAGCATTAAGCAATAACGGCGACAGTATGCAACCTTGCCTGACCCCTCTCCTTATCTCCATTTCTTCTGACACTTCTCTTCCAATTTTCACATTTGAAGACCTTGGGGCCAGAAGAAGACAAGCCACAATTTCGTCAAAAATGAGTTCAAGTAGAAATCGCACACTTTAAGATCACAATAATGTCCCAAACAGAAAATTTCAGCTGTTTTCTCATGGATGGCGCCGCTGTAGTAAGTCCCGTTGTGCCACCATTACTTTATATTGCAACAGAAGGAGACAAGCCACAGTAGTAATCAACATGGCGGCGGAACATTCCCGTGTATGTAAACGGAAAATAGAATTTTCTGAGTTTGATTCTGAACATAGTGACCAAGATTCGTTTTTAAATGAAAGCAAAGATGACAAAGACTATACAGTATCCGCAAGTAGCAGCGATTCGGAAAATATAGACTTAGGAACAGTAAGTTTATTAAATGTGTGGCTTGTCCCCTTATGTAATATTTTTCGGACCTAAAAATATTAGCATTGTTGTAAAGGTCTTTTGTGGCTTATACATGTTTAGTAAAATACCTACTTTATTGTAGGAAAACGAATGGGTTTATACAACAGACTTCTGGAGGTCTTTTGCCAACTCCAAAAAAGAAGGCGCCTTTTAGATGGAGACACAAAGATACCCAACGACATAAAAAAAATTAAGCGCAAGACCAAAAGAAATCTAGGTTACGAATATATAAATACAAAAGGGAAGAAAATAGAACCACAAAAATTAGATGCACCTTGCGGTGGCACAAAACAGTATAGGCAGAAAATGGTGCTTGTCAATAGGTTCTACCAGATACTGAATACTGAACCACTGGAAGACATTCAACATTTGAACGACTTTTCAGATATTAAAAATATTGACCAATGAATTATTTTATTGCTTCATCTTATGTTCATTTTTTAGAATATAATTTTTTATACAAAAGGGGATAAGCATCATATTTTAAAAAAAATGTTCAAAAACTCAAAAACCGTTAAATAAATATTTGTGCTACTTTTCTGGGTATTTAATAACATATTTCCAAACGATTATGGACCTTACTTCCGAGAAAAATGTAAAAATTGGGATTTCAGGATTTGAAAATAAGTTCTAGAGCTCTAAAATTCTATATTAATTTTAGAGAACGAGTGCAATTTGTTGCGATTATTTCATGAATAAAACTGTTCAAAACCAAAATTTTATTGTAATTTATTTATGCAAGTACAAATTGGTACAATTACACACACAGTTGTTATAAATATTTGACGGTTGAAAGTCATCACTCTTATAATTTTTAAAACATTAATTGTGATTAATGTCACTGAATGTATTTTTTCGTAGCAACTAAGGGCATCTGACGTAATACACTTGACGACGGGAAATTATCAGTAGTAATTGCACAAGAGCTCTGAAATTATTGAATTTTTCCCGAGTGACACTTTGACAGTTTTAATTTCACGAGCCTTCGGCTCGTGAAATTATGTCAAAGTGTAACGAGAGCAAAAATTCTATATTAAGAGGAAACAGTAGCGATCAACCGGTAGCGAAAACGCGTTCCAAAATTGCGGCTGTAATTTTAAATATTTTTTCGAGATATTTCGGACACGTATTCGTAATATAATAAAGAATGGCGGTACAGAGCCCAATTTGAAAAATATATTAATATGTGGATATTACTCTGTAACTAAATACAATATTAAAAAAACGAGCCTGTACCGCCATTAAGAAGAACAAAAAAATACACTTTCTTCAAATAAACTTTTTTATCCGATGCCTAAATTTTGTGTCATTTTGGAACTACTAAAATTTTTTATTTCATTAGTAGTTCCAAAATGACACAAAATTTAGGCATCTGATAAATAAGTTTATTTGAAGAAACTGTTCTTCTTAATGGCGGTACAGGCTCGTTTTTTTAATATTGTATTTAATTACAGAGTAATTTCCAGATATTAATATATTTTTCAAATTGTGCTCTGTACCGCCATTCTTTATTATATTACAAATAAGTGTGCCAAATATCTCGAAAAAATATTCAAAATTACAGCCGCAATCTTGGAACGCGTTTTGGCTACTTGTTGATCGCTACTGTATCACCTTAATTTCAGAGGTCGTGTGCAATTTGTTGCGATTATTTCATGAATAAAACTGTTCAAAACCAAAATTTAATTGTAATTTATTTATGTAAGTACAAAATACCATTAAACACACAGTTTTTATAAATATAATATGACGATTGAAAGTCATCACTTTTATAATTTTTAAAACATTAATTATCATTAATGTCACTGAATGCATTTTTTCGTAGCAACGAAGGGCATCTGACGTAATATGCTTAACGAAGGGATATTATCAAAAATTATCACCTTAATTTGCATTTCTGTAGCTTACTATTGGTCAGAATCTCCTATGAATGAAATAATCAGTAGTAATTGCACAAGAGCTCTAAAATTATCGAATTTTTCCCGAGTGACACTTTGACACTTTTAATTTAAATTATGTCAAAGTGTCACGAGGGCAAAAATTCGATAATAATTTTAGAGATCGAGTGCAATTTGTTGCGATTATTTCATGAATACACCTGTTCAAAACAAAAATTTTATTCTAATTTATTTATGTAAGTATAAATTAGTACAATTAAACACACAGTTGTTATAAATATTTGACGGTTGAAAGTCACCACTTTTATATTAAAAAAAAAAAATAATTGTCATTAATCTCACTGAATGTATTTTTTCGTAGCAACGAAGGGCATCTGACGTAATATACTTGACGACGGGATATTATAAAAAATTATCTGGTATAATATCACAAGAGAGTGAGAATAAATTGAAAATAATGCGACAGTTTTTCGAAAATTTGTTGTCTGGCAATAGACAAGAGAGCCCGCAGGGCTCGAGTGGCTATTGCTCAATGACAACAAATTTGAGTAAAAATGAAGCATTATTTTCCTATTTATTCTTACTGTCGTGTGATATTCGTAAGATTATTTTTTAATATGTATATTATGGATATTTTCTTAAATGTGACAGTTGTCAAAACTAGGAAACTGGTTGCCATTAAATAGAAACAATCTACCCAAAAAAATTATATCGGTAATTTTCTACAGTAGATAATTCTCATTATATTTTTAATCTGATTGGCAGAATTATACACGTGATCAAATATCTTACTATACGATTGGAAGTTAAAATCATTAAAAAATAATCAGTTTAATTTTTATTTCTGTAGCTTTCTATTGGTCAGAATCTCCTATGAATGAAATATTCTTTAAAATATTGTTTGATGGCATGTTCCCTTCTGGTCCCAAGGTCTTCATTTGATCGTTGGCTGTAGTATAAATTTGATATCAATGTTACATCCCTCATATCCAGATTCTTGTTTTTGAGTATTTCTATAAGTCGGTCATGATTTACTTTATCGAATACTTTATTTTAGTATGGTATAGTTAGACCCAAACCCAGACATCCAAAGTGAAAGTTATCCGCGAACATTAAATTGTTCTATATGGTCCACATAATGTTCAGAAAAAAGTAACACTATTTTGAGCGTCGGGTTTGGGGGGGAGAGGAGGGAGACATCTGCAAATTCGTAGTTTTTTAAGATTTTCGTCAATATTTCTAAAACTAAGCGGTTTAGCATGAACAAAACTCTACACAAAATTGTTCTACATAAAATTTGAAATAAAAAAGGTCCTATGCATAACCCTTCTAAAATGAACGGTTCCAAAGTTATGGAGGTAGTATAGTATAATTGGTCCAAAAAAAGGCCTAACCCAGACATCCAAAGTAAAAGTTTTTCTTCAACACCAAATTGTTCTATATGGTCCACATATTATTCAGTAAAAAGTTACACCATTTTGAGAGTCAGGTTTGGGGGGGAGATGGGGGAGAAGTCGGTAAATTAGTAGTTTTTTTACGGTTTTCGTCAATATTTCTAAATCTATGCTTTAGCGTAAGGATTGTTCTATAGAAAAATGTTTTACAAAAAATTTAAAACAAAAACGGTTCTATACATAATTGTTATAAAATCAACGGTTCCAGAGTTACGGAGGGTGAAAAGTGGAGGTTTTCGGTACTTTTTATATTTACCGATTTCTCCCCCTCCCCCCCCCCCAAACTCGACGCTCAAAATGGTGTGACTTTCTTCTGAACATTATGTGGATCATTTAGAACAATTTGGTGTTGGAGGATAACTTTCACTTTGGATGTCTGGGTTTTTGGTATAGTTATATCATAAATATTGCCCAAAAAATATAAAAAGTATCGAAAACCTCTACTTTTCACACCCTCCGCAACTCTGGAACCGTTGATTTTATAACAATTATGTATAGAACATTTTTTGTTTTAAATTCCATGTAGAACATTTTTGTATATAACATTGTTTACGTTAAAGCATAGTTTTAGAAATATTGACGAAAAAACTACTAATTTACCGGCTTCTCTCTCATCTCCCTCCCAAGCCGGACGCTCAAAATGGTGTAACTTTTTTCTGAACAATATGTGGACCATATAGAACATTTTGGTGTTGGAGGAAATCTTTTGCTTTGGATGTTTTGGTTAGGCCTTTTTTGACCAGTTATATTATACTACCTCCGTAACTTTGGAACCATTCATTTTAGAAAGATTATGCATAGGGCCTTTTTTATTTCAAATTTAATGTAGAACAATTTTGTATAGAGGGTTGTTCATGCTAAACCGCATAGTTTTAGAAATATTGGCGAAAAATTAAAAAAACTACGAATTTACCGATTTCTCCCCCTCTCCCCCAAACCCGACGCTCAAAATGGTGTGAGTTGTTTCTGGACATTGTGTAGATCATATAGAACAATTTGGTGTTGAAGGATAACTTTTACTTTGGATGTCTGGGTTATGCTATCTTTTGGATCAACTATACTATACTATTTGTTGTAGTCTATAAAGCATACATAAAGATCTCGGTTAACATCCAAGCATCTTTAATCCCCCAAGTAAAAGCAACCCTGGGCTCTGGTCCAATAATGAAGTAGATGGTAAGAGAAACCTAAATCAAAATTTTCATGCAGTTAGGTGGTGTCACCGAAAATTACAGGGTATCGCCGTATTCCCCGTTCATTTACTGACCTAAACAGGTACCTAATCTTATGATTGATTTCCGTTTCAGTTGCAAATATTTAAAACCACTTTGTCAGGCGCTTCTGCTAAGACCAACAATTATAACAAAATCTTTATAAATAAATCATTATAAATCTCTGCTACCAAATGGCCCAATTATTTCTACTCCGTTAGCTATTAATTAGCCTTTCTGCCTTACAAATTAATTTTTCCGGGATATTTTCATTAATTGCACGATCATTATAAAGGCCGTAATTTGCTGCTTTCTGGTTTTCAAAAAAAGACGGACAATAAATTTGTTCTAAGTAAAACATAAGATGAATTCATTTGCTTTATGCTCCAATGGGGTAATTTGGTGTGACGCCATTTATTTTTCTTTGTGCATTTTTTTAACACACCAAAAATTTCATATTAAAATTTTATACAACAAAAAAATCTAATACTTTTTCTTTAACCTTCTTCTTGGCAATGTAACAAATTTGTAAAATTTTCATTTTAGGTCCTGGGTGAGTTCTAGGTGACTTGAGATGTATTTTGTTACTTACATTTTGTACTAGTAACATAAAACTGTCCGTAGATGGTAATAGCTAACTTATATTTTTATTATTACCGATTTCTGACAACTTCTAATTGATGCCATCTGTCGCCTGTTGCATTTTCGAGAAGGTTCTCCACTTTTTTTACAAACTTTTAATTTTTTTAAAAAAATAAGGTGTTTTTTATTATTTTGGTGACTGTTTTATGTTGTTCAATTATCCTATAAATAGAGCGTGTACGTTTTAATTATATTTTTGTTTATTGAACTATCAAAAAACGTCGTCAAACATTTGTAACAAATTTGTTACAAAGTTACGGTTATATTTTTTCCTCAATGTAGATTTTTAATAATTATTTTATACCTGCAATATTTTTATGCAATTTTATTTGTTTTGCAGATAGATAGGTTTAAAAAAACGGTAGACAAATTTATATCTATGTTTTGTAAGTCAGGCACTACTTCCTTTCAGTGCACAAAATGTGTAGGGGTAGGCGACTTTGCCTGAATGGCAAAGGGAACTGTTTTTACGCATATCATCACAAAGAAGGAGTTACCTTAATTAAAAGAATTTTATTTAGAATATAATAGTTATATTTTATAATCAAATAATTATTTTTAAAATTACAAAACATTTTTTTTATTTTTAAAAATTTTATTTTCCTAAAATTTAATGGGGGAGGGGGGTGTTGTGACACGAGATGCATTCCCATGAACTCAGATAGAATAAATTTTAACTTTGTTCTGAGAAATCGGTTCAAACCTTAGAAAATGCATGGACCATCAAAGCTGAGAAGGGGTATGGTATTCCTGGCAATGTAACAAATTTGTAACAAATTAAAATTTGGTACTTAGGAATAAATTAAAGGTGAAATATTTACTTCATAAATTTTTAAATAATTCTAGAAGGGCATTAATAGAAGGAAAACACAGTTTTCAGAGTTTTATATGGCTTTTCCAAGAAAAGGGTTAACCTTACTACCTCTTGTCAGTTGCTGAAATATCAAATTTTATCCCATGAGTTAAAATCTAAGATGTTTAGAGCGAAAAATGCTTACGAGAATCTTTGGACCTTATCACGACCCGAATACTAACCAATGCCAAGAGATTAAATCCCAACGTCTAAGATGGGCAGGCCATATCCATAGACTCTGATCAGATTCAAGTACAATGGGGCTACTCATTGACCCAACTATGATTAATTGCCGTTCGAGATAGAAGCGGGTTGTGCAGTCAGCCAAATCCCACCCCAGGTTGTAGTGCAACTAGAAGAAGAAGAAGAAGAAGAAGAAGAAGAAGAAAAAGAAGAAGAAGAAGAAGAAGAAGAAGAAGAAGTTGAAATCTATTTCTATTACGATCGTGAAGGCCACAAATTTATAAATTATTTTATCAATTGAACGTGAATTTCAATATTTGAATGATTAGTTAACGTAGGGGAGCAAAGTATGCTAAATGTGCAGTCACTCGAGCGTTACGGGGACCTATTGGGTTGCGAAGAGTACGTCTTAAAACCAAAAAAAAGTTAAGTAAAGTTTTCCATTTTAGTGGGGACTTTCCATTTTTAATTTAATTTTCTATTCCCAACAATCGTTTTTTTTTTTCGAGTATAGCGCCATCTATCCATATCGAAAAAATGTCTCGAATAAAAGTTACTTATTTTTACGTAAGGAATCCAAATCTGCAATAAAATTTAAAAAAATAAAAATAAAAACATTTATTGCCTAATAATATTTACATTTCATTCCTAAGATATTTTATTTCTTCTAAGTGTTCCGCGAGTGCACCACTTCCTTTGAACTCCATCCTTTCGGCGTTGATTCTCCACTTGTTGTGTCCTGGACGTCTTCTTCTGTAGGTACTTTTTCTGGCACCGTACCTACTTTCCTGACCGGTTTGCAACCACCTGGCTATTGTCTGATCATATGATCGATCAGACGATGTTGTTCTTTGATCATCCTCTGGATCCTGTTATTCTCGAGGATGTCTCTGGTTCTAAGGAGTCTCCTTGTGGCCTGGTGGAAGAAGTAATGAGTCCTTTTCTCGGCCACCTCACTCAGTGGTGTGTACTGGAGCCTTTCCTGGATGGTTGCATTTGTCACCCGGTCCTGCCATGCTGTGCCGTCGATTATCCTGTAGCATGACGTCTCTGTGGCTTCTAGTCTCTTCCAGTTGGATTTGGCAGTTGAGCTCCAAATTGGGACCGCGTATAGCATGGTTGCCCTGACGTATGCTTGGTATAGCTGTATCTTCTTCTTCTTTGTTAATGGAGAAGTCCTGAGAATAAAAGGCAGAATTAGTCTTTTAATGGCTGTGGCTTTTTTCTTAATTTGCTTTGTATGCAGATTGAACGTCAATTTTCTGTCTAAGTGGACGCCTAGATATTTCACTGATGTTGTGGCTGGTATGATGTTTCCTCTCATCGTTAGTTCTGATTCAGGTGGGCTGCTTTGCTGCGTCAAGATGATGAACTGTGTTTTCTCCGCGTTGATCTTGATTTTCCATTTATCCGTGAATTCTGAAATCCTCTCTAAGTGGCCTTCTAAAGTTTGGACTATTCTTCTCTCTTGTTTGCCTGAAGTGTAGATTGCTGTGTCATCTGCATACAAAGCTGTGTTGGTTCTTGCATCTGTTGGTAAGTCTGAAACAAAAATTTTATACAAAATAGGAGATAAAATACTGCCTTGTGGCATCCCTTCCTGGATTTGTTGTATCCTGGACATCTTTTTGTCAGCTGTAACATGAAAAGTTGTGCCATTTGTTTTCGTTGAGGAGGCTAGTCAGTCTTGTCCTTATTTCTGCTGACAGTTCCTCGCTGTATTCCTTGTATTCTTCTCTTCTTGTCCTTTGATAAGCCCTTTTGCGTTGTTTCTATTCCTGATAAGTTCCTTGACTTCGTTTGGAATGGTGAGTCCTTTGTGATTCGTCTTTTTTCGTGGAATGTTGTCCTTCATGGCCTGTTTTATATTTCTGGCGATTTCTTCTTTTTTTCTATCCATTTCTTCTACTGATTCGAATTCTCTTCTCATCTGGAATTGATTGATTTGTCTTCTGTAGTTTGGCCAGTTTGCTTCTTTTCACTTCCATCGTTCTTCTGGTTCAACAGTAGGGAGGTCTGATCTTAAAGTTGTGGTGCCTGTTACGGGTTTGTGGTCAGAACTGCATTCAAAATGGGTTCTGACGTCTTCTACGATGATGTTCTTCGTGATGAATAAGTCCAGTACATTGTCACGTTGTCCTCTCATTGGATTTATCCTTGTGGGTTCGTCAGGTGCAAACAACATTTTTTCTCTGTCTTCGCAGTATCTAAAAAGTTCTTCACCTGCTCTGTCCGTATTTTCACACCCCCAGAAGATGTGGTGGCAGTTGAAATCTCCGGCTAGCACTACGGTCTCTTCTGTGTTGAACATTTCTTCTATTTCTTCAAGGTCTAGATCGGCTCTGATGGTCCTATAAACAGAAAAAATATTAATATTTCCAATTTTGATTCCAATATTTTCGATATTTTCAGTTTCGACATCTACTTGATTCCATTCGATGCTATTTTTCACATAAATAGCCACGCCCCTGTGGGTGTTTCTTCCGATTCCCGTGTAGTTTGTTATCCTCGGTAGTTGTGAAGTTGTTTGAAGTCTCGTTTCGGACAGGCATATGACATCAGGTTGTAGTCGGATCACCATTTCCTTAATTCATTTGTTCTTAACCTTAGGGAGGCTATGTTGAATTGGAATATCTTCAGCTTCTCATTTACCATTGTAGAGAGCTTCGTATTTGGCTCTCTTGTCCTGAGATCCGTGTGCATTCTGAGTTAGTCCCTCATTTGCCTTAGAAGTTGAATCATCCTGTCGTAGTCGCAGATGTCGTTGATTTCATTCCAAAAATTGTTAATTTCGTCCTGTTTTGGCTGTTGTTCATCTGATGTTGTTGGGTTGGTGCGTTCCTGGTGGTTTGATTTCTTCCATTTTTTGAGCCTGGAAGTCCAAGTATTGCAGGTGTTTAGAGCAAAGTTGGTAGTTGGAAGTGTGGCTTTCACCACAGTTACAACACTTCACATTGTTTATTTGTCCTTTTGGCAAAGGACAAACTTTGGTGCTATGATCTGCTGCACATTTCATGCACCTTGGTGAACGGAAACAGTTTCTGGCACTGTGGCCAAAAGCCTGGCAATTAAAACATTGCGTAGCACGTTGTGGTCTACTGTAAGTTTCCCACCGTACACGAATGTTCTGTATGCCAGTCAATTTTTTCACCTCCCTTAGGTCTTGAGATTTAGGTACCTGAATTAAATAGGTCCGATGAAATCTCTAAACCGTTCAGTCTACCGTCCGACCGGCAAATATACACCAAAACTTTGTCCACAACAGGAGCTGAAAGTTAGAGTCGTAAGTCCCCCTCGAAGGGCCTCTAACTTCCAGCATGCAAGAGGCTACTCAATTCACCCCCGGCCTGTTGGGTCCTCGTCCATTTACGGCTATGGACGGTTCTGCAGGATCGCTGCTACGCCTCAGCCCTCCAGGGCTAAGGCAATTGGAGGTGCACTATGGGCCTTGATAAAGGCCAGTGCTGGGGTGTACCGAGTTCTAATAAGAACTCGATACATGATTCTTACATTTATGAATTCCTATGGCTACTGGAACTGAAGAGCTGCACTGAGTTCTGCCGTTCGAAGAACAGAACTCAGTACAGTTCTTACACTAAGAACTACGGTTCTTATCTTCTACGAGACTTTGGCTGGTTCTAAAAAGAACCAAACCAAAGCTCGTATTTCTTACATTTAGAATAAACCTAAAAATAAAATTACTCCTACTCGAAGAACTAAAGGCTGCTTCTCTGGTAGCGTTTGGCTGGTTCTGAAAAGAACCGAGCCAAAGCTATTGCTTTCTTACATTTTAAAATGAAGACCTAAAAGAAAAGACACTACTGCTAACTAGAACTAGTAAATAAAACAACTTCTTTAGCTGGTAAAGACCCCAGACCACAGAGTCAGGGTAAGGCAAGTGCAGCGCCCCAGGCTGACGGGAATTCCAAATCCTCGACGGGTGGAGCTTCTGACTCGCGTCAGAAGAGAGTATATACCCGAGTATATATATTTGACCCGAGTATATACAGGGATAACCCCACCTCGCTCCAATGCCCCAGGCCATCCCTTTCCCCCCCATAGCACGCTGATGCGCGATGGGGGCACAACTATCGTAGCCAAATGCTCTTCACAATGTAATCCTGGGTAATAAGATTCCATTGTGGTACCCTAACTT
Organism: Diabrotica virgifera virgifera; assembly: GCF_917563875.1. Classification (NCBI taxonomy): domain Eukaryota; kingdom Metazoa; phylum Arthropoda; class Insecta; order Coleoptera; family Chrysomelidae; genus Diabrotica; species Diabrotica virgifera. The sequence goes on from NC_065443.1 coordinate 134,624,811, forward strand.
GAGTTTCTCGATCTACTGACCTAGGGGCCGGGGCTGCATCGATGTAGTTTCACAAAAGCTACACCCTGCAGTGTCGAGGTGCAGTGTTTTAAACTACACCCTTCCCTTACGGAGGCACAGTAGATATCCCGTAGCGGGCTCCCGTCGAGCCCGCCTTGCTTCTTCTGCTAACCGATCTCTAGCTGCGGCGTCTCAGAGAATCCAATAAAATCAAATTCCCTAAGTTTCACCACATCCAGTCGATCGGCCTTTGCCTCTTCTTCTTGCCTAAGGCTTAGAAGTGCACGATTTCGCTATCACGCTTACATTCGTGATGGAATGAAAATTCCTGCTAATCGTACACCCTCTTTCACCGTTGGCTCCTCGTCGTCTTCTCGCCTCGGAGAGTGAAAACGCTCAACTGTTACCTCGCTTACATTCGAGGTAGGACTAAAAAGTCCCCAGCCGAACAATCCCCACTACTCGTTGGCTTCTCTTCGCTGCTTCTCTGCTCCGCTCCGCTCGCACGCGTGTTACCAGTCCAGTGGTCGGCACTAGACTTCTACCTTGAAGATCAAGTGAATTGCACATCGAGAGCATAGGCCTCGATGACAACTTATACGACTGTAGAGTGATAATGTTAGAATGTGCTATCAGATACGTGTTGCCAGTATGCGACCTCACAGTCTAACTAACTAACCAAATCTGCAATAAAAAATGGGGTCTCTTATGTAATATTTTAAAGTAACCCCCACCCCACCTCCGTGGGAGGTCGTGTTTGGTGCCATTCGATAGATTCTTCAATAAATACTGAATAAGTGTATTTTGCAGTTTTTCGATCTGATGTTCATTTCACGAAATATCTCGGGATTCATATTTAAAATATTAAATTTACCCTCCCCCCCCCCCATCCCTCTCCGTGGGAAGTCGTGTTTGGTATCATTCGATAGGTTTTTGAGAAATATTGAGCACGTATGTTTTAGTTTTTCGATTTGTCATTCATTTCGTGAAATATTCGCTTTTTTCTTGTGAAACTTTTGGGACTGACCCATTTCCTTACGCTCAAATCGTCAGATTTTTTAAATATACACTGTTTTGCATGTACTTAACTTATCTTAATCTGACGATTTCGAGTTTTTCTAAGGATAGACTTTTTTTTCGGACCCCCCTTAACGAACTCCCCTGCATTAACAGCCAATATATGGTAGAGGTACATTCAGGGTACAAATCACCAGATATTACGTCACCGTCACGTCCATCGTGAATGTCATAATATTTATTTTATAGATAAACACAGTTTTGTGAGACGGTGAACGTATAATTGATATCTGATAAATCTGGTCAATGCTCACGGTCATCGAAGTTAGCAAGTAACGGCAGTTACCAGTGATTTGTAATTCACCGTGAGTAAATCACTGTTGTGAATTAACAGACCATTACTACTTTAAACATCATCCTGGTATGGGACACACTATGATACGCTGTTACAAAACTATGCTTTATAATACGAAATATTTTATCGTAATTGTGTCTGTAATTAGTGCAAAACATTAACTAGTTTTGATGGGAAATAATCCAGAATTTTACTAAAAAAATGATTTTAATATTTAAAATCATTGTAAATTTTTATATTATTTTTATATTTTATTATTTTTACATCATAAACCCATCAAAACTAGTTAATTGCAAAAATGCCACAAGAAAATAGCTTCAGAACAACATTAAGTTCAAAACATGTTTCAATGTATACTATGTAGACCGGTTTTATTATTTCTACCTATTAATCAAGTACACAATCCCCACTGTATAGCAATCGTAATTGGTATTTAATTGTTTGAATCAGCTCATTGTGGTTAAAAGAAAAAGAGAAAAATAAAATGACAAGCGGTTTCCGTATTTCGGTCCTACCTATGGAACCAGACAACACAAAAAAAGAAAATCCCTCGTCACATGCTTTTTATAGTCGGTTTAATTAAAAATTAACCACATCGCGGCTCACTGTTTATTTAGAGATAGCTCGTTATGTTGCCACGTTGGGACGTTGGTATTTTCAAGACAGTGGCTTTCGTATATACGCTCGCGATGAATCTTGAAAAAAGGTTGAGACAAAAGCTTTCGTTATGTAATTTTGAAGATCGTAGGTATAACAGTTGGATAATTATTAAAAGAGAAGAAAAAATATAAACAAAAAGAGAAGAAGCGACGGTATTAATTTACAAAAGTGATTATACAGTTGGCTTTTACTTTTTTCATAGAAATCCCTTTAGATTCAGTTCTTTAAACCTCATATTTTCTGACCTAAATTTTGAATTAATTGCATTTAAAACCATGAAATCCTTTATAAAAGCTATATTTGTTAAAATCCCTATACAGGGCTACATCATAAAACAAACAGAACTAGTTTTCAATCGGTTGACCGACCATCATCAGTGTTTCTTGAATCATACATGCTAACCACCAAAGTAAAAATGTTAGGGTAAAAACTCTTTAAAATCAATCCGTCATAGGAACATATAAAATTGATGTGACTTTACACATGGATGTACAAAATATCCAATGTTTCACGCCCTAGGTACCATTGAGCTAAATATGACTTCTTCACATCATGGCTGTGTAGACTGTGTGACTTGCTTCTACACAGCCATGATGTGAACAAGTCATATTTAGCTCAATGGTACCTAGGGCGTAAAACATTGGATATTTTGTACATCCATATCAGTAGCGTAATGATAGATCCACGGGCCCTTGTTTCAGTTGGAATGCGGGCCCCCCGCCCAATGAAAACACCCGTTGTATGTATATCAAAAGTTTTTAATAAACATTAATAAATATAAAAAATCATCATACACTAAGTAGAAAAATTAACGCACCACCTTAAAAATTGGACTTTTTGATGTCTCGTATTTCCTAAACTTGCTAAATATCGATGTAATAATATCGTTGCTAGACAGGTGAATCGTCATTGTATACCGGGTGTACAAATCAAAATGGTGTTTTTTTCTCAAAGTTCGCAACACCCTGTGGAGAATTTTAGCATCTACAAAATATTAAAATTAAAACCCAACTATAGCATCACGTTCTCTTAGCATTTTGTTTTTTAATTCATTCACTTTTATTGAAAAATAAAAAAGTTAGGTATTTTAACAGCTAGCCATGTTCTTCGTCAATAAATTGTTATTTTTTGGTTAGTTTAATAAACAAGCCTAAAGAAGGCTATGATAAATTAACAATTTGATAAATGTCAAATTGTTAACAATGTCCGTAATGTTTTTTGTTGTTTGGTGGAAATGGAACGCGCTACAAGGAATTTGACCCGCAATGAGTGCGTTCAAGCAGTCAGCTTACATAGCGAAGAACTTAGCTACCATGCTATCGGCTCCTTATATTGGTAACAATTTTTGGCTAATGCACTATACTGCAAGAACTGACTTTACACGAACTGTAACCGAAAATTTACAACAGGTAAATCTTCGGATTTTGAATTGGCCACCGCAGAGTCCAGATCTTAACCCAATCGAACATTTGTGGGACATAATTGGCAGAAGACTATGACAGCGTTTGCCACCTCCTAGAACCTTACAAGAGGTAGAAACAGTAGCTCTCGAGATTTGGAATGATATTGTTATTAAAGATCAGCTAGCAAACCTCATTTGTAATAGTATAAAAGGACATATCTCTTTTATTATAGAACATAAGCGAATGAATCAAAACACAAAAATAACAAAAACGAGAAAACTGGAATATCTAAGCCACATAATGAGAGGGGAAAAGTAGTCCCTGCTAAGACTCATAATGCAAGGAAAACTCTCGGGAAAGAGAAATGTGAGACATAGGAGGATTTCCTGGTTGCAAAATTTAAGGGAGTGGTAAGTACGGGTGCAGTTCAATATAATTTGAATGCAGAAAAGGGCAGACCACAACTTTTAGAAAAAAATCACAGTTTGATTGGTACACCCGGTAACTTAACTGTCTAGCAACAATAGGTATTATTACATAGATATTGTTAAAGAATAAAGCTATAACATATGACAGCCTGAATTTCTGTTTAACACGTCACTAAATTTATCTTTAATTTTTTTTTCAATTGTCCCTACAATATTTATTATTATTTCTTTGATATTGTTATTTGCAAATGCTATCACCGAGGTTCTCCTTCTATCTTTGTACCTTTGACTCTCTAGTTTTGTAATTAAATTTACAATTATGTCAATATTCGATTTTAGAAACAAAAAAAAAGAAACAAAGAGCGTGTTTGAGCGGGCTCCTGCGGGGCCCGAGCCCTGGTTCCGCGGAACCCGCGGAACCCGCGGAAGTATGCTCAGTACGCCACTGATCCATATTTAAAGTTACATCAATTTTATATGTTCCTATGACGGATTAATTTTAAAGGGTTTTTACCCTAATATTTTTACTTTGGTGGTTAGAATGTATGATTCAAGAAACACTGATGATGATCGGTCAACCGATTGAAAACTAGTTCTGTTTGTTTTATGATGTAGCCCTGTATAGGGATTTTAACAAATATACCTTTTATAAAGGATTTCATGGTTTTTTGTAATAAATGGTATACAGCCAACTAGAGGAAATTTTTTCCTCGTGGATATTTGCATTTACTTACTATTATATAAAAAAATTCTCAAAAGAGTTTCAAAAATTGTTTATGCATGGTTGATAAGAAGTAGGGAGCGGATTTATATGCGATCAATTTTGATGAGACATGCGCATATATATGCAGTAAAAAAATTACGAAATATGCGCAAGATATGCACAAAAATTCAAAAAATGCGCATTTCGAGAAACCACAAATTTTCTGTTCTATTCTATTCTAGGGGGTTCTTTTATAGGGGGGCGGCAATCTTATTTATTGGCTTTTAAATAAAATCATTATTTTTTATATATGCAATTTATTCACATTTATACAATGTGCTTTTCCAAATTTTTTACGAGGAAACATTTTCTTTGATCAGATAAAATATTTTTATAACTTGAAAAACTGCTTTCAACATCAAAAGAAGTAATTGGAGCGTATTTAAATTAAATTGTTAAAGCCGAAAATTCTGCACCAAAATTAATTTCAAAATTTCCATTAAAATTTCGCATATGTCCTCCAAAGTTTTAAAGCCGCTTTAAGACGGGATCTGATAATGAATATTTCAATTTCCGTTAGAAAATCGTAAAACTACGGTTAAAGGTGTAAATTCTCTTAACAATAGGGGATTTAAAAGAATCACCAGAATTATAGGTACCTACTAAATTGGGATACAAATTGTACTAAATATAATAAAAGTAAATAAAATTCGAATTTCCCAGTAAATAATCCTTCATCATTTTAACATCCTACAATTATTTTATAACGGCGTACTAAAGGCACTATAAGTGCTTTGTGTAAAGATCGGGTATTTTCTAAGAAAAAATGAAAAGGCAGTGGTGAGGTGAATGAGCGGTCTCTCTTCAGGTAGTTCTCGAATTAATAGATAGATACGACAGCCTGTGCGGGAAAATATTTTGTGTCGAATGAAAAAATTTAAATTTTTTTTTGACTTAAATATTTTTAAATAGGCACAAAATATGCATGTTTCTTTAAAAATATGCAGTAAAGTTCTCAAATATGCGAAATATGCATGCAATATGCATTTAGCATAAAATCCGCTCCCTAATAAGAAGTATGGAACCAAGAAAATATCTTTGAAACGAAAGAAACCGATATTGTAAGATCTAGCCTAAAAATGTTACTAAAACTTAAAAGTGTTGGCTAGCTAAATGGCTAAGCCATATTATCTTTTGAGTGACATAACCTGAAGTCATTTTTGCTCGTTTCGCATGTAAAATAAGTCGTAACATAAGAGTAATTATTTAACGAGGCCTTAAATAATAAGGCCTAGTTGCTCATACTCGGGCGCGTTATTAGGGAGGGTAGTAATACAAACAATAAATACACAGATAGATAATCAATAGATAACAGATAGACAAAAAAATCCAATACTGAATACAGCTACGCTCCCAAGATGGACCAATAAATCTTGATTGGAGAGGACTCAAATTAAACTAATCAAGCATTACATCAAAATCAAATCAAAGGAATTATACAAAATTATTAATATGAATATAATATATTATATTCTAGATAAGTTAAAAGGTTGTTAAAAACCATTCCACAAAAATTTTACGGAAATCAACATTTACAATACAAAAATTTATTTAGTTTTTATTAAAATAAGATTATATACTGACAATGATACCCTAATACCAAAGAAAAATTGCTGTCCTCAATAAGATCCAAAATAAATGATTATTATCAAGATTGTTATTCGCAATTATTTCTTTAACTTTTACTAATCGTGAATAAAAAGTCTTACTGACCGCAACCTGTTAAACCTAAGAGCTTTTCGGTTCGTGCTTATTACTATTTCGATGTACATTATACGAAGAGTTTCTCTATCAAAAATGTTTAGAGCTCAAGTTTCTAAATTTTGGGTTAACGAACAATGGTGCACTAACCTTTCGATAATTATCTCAAACAAAACAGATATAGGACAACCTTCTGATTTCGGGAAATTTGATCTATGCTAGTCAGATCAAATAACACACTTGGGCGAATAGGGTACAGACGCGGTCCGGATAGGTAGTAAAAAAACGATAATACGATTAACCGAAAGATCGTCAAAATAATGCTTTTTCTAAAAACCAAAATTATTCAACAAGGAGTCATACCCGGAAAACCTCAGAAATCATAAATAGTCCTATCGCCAGTGGGGGTACAACGGCCTCCTTAATTCAGATGGACTTACCCAATTTTTTTTATGTATTTTGACCCGTAGAACACGAATTTTTTGGGTAACAGTCGATCCTGATGTCGCTAAGATTGTTATAAACAAAGAACTTGAAAAATCACATAACAGCGATTTTTTGCAAAATAAAACATTTTTTTGTATTTTTTGGGTCATTCTAAGTAAAGAATGTTTTTACAATTTTTTTCGTAGGATGCATAGTTTTCGACATAAACGCGGTTGAACTTTCAAAAAATCGAAAAATTGCAATTTTTGAACCCGAATAACTTTTGATTGAAAAATAAACTAGCAATTCTGCTTACGCATTTGAAAGTTCAAGTCAAATTCTATCGGTTTTGATTACATTCATTGCTAAAAATTATTGTTTTTATTGTGAAACAAAGCTATAAGCACATAGTGATTGAATGATGTTTTCAATGCATTTCTCATTTGAAATCGAACGAGTAGGCGCTCATACATACAATTTCTACGTAGATTGCGTACATTAAAACGCATACATTGGGCACGGGAAACACTATGTGTTTATGGCTTTGTTTAAGAAATAAAAACTTAATTTTTAGCAATGCGAATAATCAAAACCGATAGAATTTGACTTGAACTTTCAAATGCGGTAAGCAGAATTGCTATTTTAATCAAAAGTTTAATCAAAAGTTATTCGGGTTCAAAAATTGCAATTTTTCGATTTTTTGAAAGTTCAACCGCGTTTATGTCAAAAACTATGCATCCTACGAAAAAACTTGTAAAAACATTTTTTACTTAGAATGGCCCAAAAAATACAAAAAATGTTTTATTTTGCAAAAAATCGCTGTTATGTGCTTTCTCAATTATTTATAACAATCTTATCGACATCCGGATCGACTGTTACCCAAAAAATTCCTGTTCTACGGGTCAAAATACATAAAAAAACTTGGGTAAGTCTATCTGAATTAAGGAGGCCGTTGTACCCCCTGGCGACAGGACTATAAATATTCACGCAGGCGTTACAACTTTGAGTTGTATAGAAGTTTTGTAGAACCTGACGTTGTAAAATTCATTAAGGTAGCACGCCTTAGATGGATAGGTCAGGTAGTCAGACGAGAGGAAGATGCCATAGTCAGAAAATATTTTGGCCGAAGAGGGCCGATAGGACAACGAGCAAGAGGAAGACCGAGACTTAGGTACCAAGACAACCTAGAAAATGATTTAAAATCTATTGGAATTAGAGCATGGAGAAGCGTTGCCAGAGACAGGGGCGAATAGAGGATGATTGTTCTGAAGAAGGCTTTGTTTGGCTCATAAAGAGCTGTAACGCCATTGATGATGATGATGATGACGGGTTATGGTAAATTTATTTGAAATTAAAAATAATACGCCACTGAGATAGTGTAAATTAAAAATCACTTAATTTATATTTTTATATAAATACAGGGTGTAACAAAAATACAGGTCATAAATTAAATCACATATTCTGGGAACAAAAATAGTTCGAATGAACCTAACTTACCTTAGTACTAATATGCGCATTAAAAAAGTTACAGCCCTTTGAATTTACAAAATAAAAATCGATTTTTTCAAATATATCGAAAACTATTTAAAGATTTTTTAACGAAAATGGACATGTGGCAATTTTATGGCAGGAACATCTTAAAGAAACATTATAGTGAAATTTGTGCACCCCATATAAATTTTATGGGGGTTTTGTTCCCTTAAACCCCCCAAACATTTGTGTACGTTCCAATTAAATTATTATTATGGCACCATTAGTGAAATTCAATATTTTTAAAACTTTTTTGGCTCTTAGTATTTTTTCGATCAGGCAGTTTTTATCGAGTTGCGGCTTCTTTTTTAATATGTTTACCTAAAAAATTTTTGGGGGTTTTGTTCTTTTAAACCCCCCAAATGTTGGTGTACTTTCCAATTAAACTATTACTGCGATACCATTAGCTAAACACATTGTTTTTAAAACTTTTTTGCCTCTTTGTATTTTTACGATAAGGCACCTTTTATCGAGATGTGGCTTCTTTTTTAATATGGTTCAAAATATACCTAAAAATGTAAATCATAAATACAGTCCTGCCGCCAAGGGGAGTACAACGGCCTCCTTAATTCAGATGGACTTACCCAAGTTTTCTTTATATATTTTGACCCGTAGAATACGAATTTTTTGGGTAACAGTTGATCCGGATGTCGATAAGATTGTTATATACAAAGAACTTGAGGAATTACATAACAGCGATTTCTCGCAAAACAAAATATTTTTGTATTTTTTGGGTCATTTTAAACAAAAAATATTCCTACAAGTTTTTTCATAGAATGCATAGTTTTCGAGATAACCGCGGTTGAACTTTCAAAAAATCGAAAAATTGCAATTTTTGAACCCGAATAACTTTTGACTAAAAAAAAAGTAGCAATTCTGCTTACCGCATTTGAAAGTTTAAGTCAAATTATATCGGTTTTGATTATTTGCATTGCTAAAAATTAATTTTTTTATTGTTAAAAAAGCTATAAACACATAGTGTTTCCCGTGCCTAATACATGCGTTTTAACGCATGCTACGTAGACCAGGGCGCATCTATAAAAATATAAGTACATTTGAACGTTGAGAGGTGACTCAAATTTTTTTGCAGAAATTGCTTGAAAATAAATCTATTAATAATATTTGAGTTATCCTCCCTCTCAAAAAGATCCGGAACATTGTTTAAATAATCAAAATCTCAAAAAATTAGGGAAAAATTCGATTTTTTTCTTCGTTTTTTGATTATAACTTTAAAAGTATTTATTTTCGAGAAAGTTGTGCAAACATAAAAGTTGCGTAATTAAATTTCCTATAATACAGAATTGGTTAAAAATTTAAAAAGTAGTCACCCTTGTTGCAAAATAGCAATAATTGCGAAAAAAACATACAAAAACAAGTATTTGCATTTTACGTTTTTGAACCATTTATGCTACACTTAGGACCTTCATATTTTACCCAGAACAACTTTATGATACAGTAAAACAAAACTGATAATTTCATTAAGATCGGTTCAATAGATTTTGCAAAATAAATTTTGCAATCCAGCTTTCGCAAAAAAAATTCATTTTTTCAAAATGTTACAGGACTTAAAATAAAGTAGATAGCAAGTTGACATTTTTTTGCATATAGAAGTGTACTGTACGTTTCATTTTCAATTTTGCAAAATTAAAATCGATTAACACCACGGCGTCAGGAATTTTTTTAAATAAACTTTAATTATTGGTGCTACGCGCAGGACAGCGGATAGTTTGCTCTGATTGGGCATTCCAATGACCTTTAATAATGATTGATACATTTTAATTTTTATTACATTTCGATATAAAGAAATAAATTTGTTTACTGCAAAATAAAAACACATACTTTGAAATAACACTTTTATTAGCGAAAACTTTCTTTGTTCATATATTTTAACTTAGAGAATAGAAGTTTATTGTTTTTAAACATAAGCAATTGTTTAAACAATATTTCACAAACAATAATAAAATTAGTTTGATTTTTATGGAATTAAAATATTAAAATACAACAAAATATAGAGTAAGAAAATAATATATTAGATAAAGATTGGAAGAAATTTTGGTGGAAATCAACTTGTGTGAATCGAACACCGCTGTCCTGCGCGTAGCACCAAAGATTAATATTTATTTAAAAAATTTCCTGACGCCGTGGTAATTAATCGATGTTAATTTTTCAAATTGCAAATGAAAGGAACAGTACACTTCTATAAGCAAAAAAAAAAATTCATCCTGCTACCTGCTTTATTTTCAGTCCTGTAACATTTAAAAAAAATAATTTTTTTTACGAAAGCTGGATTGCAAAATTTATTTTGCATAATCTATTGCACCGATCTTAATGAAATTTACAGTAGTGTTTTACTGTATCATAATGTTTTTCTGGGTGAAATATGAAGGTCCTAAGTGTAGCATAAATTGTTGAAAAACGTAAAATGCAAATACTTGTTTTTGTATGGTTTTTTCGCAATTATTGCTATTTTGCAACTAGGGTGACTATTTTTTAAATTTTTAATTAATTCTATGTTGTAAGAAATTTAATTATGCAACTTTTATGTCAGTACAACTTTACTTGTAAATGAACACTTTTCAAGTTATAATCAAAAAACGAAGAAAAAAATCGAATTTTTCCTTAATTTTTTGACATTTTGATTATTTAAACAATGTTCCGGACCTTTTTGAGAGGGAGGATAACTCAAATATTATTATTTGATTTATTGTCAAGCAATTTTTGTAAAAAAATTTGAGTCACCTCTCAACGTCCATCTCAAAACAGATGCGCCCTGGACTAACGTAGAAATTGCCTCGCTTGCACTTGTAGCTACTCTACCTACTCGTTCGATTTTAAATGAGAAATCATTGAAAACATCACGGTTTTCTCATCGCGGTTATCTCGAAAACTATGCATTCTACGAAAAAACTTGTAGAAATATTTTTTGCTTAAAATGACCCAAAAAATACAAAAAGATGTTTTGTTTTGCGAGAAATCGCTGTTATTTAATTCCTCAAGTTCTTTGTCTATAACAAACTTATCGACATCCGGATCAACTGTTACCCAAAAAATTCGTATTCTGAGGGTCAAAATATATAAAAAAAACTTGGGTAAGTCCATCTGAATTAAGGAGGCCGTTGTACCCCCCCTGGCGACAGGACTAATAAATTTTCATATTATTACTAAGTCTCCATAATCGTATTTAAACATATTACAAATATGTGGTGGATTTGACAAATATTCAAAATATCTCGATAAAAACTCGACTTTTCGAAAAAGTACTAGGAGGCAAAAAAGTTTTTAAAACATTGTGTTTAACTAATGGTACTACAATAATAATTAAATTGGAACGTACACAAAAGTTTGGGGGGTTTAAAGATACAAAACCCCCATAAAACTTTTATGGGGTGTCTAAAATTCACTAAAATTTTTTCTTAAGATACTACTGCCATAAGAATGCCAGATGCCCATTTTCAATAAAATATCATAAATAGTTTCCGATACATTGGGAAAAATCGATTTTTATTTTGTAACTTCAAAGGGCTGTAACTTTTTTATGTGCACATTTGTACTAAGGTAAGTTAGGTTCAATCGAACAATTTTTGGTCCCAGAATATGTGATTAAATTTATAACCTGTATTTTTGTTACACACTGTATATTTAATATCTTTGCTCTATTTAGTTTTACCATAATATTTTTTGAAAAACTTAACAAATCCACCCCTAAGTATTGAAACCACCCGGTCAATAATACAAACTTCGAAATCTATACTTGAAATTACCCGGAAACAAATCAAACCACCATGGAAAATTCGGGATCTGTACTAAGTTTACTAAGAAAGTTGAAATGTGTATTTGTAGGCTATTGATTATATATTATAGAAAGGAACTACAACTAGTGATGCGAATCGAGAATATTTCCAAGCGAATATTCGCGAAAATTGGAAAGATTCCGAGAATATTCGCCTATAAAAAATGGAAATATACTCTTTACCGCGAATATTCCCGGAAACTTTCAATGGAAAATTCTCAGTAGTAATTGCACAAGAGCTCTGAAATTATTGAATTTTTCCCGAATGACACTTTGACAGTTTTAATTTCACGAGCCGAAGGTGAGTGAAATTATGTCAAAGTGTCACGAGAGCAAAAATTCTATATTAATTTCAGAGGTCGAGTGCAATTTGTTGCGATTATTTCATGAATAAAACTGTTCAAAACCAAAATTTTATTGTAATTTATTTATGTAAGTACCATTAAACACACAGTTTTTATAAATATTTGACGATTGAAAGTCAACACTTTTATAATTTTTAAAACATTGATTGTCATTAATGTCACTGAATTTTTTTTTCGTAGCAACGAAGGGCATCTGACGTAATATACTTAACGACGGGAGATTATCAAAAATTATCGATTTAATTCAGATTTCTGTAGCTTTCTATTAGTCAGAATCTCCTATGAATGAAATAATCGAGAATATTTTCGAGGAGAACTTTCAGTAGTAATTGCACAAGAGCTCTAAACTTCTTAGAGATCGAGTGCAATTTGGTGCGATTATTTCATGAATAAAACTGTTCAACACCAAAATTTTATTGTAATTTATTTATGTAAGTACAAATTAGTACAATTAAACACACAGTTGTTATAAATATTAATTTGACGGTTGAGAGTCATCAATCTTATAATTTTTAAAACATTAATTGTCATTATTGTCAATGAATGTATTTTTTGTAGCAAAAAAGTGCATCTGACGTAATATACTTGACGACGGGAAATTGTCAGTAGTAATTGCACAAGAGCTCCAAAATTCTATATTAGTTTTAGAGATCGAGTGAAATTTGTTGCGATTATTTCATGAATAAAACTGTTCAAAACCAAAATTTTATTGTAATTTATTTATGTAAGTACAAATTAATATTGTTAAACACACAGTTAATACAAAATATTTTACGGTTGAAAGTCGATTTTACTTTTTACTTTTATAACTTTTAAAACATTAATTGTCATTAATGTCACTGAATGTATTTTTTCGTAGAAACGAAGGGCATCTGACGTAATATACTTGACGACGGGATATTATCAAAAATTATCACCTTAATTTGCATTTCTGTAGCTTTCTATTGGTCAGAATCTCCTATGAATGAAATAATCTAAAATTATCGACTTAATTTAGATTTATGTAGCTTTCTATTGGTCAGACTCTCCTATGAATAAAATAATCCATAATATTTCCGAGAACTTTTAAGAATATAAATCATTTACATTAGGCATTCAGTGTGATGGCTGGTCAAATATAAGAAACCAATCTGTTATTAACTTTAAGGACCCCCCCAAACCGGACGCTCAAAATGGTGTAACTTTTTACTGAACAATATGTGGACCACATAGAATAACTTGGTGTTGGAGGAAAACTTTTACTTTGGATGTCTGGGTTAGGCGTTTTTTTTGGACCAATAATTATACTATACTGCCTCGGTAACTTTGGAACCGTTCATTTTAGAAGGATTTTGTATAGGACCTTTTTTATTTAAAATTTAATGTAGATCATTTTTGTATAGAAGGTTGTTCATGCTAAACCTCATAGTTTTAGAAATATTGACGAAAAATATAAAAAACTACGAATTCACCAACTTTCCTCCCCTCCCCCCCCCCCAAAACCGACGCTCAAAAAGGTGTGACTTTTTTCTGAACCTTATATGGACCATATAGAACAATTTGGTGTTGGGAGGATAACTTTCACATTGGATGTCTGGGTTGTCATTTTTTGAATCCATTCTATCATACTAACAAGTGTCAATATTTTTACTGAGAATATTCCATTACTTCCAATCAGTAAGCCCGAGGAAACGGAATGCTTATATCTAAATTAGAAAAAAAAATGGCAGTGAAGCCTGTGAACTATGCTGCAAACTTACTTAATTCTTTTAACAGGACAAAGCACCACTGGTAAAAAGCATATATTAGCTAAGCAGTGTATAGACAAAATATTAACCAACCATCCCGAGTTTATTGACAAAAAAGAAAACATTTTTACAGAACTAACATAAAATAGACATACAACATACATACAATACACACTAACATACAATAGACTAACAAGAAAAAATACAATATGTCCATAAGTTTCCGAAAGTTTCCAATATTCCCGGAAAGTTTCCGGAAACTTTCCGGCGTTTGAATCTTCCCGGAAATTTTACATCACTAACTAAAACGTTAACGGAGTTTTTTTGTTTAATATAGTCAATGGACTTCTGAATATGAAAAAACCGCGGAGTGCTACCATTTAAAGGGGTGCGTTTTTGAGAAAGGGGTGAATTAGTCCCTAGGCACAAGGCGAATTAGGGTGAGTTCTTTGCACTTTTGTTACAAACACATTTACATTACAAACAAAACATTTTTTACTTAGAATGACCCAAAAAATACAAAAAAAATGTTTTATTTTGCAATAAATCGCTGTTATGTGGTTTCTCAAGTTCTTTGTTTATAACAACCTTATCGACATCCGGATCGACTGATAACCAAAAAATTCGTGTTTTGCTGGTCAAAATACATAAAAAACTTGGGTAAGTCCATCTGAATTAAGGAGGCCGTTGTACCCCCCTGGCGACAGGACTATAAATATTCGCGCAGGCGTTACAACTTTGAGTTGTATAGAAGTTTTGTAGAACCTGGCGTTGTAAAATTCATTAAGGTAGCACGAATTAGATGGATAGGTCAGGTAGTCAGACGAGAGGAAGATGCCATAGTCAGAAAAGATTTTGGCCGAAGAGGGCCGATAGGACAACTAGCAAGAGGAAGACCGAGACTTAGGTACCAAGACAACCTAGAAAATAATTTAAAATCTATTGGAATTAGAGCATGGAGAAGCGTTGCCAGAGACAGGGGGAAATGGAGGATTTTTCTGAAGAAGACTTTGGCTCATAAAGAGCTGTAACGCCATTGATGATGATGATGATGACGGGTAATGGTAAATTTATTTGAAATTAAAAATAATACGCCACTGAGATAGTGTAAATTAAAAATCACTGAATTTATATTTTTATATAATTATATTTAATATCTTTGCTCTATTTACTTTTACCATAATATTTTTTGAAAAACTTAACAAATCCACCTCTAAGTATTGAAACCACCCCGGTCAGTAATACAAAATTCGAAATCTATACTTGAAATTACCCGGAAACAAATCAAACCACCATGGAAAATTCGGGTTCTGTACTAAGTTTACTAAGAAAGTTGAAATATGTATTTGTAGGCTATTGATTATGTATTATAGAAAGGAACTACAACGTTAACGGAGTTTTTTTGTTTAATATAGTCAATGGACCTCTGAATATGAAAAAACCGCGGAGTGCTACCATGTAAAGGGGTGCGTTTTTGAGAAAGGGGTGAATTAGCCCCTAGGCACAGGGCGAATTATGGTGAGTTCTTTGCACTTTTGGTACAAACACGTCTACATGAAAATTGTTTCAGGTTAAATTTACTATTGAAATATCATATTTCAAAGTGAAAAATATTTTTTTTGCAAAAATATATTGTTACGCGATTGCCTTTTTACGCGGTTGACTCTACTATTTTATTTATTTATATCTTTAGGCACTAAGTTTAATTTAAATAAAGGAAGACTTACTTATATTATTTTATTTACATCACTTATTTATTTTAATAATTACAAATAACACCAACTAACACATCTAAGTTATTTACAAACTCAAATTTATGATTTAATTAACTAAACATAATAATTACGATAACTAATAAATACATTTCATATCTTCGATTCGAATACAATAAATTACGCGACGCGCTTCGATGAATGAATGACTGCCTGTGCTCGAATCTCGGTTCTATATATACTTCGGCAGCGGTCGTCTCGAATTCCATGGTCGAGGCTCGTAACGCCGAAAAGCTTCGTTAAGAAATAGGCCAATTTGTGAGCGGACTAAATAGTGTCACATTGCCCCCTCCTTAAAAGATGGTTCCTCCTGGAACCTTGTCGGGACTGGAACTGGATGTTGGTATCTGCAACTGGACCCTCTTTTACAACTCCCAGTTGTATAAAAGTAACAGTTGTATAAAAGTAAAGTCGGGACGGTCTTCTCTCCGCACCAGTAACTATGCGGATTGCGACAGACTAACACCTGGACCTCGGTGTCTTGGAAAATTTCTTCTACCATATTTCGGATAATTCTCCAGTCTAATTGGCTACATTCTAACTTTGGCATGGCTGACTTTTGCACGTCGGACTCCAACACGTACTCTCTCAATTGAATTAATGCATCCCATACATCTTTGTAGGTAGGTTGGTCATGGATAGTTTCTTTTGTTACCAGATAGAATAGGTAACGTGATGCATCTTGGAGTTTCAATGCTTTGCCAGGAGCTGGCAGTTGGCATTGAAGTTCTGCAACTCGACCAAACTTCCTTCGAAAGGCGGATGCCAACCCTCGTGCGTCTTTGATACTGGCCGGGATGGTATGGGCCAGTGAATAGTCATCGGGAAGTGTGAGTAGATCTCGCTTTTCTTCATTGGTAACACCATGTCTCGCTTTACCGGTACCTCCATAGTCCCCCATGAACTCCTCGAATGTGAGGTCAGGTATTTCTCGAACTTGGTTTACTTCCACTTCTTCATCTACGTCGTGGTCTCCCTCGTACGGCGCCAACAGGTTATGGTGGACTATCATCGGCTTTCCCCTAGGAATCTTGCTTATTCGGTAGATAACGTCATTAAGTTTCTTGACAATGAGATACGGACCTTCCCAGAACTGCTGCAACTTGGGACAACAACCTGTTCGCTTCTTTGGATTGTAAAGCCAGACTTTGTCGTTCTCCTTGAAACATCCCCTCTCGGCTTGGGTATCGTATCGTTTCTTCATTCGGTCGCTAGCGATCTGAAGATTAGAACGGAACAACTCATGTATATCGTCCATTCTTCTTCGTAATTCATTCACGTAATCCTCACCAGCAACATCTTCTCCAGGTCGACATCCAAACTCTAGATCACAGGGTAGACGCATCTCACGTCCAAATAGGACTTTTGCTGGTGTTTGGCCAGTTGATTCATTAACAGCAGATCTATAAGCCATTGCGAAGAATGGAAGGTACTGGTCCCAGTCTCGTTGATGATTGGACACCATCTTTGTCAAATACTTGCCGACTGTCCTATTCATACGCTCCACCATTCCATCCGATTGCGGGTGATAGGCCGTAGTTCTTGTCTTCTTCATGCCTAGTCTATCACAAATTCCCTGAAATAGATCGCTCTCAAAGTTCCTTCCTTGGTCACTATGGATCTCCAGAGGCACTCCGAATCGGCTGATGCAGTCTTTGATTAACACATCTGCAATAGTGGCGGCCTTCTGGTCTGGAATTGCGTAGATCTCAACCCATTTCGTGAAGTAATCCATTACCACCAACATGTATTTGCATCCATTGTCACTTTCTGGAAATGGCCCGGCAATATCCAAAGCTATTCTTTCAAACGGACTTCCAGCATTGTACTGTCTCATAGGAGCCTTCCTTTTCCGGTAGGGTCCGTTACTTGTAGCACAGGTAGTACATTTCTTACACCAGTCCTTCACATCGTCGGAACTATTCATCCAATAAAATCGTTCCCGAATTCTCTGAAGGGTCTTCTTTACACCAAAATGCCCTCCTGATGGACTGTCGTGTAACTGACGAAGTACTTCGGCTACTCTGCTTTTTGGAATCACCAACTGTTTTCTCCTCACTTAACCATCATCATTTTCTATTACTCGTTGAAGCAAGCTGTCTTCCAAGATAAATGAGTCCCACTGGGCCCAATACGTCTTAACTACTGAGCTTAGGCTTGATATTTCTTGCCAAGATGGTCGACGATTTTCTTCTTTCCATTTTCGAATCTTCTGTAAAACTGGATCTTTTTCTTGTTTTTCCTTGATCTTGGTAGGCGTCCACTCGTCGTTGACCACTGTTGTTCTTAGTACTGCTGCTTCCTTCGACTCTGTTTTGTTGCAATGGGAACATTCTGCTGGACACGGTCTTCTAGATAGAGAATCAGCGTTTCTGTGGCTAACTCCGGCCCGATGCTCGATCTTGAAATCATATTCTTGAAGTCGTTCAATCCATCTGGCTATCTGACCCTCTGGATTCTTAAACTGCATTAACCATTTAAGGGCGGCATGGTCGGTTCGGATTAGAAACTTCCTTCCGTAGAGGTATTGATAGAAGTGTTCCACTGATTTTACTACTGCTAGAAGTTCTCTTCTTGTGACGCAATAATTTCGTTCGGGTTTTGAAAGCAGTTTACTAAAATATCCAAGGACTCGTTCCTGTCCTCCTTGGATCTGCGACAGCACTCCTCCAATTCCCACATTACTTGCATCCGTATCTAAGATGAACTCTCCTTCTGGCAGTGGATACCCTAATATTGGCGCTGTAATTAAATGCCTCTTCAAAGTTTCAAAGGCAGTCTCCATCCCAGCAATAATCCCTTGCTTCCTCTGTAAGTCGCGTTAATGGCTTAGCAATATCTGCAAACTTCTTAATGAATCTCCGGTAGTATGTACATAGTCCCAGAAAACTTCTCACTTGATGTTTATCAGTTGGTTCAGGCCATTCCTTAATGGAATCGATTTTTCCTTTATCCACGGCCACTCCTTCTTTGCTGACTATATGACCTAAATAATTGACTTTACTTTGAAATAACTGGCATTTCTTGGGATTTAACATTAACTGGGCAGCTTTAAGTCGATTAAAAACGTCTTCTAAATTCTTCAGGTGGTCTTCAAACGTCTCTCCCAAAACGATTATGTCGTCTAAATACACCAGGCACGTTTTCCAAGATAACCCTCTCAACACATTTTCCATAAGCCTCTCAAATGTCGCAGGAGCGTTACAGAGTCCAAACGGCATAACGTTGAATTCCCATAATCCAGATCCTGTCGTAAAGGCCGTCTTCTCTTTGTCCACTGGATCCATTTCTACCTGCCAATATCCAGACTTCAAGTCCAACGTAGAAAACAATTTACTTCCAGCCAATGTGTCTAACGTGTCGTCGATCCGAGGCAGAGGATAACTATCTTTCTTGGTAACATTGTTCAATAAACGGTAGTCCACACAGAACCTCGTAGTTCCATCTTTCTTCTTGATCAGGACCACCGGAGAGACCCATGGGCTCGTAGAAGTTTCTATCACCCCGTCTTTCTTCATTTCTTGAACAATCCTTTCAGCTTCCTCTCTCTTCGCCTGTGGTAATCGTCGAGCTGATTGACGAATTGGCCTAGCGGTACCAGTGTGAATTTTATGTTTGACAACTGTCGTTCTTCCTGTCTTTCCTCCTTTCGGTACGAATATGTCACGATATTGCCTAAGAAATTCCCTTAATTTCCTTTTTTCCATTTGATTTAGAGATTGGCCTGCAACTGCAACCATTTGGTCGAACTTATCGTTGGAATTATCTGATGTTGTCGTCTGACGGATTATGGACGTGACGGGTACACAAGTTCCTACTTTTGTCTCCTTCTTGATGGTCACTCGGTAGTCATTAACATTAATCAATCTCACGGGAATTTCTTTAGCAGAGGTAACCAATTCCTTTCCAATTATGATTCCTCGGCCAACCTCCTCGTCGTGGTTCCATGGCTCCATCATAACAGGCGTTCCTTCTTCTACAGTTCCCTGTAGCCGCGCTACGATGATCGTTTCACTCCTCGCAGGCACAACTGTATCTTCTTTAATGGCTGCTAGCACAGTTCTGTCATCATGTGGATGAAGAAATACCTCCTCGTTACCAACTTTGATTACCCTGTTCTTAAAATCCAATTGAAATCCATGCAAATTCATCACGTCCATTCCTAATATAACATCTTCTTCGATGTCTGCAACTATGACAGTATGGACGAACTTTTCTGCTCCAATCCCTAATTGTATCTGGATTTTTCCGTGGATGTTGGCATTTTCACCTGTGGCAGTCCGCAGTCGCAACCTCGTTGGTAAGAGTTTCTTACGGCTGTTTATAACTGACGGCCGTATAATGGTCCTGGTCGCTCCGGTATCCACCAACAATGTACACTTTTTACCATTTATTTCTCCATCTACATATACACTATCTTCACGACATTTCAAAGAAGCTATTAGTATTAGAGGGTCTTTGGAAAAGTTGCGGGGCGAAACTGCCCCCCTAAGGCCGACCCGTGCTAGTTTTCCTGCTGGTGAGTCTCTTGACTGTTGTTGTACCTAGGGTACTTACATGAACTCCGTACGTGTCCCATTTCACCACAATTCCAGCACCTTATGGTCTTTGTTTTCTTGTATGAAATGCCCTTTATCATATTGACAATCTGGTCCAGTTTGTCTTCATCCTCTTCCTCTTTCACAGTCCTAACTTTACTGTACCCGCCAGAGGCCTGGCTAGCTGATTCGTATTCGAGGGCGGCAGACAAGACATCGACCAGCGTCTTGTGACGAGCTAATCGCAGTGTTCTTTGCATTTCATGATCACGAAGGCCATCAATGAATGTTTGAACAGCCAACTTTTCCATCATGTCTTCGGGAGCTGTTGGATATGCATATCGTACCAACCTGGCAATATCGACCTCGTATTCTTGAAGGGCTTCATCTTTCTTTTGTCTTCGATTTTTAAACTGCGACCGACTGATAGACATGCTCTAAATGTTCGTGCCCGTATCGCATATTCAGTCTCTTTTTAAGCTGCTCGAAGTCATCTGTCTCCTCTACGGCTATGGTCTGGAGGACATCCAAAGCGTCGCCTCGAAGAGCAATAGTGAGGTTTACAGCTTTTTCTTTTTCGGACCATCCGTTCGCTCTGGCCGCCGATTCGAACTGTTTCATGTAGTTGTTCCATGATGACTTTCCGTCGAAATTTGGCACCTTAACACGAGCAAGACTCACACTCCCTTCAACTATCGACTGTGGCTCCAATTTGTATTTGGTTTCATCATTTTTAATGTCTGTTAAGATGGGTTCCATACCTTTGTCTACTTTTTCCGTTTCCTGCATTTTCTTTTCTATTTCCTTGATCTTTTCTTCAAAAGTAGATTTTATGGACGATATCTTGTCGTCAATATCCGAAGTGACTTTAGAGATTTCGTTAGTCATCTTGTTTTCAAGGGATGAAATATCACCCGAAACTTTCGAAACTTTGTTCTCTAACGATATAATGTCTGTAGAAACTTTCAAAACATCCGAGGAAACTTGGGAGATTTCACTAGAAACTTTGTTCTCTAACGACTTAATGTCTGTCGAAACTTGGGAGATTTCACTAGAAACTTTGCTCTCTAACGATGTAATGTCTGTCGAAACTTTGTTCTCTAGCGATGTAATGTCTGTCGATACTTTGTTCTCTAGCGATGTAATGTCTGTCGAAACTTGGGAGATTTCACTAGAAACTTTGCTCTCTAACGATGTAATGTCTGTCGAAACCTTCGAAATCGACGAGATCACAGCAGCATGCTTGTCTTCAAACAAATAGGTTTCTGGATCTTTACCCTCTTCCTGAAGAGCGTTCTTTAGACGTTCGACCAGATCAGCCTTTTTCCCAGTAGAACTCAGATCCCTTTCTTCCAATTCAAGTCTCAGGTCTGCAATTTTTAGCTTACACAAGGTAGACATGATCACACACTTTATTTATTACGATTTATATTTTATTTAGATTTAAAGGTTCCACACTCTATTTATACCGAAAATTTACGTTGAATTTATTTATTTCAAGTATCCTCACTTCTGCACCATTTGTTACGCGTTTGTCTTTTTACGCGGTTGACTCTACTATTTTATTTATTTATATCTTTAGGCACTAAGTTTAATTTAAATAAAGGAAGACTTACTTATATTGTTTTATTTACATCACTTATTTATTTTAATAATTACAAATAACACCAACTAACACATCTAATTTATTTACAAACTCAAATTTATGATTTAATTAACTAAACATAATAATAGTCTAGGCGCCAGAGGGGTCACCGTGTCATATTCAATTCTGATGGACAAACTCAACGGTTTCTTATGGATTTTTGGTTGCTGATTACGAATTTCGAGGGGGGATTTCGATCTGAGTGGTCAAAAAATTGTTATAAACAATTTAATTGTTTATAAATTGTTTATAAGGCTCTGGCTCATAAACTAAAAGAGATAAAAAAAAATGTTTCAAATAAAATTTGTTCCTTAATAAAAAACGAAGAAAAAACCGTTCACTAAACTTAAATCTAACAATTAGAACTCAAGGTATTGTAAAATTAGTGCACAATGCAAATTGCAAATTGCAAAATAAGTATTTTTCGAAGCTTTATCGATCGTAACTCGGCTTCTACGCATGTAAATAAGTCTTAGAAGGTGTTGTTTTAAAGCTTAAGTAACAGGCTTCCAAACAAAGTTTGTTAAATTATTGATCTTTATTTGTTTTAAAGTTATACCCGTTTGAAGTTACAATTTTCTTAAAAATATTGTACATTCATTTGTTTATAAGGGTTTCTAGCAAATTTGAGCTATAAACATTTATACTTTAATGAACAATAATGATAGAAAAACTCAAAAGGAACAATTTGAGGTTATGAAAATGTTCATAAGTTTATTTTTGGCAAAGATGTCGATATTTAAATGGCGCGCACTATGAGGCGCAAGATCGGCTCACCGCGTAAAGGTTCACGCGCTAACTTCTCGATGCAAATTATAATTTCTATGTATACATACGTTATCTTCATTTTTCATTTTTGAAGATCCTAATAAAATTTTATCATATAATTCTTATAATTAAATCATCATACTGTACCTCGTATCACCTTTCATTCTATTTACATTGTCTTCTATTTTTTGCACTAAATGACAAAAAAAACATTAAAAACTAATATTTCAGAAGTATAACTAAAAGGTAAGTTGATATTATTTATTAATACTATTTTTACAAACATTTTTTTTCATGCATCTGCATAAAGATATACAGGGAATATCAGCTTTTTTACATCTGCATAAGTTCTTAGCGAAATTTTAATAGTTACATGGTGGTACAAGTCTGTTCTTGTAGGCAGTAAAACTAAAACTTTTTGAGGCTTCAGAGTCTAATTATCTATATGATATCCATATAAAGTGGATCTAGTTCTTTTGCAGCATCATCAAGGCCCGTCAATTGTGTGTATGCCGCCACATCATAAATGCTCGTTTTATATGCAATGATGATGCTGCAAAAGAACTCGATCCATTTTTATATGGATATCACATATTGGCTCATTTTCTTGCGTAGAAGCTGAGTTACGATCGATAAAGCGTCGAAGAATACATACTTACTTGACTGTGAGCCAATCTTGCGCCTCATAGCGCGCCATTAAAATATCCACATCTTAGCCAAAAATAAACTTACGAACATTTTCGTAAGCTCAAATTGTTTCTTTTGAGTTGTTTTATCATTATTGTTAATTAAAGTATAAATGTTTATAGCTCAAGTTTGCTTGAAACCTTTATAAACAAATTAATGTACAATTTTTTTAAGAAAATTTTAACTTCAAACGGGTATAACTTTAAAACAAATGAATGTCAAATAATCTAACGAACTTTGTTTGGAAGCGTCTTAATTAAGCTTTAAAAGGATATCTTATAAGGATCATTTGCGTGCGTAGAAGCCGAGTTACGATCGGTAAAGCTTCGAAAAACACTTATTTTGCCATTTGCAATTTGCATTGTGCACTAATTTTACAATATCTTGAGTTCTAATTGTCGGATTTAAGTTTAGTAAACGGTTGTTTCCTCGTTTTTTATTAGGGAACAAATTTTGTTTGAAATATTTTTTTTTATCTCTTTTAGTTTATGAGCCAGAGCCTTATAAACAATTTATAAACAATTAAATTGTTTATAACAATTTTTTGATCACTATGATCGAAATCCCCCCTCGAAATTCGTAATCAGCAGCCCAAAATCCATAAGAAACCGTTGAGTTTGTCCATCAGAATTGAAAATGACACGGTGACCTCTATTTGGCGCCTAGACTATAATTCCGATAACTAATAAATACATTTCATATCTTCGATTCGAATACAATAAATTACGCGACGCGCTTCGATGAATGAATGACTGCCTGTGCTCGAATCTCGGTTCTATATATACTTCGGTAGCGGTCGTCTCGAATTCCATGGTCGAGGCTCGTAACGCCGAGAAGCTTCGGGAAGAAATAGGCCAATTCGTGAGCGGACTAAATAGTGTCACAATATTCAAAAGAAAAGCAAGAAAATAACGCGAAAGATAGCAATTTTGTTTTTTGCCCCATAACTTTTTCCCATGGGAATATAGGTATAGGTATTGCTTGACAAAAAAAAACTTACATCCTTCCTCTTTAAAATGTTGTTTAGTAGAAGTCTCTATAGTTTACAGTTTCGAAAATGTGATTTTTCAAACTTCGCTACTCACAGCGATTTTGACACATTTTCCTTGTTACTTCGCAAACATTGTTTTGTAACTTTTTTTACGCAGCTTTAGGTATATACAATGGTACAGTTTGTAGGAAGAAAAGTCAATTGCCTTTAAAATGGTCTATTGTAGAAGGCTGTATGACTATCTTTAAGCAAGATATGGTTTTTGAAAATTGTATACTTTTAATGATTTTTGATATATTTTTCGATTATTTTTAAATTTCTCATTAAAACTTTTGTTTATTGTATATTTAGGTATATATATTGTGCAATAAAAAAGAAAGCCTATTTTTTACTTTAAAATGGTGTATTGTAAAAAGCCCTAGGACTATTTTTAAATAAGATATGCGTTCTCAAAATGTGACATATACACATGCCACAGGTCCCACTAAGCTGGAACCATATGGAAACTTTTTTATTATTACCTTTATGAAAAAAAAAAAAAAATTATTCCTTATAAAATGCTCTGCATAATCTAAAACCTGAGATGCAATCATCAGATATAACGTTTTATCAATAGTGTACGAGGTATGCTAAAAAATATGAATTTCGTTCAGGAGTGAAGTACCTTTATATTAATTTCACCATATCGAAAAGTGTTATTAAGAAAAGTTATTTGGAATTAAAAATTAGGTTATAATATGCAACTATATTCTTCTAATTGAAAAAAATAAAAAATTTTAAAATTTTTCTCAAGTTACGGATACCCTTGGATATTCTACGGATATCTTGTTTAAAAATAGTCCTAGAATTTTTTGCATTCACCATTTTAAAGCAAAGAAAATAAGCTTTTTTCATAATAGAAAATTTAAGCAACAATCATAAAAAATACCAAAAATCATTAAAAACATAAAACCTTGAAAAAGCATAACTTGCTTAAAAATAGTAGCACAACCTTATACAATAGACTATTTTAAAGGTAATTGACTTCTATTTCTACTAAATGTACCATAATATATACCTAGAAATGCGTAGAAAAAGTTACAGAACAATGTTTGCGAAATACTGGGGAAAATGGTTTTAAAAATACTGTGAGCGGCGAAATTTGAAAAATTCTATTTCAGAAAATGTAAATTCTAGTGACCTCTACTAAAAGTAATTTTAAAGAGAAAGGACTGAAGTTACTTTTCGCGACAGCAATACCTATACCTATATCCATGAGGAAAAAAGTTATGGGACAAAAAACAAAATTGCTCTCTTTCGTGTTGTTTTCTTGCTTTTTTTTTAATATATTTTTGCAAAAAAATATTTTTCACTTTGAAATGTGATATTTCGATAGTAAATTTAACCTGGAACAATTTTCCTGTAGACGTGTTTGTACCAAAAGTGCATAGAACTCACCCTAATTCACCCTGAGCCTAGGGACTAAGTCGCCCCTTTCTCAAAAACGCACCTATCCAAATTGTAGCACTCCACAGTTTTTTTTTTAAGTATAGAGGTCCGTTGACCATAGGAGACAATAAAATCTCATGAACGTTGTAGTTCATTTCAGCTCTCTTATTTTGAACAAAATCAATAGCCTATTACTTTATACCGCAAGGTTACTACAGGCGTCTCTATTTTTCGAATGACGCTCTGTAGAATTTGGACCCCGTGCAAAAACACCATACCGAGCGATAAATATTATTTACTTCAAAACCAAATTTATTTGTTTTACAAAGTTTTTTTCCGTCTTCTTCTTCTTTGAGTGCCTCTCCTATCGGAGATTGGATATCATTAGGGCGATTCTAATTTTATTTACTGCTGTTTTGAACAATTCGTTAGTGGTACAGCCAAACCACTCTCTCAAATTTCTCATCCAGGACATTCTTCTACGGCCTGGATTTCTTCGTCCTTGGATTTTTCCTTGCATTATATTTTGTAGGAATGTGTACTTTTGTCCTCTCATCAGGTGGCCTAAGTATTCAAGTTTTCTCTTTTTTATACTCCGTAGAACTTCTGGCTCGTTATTTATTCTGCGTATTACTTCTTTATTTGTAATTTTATCCACCCAACTTATTCGTAGTATACGGCGGTAGCACCACATCTCAAAGCTTTCAAGATTTTTAATATTCCTCTGTTTAAGAGTCCATGACTCAACACCGTAGAGCAAAGTACTGAATACATAGCATTTTAACATTCTAGTTCGTAGATGAATACTAATATCACGATTACAAAATAATTTTTTCATTTTTATAAAGGTAGTCCGTAAATATCATTAAAAAAATAGTATATTGCAGTTAATATGTAGTTATTAACACTACAGTTACAAGCTTCTACCTTTTCTCTTTATTAAAGTGCGCAACACAAGCGCAATACAATGTGCCATATTCACTTCCAGCTGTTTACATACGGCCAGTTACCAATAAAACGTGCCTAAGTTGACGATGACGGGTAATGGTAAATGTATTTAAAATTAAAAATGAGACGCCACTGAGATAGTGTAAATTAAAAATCACTGAATTTATATTTCTATAAAAATATATTTAATATTTTTGCTCTATTTAGTTTTACCATAAAAACCTGTGTCGCACTATATTTTTTGAAAAACTTGACAAATCCACCGCTAAGAATTGAAACCACCTCGGTCGATAATACAAAATTCGAAATCTATACTTGAAATTACCCGGAAACTAATCAAACTACCACGGAAAATTCGGGATCTGTACTTAGTTTAATAGCATACCGAGCGATAAGAATTATTTACTTCAAAAACAAATTTATTTGTTTTCCAAAGTTTTTTCCGTAAATATTAAAAAGAAATAGTATTTTGCAGGTAATAGTTATTAACACTACAGCAGCTTCTAGCTTTTCTCTTTATTAAAGTGCGCAATACAAGCGCAATACAATGTGCCATATTCACTTCCAGCTGTTTACATACGGCCAGTTACCAATAAAACGTGCCCAAGTTGACCCTCTAAAATGAAACTCTTCCAGAAATTCCGTTCCGCTCGGTCAGCTCCGGCCACGGCAATCAAAAATCGTAAAATGTGTAATATGAAATGGCGAACGATGCTGAAATCAGCAAAGCAAGCGAAATTTATTCAGAATTTAAAAGTGGCCGGCGTCGTTTTAAATTCATACTTTTTTAGTTACTTTGTTCACTTCACGTACTCGGAGCCCGGAGGAGACTGGGATATTAAATATTCGAAATAGTTCATTATCTGCTACTATTCGAAATGAAACAAGTCAAATATGTATTGAATTAAAAAAGAATGTGTGTGTAATTTGTACGCACGTAAGAAGTTATACTTTTATTATTATGATTTCAACGAAATTAATATACCTAACAGGTTATTTGTATTTTATTTAAATATTAACCTTTAACTACCCGCGCATCAAGTTATGACATAGCTACACGCGTGGCGTACTTTATACGCCACAAGAAAATACACAATAACAGCGGATTTGTTTATTTTTTTGTGAAAAAATACACTTAATTGTTTGTTATAAACCTTATTCGGCATCAGTGAATACTTGGAGTTCCTTCTCAGTAAGCCAATTAAGATTTATAACTGGAATCATGGAATAACTGGATTCCATGATAAATAAAACTGCTAATAAAAAATTTCTTGAAATGAGATTTTTTACGGGAGAAAAAGTATTGTTTATAAGGAAATAGCTATTTGTATAACAAGGGAGGAAAGTGTTACTTTTCCTCCCGAGAATGAAGTATACTGCCCGACGTTAGCGGAGGGCAGTAATCATTCAAGGGAGGAAAAGGCACTTTACTCCCATGTTATACATATGGTTTTTCCACCTTCCTCAAATATCAAATATTTTTTCATTTTTACTTAACTTATTTATGTAACTAACCAACAAAATTTATTAAAACTGAAACTAACAAGGAGGTACAATATAACTGTCAACTGTCAAATATAAGTCAAATTATTAATGTAAACATTGTTAAATCAAAATAACAATTTACTGTTTTTTACGATTCTGCAAAATACAGGGTGTTTTGTAAATAAACGTTAAAATATATAGATACTTACGTAATAGCAAATAGATATTGTACAGGGCGTCAATAAGTTATATTTCATGAATGAAATACCGTAACCTCACTTTTACTTTTCCTCTCTAGGGAGGAAAAATATTTTCCTCCCTAGGGAGGAAAAGTACAACTTTGCTCCCTACAATCAGGTCCGGAAAAGTATACTTTCGGTAGAGGTAGGTGGAAAAATATATTTTGTGTCATAATGACTAAAAATCAATTGAAATATGTACTTATATTACTACTTATATTAATATAATCGTGGCGCATATTGTCCACCACCCGAAACGACAAATAATAAACTGTAAATTACGATCTTCCCAGAACGCCGATTATAACGAAACAAAAACCAAATTGTAAAGCACATTCCAGTGATAGGTTAGAGATATAAACAAGGTCAAAAATTAAATTTTTAAATATATTTGCAGTAGAATTCTTATATCTGGCGTACAAAATACGCCAGCGCGTGTAGTTAAAGGTTAAACTAACTTTCTTTACCTTCTTCTTCTTCAAGTGCCGTCTCCTAATCGGAGGTTGGATAACATCATCACTATCTTTACTCTATCCACCGCTGCTCTAAAGAGTTCTATAGAACTGCATCTAAACCAGTCCCTCAAATTCTTTAACCATGACACTCTCCTTCTTCCTATACTCCTTCCGCCTCTTATCTTTCCCTGTATTATCAGTCTTAGCATTTCACATCGCGGTCCCCTCATTACGTGTCCCAGATATTGTAACTTTCTTATTTTTATTGTGTTTATTATTTCGCATTCTTTACCCATTTCTCGCAGTACTTCCGTGTTCGTTTTCCTCTGTGTCCATGCTATTCTAAGCATTCCTCTCTAACACCACATTTCAAATGACTGTAGCTTATTTATGTGTTCTTGCCTCAATGTCCAGCTTTCAAGTCCATATTGTAGTATCGAGAACACGTAGCGTCTCAAAGCTCTTGCTCTCAGTTCTAAGCTAAGGTCTTTGTTGCAGAGAACTGTTTTCATTTTTACAAACGCATTTCTTGCTATTTCTATCCTGGTCCTTATTTCTGTTGTTTGAACATTTTTCTCTGAAATCCAGGTTCCTAGGTATTTGTATTTATCAACCCTTTCTATCGGTACATTTGTAACGTTTGAAAAAACTCCAACATTAATTTAATATCCCAATTCCCAAAAAGAATGTCTATTTTTTTAATTTATTTTGTGAAGTTCAATATCATTATAAGATCCCAAGCCGACCCTGTATACAGCCATGAAGTATTGCAGCAACATTTCAATGTGTTACAAGATTCCTGTTTATTTGAGACGCAAAAACAGAATTTGTAAGAAGTGTTGACAAAAGTACAGTTCTAATGCGTAGATGAACTTTCTAGAACAAATCTTGAACTGAAAGTTGAGTTCTTGTCAACTAAGCATCCCTAACGAATCTACGACCTAGCTCCCGCACAACAAATGAGCTGCCGTCCCGCAACGAGGCTTTATGTGTCTGCTTCTTCTTCTTTAGCCCCATTCTTACCCCCCAGTATCTCTATAGATAGTCTTTCCTTGTTCCCATATGAGCAGACATGTTAAACGCTTCAAATGGCGCCCAACGTGGGGCTCAAAACGCATCAAATGTCGCCCAACGTGTGTGGCTCGACTCATTTTTGGCCTCCTTCCGGCTCCAGTTGTATGTAAAATGCAGCAAATGTCGCCCAACGTGTGAGGCCGATTCATTTTTCTGCCTCCTTCAGTATCCAGTAGTTGTCTTGTCCAGTTGAATGCTTCGACTGGCCCCGACAACGTGGGGCGTGTTATTTCTACCCCCTGACCCCATTAGCATGTGCCCACTACCATATCCCTTTAGCCTCCTTTCGGTCTCATTTGTACTACAACTGTTAGGCAGTGCCCGTCTTGGGTAGCCGATCTCAGTTTGTGGTGCAAGTGTTTCCGATAACATGGAAGCTCGACTCGTGTCATGTTTTGTATGCCCATTGTTACAAGTCTAGCTTGTAGACATGTTCAACTAGTAGTTAGCCTATCTACTAGTCCCCAATGTCTTTAGCCACCCCCCACTTAGTGTTACATTTGTAACGTACACCCTGAAGTTTGACCCGAGTAAATATCGCCCCAGTCTTCCCATGTAGTTTAGCCCAGATTCCTCTTGTCTTGCCCCCCCGAAACTGTTTCATGTCTTTTAGTGCCCCCGAAACTGTT
Source organism: Diabrotica virgifera virgifera (assembly GCF_917563875.1). NCBI lineage: Eukaryota > Metazoa > Arthropoda > Insecta > Coleoptera > Chrysomelidae > Diabrotica > Diabrotica virgifera. The sequence goes on from NC_065443.1 coordinate 134,655,635, forward strand.
TCAGTCTGTTAGTCCCCATGAAAGAGCCCATTTTTGTAGTTTTTGTTGCAAAAGTTAATAATTTTTCCAAAGAGGTGTAAGTATGTACACATTTTGTTGTGATGTTGATTTGGTCGTGCTGTTGATTGTATAGGCATGTACCATTTCATACATCATAGTGTATTTAACTTGTAACCCCATATGTATACTGGTATTGTATTGTATTGTAAGTATCGTAGAACAGAATTGTATGTTATTGTAGCGTACTAACTGTATTGTATTGATATTGTACCCATGATGAAAGCATTGATTTGAATTTTTTTGAAAATATTGATGAAATATATAGACAAACAGTTGAATAAAAAAGTAACGTAAAATTTTTTTGAAAATTTTGATTAAAAGTAACGTTAAATATTTTGAATATTGAATCCAATTATGAAGTATAACAGTATGTTGTATTTTTTGCATGTATTCCTATAGATCAACAGTTTTTTACAGAATAACCGTTTTTTGTGATTATTGATTTGGTCATTTGAGTAGATGTGTAATGTTGTTGGTATGGTCCGTGTATGAGTTTAGTCCCGTATAGTCTGTGTGAGAGAAGTTACCCCTTGTAGAAGTCACCCCATGAAGAAGTGAAGAGGGAAACCGTGGAGAGGCCCCCCACTTCTGTGTTTTTTTCAAGCAGCCAGGAGAAAAGCTGTCACTTTTAGATTTGAAGATAGCGTTCTCTGTCGACACTGTTTGAGAATAACTGTCTTGAAGTGTAGAAGTTAGCCCCTGAAAAAGCCCCCCCCTTGTCTGTGTTGCCCCTTGTTTTTTTTTTTTTGACTAATCTATCTTTGTAGGTGTCAAAAGGATGCCAGAGGTTAGTTAAAAAGAGCCCGTGAAGTAGTAGTTGAAGTCTCCCCCCCAGTGAAGTAGTTGAAGTCCCCCCGTGAATGAAGTATGTCTTTTTGTATCTGACATGTCACAAGTGTAATACTCGTGATGAAGGAAGTGTTGTTCAGCTATCTGTGAACACTTTCATTAGTAGTCGGAGCAAGAAATGTCTTATCCCGTGTGAGCTCATATAGGAACCAAATTTCAATATTGTTTGTGTTTGTAAGCCCCTGAGTATTAGGGTGGAGTGAAAATAAAACAAAATTTTTTTTTTTCTCAAATTTTTTCGCCTGTATGCGGAAAAGTGGTCTCACGTGTAGTGTAAGTAGCTTGCAAAAAATGAATTTGATGGGATAATTTTTTCCGGTGCCCCAAGCCACCTAAAAATTAAGATAACGTGAAAATAAAACAAAAATTTTTTTTTCTCAAATTTTTTCGCCTGTATGTGGAAAAGTGGTCTCACGTGTAGTGTAAGTAGCTTGCAAAAAATGAATTTGATGCGATAATTTTTTCCGGTGCCCCGAGCCACCTAAAAATTAAAATAAAGTGATTTTTTTTGCAGCTCTTCGCTTGTTTTCCGTGAAAACAACCCAGAACTCACCACGAGGAGGTGGCTGCAATTCGAGTTCCACCCACCCACCCACCTTTAAAACGTTTATGATTTAATGCTTGAGATTAGCTAAAAACTCAACTTTTGTGTTAAATTTAGGTAATGCTTGTCGGGAAACTATTTGGGACCTTATGAAGCCATCTCTTGCTTCAGGCCCACATACTTTTAAGGATGCCTCTGTTACCAACTTAACGCAGCGTTCTATAGCTTGGGAGTGACAGGGAAAACGTAGTATCTCCATTTCTTCAGGAACATCTTTAATCATCTGTTTTAGATCTTCTGTTGAAATTTTTTTTGTCATTGGAGGTTCGCTTATCACTAATTGTTGCCAGTCAATCATTTCAATGTAGTCATTTGCGTTAAAGTTAATTTCTGGGACTTTAAATTTTCTTATTTCATGGGAGTTTCTGGATTTTAAGATTCGCCGCAAACCTAACTCTCTGATATGCTGCCGTTCATCACAAAGCATTGCTATCAACACATTTTCAGGATGTGCAAAATAACCATTAATTTGTATTATCCTGTCCACTATTTTTTGCAGTTCAGGTGACAAATACCTCGTCCTTTTTACTAAATTAAATAAATGTACTGGTCCATCAAAACAAAATGGTCTTGCTTTAATCTCGAACCACAGTGGGGCATATACGTTTTGTATATAGCATACCAAAGATTTTAGGTTTTCCGAAGGAGGATCTGTTGCTACGTAAAGACGAAGAATTCTGCTTGCAGTTGTTAGCCATCTAGCATGTGAAATTTTTCCCGGTTGTCTTCTTGCTAAGTCACTCGAGATTTTACCGTTAGATACTGAATTACTAATTTCAAATAAATATTTCTGATCCGTGCTAAGCTTCTCGATTTCCTTTGCATCATATTTGGGTAAAACTGATCGAATTTGCTCAAATTTAACTACAGGAAGATGCTCGCAGTTTTGTAGTCCTTTTCCAATTTGTCCTGAAAACTCACGTGGTCCGGTAGTTTCTCCATCCAAGTGCTTTATTAGATGGCGCAGAGGTAGTTCATTGGTATGTAATATGCAAATAAACCATTGCATTGATCGACCAATTGCAAGTTCTACTTTACGGATAACACCATTGTGAATACCTGTATTGACAGCAGTTCCGTCGCATCCAACAGCTACCAAATTATCAAGGTCTACATTTTTATTTAGAAAGTCCAACATTGTCTTGCTGATTTCTTCTGCACTACCCGACGATACACTAATATGTCCTATATATTTTGACTTGGGCTCAGAGACTAAGACAATATGTTCTTCAGATATGGTAGTTTTGTAGTATTTATTATCCTTCATTTCATTTTGTAGAGTTCTATCTTTTCTACCATCAAAATAGATTCCATGAAGAAATTTAAAAATTTTTGTATCATCAATTTTAATCTGGTTGCGCCTTTTTTTTCTCTCCCGCCTAATTTTACTCCGATCTATGATTTTGTCATGACTTTCTACCGAGATGAAACTTAGATCTTGCAACACCGAGTTTGTTATTATGGATGCTACTCTATCAGATACTCCTGTACGATCGCATGCTTGAGCTAAGTTTGGCAAACTAATTCGCATTTGTTTTGTTTTTTTTGTATTCGGTAAATCGTCTTTTGTTCCGGTTTTTGTATTTTTCTCGTAGACACTTGTGGCACTTTCATCTGAAGACTCACTTATAATTTGTTCTACTGGAAGATGTGTTTCGGATCTTGATGAAGAAGATGTAGCTATTGGAGATTGTGTTTCCACAATTTTCCGGTAAATAGAGCGTTCTAGTTTTTTGGTAATTACTTTATCCACCGAACCAATTACCATTTTTCTATCATGCCTCTGATCTTTAATGAAGTCATGCTCTCGAGCCGGTATTTTATTTTTGCATTTGCATAATAAATAGTCAGAACATTTGCATGATGCAATATCAAACAATTTCTTTTCCAATAAATCTCTAAAATCTTTAACCTTTCTTTGCATATTGGCTGAGTTTCTACTTTTCATAGGTTTTTTAATATTTCTGTATTTTTGATGTAATTCCTTTAATTTAGATTTAATTTGTTGATCGGATATTATCGGAATGGATGCTTTAACCCACAGCAATTTTAATTCAACAAGAAGAATTTCATTAATGTCACTAACAGTTGGTTCAGCATTATTTGCTGCAGCTTCTTTCATAAACTGGCGAATACACAAAAAGTTTCTGATAACATCAGCACAGGTCGGTAACATATTGTCTTTAAACTTCCTTGGTGCTCCAAAAACACAACAAGCGACGTCTGTTCGTGTTTTAGGCATGTTTTCTTTTTTTACGGATCTCACGGACACAGTTTAACAACACAGAATAAAACAACGGTTCACTGTATTGCATCTAAATTGATACTAATACAAGAAACGCAGTTTGCTCTCGAATCGAACTACTACCAAAATTAACCAAGTAAGTATTAACGAAGGCGGGCGCATCGGCGCATTACTTTAGTGGGAGGCCAATAGCCTCAAATTTCGAAGTAGTGGGGGCACCGCTAAACGAAGTCCGATCGATTTGAAATTTTGCAGGGTATTACAACAAATATGCAGACCACTTTTCCGCATACAGGCATTTTAAATTTTAAAAGTTGATTTTTTCGCTCCACCCTACTGAGTATATCTAGAAGTCAAAAAGTATGTTGTTGTCTGTTTGTTTGTCTATCCCTGTTTTGTCTGGAAGTTTTAGAGCCCATTGTCTGTTGTCCCGTGTTGTCTATTAGCCCGTGTTGTCTATTAGCCCGTGTTGTCTATTAGCCCGTGTTGTCTATTAGCCCGTGTTGTCTGTTAGCCCGTGTCCGTGCTGGAGTTTGATTTTTTTTGGCGAATAGTTAGTTGACCTCTCTTCTCTTTGTTGATTGAAAGTAGGCCAAGAGCAGAAGCTGTGACAAGGCTGGTGAGGTTAGGATCTGGCCGCGTTGAGTACAGGTGAAGCTTGCTTTCGGTCGATAAATGGAAGCGGTTGTTCGTCAGAACTGTCATACTTTCCAATGTCCCTTTGGTCTTCCCCTTGCGTGTTGCTTTCACCCCCTGTTTTGAAAAAGTAGCCCCCCGTTTTGAAAAATAAAGTCCACCCCCAGTCTTGAGAAATGAAATGCCCCCAGTTTTGAAAAGTAAATCTATCCCCAGTTTTGAAAAGTAAAGCCCAACCCCCCTGTCTTGAAAAATGAAGTCTATCCCCTGTTTCGAAAAGTGAAGTGTAGCCCTGTTTTGAAAATGAAGTCTTTCCCCAGCTTGTGATTTGAAAATGAGAGAGTTGTCTAGTGAACGTTCATGAAAGGTTCTTATGTCCTGGATTGGACTGTTGATTGAAAACGTAATGATGTAGTGTTCTCTATATCATATGTTGCGTTCATTTCCCTTAGTCTTGTTTAAAAAGTTTGATATCCTGTTTGAACCCAGTATACTAGTCTTTTCGGTCTTTTGTTGTTGTCACACGTATCCCCCCTCCCCCCTTGTTAATATTGTCTTGATTTTAGTCCTTGTTGTTGTCATATACCCTTTTGTCTAGCCCTGTTTTGTTTGAATGAGTTGTTGAAGTAAGTTGTTGGTGAGATTTTGTCTCACTGAGGTATTTAGATTGGATTGTCTAAATCCTCATTTTTGCTGAACCGTTGCCAACAAAATTCCCTGAAACTCGCTAGGCGTTTAGTAGAGTTTAGGCAGATGCCTATCTGCTGAGCCTAGAGCTCAAATGATTTTTTTTAGTTTTTGAGAACCGCTCGCGGTTAGGCAACGAGGTGACAAGGCTGTGTCTGCCCTGGTATGTCACTTGTGTTACTGCTGTGGATGTCAGCGAGGTCCACACAGGGCACAAGTTTAGTTTCTTTCCCAAGGCACAGAAACTCTTGTCACCTACAGTTCTTTGTAGAGTCAAGAAACATTTAAGTCTACTCGACTTTAAAGAGTCTGGCGATTGATGGCACGCTAGCCCAATCCCTAACGACTTTTTTGTTTTGTTTAATCCCCACTAGCCATTATCTAAATATTTTGATATTGTTGTCCTGTCACACCTAAGATGTCCATGTTGGATTTTTTTCTGTTTGTTATCGAAAACTGGATAATCTTATCCAGGTTTCTCTTTTGCGCGGAGGCTTTGTAACGTTTGAAAAAACTCCAACATTAATTTAATATCCCAATTCCCAAAAAGAATGTCTATTTTTTTAATTTATTTTGTGAAGTTCAATATCATTATAAGATCCCAAGCCGACCCTGTATACAGCCATGAAGTATTGCAGCAACATTTCAATGTGTTACAAGATTCCTGTTTATTTGAGACGCAAAAACAGAATTTGTAAGAAGTGTTGACAAAAGTACAGTTCTAATGCGTAGATGAACTTTCTAGAACAAATCTTGAACTGAAAGTTGAGTTCTTGTCAACTAAGCATCCCTAAGGATCAAAATCGCTCGGTACTTCCGTCGTATTTTCCCCGATCTGTGGCTTCAGACCGAAGCGCAGATCAGTCCGGTTTGATTTCTTCAAGCGTGAAGATCGCTTGCCGACTCACCCCAAAAGGGCGTGGTGCCTTTTGTTACCCGCCGGTAAAGGGTATAGTATGTCGTTCTGGAAGATCTAGTGTGAGGGCACGATGTTTTTTTTTTTTTTTTTTTTACCCCGTAGTGAAGTTGGGTGCTCTTACACTGTGTTTGAGTTGTGACGCAGTACTATACGCCGGCGTGGTATGAAGTCCCTGTATCTTGTCCAAGTTCCTGTTTAAATGAAGTCTTCCGAGTCCCGATTGATGTCCTGATGTAGACATTTTGAGTTCCAGTCCCGTGATGTTTATCCAGTTGATTGCCCCGAAATAAAAAGGAAGCCATGAAGCCCACCTCAGGTCGATGACCCTGTTTGTTTGTAGATGAACCCCCTTTCCGTGTAGTTTGTGACGTGTGATAAAGGATTTTGTTTAAATATGGTATGATATATTTTTTTAAATTTTGCAAGGATCCCAAATGGATAAATATTTTTGTTGGTAAAGAGTTTTGAAAAATAATAGTTGTTTGTGCTTTCATGATGCAACTTGTAAATTAAAATGACAGTGACTTTGACCTTTGACAGCTGCGTCAAAATTTTGTTTTGACATACACTGTCCAACAAGTTCTTTTGTCATTCTTTTGTTATGTTAAATTGAAGATTTTTTTTGTAATGTAAAAGATTTGTAGATATTTTGTCCTGTAAAATCATTTCCTGTTAAAAGTTTTTTTGTTTGTTTAAAAAAAAAACCACCGTAAAGTTTTAAATAAATGTTTGTGAAAGTGTATCTATCATCTCATTTCTGTAGCCTTTGGAAAAATTTTAACAGAAAACTAATGCAACTGTATGAAAGTTTTAGTTCAGGAGAAAAGAAAGAATATGGCATAGAAGCCAATAATAAGGAAAGATGTTGTCCCAATGTAACCCCAAAGAGGAATCAATGATGATTGTCCCCCCGATTGGTACCCGTAAGTAAGAAAGTATCCAGTAAGTACCCATAGGTGAAATAGAGGATTTATTTCAAACGGCGTCCCTTTTTGTTAAATAGTAGAAAGATCCTCTAGTCAGAGTAAGTACCCTTATGTATTTAGTTATGGTAGTGTAGTCATCTTAACACCCCTTCACCCTCCCTAACGAATCTACGACCTAGCTCCCGCACAACAAATGAGCTGCCGTCCCGCAAAGAGGCTTTATGTGTCTGCTTCTTCTTCTTTAGCCCCATTCTTACCCCCCAGTATCTCTATAGATAGTCTTTCCTTGTTCCCATATGAGCAGACATGTAAAACGCTTCAAATGGCGCCCAACGTGGGGCTCGAAACGCTTCAAATGTCGCCCCACGTGTGGGGCTCAAAATGCATCAAATTGCGCCCAACGTGTGGGGCTCAAAACGCATCAAATGTCGCCCAACGTGTGTGGCTCGACTCATTTTTGGCCTCCTTCCGGCTCCAGTTGTATGTAAAATGCAGCAAATGTCGCCCAACGTGTGAGGCCGATTCATTTTTCTGCCTCCTTCAGTATCCAGTAGTTGTCTTGTCCAGTTGAATGCTTCGACTGGCCCCGACAACGTGGGGCGTGTTATTTCTACCCCCTGACCCCATTAGCATGTGCCCACTACCATATCCCTTTAGCCTCCTTTCGGTCTCATTTGTACTACAACTGTTAGGCAGTGCCCGTCTTGGGTAGCCGATCTCAGTTTGTGGTGCAAGTGTTTCCGATAACATGGAAGCTCGACTCGTGTCATGTTTTGTATGCCCATTGTTACAAGTCTAGCTTGTAGACATGTTCAACTAGTAGTTAGCCTATCTACTAGTCCCCAATGTCTTTAGCCACCCCCCACTTAGTGTTACATTTGTAACGTACACCCTGAAGTTTGACCCGAGTAAATATCGCCCCAGTCTTCCCATGTAGTTTAGCCCAGATTCCTCTTGTCTTGCCCCCCCGAAACTGTTTCATGTCTTTTAGTGCCCCCGAAACTGTTTCAGTCTGTTAGTCCCCATGAAAGAGCCCATTTTTGTAGTTTTTGTTGCAAAAGTTAATAATTTTTCCAAAGAGGTGTAAGTATGTACACATTTTGTTGTGATGTTGATTTGGTCGTGCTGTTGATTGTATAGGCATGTACCATTTCATACATCATAGTGTATTTAACTTGTAACCCCATATGTATACTGGTATTGTATTGTATTGTATGTATCGTAGAACAGAATTGTATGTTATTTTAGCGTACTAACTGTATTGTATTGATATTGTACCCATGATGAAAGCATTGATTTGAATTTTTTTGAAAATATTGATGAAATATATAGACAAACAGTTGAATAAAAAAGTAACGTAAAATTTTTTTGAAAATTTTGATTAAAAGTAACGTTAAATATTTTAAATATTGAATCCAATTATGAAGTATAACAGTATGTTGTATTTTTTGCATGTATTCCTATAGATCAACAGTTTTTTTTACAGAATAATCGTTTTTTGTGATTTATTGATTTGGTCATTTGATTAGATGTGTGATGTTGTTGGTATGGTCCGTGTATGAGCTTAGCCCCGTATAGTCTGTGTGAGAGTAGTCCCTTGTTTTTCCAGCGAAGCCTATCTCTGTTGGTGTATGTCATGCCACAGGTTAGTTGGAGAAGTCATCCCATTGAGAAGTCATCCCCTTGAGAAGTGGCCCCGTGAAGAAGTGAAGAGGGAAACCGTGGAGAGGCCCCCCACTTCTGTGTTTTTTTCAAGCAGCCAGGAGAAAAGCTGTCACTTTTAGATTTGAAGATAGCGTTCTCTGTCGACACTGTTTGAGAATAACTGTCTTGAAGTGTAGAAGTTAGCCCCTGAAAAAGCCCCCCCCCTTGTCTGTGTTGCCCCTTGTTTTTTTTTTTTTTTTGACTAATCTATCTTTGTAGGTGTCAAAAGGATGCCAGAGGTTAGTTAAAAAGAGCCCGTGAAGTAGTAGTTGAAGTCTCCCCCCCAGTGAAGTAGTTGAAGTCCCCCCGTGAATGAAGTATGTCTTTTTGTATCTGACATGTCACAAGTGTAATACTCGTGATGAAGAAAGTGTTGTTCAGCTATCTGTGAACACTTTCATTAGTAGTCGGAGCAAGAAATGTCTTATCCCGTGTGAGCTCATATAGGAACCAAATTTCAATATTGTTTGTGTTTGTAAGCCCCTGAGTATATCTAGAAGTCAAAAAGTATGTTGTTGTCTGTTTGTTTGTCTATCCCTGTTTTGTCTGGAAGTTTTAGAGCCCATTGTCTGTTGTCCCGTGTTGTCTATTAGCCCGTGTTGTCTATTAGCCCGTGTTGTCTATTAGCCCGTGTTGTCTATTAACCTGTGTTGTCTGTTAGCCCGTGTCCGTGCTGGAGTTTGATTTTTTTTGGCGAATAGTTAGTTGACCTCTCTTCTCTTTGTTGATTGAAAGTAGGCCAAGAGCAGAAGCTGTGACAAGGCTGGTGAGGTTAGGATCTGGCCGCGTTGAGTACAGGTGAAGCTTGCTTTCGGTCGATAAATGGAAGCGGTTGTTCGTCAGAACTGTCATACTTTCCAATGTCCCTTTGGTCTTCCCCTTGCGTGTTGCTTTCACCCCCTGTTTTGAAAAAGTAGCCCCCCGTTTTGAAAAATAAAGTCCACCCCCAGTCTTGAGAAATGAAATGCCCCCAGTTTTGAAAAGTAAATCTATCCCCAGTTTTGAAAAGTAAAGCCCAACCCCCCTGTCTTGAAAAATGAAGTCTATCCCCTGTTTCGAAAAGTGAAGTGTAGCCCTGTTTTGAAAATGAAGTCTTTCCCCAGCTTGTGATTTGAAAATGAGAGAGTTGTCTAGTGAACGTTCATGAAAGGTTCTTATGTCCTGGATTGGACTGTTGATTGAAAACGTAATGATGTAGTGTTCTCTATATCATATGTTGCGTTCATTTCCCTTAGTCTTGTTTAAAAAGTTTGATATCCTGTTTGAACCCAGTATACTAGTCTTTTCGGTCTTTTGTTGTTGTCACACGTATCCCCCCTCCCCCCTTGTTAATATTGTCTTGATTTTAGTCCTTGTTGTTGTCATATACCCTTTTGTCTAGCCCTGTTTTGTTTGAATGAGTTGTTGAAGTAAGTTGTTGGTGAGATTTTGTCTCACTGAGGTATTTAGATTGGATTGTCTAAATCCTCATTTTTGCTGAACCGTTGCCAACAAAATTCCCTGAAACTCGCTAGGCGTTTAGTAGAGTTTAGGCAGATGCCTATCTGCTGAGCCTAGAGCTCAAATGATTTTTTTTAGTTTTTGAGAACCGCTCGCGGTTAGGCAACGAGGTGACAAGGCTGTGTCTGCCCTGGTATGTCACTTGTGTTACTGCTGTGGATGTCAGCGAGGTCCACACAGGGCACAAGTTTAGTTTCTTTCCCAAGGCACAGAAACTCTTGTCACCTACAGTTCTTTGTAGAGTCAAGAAACATTTAAGTCTACTCGACTTTAAAGAGTCTGGCGATTGATGGCACGCTAGCCCAATCCCTAACGACTTTTTTGTTTTGTTTAATCCCCACTAGCCATTATCTAAATATTTTGATATTGTTGTCCTGTCACACCTAAGATGTCCATGTTGGATTTTTTTCTGTTTGTTATCGAAAACTGGATAATCTTATCCAGGTTTCTCTTTTGCGCGGAGGCTTTGTAACGTTTGAAAAAACTCCAACATTAATTTAATATCCCAATTCCCAAAAAGAATGTCTATTTTTTTAATTTATTTTGTGAAGTTCAATATCATTATAAGATCCCAAGCCGACCCTGTATACAGCCATGAAGTATTGCAGCAACATTTCAATGTGTTACAAGATTCCTGTTTATTTGAGACGCAAAAACAGAATTTGTAAGAAGTGTTGACAAAAGTACAGTTCTAATGCGTAGATGAACTTTCTAGAACAAATCTTGAACTGAAAGTTGAGTTCTTGTCAACTAAGCATCCCTAACGAATCTACGACCTAGCTCCCGCACAACAAATGAGCTGCCGTCCCGCAACGAGGCTTTATGTGTCTGCTTCTTCTTCTTTAGCCCCATTCTTACCCCCCAGTATCTCTATAGATAGTCTTTCCTTGTTCCCATATGAGCAGACATGTTAAACGCTTCACATTTCCCAAATGTATGCTTGTTTGTATGTTTGTTTTCTTAGTTATTATCATGTATTTGGTCTTTTTTATATTCATTTTTAGTCCATATTCTTTACAGAAATTGTTTGTTTTGTTCAGTAGTAGTTGGAGTTGTTCAGCAGAGCTTGCTATAATCACGGTGTCATCTGCATATCTTATGTTGTTAATAGATCTTCCGTTAATTATTATTCCTTCACTTTGAGATAGCAATGCTTCTTCAAAAATGGCTTCACTATATGCATTAAAGAGTAATGGAGACATAATACATCCCTGCCGAACTCCTCTCCTGATTTCAATTTCTGGACTGGGTTCGTTATCTATTACAATTTGTGCTCTTTGATTCCAGTAAAGGTTTGTTATTATTCGTAAGTCCCTTTTGTCTATGTTTTTTGTCTTTAGAATTTGGACTAATTTTTCATGTGTTACTTTGTCAAAAGCCTTCTCAAAATCAACGTAACAAACATGCACATCCACATTCATGTCCATGCATCTTTGAGCTAACACATTAAAAGCAAATAACGCCTCTCTGGTTCCTAGTCCGTTTCTGAACCCAAACTGACTATCATCTATTCCTTCTTCTAGTTTTTTGTTTATACGACCATGTATTATTTTCAAGAATAATTTGAGAATGTGACTTATTAATGGTATTGTTCTGTATTCACTGCAATCTTTAGCGTTTGTATTTTTAGGGATAGCACAAAAGGTTGAGAGTAACCATTGTTTTGGTATGTTTCCTGTTTTGTACACTGTGTGTACACCTACCACTTATAAAAATTTTTATTAAAACGATACCAAAAATATAAAAAAAAAAGAATATGAATCGTCCTGGATTTGAACCCGGGGCCTCTTGATCTCTTGTCACACGCTCTACCACTGAGCTATATACGTTTTGCTTTGACAGGTTACAAGATTTCTCATACATACTGACAAATTTAATAGACCAAGTAAAGTGTACAAAAATACTTTAAATATACTTACTATTATTATAAAATATCTTATTCCCGAGGAAGACAAATCCAAAGACACAAAAATTATAATAAATAATACATGTACTAAGAACACTAATATATCCTTTTATATGATATATTAGGACTTATTTGCGCTGACAGCGCTGATACATACATATCTTGAAAGATTAGCAACGAAATACATACAGTCTATGTGCGCATGCGAACGCATTTAAAAAATTTCACTCTCGACCGTAAAGAAGTATAACTTCAACAATATTTGTAAATTATGAAAGGTCTATTACTATTCAGTATTTACATTGGACAGGCCATTTTGAAAGTTATTACAAGTTAATGTTTATAACCAGGGCCGCCGAGAGGGATGGGCGAGCCACATTCAAAAAGGAAAGGAGGAGCAAATGCAGTTCCAAGTGTTTTATGGACAGTTTTGTTTCGTTTCCGTTCAGAGGTGTTAATATAGCCCCACTGAGGATGCCTCGAGAGACCGAACCTTACGTATGGGGATGGTGGATCATCTCTGAACCGAAATTAAACATAAGTTGTTCTTCGTTTTTCAATATTGACTTTTAGGGCAGTCAATGAGGGTATGTGGCTCCGAATTCCATCCTACTATATCGATTTACGTGATATTTTCACAATAAGTAGGGAATAGCCCAAGAAATAAAGTCTACCCTATGCCGATGTGTCCCTCCCCGGGACTGCAATTTTTCCTCGACGTCGGTGGGAGGGCCGAGTAACTGGTCTTGGTCCTTGAAATTGTGAGGGGAGCACGACCAGTGAAACTAAACGCAGTCCCTAAGCGTCCAGCGCCTGTGCACCGGGTGGCCGCCGGACACCGCCACTGGACGCAAAAAGGCGTGGCAATTGAGGCGAACAGTTGCGGCGCCTTCGCCTTCAGCTTTTAGTTTACCCTTCCAACTTCCCTACGGCTACTCCAAATCACCCTAATCTCAGTCGCCAAGCTCCAAAACCAAGCCGCCGGGAGCGGCGGTGGGGTCCCGCGCATTGGCCGCATCTGTCAGTGCGCGGGCCCCCGCCCTCGCCCCCGACACACTTTTTCGAGTCTTTCTCGACGCACTATCTAGGAGTAGCCGACATGCCTCACCCAACCCAACTTCACCCCCACCCCCCACCCCCCATACCCCACAGGAAGCTCGTAGCTCGGAAATTGTCGGCGGGGCACTGGTGGGATCACTGACGCCAAATAAGGGACTCCGACAAATACCAGTAGAAGAGAAGACCAGCCCAACTGCATATCAGCATGCATCACCGACTAGTCCTTACCCTCAGGGGGGATGAATGGCGAATTCTCGGCGCCACAAAACGGGGACCTTTTGGCTATGGAATGGTAACCCAGACAGAAGAGTCCAGATGGAGAAAATCAGCTTTAAAAAAATCCGCAATCTAAGCTGGAAGACATCGCGGCGAAGGATGAATGGCCATGCGTAGTTGGTCGAGAGCGATTCCTGCGAGGAACCAGGCGACACCTCACAGTAATTAGCCTTACTCCGGCATGCGGGGCTCTGGTGGAGTGGACTGCAATTCCCTAGCTACTCGTGGGAACAATATGGACAAAAATATGGAAACCAATATTCACGAACAACCCGTAGTAGAAAGCCCCGAAGGCACTACTACGCAGATAGCGAAACCGACCACAAGGAAGGCAGTCAGAGTCACCTCCTTAGAGGAGGTGGATCTGATGACAGACGAGGAGGTCATTCAGGCCAGGCTGGCTGGGGCCTCCAAGAAGAAGGTAAAAGATCTGGTGGGAAAAGGCCAGGATTACATTGAAGCCAAACGCTCGGTGATCAAGGCCAATTTTACCAAGGTCTTTGGACGACAGGAGGGCAGTGCCGCTAAGTCTAAAGAGAAGGCGGAGCAAAAGCTGGAAATGGAAATGGCTACGCAAAAGCCTACAAAGAAATGGCAAAGGTCGGACCACAGCACGCCGCCAGCGGAAGTCAAAAAGAGGCCGAGAAAGTCAGAAATGACTTTTACACAAGCCCTTTGCTCGGCAAAGGTGGCGGTAGTATGTGATGGCTTCCCCGAAGTCAAGATGGAACCCACAAAGCTTAAGGCAGTGCAAACATCCATCTTGGAGGCTTTGGAGAGAACGCCAGAAGGAGGGCCGCAAATCAGGCTGCTAAAGAGCACGTTCAAACCCGGTTACCTGGTAATGACGTGCGCGGATAGTGCGAGCGCACAATGGCTCATCGACACTGCTCCCGCTCTAAAGCCTTGGGAAGGTGCAAACCTCCAGGCTAAGGACGAGAGTGAAGTCGAGAGGCCGTGTTCTTGCACTGTCTACATCCCAGACGAGGACGGAAAGAGGTTGGAGGCGGAAAGTGTGCTGACTCGATTAAGGGTCAGCAACCGAAAGCTCAACACTCTTTTATGGACCGTTTTGGGCAAAACACCTGCAGGAAAAGGGCAGGTATGGGTCCTCTCAATGGACAAAGAGTCCTTTGAGGAACTCAAAAAACTTCAAATGTGTCCTTACTTTGGCATAGGAAGAATTAAATTTCGTGTCAAGGATGATGGGCACATTGAGAAGGTTGCAGAGGCCGGACCAAGGGGGTTGCAAGGCGTAACTGCCACAACCTCGGCAGTTAAGTCTAAGCAAAAAAGAAAAGAAGTCAAACCTTCAGAGGCGCAAAGCTCTAAAGTAGCGTCAAAGAAAGTTAAGACTTCGAGCAAAAGCAAGGCTCCCCCTAAGGATGATAAGTCAAGGGAAGGAGCAAAAGAAGGAAAAATCCCGGAAGAAGTCCGCACCGACTTGCAGGGGAGTGCTACAGACCCGCCCAGAAGGCTAGAAGCCACTGAGCGTGTGGTCTCTCCCATGGAAGGGGTAGAGGACACGGAAAAACCCGAAAGATAGCCTTCAATTTAGAGGAAGGCAGAATAAAGATCCTGCAGGTCAACCTACATCATGCCAAATCTGCGTCGGCGGTTTTGTGCAGAAGGTTTGATATGGAAGGCCTGGACTTGGCCCTACTGCAGGAACCATGGCTCCACGGAGGGAGAGTTGCAGGCTTAAAGCCGCAACAAGGTAAGTTACTATACGATGCGAAAGGAGAGACACCTCGAGCATGCATTGTATATGGCAACGAAGTAAACTGTACACTGATTCCGGATCTTTGCTGCGGAGACTTTGTTACAGGTATTCTAACCGCTTCCACCGAGGAAGGTAGTAAAAGATGGTTGGTCTGTTCTGCCTACTTCGCTGGAGAGAAGGTCTTCCGCCCAGGCATAGTAGAGGACGTTATAACCTACAGTCGAAGGGAGAACCTTCATCTAATACTGGGATGTGATGCCAATGCCCACCATCTGGCATGGGGGAGTACGAACATCAATAGTCGAGGTGAGTCTTTACTACAGTTCATCTTAAGCATGGGTTTAGAAATAGCCAATATAGGAAATAAACCTACCTTCGTTACGGCCACGCGCAGAGAAGTCTTAGATGTAACACTTTGCAGTGAAAAAACGTATGATACTATAAAGAATTGGCATGTGTCAGAGGAACCTTCATGTTCCGATCATAGGCACATTCGATTCGATTTAGCTACTTCGATTCGAATGGTGGCAAGATTCAGGAACCCGAGAGAGACGGATTGGGAAGGCTATAGAGGCTCACTCGAGAAGTCTCTCGAGGGAGGAATCGGCACCATAAGAGATAGGGAAGATCTCGAGCTGGCAATTGAAACGGTGAGCGGAGCTGTTCTGGCCTCTTACCAGGAGAATTGTCCAGAGAGAGAAAAGAAAGGAAAGAAAAACACACCCTGGTGGAATGAACACTTACAAAAGCTTAGGGCAGATGTAAGAAGGCTATTCAATAAAGCCAAATTCAACCAGGAGTGGTCCATATATAGAGAAAAACTGACGCAATACAATAAGGAGATCCGAAAAGCCAAAAGAGACTCGTGGCGAAAGTTCTGCGAGGAAGTCGAACAGGCTCCCGCATGCTCCAGAATCCACAAGGTCCTGGCTAAGGATGGTATTGTGAATCAGGTCGGCCTCTTGAAGAAAGAGGACGAAACGTATGTGGAAACCCTGGAGGAAAGCTTAATAATGCTCACCAAGGCACATTTCCCCGGCTCATCTATTGACAATAATCCTCCGGTAGAGCTAGCTTATCCCAGAAGGCCTACTAAGGCGGACTGGAAATTAGCTACCGACATCACGAGACCGGAAAAAGTCAGGTGGGCGATCAATAAATTCCAGCCATATAAATCACCTGGAATGGACGGGATCTATCCAGCCTTCCTACAGAAGGGACAGGATGTGATTATCCCGCATCTAACAAAGATCTTTAAAGCTAGTTTGGCATGGAGATATATTCCAACTGCATGGCGAAGGGTGAAAGTCACATATATCCCCAAGGTTGGTAGGGTAATGGACCAGACCCCCAAGTCATACAGACCAATAAGTCTATCCTCTTTCCTAGCAAAAACGCTGGAAAGATTGATAGACAGGTATATTAGGGACGATGTGCTGATGGAAAAACCACTTAGCGATCGTCAATATGCATACCAGCCAGGAAAGTCAACTGACTTGGCACTGGATGATCTTAACAGACTGCTCTCAAAGTCGCTAGATGACACAGAGATAGCGGTGGCGACGTTTCTGGACGTGGAGGGAGCATTTAATAACGTCTCCTTCGAGTCTGTAACGGAAGCGCTTAAAAGGAGAGGAGTTCCTGCCTTCATATGCGAGTGGACAAAGACGACCTTAGCAAATAGGATCATGGTGTCCTCGTTAGGTGAAGCCACCATTGAAGCGAAGGCAGTAAGCGGCTGCCCACAAGGAGGAGTTCTATCCCCATTACTGTGGGCAACGCTTATGGACGACCTACTTAACACGCTGTCCAGAGAGGGTTTTTACTGTCTGGGATATGCGGACGACTTGGTAATTGTAGTTCGAGGACGCTTTACCAAAGTAATTTCAGAGAGACTTCAAGTCGCTCTGAGGATGGTGGACAGCTGGTGTGAGAAAGAAGGCCTGAAGGTTAACCCTCAAAAAAACATCCGTTGTTCCCTTCACCAGGAAAAGAGCACTGCAAAGCTTACAGCCACTAGCGCTGAAGGGAGTAGAAATCCCATTCACAAGTCAGGCCAAGTACTTAGGTGTAATATTCGACCAGAGGCTGACATGGAATGCACACATTCAAAAAGTCACACAGAAGGCCATTATGGCCCTGAACAGATGTAGACGAATGTGTGGCAAGAATTGGGGGTTAAATCCTAAAATGAACCTCTGGCTATACACAAGGGTTATAAGGCCCATGCTGACTTACGGTTCAGTGGCGTGGTGGAACAAAACGCAACAGTCCGGGGCGATTCGATTGCTCAGTAGCACACAAAGACTTGCATGCTTGAGTGTTACGGGAGCCATGAGAACAGTCCCAACGGACGCGCTAGAAGTTATACTAAACCTACCACCTCTACATATATACATACAGAGTGAAGCCAGATCAACAGTACATCGGTTGATCCAGGGCCAAGCTCCAATAAGTATGATGCAGGGAACTGATAACTTAAGGCTATACCAGGACATAAAGGCAGACCCCGTTCTAGGAATGCCTGTAGACCGAATGGTTACGAGGTATAGCTTTAACAAAAATTTTCAAGTCACAATACCAAAAAGAGAGGACTGGGAAGCTGGTCCGCCGATAACGGCAAACTCAATATGGTATACGGACGGCTCCAAAACCGATATAGGTACAGGGGCTGGAATATATGGCTTAAAACCAAGGACGGAAGTCCGGGTATGTCTAGGGACATATGCGACCGTATTTCAAGCCGAAGTAGCTGCTATACAAAGGTGCGCTATGGAACTAATCAGTCGGAATCTAGATAACGACTCCATCGTTATCTATTCGGATAGTCAAGCGGCTCTGAAGGCTCTCAGTTCGGTACAGGTCGATTCATGGCTGGTATGGAACTGTTTGAGTGTCCTCTCTCAGATGGGAAGTCGAAACAGATTGACACTTGCCTGGGTGCCGGGACATAAGGATTATCGTGGCAACGAGAAGGCCGATGAATTGTCCCGAGAAGGCGCATCTACGCCACTGGTTGGTCCGGAACCCGTCTTTGGAATCGCAAATACGATAAAAAGAGCAGCTATACAAAAATGGGCGCAACAGAGGTCTCTTGAATGGTGGAACAACTCCCCAGGACAGAGGCAGGCCAAACAGTTCATCAAAGGACATTCGGCTAAATTTACAACAGACTTACTTTCGCGCAGTCGAAGCACTGTCAGAATGATAGTGGGTCTGCTGACTGGACACTGTAGACTCAATAGACACTTGAGTCTCATAGGCCTGACAGAAGAGGACACCTGTCGGTTCTGTCTGGAAGAAGAGGAAACCGCTTTACACGTTCTGTGTCATTGCGAAGGTCTCGCACGAGTGCGGTTTCTAGAACTCAGTGAGGAAAAACCGGAAGCACCAGGCTACATGAAAAGGCCACTATCAAGGCTGTTAAGTCTCATTAAGAGGACTAAGCTAGATGAAGTGCTTTAAAAGAAAGGGGAAACACAATAGATCTACTAAGGTCGCAGTGTATCAGGCTCTATTGGCCGCCCCATTTTCTACATTCTACATTCTACATTCTACATGCCGATGTGTGCTTTTGTCTTGGGGGCGGTTCCCACCCCTTCTCGGGGGTGGAAATTTTTTTGCTTAAATAACTACGGAAATTTCTAGAGAACCTAATACTAAGCAAAAACTGTTCTATAATTTTTTTTTCGAAAACTAAACACTTTTTGAGTTATTCCTGGTTGAAAATTGGCCATTTTCATTGAAACATAACACCTTTTCAAACGGTTCTTTGCGAATACCTTAAAAACTATGCATCTAACTAAAAAAACTATATAAAACATTTTTGTAGCTTATAAAATAACAAAAAGATTCTTTTCTTTATGAATCTTCTAGTTATAACACAAAAAGGGATATGGTAAGTGAAACAAACTTGTTTTCTTGGTGCATGCTCAAATCAGTGTATTTAACTTGAAATAACAGAGAAACGGTCCATTTTAGGTGTATAATGCTTCCAATAACTTTTGTTGTGCTTAAAAAGACCTATAAATTAAGCAATATTAAATGTCGATTACATTCAAACTGTGCGAGATAAACTGTAAAAAATTTGATGACTAACGTATTTTAAGAAAAAAATGAGAAGTATATTTAACCCCTCATCCACCAGATTTAAATGCATCGTTTTCCTCCTACAATACATTTTACTATACTGTTCTTTTTATGTACAAAAAGTTAGGCGGGTTTAAAATAAATGGCTTTTGAAAAAAATAAGATCAAATTATTGGGCGCATTTTTAAATTTTCTTAAAAATCTTCCTATTTCTCCATGTAACTCAAAAATGATAAGAGATGGCAAAAAAAAAGATGCCATACAAAAATGTAGGTTTCTTCTAGATAAACATTTTAATTTTATTTTTTATAACAGATTATCATTTTCGAGTTACATGGAGAAATCGGAAGATTTTTAAGAAAATTTAAAAATGCGCTCAAAAATTTGATCTAGTTTTTTTTAAAAACCATTCATTTTAAACCCGCCCAACTTATTGAATATAAAAAGAACACTATAGTAAAATGTATTGTAGAAGGAAAACGATGCATTTAAATTCTTGTGGATGAGGGGTTAAATTAATATACTTCTCATTTTTTTCTTAAAATACGTTAGTCATCAAATTTTTTCAATTTATCTCGCACAGTTTGAATGTAATCGACATTTAATATTACTTAATTTATAGGTCTTTTCAAGCACCACAAAAGTTATTGGTAGCATTATACACCTAAAATCGACCGTTTCTCTGTTATTTCAAGTTAAATACACTGATTTGAGCATGCACCAAGAAAACAAGTTTTTTTACTTACCATATCTCTTTTTGTGTTATAACTAAAAGATTCATAAAGGAAAGAATCTCTTTGTTATTTTATAAGCTATAAAAATGTTTTATATAGTTTTTTTAGTTAGATGCATAGTTTTTAAAGTATTCGCAAAAAACCGTTTGAAAAGGTGTTATGTTTCAATGAAAATGGCCAATTTTCAACCAGGAATAACTCAAAAAGTATTGAGTTTTTGAAAAAAAATTATAGAACAGTTTTTGCTTAGTATTAGGTCCTCTAGCAACATTCGTAGTTATTTAAGCAACAAATTTTCCATCCCCGAGAAGGGGTGGGAACCGCCCCCACGATAAAAGTACACATCGGCATAGGGTAGACTTTAAATAAGGAGATATTGTCAGGCTATTCCTAAAATTTCATTAAAATCCATGCAGTAGGATAGAATTCGGAGGTAATAACCTGTTATTGCTCTCATTGACTGCCCTATTTGTTTCATGTAAATTTTTTTAGTGGAGCTTCAAGTTGATCGGGAGATATTCGGTTTTTCAATAATTTTTTGATTGATTATATTGGTCAGTTCATGAGGAGAGCGGCTTATTTCCATGGCTGTCGTGGACTCATATGGATTCGCATGGTCTACATGGATTCCCATGGCTTCTTGTATGGATTGGTTAAGATATTTTATAGTATAGATTAAATGACAATAGATACATCAGAAAAAATGATATTAGTAGTAAAAAATGGATTTGTATTACACCACTTCATTATTTCTTAGTAAAATTCTAAGCTTCTGTTCGAGTAATCGTACTTTAAAAATATTTGACCTAAACTCATGTAAGGATTTTTGTTTTTGAAGTTATACTTCTTTAGGCACGATGGTAAATTTTTCATTTTACTGGGCGCATGCGCACACCGACAGTATGGTATAAACGTTATACGGGATCTGATTGTTAAAATCATCTGTCAATAATTGTTCAATATGGAGATTTTGGATATACAAATTAATGTTGTGTATATTAGTTTTTATTGTTGTGATGGCAGAGAAAAAAGCAAGTTTTTAATATTATAGTGACTTTAAATAGTTTTTAAAAGCGACAGGTACGTAATAATTTTAAATGTTTCAGTATCCTAATAAAAAATTTCATAGGTACCTACCTATTTGGAAAAATTAAAAAGAACCTACCAAAATATTATGTAATGCTTTGATTTATATAATTTGATAACCATCAAAATTTCTATCAATTTTCACCTAATACATTGTTTTCTTAATCTATGTTTTGTTGTATTTTAATATTTCTTTCAATAATTCTAAATAATTTAAATTCAAAATCAAAATAATTTGGTTAAATTCAGAAGCATCAAAAGTTTAATCCGTTTAGTTAGTTGATCTTCGCACATAATGACACATGGTCTCCGTGCGTAAAAGTTTAAGGTGAATGAATTTCAATACTAACTGCGCTGATAAGCGGGTTCGAACCCCAATGGAAACTTTTATTTTTTTATTTTTTTTTATACATTTTATGATTGTAAGTTTATTTATTATATAATTTTTTTTCAGAAAATACGTATTTAGTTATAATTTTTTCCTACATTGTTCAGAAATCATTTGGCATTTTTCAATGTGTTTGTTTGTGTGTGTTTAATCCTTTTATTATTTTAATTTTTGGCACTGTTTTAATAAAAATTTGTGAGAAGTAGTGAGTTTTAAAATTAGTTTAATATTTAAATAAAATACAAATACACTGTTTAAAGTATATTAATTTCGTTGAAATCATATAATAGAAGTATAACTTCTTACGTGCGTACAAAGTACACACACATCTTTTTTATATGCAATTTATTATTGAACTTATTACAACTTCTTGCAATTGTTAAAATTACCTTTTTTAAGTAAATATGATTTCCTATTTGAGTTGTGTTCCAGGTTATTATATCAGTTTCTTTTATAAATATTACATGCAAAGGAAATACTGAAGCACGTAGATTAGAGTTTTTAATCCAACTCTTATCCTTCCCTTCTCCTTTTCATCGAAAATTCATAAAATTAATGCAAAGTAAAAAGCTCCATTTAACTTTTATAATATAAAATCCTTTCATTAGCGATCTTACCCCAGTGACCTATTTTGATATCGAGTTAAATCCGCTGAATAAAATCCGTAGCCCAATGATCTTCTAAACTTAATATGTCCTGTTAAATTGAGCGCAAAAACCAATCTCAATTACTTATATTTTGCTGTCCGATTGAATCCTTATAAGGCAGGATAAGGTCTTATCCGCAAAAAGTAGCCAAGTCGAAAAAGAAAGAGAAAATGCCAACGTTATTTTATAATAGACCTGAGATAACGATATAACGCCACGATATAAAAAAAAGATAAATCCTGATTCGATTCCGAAATAATAGGAAACATGCGGGATTCTCATTGATTTGGAGTTATACTCTGGATTTCGACCAAACTGGATATAGAAAATTTTGTTTAGCCGCACACTCAGAAAAGAGATTTCAGTTCCGTTAGTAAAGTAAAACGTGGAATAGGAAACCAGAAACCTATTTTAGAATTGTTTATATATAGCTTCTTCTTCTTCTTCTTCTTCTTCTTCTTCTTCTTCTTCTTCTTCTTCTTCTTCTTTTTCTTCTTCTTCTTCTTCTTCTTCTTCTTCTTCTTCTTCTTCTTTTTGTATAGACATGACTGTGTCAATGTGCCCCTAGTAAGTTGTGGTTCCATCGTATTCGTGGTCTTCCCACTGATCGTCTTCCTATTGGGGAACCGTCTCCCGCTGTCCTGACTACCCTATTTGTTGCCATTCGTCTTATGTGATCATTCTATTCTATCTTCTGTTTCTTTTTTTTATTACTGCAATTTATTTAACAATCTGTTCCGTTAGGAACAATCAGTTAAAGTTATGACTTTCTTAGGCTATGACATGTAGGTAAGAATTCCAATGAAAACTTTCCTTTCTAAATTATCAACAAATGTATAGATAGTACTACTAGTAAAATAAAGTAAAACTTAAAATATTCTAATTTATCTAAAATCTATTTGGTCAGTTGGTCCATAACACCATAAGTCAGTTGGTTTATAACGCTTAAGACTGCGAACTTCACCCTCCGTGTTTAATAATTCACTCGCGTAATCATTTGGATACACACTAAGTATTTCTTCATACTTTTCACTGTATTTGCTGATTTCTTCTTTGATGCTGAGAACTTTCAGGTCCCTCTCTCTATAATTGCGTTGGAGACGTACCATGGAGCGTTTACTATGGTTCTTAATGCCTTATTTTGAAAACGTTGTATGATTTCCAAGTTAGAGTTGCTGGTTGAGCCCCATAACTGTATGCCATAGGTCCATATGGGTTTAAGTATGGCTTTGTATACCACTAATTTATTTTCAATTTACAGTCTTGAATGTCTACCCAGAATCCAGTATATTTGTTGAAGTTTGAGTCCAAGTTGCTTTCTTTTGGTAAATATGTGTTTTCTCCTTTTTAGTCTTTTATCTAGATGTATTCCCAGGTATTTGGTTGTATCTACTTGTAATAATTGTTTGTTGTTTATGTATACTGGTAGACAGCTCTCTCTTCGCATGGTAAATGTCATGTGGGTCGATTTTGTTTCATTAGCTTTTAGTTTCCATTTTTTTTAACCATTTTTATATTTTATTTAAGTGGGCTTGTAAGTTATGCGAAGCTCTTTGGGGGTCTGTGTGAGATACGATAATACCTGTGTCATCTGCGAATGTTGCGACTGTTGTCAATCAAGTTGTAGGTAGGTCAGCAGTAAATAACGCGTATAGTAAGGGACCAATTACACTACCTTGTGGGACACCGGATTTAATTTTAAATAGTTCTGTGCGAGCATCTTGTTGTTTTACTAATGAAAAGCGATCTGTCAGATACGATTTTATAATTAAATAATATTGATACGGAAGATTTTTCTTCAGCTTATGGAGGAGTCCTGTATGCCACACTTTGTCGAATGCTTGGCTGATATCTAGAAAAGCTGCACTACAGTACCTCTTGTTTTCGAGATCATTGCTGATTTGTTTGACTATACGATGTGTTTGCTCTATTGTTTCATGTTTGCTACGAAAACCAAATTGGTGTTTTGGAATTAATCTTGTTTCTTCTATTATTGGTTCTAATCGACGTAGAAACATTTCTTCAAATAGCTTAGATAATATAGGTAAGAGACTAATGGGTCTATATGAGTTCAGTTCTTTGGGGTTTTTTCCTGGTTTTTGTAACATTATGATCTCTGCTACTTTCCACTGATTGGGAAAATGTGCATACGTAAGTATTGCATTAAATATATGTGTTATTGCCATGATTGTTTTCTTAGTTACGTTTTGCAGGATTTTTCCAGTGACGAGGTCATATCCAGGAGCCTTTTTCGGATTGATTTCATCCATGGTTACCATTCGGATTTCTTTAGGTTTAAATTTTTTGATTGGGAGATCCATTTGAAAAGGTCTATCAAGAAAATATAAGATTTTATTATTATCTTCGTCGTTTTGGTCCATGTTGTAAGGTTTAAAGACGTTGCTTAGGTGTTCAGCAAAGGCATTTGCTTTTCATTATTACTTCTGGCCCATGTTCCCGCAGAGTCTCTAAGCGGAGGTATTTGTTGTATTGGTCTTTTCATTTTCCGTGTAGCACGCCATAGAGAAAAATCTGTTGCTTCCGTAGGTGTTAGTTTTTTGACGTACTCTTGTACGTTCTGATTCCTTTTTGTCTGTAGTAGTCTTTTTAATTCAGATGTTGCTCTGTTATAATTCCTTTTATTGATTTGCCACTTTTTACGAAGTCTTCGTTTCTCTATGATTTTTTCTATTGCAATAATTGGATTATCACCTTTGGGTTTATTATCGGCAACATTGGGAGTTGCGTGCCAGGCTGCTGTTTGAATTTCTTTTGTTAAATTTGCGACGGCTTCATCAATGTTCTGTGGTGTCTTGAGTGGAACATTTAGTTCAATGTTCTCATCAAGTTTTTGTCGGAATAGCTCCCAGTTGGTCTTTAGGTTGCATAATTGAGGTTCTTGGTATTTTCTTATTACTTTTGCATGTAACGTCAATATTATAGGAGAATGATCTAATGAAAAATCATAGCTGCTTTCAATTTTTAGGTAGTTTGGGTTAATACGTTTTACGATGAAGAAGTCGATAGCGTCTGGTATTTTCGCAGGATCGGACTGCCAGTATGTGGGCTCTCCTGTTGCTTTGATGCTTAAATTGTTACCTGTGATTGTGGTCATTAATTCTCTGCCCTTAGTGTTTGTAAGTCGAGATCCCCAATGTGTATGCTTGGCATTGTAATCACCTCCACGTATAAATTTGTTTCCCAGTGTTCCTATGTAGTTAGTATATTGTTCTTTTTTGTTGTTGTGTTTAGTTGGGTAATATGCTGCTGATAGAACCAGAGTACCTGCGCTACTTTCTATTGTTACACTGGTTGCTTGTAGGTATTCTTTTTGATAACATTCTAATTCATAATGTTGTATACTTCTACGAATTATAATTGCTGTTCCTCCATGAGCTGTATTATCTGGATAGTTTGTGTAGTAGATGTTATATTTAGGTATTTTGAGATAGTTTTTATTAATAAAATGTGTTTCTGCGACTAGAAATACATGGATGTTATTGCCGATGATTCTGTTTCTTAACCAGTTATTAATGTTATCCACCTTGCACCTCCGTCGTATATCTGTACTTCTAGCTCTGTCCCATAGAGTCTTACCATCGATTTTTTGAAGGGTTTTCATCTCCGCTGTTTCGAGCAATACTTTTGTCCTGTCTGTGTCGGGTCATGTTTCTGCCGCATTATGTCATTATTGGTCTGATGACCGTTTTGTAAATTCTGCCTTCCATTTTTGTTCCGATATTTTTATTTCTCCATATTGTATCATTCAGACAACCTGCGGCTCTGTTTGCTCTATTCACTTGATCTTCCACTTCTGTTTCTAGCCTTCCGTAGCTAGATATGGTGATGCCTAGGTATTTAAACTCCATCACTTGTTCTATTATCTGATCTTCCAGCTCCAATTTACATCTTGTCATATTATCTGCTATTATAACCATGCATTTTGTCTTTTTTGAGGAAATTAACATGTTAAATTTTCTGGCGATTATGTTAAATTGGTGCAGCATACGTTGTAAATCATCTTCACTTTGAGAGATTAGTATTGCATCGTAGACAGCACGCATAGCAGATTATTTTAAGTTGTTTTTCTCCCATTTGGTATCCTTTTTTAGTTCTTACTTTTTTATTATTTCGTCCATGATCAGGTTGAACAATTAAGGACTCAACGAATCCAGCTGTCTTAACCCATTGCCGGCTTCAATAGTACTTAGTAAGTCTTGATAATACAATCTAAAAATATAGGTGGTACCAAAAACAATAAAAGGAACTTTAGGTGGTACATGACCCAAAAATATTGAGAACCGCTGCTTTAAATGATGACGCACGGGTAAAGACTCGTGGACTTAACTGTAAATTTGGCCTCCTTCGATAAAAGGTGACCTCTTTGTAGGTACATTTGGTAATCGATTTATAAGATTTTGACTAATCTTCTTAAATCTCCTACAATATATCGATTTCATAAGAGCATGCGTAACTTATATAGTATCCGAAATAATAACTGAACTTATTAACCATTTCAAAACAATCATAATTTTTGTTTTTTGTATATTGACCTTGAGACTATTATCAGAAAATATTCCTTTCTGATTTCAGAACAGATTCTGTTCCTTTCGATTTCCGCTAGCTGTAATATAGACATTTCTTCTTCGGATACATTGATTGGAGCTGTTTCGTCTGCACATCTTCTTCTTCTTTTTGATGTGCCTATCCTTGATGAATGTTCATCAGAGCAATCTTAACTTTATCTACAGCAACGCGGAAAAGCTGCACAAATGTTGTGTCGAACAAGGTTCTGAGGTTCTTTAACCAGGATGTTCTTCTTCTTCCTGGACCTCGCTTTCCAAAAATTGTTTCTTGCAGGATGGCTTGTAGGAAGGCAAATCTGGATTCATTTCACAATATATGTCCAAAATATTGCAACTTTCGAGATTTGATGGTAGTAAGTACTTCTCGGTTCTTCCCCATTCTCCTAAGGACCTCCTCATTTGTGACCCGATCAGTCCATGGGATTTTAATAATTCTCCGATATATCCACATCTCAAATCCTTCCAACCTGCACATCTAGGATTAATATATTTTTGTCCTATTCTATTATTTGTCATCTGCTTTTCTTATTAAATATTCTCAGACGACACTGTGAAAGAGTCCTATCGAAGAGACTTAGATAGAATATAGGTATCCTTGTCGGACTTTCAAATAGACTTGAATAGTTCTACTTACGGTTTTTAAATTTTTATTCTGCTTTCATTATTCTCGTATAGGCTCTTCACAGGAGCTGACAGATGATCAGTTCCTCACATATTTAATCTGTTTAATATTAAGTAAAATTTAATAAAAAATTTTGACCTGGTAAAAGGTATATTAGTTTAAAAAGCCCCTATAGGGCTACAAACATATAAACAAAACGTTTTCACTCTGTAACCAGATCATCATCAGTGTTACCTAAAATAAGTATAACCGTATTAATTAAAGCAAAAATGTTAAAGTTAAAATGATGTCCAAAAACCTTTTTAAACCATTTTAACTTTAACATTTTGCTTTAATTAATACGGGTATACTTATTTTAGGTAACACTGATGATGCTCTTGTTACAGAGCGAAAACGTTTTTTTTTTTCTATGTTTGTAGCCCTATAGGGGCTTTTTAAACTAATATACCTTTTACCAGGAAAAAATTTTTTTATTAAATTTTACTTGTAATTAATGGTATACAGCCAGCTACAGGAAATTATTCCTTGTGGATGTTTAATATTTTACTTTCAGAGTATTATGTATTTTTAAACCAAAGTTTACTGTCTACTTAGAATTTAAAAATTCTACAAGTAAAACCATGCCCTTCATAAAATAAAATTAAAAGTTTTGTCAGTGTACATCGGATTTGAAATAAGCTAGAAAGAAAATGTAATTTAGCTTCCATATATATCCATGGATGTGACTGTCCCTCGGGAGACTGGATATCTGCTGGTCACGCCGATCCTGGGACATAAATGGCGCGCTTCATGGTGTCAGATTGGCCTTCGTTATACCTGAGGGAGAATGGCGTATCTCCATTTTTTCGATGCAACATTTAGTCGATCGTTTTGTTTTCCAACCGACTGACAGTATTGTGAATTAAATATGTTTATAGGGTTACGGAGCTACCCATGTTTTGCATTTGTAAGAGGATGTTTCAGCACATATCAAATGTAAAAAATGAATAGTAAAAATATGGGACCATAAATTTAAATATTTAAACATATTATCATATTTTATATTTTTATATATTTTTTTCCTTCCTCTGTCTATTTAGTTAGGCATAAAGTTTTTTATAAAATACAAGATTTTTATAAAATACGCTGGAGCGTACTGCATTGCATACATTGTTTGTAATATTTTGTGAGCCAATCTCCGACCGGAGCGGTATCTTCTTCTTAACCTGCTTCATAAATCAGTTCCCTTGATGTTGGCGATTAACGCGGCAAGACTTTCTCTATCTTGAGCTACTCTGAACAATTTTTTGACTCTTTATATCCCGGTCCATTTTCTGAGATTCTTCTAATATTCTTGAACCACCAGGCTTATTTTCTATCCATTTTCCTGAGTTCTTCGATTTTATTCTTCTAAAGGGATTCTTCTATTAGAATTATCCGACGTTGGCGATCATCATTGCAAAGGCTTCTCAATAGTGTTGTCCAAATGCAAGACCAAGATGAGACTTAGACAGTCTTGGTCTTGGTCTTGCGCCGGTACACCTGGTCTTGGTCTTGGTCTTGGTATTGCGCTCCCGGACTTGGTCTTGGTCTTGGTCTTGCGGCAAGAGTCTTGCAAGTCTCACAGTTGTCCATTAGCCTATTGCCTATCTTAGAACAACGTAGCAGGGAGGTACATTTTAAGCTTGAATATCATAGCCATAGTAAAGACCAACCAAATTAATAAATATCTTAAACAACCGACACCGGGTGGGGTTTGAACTCACGATATAAGTGATCCGTGCCTACGTTCTAACTAACTAAAGTTTATTAGAAACTTATGTATTTTTCCGAGTATTTGCCATTCACTATCTGTGATTTGAAAAGCATTCAATTCGGTGACATCTATTATCCAATATAAGCGAATGAATAAAAAAACATAAAAGAAAATATGAGGCTTCCTTGGGTTTTAATAATTTCAGAATTTTATAAATGCTAGAATATTCCACAGAGTGATGTTATCTCTGAGAAAAAACACAGTTTGATTGGTACACCCGGTATACAATGACAATACCTGACCTGTAGCAATAATTTACAGCGATATTTTTATTATAAAGAATATGACAACATATTAAAAAAGTCACTTAAATCGGACAACAGGTTTAGGAAATTCGAGACATTAAAAATGACTCTTTTTAAGGTGGTGCGTTAATTTTTTGGAGAAGTGTATATCGATATTAAGTAATATTTCGGTATTTTGTTTACACGTTATCTCTGGAATTATCTGTTCTTTTGTCTCGTTATTATACATACTTTTAAACATTAGCCGCGCTGTTTCGGCAAAATTTGTTTAACCGAGTTACCTCATAACACACTCAGCACAAACAACACATAATAGCATTGTTTATATAAGGATAGTTGGTCAGTCTAATAGGAAAATTTGTTTGAAAAAATTGAGACAGTCACCAGATGTCCCCACAATTTCTGTCAGGATCGCAACGTCAAAATGCATAGACACCAAGTTGGATAAGATCCTATTCATAACACCCCAACTCGCATATATATATATATATATATATTCTTTCATATATATTTATTTTTCTTAATATGTAACATTATATTATTATAATGTATAGTAGCATGACAACATTAATTCAATTTCTAAATATACCCTTCTATATATATATATATTTTTTATATGTATGTGAGTTGGGGTGTTACGAATAGGATCGTATCCAACTTTGTGTCTATGCATTTTGACGCTGCGACCCTGACAGGAATTGTGGGGACATCTGGTGACTGTCACAATCTGAATCAAACATATTGACCTATTGGGCTGAATAACTATCTCCCTATATAAAAAATGATAATAGTCTTACTATCCGATAAGATTTATGGTTTTTTGTATTCCTAGAAAACTAGTAGTGAAAAAAAATTAATTAGATACTTATTAGGTATATTTTTTATCAGTTGGTGACATATTTTTAAAAAGATATGATATTTGGATAAGATATTGGATAACGAACGTTATGCTATGATTAGAAGGCGACTAGGTATTCTCAAAACATGGACAATTAATTTCAGAGCAAAGAAGTCGTCTGCTAGGATGACAATGTTTTATTTACAAATGTACAAAATGTTTTATTTTTATATTGTAATAATGACCTCTGAGTACGTGTCAAATGTGTCAAAAGTTCTTTAATAGATATTTTGATTCGCTATGGATGTTTGTATTGTTCGTAATGCGCATGAATCCAATTTTCCAAATTTTTGTTACAATTTTTTTTGATACCCGTGTTGAGCTGCCCCCCCCCCCACTTGCAAAAATCAAAAAACAAATAGCCCTGATTTATGAGCTATTTATGAGCTTTCATATTCCACACACTAAAAATTTTGAGCTCGTTCCACTGAGCAGGAATTTAATACTTTATTGGGTGGGGCTGAGTCAGCCCCCCACTACTTAAAAATAGGAATATTGAATCAGTTTTTGCGGCAGAATTACGAGCTTTTTATGAGCTCTTGAAATTATATAGTTTCGATTTTTGAGCTCATCCCCTTCACACCCAAACAACCCTTTAATTGATTTAACTTAAGAGAAAAATGCTGAGAAAACTTAAAATATATCTTCTTCTTCTTCTTCTTCTTCTTAACTCAGGCGAGACTCGTTAGTCTCTGGCACTTGGTCATAAGACCTTTGTACCAAACCCTGTTCTTCTCCTTAAACTTTAATAAGTCCTGTGGCCTCAACGAAGGCCAACAGTTTTCTTATTGGTAGTTTTAAGATCTCTTCTGGTTCAAACCTCATTTGACCAGTGAAGTTCTGCCTTACATCACCTAGCACACTGCAATAGCGTAGTTTTGTGTATAGCAGTTTCTTCTTCCATTTCGCACTTTCTGCACCATGGTTCATTCACCTTACCTAGTTTGTATAGATGATTTCTTAAACGACAATGTCCAGTCACCATTTCAGTGACCGTTTTGATCTCTCGTTTATTGAGGTTCATCATACTGTTCGAGAGTTTTTTATCAATATTCTTGATTATTTTTTTAGTCTGGATTTGCCCTTGAGTGGTTCTCCATTTATTTTGATGATTCTTTATCAGCCATTTCTGAACCTCGTTTTTCATAGCATCTTTAGTGATGCCACAGAAAGGTTCTGGGCCTTCAAAAGTTTTTCTCGAGCCTTGTTTCGCTAACATATCTGCTCGTTCGTTCCCGTGCACCCCTTCATGACCCGGCACCCATATTAAAGACACTTTGTTGTCTTTTGCCAGGTTATTGAGGAGATCTTTGCAGTTTGTCACCAGTTTTGATTTGGTGAGAGGGTTCTTTACAGCCAGAATAGCCGATTGGCTATCTGTGTAAATGTTGATTCTCTTAGCTTTAGGGTCCTCATCAATTATTTCATCAATGCAGGCCACCAAAGCAAAAACTTCAGCCTGGAACACCGTTGTATGTTGACCTAGGCTGTAAGATTTATTATAGTTATATGTTTGCCCAAAGACTCCTGATCCAGTACCATGGGCAGTTTTAGATCCATCAGTGAACCATATTAAGTCTCCATTAATGTTTGGGACTTTTTGTTCTCTAGATGGTATAATTGTGTTAATCTTCTCAGTGAAGATTAGTTCTGGTGTCATCATATCTAAGTTCATCATAAAGATTTATTCCTCAAGTATAGTCCCAGTAATGTTTGTGTGGCTATTCAATACATAATTTGGCCTCCAAGTATTGTTTGCTTTGAGCCTCAGGATGGTCATAAAGGCTACCGCCGAAATATACAATTCCAGCGGAGGGAGACCTGTGATAGCCTCTAATGAAGCCGTTCCTGTACTATTCAAGGCTCCTGTTATATTTAGAAGCGCTTGTCTTTGTAGGGTGGTGAGAGTGGTCACACAAGATTGCAAAGCCGTCTTTCTCCACCAGAGTACTGACCCATAAGTAACTGTCGGTCGTATCACTGATGTGTACAACCAACATATCACCTTTGGTTTCAATCCCCAGGTTTTACCTACAACTCGTCTGCAGTTCCACAAGAGTCGCTTAGCCCTATTGGTTATATTGGTAATATGAGTATTCCAATTGAGTTTCGAATCCAGGGTTACCCCTAGATACTTAACCTCATTGGTTCTTTCCAGTACCTCTCCAAATAATTTCAGCTCACTCAGTCCAGTAAGCTTCCTCTTATTTGTAAAGGCTACCAGTTTAGTTTTAGAAGGGTTCACGGAGAGGTTCTCTTTCAGACACCAGTTCTCTATGTAGTGAAGGGCATATCGCATCTGATACGCAACAGTGCTGGGAAATTTTCCCCTAGTTACTATCACGATATCATCTGCGAAACCCTGGACCCAGATTCCTTGGGCGCTTAGCCCATGAATCAGATCATCGACAACTATGTTCCATAATGACGGTGACAATACACCGCCTTGAGGGCATCCCTTAGTTGCCCTCAAATTTATGGTATCTTCATGCGTATCTGTGGATATTATTCTGCTCTGAACCATCTGAATAATCCACTTGCATGTTGTGTTGTTGATTTTCTTCCTCACCAGTGCGCTTTGTATAGACTCGATTGAGGTATTATCAAATGCACCTTCTATATCTAAAAATGCAGCAAGGGCGACTTCTTTCTGATGCAGACTCCTTTCGAGTTCCGACACTAGATTGTGCAGGGCGGCTTCACCTGATTTCCCTGCCTGATACGCCCATTGCCGTTGGTGCAGTGGATTTTCATTTAAATTGTTTTTCTTGATGTGTTTGTTCAAGATTTTTTCCATGGTTTTTAACATGAATGAGGTCAGACTTATAGGCCTGTAGATTTTGCTAAGGTGTAATCTGTTTTTCCTGGTTTGGGAATAAACGCCACCCTTGCCTTTCTCCAAGCTTTGGGAATGTATCCCAGAGCATGGCTAGCTCTAAATATTGTGATCAGGGGACCCATGATTATTTCCAGACCCTCCTGGAGAAGCTTAGGAAATATACCATCCGGTCCCGCAGTTTTATAAGGTTCAAAAGTTTCAATAGCCCATCTGACCTTGTGAGAACCAAAGATCTCGTCAGAGGTCAGCCAGTCCCTTTTGGTTGGGCTATTGTTTGCTTGATGATTGTTATTAGCAGTCAATTGCGTCGACCCTGGAAAGTGAACACTTAAAAGATGCTCTACAGCCTCCTTCTCTGTGTCCGTATACTTCCCATTGGGCAATTTCATTGACTTGGGTTTGTTAATGTTATCTCTTTTCAGGATTCTCTTAACCCTGGCGCTTTCAGGTACACTTTCAATGTTTTCACAGGATTCTCTCCAGGATCTTTCCTTAGCGGATTGGATTTTCTTATTATAGGTTTTCAGTTTAGCCTTATATGCTTCCCAATCACCTGATTTCTTCGCCCTATTGAAGAGCCGTCTTGTTTCTCTTTTGAGATCAGACAGCTCCTTATACCACCAAAATATATCGTATTGCGGATATAATTCCTATAGCTTATATATTCTAAGAATAAACTATTAAATCAAGTGCATTTCGATTATTGAGCTACAACCCCTTCGCAAGAAAACCACCCTATCTTCCCGGCTTCAGAGAAAGTTGAAAAAAGTTAAGAGAAAATTTAATTATTATTTAATAATTATTTGGCGACTACATATCATTTAATAATTTATAGGCTTCCAAATTACGCGCATCTAGATCAGTAAATTGCAATTTATTTTGTATAGTGCAGTAACTGAAGGTAAAAATCAACGATTACCTTCAATTTCTGTGAACCTTCCATCGATTTCACGAAAATTGGTCAGTGGTTAGAGGATACGTCAAGAAACAAAGGTGACATGGTACCACCTTGCGCCTTTACCCTGAGGGTGGATACCGCCCCTTCTCGGGGGTGAAAATTATTTTATAAAAAATAACTGCACAAATCAATAAAAGAACAAATTAAAAGCAAAATTTATTATATAAAGTTATTAAAATAAGTCAATACTTTTTAAATTATTAAAGATCAAAGATTTTAATTATTCGTGAAAAAAAATGCATGTTTTGAAGCGGTTTTTCGTAAAACACTGAAAAACTGTCAGTTTTTACAAAAAAGTTAATAGTAGTCTAATTCGTAGAGCTTATATTCTAAGAATAAACTCTTAAATCACGCGCCTTTCGATTATAGAGCTACAACCCCTTCGCAAGAAAACCATCCCATATTCCCGGCTTCAGAAAGAGTTGTACTTAAAATAATTTAAATTAATTATTTGGCGACTAGATATCGTTTAATAATTTGTGAGCTCGCAAAATATAGGCATTTCAATTATTGAATTGCCATTTTCTTTCTATAGTGCAGTCACTGAAGGTAAAAATCAACTATGACCTTCGATTTCGGTAAATCTCCATTCATTTTCACGAATTGACAATAACAACTTGCGGTTTTAGCCTGGGGTATATGTCACCCCTTCTCGGGGGTAAAAATTACTTTATTAAAAATAACCCCACAAATCGAAAGAGGGACAAATTGTAAGCAAAATTTGTTATATAATGTTATTAATAAATCAATACTGTTTGAGTTATTAAAGATCAAATATTTTAATTTTTGTGAAAGAAAATGCATGCTTTAAAGCGATTTTTCATAAATAACTCAAAAACTGTAAGTTTTTACAAAAAAGTTTTCATCATTAATTTAAGCTAATAAAAAACTAGAATAAATTGCTTACTTGAAAAACCCTTTAATGTTAATTTAAAGTAAGTTATTGGTAATTAAATGTATATTTTTTCTGCGACTGTTCAAATCTAAGGATTCAAGCTTAAATAACGGGAAAGAGATACATTTTAAAACATTTAGGTACTAAATACTTATCACAGTACTTAAAAATACCTATCAAAAATGAGCTCCAGAAAAAGTTGATAGCATCAACATCCGCTCACCAATTTTCGTGAAAATGAATGGAGATTTACCGAAATTGAAGGTCATAGTTGATTTTTACCTTCAGTGACTGCACTATAGAAAGAAACTGGCAATTCAATAATTGAAATGCGTATATTTTGCGAGCTCATAAATTATTAAACGATATCTAGTCGCCAAATAATTAATTTAAATTATTTTAAGTACAACTCTCTCTTAAGCCGGGAATATGGGATGGTTTTCTTGCGAAGGGGTGTAGCTCAATAATCGAAAGGTGCGTGATTTAAGAGTTTATTCTTAGAATATAAGCTATACTAATTAAACTACTATTAACTTTTTTGTAAAAACTTACAGTTTTTCAGTGATTTACGAAAAACCGCTTCAAAACATGCATTTTTTTTCACGAATAATTAAAATTTTTGATCTTTATTAACTTAAAATGTATTGACTTATTTTAATAAATTTATATAATAAATTTTGCTTATAATTTGTTCTTTTATAGATTTGTGCAGTTATTTTCTATAAAATAATTTTTGCCCCCGAGAAGGGACGGTATCCACCTTCAGGGTAAAGGCGCAAGGTGGTACCATGTCACCTTTGTTTTTTGAGGTATCCTCTAACCACTGACCAATTTTCGTAAAAATCGATGAAGGTTCACCGAAATTGAGGGTAATCGCTGATTTTTACCTTCAGTGAGTGCACTGTACAAAATAAATTGCAATTTACTGATCTAAATGAGCGTAATTTGGAAGCTTATAAATTATTAAATGATATGTAGTCGCCAACTAATTAATTTAATGCATTTAAGTACAACTTTCTCTTAAGCCGGGAAGATAGGGTGGTTTTCTTGCGAAGGGGTTGTAGCTCAATAATCTAAATGCAAGTGACTTAATAGTTTATTCTTAGAGTATATAAGCTATAGGAATTATATCCGCAATACGATATATTTTAAGTTTTCTCAGCATTTTTCTCTTAAGTTAAATCAATTAAAGGGTTGTTTGGGGGTGAAGTGGATGAGCTCAAAAATCGAAACTATACAATTTTAAGAGCTCATAAATAGCTCGTAATTCTGCCGCAAAAACCGATTCAATATTCCTATTTTTAAGTAGTGGGGGGCTGACTCAGCCCCCCCACTATAATATTAAATTCCTGCTCAGTGGAACGAGCTCAAAATTTTTAATTTGCGGAATATGAGAGCTCATAAATCAGGGATATTTGTTTTTTAATTTTTGCAAGTGGGGGGAGGGGAAGCTCAACACGGGTTTTTTTTATCCTCATAGAGTATCTAAGAATATAGCGGAACTAATATACTTCCTAAAACGACCCTCAGTTCTAGCTGCAAGACGCAACAGTCTCGCAGGCTTAGTCTTGTTCTTGGTCAAGTCTTGCACAGTAGGTCTTGGTCTTGGTCTTCCTAAAATTAGGCAGTCTTGGTCTTGGTTTTGGTCTTGCAAAAACGCAAGGATAAGACCAATACTGCAAGACCAAGACCGATTTTGGCCAACACTATTTCTCAATCTTCTGCAACATGTAATAACTACTGTCCTGCATTTGATATGAGTCAAGATACTTGTTTTCTTCCTTGGTTTCTAGCCCTCTATTTTTCCGTTAAGAATCAGTTCTCTATCGATTTCTCCTCATTATATGTCCCAGATAAGACATATTCCAGTGTTTGACAGTCCTCAGTAGTTCTCTGTCTTTGTTGACTCTTCTAAGTACTTCTTCATTAGGTTTTGTAGTGTTCACATTTCTACACCGTACAAAAGTACAGACCAAAGGACATCGCACACATCTTATGGAAAATATAATGTCACTCAAATTCAATAAAATTTATACCAATAGATTCGTTTTAAATTAACGATCAAATCTTATCATTGCGCCAACTCTCTATTTTCAAAAATAAGAGCAGAAATTGATATAAATAAATCTGAAATCAAATGGGTAGGTACATAAGTTAGAGAGAGAAAAAAATATTTTAAAATACCAAGATTTTCGGTACTCCATAAATCAGCGGATTAGTTTCACTAATTCGCTTAGGCCCAGCGGGATTTAAGCTGTTATGAATAGCACTCAACTTTAATTGCAATTTGCTCCGTAAATAATCATAATTAAGAGTTGGCGCAATGATAAGAATTGATCGTTAATTTAAAACGAATCTAATCGTATAAATTTTATTGAATTTGAGTGACATTATATTTTCCATAAGATGTGTGCGATGTCCTTTAGCACCATTTTTGTCTTAGTTCTAAACTGAGATGATTATTGCTATTTTCATAAAGGTAGTTATAGTCGTTGCTATTCTGCCTTTTATTTCTATGTCTGGATCTAGTTGATCCGTTTTAACAGTTACCAAATATATAGGGAATCTTTGATTTAACCCAAAATAATAAGTCGAATAATGTTTTCCCCGCATTATATATCTAAAAGCAAAATGCCAAATATATGTTGATAATCCTTACACGCTTGTTTATTCCTAAGAAATCTTGAATATTGCAATTATATTATTTCTTAGATTTATTTCGCCCATTCGCTGGATAATAAGAGAGAATTAGGCGTTACCAGACATATGGGTCCACTCTCTACAATCACAAAGCATTTAAATTAAAACATTTTTAAATTCTTCATAATATTATGTTTTAAGTTTTATCTATAATTTTGTCTTTGATTCAGTCAATTTGTACTCTACGAGCTCCCTATTGGGAAAGTTTTGGGGTAGTCATAAATGGATTTATATATGAATTTTGGGCTGCTGAATCCGAATATGAAGTTTGTAGACAAAATTTCTTGCCGAAACATTGAAAAAATCGCGAAAAAATTGAAAAATTTCAGCTTTTTTCCGCTTTTTTGCTCAAATCTCGAAAACTGGTAACTTTTAGTAAATCGTCTGTTAATACAAATTAAAGTACCTACTTAAAATTATCTACAAATATCACTATTTACTTTTTTTTCAGACTAACCATTCGGTCTAATGTGCAAGTTGAAAATTGCCATTTTTTAAAGGTCTCGGCACAACCCAATTTTTACATTCCAAAACTTTAGTTTTTATTAGAATGCTGTCATTTGATAAATTTCTCCTAGCTTTCTGTACAAATAATGAATGTTAGTTCATAATATGAATATGGAATGTCTCTTCTCACAGCTTCCATGAATCTATTCTATCCTAAAATACCGAGAATGTCTCTCTTTTTCCCTTAGAGCCACAGAAGATCAGGCACAGATGGAATCACAGTTTCAGTTGGTGTGAACATTCCCTTCGGATCTTGATTTCTGATAAACCTTGAGGTTTTGTCTTTTCAAAATGTATTAGTTGAACAGCTCTCTGACTTTCATAAACCTCAGGTGCGGGTTTAGTTTTTTGCCGAGGAATGGATTGGTTAGGAGCTTTTGCATGTTTTGGTGCAATACAAGAAATTCCACCCATGACGCAAAAAGTGTGGTATCCGTCGATTGTATGTACGTTAACCCTTTCTGTCCCAATGCTGCATATATTGTGTTTTTAAAAAAGTGGGTCTGTATTCCCAGCCGCCGTATATATACAGCTGGTTCCAAAAAAACTGATACGACTCTTAAGCGTACTTTGTAGAAAATTGAGCAGTGTACTTTCTTCTTCTTCTTCTTTTTGTTTTTTGTCTCGCTGCAAGGCAATTACCACCACGATTTATAGGCGATCTTGATGTAGTCTGGCTCTAAGCCATATCAAAATCGCTGACTATCTTCTTGTAAAAAGCTTTTGATGAGGTGTGATATAATGAATATGAGTTTAATTATATTTAATTTATTATATTTTGAAGGACAAATACTTATTATTTACATACTGTTACTGTCACTGCCAAATCTTAAAATGTGTCAGATAACTTCAACCTCAAAAAATGACTGTTTGTTTGTTTATTTTATTATTTGTTTGTCATAATAAATATAATACAATGTCAGATCAATCATACACTGCTCAAAATGATCAAATCTTACTAAGAGTCGTATCAGTTTTTTTAGGAACCAGCTGTACGTTCAAGGTATTATGGTCTCAATTTACCAAAGCCAAAAATATGCGTTGCTTATAAAATTTTAGACTCATTGGTGTCCCAATACCGTAGAAATATATCCGAAAATATTATTGTCCGAATATATTATATGTAAAGAAAAACTATTGTTTATTTTTCTTTAATAGCTTTTCTTTTAATACTTATTTATATTCTCATTTTGTTACGCCACTGTCAAAACATTAAGTTCTTCTTTTTATTTTTATGTTGACTTATGACTTATGACGTGTGAGGTGTTTTGACAGTGACAATTAATTAATTTCGATGATTGAAATATTTGTTACCTGCTGAGCATTATAAACTAAAATCTAGAATATAAGCTTTAAATGTTGTTTCTTTTTCTTACAGGTAACGTTTTTGTAAATCGTTAATATTGTACATAAAATAATAAAGTTCCTTTTTCTTACAGAGAGAAACACAATTGAGTTTTTTATTCACCAAAAGTTTGATGGTTAAAAACATTATTACAAAACAACATTTTTGCTGATAGAAATATAATAATTTTCCATTATAAAATGGCAAAACTGAGATTTGAATTTACCGTTAAATCATTGCAGACTGATACAAAAACAAATATCATCACGATCACCTCAATTGAGACTGAGGAAAATGAAATTTTTTCAATACCTAATGATATGCAAAATATTTCCTATCATAAAAAAATCCAGACGAGAGCAGCTTTTGAGAAAGTAAAACGGGTTCTAACAAAACGGGGCACTACAAGAAAAGTTTGGATCGCAGATGATATCCTAATTTTTTCAAAAACCTTTGACGAACATATATTACACTTGTCCAAGTTATTTGATGCAATATTAAATGAAGGTTTTAGACTAAAATTTTCGAAATGTACCTTTGCAGAAAAATCAGTAAAATACTTAGGACACATAATAGAAAATAATTCCATAAGACCTGTAAAAGACTACTTGATTGCTGTGAAAAATTTCCCTGTTCCACAAACTAGAAAGAATGTACGTCAATTTTTGGGAAAAATCAATTATTATCATAAGTTTGTCCAAGATATTGCAATCATTTTAGACCCGCTGCACAACTTATTGAGAAAAGATGTTGACTTTATTTGGTCTAAGGAATGTCAAGAATCTTTCGATAGAATAAAGTCATTACTTTGTTCGGAACCAATATTAAGTATTTTCAACCCTGATTTGCCAATTAATATATATACAGATGCCAGCATAAAAGGAGTAGGAGCTGTATTAAAACAAATTGATAAAAACGGATGTAGCAAGCCTGTGGCATATTTTTCCAAAAAATTAATGGAAAGTCAAAAGAAAAAGAAGGCAATATATTTAGAATGTCTAGCGATAAAGGAAACTATAAAATATTGGCAACATCTGCTCATTGGAAAAGAGTTTATAGTATATTCAGATCACAAACCTTTAGAAAATTTAAACATAAAAGCTAGAACGATGAAGAATTGGGAGACTTGACATTTTACTTATCTCAATATAATTTTAAAGTAAAGTATAATCCAGGAAAATATAACCAAGAAGCAGACAGTTTAAGCAGAAATCCAGTTTTAGATTCTCAAGAAAATATAGATGAAGTATTAAAAATAGTAAACTTGATTAATCTGGAAGATATACAAATTGACCAACTCTCAAATATTGATCTACAAAATAATAAGACTAAATACAGTTTCAAGAATGATATTTATTATAAAAAGTCAAACAGAAAAGACAAAAT
This sequence comes from Diabrotica virgifera virgifera, assembly GCF_917563875.1. Taxonomy (NCBI): domain Eukaryota; kingdom Metazoa; phylum Arthropoda; class Insecta; order Coleoptera; family Chrysomelidae; genus Diabrotica; species Diabrotica virgifera. The sequence goes on from NC_065443.1 coordinate 134,696,449, forward strand.
TATTTTATCTGAAGATTTAAGTAAAACATTGATAAAAGTGTACACAATACTTACTGTCATTTAGGAACAAACCAGATGTTAAATAAAATATCACCATTTTATACAGCCAACAATATGACTACTAACATTAAGAAGATATGTGAGAACTGTGATACCTGCATTAAAAATAAATCAAGAAGGAAACCTGACTATGGTTTAATGTCACAATTAGGACCAGCGACATATCCATTTGAAATTGTCTCGATTGACACGATTGGTGGTTTTGGAGGATCTCGTTCAACAAAAAAATATCTTCATCTCCTAGTAGACCATTTCTCAAGATATGCCTATTGTTTGACATCAAAAACACAAAACTCTGATGACTTCATAAAGTTAATTAAAAAGGTAACAGAAGATCACAAAATTAAAACTGTGATGACTGATCAATATCCTGGCATCAACTCAAAAGAATTCAAAAATTTCCTAAAGGTTAATAACATAAAAATGATATTTACTGCCGTTGATGCACCATTTTCAAATGGTATCAATGAAAGGTTAAACCAAACATTGGTTAATAAAATCAGATGCAAAATAAATGAAGGTGACAGGAAAACAGCATGGACAACAATTGCTCAAAAATGTATAGAAAAATATAATGAAACTGAACATACCATCACAAAATTTTCACCAAAATATTTAGTAGAAGGAGAAAGTGTAAGCATCCTACCAAACGAACTAAAACCTAAAGTCACAGATGCAGATCTCGAAATAGATAGAACAGTTGCCTTGATAAATACAAAAAAATCACATGATTATAATAAAAAGCAGTTCGATCGACATAGGAAGGAAATTGATTTGAACATTGGGGATTTAGTATATGTGGAGAACGGTAACCGTCTAAATAGAAAAAAGTTGGACGAATTAAGGATTGGACCATACAAAATACTAAAGAAGATTTACAATTCAATTTACGAAGTTGATACTGGGCATAGGAAAACAGAATCAAACCTCTTCCATATAACTAAACTTACTCCAGTATTGAAAGAAAATATTTAGTGAAAGTTCAATTTTTGTTTTGAAACTCTCCAAGGGGGGGAGATGTAAAGAAAAACTATTGTTTATTTTTCTTTAATAGCTTTTCTTTTAATATTTATTTATATTCTTATTTTGTTACGCCACTGTCAAAACATTAAGTTCTTCTTTTTATTTTTATGTTGACTTATGACTTATGACGTGTGAGGTGTTTTGACAGTGACAATTAATTAATTTCGATGATTGAAATATTTGTTACCTGCTGAGCATTATAAACTAAAATCTAGAATATAAGCTTTAAATGTTGTTTCTTTTTCTTACAGGTAACGTTTTTGTAAATCGTTAATATTGTACATAAAATAATAAAGTTCCTTTTTCTTACAGAGAGAAACACAATTGAGTTTTTTATTCACCAAAAGTTTGATGGTTAAAAACATTATTACATATAGATTATTGTTCCCAAAGCCTCAAAATGTTGGCACCCAAGACAGGTCATGCGGACCCATTGCCGTATATATTTGTTTACATATTTTAGATATATGCTATATTGTAGCACTGGTGGCAACGCTTATAGGTAGCTGCTAGAAGGTGAAGCGTTTGTAGCCACAGAAAAGACCAGAAAAAAAAAGAAGCGAATCGAGATACGTGTGCAAGATGCGGAGTCGGCCTTTGCGTAGTGTCATGTTTTAAGGAGTACCACCACACAAAAGAAAACTTTTAATGTTAATTTACATTACATTATTTTTTTTTAAGTTAGTTACATTTTTTTAAGTAGGTTTTGCTCTCTGATGAGTACTTTCGAAAAGAAAACGTTTAAGTTGGTTAAAAAAACTCATTAAGAACATGTTTTGGTCATTTATTTGTTTATTTATATGCGACGTATATATAAGGCAATGGGACTCTAAGCATGAAAAAACAAAGTCTTGTAGCGGCAGTAAGGCCCAGATAGTTGGTCTCATCATTCCTTGCAGGGTTGGCCGTTCTCTCTACAAAAAGTACGGCTAAAGAAAATAGGTTGATGTAGTTTCCTCTTTGGGGTTTTGTTCATACTATACAAAAGCTGTTCGCCTATAAGTGTCAGTATTTGCAGGCGATCCGCAGAAAATTTACCTGCCGTGCTTTACACAGCAGGTGTACGATAACGCTGGCTGATTTGAACGTACATACAATCGACGAATACCGCACTTTTCACGTCATATGTGGCATTTCTTGTATTGCACCAAATCATGCAATAGCTCCTAAGCAATCCATTCCTCGGATAAAAAAAACCCACACCTGAGGTTTATGAAAGTCATGGAGCTGTTGAACTAATTCATTTTAAAAGGACAAAACCTCAAGGTTTATCAGAAATCAAGATATCAGATCCGAAGGAAATATTCACACCAACTGAAACTGTGACTGCATCTGTGCCTGATCTTCTGTGGCTCTAAGGAAAAAGCAGAGACATTCCCGGCCTATTAGGACGGGATGGACTCATGGAAGCTGTCACAAGAGACATACCATACGTATAAACTAACATTTATTATTTGTACAGAAAACTATAAGAAATTTATTAAATGACAGTATTCTAATGAAAACTAAAGTTTTGGAATGTAAAAAGTGGATTTTGCCGAGACCGTTAAAAATTGGTATTTTTCAACTTGTACTTTAGACCGAACGCTTCGTCTGAAAAAAAAAAGTAAATAGTGGTGTTTGTAGATAATTTTAAGTACTTTAATTTATGTTAACAGACCATTTACTAAAAGTTAATAGTTTTCGAGATTTGAGCAAAAAAGCGGAAAAAGCTGAAATTTTTCGCTTTTTTCAATGTTCCGGCAAGAAATTTTGTCCGTAAACCTCATATTCGGATTCAGCAGCCCAAAATCCATATATAATGAAAGATATCAAAACTACCCCAAAACTTTCCTAGTGAAAACATAATTTTATTGAATCACTTTTCAAATTGAAAATTTTCTCGTAACTTAATATATATATAGCGTTATAGTAATATGCGTGGAATCAAATTTACAAACTTACTAAGTTAATTATGATGAGCTCAACACCATTCGATATATCTGGTATAGCTAAGCTGATCAGCGATCTTAAGATTTTAAATAAACGCTAGGTATCTGAAATTAGTTTGGTAACTAGGTTAGGGTAAATAGTAATTGCACAACAAACTTGAGTTTGTAAAGTTGTGTTCGAGTCGAAAACTCTATTAAAAACTTTCCTTCCTTTGAATACTGAGCATCAAATTCAATCAGATTACTCTGTCGTGCACTTCAGATCACCTTGGCTTATTTTTTAATTTGCTTCCACTGCCATTCAGATTTAAATTACTGGTTTAATTGTTTTAATTTGTTTCTTTTTAGAGAAACTGTTAATTTGTGCGGGAGAATAAATAATTTTCAAGAATTTGTATCTTACACGCCAGCTTGTTTTAGTAACGTTTTAATGTGTTTTAATAGTAATATTTATAATAATCGAAAATTCGACAATACACTTTTTGGGTATTCTGCGAGATGACCTTCTATACCTATACCTACATAGTACCTGGGCAAATTATTAGGCCAACCAAGGAAAATTTACTATATGAAGTTATTTTTCTCATGATTATAAATATATTTAAAAAAATATTGTTTTGTTCCTTTTTTGTGAATATGTATTAACTTTAAGGTGTGTATCCATTAGGTTTGCTGCTCCGCGGTCCCTGCAACTGCTCTAATCGATACGGCATGCGCTCCTCTACATATAAACCGCCACCGATTGGAGTGCCGAGACGGGGCGCGCACTATTGCATGGTCCAGGAGCGTCAACGTATCCACTATGTCGAGCAGTTGCAGGAGCGCGGAGCGGCGAACCTCATTAATACGCACCTTTATATGTTAAGGAGCGCATGCTGTATCGATGGAACATGTGCAGCGAGCGTGGAGCAGCGAACCTAATGGATACGCCCCTTAAGAGTTAATATTCACAAAAAAGAAATAAAACAATATTTTTTCAAATAATATTCATAATCATGAGAGAAATAAGTTCATATAGTAAATTTTTCCTCGCTTGGCCTAATAATTTGGCCAGGTACTGTAGAGATAAAAGAAATAAAACAATATTTTTTCAAATATATTCATAATCATGAGAGAAATAAGTTCATATAGTAAATTTTTCCTTGCTTGGCCTAATAATTTGGCCAGGTACTGTAGAGTGGTAGAGCTCCAAAATATGTGGAGAATATTGTAATTTTTAACCCGGGAGCAGTCGCGCTCACTTCTGTTACATAAGCAGTCGCGCGTAGAGAAAAACTCTCACAATACGAATTTAAATACGATTTTAAACCAAGTTTCTATTTTATAATATTTTTATTTACTTGTTATATTAAAAATATCTATTTCTAACAATTTTAAAGCTAATTGGTTGTCCCAAGGCCATAAATTCCACAGAAAAAATAATAAAAAAATAGAAGAAAAATTAAAAAGAAAATTCCCTCGCATTACTATAATATTTCTCGAGGTACCTACGAGTGAAAAGTTATGTTGCAAAATTTTTCATCAAATTATCACGGAAAAGGGTAAAATGTTAGATTTTTTCTAACAGTGCGACTGCTACCGCGTTAATATATATGTTCCAAAGGGTATTATTTGTAATTGTATGGAAATTTTATGCAAGGATATAAACACGAATAACTCGGGAAACAAAGATAGACAAAAAGAAATTTGAAAAAATTAAATTAAAAGCATATTAAAAAAATTAACGAAATTTTACATACCGAAAAAAATTATACTGCATTTATGATCAATAAAAAACCAAGAAACAAAGTCATGGATTTCGCAGCAATTGTAGGAATATAGAAACAATTTCGTTTATCAAAATCAAGAACCCAAAAGTTAATAATATGTCAATAAACGTTTACGCTCCCACAGAAGATAGAAGTAATGAAGATCAATTCGACTTCTACAAACAACCAGAAGAGTTCTCTCACAATATAATATATCTCCAAACATCTTTGTCCCTGGCTGCTCTCCTCCAGTTGTCCATCCTCAATATTTCTTTAGCATCGGTTCTCACTTCGTCTATCCACTTCTTCCTTGGTCTTCATACTGGTCGACCATAGTGCCGATAAAGCCTTGGTTTCTTTGAAAGCGACACCAACAAACTGCGACCGTAACACTGCGATGAATGACTTCATAAAAAACTGTACCACGCAAAATAGTAGCAGTGGTTTTCAAGGATGCGTTGGACTCCACCGCTTGCTGAGTTTACACATTTCATTGCCGCAGTGAAGAACCATGAATTTTTCAGCGTAATCTGACGTCATTCATCGCAGTGTTACGGTTGCAGTTTGTTGGTGCCGCTTTCGAGGAAACCCAGGTTTAAGCGTTCTACTACGTGTTCTGTCATTATCCATTGTTATGAGGTGATCTGCCCAGCGCAATCTTTGTATTTTCATGACAGATCATACAGGGGAATGTGACGCCCATTCAGATCACATAGAAAATTTTAAAATGAAAGTAGTAAGAACGCAATATTAACTAAATAAGAAAAAAATATGTAATTTTGGCGAGATAATAACGGAAGCAGGAATCAATTTATATGCAGAATATATAGCCAAAAGAACTTCAAACAGTCGAAACTGAAGATATAGAAATTGACTGGAAAAAAATCAAAACAACCACAATGTCAAAACAAACACTGTGTTGGATGAGGTTGATTTAACATTTAAATGGGTGACAAGAATGATAGTTAATAAACCTATTGGAAGCCATTGCTTCTCTGTGCCAGCTTATTACTAATGTTTTATCTACCCTCTTAAAACGCGCATATTCTAAAGGGTATCCTGTTTGTGGTTGAGTCCTCTAATTTACAAATAAACTGCAAGTAAGAATCAAAACTGTTGGACACTGACCTTAGGGTATCGGAGATCCTTCTTCTTCTTGTATTTCCTTCTCTATCGAAGGTTGGCTATTGTGTATTATTTGTGACAATTTTAAATCTACTAAAAAAAACTGATATTTTTATAATGTCTTAAGCAAAATAGTTATTTATGAAACAGTTCGTGAAGTATTCTTTTTGCAAACGCACGAGTTTAGAGCACGAGCGTCAGCGGTGCGAGTGCTATGACATATATTTTGACATATTTTTATTTAGATTTTCTACTATTCATCAAGGAGGTATAATATATCGCGTAAGTTCGCAAAAAGTACTTCACGCACAGTTTCATACAATATTTTATCTAGGATAAACAAATAAAAAAACTGTAACTCGTCGTCACTGGAATTCATTTCTATTCTACAATTTTTAGAACTTTAACATTTAAAAATTCTAACTTCTTTCAAACCACAAAACTGTCAAAACTTTTGTTGTAATTTATTGCTCACATGTCATCACCATGACAACGCGAGAGTTAAGGATATTATTTGATTAAATGAAAGTGTGCCAAAAAACAGTGCGAAAAAGTAAATCCCATTTAAAATACATTGTCACTTCACGCACACTTTAAATCCTTCACGCACTGCTATCTATCATGACAGTTTTCAAAAATTAAAAACTTAGTAGTTATATATTTATTTATGTACCAAGTCAGTAAAGTGACTCTTTATCGAACAAGTCTGATATTATGAGCCGAGCGAGCCTAGCGAGCGAGGCCGATAACAGAAGAGTTCGATAAAGAGTCTTTACTGACGTGGTGCATACAAAATTTTATCGCCAATCATAAAAACATTAAGACTTACTTAATAACATCCTAATGAAAAAAGAGTGTGTGTACTTGGTACACACGTAAGACGTTATACTTCTATTATTATGATTTCAACGAAATAAATATATTTTAAACAGTTAATCATATTTTTATTTAAATATTAAGCCAATTTTAACACTTAAAATATAATACCAAAAATTAAAAATACCGTTAATAGTTACGTTATGTTTATGAAGTGTAGCCTCCCGCAGCGCAGTTGATTTTTCCTTGATGAATAGTAGAAAATCTAAATAAATATATTTGCTAACAAATTATCATTAATATCTGTCACCGTCCGATATACATATAAGCGAATTAACAAAAACACTATTTCATAATATACAGTTTGTATTTGCATTAATACAAAAGTTAAAAGATTTAAGAATTTTATTAATTTTAGACGAAATAAAAATTTTGTATGACAGTAATTACGATGACAGAAAGCTTTTGCATAACGGCCATTTCGATGTTTAATCGATAGTTGTTATCAATATTGAATAAGTACCTAATTACTAAATCTGTAAAGTCTTGATTTATGTTTTATGAATATAATTGCAAAATACTACAGAAGTTCATTTTCTGACATAAATTTAATTAATAATAACGTACATTTTGTACAAAATTTTTAATAATTAAAGTAAATAAATTTTAAGTTCACTCATGAACTTAAAATGGCTTAAACTTAAATGGCGTCAAATGAGTACAATAATGAATGACTTTAGTGACGGTTGGCAATAAAGAGTATTATGTTTTATATTTTTTTATTTATACTATGAAAAAAAGTCTTAAAAAGCCAGTGACAAATAAAAGCTATTAAAATAACGGTATTCTAAGACTTACTTTTTGGTAAAACACAAAGAAAAAAAAAACAATGAATTCCAGAGTGTTGGGATTAACTCTTTTTAGCACAAAACGTTTCATCTTAAAGGCTTTATTAAAAAAGTTAGATATATTTTGAGAAACCAACAAAAACCAGAGTTACTACTGGAAAAGTGTCGTTGGAGGGCATGATACTTTGAGGAAAGACAGAGGTGGTATTAGGCCAGTCTTTGAACGTAATCAATTAATAGAATTAGACTTATGTGTTGGTTATTTTCTAAATAAAATAAACCCGGATAGTTGTTTGTTATGTTAATATTTAGATCCCATATAAAAAGCTTAAGGATATTGAGGCAGAAGTCAACCGAGCAAGAGGGTTCGGAGAGAAAAACTGAAAACATCAGTGAACTATAAGCATTCGTCAATGGAATACTGGAAAACTGGGGAAACCCTAAAAAAGAAGAGGAACTGAATAAATGCAGGGGTAATAGAAATTCAAAAGCAGAACTAGATCGCAAATTAAGGTAGACCATAAGTCAAATTTGTCACACGAAATGTAAGAAAAATCTACGAGTATAGATCCCCTCAATGGCAGTGATATTTTAATAAAGTACGAGCATTAGCAAATGCTCTTAAAATTGAGTTTGTTGCTTTTCGCACAACTCCGAAAGTTCATAGAGCGAATGCGAAGAACCATTCTTACAACATAGATGTACATTTCTCACGAAGCTAGCACAAATAATCCCCGGACAAATAATCCCGGACAAAAAATCCCCACAAATTCTCCCTGGACAAAAAACCTCCGGACAAATAATCCCCGGACAAAAATCCCCACATAAAACCCCGGACAAATAATCCCCAAAAATTTTTTTGGGCAAAATATCCCCACAAAAAATTCAGGACAAAAAATCTCCAAGAAATCTTTGCTGTCGAATAGTTCTCTAAAAGTTTTCCTGAAATTTTACCCAATTGCGAATTCCAATTCCATGCTGAAATATTTAAATTATGCATGACAAAACAGTGTGAGCTTTTTCAAAAATGGTGGAAAATATGGGGAATGAGCTAAGGCCCCGTTTTCATGACAGGCGCGTAACGCGCGATTACAACTACATACATTTTACTTGAGACCGTTCACATACCAAAGCGCGTTAGCATGTGAACGGTCTTCAATAAAATGTATGTAGTTGTAATCGCCGGCTTACACCTTCGCCGTCGCCATGGCCAAATTGGTAGAATTTGACTACGAACTGTTGCCCCATCCACCGTATTCTCAAGATTTGGCTCCGTGCGACTACTATTTGTTTCCAAACTTGAAAAAGACACTCGCTGGGCAGAAATTTAACTCGAATGAGGAGATCATCGCCGCCACGGAAGCCTATTTTGCAGACCTCGAGAAAAGGTATTTTTCAGATGGGTTAAAGAAGTTGGAGCATCGCTGGGTCAAGTATATCGAGCTAAAAGGAGACTATGTAGAGAAATACATTGCCACTTTTCCCAAATTTTCCTTTTTCTTTTGTAGGCTAAGTACTTATCAGACTGCCATGTGTGTTGCATATATATCGTGTATGTTTGAATATGATGTGTCTCAGCATTTCTTAATCAGCTATTGTTGGTACATTCTTGTTATTGACTTTTTCTCTAACTATTGGCAAATCTTGTACATTCTTCTAATGAGTTTCCTATATATTTTTCTTCATTGAATAAAATGAGGGCTGCTTCTTTATCTTTTTTCTTTTCCTTGTTTGTTTCCTTCATTATTCTTAACACAGATCAATATTGTTATACTGATTTCGAATTTTTTGGCAACTGTTTTTCTGTCTTTTTGTTCAATCCTTCTAGTTAACCAAGCTTCCCTTCTGTGTTTTCCCTAGTTTTCTGCAGTATATTCTCTTTTCTTCCTTTGGATCACTTTTGGATCCTTTCTATCATTTGGTTTTAAAAATTCTAGCACTTATTCGACTCTATAAGGTGTTATAGTAGTCCAAGTTTGCATTGGTTGCTCTCCTAGTATGGGCGATTCTTATGTCCGTGGCCTACCTGGAGAATCTCCATGTCGTGTTGCTTATATTAATTTTTCCGATAAAAAAACATGCTTGTATTGACAATGATCATGTTAAGCGAAGTAGATAGTCGTTAAATACAGTCGGAAAAATGAAAGATTACCCATGAATAAACATATAAAACACGCTGTATTTTCCTGTCACAGTGTCACACAAAAAATTTGCCAGCGCAAGTACATGTAATAATTATTGTTACATGTACTTGCACTGGATAATTTTCTTTGTGACACGGTGACAGGAAAATACAGCGTGTTTTATATGTTCCTTCATGGGTATTCTTTCATTTTTCGTACGTACTATTAGTCCATTGAAATGTTACACTTAGTGTGCATTTCTTAGAGGAGTCAATTTTATTTTTTTAATTTGTAGGTGGGTTCAGTAGAAGCTTAAGCTCAAGCTTTTGGGCTTGAGGACCTTGTCCCCCGGCCGCCATCTTGGAAAAAGTGGTGCAAAAAGCTTTCGCGCTATATCTCGTAAACTAGCTACCCTACAGAAAATTTAATTTCACATAAAATGAAGGAAATTAAATTTTCTACAATTTTATATCTATTACTTTTTATCGTAAAGTGACCAACAAAAAAGTTATAAACAAAAATAAGAGAAAATTTTGTTAGAAATTTCCTTTTGGAGGTTATAACTTTTTTTACGTTCATTTCACAATAAAATAACATCATATCGATTTTGTAGAGGATTTTTTAATAAACAATTTTCACTATAAAGTTGTTTAATTCTATGTATTATCTAGGTTTTACAGCGCTCCAAACTTGACCAGATTCTCGAATTCTCGTAGAAAAATAATGCTTTTCTATCGATATATTCGACGAGCGGCATTAACCGTTATGCCAACCACGAAAATCAAATTTAAGGTGAATGATCAATTTTGGTCTATTTTTATGTTTTCGAGGTCGCTGAATCCGAATATTAAGTTTATTTTTATCTAGAGTTGGTGGAACATGTTAAAAAAATAAATTTTATACAAAAATGCCAAAAATCAATTTTGATGATTTTTCAAATTTACCTCGCTGTATCTTTGGTCCCTGTAAATATTTCCTTTTAAAAATTTTACTGTGTCATCCTTGAGGTATGTAGATAACAATGAAATTTGTCGAAAATGTTTAAACACATTAAAAAAAGAGTTGTTAATTTATTAACATTTTGTCATCATATTTCGTTAGTTTCATGTTTACTTAAAAAAGTTGAGTGACAAACTTTTTAGTTTATAATTTTAACCAACACAAGAATAAAACATAGTTTATGAAGAAGTTTTTTGGAAAATTTTAAGTCAAAATATATAATAGGAAAAAAGTAATGTTACTTCATATACAAGCGGCACACCCCAAAAAACGCTTATATCTCGAGATCCTGACCACGGTGTGGTGAATGGCTAATTTTTATCATACTTTATGATTTTGATATCAAAAATCGTTTTTTGCTCTGCTTAAGAATTTTGCATTTTTCGGTTGCGTCATTCTTCTTCTGAAGCGGCGAATTTGTCCTCAAACAACTTCTTGGGCCTTTTCTATATATGCTTCAAGTTATAAGTTTTATAGTGGGAAGAAAGGTCAAAAACAGATTAATAATAGCATAGGAATGTTAAAATCATAGTAAATTGTACGAATAAAAAATATATATAAATAGAAAAGTAAGCATAACTTTTGTTTTTATTGTATCCCTATGAGTATTCGAGAGTCTGGCCAAGTTTGGAGCGCTGTAAAACCTATATAAATAAATAGAATTTTACAGCTTTATAGTGGAAATTGTTCGCTGAAAAACCCTCTACAAAATTGCTATAATATTATTTTATTTTAAAATGAACTGAAAAATAGTTATAACCTCCAAAAAAAAATTTACATGTTTTTGGTTATATCTTTTTTGTTGGTCACTTGACGATAAAAAGTACATAATAGAAACAAGATTGTGTAAAATTTGATTTGCTACATTTTATGTTTAATTAGATTTTCTGTAGGGATGGTAGTTTACAAGATATAGCGCGAAACCTCTTTGCACCCTCTTTCCAAGATGGCGACCGGGGGACAAGGATGGCGACCCCAAAAACTTGAACTTAAGCTTCTACTTTCTACTGATCCCCCCTACATATTAAAGAAATAAAATTGACTCCTCTAAGAAATGCAAGGTACGGCCTAAAAAATGTAACATTTTAATGGACTATATATGGACGGTGTGTTTGATAACAGTAGGTTGGGTTTGTTCTTGTTTTCCAAGTTTTGCATTAAGATCTATATAGATAATCTTCTAACAAAAGTAGAATCTAAAAAAGGATAGCAAATGTCAGAAAAACAACTTAAAATAATCTGCTATGCAGACGCCTTACTATCGCTCTCAAAGTGGAAATTCTTGGCGTGTAAATTTTACAAAGCATGGTACACCAGTTTAATATAACCGTCTGAAAACTCAATATGTTAATTTTCCCATGAAAGACAACATGCATGGTTATAGCCGCAAATCTTCTAAGATATCAATTACATAGAGCTGGAGGGTTAGATCGTTAGATAATAGAAAAATTTATAGAGTTTTAGTTTTTATGCATCACACTATCTAGCTACGGAAAGCTCGAAAGGGAATTAGAAGATCAAGTGAATAGAGCAAACAGAGCTACAGGGTTCTTGAATAAAACAATGTGAAGAAAAAAAGTTTAAAGAAAAGAAAAGTAAGATATAATTTACAAAATAGTCATTAGACTAATAATGACATAATATGCGGCAAAAACACGACGTGACGCAGAGAGAACAGAAAGAGTACTAAAAAGAACAGTCAAGTATATTCAAATGGGAAATAAGCCACAATTTTACCTAAAAATGATTTTATTAACGTTTCGACGCCCAAGTCGGGTGTCGTTGTCAAAATACAAAATAATACTAAATAAACAAAAATGTTGTTGCTTAGTAAAAAATTCTTCTAATAATTTATTTAATCTGACTCATTTATATCGGCAATTCAGACACGTATTATACATTTTAAAGTAGACGACTTTAAAATGATATTGCCAATATTGATGAGTTGCGTTCCTGGGACGACTTTACTAAAAGACAGTTCATTCGATTACATGAAATCAATCCCAACTCAAGAATATCCGCCACAAAAAATCATAGCATGTGATCTGTCTTTAAAAAGACAACCAAATGCAACGGTGGTACTGAAATTCTCGCGTTAGAGATTCCATAGTAAATCACGAGGGAAAACCAGGAAAAACCTCGTGATACTATCCCGACATCGTAAGTATTTGGGTTTACATTTAGTTTACTCTCAAAAACTAATACCAAATTGTGACTTGATATTTTAAATTTTAAATAATACTAAAATAGGTACTAAATATGTACTAACTCGATATGTTACTGATTTACTAATTGTGGTATTTTCTTTCTATTGACTTCCTCCTTTAATATGGGTAACCACATCCTACTGCATTCTACCGAGGAATTTGCGACACAATTGGTTTCATTTAGCATAATTAGAGCCGCTTCTTTGATTTTTCTCTTTTTACTATCTGCTTCTTTTAGGAATATACTTGAATCTCTCCACTGAACTCTATGTTCATTATCCCATGCGTGTTGACATATTTGAGATCTATCAAATTCTCTATTTTTTATATAAGACTGATGTTCATTTACTCTAACGTCTAATGGTCTTGACCTTTCACCTATATAAAATTGTTCGCATTCACAAGGTATTCTATAAATACAATTCTTTGTTCTTTCTTGTTCACTGTTAGGTTTAGTTTTAGATAGAATAGATCTCAATGTGTTTGTTGTTTTGAATGTATTAAAGAATTGTATTTATAAAATACCTTGTGAATGCGAACAATTTTATATAGGTGAAACGTCAAGACCATTAGACGTTAGAGTAAATGATCATCAGTCTTATATAAAAAATAGAGAATTTGATAGATCTCAAATATGTCAACACGCATGGGATAATGAACATAGAGTTCAGTGGAGAGATTCAAGTATAGTCCTAAAACAAGCAGATAGTAAAAAGGGAAAAATCAAAGAAGCGGCTCTAATTATGCTAAATGAAACCAATTGTGTCGCAAATTCCTCGGTAGAATGCAGTAGGATGTGGTTACCCATATTAAAGGAGGAAGTCAATAGAAAGAAAATACCACCATTAGTAAATCAGTAACATATCGAGTTAGTACATATTTAGTACCTATTTTAGTATTATTTAAAATTTAAAATATCAAGTCAGAATTTGGTATTAGTTTTTGAGAGTAAACTAAATGTAAACCCAAATACTTAAGATGTCGGGATAGTATCACGAGGTTTTTCCTGGTTTTCCCTCGTGATTTACTATGGAATCTCTAACGCGAGAATTTCAGTACCACCGTTGCATTTGGTTGTCTTTTTAAAGACAGATCACATGCTATGATTTTTTGTGGCGGATATTCTTGAGTTGGGATTGATTTCATGTAATCGAATGAACTGTCTTTTAGTAAAGTCGTCCCAGGAACGCAACTCATCAATATTGGCAATATCATTTTAAAGTCGTCTACTTTAAAATGTATAATACGTGTCTGAATTGCCGATATAAATGAGTCAGATTAAATAAATTATTAGAAGAATTTTTTACTAAGCAACAACATTTTTGTTTATTTAGTATTATTTTGTATTTTGACAACGACACCCGACTTGGGCGTCGAAACGTTAATAAAATCATTTTTAGGTAAAATTGTGGCTTATTTCTCATTTGAATATACTTGATTATAAAAATGCCACAAGAAAATAGCTTCAGAACAACATTTAGAAAGAACAGACATAAAAACCTTTAAAAAATCATTACAATGAGTTAGAAGTACAGGTATACCATAAGGATGCTAGGTAAAGGACATCAAGTAATGACTAAGAAAAGAAGAGTAAAATGTAACGATCAGTTTAGCCGAATGACAACAAAAATAGAATAGTAGAGGCGGTGAGAAACGGTTTCTTAATATAAAGACCACGAAAATGGTGGAATGATTTGTTTCGACACAAAAAGAAGAAGAAGGAGATAGACAATCTGAATGTCATTCTTTGGGTGTATGTATAATATAGCCTATTGATTATATATTTTATAAAAGAACTACAACGTTAACGGGGTTTTATTGTTTCATATAGTCAATGGACCTCTAAATATGAAAAATCCGCGGAGTGCTACCATTTAAAGGGGTGCGTTTTTGAGAAAGGGGTGAATTAGTCCCTAGGCACAGAGCAAATTAGGGTTAGTTTTATGCACTTTTGGTGCAAACACGTCTGCAGGAAAATTGTATCAGATCAAATTTACTATCGAAACATCATATTTTAAAGTCAAAAATTTTATTTTTACAAAAATGTTTTCAAAAGAATAGCAAGAAAAAAACACGAAAAATGGCATTTCTGTTTCAGGCATTGCTTCACAGAATGATAACTTCTATCCTTCAACTTTAAAACGGAGTTTGGTAGAAGTCTCTATGATTTATTGTTTCTAAAATATGATTTTTCAAAGTTTGCCACTCACAGCGATTTTGGCCCATTTTCCTTGTTACTTCTCAAACATTGTTCTGTAACTTTTTTCTACGTAGCTTTAGGTATATAAAATGTTACATTTAATAGAAAGAAAAGTCAATTGCCTTTAAAATGGTCTATTATAGAAATCTCTATGACTATTTTTAAGCAAGATATGGTTGATTTTGTAGTTTTATACTTTTAAGGATGTTTGATATATTTTATAATTATTTTTAAATTTCTCATTATAACATTTTATTGTATCTTTAGGGATATACGTTGTACAGTAAACAAGAAACTTATGTTCTTAACTTTAAGATTGTTTATTGTGAAAAATTCTAGTACTATTTTTAAACAAGATATGCTTTTCAAAATGTGACATATACACATGCAATACGTCCCACTAAGTTGGAACCATATTATGGAAAACTTCTTTATTATTAACTTTATGAAAAAAAATTATTCTTTATTAGTCCAGGGCGCATCCGTTTTGAGATGGACGTTAAGAGGTGTCTCAAATTTTTTTGCAGAAATTGCTTGAAAATAACTCAAATAATAATATTTCAATTATCCTCCCACTCAAAATGGTCCGGAACATGGTTTAAATAATCAAAATGTCAAAATATGAAAGAAATTCGATCTTTTTATTGGTTTTTTGATTATAACTTTGAAATTATTCATTTTTGAGAAAAGTTGCACCAATATAAAAGTTGCGTAATTAAATTTCCTACAATATAGAATTGGTTAAAAATTTATATACAGCCACCCTTGTTGCAAAATAGCAATAATTGCGAAAAAAAACATACAAAAACAAGTATTCGCATTTTACATTTTTCAACCATTCATGCTACAGTTTGGACCTTCATATTTTACTCAGAAAAACTATATGATATAGTAAAATAACACTGTAAATTTCATTAAGATCGGTTTAATAGATTTTGCAAAATAAATTTTGCAATCTAGCTTTCGCAAAAAAATTTCATTTATTTATATGTTGCAGGACTGAAAATAAAGCAGATAGCAAGTTGAATTTTTTTTTGCTTATAGAAGTGTACAGGGTGTCAGAAAATTTTTTAAATAAACATTAATTTTTGTTGTTCGATTCACACAAGTTCATTTCCACCAAAATTTCTTCCAATCTTTATCTAATATATTATTTTCTTACTCTATATTTTGTTGTATTTTAATATTTTAATTCTACAAAAATCAAACTAGTTTTGTTATTGTTTGTGAAATATTGTTTAAACAATTGCAAATTTTTAAAAATAATAAACTTTTATTCTCCAAGTTAAAATATATGAACAAAGAAGGTTTTTGCTAAAAAAGTGTTATTTCTCAAAAGTATGTTTTTTATTTTGCAATAAACAAATTTATTTATTTATATCGACATGTAATAAAAATAAAAAGGTATCAATCCTTATCAAAGGTCATTGGAATGCCCAATCAGAGCAAACTATCCGCTGTTCTGCGCGTAGCACCGATAATCAATGTTTATTTAAAAAAATTACTGACGCCGTCGTAGTTAATCGATATTAATTTTGCAAATTGCAAATCAAAGGTACAGTACACTTCTATACGCAAAGAAATTTCAACTTGCTATCTGCTTTATTTTTAGTCCTGTAAAATTTTGAAAAAATGAATCTTTTTTCGCGAAAGCTGGATTTCAAAATTTATTTTGCAAAATCTATCAAACCGATTTTAACGACATTTACAGTAATGTTTTACTGTATCATATAGTTTTTCTGGCTGAAATACGAAGGTCCTAAGTGTAGCACAAATGGTTGAAAAACGTAAAATGCCAATACTTGTTTTTGTATAGCTTTTTCGCAATTATTGCTATTTTGCGACAAGGGTGACTAGTTTTTAAATTTTTAACCAACTCTTTATTGTATAAAATTTAATTACGCAACGTTTATGTCAGCACAACTTTTCTCGGAAATGAATACTTTTAAAGTTGTAATCAAAAAATTAAGAAAAAAATCGAATTTTTCCTTAATTTTTTGACATTTTGATTATTTAAACAATGTTCCGAACCTTTTTGAGAGGGAGGATAACTCAAATATTATTATTTTAGTTATTTTCAAGCAATTTTAAGATGCAATCATCACATATAAATTTTTATCAATAGTGTACGAGGTAAGTATGTTAAAAAATGTGAATTTCGCTCAAGAGTAAAGTACCTTTATATTTCACAATATGGAAAAGTGTTATTAAGAAAATTATTTGGAATTAAAAATTATGTTATAAATGCAATTATAATCTTCTAATTGAAAAAAATAAAAATAATTTAAAATTTTTCTCAAATTACGGATACCCTTGGATATCCTACGGATATCTTGTCTAAAAATAGTCCTAGAATTTTCTGCAATAGACCATTTTAATGTAAAGAAAATAAGCTTTCTTTTATTCCAAAATGTATACAGCTAAATGTACAAGAAAAACAGTCATAATGAGAAATAAAAAAATAATCATTAAAAATATCAAAAATTATTAAAAGTATAAAACACTTGAAAAAGCATAACTTGCTTAAAAGAGCCGTATAGTCTTATACAATAGACCATTTTAAAGATAATTGCCTTCTATTTTTACCAAATGTCTTTATATATACCTAGAGGTGCGTAGAAAAAAGTTACAGAACATTGTTTGCGAAATAATGGGGAAAATGGCCCAAAAATACTGTGAGTGGAGAACTTCGAAAAATCCTATTTCGAAAATTATAAATCCTAGAAACTTTTACTAAACTTCATTTTAAAGAGGAAGAATGGACGTTAGTTTTCGCTGAAGCAATGCCTATACCTATTTCTCCGTGGAAAAAAGTTATGGGGCAAAAAACAAAATTGCTTTCTTTCGTGTTTTTTTCTTGCTTTTCTTTTGAATATATTTTTGTAGAAAAACATAGTTTTGACTTTAAAATGTGATATTTAGATAGTAAATTTAACCTGGAACAATTTTGCTGTAGAAGAGATTGTACCAAAAGTGCATAGAACTCACCCTAATTCACCCTGTGCCTAGGGACTAATTCACCCCTTTCTCAAAAACGCACCCATTTAAATGGTGGCAGTCCGCGGCTATTTCAAATCTAGAGGTTTATTGACCATATGAGACAATAAAATCCCGTTAACGTTGTAGTTCCTTTTAGCTCTCTTATTTTGAACATAATCAATAGCCTAATAAGCAAGTAGACAATATCCTGTATTTAAAAAGAGTAATACAAAAAAAGAATTTAATCTTTTGTGTTAATTTATTTTTTCACGATAGTTACTTTATAAAACCTCGTACAAACCTATATAAAAAATCTTGTTCGGTTGTAACCTTCATTAATTTTTTTGCCAAAGTTCCAAAAAAACCTGGTAAAATTGTGAAACTTTATTAACTCCTTTTAGTTAAAAAACAAATTCAGCCAGTTTTTGTTTCGACGTTCGGTGTCCCGGCCTAAAAAAGTATCTTTAATGAAAATATATTTTCTTAATTAAAAAATTTAATCATTTTTACTCTCCAGTTTGCCTGTTAATTTGAATCTTAACGTCAAGATATTTCGCGGATAAGGTAACGACAGAAATTAAGGGAACTGAGCAGACGAAAATCTACGTCATGTAATCAAGAGCGATTCATGAATATTTAAACCTGAGTTTTGTTGCGACAAATACAAATTTATATAAAACGGTATAGTATTTTAGTCTGAATAGATCCTTCAAATTGTTGAATGGGTCGTCTTTATAAATTTACCGGTTGAATAATGAAATGGGCTGGATTGTAATGCAAAACGAGAACGAAAAGAAAAAAGAATATGTGTGTACTTTGTATGCACGTAAGAACTTATACTTCTATTATATAATTTCAACGAAATAAATATACTAAACAGTTTTTATGTATGCTATTTTATTTAAATATTAAACTAATTGTATTACTTACCTACCACTTTCAAAAAATTTTTATTAAAACAATACCAAAAATTAAAAAAAAAGAATACGAATCGTCTGGATTCGAACCCGGGACCTCTTGATCTGTGGTCGAATGCTCTACCAACGAAGCGATCATCGCTCTGTTTACGTGGTGACGTCTTGAACATAATTACAAATCACGGTGAAAAATTGATCAAGTGAAGTATAAAGATGTTATAATAGATACTTATTATCTTACTCCCGAGGAGGACAAAACCAAAGACACAAAAATTATAATAAACAATATATTTACTAAAAACGTTAATATTATTATATTATTTTCATAACTTATTTGCGCTGATACATATATAATTTAAAAGATTAGCAACGACCTCCATACTGTCTCCATACTGTCTGTGTGCGCATGCGCCCAGAATAATAAAAACTCACTCTCAATCGCGCCTAAAGAAGTATAACTTCAATAAGGTATTTTTGCATTGCTTTCAGCCAATTAGAATTGCTATTAATATTAACCTTGTAAAGTATAGAAAGCGCGCCACACGAGTTCATATCTCTATTTTTTATTAAAGCAAAATTGTCGAAACTAATAAGTATTTTAATGGACAGTAATCTAATAAATCTGGTATAGTGTTTGGTAGATTGTTTCTTGAACGCACTTTTTTTATTTTTGACACTGAATGAACAGATGGATAATGGTAAGAGGGGTAACACATAGGTCTTACAAAGGACGTTCACTTCCCGAAAGTAGGTATGAGTGTGTGATTTTAGTGCGTCTTATTCGTAGGCGCGTAGAACCGTTTGAATAAACTGTATCTAGCACTAGTTTTCCGCTGTCATGTATCTGGTTTTAGCGATCTTAGTTTAGATATTGCGACAGAAACCATTCCCACTGCCATTGACCGATCATTTCCTATTTTAAAAATATTTTGATATTGATAAATAAAAATATTGAGATCTTTAGATATGTTACCGGCCAAAGCCCGTTAGTATAGTATGGCCTAGACCAAACTAGTTTATCCTGATATAAATACACACACTTCAGGCCAAACTCAAAGAAAAAGGGAAATAGCTCAAAAAGTAAGTATTTTGTCGAAACAAATGTTCTTATCCAAAAATATACCCCCTAAAAATATGAAAAAAATGGTGTATATATTAGATAGCAGAAGCAGACCTATAGCTAATGAAAAATAGAAATAACCAAAAAATGAATTACTTTTTGGGGAAAAATCATTAAAACTTTTTTAAAGTGATTGAAAAAAGCTTTATTTTTTTTTAATTCTAGCATAAAAATTAAACGAGCTACGCTCAAAATAAAGTTGGTTCTTTTTTTGTTGTTAAAAAAATCGGGAAAATCACCCCCTAATTAGCATCTCAAATTAACTTATTTGTTACCGTTTCACAAGTTGTTTTATTGGTGTATGTATTGTTTATAAGATCTGTAAGTTTTATCGGTTCAAAGTTCTTATTTTTGAAAGGGCTGTAGTTAAAAGGCCTTCAACGAGTCACTAATTACGAGTGTATGTAAATTTAGAAACACCAAATCTTAATCAATATTTGTCTTACAGAAAAACAAAAAAAAAATACAAGATATTTAAAAAAAGCAAAATCGACTTTTTTATTGTTTGAGATTTTTGGTACCTTTAATAATTTTTAACTTATTAAAAAAAAGCATTTTTTCAAAATTAAATTTTTTTAAAATTTCAATTTAAAACCATTTTTTTAATAAGCAAGTTGAATCGATGCTACTTACAGGTTATTTAAACACAACATAAATAAAGCAACTTGTGAAGCGGTAACGATTAACTTTATTTAAGTTGCTAATTAGGGGGTGATTTTCCCAATTTCTTTTTTGCCAAAACAAAAGGGACCAACTCTATTTTGAGCGTAACTTGTTTACGTTCATGCTAGGATCTATTTTTATAAAAACAGAAATAAAACTTTTTAAAATCTTTAAAAAAGTTGTAAGGAGTTCTCTCCAAAAAGTGCTTCATTTTTTGGTTATTTCACGTTTAAATATTCTCTTTGAAAGTTGGCGAATATGAACCTATTTTTCTTTACCTATAACTCTGTTTCTGCTTGGTCTAGATACTTCATGCAGACTCCATTTTTTTCACTTTTTTTCAGCCTATATTTTTGCTAGGAATATTTTTTTCGACAAAATAGGTACTTACTTTTTGAGTTATTTGCGAAAAACCGTCTGAAAACGTAGTTACTTTGTTGAAGAATGAACATATTCACTCGCAAATAACTCTAAAAATATTGACTTGGTGAAATACTATATATTATGTAGAACAAAAGTTGCTTAGAATTGCTCAGTTTATCGAATTCTGGACTTATTTTGAACATGTATTTTTTCACCCCCCGAGAAGGGGTTAAACTCACCCTCAGGGCAAAAGCACACATCGGCGAAATATCACTTTTTTTCTTTGACATGTTAGTTATCCTTGTGTCATATTGCATGTCAATCTAAGAAGTTCTTTTAAATTTACAGCAAAAACCGTCTAAGAATGTACTCTACATATTATTTTTTGCCATATGTGTTTACAGATAAAGATTTTTTTTGCATAAATTGTGCTTCTTATTTATATACAATGTTACTCCGTAAATATAATGCCCAATGTCTAAGTGTCATCTAAAAAATGTGTCTAATTTTGTATAATAAAGACGTAGACTATTTTTCACCTAATGGTATAACTCTTATTTTGGTTGAAATCTACACAAAAGTATCAGACGAGTACATATTATGTTTCCCTTCAGATTGAATTGTATTTACATGTTATTTATATTTGTACATTCAGAATATTACTTCGAAATGAAAATCGTGAAAGCGCTTGCTAGGGATCTCCAAACTGAGCGGTGGATGATTGCTTGTGTATTAAATTCATATATACAAATAGACAGCAAATATTTCTATAATCCGTTTCGATTATAAGGTCTTCTGCTGGCATATTTATAACTGCATTGGTTATTATAGTTTAGGAAACAGTTTAAATTTAGTTGGAGCTGGAGCATTAATTAAAACGAAATGATTATAAAAACCCTATTTTCTCTTCTCTTTATTTCAGAATACTTACACCGGTATATACACCGAAGACCACAGTAACGCAGATATTGCCGAACATATTGAAAAAAGATGGATAGTGAAGAGGAACTGATGGTGTCAATAATGAACTCATTCACTATAGCAGCCCGAAAATCGTGACGGAACTGACAAAGATATTTCAAGAAATAATAAGATATAGTACCATACTAGAAGAATGGAGCAAAAGGAGAACAATACCTTTTCCTCCATGCACCATTCAGGACGTTGGTTACCATCATACTCGTAGCCACCTTAATTTTATTCCACCCTTTTAGCCACCCTGTAATGATATGATGCCACAGCTGGCGAGCGGCCGGACGACCGTAGGAGTATCTGTGTTGACGCATCCTCTCTTCATACCCCACTAGACGAAACTGAAAGAGAAGTGGCACGGAAAGCGTATTTAAGACGAGGAGGAGAATCATAGGATCAGTTATTCTTAACGTATTGAATTAGAAATAGCTTAATGGCAGAAATGCACCTGGTTAAGGTGGTACTCTGCCTAGGTAGGCACTGCAGTATTGACGTGGCGTTCCAGCGGAACCCTTACCGCAGTAAGCGGTAGTATCTATGGACGAGTGACTGTGTGTCGCTGTTTAATGTTATCGCATTGAAATGAGATGTCTCCAAGTCTGAATGTGTAGATAGGTTGATTCCATGTAGCTAGATTGTTATTGTATATATTGTGTTGTGTTTTGTATCGGTTTAATATTGCTATTATATTTTGAAAACAGTAATAAATATAATGTTATTTTTCCTATGCATAACATAGAATTATATTTTATTTTATTTATTTTGAACGGCATATAATTATCTTTAATATATTCACTTTGCTTTTAACCTATGTTTTACTGAGTCTGCCATCCTGAAAGAGCTACCCGTTACAACCCTAAATATCATGCTTGTATAAATACTTTAAATACCTACTAATCTCGCAAGTTCGTTAACCATGAAGATTTTCTTCGTTCTGGACTGCATTTGCCTGCTATTTGTCGCTTGTATAACACCTATAT
Organism: Diabrotica virgifera virgifera; assembly: GCF_917563875.1. NCBI lineage: Eukaryota > Metazoa > Arthropoda > Insecta > Coleoptera > Chrysomelidae > Diabrotica > Diabrotica virgifera. Next base: position 134,719,523 of record NC_065443.1, read on the forward strand.
ATTTTGTAACAACCTATATTTGGAATCAATTTAAGAACAATACTAATATATGAAAAAATGACTAAAAATCTTACACTAAATAGGTACTAAAAAACACTTGAAGGGCTGAGTGGATGAAGGAGGTATGTAACATTTTTACAAAAATCTAGTTATTCTCGTAGATGAAGGAGGTATGTGTTAATATGTTTTGTGGAACTAACAGTAGCACTCTAAGAGCCATATTAAGAGAAATACTAATGTCCAGAAGGAGGTATGTATCAACAACTACTTATATTTGTAGTGGATGAAGGAGGTATGAAACATAAATAGCACATACCTCCTTCTTCCACTAGTGTCCTGATCAAGTTCTGTAACATACCGCCTTCATGCACGTAACAGCTAGCTATGAATGAGCTGTTCACCATTTGACAAAAACGATTGTTGTGATTAACACGTGTTTTGCGAATTTAAGTTGTGTTAAGTAATATTGCTCACATTGATAATTGAAATGACTTCAAGGGGAAAGATAATGTTACAGTTAGCTTTAAATGATAATATTTTAACTGCCAGCGAGAGTATTGACAAAAATATAATACAAACCATGAAAAATGAGAATTCTAACCTACAAATGCCAATTTCATCAACAAGTAGTGACTATTCTACAGGCAAGAATGAAGTTCGCCAAGAAGAATGTAAGTATCTTTTTTATAAAATATGAAATTCACGTAGGAATATTTTGTTATATTCAATGGTACCTATTTTTATTGTTATAGGGAAAGTGCCATATACTTTCACAATGTGTCCAAGTGTTAACTTGGAGGTAAACAGTTCTGCTCTGACTTCAAATGTATAGTTTAATATCTTTTGTTTTTTTAATCAAACAGATATTCGAAATTACAAGTAATACTACAGTTTTCCTTATGTAAAAACTGACATTAATTAAAATTAAAAAATCTAACAAAATATTTCCAACTGTTATTATTATGAATATGGAAATTAACAAATTTGGCAAAAGTTTTATGTCATGACTTGGTCAACTGTTTTGTTATGATTATTATGTAATTTGTCATAGCAAGACACGACTTATAATGTGCTAAGGGTAGATTAAGGGCCTTATAACTACTTCAGTAAATTGACTATATCTTTTGTTTTTCAGATGATGGAGAAGACAATAACCACGATTCAAGTTGCGATACCTTATTCGGGGACAACTCTAGTGATGAATACGTGCCAGATCCGGAAGATTACATCAACTCATCATCAGACAACGAGATTGATAATGAGATGGTAGATGCACAGAGTAATAATGAACCGATGGAAGAAGATAATGATATACTAATGGAGGATAATAACATACTAGTAAGTCAGGCAAAATCTAATGAAAATGTTGTTGGACAAAATGAAAAAGAGCATATATTGCCTACAGTCCATCGCAAAAAGAAACATTTCCAACCAAAAATAAAAGTAAGTAGAAAAAGGCAACGAAATGTTGATGAATGGAAGAAACGAAATGCTACACTCTGCAGGCAAAGAGGAGAGGCCTACACAAATTATAAAGGTGAGTTGAAACCTGCTAAGAATATTGTCAAAGGTACTAATTTATGCCCCGAAAAGTGTCGCCGACAGTGTTCCCAGGTATTTACAATTGAAGACAGGGAAAAAATGTTGTCATCGTGGTACAAACTGGATATAAATGCTAAAAACTCTTTTCTGTATAATAGTATCAAAATAATCCCCACACACCGACAAAGAACTGGAGCTTTAAAACACAAGACCGCCTCATTTCAATATAACGTAACATACGGTGCAAAACAAACTATTACATGTAAACGAGCTTTTGTTTCGTTATACAACATTAGCATGAAGAAGGTTGACTTAATCCAAAAGCAAATTAAGATGGGTTTAGCTGCTCCTCTACCAGACAAAAGAGGAAAACACTCAAATAGACCCAATAAAATTCAAGATGATGTTGTAGCTTATATAATCCAGCATATTTCAAGTTTCCCTTCAGAATTATCTCATTATTCAAGAAACTGCAATATCCATAAGAAATATCTGTCTCCGCTTTTATCGCTTCCTATTATGCATAAACTTTATATTGATACATGTAATGCAGACAAAGTCCAAAATCGATTTAAAGTTAAAGAATGCACGTACCGCAATATTTTTAACAATGAATTCAACTTATCGTTTGGACACCCGAAGAAAAGTGACACTTGCAGCACTTGCGATTCTGGTGCTGCAAATGAGGAACATATTGAAAATTATAAAGCAGCGTTTGAGGCTCAGAATATGGACAGGAAACTAGCCAAAAATTCAGATGGTGTTGCATATATGACATTCGACCTCCAACAAACGATGCCGTTGCCTAGACTCAGTACTTCTAAAGCATTTTACCTCCGCCAAATGTGGTTCTATAATTTAGGCATACATATTATAACTAAAGAAGTTGATAAAACCATTTTTTGTACATGGACTGAAGACCAAGCATGCAGGGGTAGTAGTGAGATCGCTAGTTGTCTTTTAAGAACCATTGAAGTTGAGCTGGCACTTAAACAAAAAAATCATTTAATTATTTGGACAGATTCGTGTGCAGGGCAGAACAAAAATTTCCTAATTGTGTGTGTTTATGAGTATCTTATACAAAAAGGAATATTCCAAATAATCGACCATAAGTTTCCTGAAGTAGGTCATTCCTACTTGGATTCAGACCGGGATTTTGGCCGAATTGAAAAAAGATTAAGGAAACATCAAACTATTTGTACTCCACAACAATACCGTGAAATTATTGCATCTGCCAATAAAAAGAATAATATGGTTATTGATATGCAACATCATTTCAAAGACACCGAGAACCTTCTAAATAAAATGCAACTGATGAATAGAAAAAAAGATGTTCTAAATGAAAAAGTATATTTCCGTGATGGCATTAAATGGATCCGTGTAGATACCTATGGGTCCTACCTCTTCAAGGAGAGTTTCGATTATGGTACTCCTTTTAAAAAAGTCAATATTTTTAAAAATTTGAAAAAGCCCTCCACACTTTCCGAAGATTTTGACATTCCAAGACTTTTCAGGAAAACCGGTGCACTATCAAAAGAGAAAATTGATAACTTAACACAACAACTTCCCTTCGTTCCAGAACAACACAGGTGGTTCTATGAGCTTATTTTGCGTGAAAATAATGAATAAACTTAAGGGGTGACAATTTTCGATATCCTTGGTGTTATTAAAATATGTATACGTATTAAAAATAAATATTATTTTGAATATCTACACAACAGTATTTTCAATTGTATGCATATAACCTGTTTTATCCTTTAGACAAAGATGAAATATACAAAATATTTGTGGAAGAACGAGGTATGTACACAACATCTTTTTTTTTGTCTGGTTAGCAGATATTTAAACATTTTCTCAACTTCCATATTAATTTCACCACTCATGAGAACAGTATGATTATTTAAGAATTTGAAAACCAATAACTACAAAAAAGTTCTACAATGAAAACTTTGGGGTCAAATATCTCAAAACTTACTTTTTGTTACATACCTCCTTCATCCACTCAGCCCTTCTTAATTACAGATCTACTCCAATATTCATCGAAATTGTTACCATAAATCTTGTTGCAGATACTAGTAACACAATAGGTGTATCAGAACAACAACAAGAATTTAGAATCAATAGATCTACAACGGACCGGACCTTCATAATACGGCAACTAGTAGAGAATTCCATCGAGTTCGACATATTTTTCTATGCATTGTGAATCTCATAAAAGCGTTCGGTGGTTTATAACTGAAAGATATTATCCAACTCACGATGCAGAGTAAATAGACAAGATTATAGAAAGCGTAAATTAAACTATCATTGGCTAAAAATGAGAAAACGAGGTTTGAGTATGCCCTGCTTTGCGGATGATGCAATTACCATGGCATAAAATGAAGATGCTATCCAGTGCCTTTTCTACAGATTTGACGTATCAGCAAACAAGTTAAATATGAAGGGTCACTGCGAAAAACGATCATACTCATTTTTAATAGATTCTGTAAAATCATGATTTTAAGGTTTAAATTCGAATTGTTTGAGGTGGTAGCTTATATCTATTTTCCCTATTTTCTCAAAAACCTTAATCTTTCCTTGTCGTAGCTATTTATAGTTCGAAACTAGCTGACCACCTCTACAACATGGAGCACAGATCTTAATTTAGGCCAAAATTGACATTGATCGTTTTTCGTAGTGACCCTTCATATGTTAATATCCGACAAAAAGACTCAGGTAATGGTCATAGTCCAGAGCCACATCAGATGTAAAATAATGATTAACCAATGGTGAGATGGTGAGAACCAATTAGCCTTAAAATTGTTAGAAATAGATATTTTTAACATAACAAATAAATAAAAATATTATAAAATAGAAATTTGTTTTAAATTCGTATTGTGAGATTTTTTCTCTACGCGCGACTACTGACGTGACAGAAGTGAGCACGACTGCTCCCGGGTTAATGAACATAATATAATAGAACAAGTCATACGTTTCAACTACCTAGAAATAGATGTATCGAATGGTAGATACAGTTCGTCCGCTATAACTTTTCCCATGCGTCACGATTCATTTTCAAACAAATTAAGTCAAAACATAAAGTGAAACGAACGTCAATGTGGATATAAATTTTGTATACTGTATACTATATACTACACACATCGGCGTACGTTTCACTTTATATTTTGACTTAATTTGTTTGAAAATGAATCGTGACTCATGGGAAAAGTTATATCGGACGAACAGTATAAGAAAATACAGATTGAACATAGTGGTCTCGGCTTATTGCAAATATTATTTTTCATCAAAATATTCATTAGAAGTTGTTAAGAACAACCCTGCTTATGTTGCTTGCATATCGCCATTAAACAATGGATGCCTAAGAGTTGTTTATGATTGGGCATTTTTGAAGTCAGCCAAATATCTCGAAAACTAAACTGTCTAAATATTGAAATATTTCTTTAGCAGTATCAACGAATATATACTGTGATAGAAAGGTAAGTCCCTGTAACCTTTTAGCATAGGATTTTGCGTTCCAACTGGAGTAGGTGCCATGGAGGTGCATAGACCTGACAGCGACTATGGACTACCACCGCCCGCACTGCGGCCGCAACATCCCTCGTCAACAAGCCTGCTTATAAACGTGACCTTCTGTTTCATATAAAAGCTTCTTCTAGGAGCTATATAATATTCTTTGGCAGTATTTCAAAATTTGGTGTGCAAAGTGACAGAGAAGCGCAATATATGATGCCGTATCCTCTGGCATCACTCAGCCTCTCCGACTCAATTCCTATCTTCACTTCCAAGTTGGTATACACCGGTAACCTGAGCAACCCCACTGGAGATTGGGTAACTAGCCCCCAGTGGTAGGTTAGGTCAGGGCTGATGAAGAAGGGAGCCTTGGTCCTCCGAGGAATAGGGGGTTGAGCCTAAACTCAATTGTTGCGAATACAATGGTTAATGAAACAAATGGACGGATCTCAACGACGAACTCAGCAAAGAAAAATGGACATGATTATAAGACAATGGATGAGAACAGCACAAGAGAGATCTGAATGGAAGGACACAGCCAGACAGGTAAAGACCTATCTAGGGTTATGATGCCAAAAGAAGAAAAATTTTAAAATTTAAAATCCTCCTTAGGCAAGAGATAGATATCACGAACACAGATGTATTAGAGGACTATATTGGAACGATAGAAAATTTTACATATCTGGTAGTTAAATAGTACCTACGAGTGGAGTAGAATGGCCAAAAATTCAAGGAAGAGTTCAAGAAGTAAGAGAAGACAAAGCTTATTTTTCATTCGCCCATGTGTTCTACTTCAAAATCACACAATGTGGAAAAAAATAGCTATTCAAAACACACTGACAGACTTCGTTAAACTTCAAAGATTTCTATTGGACTATATAGCCATGTAGTGAGTATAGAAACCAAAAGATTGCCAAAAAGATAATATAATACCTAATAGTGCCTAGATAATAAAATACAGGGCGCAAGATTAAAAGAAAGGTAACGGATAAGGTGATTCTGGATCCTGTGACACTTGATCCTGTCACAAGGATCAAGTGCCAGAGGACGCCCAAAATCTGCTAGACTTGACAACTTGAAGAAGGTCGTGGGACCTTAAAGGTTGGAGGTATAGTTTGGAAGAGGCTACGGCTCGGTTTGGGCTGCAGTGTCCAGAGAAAGAGGGAGAGATGGAAAAAGAAAGAGAGAGAAAGGTAGATAGAGAGAAAGAAAGAGAGAGAGAGAACGTTGTCACTTTGTTAGTTGTTCTTTAAAAAGGTCTTTTTAAAAAGTACATTCGGTAGTGACAACCCGTACAAATGTACAATATTCTTCTTCTTTAAGTTCCATCTTCTATTGAAGGTTGGAAATCATCATGGCAACGCGGACCCTGTTGACTGTCGCTCTAAGTAGCTATGCTCTACTTCATTCGAATCATTCCCGTAAGTTCTTAAGCCAGAATGTTCTTCGTCTTTCCACATTTCGCTTTCCTCGGATTTTGCCTTGCATAATAAGTTGTAATAATGAGTATTTTTGCCCTCTCATCACATGTCCCAAGTACTCAAGTTTTCGTCTTTTGATAGTTACAATTATTTCCGGTTGGTTTCCTATTCTTCTAGTTACTTCCACGTTCGACATTCTTTGAATTCATGATATTCGTAGGATTCTTCTGTAACACCAAAATTCAAAGGCGGCCAACTTATTCAAATGGACTTGTTTCAATGTCTACGCTTCCAAGCCATAAAGAAGGGTAGAGAACACGTAACATCGAAGCGTCCTTAGGCGTAGTTCTAACCTTATATCCCGACAACAAAGAAACTTTTTAAGTTTATTGAATGATGCACGTGCTTTTTCAATGCGTGTCTTAATTTTTTTTAGTTTGGTCTACATTTGCTTTGATTTCCAATATAGAAAATATTAAAAATGTAGTCACAATTTATAACCATTACCAATTTTACACCAAAACTTAACTACACTGTAATAAACAGTTTTGTCATTTTCTAATTAAAATAGAGGCAGTGAAGCTTTGACTAATTGCATAATGCTTCCTGGTCTATTGATAAATGTTCAGAAGGGATGCAGGGCTGTAAATTGGTTGACTGAGAGATGCATCCGGTATAAACTCTAATTCCAGTAACAGGTTTAGTTAGTTAGCTCTGTCAGCTACTTATACAAGAGCTAGTTTGAAATTTCTAACCATTCAAACTTTACCAACATTCCTGACGTTTGTTACACGGTGCTATCCATGCTGTTATCAACGTTAAGGTTTCGTCAAATTCGGAACAATTTGGATATATGCATAGCGATTAATGTGTTGTTGTGTTGTTTATTGATCAGTGGAGGTTGTGGGTTTCGGCTTTAAAATTAATCAAGCATTTCAAAACAATTCTGGATATTGTAAATATTAATATTACCTATATTTGTGTTATGTAAATTATATTTATTATCAGTAGTAATTGCAAAAAAGCTCTAAAATTCTATATTAATTTTAGAGATCTAGTGCAATTTGTTGCCATTATTTTATGAATAAAACTGTTAAAAAGCAAAATTTGATTGCAATTTATGTATGTAAGTACAAATTAGTACAATTAAACACACAGTTGTTATAAATATTTTACGGTTGAAAGTCATCACTTTTATAATTTTTAAAACATTAATTGTCATTAATGTCACTGAATGTATTTTTTCATAGCAACGAAGGGCATCTGACGTAATATACTTGACGACGGGAAATTATCAAAAATTATCAATTTAATTTAGATTTCTGTAGCTTTCTATTGGTCAGAATCTCCTATGAATGAAATAATCTATGGAACTAATCGATAATTTACAAGTGTTTTTAAATAAAATATCCAAACGTGGTATACAGTCGAACCCGCTTATAAGAATACCGATTAGAGGAATATCTCGGTTTAAGGAATAGAAATTTGAGGTCCCGAAACGTTTGTACTAGCCACCAATGTTCGGTTATTAGAATATCCCGGTTACACTTTTGCTTGGCACGAAGGCTATTCCAATAAGCGGGTTCGACTGCTTTAATCTCATCTGTAAAGATGTATAAGAAGTTTTTGTCTAACTTAAATTAATAACCCGGGAACAGTCGCGCACACTTCTGTCACGTAAGCAATCACGCGATTAGATTAAAAATAATCTAACAATATGATTAAATACGAATAAAAAAAAAATTATTTTATAATCTTTTTATTTACTTGTTCTGTTAAAAATATCTATTTACAACAATTTTAAAGCTAATTAGTTTTCACCAACGCCATAAATTCGACAAAAAATATAAAAAATTCAAAATATATATTTTTTTTAATAAAAAAAAATACCTACTCATTACTAAAATCTTCCTCCAGGCACTTACGAGTGGAAAGTTATGTATGCAAAAGTTTTCATCACGTTATCAGGGAAAAGAATAAAATGTTGGATTTTTCTAACGGCGCGACTGCTCCCGGCTTAAAAAGAAAACTTAAAATCGTCTACACCAGGGTTGTCCAACTGGCGGCCCGCGGGCCGCATCCGGCCCGCGAGACTATTTGTTGTGGCCCACGTAAGATTTTCGAAAAGCATATATTTTCTTTAAATGCTGCCACTGTGAAAAAAGATTTTTTAAATTATATTCTATGGTTTAGCAGTATTTTTACATCAAAAGTACTCTACCGCGTGCCGCTTCGCGGACGTGTAACGAACACAATCGTCCTCCACCACTATGAGAACTGCACTGATTACTGCGCATCACAGTTCACGCAGGCCACACCTCCCACTGCTTACCATCCGTCGCCAGCCGCCATCGTGCCAGTGTGCTACTGACACGTAGGCTAGTCGCCTAATCTATTACGTTGCTAGTGAATAGTGAACTTGATTAATTCTTTGTTTTGATTCCTCTTATACAATAATGAATGTAAAACCAGTAAAAAGGAAAATTGATAGTGAGAACAGAATTTACAAAAAAAGTTGGGAGAGTGATTACTTGATTGCTAACAATAATGGAAAGTTGCAGTGCTTAGTGTGCATGAATGTCGTTTCAGTGCCTAAAGAATATAATGTGAGAAGACATTACGCAACAGTGCATGAAAATAAGTATGCTACGTACACAAATGAAAGTCGGCGTGCCTTGTTGCAGATTTGAAGAGCAAGCTGGTATGCTAAAGCTGGTGTAAAAGCTTAAACAGCAAACTGGTATGTTCAGTAAAATATTACACTCTCAAACGCATTCTTTGCTTGCATCTTATGCCGTGTCACTTGCCGTGTCACTTGAATGGCCAAAGCTTTCGGTGATTCTAAAATGGCGGAGAAATTTGAATCAGTGCCACTTTCACATCAAACCATACAAAGAAGGATTGTTGCTATGGGTGAGCAAGTAGAAAAATCTATGCTTAGCCTGGTTAAAAAAAGTTCATATTTCTCACTTTGTTTGGATGAAAGCACTGATCAAACCGATGTTAGTCAGCTGTTAATATTTGTGCGCACTACTTTTGATGATTTTACCAGTAAAGAGGAGTCATTTGATATTTGTCCTCTTATTGGAACAACAAAAGGAAAAGACATCTATGAGGCTGTGAAGAAAACAGTTGACAGAATTGGAGGCTTTGATAAATGTTCAGCCATAGCAACAGACGGGGCCTCATCAATGACAGGTAAAAAAATTGGATTAGTGGGTCTGCTTCGAGAGAATGGTGACACTTGCCCAATAATTCATTTTATTATACATCAGGGAGCTTTATGTGGAAAATCATTCAAGGAAGATCAAGTTTTCCAAACCGTGATTAAGATTATAAATATTATTAGAGGTGAAAATCGATCTCTTTTACACAGGAAACTTAAGCAGTTTTTAGTGGAAACAGAGGCTGAGTGTGGAGACTTGCTAATGTACAACCATGTAAGGTGGCTGAGTGCCGGAAAGTGCATGGAGCGATTTTTTGCCATAAGAAAGGAAATCCCTGCATTCCTCAACAAGTACGTTTCATCTGACACAACTGAACTGGAATAGATATTTAAGGATCCAGAATTCTTAAGACAGTTAGCTTTTATAACAGATCTGACTAATTATCTTAACATGTCAAACTTGAGTCTTCAAGGAAGAAACCAGACGGTTTCAGATTTGATCTGATAAACGGATTTCGGAATAAGCTGAACGTGTTTAAACGTGCTTTGGAAAAGAACAACCTGACACACTTCCCTAGCTGTCTGCAAATAGCAGAAGAATTCAACGGTGAGGAAAATATTAAGTTTTCATCCTGCATTTCACAAATGGAACAAGTTATTGATGAATTCAATACAAGATTTGAAGAAATTGAAAGTCTCAAAAGCAGTGTACTACTTTATAATAACCCTCTTGGAGCAACCATTGATGATCAACCACCCAACTTACAGCTTGAGTTATGTGATCTTCAAGCAGACATGTTCCTAATCACCAGACAAGAAAAGGGACCTGAATTTTTCAAATTACTGTCAAAGGAGAAATTTCCAAACCTGCGAGATTTTGGACTGAAAATGACGTCAATGTTCGGAAGCACATATACATGTGAAAGTGCCTTTTCTTCCATGAAATACATAAAAAACAAAAACAGAAGCAACCTTACCGATTCTTCCTTACGTCATCTTATGAGACTGTCTACAACTGAACTGGAGGTGGACATTTCTTCATTGGTGGATGAAGCCGATCGACCACAGTCCTCACACTAATTGGATACACCTTTTTCGTTGCTTTTGCAATGTTTGTCTTGATTATTGAAAAGTGTTATCAATAAATTTTCCGTTTATAAAAAAATGTAGTTGTTGAGCAATAAAAGAAATAATACTCTTTTTTGTTTTAATTATTTTTATACCTCTTTTTATTTTGTTATTACTTGTAACAAAATTATTACATGGCCCGCGACAACATGAAAAGTTTTAGTTTTGGCCCTTGAGGCATTGCAAGTTAGACACCCCTGCTCTACACACACCCTGACAGAAGCACCTGACTGTCGGGGCTGATAAAGTTAAGTCTGACTGTTGGAGCGTGTGGAGGCCTATCGCACGACAAAAATAAGTTATCCTGACAGTCAGGCTGACCGATTTTGTCGGGTGGCCTCGTTATTTGAACATCCTGACAAATTTGTCGTGTCAGGACGTGTGTAGTATTGTTCCAACACGGAAGAATTCTTGTTAGGCTACGGCTCCACGAGAGCAAAATTGACGCTAGCAGTAGCGGTAAAATGAAGAGTGATAAATCAAACCAACAGCGATAATACTGGGCGGCTCCACGATGGTGTAAATTGTCGCTCAAGATCGGTAAAAGACGCATCGTCAAGGTCATGTCGCAGATGGATAGGTCCAGACCTATTTTTACAGTAATTTACAGGGACGTAGGTAAATTGAGTTCCATATATCTAAATTAAGAAGGGTCAAAATATTTAGATGGTCGAATTGAATCCCGGGCATCGTAATCCTTCTAATTACCTTTTAATAGCTTTTAATTTGTAAGTATTTTATTGCTTATGCTTATGCATTTATGATAATCAAATATAAAATGTAATACATACAGTGCGCTGGAAAAAGTGTTACCCCCCTTATTAACTTATTTATTTTAGCACGTAAGCAAAACACTGGGACAGGTCGATTTTTAAAATAGTCATAGTATATTATAGCATCAATGTTTCGAACTTTACGCGATCCCTCTTCAAGTGACAGGCATAACTATTTTTTAAATGGGAAAGTACATAATGTGACACCTCATTTAAAAGCTTTTGAAATACTGATTACAAAAATGGATAATACTTTAATCCTATTTGAGACCGTAGACGCAAAATTTCGATCGAAGTCTTTTTAAACACATTCATTTTTTTCAAATCCTGAGAAAACCAATAAGTATTTTTGAAAAATTTAAACGCAGAATGAAAGATTACATTAATGCAGAGGGCAGAAAGTCCTTAGAATAATCAATAAGTTTCATTTGAATGATATATTTGAAATTAAAGTTCAGACTATATTTTCTCTTTTTTCATCACTGTGACTTATTAAAATAAACATTATAGAAGTTCTCAGGGCCTTTTCACCCTCGATAATACTGTAATATTTAATTCTGCGTTTAAATTTTTTAAAAATACTTATTAGTCTTCTCATAATTCGAAAAAAATGAATGCATTTAAAAACAATTCGATCAAAATTTTGCACCTACGCTTTCAAAAAGGATTAAAGTATTATACATTTTTGTAATCAGTATTTCAAAAGCTTTTAAATGAGGTGTCACATGATGTACTTTCCCGTTTAAAAAAATAAAATTTATGCCTGTCACCTGAAGAGGGATCGCGTAAAGTTCAAAACATTGATGCTATAATATACTATGATTATTTTAAAAATCGACCTGTCCGAGCGTTTTGCCTATATGCTAAAAATAAAATATCTAATTTAATAAGGAAGGGTAACACTATGGTTACTATTTCACTATAGGTACTATTTCACGTAGTAAAAAATTGAAAGAAGATAATGACATCCTGTAATACTCAAAAAGCTTATCAGGATATTCTTTTAGTTTGTGTAAAAGAACAAATTTTCCCTCTGTCTTTCTATGTACTAGTAAAGGATGAATCCACTATTTTCGTTGCTTTTTAAGCCTCCGTCGACACCGCAATGCCAATATCAAAGCAACTTTTTGTTGAAATGATAGATTATCCATAAGCACTATATTATTATAATCGGTATGAATACGCACAAGAAGATACCACTGGTCGCAGGGCGTAGCCGCGTCATACTGAAGCTCGTGGAGTCGGTCCCGGCGCCAGGACATAAGGTCCCGTCTGAAAAATTGGTATAGACGCCCTTCGGTTTTTTTTTTTAATTAGTACAATATTTTGTTTAACATGTATACAGAAAAAAGCTCATTTTGGAGCCCCTCAAATAGGAGCGCCCGCCTGAAGTGCATTCATTGCAAGCCCGTTATCGCCGACCCTGCATGGAGCCACTACAAACGAAGATGCGGCGCTATTCATGTTGTAAATTGTCGTTCTCGTGGAGCCAAGATTTTAACAGCTGTGCTGCTGCCGTAATTTTACCGCTACTGCTAGCGTCAATTTTGCGCCCGTGTAGCCGTAGCCTTAGTAATCTATACGGATTGCTTTTCTAAAGCGGTGGACACAAATTACGTGTTTATGCTAAGATCTATAATATAGAGTACATAATTTACTACCTGCTGCTGTCTATTTTAACATGTTGCATTTTCTTACTACAATAAAATTATAACGTTAGAAATTTAAAAATACGATTACGATAAATTCGTAATACGTTGTTTATTTCATTCATTTCGTATTCGTTAATAATCTATATCAAGGGTCACCAATCAGTTTAGCTGTGGGTCCGTTTCGAAAACCTATGGCACTTCCGGGGTCCGGATTTATGCTGCCTGTGTCTGACTGTTCTGATTCGGTTTCTTTGTTGATTCTTGTTAAAAAATATCCCCTATAAACAAAGCAGAAAGATGCCGGGCGAAATTTTGGGGCAGAAATTTTTTAATATATTTTTTAACAAATTCAAAACATCACCTTTTTTTCCCGCGAAAATATGTTTTTAGCATTTTTGGGTCATTTTAAATAAAAAAGATCTGTCATTTTATTACAACTTAAGAGTTTTCAAGCATCGTAAATGCATATTTTCGCATTTTTCAGATTTTAAATCGCTTATAACTCGGAAACTATCAACTTTTCACAAATATGAAAAGAGACCTTTATTGTTTATAATTACCGAAGAAAGCTAAAAACATATTTTTCAATGCAAAAAAGTAATTTTAAATTTGCTTAAAAAATTGTTTCACCCGGCACCCTTCTGATTTTTTAAAGGGGACATTTTGAACAGGAATCCGCAAAGAAATCGAGTCAGAAACATTTTTCATACGAAAGTGGCCTCACACATGGACTAACATGGAAAGGAAAACTAATAATATCTGACTGTTTTTTGGTTACTGTATACTTTTCTGTAAGTTTCCTGGTACAATTAGGGGAGTGCAATTAGAACGAAAATATGCATTGTTTCGGAAAAATTCAAACAAGCTTATATTTTTCTAAAACTTTTTTTGTTAGTTTATATACATGTTAAAGTAAAAAGTTCTACTCGCGAATTTGGCCGCTAATTGTTTATTAATTGTTTAAACCATAACAATTGTTTTGTATTAATAATTTTAAAAATATCGTTAAATTCATCATTTTACTTTGATCAAATATGTTTCTATTTTGTTTTTGATTATACTGAATCTGAATATGGCATTACAATTTGAAAATTCTTATACAGAAGCTCTTATAGAGTATGTCTGCGTAACTAGGAACCACATGGAAAACTTTTTTATTATTAATTTTACGAAAAAATGTTATTCTTCATAAAATGCTCTGGATAGTCAAAAATCTAAAACTCAACCATCAGATATCAAATTTTATCAATTTTATACGAGTTATGTCAAAAATATGAATTTCCTTAAAGAGTCAAGTACCTTTATATTTCAGAATATCAAAAAATGCTATTATGAAAAGTTGTTTGAATTTAAAAACTATGTTTAAATATACAATTACGTTATTCTAATCGAAAAAAATTTTTCAATTTTTTCTCAAATTACGGATACTCATCATCATTTTATTACAATTATGATAACTATTTTATTATCACTTTCACGAAAAAAAGTTATTCTTCATAAAATGCTTTCCCTGGTCAAGAATCTAAGATGCAACCATCAGATATTAAACTTTTTTAATTTTATACGAGGTATGTAAAAAACATGAATTTTTCTTAAGGGCCAAGTGCCTTTATTATTCACAATATTTTAATTAGAAGGATGTAATTGAACACTAAAACAAATTTTTTAATTCCAAATAACATTTCTTAATAACAATTTTCGATATTGTGAAATTTAAGGATACTTTACTCTTGAGTGAAATTAATATTTTTTGACATACCTCATATAAAATTCATTAAGTTTGATATTTGATGATTGCATCTTAGATTATATATGATGCAGGATATTTTATAAGGAATAACTTTTTTTCGTAAAACTGATAATAAAAAAGTTATCAATAGGTTCCAAGTTACGGAGACATACTGTATAAGAGCTAAAAAAAAAAAAAAATTTTTGTTGAACATTTATTATTGTTGAAATTTATTATTAAATGTATTTTAGGTAAGTTTTACAGAAAAATGTTTTGAACACTTTATATAAACATTTTTTTAGCTGGTAATTTTCGGTTTTTGTATTACATTTTTGTTATCTTTCTCTATTTTCTCAAAAAGCAATAGTCAATTTCATTTCTAAAGTAAAATAGTTCAGTGAATTTTAAAGATTACACCCTAAGCTTTAAAAAATTACTTATAAAACTGTAATATATTTGTTTAAACTTGAGTAATACCGTCTTAAAATGGTGGTAATTCTATAAAACTACGAAGATTTCAAAAATTACATTTTTTAAGACGTCATATCATTTGAATTAAATTTTTGAGATTTTTTTTTGAATGAAACATCATTTAATACGATGCTTGACAGGTAAGTTGTGCAAAATTGAGGGTTTTATAAGAAAAATTGTATTAGTTACACATTTTTAAATAATTTTTAAACAAAATTCATGTAAGGCTCATTTTCCGCCCCCACCGTACTTACGCACATACATTTTATTTATTTTCATTATAACCATAAGATAGCTTAATTATTCTTCTTTTAGGTTCAATTTGTAAAATTTCATTTGATCCATTAGTTAAAGAATTACATTAAAATAACTCAACCGTGCACTTCGCCGTACGCTCGTTTACAGTGCGCCAATGTTTGTGAGAAGGGTGACTTTAGCGTTATAAATAAAAAATTATAGAAGATACAGATTTAATTTTAGAAAATTATTTATATAAGGTTTTTTTTTGTAAGATGTTCTGAATTTTTCAGTGGTCAAGTCAGTTTTGTTCTAAAATTTATATTTTCGGAGTTATTTAAAAAAACATCAAACTTCGTAGTTCATTTGTTTAACCTTTAACTACCCGCGCATCAAGTTATAACATAACTACACGCGTGGCGTACTTAATACGCCACAAGAAAATACACCTAAAAACAGCAGATTTGTTTATTTTTTTTTGACAAAAAGCACTTAGTTGTTTGTTATAAACCTTATTCAGCATCAGTGAATACTTGGAGTTCCTTCTCAGTAAGCCAATTGGGAATTATAACTGAAATCATGCAATAACTGGATTCCATGATAAATAAAATTACTAATAAAAAATTTTTGTGAAATGTGATTTTTTACAGAAGAAAAAGTATTGTTTATAAAGAAAAATGTATTTTGTGCCATAATGACTAAAAAAGAATTGAAATATGAACTTATATTACTACTTATATTAATATAATCGTGGCGTGTGTTGTTCACCACCGGAAACAACAAATACTAAACTGTAAATTACGATCTTTCCAGAATGCCGATTATAACGAAACTAAAACTAAATTGTAAAGCACATTCCAGTGGTAGGTTAGAGAGATAAACAAGGTCAAAAATTAAATTTTTAAATATATTTGCAGTAGAATTCTTATATCTGGCGTACAAAATACGCCAGCGCGTGTAGTTAAAGGTTAATAAAAAATGAAGCACCCACTTCTCGAGTAGAACTTTTAGATATGTTGTTTATTAAACATTTCTTAATGAAATTACAAAGAGTTCTATCTTGTTTGATTTTTTTCCGAAGTGAAAATCTATATGCACTCCCCTAAATAAATAAAATATAAATTCATTGTGTATTGTTTTGATGTTATTATTAGTATATTTTGAAAACAGCAGTATGTATTGTAAATTGTTACTGAGAATATTTTAAAAATTGGGAAATTATATTTTGAGTGCTAATGCAGTTTTTAGACATCTTCAATTTTGTAGAAAGAAAACTGGGTAATTTAAAATAAATAATCATAGTACATAATGCTAATTAACATAATATGTTAATCATAGTACATAATGCTAATTAACATAATATTATTATCTTTTCTACATTAATTTCAATGTAAGGTGTTTGTTGCAAACTTACTAAATCTGAAAATTATTTTAATTAAATTCACATCTGAAAAGTACTCCTACTTAAATAATAGAGCGGAAATGAATATAAAAAATGCACATCAAAATTTTATATTACAGCTTACTTAATTTCAAAATTAATGATTAGTAAGTATAACAATAAGGGAGAAATCTCTTTACAAAATTAAATTATCAGAGATAAAAATGACATTTTTTTATGTACAACCTGTCTGAAGTTTGGAGTGAGTTTAGTGCAACTGAGTCTCATTAGGAAGTTGAGATATTCATTTATTAAGCGAGATTTCTACCGATTTTTAATAAAGATTTTGAAGAATTTTGTCGTGCCAGGAGGTCAGATTGTCAGGTTGTCAGGGCGTGTGTAGACGGTTTACTAAAGACCAACTCACTAGCGATCCTTAGACTGTAATAACTTAATTATACACATTTTGACGTGTATCACTGCCGCACTGTACTTTACTTTATACTATAACTTCGCTAACTCGACAGGCTTCTTCCTCTTGAGTCTTATGACCAAAGTCACATTTTCGAGGAGCTGGATGGCCTCAGGTTTACTGAACTTGAGAAGATCGTTTTTCGTGACTTTTGGTAAACTCAACGGTTTGATTAACAGTGTCTATCTCCCTATGGAGGTCACTTTTTCTGAAACATCAAGGGGCATTAACAATTTTCCTTAGCACTTTATTCTGAAAACTCTAAATTGTATCTATATTGCTTTTGTTGCCACAACACCCGTAAGGACACCCTGTATAAATAATTATGTTAACGTTTATATTACTGAATAGAGAATTAATTTACTTTTCAAATGAGCTATCACACGACCCCTAGTCTCATTAAAAAAAGTCATATCACGCCCAGATAGATGAAGTTACTAGTATGATATAAATATGCCAAAAAGTCATAATTAGACTTAGGCAAATAAGCAAATTGCATATTTTGCATATAATGCATAAAAAATGCAAAATTGTCAAATTTTGCATATTTTTATAAAGGTGAGCATAAAGTGCATATAATTTGAAAATTTGGTGTTAACTATATATTTTTATATTCAAACTTACAAATAGCATGAAAATGCCAATATTTAATTTTGTTTTATAATCACTTGGTATTCAAATTCTTGGTATAGTAACTAATAAAAGACAACGGCTTATAGTTTTGTCACGTTTTGTCCTGGAATTAAAGGTTTGTGTTTGCCAGTTTATGTCTCTAGGTAAAAATTTTTATTTTGACGGTCAGTTTCACTTGGTTTCACTTCTGTTGTAAAATTGGAGGCGTAAACAACGTGTATTTTTAATTGTGAATAATAATTATTGTGCTTTGAAAATGCCGAAAATAAGCAATCTTTCAACTTGGATGAAACCTTACAAAGAGCTATCTATGGATATGGATAAAGTTTATTGCTCATGTTGTGGCAAAACCGTAAGTACATACGAATTATTTTTTATGTTATTTTAAAAATTTACACGGTGGTGCAAACAAAGATTTTAAAATTGGAAATTATGTTTAAGAAAAGTACCGACACAAGTGTAGTTCGCAATAAATCGATGTATTTTTTCTTTTTTCAATCATTTTTATACTCCTTGCGATAAAAAATAGGATACCTATTTAAAATTCAAATCATTCAATAGTCTACTGAAAGGTCGCTAACATTTTTTTTAACAATAGCATAGTTTGCTAAAATTTTGCTAAAAATAAAACATATCATATATTGGACTTAATTAATTAAGTGCTTTTAATTTATGCTAACAGTATTTTTTCTTTAAATGTAAACAGAAAAGACCAAGAGCCTCTTGTAAATATTTGGGGGTCCTTCCTTCTTTCACAGTCATTTCTTAACATTTTCAAGATTACTATACCGATTTTTATTTGATTTAATTTAAATATTTTAATTGTTATGCAAAAACGGTTCATTTTTAGTTTATTTCTACAATCTTAGATTTTAAAAATGGGTACAACTATAGAATATTTATATTATTTTTTTTTTCAAAAATTCAAAGAGATCAGCATGTCAGAACCGCGAAACATTTAGTTAAAAAAACCGCGAAACATTTTACTAAAAAAGTAAAAATCACATCCGGTGAAAAATATCAACCTTCAGTGTCCAAGTGCTTTCAGTCAAGTTCCAAAAAACAAACCGAACAAGAAACTTTTAACGAAGATTTTTGTCGTCCATTATATTAATATCTTCTAATATACCGCTTTCAAAATTATCAAATGAAAACTTTAGGTCTTTTTTAAAAAAATATTGCAAACAAAACATTCCCAGTGAACGAACTCTAAAGAGAAATAATGTCAATTTGTTATACTCCTCAGTTATCCACAACATAAAAGCCGAAATAGGTAATAATTACTTTTACATATGTGCGGACGAGACCACTGACTCGTCAGGAAGATACATTGTGCACTTATTAATTGGTGTACTTAGCGATGAAACCTTTCCAAAATCGTATGTAATTTCCTGTAAGCAAGTGGAAAAAGCCAACGCTCTAGCAACATCACGGTTTCTACAAGAAGCATTAGCAAACTTTTTTTTCTTCCTGCTGCTGTGCCTAATGATAAATTATTGCTTATTTTGTCTGATGCCGCACCATATATGGTGAAAGCAGGAGAAAATTTAAAAATATTTTATCCAAACTTAATACATGTCACTTGTTTAGCGCATGGAATAAACAGAGTTGCGGAGGAAGTAAGAAAAAAATTTCCACTAGTTAACAGTTTAATAGCGAGCATCAAAAAGGTATTCCTGACATCACCTGTAAGAATACAATGCTACAGCGATATGCTTCCTGCTGTTCCACTTCCACCGCAACCCATTTTAACACGTTGGGGAACATGGTTGGAAGCAGCTAATTTCTATGCTAATCATTTTGTTGATTTCAAAAAATAATTAACCTTTTAACGGATGATAGTTGCCAATCTTTATTGGAAGCTAAGCAAGCCTTCCAAAATAACATCCTCCAACAGCAACTGTCATTCATAAAATCAAATTAAGTATTGAGTTAAGTAACTCAATTAGAATCATCCAAATTATCATTGTTAGAGAGTACAGTTTTAATAAAAAATTTAAGTCATTGTGTCAAAACGTTAAAGGTAATATTGGAAAGGAAATTTTCTAAATATTTACAGTAACCATGGGAAAAATAGTGGTAACCAGGTTCTTTCTGAAGTGGTTCAAGTACTAGCTGGGACATTTTCCGAACCACTTAATTTAGAACCATCTATTAAAGTAAATTTGAAAAATGCCCCAGTTACATCAGTTGATGTCGAAAGAAGTTGTTCTATTTACAAATATATGTAGGTATATTCAGATAGAAGCCATAAGTTTTTATTAGAAAATTTTGAACATCATTTGATAATCTATTGTTACCGCAACTCAAAATAATATTTATATGTTAAAATAATTGTATATGTTATATATTTATAATATAAGTATTTTTTTTTTCTCTGATTCTGGCCTTGGTTTAGAACTTGAACCTTTAGCCACGTAATTGTATAACTAATCACTAACTCAGGTGTAATGTGTAGTGTGTGTGTTGAGTAAGTGTCTTGTTACTTTGCAAAGTCGACGTCATTGTCTTTGCAAAGAGACGCTAATTGTATCCGAACGTCTGCGGTCCCTCCGGTGAGTACCTATCCCACAAGGACAGAAATATTTTTGTAAATAAAAAAATATTGTAAATATTTTTTATTACATGCATATTTTCTAGATAAATATGCATATTTTGCATAAACTGCATATTTATGCGCATATTTCATACTTTTTTATTTGCATATTTGTTAAAAATAAAAATCGACCTGTCTCAGGATTTCTCTACAAAATCGCCCCTTCTCGAGATAATGGATGTATTCCAACTCAAACGTCCTCACTGTATATTTTTTATATTTTATATTAAGGTTCCCGACTTGAAGAGAAAGGAAGAGTAATATAATAACTTAAATTTTGTTTCATATTATATTACAGAATTTATTTAGTTTTATTTAATTAAAAATTTAATTTTCACCATCCAATATCGCCAAGATTTACGCAAAGGTTTTAAAAGCGCCCTTAGACTATAATTATGTTGCTTTATATTGTAACATTGTAAGCAACTCGACGGTAAGCAGCTTGAATATTAAATTTTATGGGGCTTAAACATAAAACACAAATTTCGCGTTTACTATGAGACATCTGCATATTTATACCATATTTCTAAGACATGTCATTATATAAGGTGTGATTTAATATTCCTTGTTTCGTAAAACGACACAAACTCTAAGCTAATTTGTATAAACTAAAAAAAAAAAACAAATTTATGCATTATATTATTACATATATAAATAGATTATGTTACTACAACGGAACTTAAAACTGATATTATTGTCCCTAAAAGACTTAATATTAAAATTAAACTTACCAGGCTTCCGGCTTAAACCGCGTCGTTGGTTTCTAGGCCGACCTTTCGACATACTCGCTGACATCATCTTCAGGGCTTCCGGGGTCTCAGTCTACTGAGGCCCCAGAGACTACACTCTGTAGTACTCGTCACAATACATATTGTACAGAAAATCAACGCAGCCAGCCAATAATAATAACTAAAAAACAGCAGGTCCACCAAATGCAGCTACTCCAGACTAATCAGTTTGATGAGACACACACTTAAGATACTTTTACGAATTACACAAAACTGATATTCCTTCTATGCAAAACTACAATGCGTAATAAGCGCATTTCGAAATGGTCTAGGTACTAGAGAGACTATTTTTATCGGCAAATTGTCATGGAAGCTACTCACTTCTAAAATTTGGGCACGGTACATAAAGAAGAAGAAGTACAATACGTTACATCTTCCGATAGTCTGCAAGCAGCAGGACTTGAACACTACAACATATGACTGCTAAAACAAGTATATTACAATCAAGTAGTCTCTATCCAAACAAAAATATAGCGGGGGTTAAACAAGGAGACCCAATTTTACCTAAACTTTTTAATACGGTGCTAGAACGTGTCTTTAAGAATTTGGATTGGATGACAAAGGGAATAAAAATAGATGGAGAATACCTAAAAAAGTTTTTTTGTAAAAACGGATATATTTGATACTCAACTAGAATATCAGTATTGGTGGGAAAGAAATTGAACACGCTGATAGTGTACAGTAAGGGAAAACCCATTACTGTATAATATAATATGTATCAAAAAATGTATATAATCTTAAGTAATTTAGGTTGTTACAAAAAGATATTGTTTCTAAATATGCAAACAAAACGAAGGTTAATTCACGCAGTTTTGTTTATGTAACCTCGTAGAGGCTCACGTATAGTTTACTTTTCAAAGTCCAAATTATAAGGAGATATAAATAGCCTACAGAGGGATTATCCTAATCATAGTATTGTTATTATCAAGATCGTTACTATGCTAGTGAGCCGTCCTACGATGAGGGTGTCCTGAAGTACCGCCCCTCGAAACAACATCTTAGTAGCCTTATGTTGATTGATATTGTAAACCGTAAATAGAGTTATAAAGTTAAAGTCAGTGTTTCAACTCGACATTTCAACCCTGCAGAATTATCATGGCAATCTACCAACGTAGCACCAACGTAACAATAGATATAAATACCTAGGACATGAAATTATGATTGGTAGGAATAATCAGACCCATGGACTGAAGAGAAGAATCGGTCTTGGGTGGGCAGCATATGGAAAACTGAGAGAAACCTTTAAAAGTGGTTGCCCACATGCCTAAAGAGAAAGGTATTTGATCAGTGCATCCTCTTAGTCTTGACATACGCAGCAGAAACATTTACCTTAACAAATGCGTCAGCTACCAGTCTGAGAGTCACGCAGAGAAGAATGAAATGATCCGTGTTAGGAATAACACTACGAGACCTAATAAAAAACGAAGATATCAGGAGAAGAACCCAGGTGACGGACGTCATCGAATTAATAGCCAGACTTGTAGCGTTTATAAAACCAGTGAAAATATGATCTTTTAGATTTGTATAGTTTTTACAATCCCTCTCTAGAAAGTCCAAATTTTTTTAACCAGTTTTTTACTTAAATTGAGATTGCAAAGAATTTTCTAAAACCGCCCCTGTGTACAAGTTACAAAATATTGCGCAATGTTAAACAATTTTAAGAAATGCTGAGAAGTACAAAATTCTGATGCGTAGATTTTCTATTCGAACTTTCTAGAAGAAATGTTGAAAATCAATTTGATTGGTTTGTTTGAATTTGGTACGGAAATCGAAGCTCTTAATTGGCCCTGAAGAACGGAAGTCGGAAATTGCGTATGACAAGATCAGGGAATCTTGTCAGGAGGCGAAGAAAGGAGCGTCATTCTTACATTGGTAGTGAATCAGTAAACATCGAAAAGTCAGTAACCGGCTTTTTTGCGACGCAAAACGAATTTCCAAGTAAATGGGATCTATCAAAGTTCTTTTGTGTTGTTGTTAAGTAGGTATACGATCAGTTTGTTTGTGTAGCAGTTCTTTTTCGATGGTATAAGTGAAATATACGCTTTGTAAGGGTACTGCGTATTTGTGAAAGCCGCACACTGAACCAAAAAAGTACGTAAATATAATGAAAAAAACATTGATTCAAAAACGGGGAGCATTAATTTTCGTCCAAAGATCAGTATTATTGGTCCAATGTAAGTAGATACTTTAACTAATGCTCAAAAATATTAATTTTTATGAATTAGTACGTTCATTCAATGTACTTTCTAGTTAAGAATCAATGTATCGGTACATTGAATCAATGTATCGGTACATTGAATCAATGGATCGGTACATTGAATCAATGTATCGGTACATTAATTCTTAACTAGAAAGTACATTGAATGAACGTACTAATTCATAAAAATTAATGTTTTTGAGTATTAGTTAATGTATCTACTTACATTGGACCAACGATACTGATCATTGGACGAAAATTAATGCTCCCCGTTTTTGAATCAATGTTTTTTTCATTATATTTACGTACTGTTTTGGTTCAGTGAATGTCATCTTCGTGTATATTTGTATATAACATACAAATAGTTAATAAGTAAACAAAATGACGACATAATATCTACATAAATATTACAAATATAGGTTGAAGCAACGATTTTTTGCCGATTCTCAAACTAATGTTAAGTAATATCTATAAGTTTAAAGAAAAAAAATATATATTTTTAATTAACACAAACAACTTTTTATAATGTAATTTGGAAAAAACTGAATAACTAAATATAACAGAAATTGATTCTTCTTATAAAATACATAAAAATATATTTATATTATATAAAAAATGTATACCTGATATCGTGAAAATAAATACATCTACAATCACATCTCCATAAATCCAACATCTCTTTGGGATTAATTATCACCACCCATACAAACAACAAATGGATGAATGGCATTTTTCTTTGATTTCAAAAATCTAATATGATCTTAGACTTCTTGCTGGGTCTTCCCGATGTAAGAATGAATACTGGAAATCTCTGATGGTATATTTTATTAGTTCGTACAAAATATCGATGTAGAACCCAAAGAATAACAACTGCATGTTAGCCATCTACAATTTATATTAATAATTATTATAAAAAAAATAAATCTAAATAGTGAACATAGTTGTATTTTTGGGTGTCAATTTTTTTTATAGAAAAAAATTGCTAGATGTTGAGATGTTTATTTTTACTTTGATAGATACTACCGACTGCAAGAGTTAATAATATTTTTCAATTATTTACGGCTTAATCACCTAAAGATTTAATTTACTAATCTTTTATAAGATGATACCATTTAGAAATATTTTCAAATGTTTCATATTTTCTTTTACCTATGTGTCGAATTAGCTTTTGAAAAATTTACATAATGAAATAGGTACTTACATCCCGTAATGTTTTCATGGGTAATCTTTTTAAATAAAAATTTATTTGTTTTATTCTTGATATGACTTTCACACCATAGAAAGGAGATAATTCTTTCGAAATTATTGCTGTCCCATCCATCAATAAGTCCATTTCCATTTCCAAATGCCACTCCAAAGTCCATATCAATCTGCAAAAGTGGAAATAGAAGTACAACAAAATATTTTATAAATAGTTAAAAATATATGTAAATACATACCTTAGAAAAATCAACCAAATCACTAGTGCCAAACAGCGCTCCTCAGAGTCTGCAGGGTGACTGTCTGATAGGAGGCTGCAACTATTGTCACTTGATTTTTTACACCAATAAAAACACTTATAGAGTTTTAAGAAATGTATCGGTTTATGTACAAGATCATTGCTACAATGAATTGATTATTGATTCAGGTATATTACATTAATACAATGATTGCGTTACATCAAAACAATGTATCGAGTTATTAATCAAAGTCGAAAACATTGATTTGATGTTACGAAAACATTGATTCAATAAACGAGTTCGTAATTTAAAGAACACTGTACATTAGTGCAACGTTTTATATTCATGAATTTAACCGCATAATCCTGATGTATAATTTCATATATACAATGAACAAATTATTAGTATTATTAAAAAAGTCATTGGATGGATAAAAAGATTCATCGGAATAATGATTCTATTCATTATTTTTTAATGAAGAGAATTACATTGTAATAATGAATATGGTCGTTACTTAATGACTATATGTTTATCATCATCATCAGCCTCTCTCAATCCACTGCTGGACATAGGCCTCCCCTGTTTGTCTCCAAAGTTTTCTATCTTGTGCTTTTTGTATCCAGTTTTTTGTTGTCTTTCGTAAGTCGTCTTGCCATCGTATTGGTGGTCTTCCTCTGCTACGTTTATCGGCTCTTGGTCTCCATTCAACTAGTTTGCGAGTCCATCTTCCGTCCTTCATTCTGGCAACGTGTCCAGCCCATTTCCATTTTAAGTTACAGCTTCTTTCAATGACGTCTGACTTTGGTCTTAGCTCGTAGATCTTCGTTTCTAATCCTGTCTCGCAGAGTGGCCCCTATCATTGATCGCTCCATTCTTCTCTGCGCTACTCTTAGTTTTTGTGCGTTTTTCTTTGTGAGCGATAATGTTTCTGCACCATAGGTCATCACCGGTAGCACGCATTGGTCGAAAACTTTTTTCTTCATGTTAGTTGGAATGTCACTCTTAAAAATGTCCCTAAGAGCTCCGTATGCTGCCCATCCTTGTATTACTCTTCTGGATACTTCTGTTGTTTGATTGTGACACTTCTGGATACATGTTTATAGTATTAACGAAATTTTCATTGAATCAATGTAAAAAAAGTCAATGATTGGCGTTCATTGGTACTATGTACAATATTTTTTTCAGTGCATGGTATGGTAGGGGAGCCCAAGCGGGGATTTTTGCAGTTACTCGAGCGCGTCAGATTAGCATATAGGAGAAACCTGGTACCCTGCAGATGTACCTCTACCATATATTGGCTCTTAACACAGGGGAGTTCGTTAAGGGGGGCCCGAAAAAAAAATCTATCCTTAAAAAGTCTCGAAATTGTCAGATTAAAAGTACATGCAAAAGAGTGTATATTTCAAAAATCTGACGATTTGAGCCTGACGTAAGGAAATGGGCGAGTCCCAAAGTTTCACAAGAAAAAAGCGAATATTTCGCGAAATGAATGACAGATCGAAAAACTAAAAAATATGTGCCCAATATTTTTTAAAAATCTATTGAATGATACCAAACACGACTTCCCACGGAGAGGGGTAGGGGTAAATTTAATATTTTAAATACGAATCCCGCGATATTTCGCGAAATGAACATCAGATCGAAAAACTGTAAAATACACTTATTCAATAGTTTTGAAAAATCTATCGAATGGTACCAAACACGACCCCACATGGATGTGGGGTGGGGGATTACTTTAAAATCTTAAATAGGAGCCCTCATTTTTTATTGCAGATTTGGATTCCTTACGTAAAAATAAGTAACTTTTATTCGAAACATTTTTTCGAATTATGGATAGATGGCGTTATAATCGGAAAAAACGTTTGTTGGAAATGGAAAATTAAATTTAAAAATGGCAAGCGCCCACTAAAATGGAAAACATTACTTAACTTTTTTTGGTTTTAGGACCTACTCTTCACAACCCAATAGGTCCCCAAAGCGCTCGAGTGACTGCACATTTAGCATACTTTGCTCCCCTACCATATGAATATCGTGGTGATGAATTAAACCCAAGCCTCCTGTCCCCTGGATTAGAAAACCTATTTCCCGAGGTAAATAAGCAAATTTCCTTTGTTTTATGGTTAAAAATCCGAATGCCACCTCCCACATCCACCTAAAAACAGATCCTTCCTGGTCTAACTAAAGGGAATAAAAATAGATGGAGAATACCTAAAAAACTTTATTGTAAAAACAGACAAATTTGGTACCTAACCAGAAAATCAGTATTGGTGGGAAAGAAGTCGAACTCGCTGATATATAAATACCTGGGACATGAAATTATGATTAGCAGGAATAATCAGGCCTATGAACTAAAGATAAGGATCGGTGTTGGGTGGGCAGCATATGAAAACTGAGAGAAACTTTTAAAAGTGAGCTGCCTACATCCCTAAAGAAAAAGTATTTAATCAGTGCGTCCTCCCAGTCTTGACATATGCAGCGGAAATATTTACCTTAACAAATGCGTCAGCTACCAATCTGAGAGTCACACAGAGAAGAATGAAATGGTCCGTGTTAGGAATAACACTACGAGACAGAATAAAAAACGAAGATATCAGGAGAAGAACCCAGGTGACGGACGTCATCGAATTAATAGCCAGACTAAAAAGGACGGTAGGTCTCCAGGACCAGGGGATATCCCAGCCGAACTAATAAAATGTGGATCACAAAAATTGTTTGAAACCGTCACTTGGTGCATAAATCAATTTATAAATGGTTCTCCCGTACCCGACGAGTGGAAAATTGCTTATATTTCGTCGATCCATAAGAAAGGAGATAAGCTTAAATGTGAAAACTATAGAGGGATATCAGTGACTAGTACATTCAGCCGTTTGTATGGACGAACAATTAGAGACCGCATTGAGAAGGAGTACAAAGACCTAGAGGAAGAAGAACAATCCGGTTTTCGAACAGGAAGAAGCTGTACTGATAATATCTTCTGCCTCAAACAACTAATAGAAAAAAAATTAAGCACAAATCAAGAAACCCACCTCATGTTTATTGACTTGCAGAAGGCGTACGATACAGTTCCTGTAAACAAACTCTGGAACGTGTTACGACAGACGAATATTAGTGTCACCTTAATAAAAGCCTTAAGAAATTTGTATGAAGGGTCAACATCACAAATAAAAACTGGAAACGGATTATCGCAAAGCTTCCTGGTTAATAAAGGTCTACGTCAGGGGTGTTGTGTATCACCGACCTTATTTAAAATATATGTTGCAAAAGCATTGAAAGAGTGGAAACGAAAATCCAGAGGCATGGGCGTAGACCTTGGAGAGATTTGCTTATATACATTGCAGTTTGCTTATGACCAGGTTGTTATAGCAAACGATAAAGATGATTTAGAATACATGGCAAGGAGATTACAAGAAGAATATAGAAAGTGGGGACTAGAAATTAATACAGAAAAAACAAAATACCTGCCAATAGGTACCGAACTATCGAACATCACATTAGAAAATAATGAAATCATCATGCCCTGCGACCATTACACATATCTAGGAATCGTTTTTGACACAACGGGGAAAGATGATGAAGAAATAAAGAGGAGAATAACACAATCCAGAAAAACCATAGGTTGTCCAAACAGCATACTGTGGAATCATGAAATAGGAAAAAGAAGAAAACACAATATCTACGAATCTCTTATTAAAAGCAGTCTATTGTACGGAGCAGAAACTTGGCGGATAACTGAAAACAACAGAAGAAAACTGGAGGCAGTAGAAATGGACGCTTTTAGAAGATCAGTAGGAGTGTCACGCAGAGAGAGAATACGTAATGATGAGATAAGACGGCGAATGGGGGTTGACGGCTCTCTAACAACAGACATAGAAAGAAAACAGCTAATATGGTACGGACACGTCCAGAGGATGGATAACTCAAGACTCCCTAAAATAATTATGCAATGGGTACCACCAAACCGCAGAAAGAGAGGAAGACCCAAGAAATCTTGGAGAGAGGGAGTAACGAAGGCGATGAGCGCAAGAGATCTTAGAGAGGGCCAATGGGATGATAGAGTGTCATGGAAATTAGGCATCGGACAACGTCGCAAGACGTTTTAAAACCGATTAATATATATATACTAAAAAGGACACATAGCCAGAATGACAGATGGGCTATGGAAAAGAGGTTATTGGAATCGAGACCAAGGGAGGACAAGAAAAGCGTCGGTCGACCATCTACAAGATGGACTAACGATTTAACATTTAACCTTTAACTACACGCGCTGGCGTACTTTGTACGCCAGATATAAGAATTCTACTGCAAATAAATTTAAAAATTTAATTTTTGACCTTGTTTATCTCTCTAACCTATTACTGGAATGTGCTTTACAATTTGGTTTTAGTTTCGTCATAATCGGCGTTTTGGGAAGATCGTAATTTACAGTTTATTATTTGTTATTTCCGGTGGTGGACAACGTACCCCACGATTATATTAATATAAGTAGTAATATAAGTACATATTTCTTTTGTTTTTTAGTCATTATGGCACAAAATATATTGTTCTTTATAGACAATACTTTTTCTGCTGTAAAAAATCACATTTCAAAAAAATTTTTATTAGTAATTTTAGTTATCATGGAATCCAGTTATTCCATGATTCTAGTTTTAAATCGCAATTGGCTTACTGAGAAGGAACTCCAAGTATTCACTGATGCCGAATAAGGTTTATAACAAACAACTAAGTGTATTTTTTCAAAAAAAAAACAAATCCACTGTTATGCGCGGGTAGTTAAAGGTTAACTACCCGCGCATTAAGTTATAACATAACTACACGCGTGGCGTACTTTATACGCCACAAGAAAATACACTTAAAAACAGCGGATCTGTTTTTTTTTTTTGATAAAATACATTTAGTTGTTTGTTATAAACCTTATTCGGCATCAGTGAATACTTGGAGTTCCTTCTCAGTAAGCCAATTGGGATTTATAACTGGAATCATGGAATAACTGGATTCCATGATAAATAAAATTACTAATAAAATTTTTTGTGAAATGTGATTTTTTACAGGAGAAAAAGTATTGTTTATAAAGAACAATATATTTTGTGCCATAATGACTAAAAAACAATTGAAATATGTACTTATATTACGACTTATATTAATATAATCGTGGCGTATATTGTCCACCACCGGAAATAACAAATAATAAACTGTAAATTACGATCTTCTCAGAAGCCGATTATAATGAAACTAAAACCAAATTGTAAAGCACATTCCAGTGATAGGTTAGAGAGATAAACAAGATCAAAAATGAAATTGTTAAATATATTTGCAGTAGAATTCTTATATCTGGCGTAAAAAATACGCCAGCGCGTGTAGTTAAAGGTTAAGAAGAATAAATAAAAACTGGATGAGAGCGGCGCACAATACACAGGTTTGGAAACACGAGGAAGGGGCCTATGATATTTGGGGCTTTTAAACGAAAACTTTTCGTTTATAAATTTGCAAAAGTCTGTGTGTTATTGCGTTGCCGCTCCTGCAACACTTAGAGCAGGTGTATCGATGGATTCTTATGAAGTTTTGCCTTCTGAATCCAAATCTGAAAACGGCATTTCGATATCTCTATGTGACGTCACAATCCGGTTATTTCCTACCGACGCACTATACAGGGTGTCCAGAAACTCTACCGACAAACGAAGACAGGAGATTCCTCAAGTAATTTTAAGACAATTTAACCCAATTCACTTAGTCCGAAAATGCTTCCTAAGGGAACTAGAGCTCTTTGAAGATGGTGTCTTGTAACTAGTTTTCCTTAAATACCTCCAGAACGCTTCTATTAACCTTTAACTACACGCGCTGACGTACTTTGTACGCCAGATATAAGAATTCTACTGGAAATATATTTAAAAATTTAATTTTTGACCTTGCTTATTTTTCTAACCTATCACTGGAATGTGATTTACAATTTGGTTTTAGTTTCGTTATAATCGGCGTTCTGGAAAGATCGTAATTTACATTTTATTATTTGTTGTTTCCGGTGGTGGACAATATACCCCAGGATTATATTACTATAAGTCGTAATATAAGTACATATTTTAATTGTTTTTTAGTCATTATGGCAAAAAATATATTTTTCTTTGTAAACAATACTTTTTCTCCTGTAAAAAATCACATTTAAAAAAATTTTTATTAGTAATTGTATTTATCATGGAATCCAGTTATTCCATGATTCCAGTTATAAATCCCAATTGGCTTACTGAAAAGGAACTCCAAGTATTCACTGATGCCGAATAAGGTTTATAACAAACAACTAAGTGTATTTTTTCAAAAAAAATTAAACAAATCCGCTGTTTTTAACTGTATTTTCTTGTGGCGTACAAAGTACGCCACGCGTGTAGTTATATTATAACTTGATGCGCGGGTAGTTAAAGGTTAAGAAAAACAAAAATTGGTTCGCGTATTTATCTACAAGATATAAATCTAATCCATCTATTGCAAATTTCTAGTACCGATCATAGGCATCCGTTTTGGGTAGGGCAACGGATATTTTATAGCATAACTTTTTTATCTTTTACTTTTATCCATTTCTGACACTGGATTATGAAATTGTGAAGTATTCTAGTACTAAAAGATACTCCTGTTTTAAATCGGTAGGACACACCGTTTTCTAGAAAAATAGATTTGAAAATTTTTCGCTTTTTAAATTAAAAAAAAAAGTTAAAAAAAAATGTTTAGAAAGACGAAAACTGGTACTTTATACTGGTACTGGTATTTATTATTTATATTCCAGAGATAAATCGATTTCATTAATTGCGAATTTCTATTACTGGTCATAGGCGTCCGTTTTGGGTAGGTCAAAAGTTATTTAATAGCATAACTTTTTTGTCTTGAATTTTTGAGCATTTTTGACACTAGATTATTAAATTATGAAATATTCGAGTACTAAAAGTTACTCTTACTTTATGTTAGTAAAATACAAAGTAAAATAAAAGTTAAGGGCAAAAAAGTTATGCGATAAAATACCCGTTGCTCTACCCAAAACGGACGCCTATAACCGGTACTAGAAATTTTCAATGGATGGAATCGATTCATCTCTGAAAAGTAAATATGCATATCAATTTTCGTTTTTCTAAATAGAAGCGTTCTGGAGGTATTTAAGAAAAACTAATTTCATGACGCCATCTTCAAAGAGCTCTAGCTCCCTTAAGAAGCATTTTCGGACTAGGTGAATTGGGTTAAATTGTCTTAAAATTATCTAAGGAATCTCCTGTCTTCGTTTGTCGGTAGAGTTTCTGGACACCCTGTATAAACGTCAGTTCAAATGGTTGGTTAGGAAGTAGGCTACTTTTAAAAAGGCTAAACATCAAACTCAATAAGTTACGAGTAGACTAGTAATAATTATCTAGTAGTTTTACAAATGTTTGACATTTCTCTTCCAGAATTGAACAAGCGCTGTCGTGTTTTTGTGTGACTATAAAAAAATCAATTTATTACCTACCTTCTTACATCTTACATCAAATATCGAATCTTGTGTAAGTAACCTGTTTATTCCTTTAATTTATTTGTAAATTCAGGTTATAATATTGTACCTATATAAATTATTTTTGAAATTAAAAACCATTGACGTAATGCACAACAAGGTACCTATATTATGTGACGTTTGTAATTAATGAATTTGAATAATTTTAACAATATTTGGTTATTTTGAATTTTTATTTAATCTCAATTTGTTCAGCAAAGCATAGTTTATTTACATTTGAGTTTGACACTTCGTGAATGTCAAACTAAATTTTAAATTTAAAGTATTAATAAAATATCAATGACATTTGATAGTGAATTTAATTATTATATAAAATAAATAAGATGTTCAAAAATACAATTAGAGTATATTTTAAAAGCAATAATTTATTAAGTAGGTATATATTTACGAGTATACGGCCTACCCTTTATGATACATGGACTGTTCCATTTGTTATGAAATTAAAATACAGGGTGTTCAGAAACTCTACCGACAAACAAAGACAGAAGGTTCCTCAGATAGTTTAGCCCAATTCATCTAGTCCGAAAATGCTTCCTAAATGAGCTAAGAGCTATTTGAAGATGGCGTCTGGTAATTAGTTTATCTTAAATATCTCCAAAACGCTTCTATTTAGAAGAACGAAAATTGGTACACATATTTATCTTCTATTGATAAATAGATTTCATTAATTGTAAATTTCTAGTACCAGTCATAGGCGTCCGTTTGGGTAGGGCATCAGATATATTATCGCATAACTTTTTTGTTTTCAATTTTTAAGAACTTTTGAGTCTGGATTATTAAAATGTAAGGCATTATAGTACTAAAAGGTACTCTAACTTTAAGCTGATAGGATAAACCGTTTTCTAGAAAAATCGATTTTAAAATTTTTCGTTGTTTGAATATCAAAAAAAAAAAATTTTAAAAAAAAATATGAAAAAATAAAAATTGGTACATTTATTTATATTCCAGAGATGAATCGATTTTATTAATTGTGAATTTCTAGTACCGGTCATATGCGTCCGTTTTGGGTAAATCAACGGTTATTTTATCGCATACTTTTTTGTCTTTAATTTTTAAGGATTTTTGACATTAGATTATTAAATTATGAGGTATTCTAGTATTAAAAGTTGCTTGCTTGTAGTTGGTAAAATACACCGTTTTTTTTTTTTAATTTTCAAAATTTTTTTCAAATTCAGGAAACGAAAAATTTTCAAATCGATTTTTCTAGAAAACGGTGTGTCCTACCGACTTAAAGCAAGAGCACCTTTTAGTACTAGAATACCACACAATTTAATAATCCAGTATCAAAAGTGCTTAAAAGTTAAAGACAAAAAAGTTATGCGATAAAATAACCGTTGCCCCACCCAAAACCACCACCCAAAGTCACCATAGATGGAATCGATTTATCTCTGGAAGATAAATAATATGTGTACCAATTTTCGTTTTTTCTAACTAAAAGCTTTCTGGAGGTATTTAAGAAAAACTAATTACAAGACGCCATCTTTAAAAAGGTCTAGCTACTTAAGGAAGCATTTTTGGACTAGGTGAATGTGGTTAAATTCTCTTAAAATTATCTGAGGAATCTCCTGCCTTCGTTTGTCGGTAGAGTTTCTGAACACCCTGTATAGTCGGTTCGCTAAACTCGACACAACTGGCTAGTGATTTTAGTAGGTATTTTTTTTTGTTTTTTTCGAATTTTGCCAAAATTGGCAAAATTACTAATTATTTAGTAATTATTAACTAATTAGTAATTATTATTTTTTGATTATTGACTAAAATCACTTGCCAGTTGTGTCTGAGTTTAGCGAATCGACAGTATATGAAATAATATTGTTTGGTATAAAAAATTATGGTCTGATATGTGCAATTCTAATGGAAAATAAATATTTGAAGATTTTTTTCAAATTGTGGATACCAACAACATTTTCATTTATAACCCTTTTATTTTTAATTTGACGAAGAAAAGTTATTCTTCATAAAAAGCTATTCATGTTCTAAGATTTATGATGCAAATAAAATATTATATAAAGTTTTATTAATTTTATAAGAGGTATATAAAAATATAAATTTAGATCAAGAGTAAACTACCTTTTTGCACGATTGATCATTTTTGACTGTTTACCGTGACAGATTTTACGTCAGTAGTGACATTTACTAGCAACTCGACGGTAAGTAATCCAACTCGACGGTAAGTACTCCAACTCGACGGTAAGTAATTCACTTACCGTCGAGTTAAAAAATCTTTTAATTTTAATTTATTTTTTGAAAAATAAAGAAAACTAAAGAATTATTTATTAATATTGAAACTTATGGTCCAATTTGTTAAATTATATAATGAAATCCTACTTGTTTGGGCTGTGCTTTCACTTCTAACAGAAACTCCTGCAGAATCGCATACATTAGTAGTATCCAACATTTTTTCTCTTCAAATACGCGATCAAAGTTAAAAACTTGGAGATATCAATGCCATCATAAAGAAAAACGGTGGATTTAATCATTGAATATTCTGCCCAGAGGCTTCCAGGAGCTTTCAACTGCATATGTCTTTGAACGAAATATGCCAATAGAGTCTTTTCTTCGATTCTTAAATTCTTAAATTCACTTTCGCTCATATTTTAATTTATAATAATCAAAATTGTACTTAAAATTATTGACAACTAAATAAAAACTCAATTCTCCATTGTTGTTATGCACCCTAGTTACTACCTAACAACCAAAGTATCTATCTTGATAAAATGAATGAAACTAGTCAATATGACGAAAATGTATAATTTTATAATTTATAATGGTATCAGTCGTGCAAAAAAACGTTATAAGCATGTCGA
The DNA here is from genome assembly GCF_917563875.1 of Diabrotica virgifera virgifera. Classification (NCBI taxonomy): domain Eukaryota; kingdom Metazoa; phylum Arthropoda; class Insecta; order Coleoptera; family Chrysomelidae; genus Diabrotica; species Diabrotica virgifera. The sequence continues at coordinate 134,754,981 of NC_065443.1, forward strand.
ACGTTAAGGGTAACCGATCTCAGACAATAATTGGAGTCGTCGCTCCGCTCCTCCTCCAAACAATTGTCTTCGATCGGTATAAAACCCTTACCGTTCTCCATACTTAATATACTATTATAGTTTATAACATTTAAATTAGAATGATATAATTGCACATTAAAACATAATTATTAATTCTAAATTACATTTCATAATAGCAATTTTCCATATTACGAATTAAAATACTTAAATAAACAAAGTTTTCGTTATGATAATGCTCGCATTTTCAGCTTGTTATGTATACAGATACAAAAGAACATGGTAATTTTATGCATACACAGTTGAATAGCTGGGACATTGAAATTATTCAAATATACGTTTGATTGCTTGTTGCAAGGATTCCGCTCTCCATGTGTTTAATCACAACAGCTTGTGTAAATTAACTCATTTTTGTAGCAATCAAAATTTAAATTCCACTACCGAAATTAATAAGAGCATGTTGGGAACGATCACAGTTTGGTTTTTATTGGCATGCGAAAAGAGAAGCGAAAAATTTATTATAACGTTGTGCATTGGCTATATCGAAAATAATGGAGGCTGACAGATTATAATAAAATGACAATATTAACATTTTGTATTAAAACACGATATTACCAAACAACTGTATTTTTATTTACTTTACTGGAAATTTTTTATTTCGTTTCCAAAAAATCTGAAAAATGTAATGTATAAAAAAATGCAGTAGTATGTATATATCTGAAAGCACTTCACCAACAAACTCCATGACATATTGAATAACGAATCTATTAAATGGAAAAAGTTTAACGATTTCAAATGTACCGCTGATACTGGTATTGATGTCAATATTGCGCAGACATAACAGGTATTAATGAACCAAGTACCCAAAGTTAATAGAAAATATTACTCTCTCTTTCTCACTGTCTCTCACTTTATTGCATTTCCTTCTTACGGAGTATTACGCGCTCTTGCGATTCTTAGCCAAAAGTGGAAGATGGCTGATTGGCTGGATCAACGCATCCACTTCGATTTTTGTTCCTTCGAAATTTCGTCTACAATCTTTTCCATTCTCTCTATTTATTGCTCTCTCTTTGACCTAGGGATGGCGGTTTTTGACAAAACACCGGTTTTCGGTTATACCGGTTTTTTTTTTTGTTTACGGTTTAACCTAGCGGTTATAACCGGCCAAAAAAAGCCGGTTTTTGGAAAAACCGGTTTTCGGTTTTTTTAATCCAATAGGTTACAAAGTTAAATTTACAATACACTTTAGTTTGCGATACTCCATTCGACTCGATATCAATATGAATAAAATTAGTACTATCGAAAGAACATACTTTAACTTACTTTGTAAGAATATTTGTAGAATATGTATATTTTAACTCATTTAATACTTCCTGTATGAGTGTATCGTTTTGAAAACGTAGCGAAATTCTTGGCGATTCGTATTCGTAATCAGTAATTCGATATTCATATTCAGAGCATTATTTTTGGTAATCAGAAAAAGTCATTCACCTACTTTCAATGTCAAGAGTTAAGTGTGAAAAATAGATAATGTTTGCGTCTAATTCAACCAGATCACTTCTTATGTAAATATTATGATTACAAATACTTTTCAAGGAAATATTATAATAAAACTTAATAATTGTTTCTGGCTGATGTGTGATTGCACTTTCAGTTTGCTTCTGTATTTTATAAAATAAAATAAAATTTGAATTATGGTTTTGTTTGGAATAATTACTTGAGAATAATAATTAAGATTGGGATCCAAAATAATACCTAACCTAATCCCCGTAAAAATCTAATAACCAGTTTTTACTTTAAAAAGAAAAAACCGGTTTTAACCGGGACAAAAAAACAACCGGTAAAACCGGTTATTGCGAAGTAAAAAACCGGTTTTAGGTTTAAACCGGTAGGTTTTTCCCATCCCTACTTTGACCTCTCTCCATCTCACAAAAATTCTTCATGATCTCTTGTTATCATTTTTCTATTGCCATTATCCGGTTTTTTCTTCTTCTTTTTCTGTCTAGTTGGTACTGGAGTGCCTCGGTTATGTAGTGATGAGCGAGACTGGTCTTGGTCTTGCGGTCTTGGTCTTGATCTTGCAGCAAGACCAAGACCGAGACCAAGACCAAGACCAGGTATTCAAGACCAAGACCAAGACCAAGACCAAGACCGAACCTTGCAAGACTACCCAAGACCAAGACCAACCTGCAAGACTCTTACACTTTTTTGCGAAATTGGTTTTTTATTATCTAACTTTATTTTTTTAGTTCAATAATATATACTGACATTGTAATAAACCTTAAACAATATCGAATTTTTAAAATACATAATATTTTGGTTATATTTTTAAGTCGTTTTGATTAAGTCAAACTGTTTGCATTTTCTCAACCTGCAAAGTGTCCAGAAGGCAAGTTTTTAAACGGCGACAGTTCAAGGACAATTGAAATTACTTGTAAGAAAAAAGAATGTAATTATAGATAGGGTAATCCATTTAAAAAAAATGCCAATAAAACGGTTTTTATGTACCAGTAGTTTTCGCTTTTTTGTCTAATAAAAATACTGACACTTATTTCAATTCTTTTCGCATAATCGAGGAAAAATATAGGTCGTTAAATTTAAAATTACATAATACCAAAAAATATCATAATATATTTTGAAGAGGGATTCACAATGCTGTGAAAGCATTGTGGCCTGAATAAAAAATAACTGGTTGTCGATTGTGTCAAGCTTGGTATCGAAAAATCCAAAGCTTAGGTTCAGTTTCTGAATATAATGGCAAAAATTCCGATACCTACTGGGAAATTTTTAAAATTATTTTTTGGATTAATTTTTTACAATCAACGACAGTTGGAAGTTGAATTATTTGTAAAAATCCCGGATGGCAAACGCGTAAAGAATTTTACTGATTTCATAGTTGAAAACTATCTGGAGGAATCTAGGTTTTCCCCAGAAAGGGCCAGTAATTTTCTTTAATTTTTCTATTTTCAGTTATTCTCTATTATGAACAGTTTTCGAGATATCGAGCTTTGTCACACTATACAGCCACCCTGTATATGCAGAATGTTTACTAAGTATGTGTACAAACTTTATAGGTTAAACGTTCATATATGAACTGAAAATAATTTTTTTTAATAAGAAATCAGTGTTTACGTTCGATACATCATTTCAATAGAAATTCTACATCTGGTTAAAATTGAAGGTTTGTTAAATTTATTCTCCACATAAAAAAACACATTTTTGCTTTTGCCTTGTATATAAGTATGTATAATTAAATAAAGCGCGTATTTCCTCCAAATAAAATAAAATGTAACTAATAACTTTTCGTTTTTTTTCTTTCTTTTTCACTTTTTTTTATATTATTTGTTATTAAATGTATAAAAAGCAGGTTGTGTCTTAATTCAACTTAAAATTGAAATTTGAAAATAAACTTTATATTTGAAACATTTGGTATCTGTTTAAAACTACATTCTACATTCTTTTAAAATTTTAAAGCAAAAATATAGTTTCATTCTTCATATCTTTATTTATTTCAATGTACATTTTATTCGGAATGGTTCAAATTACTACTACCAAAAAAGCAAGACCAACAAGACCCTTGCAGCAAGACCAAGACCAAGAACAAGACCGGCTAGTGCAAGACCAAGACCAAGACCAAGACTGCCTTTTAGCTGCAAGACCAAGACCAAGACCAAGCTTGCAAAAATAAGACCAAGACCAAGACTAGCCTGGTCTTGGTCTTGTTCTTGTTTTGCTCATCACTACGGTTATGTTATTTTTGTCTTTCCTTAGTACATATTATGTCCAATCCATTTTCAATTTCTTCTGTTAATCGTGACCGTTATTAATTTCTCTCGTTTTGTTTTCTATATTTTTGCGTGTTATTTTCAGGCCAGTAGGTATATTTTTAGGAATTTTCTAAACGAATTATGTATAAAGGTTGGTAATTTTTTGGTAATTGTTTCTGCCTGCTTCCAATATTCTGCGTCATACTCTTAATATGGCTATTAAATATTTTTGTTTTGGGAATTCTGATATATTCCGCGTGTTCCAGATTTTCTTTAAGGAGTTTGATGCATGCTCTGCCTGTAGTACTATTCTTTTAAGTTATCTACTTCCTATATTTGTCTTTCGTTTATTCTAATTTTAGTTTCGTGGCTGTACTTTTTTAAGAGTTTAATTTTGTCACTGGATTTTCAAGAACGATTACATTGAAGTATTTTGCAAGCCTGTAGATCTTTTACATTTTCTGACTGCTATGTTTGGTTCGGAGATAAATATTGTAATTTCTTGTGTGTTTTATTTATATTTTATGCCGAGAGAGAAACGTGAAAGTATGACTTTTCTTATTAATTTATTTTACAACTTCTAAAAACAATATACTAATCGTAAAACTAAACTAGATATATGGTTACCCACAACAACGGATTATATGTAGTGTATATACTAGATTCTAGTGTCCCAACATTCTCCGGACCCAGGAATCAGGTGGCAGTGAATCTATGTGGAGTCTTCAATGTTCTTCCATACCTTGACTTTTTAACCTTTTCTGACTTATCTTGTTCTGTTGATTCTTCTTTGTCTTCTCTTAAATTTTCTTGAATATCATTGATAGGTAGTTCAACTCTATATAGTCGTAGACATGGACGAACCAATACACCATTTTTTGTCTTTACTTTTTTTTGTCGACCCTTTGGATGCCATCTTGCCCAGAATATACTTCAATGCTTTTGCCCATGGGCCAGTTTATTCTTTTGGCGTTGTCGGAACCAACCATTACTTACTACATCACCAACCTTCACAAAATCTTCTCTTCTTTGACCATAATTTACTAGTTCCGCAAGGTATTCTTTCCTAAATCTGTCGCGTAACATTTGCCTTAAATTTTGAATATGACGAAACCTACCTTTAAAAAATTCTGAATCCACGATGTCTAAATCAACAACCTCATCGGAATTACCCTGTAATGGCTTTAAAAAACTTGATGGGGTTAAAACCTCAAACTCATCGACTTCAGAAACATAGGTAAGTGGTCTTTGATTTATCACCGACTCTATGTCGCATAACACTGTGTACAGCTCTACATAATGCAACGATGCTTTCCCCAGTTGTCGGCGCAAAAGTTCTTTTACTACTCTTACTAACCTCTCCCACCACCCGCCCCACCAAGAAGCGGAGGGTGGATTAAAAATCCATTTTATTCGTCTTGTACCTGAAAATTGCTCTATTTCTACCCAATTTAACTTTCCAAAAATATTGTCACTCCCATGAAAATTTGTCCCATTGTCCGAATATATGATTTTAGGCCTCCCCCTTCTACTAATAAAGCGACGAAGAGCGTATAAAAATGCTTCAGTAGAGAGAGATTTCACCAGTTAGTTTTTTTAGTTACAAGTCTCTCGGTAGCCGCCGAAGAGACAAGACGTGCAGAGTGCGGACGAGCAGCAGTAGCAGCGCAACAAGTCGAGGAGAGGGAAGTGCTTTGGTGTAACGTACTTCTTAGTACGGCTGTGAATGTAAGCACAGCAACACTAGAGCGCTCGCTCTCGCTAGACGCGAAGACGTGGAAGCAGAGGCAAAAGCCAACCTCTTGGATGTGGTGAAACTCAGGAAGTTTGATTTCATTGAATTTTCTGAGACATTGCAAACAAGGGTTGGAAAGCAGAATAAGCAATAGCGGGCTCGACGTGAGCCCGCTACGGGATACTCTCTGTGCCTCCGTTAGGAATGGGTACAGTTTAAAACACTGTGCCTCGACACTGCAAGGTGTAGTTATTTAGAATACATCTTGCAGCCCCGGCCCCTAAGGTCAGAGAGTTGAGAAAATCAAGAGGATCCCGTACCTAGTTCTGTCTAGGTACGAGAACTACCGCGCTGTTGTGCAGGGAGCCAACCCTGAAGTCGATGTGGTGTCGGGCCAATCGGCTGAAAAAAAGGCTTCTTCTAAAAGTTAGGTTACCGCTCCCAACCAAAGATGACACGAGTCAGATCTCGGTCACCCCCCAGATCCAAGGCGCTTTCCCCGCCAAGATATGCAGACTCTAAAGAGTCCCTCCTGTTACAGCACCCTGAAGAGAGCAGCGATGACCACTCGAGCGACCAGGAAGATGGAAAAGACGGTTTTACGATCCAAAATCGCAGAATAAGAAAAAAGAAAAAGAAGTCAAAAGGCAAGGACTCCACGCAGAACGTCGAGACCACCGAGAACGTCACCGAAGCCACCCAGGAAGTCGAGGATTCCCAGAACATCGAGGCCACCCAAGAAGTCGAGGACATGGACGAAGACGTCCCAGGCGCCGAAGGCGGGGGCACTACCAAACGTCAGCGGGTTGAAGAGGATGCCGCCAGCGAAGACGAGCTGACAAAGGCCAACGCAGAAATCAACCGACTCAGAACCCTGATGAAAGAATTTGCAGCAAACGTTGATGCAAACAACAAAAAATACGAAGAGGTGATCGCACAACAGAAGGCAGAGATCAAAGAGCTGAATACGGAGATTCGACGAATGAGCGAAAAGATGGATGCCAGATTCGACGAGTTGATAGCTCTCCAGAAACAACTCGCAAAGAAATCGGAGAAGAAAAACCCCGAAAAGACGGACAAAAAGCCACCAGTAGAGCAGCCTGCCACCAAAAAGATGACCACCGAGCAGACTCGACCACCCAGCCAGAAGGCTACCGCCTCGACGAAGGAGGCGTCCACCCAACAGAGGAAAAAGAGAAAGGAAGAGTTTCCACCCCTGGTGACACACCTTCCACTAACCGACGAGGAAGACGCCACATGGACGTCCAACCAAGAAAAAGCCATGAAACTAGCTCCCCAGCTACAGCTACCCCTCCCCGAGGAACCAGTGCCATCCACGAGCACAGATAGGGACGCGCTTGCCGCTTCCAGTCAAACTGATACAGTGTCAATGGAAACAAACCAAAACGAAGAAGAAGCCGTGTTACCTGAAAACCAGGTAACACCATACAGAAAACCGCCTGTAATTAAGTTACAGAGTGTCAGCGAGACAGGGGCTATTCTTACCATAGCCCAGGGCAAAGGCATCATCACCACAAACAAAATCTCCAGAAGTGGCAGAGAGACGCTCATCCAGGCTAAAAGCCCGGATGACTACAGAAAGATGACAAGGATAGTGGAGGAATATGCAGAAGCATACGCCGCCAAAGAGAAAAAGAGGCTACAATGGATAGCCTTTCCACTCGACGAAGACAGGAAACCAAAATTAGTGTTACGAGGATTGCCCACGAATACCACCGAGAAGGCAATCCAAGAAGACATGGCAAACCAATATGGAATAACCTGCCACACAGCACGTAACATGTCTACGAGAGTAGGGAAAAGGAGGCCACTACCCATGTTTGTCATGACACTGGATCAGGAAGACGTGGAAAAAGCAAAGCGGGTAACGAACCTGTGCCACATGAAAGTTGTGGTAGAGGACCTACACAAGGCAGCAGGACCGACGCAGTGCTTCAACTGCCAAGGGTACCATCACGCCCAGAACTCGTGTCACAAGGACCCGAGATGTGTGAAGTGCGGCGAAGAACACCACTCAAAGCAGTGCCAGAGAGCCAGAGAAGTCAAGGCAACGTGTGCCAACTGCAATGGGAGCCACCCAGCCAACTACAGAGGATGTCCTAGGTGCCCAACCTGGGGGAGGCCTCCACCACAGAGGTCACAACAGCGACCACCACCAAACCGAAGACAGCAGGCAACCGGGGTATCCTACGCGCAAGCCACGCAGGGAGACCAACCAGCGCAGAACAACACACCGTCCAACCGACCAACCCTCCCAGATGAAGAGTACCTAGTCAGGATGGTCACAAACATCGTGACTAAGGTAGTCCAAGAGGTGATACTCAGCACCAGGCAGGCACAGAACTAATGGCAGAGAGGGGATACTTGAGGATAGGCTCCTGGAACCCGGGCGGCATAACCACAAATCAGAACATACTAGATGAACTCGCCAACAGATACGAGATGGACATCGTAGCAATTCAGGAAACAAAACTGACCAACAACTTCAACCTAAAGTTTCCTGGATACGACGTATATAGGAACGACCTCACTAGAAGATCAGGAGGAACGGCCATCCTCGTAAAGAAGGGTATTAGACACACCAGTTACACTACTCCACCACTGGTCAACATGGAAGCCACAACAATAGAAGTTAACATGAGGCAAGGCGCAATAAGGATTACATCAGCCTACGTAAGACCACAAGACCCTTTAATGGACGAGGACCTAGATGCGTTCCTAAACATCGCCGAACCATCCATCATAATAGGAGACCTGAATGCAAGATCCCCCAACTGGAACGACAGAGCTACGAACAGGAATGGACGACTACTAAACAGATACATAGAAAACAACGAAGACACAATGGCAATGGGCCCAGAAGAACCTACCCACTACCCAGGAAACGCACTTCCGACACACATCGACTTAGTTGTAGCCAAAAACCTAGGACTGCAATCAGAATTAATCACGCTGGACGAAGGATCAACTGACCACCACCCCATCCTATTAGAAATCGGAACATGGGAAGAGACAAACCCGCCAAAAAGAACAAAAAAGAAAATAAAGTGGACTAACTACAAAAGGTTAGTAAGTGAAGGAATAAACATAGTGCCAGTAATAAACAATCCAGAAGAAATAGAAGGAAAAGTCCTAGAGTTCGAAAATATCATCCAAGAGGCAATTAGAAACAGCACAACAGAGGAAGATGTCGAGATATTCATGGGAAGGTTCAAAGACATACCACAAGAAACACAAGAGTTGATAAGGGAAAAAAATAGAGCAAAGAAAACAGCAAAAAGAACAAGAAACAGAGTAGATAAATCCTGGGCAAATATTTTAAATAGGGAGGTCCAAACGGCCCTAAAACTCCACCGTAGCGAAAAATGGGACAACTTTGTACAAGAGATGGAAGAACAAGACTCAAACATGAGAAATGTCTGGAAGCTCCAGAAAATGTTGAGAAGCGACAGGAAACCCATCCCCCCACTACATGGAAGATACGGCATGGTATACACCATAGAAGATAAAGCAGAGGCAATGAGGACTACACTCGAAGATGAATGCAGACTGAACTTCCACCAAGATGAAGACGACGACTTCCTGGAAGAAGTCGAAGAACAAGAAGAAGGACCAGAAGACCCAGAGGACTTCATCCCCCCAACATCACCGGAAGAAATCAATGAACATATCAAAAATAGTTCACCGAGAAAAGCGCCTGGCCTCGACGAAATAACCAACAGAGCCCTAAAATATTTGCCCAGAAAAGCTATAGTGTATTTCACAAATATTATAAACGCAATATTAAGATTCAAGACATTCCCAAACAGATGGAAAGAGGCCCGTGTCATCATGATTCCAAAACCTGGCAAGAATCACACATTCCCACAGAACTACAGGCCAATCAGCTTACTTCCAGCGATCAGCAAGATAGTGGAAAGAGTCATCCTCAGCAGACTACAAGCGGAAACAACCCGACTAAATATCATCCCAGAGGCTCAATTCGGATTTAGAGCAGAGCACTCCAGCGAACTACAAGTCCTCAGGCTAACCGAGTACATAGCAACCGGTTTCAATGATAAGCAGTACACTGGAGCAGCGTTCCTGGATGTAAGCAAGGCATTCGACAGAGTCTGGCACAAGGGGCTCCTATTCAAAATGCGGGATTACGGGTACAGCGGAGCGATGACGAGGCTAATCTCGTCGTACTTGGGCGGCCGGAGGTTCAGGATTCGGATAGGACAAGTCCTGTCCGAACTCGGAATCCCGGAGGCTGGAGTACCACAGGGAGCGGTCTTGTCACCCCTGCTGTACACGATATACACCGCAGATGTACCTAGAACACCAGGTACCCTCATGAGCCTCTACGCCGACGATACAGCAATAGCGGCCAAGCATAGAAACGCAGATATAGCAGTGACCAACCTACAAACTGCACTAGAAGAAATTGAAGCATGGTGTATCAAATGGAAGATAGCCATAAATTCAGAGAAAACACAAGCGGTTCTATACAAGAAAGGGAGACAGCAGCCAGAGGAACAATTGAGGGTGCAGAACAGGCCCATCGAGTGGAAAAACGAAGCCAAATACCTAGGAGTCATTATGGATAAAGGATTAACCTTCCAAAAACACGTAGAAGCCACAGTCCAGAAGGCCAACATAGCAAGAGCGAATCTAAGAGGACTCACAGGCAGAAAAAGTAAACTAACACTCAAAACAAGGTTAAGATTGATAAATAGTATAATCCTACCGGTATTAACTTATGCGTCTCTCGCATGGGGACACGTATGTAATACACACAAGAAGAAGATCCAAGCAGTCCATAACAACAGCTTGAGGGAGGCCGTCAGAGTCCCAAGATATGTAGCTGAAAGATTCCTGTTCAGAGAACTCCAACAGGTGAGAGTCACAGAAACCATGACAGACAAGGCAAGGGTCAAATTCGCAGAATTAGAACATCACCCAAATTACATACTGCGAGAGACGCTAAGATACGACGAGTTCCACCGATGGAAGCACAGACGCCCGAAACAACAAATTATAGGATAAACTAAAAGTGATAAGTGATAGTAGTGTGTTCGTAGCTCGAAACAAGTGCCGAAGATAGCGTTACCCACGAAGTCCAAGTACCACGACCACCTCCAAGGTAAGCAAATATTAGAAAATTAGAAGGGCCTTAAGCCCCCAAAAAAATTCATATAAAATAAAAAAAAAATGGCGAAAGCCCCCAAAAAAATTAAAAAAACCAAAAACACAAAAAAATTAGAGCATCGAGTCGTCGGGCGGGGCCCAGCAGGGCCCAACAGGGCTCAGTGGGGCTCGGCACGATGACTCGGGGCCCAAGCAAGCAATTTTTAGTACCGGGGATAAGTTATTAAGAAGATAAAGGCATAGAGCGCATCACGCTGGGCCTAGTTTTTTGCATTCGATTAGGATACCACAGTGGAATCTTATTACCCAGGGTTCCATTGTGAAGAGCATTTGGCTACGATAGTTGTGCCTCCATCGCGCATCAGCGTGCTATGGGGGGGAAAGGGATGGCCTGGGGCATTGGAGCGAGGTGGGGTGATCCCTGTATAACTCGGGTCAAAACACCTCGCCCCAATGACTTGTTACACCCGAATGTACTCCTTCGAGAGGGTGAACAAATCCCACAGGTCGGGTTAAATCAAATTGCTTGCTTGCTTGCAGATTTCACCAGTTCCAAATAAAGCGCTCTGTATACTGCACACGTAAATAAAACTATCCACGTTTTTTCACCTCCCTTTAAATCATAGTTTTCCTGGCTTTTATTAACCAAAAATTTTCTCTGATTGTTCCTAAAAGTATTTTCGGACCAGCATGACAACTTTTTTCATGTTCTTCAACTAAAAGTTTTCTTACGATTGTATTTTTGCTTGGAAGAATTATTGGGTACTTAAATTCTTGTGAAAAATCGCCATATGCAAGTCTGGTTTTTAACCTTAAAATTCCATTTTTGTCTTCAAATATTTCGAACTTCCTCAATCCCTTTATATTTTCTGTTAAATTTTGAGTTTGTGCAAATTTTATTATGCATGTTTCAGCTCTTTCTAGTTCTTGAGCATTTAAGTAATCAAATTTGTTGCTTGTTTTAGCTTCTACACATGTTCTTCTGCTTTTGTTCCTAACATTGTGGTAAAATCTAAGAATCCATCCTACTAATCTCCGTACTTTTGAAAACTTTCCAAAATAATTTAACTTTTGACAAAATTCTTCCGAATTTTCTGCTAGATTAGTATTAACTAATTTCATACATTCTTTCATTGCTTCTTCTTCTGTAGCGCTTACTTCTCCTTTTGGCCACATATTTTCTGGTTCTTTGAGCCATTAAGGGCCCTTCCACCATTGTTTTTCCAAAAGTTGTTTCCCGCTACATCCTCGTGATAAAACGTCTGCAATATTCATAGGTTTGTTCGTAGAACGATCAGCAACCGTTGCCAACCATCAGAGGCATGCGCGTTCGTAATCTACGAACTCGTAACTGTTAACTGCGCAGCGCCAACGGTTAACTGCGCATGCGTCTGATGGTTGGCAACGGTTGCTGATCGTTTGGATCGTACTACGAACAAACCTCATATCACCTGGCACGTGGCGCCACTGATCTACTGCAGAATATTTTTTAATCTCTTTTACCCGGTTTCCTACAAAAGTATTCCAAAGACCCTTTGTTTTAATCCAGGTTAAGACAACCATCGAATCACTCCAGTAGTACGTTTTAAGCTCTGTAAAGTCTGTTACTTCTTTAACAGTTTCTAATAACCTAACACCTATCACAACAGCCATTAATTCTAACCTAGGGAGAGTAATCGTTTTAACTGGACTTAAACGCGATTTTGCTAACAAAAGTTTGATTGAAATTAAATTTTGAAATTCTAGCCTAATAAAAACGCAAGCGGCATAAGCGTATTTACTAGCGTCAGCGAAAACGTGAAGAGTTTTATTTATTATTAGGTTCTCTTCTTCTGGATATGCTAAATATCTATGTATGTTACAAAAATTGAGACATTTAACACATTTTAACCAAATTTCGAAACGTTTTTTGATATCGTCAGGTAATTTTTGATCCCACGTCAATTTCAAGCTCCAAGTCTCTTGTAATAAGATTTTCGGTATTAACGTAAATGGAGCAGTGAAACCAATAGGATCAAAAACTCTCTGCGTTGCAGATAAAATGCCTCTTTTTGTTCTAGGAATCTCGTCAAGACTGTCTAAATTTTTTATATCACACGCTGAAGTGTCAGTTTGGTAATTCCACTGTATACCCAAAATAGAAATAACCTTATTTTCTAATTTTTCATTGACGCTAGAAACACACGTATCGTTATTTTCATTAAAAGTCCACCCCCTAAGATCAAATTTTGCATTCTTTAGAATTTCTGTTGACTCATCAATAAATTTTTTAAGTTCTGTTTCATTCCTAACGCTGAAAACACAATTGTCTACGTAAAATGCGTTAAGAAGTTGATTAGCTGTTTCTGTGTATGTTTTTTCCTTTTCTAAATGCAAATTAACTAATTGATGGATTCGACCGTTACTTGATGGAAGTTCATTTTATCTAACAATAAAACACGAAAACGTTTGTTTTCTATACTTCCACAAAATTTATTATATCTAATTGACTACAGCTGTTTCGGCGGAGTGCCTGTAGTCAATTAGATATAATAAATTTTGTGGAAGTATAGAAAACAAACGTTTTCGTGTTTTATTGCAAATTAACTGTTGCTGCTAAAAGAAACGGACTTGGTTTTAGCCCAAAAACTACTCTACAATGTCTAAATAATTTTATTTCTCTTTTTTCATAGTTTTTCCACCACAAAAATCGTAAAAAATCCCTATCTTTCTCTGAAATGCTTATCTGCAAAAAATGCCTTCGCTATGTCTGACGTTACCCCAATTTTATGTAACCTGAACTTTAAAATTAAAGGTATTATTAGCTCAATTAGATTTGGACCCTTTTCCATTAAATCATTAAGAGAATTACCGTTACCATCTTTAGCTGATGCATCAAACACTGGTCGGATCTTCGTAGTTAAACTGGACTCTTTGACAACTGCGTGATGTGCCAAGTAGTGCGTATTCTTTTCCAACGGCTCTTCTTCTACTTCTTCAATGATTCCTGTATTTTCCCAATCTTGAAATATATTGTCATACTCTGTAAGCTTGTTCAGAGAAAGTAACCGTTTTGTGGTAGAAAAAAGTCGCTTTTCAGCTAAATTAAAATTAGAGGTTATAGCCGGATAACCTTCTGCCCATGGTAAACAAACTTCATATCTTATTTTCACTATTTACCACAGTGCTTTCTTTAAATTTTTGTGCGAATGTCTAACTCTTCTCGACATTTCGTCTCTGCTGGATCTTTTATACCCAGAACATCTAAGCTCCATAAAGTACTCAATGAGTCAGTAAAATAAGTTGAAACAAACGTGTTTATTTTATTATTACTTTTTTGTGTCCCCATAACGGTCCAACCAAACTTGGTTTCCAACGCTACTAAAGAATCATTTATCTTTACCAAGTTTCCCGTTATGATGTGACCAAACATGTCTGCCCTATTAATAAATTAACCTCTAATTCTTTAGAAGCAGAAACATTTATATAAATATTTTTATCTTTTAATAAATCTAGCACCTTTTGGTCAATTAGTTTTGGAACGTAATTGCAAATTTTAGATTGTTCCAGTAAAGATAACCCGATGCTGAATGAATTTTCTAAATTTTCTATACCTGCCTTAAACAAACGATGAATCTTTGGAGCTCCCTGCAACCCACCAAAAACACCTTGAACTATATTTTCTTGTCCAATTTTAGTTAACCCTAAATCTTCCGCGCATTTTGTAGTTACATAGGAACGTTGCGAACCCGAATCTAGCAGTGCCCTTACTGTCATTGACTTTTTATTATCAGAAATAACCCTAACATTGATCGTTTGCAGTAAAGTTTCAGAAGCGACAGTTGTTAATGTATTTTCTAAAGATTCTGATTTTTGCAAACCTCTATTTTTGTTTTCTTTTTCATGCAAATCAGGACACATTAATGTAAAATGCTTGCGAGCGCATTTTATACATTTGACAGTTGTTTTGCATGTCCGAAAATTGTGAAACTGCTTTAAACATGAAAAACAACTCCGTTTTTTACTTATAATGGATTTTTTCTGCTCTAAAGTCATTTCCTGAGCTTTAATGCAGTCCTGACTGGCATGTGTATTGCTTTCGCAAAAAATACAAGAAAACTTTTGCTTACTCTTGGTTTTTAAACTCTCTGTATGTAAGGTTTCTACAGTATACTTATCGTCAATACTTTTTGGAACGGTGAAACTAGACTGAGCAAGTTTTACACGTTCTTCGGCCTCCACTTCTGTTTTCAGGAACTCTAGTAGACCCTGCAACTCATTATTAAATTTTAAATTATTAGAAGCCCTATTTCTTTCCCAAATTTTAAGCAACTCATAAGGTAGCGAGGATTCAACAAGTGGCAAAAGCATCGCTGCATGCTTGTCGCTAGTAACACCTAGTGTTCCCAAGGCCCTAAGCTGAGTCTCCAACCTATCATACAAAGTAGATAAAGCCATACCTGCGTCCTCCTTTGAGGTTTGTTGATTTAGAATTAAATTTAATAACTCCCTAACGTATACCTCAATTAAAATTTCGTCCCTTGCGAATCTATTTTTCAGTTGGTCAATGGCTATTTTATAATTTTCAGCGGAAGGTGGGAAGCTTTCGACAAGGCTTCTGGCTGGCGTGCCATCTTCTGTTGATTGGATCAGGTATTGGAACTTGTCTTCGTTTGGAAGGTCTGCGTCTTCATCGATTTTTCTAAACTGGCCCCAAAAATTTATCCAATTTTTGACATTTCCATCAAATTTCTTTATTTCAATTTTCGGCAGATGAAAAATTTTTGACAGGTTTTTCATTTCTTGTACCTTTATTTTCTTGATCTTTCAAAGTTTTTAAATTTTTGATCAAATATTCACATTCTATTCTAAATTTTCCTACCTCGTCACGAAAGTTTTCTTCATCATTTAATTCCTTGCTAATTTCTTCCGTGCTGGTTTCTTCTGCGAATAGAATGTCTTTTATGCTGTTGTCTAGAAGAAATACTCGCTCTGCTTTATCATCAACTTGTTGCAGGAGTCTTTGTATTGTCTTCTCGTCACTGGGATTCACCTCTTCAATTTCTTTAAAAACTTTTTTCAGGGATCCTTTTATTGTTTCCCTCTCTAGCTTTAGGTTCTGCATGTTTTTCAATTAACCAGGGATGCCAATAATGTAATTTCTTGTGTGTTTTATTTATATTTTATGCCGAGAGAGAAACGTGAAAGTGTGACTTTTCTTATTAATTTGTTTGACAACTTCTAAAAACAATATACTAATCGTAAAACTAAACTAGATATATGGTTACCCACAACAACGGATTATATGTAGTGTATATACTAGATTCTAGTGTCCCAACAAATATCGTTTGCTAACTCCAACTTCTCCAACTGGTTGTGCCAGTTGCAAGTAATACCTCCTGTTACTTATCGCTTATTTTCTTCATAATCCAATCCGTTATGATTAGGAATAGTGTTGGAGAGAGTACGAATCCTTATTTAACTCCATATTGTACATTGTACAGTTATATCTTCTACCATTCCTCCCGCATGTTTCAGTCTGGCTGTATCCCTTGCAAAACAATCTCATCAGGTTGATATATTTCATCAGTAGTCTATATAATTTTAGAATCATCATCATCATCATCCAGCCTTCTGCATCCAAAGTTGAACATAGGACTCCCTTAATTTCTTTTAGTTTTGTCGATCTTGGGCTTTCTGCAACCAATTACCAGCAATCCTTTTGACGTCGTCTGTCCATCGTGTAGGTGGTCTACCTCTACTTCTTCTGTCTTCTCTTGAACTCCACACTGTAATTTTTTGGGTCCACCCCCCGTTCTTCATTCTGGCTACATGTCCCGCCTAATTTCACTTCAGCCATGCTACTCGCTCTGTGAAATCTGTAACGCCTGTCCTTCTTCTGATTTCTTCGTTTCTGACCCTGTGTCTGAGAGTCAGTCCAAGTAGTGACAGTTCCATTTTTCTTTGGGCCACTCTAAGTTTCGTTGCTGTGGCCTGGGTTAACGATAATGTTTCGGCGCAGTAAGTCATGACTGGAGGCACACATTGGCTGAACGTCTTCCTTTTCAAATAATTTGGCAATTTTGGCTCTTATAAGAACTATGTTGTCTGCGAATCGTAGGTGGAAGAGCCTTTTACCGTCGACATTTATTCCTTTGGCGTCCCACTCCAATTATTTGAAAGCATGTTCAAGTACTGCCATAAAGAGTTTAGAACATTGTAGAATATTTGAGAATCTTCCACATTTATTCTCTATTTATATTATCAAACGCTCTTTCAAAGTCAGTAAACATTACACTTACATTTTTTTGCCATTCGCTAGCTTGTTCAAAGATAATTTTTAGAATAGGTACATCAAAAAATGTGGTCATTAGCAAACCGCTTAGTGCTTGGTTGTCCTTACTTTGTTATCCAGCCGTGTTTGTTTAATATGATCTGGGACATTATTTTGGATGTACCTAGTATAGTATTCAGCAATGTGATTGCTCGCCAATTCTCGCACTTACTTAGACCTCTCAGTAACAACTCTCATGATTCTTTTGCATCGACGTTTATTAAATCTAATTAAATAATTATGTCGTAGACCCATTCTCCCAGGTAATCACCAAAGTTTCAGTCATTATCATCATCTTGGTGCTACAGCCCTTAGAGGGCCTCGACCTTCTCAAGGTTTCTACGCCATTCTGGTCTGTCCCTTGCTTGCATTATCCAGTTGCCGACTCCGATCTTTTCGGCATCTTGTGTTACCCCGTCCATCCACCTCAACTTTGGTCTGCCCCGTCTTCTCATTCCTACCGGTTGAGCTGTTAGAATCTTCTTTATCATGTTCGATTCAGGGGCCCGGGCTGCATGTCCTGCCCACTGCAGACGGTTTCGCTTAATTACAGTGATAATATCTTTTCCACCAAACGTATGGTTTGTAGATATTCTGTAGTTCAAAGTTATATCTACGCCTCCATATTCCGTTCTCGCAGACCGCTCCGAATATCTTGCGTAGCACCTTTCTTTCAAAAATCGATAGAGCGGATTCATCTGTTTTAGTTAGCGCCCATGCCTCTGATCCATATGTGAGAACGGGGACTATCAATGCTTTATACAGTATTACCAAAGTTTCACTACCAAGTACCATTAGTACCAAGATGAAGCGTAAAGAAAAAAGGAAATGATCTGGCAAATGACCTGGATCGGTCGACTATTGAATTGTCACTTCCAGCGGCTTTGCTAGTTTTTAGTTGTTCGTGTGTTTTCTATTTTTTGCTAATTTTCTCGCTAATTTGTGCCAACATTAAACTTCTTTATTTCAGAATATTCGATCTGGTGTTGCCTCGTGTTTGGAGTATATTCGTTCGAGGTGTTCTTTCAATCTATTAGTCCTGTCGCCAGGGGGGTACAACGACCTCCTTAATTCAGATAGACTTACCCAAGGTTTTTTGAAGTGAAAACATCTTTGGGGACGTTGTGCGATTTTCGGATACGGGAAAAAGCAGTGAATTCGCGACCGTCATCGCTTATGCTATATATTATTTGTATGTATATATAAATTGTATAGAATTATTTAAATTTAAAATAAATGTAAAACCTGTTTTAGGATGGGGAAAAAAGATTTATTTCGCGACCGTTATAGCGACCGTCTTCTCGTCGACAAAATAAATTTTGTACGTATCTATATTATGTGTATCTATACATAAATTGTATAGAAGTATTTAAATTTAAAATAAATGTAAAACCTATTTTTCGATAGGGAAAAAGGATTTATTTCGCGACCGTCATCGCGACCGTCATCTCTTCGGCGAAATAAATTTTGTACGTATGTGTATTGAGGTGAAAACTTCTTTAGGGACGTTGTTCACTTTTTGGATGAGAAAAAGTATTAAATTGGCGACAGTCATTGCGACCATCATCGCTTCGAAGAAATAAATTTTTAAAGTGAAAACTTCTTTTGGGGACGTTGTGCACTTTTTAGATGGGGAAGAAGTATTGAATTAGCGACCGTCATCGCTTCGGCATAATAAATTTTTGAAGTGAAAACTTCTTTAGGGACGTTGTACACTTTTTGGATGGGGAAAAATTATTAAATTTGGATGGGGAGAAAGAAATAAATAAGCGACCGTCATCGCTTCGACGAAATAAACATTTGAAGTAAAAACTTCTTTAGGGACGTTGTGCTCTTTTTGGATGGAAAAAAGTATTAAATTATCGACCGTCATCGCTTCGATGAAATAAATTCGTGAAGTGAAAACTTCTTGAGTGACGTTCTGCACTATTTGGATGGGGGAAGAGTATTGAATTATGGACCGTCATCGCTTGGACAAAATAAATATTTGAAGTGAATCTTCTTTAGGGACGTTGTGCACTTTTTCGATGGAAAAAAGCATGAAATTAGCGAGCGTCATCGCTTCGATGAAATAAATTTTTGAAGTGGAAACATCTTGAGGGACGTTGTGCACTTTTTGGATGGGTAAAAATATAAATTAGCGACCTTTGTCTCTTCGACTAAATACATTTTTAAAGTGAAAACTTCTTTAGGAACGTTGTGCACTTTTTGGATGGGGGAAAAGTATTGAATTAGATACCGTCATCGCTTCGACGAGATAAAGATTTGAAGTGAAACTTATTTACAGACGTTGTGCACTTTTTCAATGTAAAAAAATATTTAATTAGCGACCGTCATCGCTTCGATAAAATCAATTTTTGAAGTGGAAGCTTCTTGAGGGACGTTGTGCACTTTTTGGATGGGGAAAATATTATATTAGCGAACCTTCATCGCTTCGACGAAATAAATTTTTGAAGTAAAACTTCTTGAGGGACGTTGTGCACTTTTTGGATAAGGAAAAATTATTAAATTAGCGCCCGTCATCGCTTCGACGAAATAAATTTTTTAAGTGAAAACTTTTATAGGGACGTTGTGCACTTTTTGTATGGAGGAAAAGTATTGAATTCGGGCCGCAATCGCTTCGACGAAATAAATATTTGAAATGAAACTTAGTTAGGGACGTTGTGCACTTTTTCGATGTAAAAAAGTATTAAATTAGCGACCATCATCGCTTCGACGTAATATATATTTGAAGTGAAAACTTCTTGAGGGACGTTGTGCACTTTTTGGATGGGGAAAAAGTAGTAAATTAGCGATCGTTATCGCTTCGACGAAATAAATTTTTGAAGTGAAAATTTCTTTAGGGACGTTGTGCACTTTTTAGATAGGGAAAAATTATTGAATTAGCGAACGTCATCACTTCGCTGAAATAAATTTTGTACATATATAAATTATGTGTATGTGTACATAAACAGCATGTAGCATACGCATCGCGTATATCGTACACGATATAGGTATAGCACTTCTTTTAGGATGGGGTAAAAGCATTGAGCTCGTAATTTATATACTATAAGAAGTTTTCACTTCTGTCGGCACTCCCACGAGTGTCTTTAATTTTTTTTATGCATTTTGACCCGTAGAACACGAATTTTTTGGGTAACAGTTGATTCGGATGTCGATAAGATTGTTATAAACAAAGAACTTGGTGAATTACATAACAGCGCAAAACAAAACCTTTTTTTGTATTTTTTGGGTGATTCTCAGCAAAAAATGGTCTTACAAGTTTTTTTGTACGATGCATAGTTTTCGAGATAAACGCGGTTGAACTTTAAAAAAATCGAAAAAGTGCAATTTTTGAAGCCGAGTAACTTTTGACAAAAAAATAAAATAGCAATTCTGCTTACTGAATTTGAAAGATCAAGTCAAATTCTATAGGTTTTGATTATTTGCATTGCTAAAAATTAAGATTTTATGTGTTAAACAAAGCCATAAACACATAGTGTTTACCGTGCCCAATGCATGCGTTTTAATGTACGTAATCTACGTAGAAATTGTCTGTATGCGCGCCTACTCGTTCAATTTCAAATGAGAAATACATTGTAAACATCATTCAATCATTATGTGCTTATAGCTTTGTTTAACAAAAAAAATTAATTTTTAGCAATGAAAGTAATCAAAACCGATAGAATTTGACTTGAATTTTCAAATGCGGTAAGCAGAATTGCTATTTTATTTTTGAATCGAAAGTTATTCGGGTTCAAAAATTGGAATTTTTCGATTTTTTGAAAGTACAACCGAGTTTATGTCGAAAACTATGCATCCTACAAAAAATCTTGTAAAAACCTTTTTTGATTAGAATGACCCAAAAATAAAAAAAAATGTTTTGTTTTGCGAAAAATCGCTGTTGTGTGATTCCTCAAGTTCTTCGTTTATAACAATCTTATCGACATCCGGACCGACTGTTACCCAAAAAATTCGTGTTCTACGGGTCAAAATACATAAAAAAAATTGGGTAAGTCCATCTGAATTAAGGAGG
The DNA here is from genome assembly GCF_917563875.1 of Diabrotica virgifera virgifera. Taxonomy (NCBI): domain Eukaryota; kingdom Metazoa; phylum Arthropoda; class Insecta; order Coleoptera; family Chrysomelidae; genus Diabrotica; species Diabrotica virgifera. The sequence goes on from NC_065443.1 coordinate 134,775,980, forward strand.
CCGTTGTACCCCCACTGGCGACAGGACTATTATAGTCCTGTCGCCAGTGGGGGTACAATGGCCTTGTTGAGAAAGAGCTGCACAAGAAAACGACCTGAGAACATTATACACATCATACAAAATAAATTTGATAGTGAAATCTAAAGAGTAGAAGACAAAATTAGAAAAGATAAAAAAGGAAATATAATTAAAGCTGAACATGAAATAGTACATAATATAATATTATGTACTATTTCATGTTCAGCTTTAATTATATATCCTTTTTTATCTTTTCTAATTTTGTCTTCTACTCTTTAGATTTCCCTATCAAGTTTATTCTGTATGATGTGTATAATGTTCTTAGGTCGTTTTCTTGTGAAGCTCTTTCTGACATTTTCAGCATATCATTTAAGTAATTATTCCTTTCATCTTTTATGACTTAGTCAGGGATCCTAGGCATATTTTCACCACTTACTACTAACAAGCTAATTTTTCGTGAGTAGCTTCATTTTGACGAGACGCCCAACTTTTTTCCTTACAACAATTTCCGTATGTTGTAAATAACAAAAATAGCAGGGATAGCCCAGTCGGTTTAGACGAATAACAGGCCTAACCTTGCATGCCGAGCTGCCCAAATTTTAGTTTTCTAATCTTTAGCGAGGGTCAATATTGGTGTAAATTTAAAATCTCCACTAAATTCCGCCATTGCGTTAGCCGTCATTTTGATTTAAACAGGAACCGTTTTTGCTCAATATCTCCATCCGCCATGTTCAACTTCTCGACAAAAAGTATGAGAACTAAAATTGTTAAAAATGTGATTTCCTATATTTTCTTGTATTACAGTTTTTTTCGTGCGGTCGATATTTTTTGAGTTATGGGGGGAAATAATAACTGTCAATAGTTTCCCCCATAACTCTGAAAATATCGACCGCACGAAAAAAACTGTAATGAAAAAAAAAAATAATAGTAAATCACATTTTCAACAATTCTAGTTCTCATACTTTTTTCGAGAAGTTGAAAATGGCGAGATATTGAGCAAAAACGGTACCCGTTTAAAATCAAAATGACGCCTAACGCAACGGCGGAATTCAGTGGAGATTTTAAATTTATACTACTATTGACCCTCCCTAAAGATTAGAAAAATAAAATTTGGGGCAACTCGGCATGCAAGGTTAGGCCTGCTATTCGTCTAACCCAGTGATACTCAACCTGCGGCCCGCGGGCCGCATGCGGCCCTCTAGCATTTTTTATGCGGCCCGAAGGCTAACTAAAGGGCCCTGTGATCAAATTATTTGTCAAATTTCACGTGCTTTTCAAATTATTTGATAGTGTGCCAATGGGTCTGAGGCGTGAGGCAGACAATTTAATGACTAATTTTAAATTATATTGAAATTTTTAAGAACTCTTATTAAAAAGCAGGGTATTATTAACTTTTAATAATACATTATTAAAGTTAATGAATAAATACTAATTTTAAAAATATTCAATATTTATTTACTACATTGCAACGACCCATTTAGTAATCACAAGAAAAATTTAAGTCCGGATTAACAAAAAAAAAAATAATAAAAATAATTGTGACCTTGAAACAACACCCTGTATATTACAATTTTCAAAACTCGTCTGCACATTTGAAAAGAGCACCAAAAACTAAGTTTTATTGCTCATTAATTGCTACATTAATTTTGAAATTATATCGAAAATTTTGGTTTTGAAAATTTCAATATACAGGATGATGTTTCAAGGTCACAACGGATTTATAATTTTGTTTAATCCGGATCTGATTATTTCTTGTGATTAGTAGTTGGGTTGTTGTAAAGTCGGTGGAGCAATAAATTTAGTATGTCTAGAACCGCCTCATTTACCTCTATTCACCATTCAAGTATTTCTCTTTCCCTATGAAACACCCTGTATACTACTTCATCTTGATTGTGGCCCGCAAGCTGTGGCAATAGCTAGTATGTGGCTAGGAAAGAAAAAGGTTGAGTATTGCTGGTCTAACCCGACTGGACTATCCTTGCTATATTTATTATCTACCACATACGGAAATGGTTGTAAGGAAAAAAGTTGGGCATCTTGTCAAAATGAAGCTACTCAAGAAAAATTAGATTGTTAGTAGTTAATGGTGAAAATGGGCCTAGGATCCTTGACTATTAGTTTTTAACTACTATATTTTTTCTTTCTAAGGCTTTTCCTTCTTTGATTGCTTCCTTTTGTAACATTTCTTCTTTGTTTTAGATATTACTACGCAACGACGAAAAAAAACAGACATGATAAGTACTTAAGACAAAATTTCAGTTGTACAACTCATGAAATATTTGAGAAATTTATGTGCAACCTTACAAATCCCATTGTATTTTACAACCTATTGACTTTACTATTTCCGCCACTTACACTCGCATAACGTACGTTAGACTAATATACATATGTATAAGCAACTCAAAGCTTCTCAACGTCATAACAAATCCTTTTAAAACTCATGCAACACTAGATTATAATTTCGGTTAACTTTTAGGGATTTAGAGTTTGAGTATTATTGTAGTTCGTCTGTGTAATTCCAAAGTACATGTTTACTGCAACTAGAGAATATATTTTACTAAATAAACCGGGATTGTTTTGACTGACAGACGAAAAAATACCTAAAATGTTTATTTAATTGGTTGGTACAGTTAAAAAATGTTTCAAATTGAGTTAGTGTAAGACTTTTTCTGCGAGCAGTCTTCCTCTTCTTCTTCCTTTTCTTCTTTTTTTGTAGACATAACTTTGTCTGTTTTTAATGTGCCTCCAATAATTTGTTGTTCCATCGTTTCCGTGCTCTTCCCACTGATCGTTTGCCTATTGGGGAACCATCTCTCGCCGACTTTACTACAGTATATTTTGTTGACATTCGGCTTATAAGATCGTTCCATTCTACCCATCTATTTCTTACCCACTCCTTTATGTTCTCTGTATATATGTACGTCTAATGCAGTTCCACCAACGTGACAAGTGAAAATATGATTTTAAGAAATAATTTTTACTTAAGACCCGTTGAGTTTCGTTCCACCAACGAAAAATATTTACTTAAGAACAAATACTGTTGCTTAAGCTTAAATCACCTATTATGACGACTTAAGTAAAAAATTCAACTGGAAGCATGCATTGAAATTCATCCTGTCATATATTGAAAAATAAGTGAGGTTAAATTTCTTCTGTTAATATTACGTTAGGATAACTTGCATTTTTGCGATCTAATTTGATTTTTATATTCCTATTTTTTGTAAATTCTGCCGTAATACATATTATAAAGTAGTATACAGGGTGAGTCATGAGGAACTGTAGTTACTCCTACCTCGTATAGAGGCTCCTATGGGGAATAACAAATGACCATTAAAAAGTGTCTGCTCCCATTGTTTAATAATATACAGGGCGAGTCTCGCATTTTTACAGAAACTTGTATTCGTCATAATTTTTGAACGGTCAGATCGATGTGTCTCTTATTTTGGCCAATCGTTACACTATTACCACCTAATCAACTGATTTATTCAAAATAGAAAAAAATCATGTCCGGCTTTAAAAAATTAGTTCGTTTGGGTCTTAGAAACAATTTCACCCTGTATACGCTTTTTGAAAACTCTAATATGAGTTTTACATATTAGACAAATAGACAATTAAAATGGCATAATTACTTTTTTCCGCACACAATTACTTAATTTTTTATAAAAAAATCAAATTTGACTATGAATTAAAAGTTTGGTGAAGTGAACCATAGATTTAAAAAAATTAACTTTTATTACAAAAATTAATTCTTTTTGAACAAATATTTAATTTATGCTACCATCTAATCAACTGATTTATTCAAACTAGAAAAAAATCAGGCCCGGATTTAAAAAATTAGCTCGTTTTGGTATTAAAAAAAATTTCACCCTGTATACCTACGCTTTTTAAAAACTCTAATATGAATTTTACAAATTAGACAAATAGGCAATTAAAATGGCATATTTATTTTTCCCCACATGGTTACTTAATTTTTTATTAAAAAATCAAATTTGTCAAAATCGGAATTTTTCAATTTTAATATTTTTTTTCTGAAATTTTTACAGCACATATGTGTTACCATTTTGAAGACTATGAAAATTGTTGTAGAATTTCAGTCCTCTTCCCGTAAAAGTTATGAATTTAAAAAAATAAAAGGTGCAGATTCGTGAATTGCAAAGTTAAATCGCAAAAATTAAGTGAACAAATTTAAAATTTATCTATTTGATCACGTTTATGTTAAACTATAGAGTCCAAAAGAAATGTTATGGGGAGTTTTAGATCTAGACGTGTTATAAAAAAAAACTGGTAAAACTTTCAATTTTAAGAAAAACTTTGGTTTTGTAAATTAATTTTTGTAAAAATAGTTAATTTTTTTAAATCTATGCAAAAACTTTGCCAAACTTTTTATGCATAGTCAAATTTGATTTTTTAATAAAAAATTAAGTAATCGTGTGGGGAAAAAATAAATATGCCATTTTAATTGCCTATTTGTCTTATTTGTAAAAATCATATTAGAGTTGTCAAAAAACATATACAGGGTGAAATTTTTTCTATGACCCAAACGAACTATTTTTTTAAATTCGGGCCTGATTTTTTTCTAGTTTGAATAAATCAGTTGATTGGGTGGTAACATAAATTAGATATTTGTTCAAGAAAGATTCATTTTTGTAATAAAAGTTAATTTTTTAAATCTATAGTTCACTTTACCAAACTTTTAATTATTCAGAGTTAAATTTGATTTTTTTTTATAAAAAATTAAGTGATCGTGTGGGGAAAAAATAAATAGGCCATTTCAATTACCTATTTGTTTAATTTGTAAAATTCATATTAGAGTTTTCAAAAAGCGTATACAGGGTGAAATTTTATTTAAGACCAAAACGAAATTATTTTTTAAATCCGGGCCTGATTTTTTTCTAGTTTGAATAAATCAGTTGATTGGATCCTAACATAAATTAAATATCTGTTCAAAAAAAGTTAATTATGGTAATAAAAGTTAATTTTGTTAAATCTATGGTTCACTTTACCAAACTTTTAATGCATAGTCAAATTTGATTTTTTTATAAAAAATTAATCAATCGTGTGCGGAAAAAAATGAATATGGCATTTTAATTGCCTATTTGTCTAATTTGTAAAATTTATATTAGAGCTTTCAAAAAGCGTATACAGGGTGAAATTTTTTAGGACCCAAACGAACTAATTTTTTTAAAGCCGGACCTGATTTTTTTCTTGTTTGAATAAATCAGTTGATTAGGTGGTAATAGTGTAACGATTGACCAAAATAAGATACACATCGATCTGACCGTTCAAAAATTATGACGAATACAAATTTCTGTCAAAATGCGAAACTCGCCCTGTATATTATTAAACAATGGGGGCAGACACTTTTTAATGGTCATTTTTTATTCCCCATAGGAGCCTCTCTACGAGGTAGGAGTATGTACAGTTCCTCATGACTCACCCTGTATAATAGTTTATAGTATACAGGATAATTGGAATAAAGGGGTTTTGAAGGATGATCTATTAAATGAAAATATTTTCATCTCTTTGCAACTTCCGGTTATACCGGAAGTTGCTTATAACTTCGATTTTTTTAAATGGGACACTCTGTATATTTTCACATTTTTGGATTCTTTTCGATGTCTTCTTTCTTAAAATATGAGATTTTGTAATATTATACAGGTTATTTTAAAAGATAATTTTAAGTTTTCTTATTAATTTCGTAGCAAAATTAACACCCTGTAGAATTGTAGTAGTTTGACATCTAAAACTCTACTTACGTTCAGAAAATTTTTAATATACTCTACTATTGTTAAGAATCATTAGTACAGCTAAATTTTTAATTTTAGTATACAGGGTTGGTCGAAACTAGTATTGTAATGAAATGATATTTTATGGTACTTTTTTATTTCTTAAACATTCCCTATACCCAACTGCTTTAATTTGTGCTTAATTGTTAATCACACCAACAATCCTAACTACGTAGGTATTTTGATAGCTAAATCATTATTGGTAATTTTAAGGACCAGTCTGGAATAATATTAAAATTATTGGGGATTGAGTATTTTCACGGCCAACCTAATAAAATTTTACGTATTTTCTGTTGCAATTAATGTTTAGCTTGAATCACCAATAACTCACAAATTAAAGCAGTTTATAGGGAATGCTTAAGAAATAAAAAAGTACCATAAAATATCAATTCAGTACAATACAAAAATACAGAGTGTTCCATTTAAGAAAACTCAGAAAATACTCATTCCGAGTTTCGACCAACCCTGTATACTAAAATTAAAAATTTAGCTATACCAATGATGCTTAACAATAGTAGAGTATATTAAAAATCATTTGAACGTAAGTAGAGTTTTAGATGTCAAACTACTACAATTCTACAGGGTGAGAATATTGCTACGAAATAAATAAAAAAACGTTATTATCTTTTAAAATACCCTGTATAATATTACAAAACCTCATATTTTAAGAAAGAAGACATCGAAGAGAATCCAAAAATGTAAAAATATACAGGGTGTCCCATTAGAAAAAACGAAGTTATAAGCAACTTCCGGTATAACCGGAAGTTGCAAAGAGATGAAAATATTTTCATTGAATAGATCATCCTTCAAAACCCCTTCATTCCAATTTTCATGATTCTGTTGCCTTTAGTTCTCGAGATATTTCTAATAGGCCAGTTATCTGCCTCACCCTATATAGTATAGTGTAGTGTAATCTCTTTATCTTTGATATACAAACCATTGGTTTTTTATTTTCAATGATGTCCTTGTATTTGGACAACAAGGAAATCAATTCCTCGTTTTCTTGATGAGAAAAGTTACTCTTTTTTTTTATTTTTTCATATTCTTATACACTATTTCCATACTCGACGAATCAAATCTATTACATACCGTAATTTTTAAAACTCTCTCTAAATTTTTAAACCGTTATAATTTTAAACTAGCAACTAAATTAATAATAGACTAATTAATAATTCTAAACTAGATTCATTATAAATGAGCAAATAATTTCGCAAAATACACAAGAACGTGACAAGAACCATATATAATAACAAATTACAATAAATATTGAAATGACATTTTTTAATGTCTAATGAGATTAATGTCAAAAGTGGCACAAATGTTCTTCTTTTTTGGTGTTTTTTCATTAAAAACGAGTCAAAAGCTTAAGAATTTTCGACAATTTTGCAAAGTTGGTATCTCTAATGATTTAAGTTTTTTCTTGGCTAAGTTGGTGTATGGTGGAACGCCAATTTCAACTAAGAAATTTTTTTGGCTAAAACTTACGTAAGATTTTACTTAGATCACGTTGGTGGAACCGGGCGTAAGTCTGTCACATTGTGTCTTACCACTGACTTTTCTGTTTTCATATTTGCTGTTTTTCTAGCAATCGTTTCGTTCTGTCTGTGTCAGGTCGTTTTTTTCCGCATATGTAATTATTGGTTTGATAACTATTTTGTAAATTCTGCCCATTTTTTCTCGATATCTTTATTTTTCTGTATTGATTCATTTATGCAACTGGCGGCTCTGTTTGTTCTATTCATTTGATCTTGCACTTCTATTTGGAGCTTTGCATAACTAGATAGTATGATGCCTAGATATTTAAACTCCATCACTTGTTCTATTATCTGACCCTCCAACTCTAATTTACCACTTGCAGCATACGTTGTAAATCATCTTCAAGTGAGAGAGTAGTATTTGCCCTATTCCTTAGTTACTACCTAAGGTTCATTCAGAGAAGTTATCTCCGGGCCAGAACCCCCCTATACTCCGTTTCGCTGTCACTTTGCAGTACAGACTTTTATATAAAGAACAGTGTTGAAGCAGAATAATACCTTACCTTCATTTAGCTTATCAGAAGTACTCGAATATTTTAAACACCCGTTTAATTTAAATTTAAAATGGATTCAATAGTAAATTTTTGGAATGTAAAACTAGCTTAAGAACAATAAAAAATTGATACCGGTACCCACGAAAAATGTACAGTACCCACGAAGTATGTACAGTCCGTCTAATTTACTTACAGATGCACGTCATTATCTACGTTAGAGATCTAAGTTGACATTGTTGCCCAATTACAAAAAATTCTTGAATTCATTTTAAATCAAATACATCACACAATTTTTTCGGAAGTAGATTATACAGCAAAACAAATTAATATTCAATGTAAATAAATAAAAACTTTAGAAATAGAAAACAATAATTAAGTTATAATCTTGCGTTAAAGTACATAATAAAAACAGTAAATATAATGAAACAAAGCCTTATAGTAAAGAATATAAACAAATATGAAGTGTCATCACCGCAACTGTCAAATAAATGTTACCAATTTATGCCAAAATATCACCTTCGTTCGATTATAGTTACAGTGTATTCCGAACAAATGTGCTTCATAAAAACGCTTTATAATCCATTTATACAAATTAAATTAAACACATTATTGTGTATTTCTTTAAGTTAACATTAATAGAAATCTTGAAATATTATTTCTACGCGTATATAATAAAATATGTCTAGTGGCTGTAATGCCAGTGTACTCGGAAAAGTGATTCTTAAAAAGAACACACCTACCGCCTAAATATTTCCTGTTGGTATCACGTGACGTCACGGCTATGACGCGGATGACGTGCAACGGTAAGTAAATTAGATGCAGTATATGTATGTAATTACGTACATATCTACGTTATACCTACATCTTAAGAATAATGTTAGTTCGCCAAAATAAAAATATAATTTAACTTACTTACATAAGCTGCAGTCAATTGAAATGTTTTTTAAAATCCGCTTTCACTGTTGTCACTCTCACCACTATTAGTAATATCGTCACTGTCACCACTGCTAATGTGAATTACAATCCTTCACGGATTAAGTTACTCACTTCAGCCTCTTTAAAGTTTAAGTTTTTGCCTGCTACATATCTATTTACTACCTGTAACAATTCATAAAACCGGCAAGACTAAGCTTCATGGTTCCATAAGATTTACACAGCCCTATGCTTTGCATACTGTAAAGTGACTGCGAAACACTCTACTACAGTTGGGAGTATTACGTGGCCATGAAGTAAACCATCTTACTTGTTATTACTTTATTTTTATTGTGTTGTTCTGGTAGATATTTCCGATCGTTTTGATGATTTTATAGGTTTCTCCTACGTACAAGTGAAAATAACGACCTTTAATTTGTCAACTGATTTTTAAGGTCCAAGAAACATAAATGTACCAATTTGTTATATTCTAATGTTATCGCTTGAAGTTACCTCATTATAAATATAGCTTCAATGCATGATCTTTCCGACCCAAAACCTTGCCGTTCTTCTGCTAGTGTTATAATTTCATTCAGTTTATTTATCACTTCGGTTGTTAATTTTAGTGTTGTGTTTAATAAATTAATTCCTCTGTACCTAATTCTTCAGGTTCATTGTGTCTCCCTTTTTGAATAGAGGTATTAGGATACTTTTATTTGATCTCCATTCTTTGTCATTTGTTCAAATTAAAACTTAATTATTAACACAGTAATTGTAAATAACACGATAATATTCTCATGTTACAATGTTTACAGTTGCTGCTTTTTGTTCAAACCTGCAAAATGTGGTAGAGAACGATCATTATTCTTCCATACAATTAACCCTAGTCCCATAAAAATCACTTAATGGACCCCTTCGGTTCATGTGAAAAATAAACTTTTGCTCTCTGATTTTTCATATAGACATCACCTAATTTTTCGCACGTAACGACCATTGGGTTAGGCCAGTCTCGGGATGGTAGTTAAATAGTAAAAATTTCAACTAAGCCAAATTTTTTAGTTCAAATGGTTGTATGTAAGGATTAACTTTCAATAAATCTCCTCGTCATTCTGTTTACCATTCTCCATAGGTATTTATCTTGATTCTTATCAACATCTCCCCTAGACTTCCCCTAACATACTCATAACTAATTTTTTCCTTTTTTGTTACTCCACTCATCCATCAACCCATTCTCATTTCCGCAACATGCATTCGCTTTTCCTCATTCTTTTTAACTGTCCAGCATTCAGTTCCGTACATTTTAGGTGGTCTTATGGCTGTTTTATAGAAGTTTTCTGTCAGATTTATTGGAATTGTTCTGTCATACAACACACCACTCGCTTCCTTCCATTTTATCCATATAACCCCAATTCTATTGCATGCATCTCATATATTTCACCATTTTTATGTAACTGCCATGCTAGGTATTTAAAACTCTAACTTTTAACAATAATTTCACCATCCAAAGATATCGTTTTATTTGTAATAGCTCAATCTTCAAACGAACATTCCAAATACACCGTCTTTGTCCTACTAAGATTTAAACCTTATTCCTCGAGCGCTTGTCTCCACTCTTCCAGTTTTAGTTCCAAGTGTCCTTTACTATTTTCCACCAACACCGCATCATCAGCATACATTAAGTACCAGGTAATGTTACCCTGTAGTTTCTCTGTTATCTGGGCTAAAACTAATGAGAATCAATAAGGACTAAGCACTGAGCCTTGGTGCAATCCTACTTTCAGATGAAATCTATCAGTCTCTCCCACACCTGTCCTAACACTAGTTGTTTCTCCCTCATACACATCTCTCATAATCTTTACATATTCACCGGCGACTCCTTTCTTATTTAGTCCCCACCACAAAATCTCTCAAGGAACTTTATCATACGTTTTCTCAAGATCAATGAATACCATATGAGTGTTTTTTTCTTTATTCCTGTATTGTTCCATTAAATGCATTCCTGTTGATCTGCCCTCCATAAATCCAAATTTATTATCGGATATTTCGGTTTCTTCACGTATACCTCTATCAATAATTACTCTTTCCCATATTTTCATGGTGTGACTAAGTAGTTTTATGACCCTGTAGTTTGTGCATTGTTATACATCTCCCTTGTTTTTGTAAACAGGTACTAATATACTGCTTCTGCATTCGTCTGTCATTTGTCCAACGTCCATAATTCTATTGAATAAACCTGTTAGCGAACTTTCTCCTGTCTCTACTAATGCTCTCCACACTTCCCCCCCAGAACATCATTTGATCCACCTGCTTTTCCTTTTCAGTAATTTTCAGTCATTTTATTCATTTTCGCACATAATCTAGCACTATTTGTTACTTTCTCATATTTGTCTCTCAAAATCTTCGTATATTCACTGGGAAGTGACCACCAAAGAATATCTCGAATAAAGCTATTTAATTCTTTCTCAAGATCAATGGATACCATAGGAGATTTTGATTCTTTATTCTTGATTTTTGTTTTTCCATCATCTGTTTTATAATGAAAATTTCATCTGTTGTTGATATTTATATCCTTTATTTCTCATATTCTTCATTTATTAAGTAAGAATCTTGTCATTTACATTAAGTTTACTGTCATTTTTTTAAACATCTTCAACAATATAGTAGATGAAGATTTGTCTAAAACTTTTTATACTTTACTCAACAAAGTCTGTCCACTTGTAACCCATTTAAAACCTATAGACAAACTATGGAATTTAAAAACAGTAGATTTTTTAACTATTGTAAAATTAAATCAATTAGGTATTTGTATTAGAAATCAGCATCGGCCACGCTTTTTCGATGGACTGGCCTATTTTTTATAGGTAATGACTGGGCACCCTTGTTAGTTCGTCGAATCGAAAATAGCACCGCATCGGTATTGCCAATGACACGGAAACAAATGCCCATATTACTGGTTCCCGCACTTTACTGGAAATTTTGCGAGAAGTCAACTGGACTTGACTCTATTAATTTTCCGGACAATATTGATTTTGGAATCGAAATTTATTTGTAAACGCATTAGCGGTAATGAGAAGGAAAACTCCAGGGACCGGTAATCCGTTACTAATGTTATGTACCTACTGATTCTAAGTCAGTAATTTCATTTATTAAATAAATAAGGGCGATTTAAAAAGGTCTGTTAAAATAGAATTTACGTAGGCTATATTTATCCATTTTTAAAAGATACAGACCCTACATATTATGAAGTTGGCACAATCCAAATTTTTTTATTATTGGTAAATTAAAATGACCGATTTTGGAGTTTACAATATACACCCCATCATCAGGTTCAGAATAAACTTCACAGTTTAAAATTATAACCATATAGGTAAGTGGTGGTTTTTATACCACCACAGAAAAACCCCAGTTCCTTGTGCTCCATCAAATATACAGTAACACCCCCGTTAACCGAAATAATTGGGGGGGGGGAGACCGTTTCGGATAACAAGAATTTCGGTTAAAAATAACACTGTTTTTTGTATTCTTCTTGTATCAAATTACATAGCATTGAAGAGATATAGCTGCAAATCATCGTTATCAAAGGAAAATACAACAGAAAATAAAATATTTCTTAAAAAACATTCCAAACATGTTCATTTTCCTTATTTTATTGCTTTTTTTTTAATTTACTGTTTATTGACGAAATTATTGAAACTGTCAGCAATTTCGGTTAAACGATGTTTCGGTTAAAAAGGTTTCGGTTAACGGAGGTTTTACTGTATAGGTAAGACATCAATAAAGATAGCCAAACACATGAAAAAGACAAGAATTACACCAGCTTTCAGAACAAACAACAACTTAAGTAAACACATTACAAACAATAAGAGCCAAAAGAAAAAGTAATTACAGAGTTGTATATACAAACTGTGGAGGTCACGAGAAGAAGCACTACGGAGCAGAGGACGACCACCAACCAGATGGGCTAACGATCTGAAGCGTATTGTCAACAACTGGATGCAAGCCGCACAAAACAGAGAAGGATAGAAAGAGCTGAGGGAGACCTATGTCCATCAGTGGACGAGTACGGGTTTATGATGATGATATACAAACTTATATGTGGTGACTGTCCGAAAACTTACATCGGTCAAACTAGCAGAACCTTTGACAAACGTATAGCAGAACACAAAATGGCTCTGAATAATAGAATAACAGACACTTCTACATACGCACTTCACCTTCTAGATCATAATCATTCATTTAATGAACAGTTTCACATTCTTCATATTCACAATAAAACCATTAAGCTATCTTTACTAGAATCTATAGAAATCAATAAATTAAAAAATTCAAAAAATTAATTTCGACGTGGTAGAAATTATTTTTCACTCATTTTATTATATTTCAGTTTGTTCGGAGAGCGCCGTAAACACCATAAATAGTTTCATTATTGTTAGAAATGATCAGGGAGTGTTCAGTGGAGAATATTATGCGAAACAAATAATAACACCGATATCGTCTTTCCCTAAATATAACAATTTGGTGCATTCTTTGTATTTAAGACCGGTCTTTGAAAGCTAAATTGAGGGAGTTATTAAAACATTTAAAAAGAACAAATCACCCGGTACTGACAACATTAGAACAGAAACAATAAGAACTCTGGATAAACACATCACCAATCCGTTGATGGATCTAATAAATTTAATATTGGAAACTGGTGAATGCCCAGACAAATTTAAAGAAACGGTAGTAATTCCTATACACAAGAAAGGAGATAAACTAAGTTTATCAAACTACAAACCAATTTCATTAATTACTACTTTAACAAAAATCTTTGAAAAATGTCTTATAATCAGATTAACATCTTTTCTTGATAAACACAACATATTATCGTCTTCTCAGTTTGGATTCCGTGAAGGTTTTCCCACAAATGACGCAATTATAGAACTCACCAATGAAATATATAATCGAATTGACAATAGCCAACCTACTGATTGTGTGTTTCTAGATCTCGGAAAAGCTTTCGATACTGTCAGCCATCCAAAACTACTAGAGGCACTAGAAAATGGTGGAATAGGCGGCATTGCTTATAATCTACTGAAATCATACTTGGACAATAGACAACAAATTGTTAGGATAAATAATATGAATCGTAACAAACTTCACTTAAGATGCGGTGTGCCCCAAGGTACAGTATTAGGGCCACTATATTCAATATCCACGTCAACGATTTATATAACCTCAATACTGAGGGGAAGATAATCAGTTTTGCCGATGACACTGCAATTTTATATAGGGCAGACAATTGGGAACATTTAAGGGATAAAATTAATGCAGATCAACACAAATTAATAAAATGGTTTAATTATAAAGATTTAACAATTAATTATGAAAAAACCTTTTTTGTTCCGTTTTGCAGTTACAAAGTATCACTACCTTCTTATAGTGTTATAACAATTAAAAATACGAAAGGAAATATAATTATAAAATCAAGTAACAATATAAAATATCTTGGAGTAAAAATCGACTCTCGTTTAAGATGGGATGCCCACATAGATCAAATAACAAAGTGTTTGAGAGCCTTGGTTCCAAATTTCAAATTTCTCAAATCTAAAATAGATTTAAAATATTTAAAAATATTATATTATGCACTAGTTGAATCTAGAATTAGATATGGAATTCTTGGGTGGGGCGATGTACAAGAAACTTATTTAAAGAAAGTCGACATCTTACAAAAAAAAAATATTGAAAATAATAGTTAACAAAAAAAATGACATACCACCTCTTCTATTATTCTGTGATAATAACGTAATGGATACGAGGCAACTTTATATGTATTCCCTGGTATTATACACATACAACCATAAACATATCCTGCATACAATATTACCTCATCACTATGAGACTCGTACTAACAGCAACAAACACGTGCAATTGGGAAATATTAAAAAGTTAATAGGACAGAGATCGGCCATGTATCTTGCTCCAAAAGTATTTAATCACTTGCCCAACATATACAAGATAAATATCAATAATCTTAATTCACTAAGTATGGTAAAATCTATATTCAAAAAGTATGTATTAAACCAAGATCGTAATATTTTGCATAAATTATTTTATCTAACTTAACAAGTGAACAAAATTTAAAAAATAAGAATGTTTGCAATAGAGTGGTTTGTTAAATTTACCCAGTTCCTTCATATATAATATAAAAAAAAAATAAAAGAAAATAAATAAATACATGTAAGATAATAAAATGTTTGTAGCTAGGCATTTAGTATATATGTTACAGTTCAAGTTGATTCTCAGTTAGAGTTGACTCCAACTAGTTGGAGTCAACTCCAACTAAAACGAGCAGTAAAAGTTGATTTTAAAAATTTAAATCAACTTTTACTAGTTGGAGTTGACTCTTCCTGGATCGATTCAGTAAATGTTGATTATACGAGAATCTCAAGTGCATTTTTGATGAGTGTGCGTTCCTTTGTTTTGACCGTTTCAACTACTTATTAGTATAGTCTGTAACGTCGCCCCCGTTAGGTAAATTATTCTGATTCGATTTTTTGCACAAACTTAATCAAAGAAATACATTAACAATCCTTATAACAAATACACAGGGTGTCACGCGGTACCGCGGTCGAAAAATTGTTTAACCAATTTCAGTAGTCAGTCAGTAAAGTGACTCTTTATCGAACGAGTCTGATATTACGAGGAGAGGAACAGACGCGTTCGATAAAGAGTATTGAGGTGGTGCGTACAAAATTGTATCGTTAATCATAAAAAACATTAACACTTACTTACAACTTTGAGGAATTTTTTTTCATTTTAGACGAAATAAAAAATTCGTATGACAGTAATGACAGATGACTTTTGCATGATGGACGGTTTTGATGTTTAATCGATAGTTATCAATATTGTATACCTACCTAATTACTAAATCTGTAAAGTTTTGATTTATTTTGTATGAATATAATTGCGAAACACTACAGAATTTTACTTTTTGACATATATTTTATTAATAATAAGATAAATTTTGTACAATATTTTTAATAATTAAAGTAAATAAATTTTAATTTCACTCAAATAAATAATCGATTGCTGCCATTGACCACTTACATTCAATCTCGGTTAATTTGATTAATTATCGCGGCAGGTAAAGTAACATTCTTTTTTCAATACAAAAAAGTGTTACTTTACTGCCGAAAATGAGGGCAAATGAGTACAATAATGAATGATTTTAGTGAAGTTTGGCGATAAACAATGATTTTAAACAAATTCGCAAAAATACATAGTTTTTTCACTTCGTACAAATTTTTTTTAGACCCGTTGGCCCTTTTTTTCTTTAAAATTGACTGTTGTCGAGTTATTAGCGACTTAAAATTTGAAAAACGCCAAAATAACCATTTTCAAGGTTTAATAACTCGGTTAAAGATAATTATTGTGAAAGTCGAGAGAGCGGCCGTGGAGTAACGGCATAATCGCTGGCCTCATACGCCAGTGCACGTGCGTTCGAGCCCTGCTAAAGACAAACCATTTTCATTTTCAATAATGACACGAGCCGTCTCACCGTGCCTCGGAGAGCACGTTAAGCAGTCGGTCCCCCTGGGCTAGTGTACATCGACACTAGTTACTTGAAACAGGGTTAAAGATGTAATTGGCGCCGGAACTGTCCGAAAGGCAAAAATGCCATACGATATTATATATTATGAAAGTCAGAAACTAAAAAAAATCAAAGATTAAAGCTACCTCTATAAGATCCTGAAGAAATTTTTGTCATTATTTCATTAATAAGATATTATTTTTAATTAGCAACAATGAGCGCTAACCGTGTATTAAGGCGGCCGTCAATGTAAGTGCGAGTGAGATTCACCATTGGATGGCTGGAATGGTGCATCTCTTTAGCACTCACCATTGACGGCCGCCTAATACGCACTTAGCGCTCATTGTTAATAATTAAAGATAAAGCTTAGTAATAAAATAGTGACAAAAATTTCTGCTGGATCTTGTAGAGGGGGCTATAAACTTTGATTTGGTCACTTTCTGACTTTCATAATAATGGATTTTAACCGAGTTATTAAGCCTTGAAAATGGCTATTTTCGCATTTTTCAAATTTTAAATCGCGTATAACTCGACAACAATCAATTTTAGAGAAAAATCACAAAATACCTTCTTTTGCTCAGAATAACCCAAATGATCTAAAAAAAATTGTTCGAAGTGAAAAAATTATTTTTGTGAATTTGTCTAAAAAAATTGTTTAAAAAACAGTTTATCGATCAAGGTACTGCCTGGCACCCAGTAGATTTGTTATAAATAAGGACCTCTTTTTGAGTAAGTTTGTGCAAAAAATTCGAATCGGAGTAATTTACCTAACGGGGGCGACGATACAGCCTAGACTAATTTGAACATATTCAGTAACATTTAATTTCTAGAATCGGCTGTTTGTGTGAATCAGAATCAACTTTTACTAAATGGCATTGGGAAGAGTATACTTTTCCTAGTTGGAGTCTACTTTTACTAGTAAATGTTGAATATAAATCTTCATTTTATATTTATAATCAACTTTTACTGAAACCAGCCGTTAGAGTACTAGAACTAGTTGGAGTCAACTCCAACTGGATAATCAACTTGAACTGTAACATATACACATACTATATTTAAAAACTAAACATTGTCACACACTATCCCCGTGTTCGACCAATAGGTTTTAATGGGTAGTGAATAAATATTTCTTTATTTTCCAGGATAAACATGTAAAATTAAAAAGTAGATGTAATAATATAAAACGTAAAATATAAAATTAAAATGTATGTATTTAATTATTGTACTGTGAAAATAATAAACATTCCAGATTTAGCCATACGGCTCACACTTCCTCTAAGGGGAAAATTGACTCATCCCAGATACCTACGGTATCAAAAGGATTGAGCTCTGGTGGGACTCTTTCCGTGTTATCGAGCCCTAGGTGACTTGGAATGCAGGTGTATCTCCCAAAATTTTTCGTACACTTCTGGCCGTCGCGAGTAGTACAGCTTTCTGCATGGTCTTATAAAGATGTTCATTGTTCATTCAGACATCAAAATTATAATTATTCGTAACAAACAAACAATAATAATGAGTTATATTCGCGGTCGAACGGACAGACAGCCTAGCTAAAATTTCTCACCTATAGTACCATCCTTGGATTATAAGCTTTCATTTGACACCTCATGTGTCATTCTACCTGGTATAATGACGGAGGAGTTGAGTTCACGGACAGACAGAAAGACGGACGGACGGACAGACGGACGTGGATAATTCAACGTTTTCACATTTTTTTCAAAATTGGTGAAAACAATATTTGATATAATTGTGATTTTATTGGTAAGTGTATATTTTCTTTTAATTTTTGGAGAAAACCTCATCCTTTTATTTATTATTTTTGGTATTATTTAATTATACAAGCATCTCTTGATTTCTAGCATGTATCAATATCTTCAGTCGATGTATCATATGATACAATATATCGATATATAATTTTTTTTGTCATCTCTATTGGGACGTGATTTGAGAATTCCCCGCATGTAAACGTCCTTATATGTTCGCTAAATTACTTTCGACTCGGCTAAATTGGTTTAGACTAGGCTGTACTAGTTTACCCTGAAGTGTGTGTATTTATATCAGGATAAACTAGTTTGGCCTACGCGCAATAGGAGTTTGGCCTAGGCCATATCCTAACGCGCTTAGGATAAACTAGTGTGGCCCAGGCTTTGTCCTGAAATCGGGTTTGGCCGGTAACATATATATTTATGAATATCTCTGAACAAACTGCAATAAACCGAGCCTACTAGTATCAAATCACGAAAAAATAAAATATTTTTATTTATTTTAAAGGACTTTCAGCCCTCGGCAATAATATAATTTTTTATTCTGCCTTAATTTTTTTTTTAATTTATTAGTTTTTTTCAGGATTCGAAAAAAAATTGCCCCGAAATTTTGCGCCTACGCTCTTAATATACGATTGCACAAAAAAATAAATTTTATATAACAGTTATATTTTATATAAACGCCCCCACAAAATCGAAGTACTGGCTCAAATATCGTAAAGAATAGATTTTGATTTAAAACCGTCAATATAAAGTGTTAGTTCTCGTTGAAACCCCATAAGTCTTCGAAACATCAGTATGCCTATCGTGTACGGGACCCATCACTCGTCATTGTATGGAAAAATTGAATAATGCGACACAACGTATGTACATACATTTTTAAAAGTAATTTATATGCAGTGACGTCCCAAAATACAAAGTTACGATATCATCGAGAAAAATTGTAAATGGCTTGGGAATCGAATCATACGTACCCTTTCGGAAAGGTCTGCCGTTTCTATCTACATCGGTGTCACAATTTATTTTTGTAGCGTGTTAGCTACAGAAGGGTATAATGGTAACATTTTTAAGTAGTGTTATTATTTTGTTGGATATATTATTTGTTTAAACAACTATTTAGGTGTTTCTGACAAAAAATAATTAAAATTAATAAAATGACGTCAATAATGAGTAGAAAATAGCAATAGTTTTTAATATCGTTTTGTCTTCTTCTTCTTCTTTTTGTATAGACATGACTCTGTCTCAGTGGCGGCTTGTCCTATGAGGCAGGTGAGGCAGTGCCTCACCAGTATATCAATCGACTATTTACGTTATTTCGTTGTTTCATAGTCAGTTTTTTAAATATAATTTAGCTTTTTGAAATTTCCTAAATACCTTTATTTTTATGAAAAAAATTAAAATCGGTACGGCCCTGACTCTTTATCTTATCTTATATATCCGTCTTCCACGTGCCATTCCAACTTTCTCAAATCATTACAGTTGAAGCTAGCCTCACACCATCTGCAACAGTATGCGACAACGCCAACAGTAAAACCGGCAAAATTTGAAAAATGTGCCACCGATTCTAGGAACAAAATTCATCCATCCTTGAGGCTTGCCTCCGGCTTCGCGCAACGGAATAGGAATAGCCGAACTGAACCGACTAGTACAAGCACAAGTCGACTGTAGATCATAGCTTTCTATGTACTGAATATGTAATAGCCGAACTATGTAATATGAATATGTAATAGCCTTTCTATGTAATAGCCGAACTGAACCGACTAGTACAAGCACAAGTCGATTGTAGATCATAGCTTTCTATGTACGCGCGGTATATACGAATGGCTTATTATATTTTAGAAGTTTATGGATATGTATTTAAAACAGTGTTAATTTTAAATCATTGTTCATCATCATCTAATATATTGTTCTGAAGCTATTTTTTCTTTGTGGCATTTATGTAATTTATTATTAAA
The DNA here is from genome assembly GCF_917563875.1 of Diabrotica virgifera virgifera. Lineage (NCBI taxonomy): Eukaryota > Metazoa > Arthropoda > Insecta > Coleoptera > Chrysomelidae > Diabrotica > Diabrotica virgifera. The sequence continues at coordinate 134,796,016 of NC_065443.1, forward strand.
AAAACAATAAATCCTGTATAAAAGGCATATTTAAAAAACCCTCAAAAGGGCCACATCAAATTCACATAACTAGTTTTCGACTGGTTTACCAGTCATCATCAGTGCTTACCTAAAATGAATATAACCTGATAAAAAAGGCAAAGATGTTGAAATTTTGACTAGGGTTAAAAAAATATTAGGTTATACTCACGTGCAATGTACATGCTTAACCACCAGGATAGTATTACACAAAAATATTTGGGTCAAAGCCCAGCAAAAGTAGTCCGTCAAGGAAACATTGGTATAAAATGCTACCTTAAGCCTGGATGTTTAAAATATTATCTAGTTTGCCCTAGGTAACATCTGAGAGCTAGGTATGACTTGTTCACATGTTGGAAGTGAGACGGCAAGTGAAAATGAAATGGTTGGGAAACTCGGAACGATGACAAAACCAACGAGAGTTCTACAGGTAGTTTAAAATAACCTGTCATATTTAAGAGTAAGGTATGCAGATTTTTAAAATTATAAATGATGTAACAACACACCCAATGTGAAAATTATCATTTAAAATTCGTTAAACTAGTTGTTATTGTAAAATGGATTCTCGTTAACTGTAAGTGGAACTAGTTAGGCAAACCACATTACACAGGAGTTTAGTGTTCGACAACTAAATACCGTATAAAATCTTATTATCAAGAGATCGAAGATTTAAAAAAGCAATTTTGTGGTGATTTTGATAATAAGATTTTATACGGTATTTTGTTGTCGAACACTAAACTCCTGTGTAATGTGGTTTGCCTAACTAGTTCCACTTACATTTAACGAGAATCCATTTTAAAATAACAACTAGTTTAATGAATTTTAAATGATAATTTTCACATTGGGTGTGTTGTTACATCATTTCTAATTTTAACAATCTGCATCATACCTTACTCTTAAATATGACAGGTTATTTTAAACTACCTGTGGAACTGTCGTTTGTCTTGTCATCGTTCCGAGGTTCCCAACCATTTCATTTTCACTTGCCGTCTCACTTCCAACATGTGAACAAGTTATACCTAGCTCTCAGATGTTACCTAGGGCAAATTAGATAATATTTTAAACATCTAGGCTTAAGGTAGCATTTTATAGCAATGTTTCCTTGACGGACTAATTTTACTGGGCTTTGACCCACATATTTTTGTGTAATACTATCCTGGTGGTTAAGCATGTACATTGCACGTGAGTATAACCTAATATTTTTTTAACCCTAGTCAAAATTTCAACATCTTTGCCTTTTTTATCAGGTTATATTCATTTTAGGTAAGCACTGATGATGACTGGTAAACTAGTCGAAAACTAGTTATGTGAATTTGATGTGGCCCTTTTGAGGGTTTTTTTAAATATACCTTTTATACAGGATTTATTGTTTTTTGTATCACATGGTATACAGCCAACTACAGGAAACCTTTTTCCTTATGGATTTTTAATTTATTATTCTGAATGAGAAATAAGATTATACAATTTAACTTAAAAAATGATTTTAATAACGTTTCCACTTTCACATCGGACGTTTACATACAAAAGTAATTTTTAAGTGTTTCAAAAATGTTGTATGCTGTGGTTGTGTTTTTTTTTGTAAATTTTTTTTGAACATACATTCAAATCAGAGTGAGCAAAAGATTTAAGCGAATAATATTGCAACATGATTCCCACAGCCTTAGCTCATTCCCCATATCTTCCAGGATTTTTGAAAAAAACGCACACTCTTTTGTTATGTAAAACTTGAAGTTTTCAATATGGAATTGGAATTCAAAATAACTCTATGCACTGAGGCTGAAAGCATTTCAGTCGATCGCATAATTCGCTGGAAAAGTTTTAGAGAACTAATCGACAGCAAATATTTCTTGATGATTTTTTGTCCGGAATTCTTTGTAGGGATATTTTGAATAAAAAATGTTTGTAGATTATTTGTCCGGGATTTCTTGTGGGGATTTTTTTTTCGAGGATTATTTGTCCGGGGATTATTTGGTCCACGGACAAATTATTATTTTGATGGTACTGCATTAGACAGTGGCGTAACAAACTCCGTCGGGCCCCCCCGCAGAATTAGAAATGGGCCCCCTTTAAAAAATTGTCCAATGCGACATGTGTGACAAATACCTATATGTGTTACAGCCCAGTAAATCAACGTAAAATATGGCGATACCGTGTAATTTTCAGTGTCACCACCGAAGTGGTCAACTCAAGATTTTTTGAGTTATTTATGAATAAAAATATTTATTGTTCAACAAAAAAACCACGATTTTAGGCGATTTTTGGCAAATAGTTTAAAGAGTAAATATTCGATCGAAAAAAATATTGTTAGCAAAAATTTATCTAGCTTATAAAAAAAGTGAAACAAAAATGAAGTTCATCGACTCAGTAAAAGAAAACATGTAGCTCATGAAAAGTTTTTCTTATTCGTCAAATTCCAAATCGAATATTTCAACGTGAAATAACCAAAAAAATACTGTTCGGGGAAACTCATTAGAACTTTTTTAAAGTGTTTAAAAGAAGCTTTATTTTTTACAAAAGTTTCTAGCATCAAAACTAAACCAGTTACGCTCAAAATGCAGTTAATCCCGTTTTTTGGTAAAAAATTGTGAAAATCTCCCCCTATTTAGCACCCCAAATGAAACTAATCATTATCGCCTTACAAATTACCTAACTGTTTTATACGACCTGTAAGTTTCACCGGTTCAAAGTGTTTATTTTTAAAAGGGTTCTAGGTTAAGGGTTAAACGAGTCACTAATCACGACTATATGCAAATTTTAAACAGCCACGTCTTAACAAATTTTTGTCTTACAGAAAAACAAAATAAAGCCAAAATATTTATAAAAGCAAGACCTACCTACATTTCTTTACTCTTTGAGATTTTTCGTATCACTAATACTTTTTAAGTTATTTTGAATTAAAAAGGCATTTTTCCAAAATAAAAAAACTTTTAATAAATTTGTTCACAAAAAAGAACTTCGAACCGGTCAAACTTACAGATCATATAAACAATAAATATTTAAAGTAAATGGTAAAGCGCTACTGATAAATTTTATTTGGGGTACCAAATAGGGGCAGATTTTCACGATTTTTTATACCACAAAAGGGGCCAACTTTATTTTGAGCGAACTCGTATAGTTTTGGTGCTAGAAAGTTTTATAAAAAAATAAAAACAAAGCTTTTTTTGAAACATTTAAAAAAAGTTTTAAAAGTTTTTCCCGAAAATTGCTTCATTTTTGATTATTTCAGGTTGAAATATTTGATTTGGAATTGGACAAATAAGAATAATTTTTCATGAGCTTCAACTGTGCTTTCACTGTGTCGATAGACTTCATGAATAAGTACACCATTTTCTGAATCTTTTAAACTACATTTTTGCTACAAATATTTTTTCGATATCTAATATTTAATACGATAAATACGTACTAATTTTTGAGTTATTTGTGAAAAACCCGTCTGAGAACGTTGTTTTTTTAATAAACATTTTCAATCACAAATGAAAATCACAAAGCTTTTTTTTGAAACATTTAAAAACAGTTTTAAGAGTTTTTCCCGAAAATTGCTTCATTTTTGATTATTTCAGGTTGAAATATTCGCTTTGGAATTGGACAAATAAGAATAATTTTTCATGAGCTTCAACTGTGCTTTCACTGTGTCGATAAACTTCATGAATAAGTACACCATTTTCTGAATCTTTTAAACTAGATTTTTGCTACAAATATTTTTTCGATATCTAATATTTAATACGATAAATACGTACTTATTTTTGAGTTATTTGTGAAAAACCCGTCTGAGAACGTTGTTTTTTTAATAAACATTTTCAATCACAAATGACTTGAAAAGTATTATCATAGATAAAGAAACACTATAGAAGAACAAAAGTTGCTTATAATTAGTCAATTTATACATTTCCGGACTTATTTTAGACGTATGTTTTTCACCCCAAGGAGGGGTGTCACCCCCCGAAGTAAAAGCAACCAACGGCATAAATCCAACTTTGAAGTGGAGTGTAACTAGAACCTCAATTGTCAAGCAAATACGTACGTCGTGACGCTGATAATTTCACTCCAAAACTGTTATTTACTGAGCCATTGGTGTATTCATGCATTTTTTATGACGACTTATATTTTTCATCTTTATTGGTATAGAATAACATAGAACAAAAATTGGTAAATGATTACATTAGTATTATTCTGAGATGAGCAACTTTCTTCGTGCACTATCTACTATCAGCGAATATATCAACAATTTTATTAATTCGGATGGACAACTTCATTTTCAATACTGCACTGCTTAAAAAACGTATGTATGCAAATAATATAAAAACACATTTTTACATATATTAGACAACAAGATGGGGCCCTTGACATATTGGGGCTTCATGTTGCGGGGCCTCTGTGACGACTCTGGATAATTGTATCGAAATACTAAACGTAGGTAAAGATTAAAGAGAAAACCCATTTCGGCAAATTGCAATTTTCAAATCTTTCAATAGTCACGTAGTATACCACGTAATTTATTGCCGTTACCATAAAATTTCGGTAGGCCGGAAGGGATTAAATTTCTAGATATTATGAGATGATTCACTTGGCAAATACGTCTATTTAGAAATTTACGTTTTTAATTTTAAACACACACCGTAAAATAATATAACAATAACAGATTTTTACATAATATCAGATGACAAGATGGGGCCCCTAAACGATTGGGGCCCCCCGCAAGCTTCACGCTGCGGGGGCCTCTGTTACGCCCCTGGCATTAGACCTATAAATAATGGTTTTCGATTGGTTTTGTGAAGTGCGGTCTAAAAATATTCCTGTTTCTGGTAAAATAATTCAAGAAAAGGCATTAGAGGTTGCAAGGGAACTAAGCGTTGATATGAAAACTTCTGGTGAATTACTCGAGAAATTTTGTATGCTACACAATATTTCCTTCAAACCTGTATGTGGCGAAGCAGCTGCTCTAGATTTATTAGTAGGTTTTAACTGGAAGGATAAACTGCTCATTTTAATAACAGTATAGGTACGTACTCTCCGCGAGACATTATTAACGCAGATGAGACGGGATTATTTTTTAGAGTTTAGAGCATTACACAAGAAAACTTATACCCTGAAAGGAGAAAGATGCATTGGAGACAAAGCTTCTAAAGATAGGATCACAATTCTATTTTGTACCAATATGATATTTTGATAGAAGAATGCGGAGAGAAAATCGAAACGTTCAATAATCAATGTTCATATACAATGCTGCGTGGTCATCCACAACTTGCGTTATGTAATATTAAACTAGTAACCCCTTTTATATTATAATATACATACATACATGCACTTATTTTTAAAAAAATTAACATTTTTTTTCTCTTCAACGGACACTTTATGCGGAACGTCTACTGTCCGTTCAAGAGAGAGTTCACTGTATTTTAATTTATAATTTTAGAAATTTCTTATTTACAGTCATTGAAATATATGTCATTTCTTCGGAAAATTGATGCGTATCAATCACATAAAAAATGGTTTTTATCAAAATCACCCACATCATCCCTATTATCATATATTGGCTTCCACCACTAATCTTCCAATATTTTGATAGGACTTGTTAGAGATTATCCGCGAGCCGGGAAGAAATCTGTGCCGGTCGGATTGTCGCCGAAAATTCAGATATCCAGAGATGTTAAAAGAATTCCCCGCTAACTGGGCCGGCGCCGAGATGCTCAGGGGGCGTCGGTTGAAATCGAAGTTAGTCTAAGCGGAGCGTCGACTGACTGTGTGACTGTGACCGTTCGTTTTGTATACACTGACAATATCTGCCCTATTTAAAAGTGTAGTGATGCTACGTTATTTAGATCTCTGCTACCGCGAGATGAATGGAGCTCATTTTGGATTTTTTATATCGTAGGTAAGTCGAGAGTTTCAATACGGAAATACTGGATTTTTTTATATGCAAAACAAGAATAATAATCAAAATAGATTGTTTTCTATTTCTATTGAGGACAAATTTAAGATAAAACAGACAAACATTATTGGTTTGTGTTTATTTGAAATAATTTTCCTTTATATTTTTAATTTTAACTTTGATTTTATATTGTAATATTTTTAAATTTTTGCTAATTAAATAATATCTGTTATTTATTTATAAAAAAGCATTTACTTATTAAATATTGTCTGTCTAAATATCAGATATTTTAAAGTATAAAAAAGGTTACTCCTTTTATTAATATTTAGATAGGGATTAAAATAATTTAGGATTATTTTTTCAGAAAAGATATTAATCTTCGTCTTCTGTTAATCAATTTTTATCATTTGATCTGTTGTTAATGCCAGAAATGAAATTGAAATGAAATATTTTATTTTAATTTTCGAATTTGACATTAAAAACGGTTTTTATTATACAGTTTTTGAAAAACTAAATAAATTAAGTATCATGTTTTTTTTTTAATTATTGATAGAATTCTACTATCTTTTTATTTTTGTCTGCTTTAAATTCAACATTGTCCTGTCACTAGTTTTATGACATTTTCATGACTTAATCTTAAGCTTAAAAATTGCTGTAAAACGAATACATAATAGTGCGAACAAAAAACAGACGAAATAGTGCAAATAAAATACAAAAATTTGTAGTTTTCTTTTTGGAAATATGTGGTTCAACTGTTAATGGTCATTGACATATTTCCAATTTATATTTTATATATTTTTTAAATTAAATTGTATAACATTGTTTTTTTAAGAATTAGTAGATATATTTTTCGTCTGGCCGTTAGGTACTGTTGACAATCTAAAAGTGCATAGGATGTTTGGTAAAGAATGGGCCATAGCTTAATCATAGATTCCTGAGGTTAAAATAGGTCGATTTAAGCTAACTTACCTTAGTACAAAAGTTAATAATAATCGAAGTACAGGGTGTCAAAATTAAACTTTTATTTTATTTATTCTTGAATATTTCCTGACAGGCATGGGATAACAACACAAAATTTGGTAAGCGGGGGTTTTTGGGATGAGAAATCTAAATTCGTCACCAAGAATGATGTATTTCCTAGAGGGCGCCACATACGTCTTGCATTGCTCATTTAATACGTTCAGTTTTTTTTATCCCACACTCTACATACTTTTTGAATCAAAATTTTTATTCTCTTATTATTTTTACTTAAAAAAGGTATACTACATTCATCCCGCTAAACACAAGTGTTTTCGAGATAAACGCATTTTAAATCTGCGATACAACATATTTTTGTGTATAATATCATTGTAGTTAGACCCGAAAAATAAACTTGAAACCATAATAAGTGTCCAGTTCTCATATTTATGTCATTGTATCGCAAATTCCATTTGAAGAAATTTGCGATACATTTTTATAAATTTTTGTGGTTTTAAGTTATTTTTCGGGTGTAACTACAGTGATAATATGAAAAAAATTATGTTGCCTCGCGCCTCGCAGATTTAAAACGCGTTTATCTCAAAAACGGTTGAGTTCAGCGAGTTTTTTTTTTCTCTGATTCTGGCTTTGGTTTAGAACTAGAACCTTTAGCCACGTAATTGTATAACTTATCACTAAGTCAGGGGAGTAATGTGTAGTGTGTGTGTGTTGAGTAAGTGTCTTGTTACTTTGCAAAGTCGACGTCATTGTCTTTGCAAAGAGACGCTAATTGTTTCCGAACAGTTCAGCGAGTTTATTGTAGTATACCTTTTTTAAGTAAAAATGACAAGAGAATAAAAATTTTGATTCAAAAAGTATGCAGAGGCGGGATAAAAAATCTGAACGTATTAAATGAGCACTGTAAGACGTATGTGGCACCCTCTGGGAAATACATTATTTTTGGTGATGAATTTAGATTTATCGTCCCAAAAAACCCCCGCTTACCAAATTTCGTGTTATTATCTCATGCCTGTCAAAAAATATTCAAGAATAAATAAAATAAAAGTTTAACTTTGACGGTAAAGTAAAAAGTATTTCGGTTATTATCAACTTTTGTACTAAGGTAAGTTAGCTTAAATCGAACTACTTTAACCTCAGGAATCTAAGGTTAAGCTATGGCCCATTCATTACCAAACACCCTGTAATGTTTTACGGAAATTGTGGTGTTGCAGTACTGGCACTAAATCTGTTTATTGGAATTCACTAGATATCCATGTGTAAGGGGTGTGTGTCCTATTCTCATTCTCCAAATAATGATGGAAGCTGGTGGTAGGAAATATTTGGTTGCAGAGCTTTGCTGTTTGAGTGTTTTTTTAGATCTGATGATACTTAAATCTCTGTTGTTGAGTTTAGAAGACAGGCTTGTTTTGCTGCTAGATCGGAATTATCATTACCTCGAGGACCCATAGGTGATGGTACCCACAATATTACTGCTGTAATTCCATTAGTTTGAAGACACTGGATTTCTTCAAACACTCTGGATTTCTGGATTTTGTTGAACTTTTGGGTGGGTAGAATATAAGTTTTTTATGGACTGCATAGATAACACAGAATAAGTACAGATTGCTCTCATTTTGTTATCGTTAAGTGTAGTTTACACAGATTGTAATGTTCTACACTGTACACCAGTATAAACACTGCAATTGCTGGAGAGTCGAAGCAAGTTGACAGTAGTTGTAGCTGATGTAGCAGCACAGCCAAAACCTTCTTTTCTCTTAGATGTAGATGAGTAAAGGATATTATCTAAGTTACATTGATGTAGTATTTTATAGAATCTTTAGTTGATATTGGAAGGTGATATTTTATTATTTTTACATTTGCATAACTCTATATTAATATTCAGAAGTTTGCATGTACATGGGGCAGTTTGAGGGACACTGTAAAGAATGGTGGACAACCGGTTAATATTTCATAGATGAGGAATTAGCATATTTACAGTGGTCGGTACCATTCTGGGATTATTTGTAACGGGTAGTTGCCTATTGTAAATGATATTTTTTCTGTGGTTTGTGGAGTTTGCTGAAACTATAGCGAAGAACAGCACTGGAAGATGCTGTTATCTTGAGTGAAGGGGAGGTTGGATACATTCTACATTCTAGGAGTACTTTCCACGGGACTGGATCTGAATGATCCTAGACAAAGTCGAAGGAAAGTTTTTTTGGACTGTATTTAGTGAACGTAGTAGTGATATATGCACAACTTTAGTGTGGTAGTCAACAGGGTTCGCATAGCCTTGATAATTTCCGATTGAAGTTCGATAGAAGACGGAACTTGAAGAAGAAGAAGTAGTGATTTATTGATGGCGTCTGGCGAACACTACCATCGTCAAGTTTGGAGCGAAGAAAACTCTTAGTAATGTTTCCTCATCAGCTCCCCAGCTATAATAAGCTAGTGATTAAAGGATATTTTTTCTTTAAAGGCAGCTGCTGCTCTCACATCTGTAAATTGACTGGCCCAGTTGTTTCTTTTAGTTACTGTATTCTGTAGTTTTAGATTTTATATCAGACACAGTAAAGAGAATGCAAAAACAAATATATATTTGGCAAAAAGAGATATAGAATTTAAAAATGGAAATGAATATCAATAAAACCAAACTAATGATAATATAAATATATGAAGATGAGAAAAAGAAAGAAATGCCAATATAATAGTAAGGGAACAAGTAACATAGGTCTGGATCCCGCGTATGAAAAAAACGTTGATTAATAGCAAGCTGAAAATTTGTTAATAGCTTAAGGGTGTCTAGTCGGATAAACTTTGTTATATGGGAACACTGGAACAGGGGCAGTTTTAATTGTGGAACAGGTTAAAAATTTGGAACGGTCACACCACGAAAACGGCACATTTATTTTGTCCGACAGAACAGACTTAAACTCTCCGAACAGAGATTAAGCTCTCATGCAAAAATCAGACTGCTATTTATCACCTGTCATAATTCCTGTCACTTCACATATTCTACATGTTCCACTCATTAAAACGCCCATTTGGTGATAAATAGCAGTCTGATTTTTGCATGAGAGTTTAATCTCTGTTCGAAGGATTTAAGTCTGTTCTGTCGGACAAAATAAATGTGCCGTTTTCGTGGTGTGACCGTTCCAAATTTTTAACCTGTTCCACAATTAAAACTGCTCCTGTTCCAGTGTTCCCATATATCAAAGTTTATCTGACTAGACACCCTTAAGCTATTAACAAATTTTCAGCTTGCTATTAATCAACTTTTTTTTCATACGCTGGATCCACACCTAACAGAACAAGTATCTACTTTTAATATGTGGGAAATATAATAACAGATAATGAGAAAACGGACATGGCAACAAATAATAAATTTAAGAAGGCTACTAACGTTTATTACTCTTTATCTAATACAATTTTTGGGAAATCAGAAATTGACAACAAAACTAAACTCAGACTATATAACAGCATAGTAAATCCGATAATGACATATGCCCAGAAACATGGATTGTGCAAAAGAAACACGAATCAATGATAAACTGAGGCGACTGACGCCACTGAGGTTGGCGATCAATAGGGCAAATTTCTCTGTTGTCTTGATGAAGTCATTCCCTGTTGTGTGGGTCCAATCTCTGATGTTTCGGAGCCAGGATTTTTTTTTTTCCTGTAACCCTTTTACCATCGATTTTGCCTTCTAATTTTACCTGGAGCTGCTCAAATTCCCTACGAAGCATTATGTCCTAGGAATGACGTCTTTCTAATTTTGATTGTATTGGCCAGATGAGGACCTGTGTTCATTATTTAGAGTATTTCTTCATTCTTGGATCTGCTGGTCCAGCTTATTCTTAGCATTCGGCGGTACATCCACATTTAGAATGAATTCAGTTTGTTGACGTCATACTGCTTTAATGTCCAGGTCTCACGGCCATACAGTAATAGAAACCACACAGTAGTAATGATGAGATGAAATATGTACATAAGAAGAATACCTGGAGTCACGAAGTTTGAAAGATTCACAAATAAAGATATAAGGAGATAGCTGGAAGAAGAATCGATAATGAGGAAGATCGAAAACAAAGAATTATTGAGCTGGTTTAGCCACATAGAACGAATGGAGTAAAAGAGACTAACAACGAAGGCATATGAAGCCAAAATGGCAAACAAAAAAAGAAGGCAGAGGAAGACATGGATGGAACAGATCCAGGATATAGGTGAAAGGAGAGACATGAACATAAGAGATATGAAGAATCTGGCTACCGATAGAAGTGCATGGAAGGAATGGATAAGAGGCAGAACACGACATCCGACGCCCTAGAGGGAACTAAAGATTATGAGAAAGAAGAAGAAGAATCATTCTGCAGTAAAGCGTTTGTGGTACTTTTCGTGACAAAATTATATCATGTCGTCAACAAAGAGACCGCATTGCACAGGATATGAAGGAACATACATCGTTGATGATAAGGTGATATAGTGTGCTACTTAGTATAGGCCCTTGTGGTACACCGTTTTTGTTTTATGATGTGGGTATGTCTTACCATTGGCACTTACCTTATAAGATCGATTTGTAAGAGTTTTTTTTTTAGAAGACTATGTGTATATTACCAGATAGCTCGTCCTGACTTAGTTTGTTTGGTATCACAGATATCAGAATAGAGTCAAGTGCTCTTTCAATGTTAAGGGAAATCGCAATTATGGACTTCATTTTTGTTAAGTAGGGCATACCTAATTGTTTATTGGAGAAGTACACGATTTTCATGGCACATAGGTTTTAAATTTTTATCTATGGGCATTCCGGGTTTTCGACCAAGCTCTCTTCTGAGTAATATATGAAAATTGCTCTCTTTTTACGTGTAATTCTTTTAGGCCTTATCTTTTCTTTAGTTTTTTTAGATACCTGTCACTTCAAAATATCTCTTTAAAAATTTTTGTTTAATCTATTTTGTAATATTTTAAATAATATTTAGAATAACTGATAATCAATGAATGTACGACGTACGTATAGGTACTCAAAATATTTATTTTGTATTTTAATTTTTCTTAGACTTTTACTCAAAGTCGCATCTTTTAATATCTATCAAAACAAACTGTATATTTTCCTTATTTACCGTTGAAAGTTAAAGCATCGTTCATTACACATAATTTGTAAATAATTTGGTATCGTATTTTCTGTTGAATACAAGACTTAGTTAGGCGAAATATAATCAGTTTATTTTACTTACTATTTCAGCTTCATGCATAATATTTTGCTTTATTTATTTGTGAAAAACGCATTTTGCATTACACCTGTAATTAATTAAACTAAGAATTGTATATATCCAACTTAAAAAATATAAAACAAAATTCAAAAAGGCAGGAGAACATATAGCCAGACTAAAATGAAGTTTTGCTGGTCATAACGCCAGACAAACGGACAATAGGTGGAATAACATAATACAACAATGAACACCACGGACAGGAAAGAGAACAAGAGGAAGAGGGAAGACCCCAGATCAGATGAAGAGATGACATATGAAAGCTACGAGGATCACATTGGAAACAGAAAGCACAAAACACAAGCGAATGGAAGAAACTGTGTTCAAAATTGAACGAATTAAAAGGCAAAAGAAGAAGTATTATATACCTACCCAAATGCCTTGAAAGGAAAATCTTTGATTCTTGTGTGTTACCTGTAACACTTGTTAACATTAAAACGCACAAAAAGTTGTGAACAAAAATTCGCGTGCTCAGACGGCTGTGCATCGCCAAATGTTAGCAGTTGCTCTGAAAGACCGAAGCCCAAACGAAGAAAGAAATAAGTCGTAGAAGAAAATCAACAGACGCTATCAAAAAAATCGGGTCGCTAAAGTGGAGTCCTACCAACCAGATGGACTGACGACTAGAAGTGTGTTATCAGTAACTAGATGAAAGTCACGGAGTTGTAAAGAGCTGAGAAAGACTTACGTTCAGCAGTGGATGCGTACTGGTTGATGAAAATGATGACTTGGCTTGGTCAAATAGTTATACTTTAGAAAATGTTATTAGTTTTACGTTGTCCTTATTTAAGAGCAACGTAAAACGCAATTAATTAACAAATTTATTTAAGTATTTCTGTAGTATATTAATATATACACAAAGTTAAATAATTTAACTTGAAATTGCTTATTGCATAAGTTTATCTATTTTGCATAAATCGATTGTTTTCATTTTTTAATCACCATGCTACAACTAATGGCCCGGAATTAATTTTCCCTGCAAATAATTAAAAACTATTTCCCTCTTTTCAGACTTTAATTTTCCTTAACTTTTACGAAAGTTGCATCTTTTAATATTAATGAAAAGAAACCGCATAATTTCCCACTTACCTTTGAAACTAAAACGCAGTTCATAGCGCGGCATTCATAATTACTCCGGTCCCGTATTTTCCCTTAAATAAAAGACTTTGTTAGTCTAATAAGATAAATTTTTTTAACCAGCTATTTCATAATCAAATAAAAAAGTTTTTTAAAAACATCCTGTAAATTCGGATAACCAAATAAACTGTTATTAAAGTTGCAGAAGGACAAAACTATTGAAAACAAAAGATTTTGTAATTTTTCTTTTATTTTAATTAACGTTTAAGAACTAGTAGATACATTTCTGTAAGAAATGTACCCAAGTTTGTCACGCCTCTTGTGGTAAAATAATTTTTACCCTCACAAAATGTTTTTACATATCGAATATTTGTATCCACGAAATCCTAGGTAGCAAACATTCAAAGGTGGTTTTCGCCACCCAATAGAAATTTCGAAGATATTTCTCCTGACCCCTAATAGGCGAGGAAGTAATAATTTGGAGAAATATTGGAGACAACGAAGTAGAGCTAGTGGAAAAATACATATACCTTGGACACGAAATAAAGATCACAAGAGACAACCAAACATGCGAACTACGAAGAAGAATATACCATGGGCAAGCTATGGAAAACTCAGGCATATTTAAAAGCGTAAGCATAAATTTATTTAAAACGTAAAACATTTGACCAATGACTGTTTCTTGTGGTGCCGAAACTTTGACATTGACAGCTACAACTTCTAAAACGCTGCAAATAGCTCAGAGGAAAATAGAAATATATCGCTTCGTCACCGAGTTAGAAATGAAGACTTAAGACGAAGAACAGGAATTACCGATGTAATTTCCCGAATTGCCACACTAAAATAGAACTGGGCCGGATACGTCGCCCGAATCAATGTTGAAAGGTGGACGAAGAGAATACTTGAGTGGAGGCCGATATTAGACAAAAAAAGTAGAGGAAGACTCCCTACTCGTTGGACTGACGATCTCAAGAAAATGTCAAAAATTGGATGCAAAGTGCTCACAATAGAGCACAATGGGAAAATGAGGGAGGTCTATCTCCAGCAGTGGACGCGAAGGGCTGGGTGATGTGATGATGATGATTTGAAGAAGAAGATGAATAGAGAAGAATAAAGAAAGACGTTGTTTTTCTTCGCCAGTTGTATCATCAATTGCAGAATCGTGGTACATTGTTAATAGCAGAATATTTTAGATATCTTAAGAACAAAAGACAACAATGTAATTATTTTTTCAAATCAAAATTTATTACTTTTTATTATTTTAGCCTTTTTTGGTAAAACTAATAAGAGAACCGATAATTGATTCATTTTCATAATACATGCAATACAGGAAGAATCCCTAAATATTGGCCCATATCTACATTTATAGCATTACCCCAGAAAGCAATTTCGATCGAAAACAATCGGGTTTATCGCTCAGTATAACGCTTTATGGTGTGGGCGTTGATGCAGAATGTCGAGATGTGACTAGGGGGATCTATATCATTTTGATCTCTGTATATTAATAGGAAACATAATGTTAATATACTAACTATAATTTTTTCTGCGTCTGTATATTCTCCTTATAATAAGTGTATAAAATATCGCATGCCATAAATAGTATAATATTATGTCAATTAATGATACAAAATAACTGTAAAAGATATCAGAGGCACATTTTACTTCGACTTTAAAAGATTTTTTTTTTTTTTTGAGTGAATTTGATGGCCTTGGCCGAGCCAATTAGCCAGACATTTTGTTATTTTAAAAACAAACAAATTTGATTTTTCAATCAGAGGAATTTTTTCTGTATTTCTAACTCTAAATACATAACAAACTAACATTATTATCTACAATTATTATCTAAATAATACTCTGTTTTGGTTGTTAATTTTTTTTGTAAATTTTTATTTTTTTTGTATTTTTTTTGCATTTTTTTTATATTGTTAATTTGTTTTTTTTTTATTAATTTTTTTTATTGTTATTTTTTATAAATTGTTTTTTTTACTACGCTAAGACGTAAACCCGATTCATCCTCGCGGAGGTTTACATCTTCTTAGTTTTTTTTTTGCATTTTTTATTTTTTTGGTTTTTTTTTTGCATTTTTGATTTTTTTTGTTTTTTTTTCTTTTCTTTTTCTCTTTTTTTTTGTTCTTTTCTTTTTTCAATTATAATATACAATAATTACTTAAATCTACAGGATTTAAAACAAAATAACAACAAAACAAACATGTTTGTTTTGTTTTAACAAACATGCCTGCTTTGTTTTAACAAAATTTCTTAAATACAGGGTAAATTTTATTGCTACAATCTATATTTACAATTTTTGATATGTTCATAAATTGTTTTTAATATATTAATCTCTTCAGAAAAAATCAAATTGTTCAGGTAGACGGGAAGTGGAATTTTTAATATATTAAGATTATCATAAAATTTGTTTATATTTACTGATTGATGTGAACATTCGAGGAGAATATGTAGTAGATTACCTTCTTTTCCACACTCACAGTTAGGTGACTCTGTGAGACCCAGACTGTATATATGAAGAGGGGTAAGAGCATGATTACATCTCAATCTATTTATAACTCTTATGAAATGGCGATTTGATACAGAATGAAACCATCTTTTAATGGGAATTTCAGGTCGCATTTGTTTGTAATTACTACCAGTTCTCGTGTTTCGATAATACCTTTGCCAATTTTCTTTTTGGTGTCGTCTACTAATAATATCAATATCTGAAATGGGTAGTAAGTTCATGGGAAGTTCTGCTTGTAGTAAGTTCATGGGAACTGCTTATAAACGGTTTCGGCAAGTATCGTTCCTGATATAATTTCCGGATTGCCTTACTTGAAATTGCCTTTTCGTGCAGAGAAGGTGTATACAATAAAACCCTTTTTGAATTCCTTATTAATATATTATACAGCTAATGCTATTTTAAATAAAATTGTGGTCAGAATTTCAATGAATATTCAAAAAAATTAAAACCAATATAGACGAGGGCATTTAGCATAAAATAAATAAATTTTTAAATACAGCACATAGAGATTTTTAGTTTTTTGCATTATAGTGCAGTCACTGAAGGTGAATATGAGCTATTACCTCCGATTTCGTTGAACCTCCATCGATTTGCACGAAAATTGGTGTGGTTAGAGGATATCTCAAGGAACAAAGGTGACATGGTGCCAACTTGCGCTTTTACCCTGGGGGTGGATGCCACCCCTCCTCGGGGGTGAAAATTATTTTATAAAAAATAACCCCAAAATTTTATTAAGAGCGACAAATTATAAGCAAAATTTGATATATAAAGTTATTAAAATAAATCAAAACTTTTTGAGTTATTAAAGATCAAAGATTTTAATTTTTCGTGAGAAAAATGCATGTTTTTAACCGATTTTTCATAAATAACTCAAAAACTATAAGTTTTTACAAAAAAGTTATTATTGTCAAAATTGAGGCTAATAAAAAACCAAATAAATTCCTTACTAGAAAAACCTTTTAATGTTAACTGAAAGTGAGTTATAGGTAATTGAATGTATATTTCTTTCGTCGAGTACCCAAATCTAAGTATTCAAGCTTAAATACCGGGAAAATGATGCATTTTATAACATAAACTTATTAAACATTTGTCAAAGCTCATTGAAATATCTATCAAATAAGTGCTCGAATAAGTTGATAGCATTAAAGTTTATGCACCAAAAATGTTTCGAAATGTATCTTTTAAAAAATTTTCTAAAAAATGTTATTGGTTTTTTGTAAATAACCCCGTTAAATTTTAAAGTAGCAAGTTCATCTAATAACTGGTTAAAATTTTATTCTACGAGATATTAAAAAAAACGTTAAAATAGTCATTTATACCTCTTACTTTTTAAAAATAAAAGGTTAAATGGCCCCGGTTACATGGTTCTCGCAGCAAAATTGAAATTTTAAACGTTTCTATCTCGGTTATTTTTTACTCTACGAAAATAGTAAAATAGGTGACGTATTTGTCATAGAAAAAAATAAAATTTAGTTATTTATCATTTTTTACGTATATCGAGTATTTTTGGAGTTATTATCAAAAGAAAATGAAAAGTACGATAATTCTAAAAATTCAGATTTTTTTTAAATTATACCTTTTTTTCAAAAATATGCATTCTAAACCGGTCAAATTTGTTGAAATAATTAACTATGATAACATAAAGAAATTCTTGTGAGGATTACTACAAATTTTAATTTTTGCGGAAATGGCGTATGTTTAGTTTTTAACTTTTTCCTAAAAAAATCGAAAGGGTTCTCTTATTTTCATCATAACTTGCTTAATTTTGATGCTATTAACTTCTACTGAAGCTCATTTGATAGGTATTCCGAAGTACTTTGACAAGTGTTTAACAAGTATATTCTATAAAATGCATCGTTTTTTCCGTTATGTAAGCTTGAATACTTAGATTTGAGTACTCGTCGAAAAAAATATACATTCAATTACCCATAACTCACTTTAAAATAACATCAGTTTAGTTCTTTAAGTAGGGAGTGTATTAAATTTTTTATTATCTTTAATTTTGGTAATAATAGCTTTTTTACAAAAGCTTATAGTTTTTGAGTAATACGTGAAAAAAGAGCTTTAAAACATGCATTTTTTTAAGAAAAAAATAAAATCTTTGATATTTAATAACTCAAAAAGTATTGATTTATGTTAATAACTTTATATTACAAATTTTGCTTAGAAGTTGCCCCTCTATCGATTTCTGGTATTACTTTTAATAAAAAAATTTCACCCCCGAGAAGGGGTGGCAACCACCCCCAGGGTAAAAAGCGCAAGTTAACATCATGTCATCTTTGTTCCTTGAAGTATCTTCTAACTACTTACCAATTTTCATGAAAATCGATGAAGGTTCAACGAAATCGGAGGTGAAAATCTTCAGTGACTCCACTATTATATTCAGGATTTTTTTTTTTTTTTTAACATCCCATTTATTTACAATCTGTAATAATGATTACAATAAGTAAATTGTTTAACAATTAAAAGAGACTTGCAGGAGACTGTCCAGTGACAATATCCTATAAAATCATAATTTTAGTACTTAACAAAATTATTTGTGACTAATAAATAAAACCCTATAAATAAAACTCTATAATAAATAAAATATTTTTGAAAATTTAAAATTTAAAATCTTGTTCGTAGATCGCTTGGAGTGTGGCGCTTTAGCCTTCTGTTTGCCTGGGGTCTCATTAGGTTCTTCGCTAGCCTGTTGGGGTGGTTTTGTAGTCGGATGTCGTATTTTTGGGCGTAACTGGCAATTTCTTCTTTGACAGTCTTCATTTGGAGATCACGATTGATGTGTTCATTGGGCATGTACCACGGTGCATTTGTGATAATGCGCAAGGTTTTCGATTGGAATCTCTCCAGGATGTCGATATTGGATCTCGACGCAGATCCCCACAGTTGGATACCATAGCTCCATATTGGCTTAATCACTGCCTTGTATACTAAAATTTTATTGTACAAACTCAGTTGTGACCTTTTTCCTATCAGCCAGTACATTTTATTGAGTTTCAGACCCAACTGTTTTCTTTTCGTGAATATGTGTTTCTTCCACGTTAATCTGCGGTCCAAGTGCATACCTAGGTATTTTACGTCATCCTTTTGTTGTAGTACTTGATTATTTATTGAGACGGTTGGGCACGTATCTTTTCGATTAGTGAACGTTATATGTACTGACTTGCTTTTATTTACTTTAATTCGCCATGTTTGTAACCAGATATTTATACTGTCGAGATTTGTCTGGAGCAGTTGCGAGGCGATGTACGGGTTTGAGTGAGCTGCAATGATTGCTGTGTCATCTGCATATGTGGCTGTGATGATGTTTTGGCTTGTAGGAAGATCTGCTGTGTAGAGTAGGTAGAGAACTGGTCCAAGGACACTACCCTGAGGTACTCCAGCGTTGATTGGATATAAGTTAGTGCACTGATCTTTAACTTTTACAAGGAAATGGCGGTCGGAGAGATAGGACTTGAGGATTAGAAAGTAGTTGAGAGGAAGGACTTTTCTTATTTTGTATAGCAAGCCAGTGTGCCAGACTTTATCAAAAGCCTGCGAGACATAAATATTCAGGATGACGCAAGGAAAAAAGCCTAGTATTCAAAAATGGGTGGAAATGAATATTTGCACTGTAAAGTGCATAAAATGCATCCAAAATTGCATAAATATAAAATAAAGTCAAAATCAGTATACTAAGGAAAAAAATTATTATTTGGGGGTTTTTGGGGTCACTGAATACGCAGTCGCAATCAGAACTGACACCCAGATCACCTGGTGCCCAAGGTCAGTGCAAGAGACGTCATCTTCTGGAGTTTCGATGGTTTTCAGCATTAAATCGATGTAAACATATTACTCACGAGTTTTAGAGTTTTAGGGGTCACTAGTACTAATATGCCATCAGAATTGACCTCCGGAGTATCTGGTCTCCGGAGTGTCCAGGGTCGCTACTAAGGCACGTCATCTTCTGGAATTTCTAGGGATTTCGGCACTAAATTAATACAACTGGACTATTCGGGGGGTTTTTGAGGTTGTTAAACACGAATATGCCATCAGAACAGACCTCTGGATCACCTGGTGCCCAAGGTCATTGCAAGGGACGTTATCTTCTAGGCTTTCGAGGGCTTTCGGTATTACTCGGTTAGCAACACCGGAGTAACTGGTACCTAAGGTATATCATCTTATGGAGTTTAAAAAAAGTTTGGTCCTAAATTGATGTAAACGAATTACTCATGGGTTTTTGGGTTTACGGAATACGAACTCTACTATGTTGATCTGTTTCAGTGTTTTACATAAGTTTTATTATGCGTTGACATTATTAGTAATTACCGTAATCAGAATACTCCAGAATTCCTCATGTAAGCCATATTCGTGTTCAACAACCCCAAAACCTAAAAGTAATCCATTTTTCATCAATTTAGTGCCGAAAACTCTCGAAACTCCAAAAGATAACGTGCTTTAGGCACCAAATGCTTCGGTGTCTGTTCTCATGGCGTTTTCGTGTTCAGATACCTGAAAAACCCATAAAGTAATCCGTTTTCATCAATTTAGTAACGAAACACTCGAAACCACACAATATGACCTGCCTTAAGCACCAGATGCTACTTGGGCATATGTCTGACGGCATATTCATATTCAGCAACCCCAAAAACTCAAGAGTAATGCGTTTGCACTAATTTAGTACCGAAAACTATCGAGACTACAGAACATAACGTGCCTTAGACACCAGGTGCTTCGGTGTCTGTTTTAATGGCGTATTTATTTTCAGACACCCCAAAAACCTATGAGTATTCCATTTGCATCAATTAAGTAGCGAAAACCCTCGAAACTCCAGAACATGACGTGCCCTAGGTACCAGGTGCTCTAGTGTGTGTTCTGATGACGCAATCGTGTTCAACAACGCCAAAATCCGATTAGTAAGTAATCCGTTTGCATCAATTGAATACCGAAAATTCTCGGAATTACAGAAGATGACCTGCATTAGGCACCAGGTGCTCCGAGGGTGAGATCTGATGGCGTATTCGCGTTCAGCAAACCCAAAACCTATGAGTAATCCGTTGTCATCAATTTAGTACCGAAGACTCTCGAAGCTCCAGAAAATGACGCCCCTAGCAATAACCTTGGGCACCAGGTTCTCTGGGATTCGGTTCTGACGGCATATTCGTATTTAGCGACCTCAAGAACCCCTCAGTAATCCATTTGCATCGATTTAATGCCGAAATTTTTCTAAACTCCAGAAGATGACGTCCCTTGCAATGATTGATGACCTCAAAAATTTCCTGAGTAATCCATTTGCATCCATTTGATGCTGAAAACACTCAAAACTCCAGAAGACGACGTGCCCTAGTAGCGATCCTAGTCAGTAGATACTACGGAGTTCAATTCTGATATCATATTCGTGTATAGCAACCCCAAAAACACGTAAATAATCCGTTTGCATCAATTTAATACCGAAAGCCCTCGAAACTCCAGAAGATGACGTCCCTGCAGTGACTTTGGTCACCAGGTGATCGAGAGGTCTGTTCTGATGGCATATTCATGTTTAACGACTCAAAAACCCCCGAGTAGTCCATTTTTATCAATTTAATGCCGAAATATCTCAAACTCCAGAAGAGGACGCCCCTTGCAGTAAGCTTGGGCTCCAGGTGCACAGGGAGTCGGTGTTGATGGCATATTCTTGTTTATCGACCTCAAAAACCCGTAAGTAATCCGTTTGCATTAATTTGGTACCGAAAGCCCTCGAAACTTCAGAAGACAACGTGCCTTCATAGCGACCCTAGGCACCAGGTCCTCCGGAGATTAATTCTGATATCATATTCGTATTTAGCGACCCCTAAAACACTTGAGTAATTCGTTTGCATCGATTTAATGCCGAAAACCATCGAAATTCCAGACGATGACGTCTCTTGCCGTGACCTTGGGCACCAGGTGATACGGGGGTCAGTTCTGATGGCGTAATCGTATTCAGTGACCCCAAAAACCCCTCAAATAATAAATTTCGTTCCTTGGTATACTGATTTTGATTTTATTT
This sequence comes from Diabrotica virgifera virgifera, assembly GCF_917563875.1. Lineage (NCBI taxonomy): Eukaryota > Metazoa > Arthropoda > Insecta > Coleoptera > Chrysomelidae > Diabrotica > Diabrotica virgifera. The sequence goes on from NC_065443.1 coordinate 134,817,726, forward strand.
TTATATTTATGCAATTTTTGATGCATTTTATGCACTTTAAAGTGCATTATGCCTTTCCACCTATTTTTGAAGAGGTAGTAGACTTTTTCCTGACGTCATCCTGAACATAATGCAAAAAACTGAAAATCTCTAGGTGCTGTATTTAAAAATTTATTTATTCGGGTATTTTTAGTGCTAAATGCCCTCGTCTAATATGGTAAATAGATTATGCTTCTTTAACACTTAAACGCCCAACCTCTTTTAGGTTCCATGTATACCCAAGGGTGGGTAAAAAATGTCCACCTCGAAAATAGCTAATATATTTATTGAGAGTTGTTGGAAATGGATTAAACTTAAGAATCTTATCCTTAATAAACACAGCATCTTCTAAATTAATATAAACAATTTACAATCCTTACAACACAATTACAATGTACATCAAAATTATTATATACCAGTAAAAGCCAGTAATTCAGATTTGTCGATTTTCTCCACATTCTTCCTTTCAGCCTCCTTATTGGCGGATAATTATGTCGAATATATATGTAATTATACGTCGATAAATATATGGACTATGTTCCTACCAACGAGAAATAATATAGAAACCTTTAGTACAAGTTTTACCAAGGGTGTACTTTTTGTGCCCACCCATATTTAACCCAAGATATTACTTTTATTTTCAAAAATATCAGTAGAACCAAATTAACATTCGATAAAGGGCTGTCTTTTTAACAATAAATAATTTTAGAAAAATTTTTAAACACGTAATGAATATTGTTGGTTTGGAAGAAGAACGTTACAAGTCGAAAAGTTCTAATTTTCAGGAGCGACTTTTTAAAATTTTAATGTGCTAGTTTTCATTATAATTTTGGTAAGGTAAAAAATAAGAGGTAAAATATTTTACAGTATTAAAGAGCCCATTATTATCATTTAAATATAAATAGAAAGACCTTTCTTGTTCTCACGCTTCTACCTGTAATTAGCATTTATAACAGTTTTTCCCAAAATTTGTTGAAATGTATTGCTCATTATATTTCTATATAAACGCACACATCCTGTAAGGAATACTTACCTAAGACGAAATATAACTGTCTTGCATTAAATATTAAATACAAAATCCCCAAAAAAATACGTTCCTTTTTTAACTTGTAACACTGTTCTCCAAAAAACGCATGGTATTGTCCTTTTCATGATCATTTTTCAGTCCGTAACAAATGATAGGAAAAAGGGTAGGTCCGTGATAATACACATTTATGACATTTATTCTAACATGACATTTTAGTTAAATCTGACAGTTGTCACATTTTATTTTCAATTTGGAATAAGACCAAATCAAATGTGTTTCTTTCATTTATAAAATGGTATTTTTTTGATTTGTATAGTCTTATAAATTATACAGATTATATTTGTAATATTATTATCTAATTAAAAAATAATAATTTTTTTATTATGGCGCCATCTATCGACAACTAGAATAATCACCGAACTAAAATAATTACCAAAGTAATACTCGACGTGCCTTTTTTTCTGTCATATACAATTTAATGCTTTAGAAAGAAATAGAAAAACTGTGACGCACTGAACGATGATCATGAGAGAAAGAGTAACTTCCACAACAACTGAAACACAACTATATTGAGACGCCCTTCCATAAAATGTAATGCATGGGTTTGACAAAGTCAAACTGTTATAAGTCGCCATCTAGGGGTAATTACATAAGTTCAACTTCTGACAATTTTTCCCATAATAAAGTTTAACATTTAGAGTTGGTTAGAGGGTAAACCTCAAAAATGGCAATTTTTGAGTTGTAGCGTTCTTCTTCCAAACCAACGCGCGACGCACAGTGGTCCAAAATCCCGAAAAGCTGGTCAAAAGTCAAAAACAAATTCAATGTTTTGAGAAAATTATTACATTTTCTGAAGAAGCATTAAATTCCATATTCAGTGTTGGCAACCCTAGAGCTATATCTCCTATATCTGAATTTCCAGTTCAGTTTAAAGTTCACCTTCGTACGGAACAGAAGCGCAGTTAAGAATAACGAATATTTTATACGCACAGTATTTTGTGTGTGTATCTCGAAAACGAAGTGCGTAAATTCAATTCTGCAAAATGGAGGATATTCGTGGAGCCATGTTTAATAAAAGGCGATAATATAAAAATATTTGTATATGTTTTATATTTAGTAGATTTTAAGTTGAAATTAAGTAATAAGAAAGTCTATATTTTAAAAAAATTTAATTTTCAGATAGCCAAATAGTTATGTATTCTGTCGAATTCAAAGATGTTATTACAATCATCCTTTAGCTTATATTTCTCTCTTTAAGATTAAAAAAAAATTAGCTGCCACTATCTGCCCCTTTGATTTTGCGAGAATTTTTTGTACAAACTCTCTGCGCTATGAGTTTCAATATGAATCGTTAACAACGCAGAATGAACAGATCATGCCGCAGCATTCAGGTAGTTGTTACGACTGTAGATCTTTGATTATTTGATTATCGTATTTAGTATGCTATAGTTAGACCCAAACCCAGACATCCAAAGTGAAAGCTATCCTCCAACACCAAATTGTTGTATATGGTTCACATAATGTTCAGTAAAAAGTCACACCATTTTGAGCGTCGGGTTTGGAGGGGAGAGGGGGGAGAAATCTGTAAATTCGTAGTTTTTTAAGTTTTTCGTCAATATTTCTAAAACTATGCGCTTTAGCATGAACAACCTTCTATACAAAATTGTTCTACATTAAATTTAAAATAAAAAAGGCCCTATGCACAACCCTTCTAAAATGAACGGTTTCAAAGTTACGGAGGTCGTATAGTATAATTGGTCCAAAAAAAGGCCTAACCCAGACATCCAAAGTAAAAGTTTTCCTTCAACACCAAATTGTTCTATATGGTCCACGTACTGTTCAGTAAAAAGTTACACCATTTTGAGCGTCCGGTTTGGGGGGGAGATGGGGGAGAAATCGGTAAATTAGTAGTTTTTTTAGGTTTTTCGTCAATATTTCTAAAACTGTGCTTTAGCGTAAAGAATGTTCTATAGAAAAATGTTCTACATAAAATTTAAAACAAAAAAGGTTCTATACATAATTGTTATAAAATCAACGGTTTCAGAGTTACGGAGGGTGAAAAGTGGAGGTTTTCGATACTTTTTATATTTACCGATTTCTCCCTCTCCCCCCCCCCCAAACCCGACGCTCAAAATGGTGTGACTTTTTTCTAAACATTATGTGGACCATATAGAATAATTTGGTGTTGGAGGATAACTTTCACTTTGGATGTCTGGCTTTTTGGTATAGTTATACCATACATTGCCCAAAAGATATAAAAAGTATCGAAAACCTCGACGTTTCACCCTCCGTAACTCTGGAACCGTTGATGTTATAACAATTATGTATACAAGATTTTCTGTTTTAAATATCATGTAGAACATTTCTGTATATAACATTGTTTACGCTAAAGCATAGTTTTAGAAATATTGACGAAGAACGTAAAAAAAACTACTAATTTACCGACTTCTCTCCCATCTCCCCCCAAACCGGACGCACAAAATGGTGTATCTTTTTACTGAACAATATGTGGACCATACAGAACAATTTGGTGTTGGAGGAAAACTTTTACTTTGGATGTTTGGGTTAGGCCATTTTTTAGACCAGTTATACCATACTACCTCCGTAACTTTGGTAATTCATTCATTTTAGAAAGATTATGCATAGGACCTTTTTTATTTCAAATTTAATGTAGAACAATTTTGTATAGTAGGTTGTTCATGCTAAACCGCATAGTTTTAGAAATATTGACGAAAAACGTAAAAAACTACGAATTCTCCGATTTCTCCCCCCTTTCCCCCCAAACCCGACGCTCAAAATGGTGTGACTTTTTTCTGGACATTGTGTGGACCATATAGAACAATTTGGTGTTGAAGGATAACTTTCACTTTGGATGTCTGGGTTATGCCATCTTTTGGATTAACTATACTATACTAATTGTAAAATCGTAGATAAAAAGGTCAGGTACAGTATTGTTGAGAAATAAAATAAAAATTAGTTTTGACTTTGATATGATTATCTAATAATCGAATTTAACGTTGGAATAAAAAATGGGCGGATTGCATCCGGCATTTTGTTTTTTGAAATTTCAATTTCGGATTCGTAATCAGCAAACTCAAAAACCCCCGGATATCAAATTTCGACGGTATTGCATATATTTAAAATATATAAACCCGCCGTATAATATCCGCCATTGTGGTTTTTGCAATTTAGACTTCGGATTCGTAATTAGCGACCTCAAAAACCCCTGGACGCCTAATTTCATGCAAATCAAAAAACGCTTTCATATTTTGGCCATCTTTTCGGGTTTTTGGACCACTGTGCTACGATATGTTACAAGGGAATACGCGTTAGGTGGACATTTTTTACCCACCCTTGGGCGTTTAAGGGTTAAGGAAAACTAAGGAATAATAAGCTTAGAAATAAAAGTTCTTTCAGCTTGATGCTGCTGAGTATCTGTTATTTCCCAAGTATATATCACGAATTTGTAGCTAGTCAAGTCTGATGGAGAAGATGTCACCTCAAAGCTTTCCAACGTGCCTGTTTTTCTCGATCAGTTTTTCATTTCCTAACCTATATTATTATTTTAGTTCATTTATAGACAACGAACACTCGCCTTTCTCCCTGTATAACCAGTTGCTTAACGTACATACATTGTACGGGAAGTGCCCAGTTGTTTTGCAGCAGTGAGCTTTAGAGGACGAGGGAGTAGGATTTGTTAGTAGAGCTGCATTATTTTCCTAGAATATCATAAGGAAATGCAATTTCTAAGACGTATTTTTAAGACGTACTTAATTAAAAGAAAACTAAAGAGGTAAAACAAGAACTAAATATTTAAATAAAAAAATACTAAATTATCAATTGCAAAGAACAAGAACTAAAAGCCACGTGATACGATGTGCCATATTTCATGTTCTATACCCTATTCCACGAACATACGCATGTTTTGGATTACTTCGACAACGAATATTTTACTCTGCAAAATAAGAAGAACGAAAGTAAATTGCAAATTACATTGTTGTTTATTGGAATAATTATTAGCGCTATTTACTTTTGTACTTTTTATGTTGCACACTGAAATATTCGTTGTCGCGATAATCCAAAACAGACGTATGTTCGTGGAATGGCCCATAGTACCGTAAGCGGGAAAATAAACAATACTGAAATGAATACTGAAATGTTAATGATCCTCTACATATTTATTTATTTAGTGTACATGATGTTCTGACCATTTTGCATATAGAATCCTCCGGGCTGTACTTTTCCTCTGACTATATTTAAAACACGGCACTTGTCTAGTCCGAAGTGCGTACTAATATCATTTGAAAAATATTCTACAGTTTTTAGCATCTCATCTAGTTGGTTTCGAGTGAAAGCCATTAATTTCGGATCATCCATATACAACAGATGATTAAGCTTCGCCACCACATTGTTCAAATTTTTGATGCTACAACCTGCTTCAGTGGAGTTCAATAGCTGAGATAGTGGGTTCATAGCTAGACAGAACCACAGTGGACTTAGAGAATTTCCTTGGAAAAGGCCCCGGCTGATTGCGATATTTTCAGTTTCGAAATTAATTTCACCAGGTATTTGAAGGTGAATCCTAGTCTTCCACTCTGTCATTATATGCGGTAAAAAGGTCACTATATTATCATCGACTTTATATATTCTCAATATATCTATAAGCCATTCATGCGGCACTGAATCAAAGGTCTTCTTGTAATCAATGAAGGCAGTACATAGGTTCCTCTTTTTGGAATATGCTTGATTAAAAATGACTGAGTCGATGATAAGTTGTTCTTTGCAACCCATGGAACCCTTAGCGCATCCTTTCTGTTTAGGCTCTATGATATTGTTCAGAGTCGTATCTTCTATCTATCCAGCATTGTTGTTAAGAGCAGCTGGTGTGGAAAGTTGACTTCCCCAAATCTCATTAATTTCTTCTTGTCTTGGGTAAAACTTATCGAGATTTTCTACGGTGGAACTGAGTTTCCGATAGAAGGCCTTCTCAGCAGTCTCAAAAAGGGCATTGTCGGATTTTCGGTTGTTACTCACTTTATACCTTCTTAGTCGTCCTAAATAAACGGGTTTTTGTTTTAATGTATCCAGACACTGTTGGGCTGCGTTATTTTCTTGTATGACAAGCTCAGGAATCTGCTCATGAACTTCAACAGGGACTTAATCTTCTATTACTACATCGTTATGAATCTCCCATCTACTATTACTATGATAATCACGACCATCATTCATAATAATCAGTACTATGTATACCACTGTTACTACTATTATTACCATTATACCTACCACTATATTTTTCTTATAACATTTTTAGGTACTCTAAATTTATCGCTAAACTTAATTCTTAAAATATTTCCATTCTTATAATTATTAAATAGTCCTCCTTTTCCTCATTCCTTGAGCCCTTACTAGGTCGCAATGACTCTAATTATTCTTAGCCTTCTGTTTCGATTGGCTGCTATCCTGGGCCAGATGAACGGATGTAGGGATTTTTCCACCAGTCTTCATTTGGCCTCTCCAACCTGTAGGATATATATCTTATCTATCTATCTATGTAGCCCATGTTATCTATTTTAGGACATAGGCCTCCCTTCTTGTCTCCATTTGCGTCTGTCCTGAGCTAAGTTCATCCATCTGCGACCGGCTTGCCTTTCATTAACCCTTCTCATCTGTGGTCTTCCTCTACTTCTTTTGTACTCGTATGGTCTCCAGTGTAGTATTTCCCTATTCCACCTATCGTCTCTGTGTCTGATGTTGTGTCGTGCAAATTTCTATTTAGATTCGGCGATTTTTCTCTTGTCTTCTCTTCGACACTGTGGAATTAGACAGCATTATGAATGCTCTGAACAATAGTAGAATAGATTTACCGGTTTACAGGTTAGCGCAAAAATTATACCAAAACGCCACAATGCGTGTAAAACTACATGATACTACCAGAGAAATTCATACCAAGCGAGGTGTGAGACAGGGCGACACTGTCTCACCTAAATTATTTATAGCGGTCCTCGAATACGCCTTTAAAATGATAAAGTGGGAAAATAGAGGAATAAAATAGATGGAGACATACTCAATCATCTGCGTTTTGCCGACGATATAGTACTTATTACCAAAGATCTGGGTGAAGCACAACAAATGCTACTAGAATTAGAAAACGTATCTTCAAAAATAGGTCTAAAAATGAACATCAGTAAGACCAAATTTATGACAAATTTAGTTCCCAGCGAACACCGAACCATCCAAAGCAAGTGGTAGAATTGACAGAAAAGTACATATATCTCGGTCATGAAATTAGAATAGGCAAGGACAATCAGACTTGCGAATTTCAACGATGAATAATACTTGCTTGGACGGCGTATGGTTCACTAAGAGACATCTTTAAGAGCGAAATGCCGACAGCTATGAAGCGGAAGACATTTGACCAATGCGTTCTCCCTATTATGACATACGGAGCAGAAACTCTCATGCTCACAAAAACAACAGCACTAAAAATGCGAGTGGCACAAAGACGCATGGAAAGATCGATTCTCGGCGTGACAAAAAAAGACAAAATAAGGAACCAAGACTTAAGAAAATGAACAGGTATCACTGATGTCGTTGAACGTATAGCCAAGCTGAAATGGAATTGGGCAGGTCACATAGCGCGACTGAAAGACTTAAGATGGACTAGAAAACTAATTGACTGGCGCCCAAGAGAAGACAAACGCAGCAGAGGGCGACCACCAACACGCTGGATGGACGACATTAACCGAATATCCAAGTAATGACAACAAGAAGCACAGAACCGTGAAGAGTGGCGAAGAATGGGAGAGACCTATGTTCAGAAGTGGACAGAAGATGTTGCATGATGATGATGATGATGACTTTTTCTCTTACATCCTTCAACTTTGTAATATTTCGAATCTACTCGTTTCTTCTTTTGTCCTTCAAGCGTATTTGCAACATCTGTCGTTCCATTACTCTCTAAGTTTTCGTAAGTTTATCCAAATTATTTTTGATTAGTGTCCAAGTTTGGGTTCCATACGTGATTACTGGCAACACACACTGGTTGAAGACCTTGGACTTAAGATGTTGTGTAAATTTCTTATTCTTTAGAGTGTATCTCAGTTTGCCAAATGCCGCCCATGTAAATCTTATACGTCTTCTAAGCCTTTTAATTTTTTTCGTTTGATTTTCTCTGTTCGCTTTTATTACTTGCCTCAAATATTATTATATTCTCGTACTTGTTCTATTTCACTTCCTCGTATGATGATAGCAGTACATTTTTCTCTATTTGTCATCTTTGTTTTGCCTAGATTCATTATTAAACCTAGTGTTTTTGCATGGCGTTCTAGTTCTTCGAGCATATCGTTCAGTTCTTTTCTATTATTGGCTGTCAGCCATTAGTAAATGACTCAAGTATTGCCCATTTGCTCACTTATATATGGGTGCACATATGTTGACGTACAAGATCGTGCACCCTGGATACAAACAGGGGTGGCCTATGTCCTGCAGTGGACTGAAAACGGAATGATGATGATGATTATGAGTCACGTCGCATATTTCGATTTTGTAGATATTAATAAGTTAGAATTAAAGGTATACATAATATTATGTTTTGATTTCATTGGCTTTAAAGAGTTTACTACCATACAAAAAAAATGGTCTGGCTAATTGGCTAAGCCAAAGCCATTATAAAATAAAATAAAAAAAAGAGTTTACTATAATCTTCTTACTTATTTTCTTGTATGTTGTACTGTTGTGCTCTACTTTATCTATTTTATTAGATTGATCAGAAAATTCTTAATTATTTTAAATTACTGCTTATGTAAAACAAAACCAAATTCAAATTAAATTTTCTAATAAACTTTATTCTCAGGGCTATTTTATATCTGATGCATTACCTTTGATTTGTGGCTTCTATTATCTCTAGTTGCTTACTCCTTCCAGGATAAAACAGGGAAATTAAACACACTTAATGTCATATAAATGTAAACTATTATTTATTTGTCCAATATAATAATAATAATATTAATAATAATAATCCTGTTCCTGTGGGAGTTTTTTGTCAGTTCTTCTATCAGGCGCGGCCCCCTGCGAATGGGGGATGCTTTCTGGGTATTCGTAGCGCCAATACCCAGAGAGTAGCAGGGATACTTGCCGTGGAACAAAAACTGACACCTGGCAGTAGGTATAAAATGCACACCCATTAATATGGAGAATATTAATTTATGTTTAGGATCGCTGCCTGGGGATCGCCAGGGCACGTCTGGAGCCGGCGCTACGTGACAGCATACGGGACGTCGGTGGCAGGGTGTTGAGGAGGCGGGCCCCTGTCATACAATCAGCTACAGCCCAACAACCACAACAACCACAAGCGAGCCAAACAACAGCAAGAGCTCCACCCGCTGAAGGTGCTGCGCTGGAACATCAGCCGGCGCTCACTCAAGCGGGACGACCGAGGCAGCGCATGAAATGGACTGTGTCCATTAATGAAAACATTTTGCGCTTCTACTACAAGGTGACAAACCTCGGTCAAGAAACGATCGGCTACCGCCAACAGCTGTATGCCGAATTCTGCAGAGAGTACCCAGATATTCAAGTATCGGAGCAACGAATATCAGATCAATACCGGGTAATCATAAGAAATAATCTTATCCCAGAGACTAGACGCGATACCATCAAAAGCGAAGTCGAACGGGAGATTAACAACCAAGGGCTAGTTTTAGATCAAGTCCCTAATGAAATCCCTGATGAGCAGATTCCTGAACTTCCCATACCAGAAACTCAACCTGATAATACACCGCAGGAAAACAACGAGTTATGTGATAGCCTAGTAAACGAAATGGCTCGCGCCGTACAAGAGTTTAATGGAACAAACCCACTTAGCAGACCACCGCTACCAAGAATAAACTCTTGTAAGAAACTAGGTGCGCTGTTACAAATTGTGAACTCTGAAATCCTACCCAATTACGTCGTAGAAGCTCACACGTTAGAATATCTGCATATGCTTATCTACTGTGCAGCAACAGCAATTGTTAATGTAATGGGCATTAAGATCAGAACGCGACGGGGTACTAATAACGGAAGAACTGTTAACAGAATTGCACCCTGGGAAAAAAGACTGCTAGGGAAGATTGAATTACTGCGTAGGGATATTGGCCAAGTCACAGAATATTTACGTGGAGTACCAAGTAGAAAAGTCATTAGGAGAGCTGAAGAAATAATGCGGAGCACCAAAAGACACTCGAGATACGATCCAGACAATAACACAGCCCAACAGTGTCTGGATACATTAAAGCAAAAACTATCCGCCTATTCAGGACGACTAAGGAGGACAAAGTTAGTTACAACCGAAAAACTGACAATGCACTTTTTGAAAATTCCGAGAAGGCATTCTACCGAAAACTCAATTCCACCGTAGAAAGTGCCGACAAGTCTTACCCAAGCCAACAAGAAATTCATGATTTTGGGGAGATCAACTTTCCACACCAGCTGCTTTTAACAACAATGCTGGCTGGATAGAAGATACGACGCACAACTGTCACCACTACGTTACTGCTAACTACGAACCATTCACGACTGAAGAGGTCTCAAATGTCATCAAAGAGCTTCATAACTGGAAATCCCCTGGACCAGACGGAGTTCAGAACTTCTGGCTTAAAAAGCTTTGGTGTATTCATGAGTGCTTATCAACATTAATTAACCATGTTATTTCTAATCCGCAGGAAATACCATCATTTCTAACTCAGGGAACCACTTATTTAATACCAAAGGATCAAAATAACACCCAAGATCCAGCCAAGTACCGCCCAATTACTTGTCTTCCAACTTTGTATAAATTGGTCACATCCTGTGTAACCCGGCGTATCTACCAACACTGTGCTCTAAACAATATCATAGAGCCTCAACAGAAAGGATGCGCTAAGGGTTCCATGGGTTGCAAAGAACAACTTATCATCGACTCAGTCATTTCTAACCAGGCATTCACTAAAAAAAGAAACCTTTTCACTGCGTTTATTGACTACAAAAAGGCCTTTGATTTTTTTTATAATAAATTATTACAAAAAACCGCATGAATGGCTTATAGATATATTGAGAATATACAAAGTCGATGATAACATAGTGACCTTTTTAAGGCATATAATGACAGATTGGAGGAATAAAATTCACCTCCAAATACCTGGTGAAAACAATATCGAAACGGAAAATATCGCAATCAACCGGGGCCTGTTTCAAGGAGACTCGTTGAGTCCATTGTGGTTCTGTTTAGCTTTGAACCCCCTTTCCCAGCTATTAAACTCTACTGACTCAGGTTTTAGCATCAAAAACAATAATACTGTGGTAGCGAAGCTCAATCATCTGTTGTATATGGATGATTTGAAATTAATGGCTTCCACTCGAGAACACCTAGAACAGATGCTAAAAACTGTAGAAACATTCTCTAATGATATTAGTATGCAGTTCGGCCTAGACAAGTGCCGTGTTTTGAACATAGTCAGAGGAAAGGTACAGCCCGGTGGATTCGATATGCAAAATGGCCAGAACATCGAGGCCATGGGCGAAAACGATATGTACAAATATCTTGGAGTAAAGCAGGCGCGGAAAATTGACCATAAGCAAATGAAAACAGAGATAACTACTGAGTTTGTACGAAGGGTAAAACAGCTGCTTCGTTCACAGCTTAACAGTAAAAATTTGTTTAAGGCACTAAACACCTACGCTTGTTCCGCGCTTAGCTATTCATTTGGTATTGTTAAGTGGACAAAAACGGATATAGAATATCTTCAGCGGAAAGTACGAACACACCTCACAAAAGCACAAAAACACCACCCTAAAAGTGCAGTAGAACGAACGACATTACCGCGGTATTTAGGAGGCAGAGGTCTTATGGATATAGGTGAGAAATTAGACAAACAGATTGCTAATTTAAGGACTTATTTTCAGATGCAGGCTGAGTCATCTACTCTACATCGCGCTATTTGCGCAGTAGATGACACAACACCGATCAAACTGAGGGAACCAGAAATGCGCAAAAACCACCCCACTAAAGAGGAAAAAATGCGCACCTGGATGGGTAAACCTCTGCACGGGCGACATCCCAATGAGGTCAGCCAAGACTACGTCGACAATACAGCGTCGAACTATTGGTTGACGTCAGGAAAGATGTTCCCTGAAACGGAGGGTTCATTACTGGCCATTCAGGATCAGGTTATACCAACCAGAAATTACCTGAAATATATCATCAAAGACCCTCAGGTTCAAAACGACAGATGCCGATATGGATGTCAACCAAGAAACCATTCAACATCTTACAGGGGCTGCCAGGCATTTGCTGCAACTGAAAACAAGGAACGGCATGACGCAGTGGGAAAAATCCTTCATCAAGAGATAGCTATCAAGCTGGGACTTCTCCAAACGGCCCATCTCCCGTATTATCAATACGTCCCCGAGAGTATGCTTGAGGATGGCAACTACAAGCTATACTGGGACCGCACTGTGCTCACAGACCAAACAGTGGCACATAATAGACCAGATCTCGTACTAGTTAATAAATTAACAAGACAAACAACACTAATTGATGTGGCGATACCTAACAACAATAATCTACGCAGTAAATTTACTGAAAAGATCGCCAAGTACAGAGATCTGGAAATTCAAATACGAAGGCAATGGAGAATGCAAAGTACCCAGACGATACCGATTATTATGTCTACTACTGGAGTCATTCCGAAGACCCTCCTCGAAAGCATAAAAAAGCTGGGACTAAATGAACACCTTTATAAGACCATGCAGAAAGCTGTACTGCTCGTGACGGCAAGATGCGTACGAAAATTTCTGGGAGAAACTCCAGCATACCAAGTCACCTAGGGCTCGATAACACGGAAAGAGTCCCACCAGAGCTCAATCCTTTTGATACCGTAGGTATCTGGGATGAGTCAATTTTCCCCTTATAGGGAGTGTGAGCCGTATGGCTAAATCTGGATAATAATAATAATAATAAGATAATAATCTGTGGGAGTTTTATGTCAGTTCTTCTATCAGGCGCGGCCCCCTGCGAATGGGGGATGCTTTCTGGGTATTCGTAGCGCCAATACCCGGAGAGTAGCAGGAATACTTGCCGTGGAACAAAAACTGACACCTGGCAGTAGTTATAAAATGCACACCCATGAGAATGGAGACTACTAGTTTATGTTTAGGGCCGCTGCCTGGGGATCGCCAGGGCACGTCTGGAGCCGACGCTGGACGTGACAGCATGCGGGACGTCGGTGGCAGGGTGTTGAGGAGGCGGGCCCCTGTCACACAAACAGCTACAGCCCAACAACAAGAACAACAACCACAAGCGAGCCAAACAACAACAAGAGATCCACTCGCTGAAGGTGCTGCGCCGGAACATCAGCCGGCGCTCACTCAAGCGGGACGACCGAGGCAGCGCATGAAATGGACTGTGTCCATTAACGAAAGCATTTTGCGCTTCTATTATAAGGTGACAAACCTCGGTCAAGAAACGATCGGCTACAGACAACAGCTGTATGCCGAATTTTGCAGGGAGTACCCAGATATTCAAGTATCGGAGCAAAGAGTATCAGATCAATACCGGGTAATCATAAGAAACAACCTTATCCCAGAGACTAGACGCAATACGATCAAAAGCGAAGTCGAACGGGAGATTAATAACCAAGAGCTAGTTTTAGATCAAGTCCCTAATGAAATCCTTGATGAGCAGATTCCTGAGATTCCCATACCAGAAACTCAACCTGACAATACACAGCAGGAAAACAACGAGTTGCGCGATAGTCTAGAGAACGAAATGGCTCGTGCCGTACAAGAGTTTAATGGAACAAATCCACTTAGCAGACCACCGCTACCACGAATAAACTCTTGTAAGAAACTAGGTGCCCTGTTACAAATTGTGAATACTGAAGTCCTACCCAATTATGTCGTAGAAGCCCACACATTGGAATATCTGCATATGCTAATCTACTGTGCAGCTACAGCAATTGCCAATGTAATGGGCGTTAAGATCAGAACACGACGGGGTACTAATAACGGAAGGACTGGTAACAGAATTGCACCCTGGGAAAAAAGACTTCTCGGAAAAATTGAATTACTGCGTAGGGATATTGGTCAAGTCACAGAATATATAAGAGGTGTTACAAGTAGAAAAGTCATTAAAAGAGCTGAAGAAATAATGCGGAGCACTGCAAGACACTCGAGATACGATCCAGAAAATAACACAGCCCAACAGTGTCTGGATACATTAAAACAAAAACTCTCCGTCTATTCAGGACGATTAAGAAGGTATAAAGTTAGTAACAACCGAAAATGTGACAATGCACTTTTTGAGAACTCTGAGAAGGCGTTCTACCGAAAACTCAATTCCACCGTAGAAAGTGTCGACAGGTCTTACTCAAGCCAAGAAGAAATTCATGAGTTTTGGGGAAATCAACTTTCCACACCAGCTGCTTTTAACAACAATGCTGGCTGGATAGAAGATACGACGCGCAACTGTCACCACTACGTCACTGCTAACTACGAACCATTCACGACTGAAGAAGTCTCAAATGTCATCAAAGAACATCATAACTGGAAATCTCCTGGACCAGACGGAGTTCAGAACTTCTGGCTTAAAAAGTTTTGGAGTATTCATGAGTGCTTATCAACATTAATTAATCATGTTATTTCTAATCCGCAGGAATTACCATCATTTCTAACTCAGGGAACTACTTATTTAATTCCCAAGGATCAAAATAACACCCAAGATCCATCCAAGTACCGCCCAATTACTTGTCTTCCAACTTTGTATAAATTGGTCACATCCTGTGTAACCCGGCGTATCTACCAACACTGTGCTCTAAACAATATCATAGAGCCTCAACAGAAAGGATGCGCTAAGGGTTCCATGGGTTGCAAAGAACAGCTTTTCATCGACTCAGTCATTTCTAACCAGGCATTCACTAAAAAAAGGAACCTGTTTACTGCATTTATTGACTATAAAAAGGCCTTTGATTCAGTACCGCATGAATGGCTAATAGATATATTAAAAATATACAAAGTAGATGATAACATAGTGACCTTTTTAAGGCATATAATGAGAGATTGGAAGACTAAAATTCACCTCCAACTACCTGGTGAAAACAATATCGAAACCGAAAATATCGCAATCAACCGGGGCCTATTTCAAGGAGACTCGTTGAGTCCATTGTGGTTCTGTTTAGCTTTGAACCCCCTTTCCCAGCTATTAAACTCCACTGACTCAGGTTTTAGCATTAAAAGCAATAATACTGTGGTAGCGAAGCTCAATCATCTGTTGTATATGGATGATTTGAAATTAATGGCTTCCACTCGAGAACAACTAGAAGAGATGCTAAAAACTGTAGAAACATTTTCTAATGATATTAGCATGCAGTTCGGTCTAGACAAGTGCCGTGTTTTGAATATAGTCAGAGGAAAGGTACAGCCCGGTGGATTCGATATGCAAAATGGCCAGAACATCGAGGCCATGGGCGACAACGATATGTACAAATATCTTGGAGTAAAGCAGGCGCGGAAAATTGACCATAAGCAAATGAAAACTGAGATAACTACTGAGTTTATAAGAAGGGTAAAACAGCTGCTTCGTTCACAGCTTAACAGTAAAAATTTGTTTAAGGCACTAAACACCTACGCTTGTTCCGCGCTAAGCTATTCATTTGGTATTGTTAAGTGGACAAAAACGGATATAGAAAATCTTCAGCGAAAAGTACGAACACACCTCACAAAAGCACAAAAACACCACCCTAAAAGTGCAGTAGAACGAACGACATTACCCCGGTATTTAGGAGGAAGAGGACTTATGGATATAGGTGAGCAATTAGATAAACAAATTGCTAATTTAAGAACTTATTTTCAGATGCATGCTGAGACATCTACTCTACATCGCGCTATCTGCACAGTAGATGACACAACACCGATCAAACTGAGGGAAGCAGAACTGCGCATAAACCACCTTACCAAGGACGAAAAAGTGCGCGCCTGGATGGGTAAACCTTTGCACGGGCGACATCCCAATGAGGTCAGCCAAGATGATGTCGACAATATAGCGTCGAACTACTGGTTGACATCAGGAAAGATGTTCCCTGAAACGGAGGGTTCATTACTGGCCATTCAGGATCAGGTTATACCAACCAGAAACTACCTGAAATATATCATCAAAGACCCTCAGGTTCAAAACGACAGATGCCGATATGGATGTCAAGCCCAAGAAACCATCCAACATCTTACAGGGGGCTGCCAGGCATTTGCTGCAACTGAATACAAGGAACGGCATGACGCAGTGGGAAAAATCCTTCATCAAGAGATAGCTATCAAGCTGGGACTTCTCCAAACGGACCATCTCCCGTATTATCAATACGTCCCTGAGAGTATGCTTGAGGATGGCAACTACAAGCTATACTGGGACCGCACTGTGCTCACAGATCAAACAGTGGCACATAATAGACGAGATCTCGTACTAGTTAATAAATTAACAAGACAAACAACACTAATTGATGTGGCGATACCTAACAACAATAATCTACGTAGTAAATTCACTGAAAAGATCGCCAAGTACAGAGATCTAGAAATTCAAATACGAAGGCAATGGAGAATGCAAAGTACCCAGACGATACCTATTGTTATATCTACTACTGGAGTCATTCCGAAGAACCTCCTCGAAAGCATAAAAAGGCTGGGTCTAAATGAACATCTTTACAAGACCATGCAGAAAGCTGTACTACTCGCAACGGCCAGATGTGTACGAAAATTTTTGGGAGATACACCTGCATACCAAGTCACCTAGGGCTCGATAACACGGAAAGAGTCCCACCAGAGCTCAATCCTTTTGATACCGTAGGTATCTGGGATGAGTCAATTTTCCCCTTAGAGGGAGTGTGAGCCGTATGGCTAAATCTGGATAATAATAATAGCTTTATTGCCCAACAGTTTCCCATTTACAGGACAATGATTAAAATATTACATGATTTATAACACCTATAGGTAACGTAAAGATTTAAGCAGTAGTACCAAAAGAAAAATAACGTAAATAATACAAGTTAGACTAAAATTAATACAAATTCAAACAGAAAAAGAAAATAAATTAATAAAAAAAAATAATATAAAAAATTAGTGCTTATTTCAGATACTCAATAGCTACTTTTATAAAGTTCCTTTGAAAACATGAAAAAATGTCACAATGCTTACCAATAACATTAAAATTTCTACACATTACATTAATAGGAGCCTTACATAGAATATTTGTACGAGCTCTTGTACACCTAAATAATACATTTGTTCTTAAATTTGACCTTGGAATATTAAAATTAATGTTTTCTAATATTGAAATACAATCAATTGCATTATTAACAAGTTTGTACAAAAAAATTAACGATGCAACTTTTCTTCTTAATTCTAAACTACACATACTAAAACGATCACACAAGTAATTATTATCTACACCTCTAGCCGGATAAAGACCATTTACTTTAAACATTAAAAATTTTAGAAATTTTCTCTGAACGCTTTCAATTGCAATGTTATGACAATCATAGAAAGGACTCCATACAATACTGGCATATTCAAGTTTAGAGCGGACATAAGTATAATATAGCAATGTTAATGACTTAATATTATTAAATGACTTACAATTGCGAATTAAAAACCCATAAGCCTTCAACGCTTCAGAAACTTTAACACACATATGTTCCACAAAAGTGAGTTTTGTGTCAAAAATTACACCCAAATCCTTAACCGTGTTCTGCCTTTCTAATATTCTATTGTGACAACTATAGTTAACCCGGCATTGGTCGCTAGGTAGATTGTTACGCGAGTGGTCGCGCGTGAGATTTTCTCTCACATTTCCAAATTTTGCCTTTTTTTACAAAATAAAATTTTTAAAACAGCTTTTAAACTTTTTTTATTGACTAATAATAAGAAAAACATAATATAACATAATATAGATAATAATATAATAAAATAAAAAGAAATAATCGGAATTAAACAAATATTAATCAATCTCCGTATCTTGATAATTTACAGCACAACACACAAATATAACAAGAATGCTCTGGAAAAATTGATTGATGACAATAATTACAATTTTTTTTACACTATTTCAGGTTTTAAGTGCCAAAATAAAATTAATTTTTATGTACAGTTCGTAACGCAGGTGGTCGCTTGATGAGAGAATGTCTCACTTGAAGCGCGCTGACTCAACAATTGGGTGATATTAGGTCAACTGAGTCACTATATAAGCGGACGAGTCTATTAGATTGTCGAGGGAGGATAGTTAGGAGACTAGAAGGAACTACAGAGTGTATAATTTCCCAGAAAAAAAATTCTGCGCAATTTTCTGAAACCGTGAGAGAAAATCTCATATAGGGACCACTGGCGTGTTAAATACAAATAAACTTGATTTCCTAGAAAAAGTGACTACTTTACATTTTTTTGTGTTAAGTTTTGTAATATACCGTAAAAATAAGATTTAAAAAAAATACTAAAATTTAAATTTGTTGCAACTATTTCTCATCTAATAAATCAAGCTTTAATTCTGATATCTCCTTTGTTTTAACAAAAAAAAATTATCATAGAGAACAAGTAAAAACTTCGTTTGTATAATGGTATAAAAAGTTTAGTGAAAAACTATTAAAAATCATCCAAAAGGATTCGCAAAACGTTTTCGACCTAGATCAGATCATCTTCAGTGCGTTCTGCTTAGTACATGAAACTAGCAACCTTGTAGAATAGGTGACATCGAAAAATATGATTTTTAAAAATGTAAATCATATTTTTCGATGTCACCTATTCTACAAGGTTGCTAGTTTCATGTACTAAGCAGAACGCAGTGAAGATGATCTGATCTAGATTGAAAACGTTTTGCAAATCCTTTTGGATGACTTTTTAATAGTTTTTCAATAAACTTTTTATACCATTATGCAAACGAAGTTTTTACTTGTTCTGTATGATTTTTAATTATGGTATACAGCCAGCTACTGGGACTTTCCTATTGATTTTGTTAAAAAAAAATTATTTAAATAAATCGTTAGACTATTCTTACAAAATTAATAAAACTCCTTTTCTCCTCTTGAATGGAATTACTTATTTCTTCTTTAAAATTTAGAATGACTAAATTATGCTATAGAACTGTTCAATACAAAATTAAACAAATATGGTGTGGATATAACACAAACTCTCTCCGTTTCATAAATAATTTGACAAACCTTTTTGTTTTTTCTTGGCTTCTTCTCCCAGGTTGCGCGGTCCTCGATTCTCCCAGACGTGCACCTAGGATGTTGCGAAAGTCCTTCTCGTCCAAACTGCTTCACAAACAAACAATACAGGCTCGCTCTAATTCTCGACTCAGTTTTCTCTCTGCTCGACATCTTGTGTAAATTGATACCCACCCGCTACTCGTTCTAGACAGAAACAATAATCTTCCTCGAACACAAGGAAAATTAACTTTTCAACTCGGTCAACGATTTTGTTTCAACACGATTCTGCTCGCAAAAGTCAAC
This sequence comes from Diabrotica virgifera virgifera, assembly GCF_917563875.1. Taxonomy (NCBI): domain Eukaryota; kingdom Metazoa; phylum Arthropoda; class Insecta; order Coleoptera; family Chrysomelidae; genus Diabrotica; species Diabrotica virgifera. Next base: position 134,837,274 of record NC_065443.1, read on the forward strand.
TTCACCACTTTACACTGACTCCTTACTTTTCAGAAAACTGGACTGCTGTCTCCAGATATTAATTACACAGTGACTATTTTTTCTCTCTCAAATTCAGACTCAACATTCTCATCCCTTCCATCGATCTTTCTCCACCAATCACAAAAAACCCCCAACCCAAAACTTCCATATTTTCATTTCTTAAGAACCAATTTATTTTGTATACAAACTTTCCGTTTGTTAAAATTCTAGGAGATACCAAATTACTTTCGTTGTTTCCAAATGCTAAACAAAAACCTTATATTCTATACTCAATAAATGTCTCTCCTTCCACGAATCTTTTACAAAAATCCTATTGTCGATCACAAACCGAAATAAAATGTACTTTCCAATGTTACCGCACCATTGTCTCGAAGTCCGTACAAAAGACCCATTAACGAAACCCCTTAACGATTTCACCTTCCGCGAAAACACTGTTTACTAACTAAATTAGAATATATACAATTTTTGGTCGTATACAGGGCGAAGAAAATCTGTGATCTCGTGGTCTCTGATATTAATTTATTTTCTGAATTTTTCCAAAAAAACAATTATACAACAATACATAGATACTCAATTCGAACGGGGGAAACCAGTGTGTTCTAGACTGAAAGTATATTATATCCAAACTCCATTTATGATGTCCCCATGTTATTGTGGTCATCGTGTTCAAAAAGTAACCCCTCCTTTCTTATCTTTTTAATTTCATCTTATTAACAAATTAAACGCAAGTTTTCAATTCATATAGTTCACAGCTTTCGTAACTATTCCATATTGTATACAGATTATGTAAAATCAATTTTACCATTAATAATGTCGTCGTATTAAATTTGTATAAATATTATTTATTGCCAGCCGTGTCATCTACATAGCCCATTATCTTGAATTGATAGTTATGTACTTTATGCGCTTCCGGCCCTCTCGCACTCGTTAATACTTTATTCGCTCATAAAATAAAAACTATTCGAATTACTAGGGTGTTATTTTCTGCGAACATCAATTAATATCTACATTTTGTTTATTTTTTACAAGTTTAATTGGAGTTCATTTTTGCTGCTTGTTAATTTTTAGAGGAGTTTCGCTTGGTGTTCTGCGTATGTAGAATAATTCTGAAATAAATACATATTCCATTTCATTCGCTCATATATTTGTCGGAAAATAACATGAACGTTTTAAATAGAGCCAATAATTTCAGTTAAACCTGGTACTGTCGATTTATTCAATTCATCATTTAATTTTTATTAAAAAAGGAATGGATAATGGGGAGAAAGATGTATTAAGCTCAATTTGAAATTTGACTCCCTAATTCAGTTCAAAGGATCCCGGCCTTCCCCTTTTCTTCCCCAACCCTATCATTCTCGCTTTTTCAAAATTTTCTGGGTTATAGAGCCCTTATAACATATTTTCAAAAAGTGTACAGTTAGATCTGGTGATGCTGATCAATAGTTGCCAGTGCCACAAAACTTTAGAAATAAATTGTTCCTGAGTTCAAGCGGTCATTGGATCCGTTGTCAGTATACTGCCAAATATAAATCAACCTCGACTGTGAAATGGGACTTTCATTAAGGAAAAATACAAATGAGGAAACGTCTTGATCCCGCGTATACCCATGATTCCAACGGACTTACCATTTGATTTTAACCATCTAAATGTTTCCTAGCCATTGGCTTTTGCAATAACGATTAACCAATCGCAAGGTCAACCATTAGAATATTGCGGACTTGACTTAGAGATTCGTTGTTTCGCGTATGAAAAATTATCTGCGCGCCGGAAAACCGTCATAGTTGTATATTTACGTACCGGAAAAAAGTATTGTTTATCAGAAGGCATTAGGTTGATAAAACCTATATTTTTGAGTATATTTTTTGTTTCCTGTTAGTATTTGTTTAATATGCAGGGTATTAGTAAATAAGGCCAACAAACTTCAGCGACTGATTCTGGAAGAAAAAATAATCACAATTTGAATTTTTCTTAAAAATTTACGATTTATTTAATGCTGTGAAACCGGTTGAGATATGCAATAATTGTAATTTAGTGAGAGTTAAGACTTAATTATTGCGCTTTATCCATATAACTAAGAATTTTATATTCATCATTGCCGCCCATATGGTTATTTCAAATTGAAAATCATTTTTGGATTCTTCGATGAATTTATGACAACAAATTTTTTATCTTTTTTTTTACATATATAAGGTGGCGTTATTATACAAAAAAAAATCATTTTAACTCATAATAATAATTACCTTTATCGGGAGCAGTCGCGCTCACTTCTGTCGCGGGTAGAGAAAAAATCTCACAATACGAATTTAAATATGAATTTAAAACAAATTTCAATTTTATAATATTTTTATTTACTTGTTACGTTAAAAATATTTATTTCTAAAAATTTTAATGCTACTTGGTTCTCACCAAAGCCATAAATTCCAAAAAAAAATAAAAAACAAATTAAAAGCAAATTTAAAAAAATCCCACGCGTTACAACAATCTTCCTCGAGGCACTTACGAGTGGAAAGTTATGTTGCAAATTTTTTATCAAGTTATCACGGAAAAGGATAAAATGTGAGATTTTTTCTAACGGCGCGACTGCTTCCGGATTAAACACACTTAAAAACTATTTAGTACAATAACATTAAACCAGATCAGTACCAGAAAGTACCGCTAATAAAAGGGCCCCGCAGAAACCTTATGGGAAATGGTTCTCTGTCAAATAATGCTTGAAACTTTGGATTATGGTAGTCCTTGATGTGTAGAACAAAAGATTGAATGGGTCCCTAGCTGAAAAAAAAATCATGGTTTTAAGATATATAAGCCTGAGGTTATACAGTGAGGACGTTTGTGTTGGAAAAAATAATTTTGTCGAGAATGGGCGACTCTGGAGATAAATTCCTAATCAGGCCTATTTTACTTTTTAATTATAATTTTTTGGCATATACATTATATATCATACTAGTGACGTGATGACGCAATCGATGATATTTTTAAATGAGAATAGGGGTCGTGTGATAGCTCATTCGAAAGGTTATTCAATTGTCTATTCGCTAATATAGACATTAACATAATTATTTATATAGGGTACCCAATTTTTTTTAATTAGATTAATTGAGACCACAAGAAGAATGTATATAATTTATTTAATTCGAAATAGATTTTACTGTTGTCCGAAAGCGGGCAAAAATGTTGATTTGATAAATAAATATTGTTTTTCGCTTAAATTCAATATTAAAACTACCACCCACCGGCCTCTTAGCAGTTCGAACATTTAATTTAAGCAAAAAGCAATGTTTATTTCTCAAATTAAAATTTTTTTTCTGTTTTCTGACAGCAGTAAAGTGCATTTTCCATTAAATATATCACATTAATTCTTCTTGTCGTCTCAATTAATTTAATTAAAAAAATATTTTTGGGCACCCTATATGAATAATTATGTTAATGTTTTTATTAGTGAATAGAGAATTGAATACCTTTTCTAATGAGCTATCACACGACCCCTATTCTCTTTAAAAAAAAATCATCGATTGCGTCATCACGCCCAAATGGATGACGTCACTAGTATGATATATGTCAAAAAATTACAATTTAAAGATAAAAACCGACCTGACTCAGGATTTACCTCCAGAGTTGCCCATTCTCGAGAAAATGAATTTATTCAAACTCAAACGTCTTCACTGTATAACCGCAGAGTCTTATATCTTAAAACCATGATTTTTTGGAGCTAGGTGCCGATTGAGTATTTTGTTCTACACATCAAGGACTACCACAACTCAAAGTTTCAGAGCATTTGACAGAGAGCCATTTCCGCTAAGGTTTCTGCGGGGTCCTTTTAAATAGGAGCAAAGCTATAAAAATTTAATTCAAAGTTTTATTTCCGGAGAAATAAATCCTCTAATGTGACCAAATCTCTGGTTACGCCTATTCGTGATTTTTATTTTTTGCAAAGCAAACAAATGATTAATGAAAGAAGACAACGGGGACGTCTATAAGTTGCACCTCACTACCTGTCTTTTCATCATGGCGAAATTTCAACGAAAACTTTGTTACGATACTCAGTTAGCAGTAAAACTAATATAAAATAATTCGCTGTAAAACGAAATTAAGAGTCCTTTTATATTTCAGTTTATTCGGAGAGCAATATAAACACCATTACGTACGTACAGTTACGATCACTGAATAGTTTGTACCTTATATTTTATATTGTAATACTGTAAAATTTCAGTTTCGTACGGATTTGACAAATGTCAAAGTCAAAATTTCAAAAAGTCAATTCTTGTCAAAACTTTCGCCAGTGTTCAAAAATAAAATAAAAGTATATCAAACTCCTCCAAAATGGTTACAATACATTTGTGTCATGCGCAAAAAGCAAGAGCAATTGCCAAACTCGAAGAAGGTTGGTCACTAGGGCAAGTTGCTGCTGATTTGAATATGAGCCATATGTGCATATGGAAGATCAAACAAAGATGGGATAATTTTCACTCTATACGCTGTGAGCTCGTACGTAGAGGGGATATTTAAAAATTCTCGAGCGCCAGTAGTGACAAGTCTGTAAACGTTTACTGGTAATTTTACATAAATATCAAAGTGATTATTTAAAATGAAAAATTAAAACATAAATTATAAAAAATATTAGTTGGTAAAAGCTGTGGTATATATTTTTACCTTAAATATACTTACGTTTTAGATACTGAATTTAAGTTTTTTTTATTGTTCGGTAATATGTAATTATAAATCAATCTATTAATCTTAGCGCCATCTACACAATAATTGTGAAAGTAACCGAAGTAAGAAATTAATATTTCATCAATAGATCGTCAAAATTATTAGCAGAATCTTAAAAAAATCGATTACAATTTAATTACTTTTTTGTGTTGTAAATACTAAGCGATAACAATTAAATAATAAATTTAAAAATTACCGGTGAAAGTTGCATTAATAATCCGTTAGGAGCGACACCAGCGAAGCTTAGAGCGTATAGCACGGTTGGGCGGTTCAAGAGGGCAGAAGATCTCCACAAATCAACAGGATGAGATGTTAGTAGATTATTTGAGAGAATCTCCTTTTGCCACAGCTCAAAAAGCAAGAGAAGAGACAGCGTTTCCAGGCAGTATTTGCACTGCACGTAGAAGAATTGAAGCAAGTGGACTGATAAATTGTGCAGCTGCAAGGAAACCTTTTTTGACCGAGAATCACAAGAGGAGAAGAGTTGAATTTTGTAATGAATGTATAAACCGCGATGAAAATTTTTGATCTAGGGTTGTATTTTCCGATAAAAAAGTATTTCAGACATATAGTAATGGTCGGGTAAGAGTTTATAGGCCAAAAAATATTGGTATGATGAACAATAAACGCATCATTTAAGAAATAATGGAGGATTCTCCGTCAACGTGTGGGGATGGATAAGTGCTGAAGGCCCGGGAGTTTGTTATCATGTAGAAGAGAAGTTAACAGGATTACATTACAAACATATTCTTGAGCACACAATGTTGCCATCGGTGATCCAGAGATTCCCCAACAACGACTTCATCTTCCAACATGACAATTGCCCGGTGCATACGAGTAGAATTGTTCGAGAATGGCTAGAAGAAACTGATGTTAATGTTCTTCCGTGGCCTTCCCGTAGTGCAGACTTTAACCCCGTCGAAAATGTGTGGGCAGAGTTAACAAAGAAACTAAATGAAAGAAACCTTAGACCACGGAATAGAATTGAATTATGGGAAGCAATTTAGCAGGCATAGGAAGAGCTTGTTAACTATAACATGAGGGGATTGGTGCTATCTATGAGCAGAAGACTTCAAAATTGTATTGACAAGAATGGGGCTTCCACCAAACATTAATTATTTTTTTATTATTTATCATTCTTTGTCATTATTTAATATAAAATAGATTTAAAATAAAATGCATATTTTAAAACCAGACTTCTTTATTTTCGTTATTAGGACCATAATCAATTTTATTCAAAAAACTTCTTTCTATACTTTCCATTTTGTTAAATTTTGTAAAATATTTAGATTTTTTAATTTTAATCAACCTATTTTAGCTAGGTACACCACTGGCAACGTGACTTTTACTTAAAAGGTGCATTTAAACGAGGTAGAAATTTAAAAAATCGGCTCCTAAATGCAGTTGAGTCCGCGAATCTTTACCCGTGCGTCATCATTTAAAGCATACGAAATAAGTCAATGATAAGTCGGAAATTAAAATTTACTAAAAGCAACAGCAAGTCACTTACTGCCACTTACTGTTGCGTTTAGTAAATTTCAATTTCCGACTTATTATCAACTTATTTCGTATACTTTAAATGATGACGCACGGGTAAAGATTTGCGGACTCGACTGTACGTAAGCCTGTATACTATTAAATGACCGTAGCTGTACATCCTCTGAAGATATCTAATGAGAGTGAAAAGTACGTAAGGGCGTTTATGGTCCTCCTTGAATAAAATGAAATATACAATACCTCTTAATTTCCTTTTGCAGCGAAATATTTTATTCTATAAAAATATGTCCAAAATGTGTTCCCTAAAACGTGACACAAGTCTTGAGTGTTGAGTGAATGAGTTAAGTGGCTCAACTATTATCCTTTTTCGTTGTCATAATCGTGCAAATACTTCAAGTGAATCGCTTATTTCAGAAACAACCTAAGTCACATTTTGGCGATTTCGAGTTTATCAAACCAACATTATATTTCTGTGGGTTACACACAATATAATACAGAATACACCTAAGTCCCGTAAGCATAGTTGATTTTATACCGATTTAAAATATTCATATATTCATATATATATAAATGAGTCAGATTAAATAAATTATTAGAACAATTTTTTTATTTAACAACAACATTTTTGTTTATTTTAGTAGTATTTTGTATTTTGACAACGAAACCCGATTTGGGCTTCGAAACGGTAATACCATTTTTTTGGTAAAATTGTGGCTTATTCCCATTAAAAATAGTTGATTATAAAAATGCCACAAAGAAATAGCTTTAGAACAATATATTCATATATATTTCTGAAACCATCTTAGTCCCACAGAAAAACATGTAAGTGTAATAAACTCAAAATCGCTAAAATGTGACTCAGGTTGTTTCTGAAATAAGCGATTCAAGTGTATTTCTTATTTACCTACTTATGTAAAAGTGCTTTCAGTCAATGTGACTGAAACTTTGCAGAGGGATAGCTTTGGTCATGCTAATTAAAAGTTCTCAGTATCCCAAGACTCATAAATCAATTGTTTCGGAGTTATGGGGATTCAAACTGTCGGATTTTAATCCAGAGATAATATTATTAAAAAGTGCGAGTACAGTTGCTTTCGAGCGCCGCCGGGTGCGAGTTAATCCCGTCAGCTGGGTCAATTTTAAATTACTGTATTTTAGCAAAAACTGTATCAAAATAAGATTAGTAAAGCTCAAAATGTTCGTTTTCAATTGTACTGTAGTTCATTGTACATTTCGTTGGTTTGTTATACCTAAATTGTATACTAACAGGCTATTGATTATATTCAAAATAAGATAGCTAAAAGGAACTACAACGTTAACGGGGTTTTATTATTTCATATGGTCAGTGGACATCTATATATGAAAAAACCGCGGAGTGCTACCATTTAAAGGGGTGCGTTTTTGAAAAATGGGTGAATTAGTCCCTGGGCACAGGTTACATTAGGGCGAGTTCTATGCACTTTTGGTACAAACATATCTACATAAAAATTGTTCCTGGTTAAGTTTCCTATCTAAATATCACTTTTTAAAGTCAATGATACTTTTTTACAAAAATATATTCAAAAGACAAAGCACAAAGAAATCCAAAAGAAAGAAATTTTGTTTTTTGGCCCATAACTTTTGTCCACGAGGATATAGGTATAGACATTGCTTTACAGAAAAAGAACCTACATATTTCTTCTTTAAAATTTTGTTTAGTAGAGGTAATTAGGATTTACAGTTTTCGAAATATGATTTTTCAAAATTCACCACTCACAGCAATTTTGGGTAATTTTCCTTGTTATTTCGCAAATATTGTCCTGTAACTTTTTTCTACGTAACTTTAGGTATATGCAATGGTACACGTAATAGGAACAAAAATCAATTATAATGGTCTACTGTATAACGTTGTACGACTTTTTTTAAAGAGATTATGGTTTTTCAAGGTTTTAAGGTTTTATACTTTTAACGATTTTTTATAATATAATATAAAAATCAAATAATATATATATATATATATATATATATATAGTATATATAATATTATATTATATACCGGGTGTCCACTTATATTTTCCCCCAATTTAAATGCCTATAACTTCTAAACGGCTCAAGATAGAAATATGCGGTGCACCTCTCATTTTAAAAATTAATTACTCAGTGATTTAACAACCGATTTTGAAAAACTTTATATCGCTAGATAGGTGAATGATCTTTCTTTCAATTTACAGAAGAATATACTGGGTGTTACGTTAAAAAAAAAAGTCTACAAAGTTTTTTCAAAAATCCGCCATTTTTTATTTCGTATTTGAAAGCGATATAAAAAATTCAATCCATTCAGACAAAACTTTTACTAAAGTGAAACATTTCAGCGAAGACCGCATATTTCTATCTTGCACCGTTTAGAAGTTATAGGCAGTTAAAATGGGGGAAAATATAAGTGGACACCCGGTATTATATATTGTATAATACGTAATATAAAAACATATTATTTTTTACATTTTTTACGATTATTTTTGAAATTTCTTATTATAACTTTTTCTTTCTTTTACATGAATATACTATATATTGCTCAATAAAGAGGGCTGGCTTACTTTCTGTTCTTTAAAATAGTGTATCATCTATATTTAAATAATCGAAACCGAGTGATTCTTTGATATTTTTTTACCTGTATTATTTAAAATTATTTCTTTTACAAAAATTACATAAACTTTAGTCTTAGAAAACATCACTTAAGTTAAAATTATTTAAACGTTAACATTTAAAAAAATTTCAAAATCAAAGTCCATCTCTTCGTTAGCATTAGCTTCAATATCATCCTCTGACACCTCAGGTATCTTCACAAGTTCCCGAGTTCCCACAATTAGTACCCATGCACATGCACCCTTGGCAGAAAATTGAACAACTAATTCCTATCTTCCTACAACCGCATTTTTTGTACATCCTTTGGTACATTTACATGCTATTTTTTCAAGCAAAGCTTGTGGTGCAGGAGCTTTGACAGTACCTAAATATTGGTATTAATCCATATTTTGAAGTTTTTCTGGCCGAGTCAAGTGGATCCAAAGTAATACCTATAAAAAATAAGATTCAATCATAACACACAATCACATAAAAATGTTATAATGAGAAATTTAAAAAATAATCCTAAAATCAAAAATCTTTGCAAGTACTTATTACATTTTGAAAAAGCATATCTTATTCAAAAATAATCCTAGAATTTTTTATAATACACCATTTTAAAGTAAACAGAATAAGCTTTCTTTTTTATTATTTGTAATATATACCTAAATGTAGAAAAAAAAGTTATAATGGGAAATTTAAAAAATAATCGTAAGAAATATAAAAACTCGTTAAAAGTATAAAATTTTGAAAAAGATAACCTCTTTAAAAGAAGTACAACATTATACAGTAGAACATTTTAAAGGTAATTGATTTCTATTCCTCTTACATGCATATGGCTAAAGTTACGTAGAAAAAAGTTACAGAACAATATTTGCGAAATAACAAGGAAATTTGCCCAAAATTGCTGTGAGTGGCGAACTTTGAAAAATCATATTTTGAAACATCATATTTGAAAACTGTAGATCCTAATGACCTCTACCAAACATCATTTTAAAGAGAAAATATGTAAGTTTTTCTGTGAAGCAATATCTATACCTATATCCTCGTGGACAAAAGTTACGGGACAAAAAACAAAATTTCTTTCTTTTGGGTTTCTTTGTGCTTTTTCTTTTGAATATATTTTTGTAAAAAAAGTACCTTTGACTTTAAAAAGTTATTTTTAGATTTAGGAAATTTAACCAGGAACAATTTTTATGTAGACGTGTTTGTACCAAACGTGCATAGAACTCACCCTAATATAACCTGTGCCCAGGGACTAAAAAACGCACCCCTTTAAATGGTAGCACTCCGCGGTTTTTTCATATATAGAGATTCATTGACCATATGAAATAATAAAACCCCGTTAACGTTGTAGTTCCTTTCTATAGTACATAATCAATAGCCTATAAATATGCTTATAATATAACCGTCAAAAGTGGTAGAATTTTATTTTCAAAATTTATTTTAAAGACTATTGTCATAGCTTTCAAGTGAGAAAATTTAAATCTTTTTATACGCCAGTCAATGGGAGCAAGAATAGGATATTACCTCCGAATTCTATCCTACTGCATGGATTTTAATGAAATTTTTGGGCCTAGCCTCTACTTTTCTCCTAATTCAAAGTCTACCCTATGCCGATATGCGCTTTTGTCTTGGGGTGATTTCTACCCCTTCTTGGCGGTGGTAAATTTTTTGGTTAAAATAGCACGGTCTTAGCTAGAGAACCTAATTCTAAGCAAAAAACGTTCTGCGATTTTTTTTTACTCATTATATTTGAGTTATTCGTGGTTGAAAATTGGTCATTTTCATTGAAACATAACACTTTCTCGAACGGTTTTTTACGAGTACTTTAAAAACTGTGCATCCAACGAGAAAAACTATGTAAAATATTTTTGTAGCCTATAAAAAAAAAAAGAGATTCGTTACTTCACAAATCTTCTGGTTATAATACAAAAAGAGATAATATGGTAGGTAAAAAGAGTTCGCTTTTTTGGTGCATGCTCAAATCCGTGTATTCAACTTGAAATAACAGAGAAACAGTTAATTTTAGGTATATACTGCTACCAATGCCTTTTGTAGTGATTGAAAAGATCTTTGAAATGAGCAATATTAAAGGTTGATTATATACAAACTAAGCGAGATATGTTGCAAAAAAAATTTATAACTAATGTATTTTAAGGAAAAATGAGAAACATATTCATCCCCTCATCCACCAGAATTTAAATGCAACGTTTTCCGTCTACACTACCTTTAACTATACATAGTGTTGTTTCTACGGTTAAAAAGTTGGACGGATTTAAAATGAATGGTTTTTGAAGAAAACTAAGATCAAATTATAGAGCGTATGTTTAAATTTTCTTGTAACTTAAAAATGATAAGAGATATAGTAATGAAAAATAAAAAATAATTTATATCTAGGAAAACCATATATTTTTGTATTATACCTTTTTTCGTATGTCTTATCATTTTCGAGTTACATGGAAAAAAAGGAAGATTTTTAACAAAATTTAAAAATACGCTCTATAATTTGGTCTTATTTTTTTCAAAAACCATTCATTTTAAACCCGTCCATCTTTTCGAACATAGAAATAACACTATAGTAAAAAAGGATTGTAGAAGTAAAACGATGCATTTTAATTCTGATGGATGAGGGTTTAAAATTACTTCTCATTTTTCTTAAAATATATTAGTCACCAATTTTCTTTGTAGCATAGCATATCTCGGTTAGTTTGAATGCAACCGACATTTAATATTGCTCATTTAAAAGGTCTTTTCAAGCACTATAAAAGGTATCGAAGGCATTGTACACCTAAAATCAACCGTTTCTCTGGCATTTCAAGTTGAATACACCGATTTAAGCATGCACGAACAAAACAAACTCTTCTCGCCTACCATATCTCTTTTTGTATTAAAACTAGAAGAGTTATGAAGGAATGAATCTCTTTTTTTTTATAAGATAAAAAAAATTTTTATAGTTTTTTTCGGTAGATGAATAGTTTTTAAGGTATTCGCAAAAAACCGTCCGAAAAGGTGTCATTTTTCAATTAAAATGGCCAATTTTCAACCACGAATAACTCAAAAAGTATTGATTCTTCAAAAAAAAATTATAGAACAGTTTTTGAATTAGGTTCTCTAGTCACTTCCATGTTTTTTTTTAACCAAAAAGAATTTCCCCCCTCAAGAAGGGGTGGGAACCACCCCCAAGATAAAAACGCATATCGACATAGGGTAGACTTTGTTTCTTGGGTAAAAACCCTACCTATTGTAAAAAATCAAGTAAATCGATGTAGTAGGATGGAATTCGGAGACAAATACCCTCATTGACTGTCCTATTATGTTGAGCAAAAGCCAAGTTATAAGACAAAACTGAAATAGTCGATAATTTGTTATTGTATAGTAATTAGTTTAAAATATCTCGGCTTCGAGTGGTACAATTTTTTAAATTTCTTGGTTTGTTTTTTTAAGAAGCACAAAACATGTGTGTGGAATTGATTAGTTATAGAAGTAGCTGGTCTTTATTATAAGAAAACTCCACATACTGTAACCGACTCGTCGAGAAAAATGAATAGACGAACACGAAATCCGAACTACCTGGTATAATTAATAATTATATAAATGAACTGTATAATGATGATAGACCCGAAGAACTGGACACTTTAGATGAAGGTGAAGGACCAGAAATACTAAAATCAGAAATACAACATGCTATAAAATTGGCAAAAAACAAGAAAGCCGTTGGTCCCGACAACATACCTACAGAAATGTTAAAGCTCATAAATGAGGAAAACATTGGAATACTAGTCAAACTTTTCAATGATGTTTATTCGACTGGTGATATCCCTGAAGATTGGTTAAAGTCCGAATTCATAACCCTACCAAAAAAACAACGTCCGAAAAACTGTAGCGACTATAGAATGATAAGCCTTATGAGCCACACCTTGAAAATCTTTCTACGTATCATCCACAGTAGAATCAGAGATAAATGTGAAGAAGACCAGGATGAAACACAATTTGGCTTCAGAAATTGACTGGGAACCCGGGACGCACTCTTTGCACTAAATGTGTTATTGCAGAAATGCCGAGATCAAAGGAAAGACGTCTTTGCTGTATTTATTGACTATGAGAAGGCCTTTGATCGAGTACAACATCACAAATTAATTAAAATAATAAAGGATAAAGGAGTTGATATTCAAGATGTACGAATCATAGAAAAATTATACTGGCGTCAAACAGCGACAGCTTGCATAAATGGAAAATCAACAGAAATATGCAAAATACAAAGAGCCGTCAGACAGGGTTGTATACTGTCCCCACTGTTGTTCAATTTGTATTCAGATAGAATATTTAAGGAAGCGCTGCATAATTTGGAATGGGGTGTGAAGGTTAATAAAATTCTGATAAATACAATCATATATGCAGACGATAGAGTTATTTTAAGTGATGATATGAATGGATTACAACACCTTTTAAATGCCATTGACAGAGTGGGAAGAGAGTTTGGCCTAAATATAAACTGTTCAAAAACAAATTACATGGTGTTTAGCCGTTTGGCCCATCAAGATTCACGGTTATATGTTGATGGTCATATGATTCAAAGAGTACCCAGTTTTAAATACCTTGGTTGCCATATTACTGAACAACTAGATCCAGATAAAGAGATAAAATGTAGAATCGAGATAGCCCGCACGACATTTTTAAAAATGAGGTCATTCTTCTGTAAATATACCTTGCAACTTCAACTTCGAAAGCGCATGATTAAATGCTACATTTGGTCAGTCCTATTGTATGGTGTCGAAGCATGGACATTAAAAATATCCACCATTAACCGTTTGGAGGCCTTTGAAATGTGGCTGCACAGACGTATTCTAAAAATAACATGGATGGCTATGCTGACAAATGTGGCAGTCCTTAAGAGAGCAAATGATACCCGCGAGCTGCTTGATAACATCAAATATAGAAAGATGGCCTATTTTGGACACGTAGTAAGGGGAGACCGGTATAATATTCTTCAACTTATTATGATGGGTAAAATCGAAGGACGCAGAGGAATTGGTAGAAATCAGGCCTCTTGGTTGAAGAATATCCGGGAGTGGACGGGAATAAAGAAAGCAGAACACCTATTTAGAATAGCTCGAGAGAGACACAGTTTCGCCATGTTAATCGCCAACGTCAAGGGGACTTGATAGGGCACTTTAAGAAGAAGAAGAATTGATTAACATAACCTAATTACGATATTATATATTTAAGTCAAGGTCATTGCGGGTAAAATTTGCCAGGCGTCCTTTGCTGTAATCTATTCTGCTCTGATTTACCATTCACAAAAAATTAGTTTCATTCAAAAAAACAGATACCTACAGATTCGAGCGGTCGGATCACGTATTAAAATTTTTCTTATTATAGATAATGTTGTGTTATTTATTAGTCGATATTGTAAGGTTGCTTCCGTATGAAAAAATTTCTGATTCGAGTTCTTTGCGGATTCATATTGAAAAATGTCCCGTTTAGACAAATCAGAAGGGTACCGAGCGAAATTCTTGGGCTGGAATTGTTTAACCTTCCGATGACAAACCTTTTTTTCTTACACGGATGACCAACGGCGGGGGTAAAAAATGACCCCATTCAAAAATGACAATTGACAAAAAATGAAGTGGTTTTAAGAAATAAAATATTGTATTCGTAATTTTACTGTTAGTATTGTGTCAATAAATGATTAATAAACATTAATAAAACAAACTTTTAATTACAACTGAACAAAAACAATAATCATAATTTTGACTTGAGAACTAAGTAAATTTTAAAGTGTACAGTAATTCCCGTCGCCACAGGCATATCAAAAAATTTTTTTCAATAGAGGAATGTTCCTTATAGACAAATTGTTTACATTTATCGCATTTCGATGTGAATTTTCTGTCGGATGATCGACTACAAATTTTACATCTGCCACATTTCCTGGGATTTTCTGTTAGCTCTACATCTTCAGAATCTTCAGAAAACTTTGTAAGTACCATATATGGGCTGTTTGAATGTGTCTAGGTAAACCTTCTCGCGGTCGTTATTACATAAAGGGCGTAACTAGCTCAAGGGCCAAATCTTGAAGCAAGATCATTCGAAAAGATTTTCCTTTTTCGTAGGCTTCATATTTATCTATCTACAGGGCAAATGCAACAGGCACAGTTAGGGCAGTCAATGGCTCATTTGGCTCCAAATTCCATCCTACTATATCGATTTATTTGATATTTTTACAATAGGTAGGGTTTTTACCCAAGAAACAAAGTCTATCCTGTGCCGATTTGTGCGTTTATCTTGAGGGTGGTTCCCACCCCTTCTTGGGGGTGGAAAATTTTTTTGGGTGAAATAACCATGGAAGTGACTAGAGAACGTAATTCTAAGCAAAAATTGTTGTATAATTTGATTGATTGATTTGAGTATTGATTTTTTGAAAAATCAATACTTTTTGAGACATTCGTGGTTGAAAATTGGCCATTTTCATTGAAAACTGATACCTTTTCGGACGGTTTTTTGCGAATACCTTAAAAAATATGCATCTACCGGAAAAACTATATAAAATAATTTTATAGCTTCTAAAAACAAAGAGATTCGTTCCTTCCTAACTCTTCCATTTATATTACAAAAAGAGATATGGTAGGTGCGAAGAGTTTGTTTTGTTGGTGCATGCTCAAATTGGTGTATTCAAATTAAAATACCAGAGAAACGGTCGATTTTAGGTGTATAATGCTTTCGATACCTTTTATAGTGCTTGAAAAGACCTTTTAAATGAGCAATATTAAATGTCGATTACATTTAAACTAATCGAGATATGCCACAAAGAATAATTGGTGACTAATGTATTTTAAGAAAAAATGAGAATTCATTTTAACCCCTCATCCATCAGAATTTAAATGCATCGTTTTACTTCTACAATATAATATAATTATAATTATTACATGTACTTGCTCTGGCTAATTTTTTGTGTGACACGGTGACAGAAAAATACAGCGTGTTTTATATGTTCGTTCATGGGTATTCTTTCATTTTTCCTGCTGTACTTTTTATTATAGTGTTATTTCTATTCATACAGAAGTAAAAACTTCGTTTGTGCAATGGTATAAAAAAGTTTATTAAAAACTATTAGAAGTCATCCAAACGTTTTGCAAATCTTTTTGGATGACTTTTAATAGTTTTTAATAAACTTTTTATACCATTGTACAAACGAAGTTTTTACTTATGTATGATTTTTAATTATGGTATAAAACCAGCTACTGGGTATTTTGATTTTGTTATTTCTATGTTCAAAAAGTTGGACACGCCTTAAAATGATTGTTTTTTGAAAAAAATAAGATCAAATTATAGAGCGCATTTTTAAATTTTCTTAAAAATCTTCCTTTTTTCCATGTAACTCGAAAATGATAACGAGATACGAAAAAAGTACAGTATAAAAATATAGGGTTTTCAGAGATAAAATTTCTTTTTTATGTTTCATTACTATATATTTTACCATTTTCAAGTTACTTGGAGAAAAAGGAAGATTTTTAAGGAAATTTAAAAATACGCTGTATAATTAATTGATCTTAATTTATTTCAAAAACCATTTTTCATTTTAAACCCGTCCAACTTTTTGAACATAGAAACAACACTACAGTAAAAAGTAGTGTATAAAGAAACCGATGCTTTTAAATTCTGGTGGATGAGGGGTTAAATATACTTCTCATATTTTCTTAAAATATATTAGTAGGGAGCGGATTTTATGCTAAACGCATATTGCATGCATATTTCGCATATTTGACAACTTTACTAAATTTTGCATATTTTTAAAGAAACATGCATATTTTGTGCCTATTTAAAAACATTTAAGTCCAAAAAAATTTTTTATTTTTTATTGGACACAAAATATTTCCCCGCACAGGATGTTCTATTAATTTGAGAACTACCTGAAGAGAGACAGATCATTCACTGCCTTTTCATTTTTCGGAGGATGGAGGGAGACAAATTTAAATCAAAACGAAACCGTAGATTTTCTTATTTTACTAATGCCATACTCTGTATTAGAGTACACAGACTCGTTCGATACGGGTTCTCTGAATCGCAAATTGGAATATTTTCCTAACGGAGCCTTTTGGTATTGTCATACCTGGGTTAAACAGAGAACTTGAATCGAGTCGAAATTCATTTCACTTATTCCCCGTTAGAGGGCGTTCTTAACATACTGCGATATAAATAGTTGTAATTTATATCGAGAATCTACGGTCGTGTTGGTGTAAGTTTGTCTTCCTCAGAGCCCCCTTGGCAACAGGTAGACCTAGAAATAGTACTATCGGAGGATGGAGGAGACAGATTTAAATTAAAACGAAACCGTAGATTTTCTTGCTTTTCATTTTTTCTTAGAAAATACCTACCCGATCTTTACACAAAGTACTTATAGTACGCCGTTATAAATTGATTGTAGGATGTTAATATGATGAAGGATGGTTTACCGGGAAATCCGAATTTTATTTACTTTTATTATTTGTACAATTTTATTATTTAGTAAAATTTGTATCCCAATTTAGTAGATACCTATAATTCTTGTGAGTTTTTTAAATCCCCTATTGAAATATTCATGCTTTAGATCAGATCCCTTCTTTAAACGGCTTTAAAACTTTGGAGGACATATACGAAATTTTTAATGGAAATTTTGAAATTGATTTTGGTGCAGAATTTTCGGCTTTAACAAGTTATTTTAAATACGCTCCAATTACTTCTGTTGGTGTTGAAAGGAGTTTTTCAAGTTATAAAAATATTTTATTTGACTAAGGAAAATGTTTCCTCGTAAAAAATTTGGAAAAACACATTGTAGTGAATTATAATCAAAGATATATATAGTAAAATTGTTGTTTTATTTTAAATAGGTAATTATTGGTATCAGTTCTTGTAAAAAAAAAATGTGAATAAATTGCATATATAAAAAATAATGATTCTATTTGAAAGATAATAAATAAGATTGCCGCCCCCTATAAAAGAACCCCCTAGAATAGAATAGAACAGAACATTTATGGTTTCTCGAAATGCGTATTTTTTTAATTTTTGTGCATATCTTGCGCATATTTCGTAATTTTGTACTGCATATATATGCGCATATTTCATCAAAATTGATCGCATATAAATCCGCTCCCTATATATTAGTCATCAATTTTTTTTGCAACATAGCCCACTTAGTTTGAATATAATCGACCTTCAGTATGGCTCATTTTAAAGATCTTTTTAAGCACTACAAAAGGTATTGGTAGATTATATACCTAAAATTGACTGTTTCTCTGTTATTTCAAGTTGAATACACTGATATGAGCATGCACCAAAAAAACAAACTCTTTTCACCTACCATATCTCTTATTGTATTATAACTAGAAGATTTGTGAAGGAACGAATCTCTTTGTTTTTTTATCGCCTACGAAAATATTTTATGTAGTTTTTCTCGTTGGATGCATAGTTTTTAAGGTATTCGTAAAAAGCCGTTCGGAAATGTGTTATGTTTCAATGAAAATGAACAAATTTCAACCACGAATATCTCAAAAGTATTGAGTTTTAAAAAACAATTGCAGAACGTTTTTGCTTAGAATTAGGTTTTCTAGCTAACTCCGTGGCTATTTTAATCAAAAAATTTTCCACCCCCTAGAAGGGGTAGGAACCACCCCCAAGAAAAAAGCGCACATCGGCATAGGGTAGACTTTGAATTAGGAGATAAGTAGAGGCTATTTTCAAAATTTCATTAAAATCCATGCTCTCTCTCTCTCTCTCTCTCTCTCTCTCTCTCTCTCTCTCTCTTTTCAATCCTGACCCCCTGGAGGGAGTGTAGTGGCCGACGTGATGTCGTGTATTGTTCGTATCCAAAGATCTTTGTCTCTGGTCATTTCTTTTAACTCATGCATAGGTCTTTTGCATATTCCCGTAATTTGATCGATCCATCTTGTTGGGGATCTTCCTCGTGATCTTCGGTCTACCACCTTTCCTTGTATAATGAGCCTTTCCATGTTTTCTGTGTTTGCCCTCATAACATGTCCAAAGTATTTTAGTTGTTCGAGTGGACTTTACTGGAGAGTCGTTGGCTAACTTTTAGCCCTCTTAAAATTGAATTATTCGTTCTATGGTCGGTCCAAGGAATTCGTAGCATTCGTCTCCAACAGAACATTTCAGTGGCGTCTATCTTTCTTCTTTCCGAATTTCTCAGGGTCCAAGATTCACATCCGTAGGTCAGTATTGGGAATATTAAGCAGTTGATCAACCTCATCTTTAACGCTCTTGAAATTTGACAGTCCTTTTATATTGTGGTCATTTTTGCTGTGGCGACTTTTTCTAGATCACATCTACGTTTTGTATCTTCCTGTAGTGATGTAGTGACCCTGTGTTTGTGATTAATGATCCCAGATATAAGTATGAGCTCACAACCTCAAACCGATCAATTGTGGTTATGTGGGGATGATTGTTATGTAGTCTATCCACTATCATGATCTTTGTCTTTGATATGTTTAACTGCAGACCAAATATTTGACTTTCGCAGTAGGATAGAATTTGGAGATAATATCCTATTCTTGCTCCCATTGACTGGCGTATACGTACTTATGCGAAAAATACCCAACAAATACTTGCCATTTATTAAAAATTTTGTAATTACCTATTAACAAGAGTTTTTTTTTTAATTTTATTTATTCATTCAATTATTTATTTCAATGTGGTAATTAAATACGCCAAAATATAGTGCAACAGAGGCGCACCGTAATAGTCTGGTCTAAAAGTCGAGTGGACGCGCATAATTAAAAACAAAATAAAATAAACAAATCAGCTGTTTTTAAGTGTATTTTCTTGTTGCGTATAAAATACGCCACGCGTGTAGTTATGTTATAACTACCCGCTTATACCCGTTATAACTACTACTCCTTTAACCACCCGCGCGTGCGTGGGTATTTAAAGGTTAAAGTGACATTTTTGAACAGGAATCCGCAAAAAAAAACAGAATCAGATTTTTTTTTTCATACGGGACTGGAATCAGAACGTGGACTATAATGTTTAAATAAAAGTTTCTTCTGCAAATATTTTGGAGTATTTAGGAATCGTTTCCTCGAAATATACAAAACAAGCGGGAGCGATTTTTAAAAATAACTGACATAAAAATAAATTCGCTGGCGTTATTTCCCGGAGAGAAAGTTTTTTTGACGTTTTAATTAATTTTACGGTTTCCTTTATTTCCTTGAGTTTTTTCATTAGCGTCTGTTGGATCGCGATTTTAATTATTTGAAAACTGTATTATCGATTTTATTCACAAACTCTATTCTAAGTATAATTCTTGACAATTTGCCAATACACAATAATATATACAATAGTATGTTTTTTCGAAGAAAATTAACAAATCTTGGAAATATATTCTTGGGAAGTAAATGAAATTTAAATTTAATTAAAAGTTTTCTTTTTATATTGCACATAAAAGTGCCTACCTGCTGTATTGTGATTGGTCGATATACGGCCAGACTTACACAAGAGAAATAATATGGTTAACCTCCACATACTTCCACTGATTAGAAATCCAACATTAACAGCCTACTAGACTTTTATATCTGTTGAAACTGGTTTAATTCGGATGTAGGAATGTTTCAAGCTTTCATGAACCTTAAAAATACATCATCATCATTATCAAGCAGTCCTGATTTATCCCTTGTTCAACATAGGTCTCCTCCAGATATCTCCATTTTCTTCTATTCTGCGCCTCTGTTATCCAATTGGTCACAATTTTTTTTCAGGTAGTCGATGTATCACGCTGGGGTCTTCCTCGGCTTGGTTTGTCTGTCCGGGGTCTCCATTCAAGCAATTTTTATGTCCAAGAAGAAAGTTAGCATGGGCAACATTCGGAAAACTGAACTATATACTCAGAAATCAGCAAATTCAACTACATCTTACATAGATCTAAAGTTTTTGATGCATGCATTATTCCGATATTACCATATGGGGACAAACATGGATAATCACAAAAAAGAATATGAACATACTCAGAGTCACTCAACACGGGATGGAAAGAGCAATGCTTGGCATATCACTTCAGGACAGGACAACAAACACATGGATAAGATAGAAAACCAAAGTCACCGATGTGGTACAAAAATCATTAAAATTGAAATGGGAATACGCTGGACATGTAGCTAGGAGCGATCTAAACAAATGGCACAGAACAATTCTAACCTGAAAACCATACCAACACAAAAGACCCAGAGGCAGACCTCCTATGAGATGGACAGATGATCTGAAACGAACTGCCGGGAAAAATTGGCTACAAGTAGCGTTCAACAAAAAACAATGGAGAGAAAGACTTGAAGAAGCTTATGTTCAGGTGCGGACGTGAATGGCTAGACGAAGAAGAAGAGATCAATATTGCTCTTGTGGGATTATGAGCATGCGACGGTAACACCACAATTCGAACTCTTCTAATTTGTTAAGATTCTTCATTTTTGTTGTCCAAGTTTCACATCCATATAACAAAACGGACCAGAGTTAGTACTGCAGTACTCTTAGACGTGTATTTATAGACAGACTTCTACTGTACAATACGGAACGCCAACTAATAAAGCTTTCATGATTTTGTTATCTAATTTTAATACCGAGTCTTTGATATTAATTTTTCCGACCACCATCAATTTTGTTTTCTTCGCGTTGATTGTTAATCCCTTTGCTATACATTTACAGCTTTCAACAGGATTGAAAGGTCTTCCAGACTCTCTGGTTTTATGGCGGTGTCATTTGTGTGTCTGATGTTATTAATGATTTTACCACCAATTTTAACACCTTCGCGACGATTATTTAACGCTTCCTCACAAATTGGTTCAGTGTAGGCATTGAACAATCCCTAACAACACAAAACATTCCAAGAATGTACTATCAAAGTTATATTAATGTTTGAATGTCCTGGACATTCAAGGAACATTCGGTGAACATCTGATTAAATTATTGGTGGAATGTTACCACAAGACATTCTATGAACAGATCTACTACCAATGTCCTATATTTTAAGTGATGCCATTTACTATTCAATTTGCGTTCATATTCAAATTTACCGCGCGTGTTCTATGTAAGTAGGGTCGCGTGCCGCGTGGTCATCACATTTTCACATTTCATGATAACCAAAAAAATTTATGATTGGATTATTGGATGTAAAATGGAAATTAGAATTAATGGCTGTTCTGTATGTTAGTTTTGCTCTGGTCACCTCTGGCTGGATCTCTTTTGTTTAAACAATTATGTAAGTACTATAAAATCCGTTTTCAATTTTCGTTATTCTTTATGAAACAAATTATTTATGCATATTATAACCTGTAAATGGTACCTATCTCTTTTGATTTTTTTAATTGTAAAGAATAGAAAAATTACCATTCATTTTAATTTTTTTTTAGAATTAGCTAAAAGTGTTCTACAAAAAAAACCAGGAAGGAAACGTAGCCTTGTGGCTGTGAAAGGCAAAAGAAAGATGTATGTAAAAAGTGTATTGGCTAGTTGAAAGTAACTCCACATTGTCGATGCATAATAAGTTATTGTTTTATAAACAAATATTAAGACCTGTATGGAGTTATGGATGCCCACTATGGGGGTATACTAGACCAAGTAATATAAAAATTATACAAAGATTCCAGAACAAAATACTGAGAAATATTGTAGATGCTCCTTGGTATGTGAAAAACAGTGATCTCCTTAAGGACCTAGAAATGGAACCTGGATATAATCATGAAGAAGATGGCAGGAAGTCACGAGCAACGACTTCATAATTACGAGAATATTAAGGAAATCCAGCTCCTCGATACTACTTGGCAAACTAGAAAATTGAAGAGGACAAAGCCTTTTGAACTAGTTTGAGTGATAGGTGATAGTGAAAAGCAGAGCATAGTGCTTGTGTGTCTGTGTTTGTTAAAATAGTGCACGATCTTGTTAGATTAGGTAAGAGACGCTATGGGGTAAGCTCTTCATTTTAAGAAACAGTAGTAATTTAGGTTAAATTAAAATTGCTCATTGGTCAGTTATAACCAGATTGTAATTGTAATGTACATTTCAATACAATGAATCATCATCGTAGTGATGATGATGGAAAAAAATATATGCCAAGATTTCGTGCAATAAAATTGTTTATATTTATCAAGGATATATTATTTGGTATGGCCACATATACTTCTGGTGTATCGTCGGCGATGTGACAATACCTCCTATCTGCTTTTTCATGAATTTTGTAGGAGACGAAAAACCATTTTTAGGGTCATCTCCTGTTTTCACTTGTAAATTTTGACATGTTTTATAGTAAATAGATAGTTGAATTACTACAAAACATGTCAAAAAATATCATATGAAAACAGGAGGTGACTGCAAAAACAATTTTTAGTCTCTCTCACAAAACTCATGAAAAAACAAATCGGAGGTATTATGTCACATCAGCGACTATATCCAGGGAGTGTCTAAAAAATATACTGTGAATGTCCAAAGAACATTCGTAGACATTAATGAATTGTTCCAACAAGACATTCAAGGAATGTTTAAAATGCTGACACAAGACTTTCCTGGGACATTTAGGGGACATTCTTGTGCTTGTGAGGACATTCCAGGAATGTTTTCAATGTCCTGTGTGTACATTCTAGGAACATACATGGAATGTATGGTGTTATTAGGGATGTCGACGACATAACATTTCCCTGTCTGACACCACGCTGAATAGAAACTTTATCTGAAACTTCTTGCCCCAGCTTAATAAAATGATAAAGTGATAGGTACTTATACAAAAAATAAATTAATAAGATTTTCATAAATTCTCGATTTGTTTTCCGAAAACAGAGAAATAAAAAGGCAAAAAAACAGGGATTATGTTTTTCTTTCGACAGATATCATTATCGAAATAAATCAAGTGGATGCCGGTATAAGCCTAATCTTGTACGTCCGTAGAGAGCGGTAATAAATCATATCTTCCAAATTCTCATAAAGCACCGACTCACCTACGAAATAGAAAACCCAACAGTCAACTTAAGACCCCACTAGAAAAAACCTCCATTTATCTCGAGAATCTCCCGGATTCTACTAACCCGGAAACGGCATCACAACACACGAAAATAACGAGAGTTTTGTTTGTAGGTCAAATGCATAATGTAGAAGAAATCTTATGGTCCAAGAGCTGTGAGACATTTTTGAGTAGGTATTTTAGGCAACCTGAAAATTTTTCAGGTGACTCTTCCATGATAGCCTAATACAAAAATGCCGGTCTGGCTGGAGGGTAGCGGTTATTTTCCCCAAAAATCCCCCCCAAAGTTAAAAAAAAAGGGTAAAAATTGTTATTACAAAAAATATCATTGACGTGACTTTAAAGTAAATTTAAATATTCAAATATAAAGAAAATAAACAGGCCAGGCGATTTGAGGGCGATTTTAACTCTGCAAGATACTTGCATGGGCGCCCCAGGATTATTTTCAGGGGATGCATTTGAACTTCAGAAGATTTCATCTGAATCTGTACATACTATTAACGAGTATAAAATATACAACTATACATGCAAAGCTATGCACATTCCTTCCGGACAGGGAAGTACAATTATTATTTTGACAGGGTATTTTTTTAATATCAAAAATAAATATTCTAAAAAGACAGAATTTTTTTTGGTGAAATTTTCCAACTGCCATGTGATCAAACAAATTACGCGTACATATAAATGAAAAGCGCTATAGGTAAGCAGCAGTGTGAGAAAGGGCGTATACCGATAGCTGTTTGCGTTCTCTGTTGTACCTGAGCGAGTCCGTTCGCTCTAGAAAAATCACGTGACCTGGCGATCCCATGTTGTTGTGTCTCGAAACGTTAGAGTAATTATTATATATTATAGTTTTTTAAGTAACTTTTTCTTAATTAAAGGAAAATAATACGTACTATACAATAGATTTTGCAAATATGATAGAAAAAACAGATTTATTATTATAAATATATAGGTAGAAAAGTATAAAAGTATAAACTAAATTAATTCTGTGTCCGAATCTTGTACTTCTTCTTCAAATTCCTCATCTGTGCTTAAATATTCACTGTCTTCTTCTTCGTCAGACTCCCCTCGAGACTCAGATTCCTCTTCTACATGATCTGCAAATAGTTGTAATATGTATTTAGAATTAATTAAAAATTAATTAGCGATAATTTAATTGAATTACTACGTATTCTCTGTCCTTTTATACGGAGTCGAAGCCTGGACAATCACGGGCGCATCTGAAGAAAGACTTGCCATTGTTGAGATGTGCTGTTATTGAATAATGTAAAAAATATCATGAACACAACACGTAACAAACACGGAAACATTAAGAAAGATGAAAAAGGCAAAAGAAATACTCAACACTATAAAGGAAAGAAAGATGAGCCAAAATAAATATTCATTCTCTTCTTCTTCGTCAGACTCCCCTCGAGACTCAGATTCCTCTTCTACCTGATCTGTAAATAGTTGTAAATATGTATTTAGAATTAATTAAAAATTAATGTATAACTAATACTTAATACTTTTCCTTATATTATAAATTACATCATGTTTTTTATTTCTTAGTATATGACCAAAGTAGCTCATTTTTCCTTCCTTCATAGTGTTGAGTATTTTTTTGAATTTTTATCCTTATTAATGTTTCCGTGTTTGTTACGTTTTGCGTCCATGATATTTTTTACATTATTCGATAACACCACATCTCAACAATGGCAAGTCTTTTTTCAGATGCGCCCGTGATTCTCCAGGCTTCGACTCCGTATAAAAGGACAGAGAATACGTAGCAACTCAATTAATCAATCACTAATTAATTTTTAATTAATTCTAAATACATATTACAACTATTTGCAGATCATGTAGAAGAGGAATCTGAGTCTCAAGGGGAGTCTGACGAAGAAGAAGACAGTGAATATTTAAGCTCAGATGAGGAGTTTGAAGAAGAAGTACAAGATTCGGACACAGAATCAATTTAGTTTATACTTTTATACTTTTCTACCTATATCTTTATAATAATAAATCTGTCTTTTTCTATTATATTTGCAAAATCTATTGTATAGTACGTATTATTTTCCTTTAATTAAGAAAAAGTTAAAGTAAACACCATCTATCTATCGCCCGTCGGCAAATTCAAACAAAAATATAACTCCAGACCATCTTTGACCACCTTTAGTCCAGACAAATTAATATATGTATTTAATATATTTTTACCACCAAAAATGAGATGTTTTAATCAAATATTGCTTCAAATATAATCTGCAGAATAATTTTGAATCACGTTCCGCTAATGAACTTGCTTTTTTGTCCTTAAAAGTAGAAAAAAGTTTCAATTCTATTGCTTAATATTTCATCTAAATATAATCGTCTAACAATTTTAACTGTAGTAATGCCCAAGTATACATTTTCAAGTGTTAAACTTGATTGATTTACAATGAGTAACCCGGTTGTAAAAATACCGGCGTGTGCTTAATCAAAGGGACATTGATTTACTCGAATTTCATAACAATACAAACGTTATCTGTTTGAATTTGCCGACGGGCGAAATATCTATGGACCCGACTTTACTTAAAAAACTATAATATATAATAATTACTCTGACGTTTCGAAGCACAACAACATGGGATCGCCAGGTCACGTGATTTTTCTCGAGCGAACGGACTCGCTCAGGTACAACAGAGGACGCAAACAGCTATCGGTATACGCTCTTTCTCACACTCCTGTTTACCTATAGCGCTTTTCATTTATATGCACGCGTAATTTGTTCGATCACATGGCAGTTGGAAAATTTCACCAAAAAAAACCTGTCTTTGTAGAATATTTATTTTTAATATTAAAAAATACCCTGTCAAAATAATAATTGTACTTCCCTGTCCTGAAGGAATGTACATAGCTTTGCATGTATAGTTGTATATTTTATACTCGTTAATAGTATGTACAGATTCAGATGAAATCTTCTGAAGTTCAGATGCATCCCCTGAAAATAATCCTGGGGCGCCCATGCAAGTATCTTGCAGAGTTAAAATCGCCCTCAAATCGCCTGGCCTGTTTATTTTCTTTATATTTGAATATTTAAATTTACTTTAAAGTCACGTTAATGATATTTTTTGTAATAACAATTTTTACCCTTTTTTTAACTTTGGGGGGGATTTTTGGGGAAAATAACCGCTACCCTCCAGCCAGACCGGCATTTTTGTATTAGGCTATCATGGAAGAGTCACCTGAAAAATTTTCAGGTTGCCTAAAATACCTACTCAAAAATGTCTCACAGCTCTTATACTATTATAATACTTACTTATTATATTTCCTTTTTATTCTTAAAATTATGTAAATAAATATTGTTCGCATTGTAAAATTCTGATTTAGAAATATTCCTGGACGATTTTAAAGGAAAGAGTAATTCAAATATGGTAAAACTGACTTTTTGGTAATATTTTCTTTAGCTGACAATTATTCTAAGTATAGTAGCCGACATTCTTTCAGGGGATCTAAATAAAATTTGTTAAATATATTGATGTTTTTGGTTTTTTTTTTGTACAAATACAACACTGTTGTTGTATTTTTAGTATATATTATACTGAACGCTTAATGATTCTGGAGAAAGAAAACATCGACAAAAGTGTGTTTCCCAAATGTCTGTTTCCTACGTGTTACCCAAAAAACCTCTAAATGTAGTGCACTTTGCAAGTTTTAAACTTTAAGTTTGTGTAGTGTCTTGTTCAGTATGTGACCCGTTTTTCTGTGTTTATATTTATTTGCAGCTATTTTCATTTTATCTAAATGAGTTCACAATTTAGTTGTTCCACAATATATAAAATAAAACAGATGGCTTCAATCTATTTTATTTCTTTACAAAACCTTATGGGGGTTGAAAATTGGACAATAAATAAGAAAACCAAAAACAAAATAAGAACGACAGAGATAGAATTCCTTTTTTTTTTTTTTTTGGGAGGTGAGAATCTTCAAAAGACCCTCTGGGAAGGTGTCCCAGGTGTGTCGGATTCAGTCCGGCACGCTTCACCGCGGGCCGAGACCGCCTACCGACTAAATTCACCCCCTCTTTCTCCAGCCGACGGGTCTGGAACCGCACTTAGCGTGCATATCTGACCCGCCGACCTTCACTCTTAACTCCCCTCCGGCACTCTTCGCGTGCATTCCATGAGTTTGGCGGCCTCCTAGCCTCCTCCCCGCAAGAGCCTCACGCCAGACCGGCCGGTGAAGCGACCGTCCAGCGCAACCCTCCCACGGGTAGGGCGACCGGGATGCCCCCTCACGATGGAACTAGCAAAACAGAACCAGTTGGTAATTACGAGCAACGTCAAACATTCTTACTCTCATCAATTTATTCATTCAATACACACATTCATTAAAAATCTCAGACTTGAAACAAGGAGGCAGTTGGCGTAGGTTGGATGTAAAAGGTCCTCCCCCGCCAGCTGCCCCAGGACGGACACGGGTAGAACAAGGAAAACATAAATCAAAACAGAAACAAAACGAGAAACACAAGAGGCACTCAGCCTGAGTAGAAGGTAAAAGTCCCCTACTGAATGCCTCTTGAGACATGCACCACAGTTAAATAAGATTAGAATAAAAACGGTAAAATGTTATATAAATTAAATTGATAAATAAATAAATAGATCGATAAAACATAATAAATAATATAAAATAAGGGCAGTCAGCGTAGATTAGATGTAAAGGGTCCTCCCCCGCTGACTGCCTTGCATGACACAAACACGTTAAAAAAATGAATAAAAAAATAAATAATGACGATTGGTCATCCCGCTTGCAGACGCTTCTCTTTTTCCTCTTTGTGCTTGATTGTCTTGGTGACAAAAGCAATGATCAGGTCGAAGTCTCTCTTGCTGTCGATAGC
The DNA here is from genome assembly GCF_917563875.1 of Diabrotica virgifera virgifera. Taxonomy (NCBI): domain Eukaryota; kingdom Metazoa; phylum Arthropoda; class Insecta; order Coleoptera; family Chrysomelidae; genus Diabrotica; species Diabrotica virgifera. Next base: position 134,865,941 of record NC_065443.1, read on the forward strand.
TTTATAGATTAGCTCATGAGGCTCGCCTAGAGGGGATCCCAGCACCAGCTGCATCTCGGTACGCCCCGCGTGATATGCAGGGCACTCAAACACAACATGCTGCGCGTCATCCACCACTCCACAGTCGGGACATAGATTGTCCCCGGTCATCCCTATACGATAGGTAAATTTCCTAAACGATCCATGTCCCGTCAAGAATTGTGTGAAGTAATAGTTGACGCGCCGATGCCGGCAATCGTACCATCTCACCACATCCGGAATCAGGGATCTTGTCCAGGCTGCCTTCTCGACTTCGGCTGTCCATTCCCTCTGCCACATCTGTAGACTTCTCGTCCTTTCTTGTGGTCCTGAACCTATTGCCTCCTTGCCCCTTTGGTACATTCGGACTCTTTCTCCGGCCAGGATGTGCACCGGCACAGCACCAGCCACCACCAGAGATGGAATTCCTAAGGAGAAGCTACAGAGTAACAAGAAGAGATAGCATAAATAACGTAGAGATTAATAACAAAATGGGAAAGAACTCAGATATACTAAACTACACCGAATAGGAGAGATTAACCTGGTACGGACATGTCAAAAGGGTAGACCAAAATCGTTGGATAAATAAAATAACACAGAAGAGCCCAATAGGAAGAAGAAAGAGAGACAGACCCCGAAGATGTTTCTGAGATGAAGTGGACCAAGCAATGGAAAGAATAAATCTACAGGAAGGGAACTGGCAAAACAGAAAGAGCTGGAGAGAACGGTTGAGTAAACGAATATAGTGAAAACTGTGGAAATGCTTAGTATGTATACAAAACTACTTCAGACACTATCCAGATCTGGATTCCCAACCACCTCGTCAACATATATCCCACTTGTTAACGCTTTGTAATGAAGTAGAACCACTAGACAACACTATGGTATAATTGAGAGCTTAGTACGCTTCCATTCTACCATATTCCCTAAACCGACATCATTTTAAAGGACTAAGTTTTCAATCTAATAGCACATAAAATAACACTAAAAACATTACTCTACATCCCACCAGATTGAAAACAATGGGAACCTTCTCTGGTTACACCTCCGAGGGTTCTAAAATTTGAAAGCCATAAAGGATGCTAAGACTAAAGAACCCCGGCGTGCAGTTACGGATTGCAACGAATGAAATGACAGGGATGCCCTAGCGGCAACTGCTAGCAAAAGACTAAGTTTTCAATCGAATAGCACATAAAACAACACTAAAAGTGAACTGAATCGAATATAAACAAAAACTGCCTTTATCTTTTCCATTTTTACTCAGTTTTGAGTATTTAGAAACTGTCTTTCGGTTCTTTTCCTAGACGAAGAGAAGGTAAATGCGTGGCCTAAGTGTCCTCTAATTGATTTCTCCTATTTTCGTCGTCTCTGTGATTATATATTTTAAAATCCGGAGATACGGGATGCAGCCAGAAAGCAGTTTATTAACGAAAAGTCTTGGATTTAAAATATTGTCTATTATATTTTTATTTCAATTATTCTAATTGTTTAAAAAGTAGTAAACTTTGTATCTAGGGCTTTTCATTGTTTTCCTTGTAATACGAGAGATGTCGCTAGATTGTGTCTCAAAAGGTGGAATCATTGTGTCGCGATGGTTTCCCTTAAATAGGCCAATTGTTTATATTCCTTTCAGAGTTGTGACTGCATAGCTTCACTGAGGAGGCATGAGGATGCTGAAATAGCTATATGGAGATGGTGGTCCAACTCTGAATCGGATATAAACAAAAACTGCCTTTATCTTTTCCATTTTTACTCAGTTTTGAGTATTTAGAAACTGTCTTTCGGTCCTTTTCCTAGACGAAGAGAAGGTAAATGCGTGGCCTAAGTGTCCTCTATTTGCTTTCTCCTATTTTCGTCGTCTCTGTGATTATATACTGTAAAATCCGGAGATACGCGATGCAGCCAGAAAGCAGTTTATTAACGAAAAGTCTTGGATTTAAATTATTGTTTATTATATTTTTATGTCAATTATTCTAATTGTTTAAAAAGTAGTAAACTTTGTATCTAGGGCTTTTCGTTGTTTTCCTCGTAATACCAGAGATGTCGCTAGATTGCGTCTCAAAAGGTGGAATCATTGTGTCGCGATGGTTTCCCTTAAATAGGCAGATTGTTTATATTCCTTTCAGAGTTGTGACTGCATAGCTTTACTGAGGAGGCATGAGGATGCTGAAATAGCTATATGGAGATGGTGGTCCAACTCTGAATCGAATATAAACAAAAACTGCCTTTATCTTTTAACACTAAAAGTATTACTCTACATCCCACCAGATTGAAAACAATGGGAACCTTTTCTGGTTACACCTCCGAGGCTTCTAAAATTTGCAAGCCATAACGGATGCTGAGACTAAAGAAGATGAGGGAATTTTACAATTTATAATTGACGTCCCATCTTTAAAATTCCCTCATCTTCCTTAGTCTCAGCATCCGTTATGGCTTGCAAATTTTAGAAGTCTCGGAGGTGTAGCCAGAGAAGGTTTCCATTGTTTTGAATCTGGTGGGATGTAGAGTAATATTTTTAGTGTTGTTTTATGTGCTATTAGATTGAAAACTTAGTTTTTTGCTATCAGTTGCCGCTAGGGCATCCCTACCATTTCGTTCGTTGCAATCCGTAACTGCACGCCGGGGTTTGTCTTGGTTGGGTAAGGGAGAGTGGCATATGTGCCTCCTGATGAGAGACTAATAAGTTTCGAAGCCGGTAGAGGCGCTTGCTGCACTCTCTGATTGAACTAGAATACGATGCGGATGTAGTTTCGTGTTGCAACGAAATTGAAAATGGTTATTCATTTTTGACATTGAAACGAAATACGCGATGGACTACCCCAGCTAATTGAAATAATATTCGAAAATATTACCTCAATCATCCAAGATAGCCATCGCTACACCCTCATCTTAGCTCAGTCACTCAGGTATGTGTTCGTCTTGTCCTAATATTAGAAATGAACTCTGAAAATTCAGAATGGAAGCAAACAAAACAGTATTTTTAACTAATCATGTTTATTGTTCATTAAGATATAATAAAATATGACTTAGTAAATTGCATTAACAAATATATTCAAATTCTTGCCAAAAACTAAAATTTCTGGATTATACTTATGGCTTTTGGTAGCTGATGGTAACTTCTTGATGTCGAATGGTACTTCTGTGGACTTCCCTTGACCTGGGCAGATGATGTGGCCCTAGGTCAGTGCAGCTACGGTCTTGGTGGTGTCGTACTTGGATGTTGGGTGCTGCTGTCTAGATGTCATGGTCCCATTGTCATCACCCTTAGTGTCATCGCCGGCGATAGACTTTTTGAAGCTCCCAGAGGGAAGACGGTGATCTTATCCAAAAAACTGTAACAGTAAAACACATATCAACAATCAAGAAGCTAATAACCAAACTGTACCTTTGCCAAATAGTATCCCAAAAATAGTAGATGGCAAGGGTAGATTAAATGGAATTTAGATGAGGAGAATAGTTAAAATTTGATTACTAAACGTGCAAGCACGTAAATTAGAAATAAATATTTAAAACTAAAATATCAGAACACATGGTCTTACATTGGAGGTTAGATATAATAATTTTTAGAAAAACTGTAAGATGTAGAAATGTAATTACAAGAAAAAATAATAATGATTTCTTACCCCAATCTTACCTCAAGAGGAAGATGATTTAGATAAAAATGATTTATTTTTGAAGCTTCTTTGCCTTTTATGACAATTACACCACTATTTTGAGAATAAAATATGGGGGCTGTCACTGTCATTAAAACGACATGACAACGAACCTTGGACCGAAATTTGAAATAACGATCATGGAACACAAGAGTTGATACAATGTAAATAGGGTTGCCTATAGAACGGGCACCAAACTAGTTTTTAACGAAAAAGCAAGTTAAAACAAATAAAAGAAGATTATTACTAATGAAGTATTAAAGAAAATAAAGTAAAATAATTAATTAAAAATAAAATATCAAAGATGTGACGTTTGTAATGTTATATCATTTTAATTTGACCTTACCGGGGTCTAAAGATGGACAGTAAATTATAGTGTCCCAAACCGGTCGTACTTTTGACTCAATAATACAGATTGTGAGGAAGTCTGAATTTTATTTTTGCAATCCATTTAATAATGTATTTTACTTCTTGCCATATTTCGCCCAAAATGTACTCTTTGCATTTGTTTAATACAGAAAATTAAAAAGAATATTCAATTATAATCATGTTAAATATTGCTTACATTAATAGTTATTAATTTTTATTTCAGACCAGTTGCAGTTGATTCGTCAGTGACGACAAGTACTCCGAGCATTCCCGACTCGCGAAGTTGTTTGAAAGAGATGGACCACGTAAGTTTTGTAATTTGCTTATATAATTAAATTGCCTAATTAAACATTGTAGAAGACAATGAATATAAGCAGGTATGGGCAGATCACTACAGAGAACTCTTGACGGAGGAATACAATGAAGAAGAAATGCTTGAGGAAGAGGAAACAGTGGAAGAAGAAACATACGAAATACACATTGAAGTCTCAAAAGAGCCAACAATAGAGGAACTCGAGGAAGTAATACAGAGGAGCAAAAATGGAAAAGCTCCAGGAAAAGACGAAATTAACATGGAACTTATAAAATATGGAGGAAAGATACTGAAGGAAAAAATACTATCACTATTGAAAAATATATGGAAGGAAGAGAAGATGCCGGCGGACTGGGAGATAGGGCAGGTAATAACAATACATAAAAAGGGAGACCAACAAATTTGTGAAAATTATAGAGGAGTAACATTACTAAGCACAACGTATAAAATATTGACTTCAATAATAAGGTAAAGATTGTCAAAGATCACGAAGAAGAGAGTGGGACAATACCAATGTGGATTCACAGAAGGAAGATCGACAATAGATGCTGTACACACGACAAAACAAATAATGGAAAAAGCAAATGAATACAAACTAGAATTATAAATGCTATTCATCGACTTCAAACAGGCATTTGATTCGATTAAGAGAAAAGAACTAATGATTGCCCTGGAAAAATTAAAAATCCCACATAAACTCAGAAAATTAAAAAATATGACAATGAAAACTACCAAAATTAGCATAAAGACACAAAGAGGCGAGACATATGAATTCATTATAAATAAAGGAGTGAAACAAGGAGATGCATTATTCACGACACTGTTCTATCTAGCTTTGGAATAAGTACTACGAAATATAAACAAAGGGAACCCAAGAACAAGAGGTGGACAAATAGTCGCCTACGCAGACAATATTGTTATTATTGCAAAGAATAGAAACATAATGAAAGAAATGGTAGAAGAAATAAAAGAGAAAGGGGAGACAATGGGACTCAGATTAAATGAAGAAAAGACAAAGATATTAAGACTAGGAAAAACAGCAATAAAACGAAAAACCAAAATAGGAAATTCAGAGTTTGAAGATGTAGAAAATTTTAAATACCTGGGAGTGACAATAAGCAAAACGGTTAAATGAATACCAGAAATAAAGGAAAAAATATTAGCCGAAAATAAAGCATATTTTGCAAATAAAACACTACTTAAAAGCAAAATACTGACTATTAAAACCAAGATGAGAATGTATAACACCATAATTAGACCAATATTATTATACGCAGCAGAAACAATGACGATGACTAAAAAAGATGCAGAAAACTTAAGAATAGTGGAAAGAAAGATCATGAGAACCATACTGGGACCAATCAGAACGGAGGAAAATGAATATAGAAGCCTAACCAATGCAGAGATCAGGAAAGTATTGAAAGAAGATATCATGACCAAGATAAAGCAATGCAGAGTTAGATGGTTAGGTCAAATCTGGCGCGCAGGAGATGAAGCAGTGACATATGCTATGATAGAATGGAATCAAGGAGGAAGAAAGAAAAGAGGAAGACTAAGATCAAAATGGTTGCAAGAAGTTGAAGAAGACTTAAAAAACGCAGGAGTCAGAGAATGGCGGAGGAAAACTAGAGACAGGAAAAAATGGAGAGGAATCGTTAAGAAGATAACATAAGCAAAAGGAACTGATCCTCCCAAGAAATGGGATCTAGAAAGCTTTCGCGACTTAGCCCCATATCGGGGTGTACAGTCACTATATATATAATAATTAAACATTACTATTTTTTAAATAGAAAACGGCTGAATGCATGAATATATGAATTTTACAAAATAAAAGGCAGATCATCAGCACTGAATTTAATTTAACCTTGCCCAAGTATACTTTCGCTCCTAGAGCATCTTCAGGGGCATTTCGTCAAGAAAATGAAGGTATCCTTCAATGTCATTTATTATGATATTAGGATTGTTGGCAACTTAAATTAACTATAACTAACAAGTACACTAAACAAAGGACAAACAGATAAATTTGAGTACCGGGTGCCGGTATAATTCTACATTGTGTGAAGATGGAGGTAGAATGTAGACCTACATCTTAAAACAATGTCCTTTGTCCTTTGTTTAGTGTATTCGTTAGTTATATGTTAGTTTAAGTTGCCAACAATCTTAATATCATAATAAGTGACATTCGAGGATACCTTTCTTTTCTCTACGAAATGCCCCTGAAGATGCTCTAGGAGCGAAAGTATACTTGGGCAAGGTTAAATTAAATTCAGTACTAGATATCTGCCTTTCATATTGTAAAATTACTATTTTTGTACTCGCCCTATTCACTAAATCACTTATTTAAAAACACCTTCGTATGGTTTTAACTGCTCCGCAAAATAGAAACGACTGTAAATAGACTCCGGATGCCATTAAATTTAGAGTGTTGAATGTGTTTTCACTTATGGGAAATGTATTAGAGCTCTGATTGAGGCTGTAGAAAGTCTGTGGAACTTGGAACCCGTATTATACAGTTGCCTAAGTGGTAAAGCCCATAACTCTGTGTTAAAGTTAACTATTTAAGTAATATAAGTTGAAAAATAAAATATAATTCAATAATAAAAGTATTCCTAAAACATTTAAACATGTTCCATAAGTTTAAAACTTTTATTGTTTGGAAATTACTTTTTTGTTACGTATTCCTTCCTCAATTAAGCTTTTTTATTGTTAAGACTTGTTCTGTCCATTAAAATGAGATAAAAAGTTTACTACTTCCGGTTGACGGAATGAAAGAGAAAGACAAGTAATTAAATTCAAGCAGACTTAGGGACTCCTATATAAATTTAAAGAACAAAATAATGATTAAAAAAAGCTCTTAATGCAATATATTTTCAAGTAATAACATTTTTTTGGTCCTTTTCAAATGTTATAAGACGTACATGTTTGTTGAAGCCGAAATTTATTGTCCAATTATCTCAGCTGTACCAATATCTGACGTAAAATACACTGTTTAAATAGTTCGAGAGGAACAAGTTGTTGCCGTTCTAATTTTAGTTTCACAGAGTACTATATTTACACTTTTTCTACGAAGAAAATAACTGAATCGAAGCAATATAAACTGTTTGGCTGATGCCGAAAATAAATCGTGCCAATTAAGCAACTAAAGAATAATATATATTCAGTTAATTTTATACAGAAAAAATTATGTGACCGAACAAATAAAATTAACAGTGTTGCATATTGTACACTAGTTCAATTTTGATCAGTATCTTAAATTATATTCTCTACTTGGTTCCAGGCTACTTGATCGTATACGCCAGGGAAATAAGGCAAAAATATACCATATTCGGGACAATTGAGCAGCCAGTTTGCAAATCGGTTTTTTTTGGGTACTATATAGGGTGTTTCATTAATAATTGTCCATATAGTAACTGGAAAAACCTTAGCACAAAATACGAAGGTTTAACCTAAAACACTTAAATAAAATGTAGTTCCTTACTGATTTACGGGGTGTTTTTTCTAAAAATTTAAAAACTATTTTTGCTTAGAATTTTTAAACTATTCGAACGTATCCTTTTCATACTTGGCAGAAAGTGCGACTACTAGACACCCTACGAAATTATGATAAACAAACGTTTCTAGCTACTACCAGAGGCGTACGACGAATTACTGTTTTCGTGCCATTTTTAGATTTTCCAATACTTTCTACGTAAATAATACACCCTTTATTGGTAACGATAAAGTCATTAGTTTTCGAGATATTTGAAGTTAAATATGAAACGGCACAGTTATTTTGATTAATTTATGATATGATTCATATGATTAAAATTTAAAAATTATTTGTACCCAGTACTTTAAAACTATTTGGCGTATCCTTGTCATACTTGGCAGAAAGTGTAGGTACTGTACACCCTACTAAATTAAGATAAATAAACGTTTCTAGCTACTACCAGAGGCGTACGACAGGGGATAGTTAATAGTTGACCCTTCCCAAATTCTACGCCACTGACGAAATTGCTATTTTAGTGTAATTTTTTGATTTTGCAATACTTTTTATGTAAATAATATACTCTTCATTTGTAACGATAAAATGATTAGTTTTCGATATATTTGAAAATAAAAATGAAGTGACACAATACATTAATCAAAATAACCGTGTCGTTTCATTTTTAACTTCAAATATCTCGAAAACTAATGACTTTATCGTTACGAATGAAGAGTATATTATTTTCATATAAAGTATTGGAGAATCCAAAAATTGAACTAAAATAGCAATTTTGCCAGCGGCATCGAATTTGGAAAGGGTCAACCATCCACTTTCCCCAGTCGTACGCCTCTGGTAAGAGCCACAAACGTTTGTTTGACACAATTTAGTAGTATGTACAGTACCTATACTTTCCACCAAGTATGAAAAGGATACATCGGATAGTTTTAAAATGCTGAGCAAAAATAATTTTTAATATTTTAGATAAAACACCCTGTAGCTCAGTAAGGAACCACATTTTATGTAAGTGTTTAAGGTTAAATCTAAGTATTTTGTGCTAATGTTTTTCCAGTTACTATATGGACAATTTTTAGTGAAACACCCTGTATACCGAATACGTTATAAATACAAAAATGCCCGTCACAGTTCGGACGAGAATTTTAGTTAATAACAAATAAGGGTCAAAAATGTTATTCATACCTTCAAAAATTATAATAAACATCAAAAAATTATACTGATTTATAAAAACTAAAAAACATGGTTACCAAAAACTTATGTATATTAACAAGTATAAAAAAGCGCCGAGAACGCCCGAGCTACATAATATATATATATATATATATATATATATATATATATATATATATATATATATATATATATATATATATATATATATATATATATATATATATATCCTACTATCAATTTGGCATCGATACATTATGCATTTACCATCGATTTGGCATCGTCTTGCAAAGTGGCATCTGTATATCGATGCCACTTTACACTACCTTAATAACTTTATTCCTGTACTTGCTACCAGAAGTCTAATCAGCTCGGTAGTTAGAGATTTGATTCCTTGATGTTACTTTAATATATCAGCTTTCCTTGTTTACCTCTTACTAAGTTATATAAGTTTATTCCATAAAATGTTTGAGTCCAAAATGATCGTACAGTGAAAATATTATATACATTTAGTTCAGTGTTTTACCGTTTTGTCGCTGCCGTTATATACATGAAAACGTATATCCCACTTTCATTATCAATCATTTTGGCATCAGAAATTTGGCATCACTGTTGAATACAATATTATTCACAACGAAAAATAGACAATTTGAGAATGTATATATTATTTTCATAAAGAAATCAGTCTGGCATCATGTTTTATTGTTTTCACCCAATTTTGAAAAAATGTGAAAACTTTGTATTATCCACGTCCGTCTGTCCGTCTGTCTGTAACCACAACTCCTCCGTCAATATACCAGCTAGAATGACAAATGAGGTATCAAATGAAAGCTGATAATCCAAGGATGGTACTAAAGGTGAGATATTTGACCTTGGCGGACTGTCCGTCGGTCTTTACGACCGCGAATATAACTCCTCCATCATTATACCAGGTAGAATGACAAATGAGGTGTCAAATGAAAGCATATAATCCAAGGATGGTACTAACGGTGAGATATTTGACCTAGGCTGTCTTTCCGTCGGTCCCTCCGACCGCAAATATAACTCCTCCGTCATTATACCAGGTAGAATGACAAATGAGGTGTCAAAAGAAAGCTTATAATACAAGGATGGTACTAAAGGTGAGATATTTGACTTAGGCGGTCTGTGACTCGGTCCCTCCGACCGCGAATATAACTTATCCGTCATTATACCAGGTAGAATGACAAATGAGGTGTCAAATGAAAGCTGATAATCCTAGGATGGTACTAAAGGTGAGATATTTGACCTAGGCTGTCTTTCCGTCGGTCCCTCCGACCGCGAATATAACTCCTCCGTCATTATACCAGGTAGAATGACAAATGAGGTGTCAAAAGAAAGCTTATAATACAAGGATGGTACTAAAGGTGAGATATTTAACTTAGGCGATCTGTGTGCCGGTCCCTCCGACCGCCAATATAACTCCTCCATCATTATACCAGGTAGAATGACAAATGAGGTGTCAAATGAAAGCTTATATTCCAAGAATGGTAATAAAGGTGAGATATTTGACCTAGGCTGTCTTTCCGACGGTCCGTACGACCGGGAATATAACTCCTCCGTCATTATACCATGTAGAATGAGAAATGAGGTGTCAAATGAAGGCTGATATTCCAAGGATGGTACTAAAGGTGAGATATTTGACCTACATGGTCTGTCCGTCGGTCTGTCCGACCGCGAGTATAACTCCTCAATCATTATACCAGGTAGAATGATAAATGAGGTGTCAAATGAAAGCTTATAATCCAAGGATGGTACTAAAGGTGAGATATTTGGCCTAGGCAATCTTTCTGTCGGTCCGTACGACCGCGAATATAACTTCTCCGTCATTATACCAGGTAGAATGACAAATGAGGTGTCAAATGAAAGCTTATATTCCAAGGATGGTACTAAAGGTGAGATATTTGACCCAGGCTGTCTTTCCGTCGGTCCGTACGACCGCGCATATAACCCCTCCGTCGTTATACCAGGTAGAATGACAAATGAGGTGTCAAATGAAAGCTGATAATCCAATGATAGTACTACAGGTGAGCGATTTGACCTAGGCTGTCTTTCCGCCGGTCCGTACGACCGCGACTATAACTTCTGCGTCTTTATACCAAGTAGAATGACAAATGAGGTGTCAAATGAAAGCTGATAATCCAATGATGGTACTACAGGTGAGCGATTTGACCTAAGCTGTCTTTCCGCCGGTCCGTACGTCCGCGACTATAACTTCTGCGTCTTTATACCAAGTAGAATGATAAATAAGGTGTCAAATGAAAGCTTATAATCCAAGGATGGTACTAAAAGTGAGATATTTGGCCTAGACAATATTTCTGTCGGTCCGTACGACCGCGAATATAACTTCTCCGTCATTATACCAGGTAGAACGACAAATAAGGTGTCAAATGTAAGCTGGTAATACAAGGATGGTACTAAAGGTGAGATATTTGACCTAGGCGGTCTGTCGGTGGGTCCGTCCGACCGCGAATGTAACTCCTCTATCATTATACCAGCTATAATAATAAATGAGGTGTCAAATGAAAGCTTATAATCCAAGGATGGTACTAAAGGTGAGATATTTGAGCTGGGTACTCTTTCTGTCGGTCCGTACGACCGCCAATATAACTCCTCCGCCATTATACCGGGTAGAATGACAAATGAGGTGTCAAATAAAAGCTTGTGGGTGAAAACCTAGGACTTACGAAGTCCAATTTAAAAATAGGGCATATCAGAGATATGCCTTAGACATCATAGAAGACAATGACACAGAAAAATCAAACAAGCAATATGTCAAAAGGGCCTTAGTTATGTATCTTCGGTCCTGTTGGTCCAATCGTGATGTATAGCACCTCAAATGATAGGATTTGACAAACAGAATACAATGAGAGAAAAATCAAATACAACCTCATGTCAAAAGGGCCTTAGTCGCGTATCTTCGGTCCTATAAGACCAATCGTGACGTACGGCATCTCAAATAATAGGACTTGACAAATAAAATACAATGACACAGAAAAATCAAATACAGCAACAAGTCAAAAGGGCCCTAGTTATGTATATCTAGTCCTATTGGTCCAATTGTGACGTACAGCAGCTCAAATGGTAGGGTTTAATGAACAGAATACAATGACACAGAAAAATCAAATACAGCAATATGTCAAAAGGGCCTTATTTACGTATCTTCGCTCCTATTGGTCCAATCGTGGCGTACAGCACCTAAAATAACTGGATTTGACTAATATAATACAATGACGTATGAAAATCAATTACAGCATCATGTCAAAAGGGCCTTAGTCTTGTATCTACGGTTCTATTGGTTCAATCGTGACGTACAGCGTCTGAAATGATGGGATTTAACTGGCAGAATAAGATGGTGTAGACAAATGAAAATGACGGCATGTAATAACACTTTAAAATTGTAGAAATAAAATGGATTAACACACATGGTATGACATATTAGGTGAGAGTATTTAACAAATAGAATACGATTACATACGTCCAGTTTTTGACAAGCGACTTCTCTACATATGATAAACGCGAAAGGGCCCCAACGTTCACTGCTCGACATAGGCCTCCCGTTCACTGCATATACCCACTGCTTTCTGACGCTGTGACTTGAGAGGATAGGATTTAACGAATAGAACGACAAAGAAGACTAAACAAGGCAGCTCACGGGAAAAACACAACTGTCCGTTTTATACTCTACAGGGAAGCATCAAATATTCAACGTAAGAATATATTAGAGTATAACGGTATGATAAATCTTTTTCTTCTTTTTTTCATTTAGTGCATTCCGTACGTTTTTTAAACATAATCAGGAGAAGTTGTTGAATTTCTGAAGTCTATAAAAGAATTTCTTAACAAACCTTTTTTTAATTGTGTTATGGATTATTTTTAAGAATGTGTTTAAAAGGCAGTTCGCAGGCTTATTGTTCAATGGTCTTATCACTTTCAAGCGCCTGTCTTTTTTGTAGGACTATTAATTGTTACTTGTGATTTCAACCATTCTAGCGGGGCAATGCCTTTTCTATAACTGAAATGAATATTGTTATCCATTTAATTTTTTTCTTCAATTAATTGAATGCCTCCTACTGGTGTTTGGTCTAAGCTTACCGTTTCTCCCCATTTAAGCTAAACTGCTCGTCAAAAGTTAGGGATATAGAAAATTATGCTCATTTTCATAGCTAATTTTTTCGAGAACAGATTAACGGATTCCACTATTTTTTTTTAATATTTTAGATTTTTCTTCAGTATTTACACAGTTGTGCAAAGGTTTACACAAACTTCTTTTTTGTACTTATACCGAGTGGTAGGTATAAGTACAGAAAAGAAGTTTGAGTAAACCTCTTGATAGGTATTAGTTACGTATCTTCACTCCCATTGGTCCCAACGTGTCGTACGGCGGCTCAAATCATTGGAATCAGCCAACAGAATACAATGAATAGGGAGCGGATTTATATGCGATCAATTTTGATGAAATATTCGCATATATATGCGGTAAAAAATTACGAAATATGCGCAAGATATGCACAAAAATACAAAAAATGCGCATTTCGGGAAACCACAAATTTTCTGTCTTATTTAGTAATCTTATTTATTATTTTTCAAATAAAATCATTTTTTATATATGCAATTTATTCACAGTTTTTACAAAAACTGCTACCAATAGTTACCTATTTAAAATAAAACAACAATATCACTATAAATATATCTTCGATTATAATTCACTACAATGTGTTTTTCCAAATTCTTTACGAGGAAACATATTCTTTGATCAGACAAAATATTTTTATAACTTGAAAAACTCCTTTCAACATCGATAATTGGTGCGTATTTAAAATAACTTGTTAATTTCCGTTAGAAAATCGTAAAACTTTGGCTAAAGGTGCAAATTCTCTTAACAATAGAGGATTTAAAAAATCACCAGAATTATAGGTAGGTACCTACCCTAATAGCACAAGGACGTCCAATGGACGTCCTTCACGGACTTTAGGGACGTCCATTGGACGTCCGTTTTCGTCCGAGGAACGTCCTTTATACGTCCTATTTTGGTCCAAATGTCGCGCTACCGAACGTCCATTGGACGTCCATCTAATGTCCGAGGGGACATATATTGGATCTTAATCGGACGTAAATTGGACCTTAATCGGACGTCCTAGGGGACGTAAATTGGACCCTAATCGGACGTAAATTGGACCTTAATCGGACGTAAATTGAACCTTAATCGGACGTAAATTGGACCTTAATCGGACGTAAATTGAACCTTAATCGGACGTAAATTGGACTTTAATCGGACGTAAATTGGACCTTAATCGGACGTAAATGGGACCTTAATTGGACGTAAATTGGACCTTAATCGGAGTAAATTGGATCTTAATCGGACGTCTTAGGGGACGTGAATTGGACCTTAACAGGACGTCCAATTTTGGTCCAAATTCCACGTTGCCAAACGCCCAATGGAGGTCCACCTAACGTCCGAAGGGACGTTCGGTGGACGTCAATTGGGCCTTCATAGGACGTCCCAGTTTGGTCCAATGTATTGCTGCCGATCATCCATCTAACGTCCTGGGAGGACGTTCGGTGGACGTCTAGAGACGATATTTATACCTGTGGAGAATGTATTGTGGGAAATAAAAAATATATTTTTTAAGGAACTTATATTACATCTTATATTAATTTACAATTATTGGATATTAGATTATTTACATTAAATTATAATTACATTTCTCCAAGAAATTAACGCACCACCTTAAAAATGGGCCATTTTTGATGTCTCGAATTTCCTAAAGCCATTGTCCCATCTAAGTGATTTTTTTAATAATATTATAGCCTAGGCTATATGGGCTACCTCCATAAGCTTGTCATGCACGGGGAGCTATACTGTAATAATATTATATCACATCGCTGAGGGAACTCTACATTACATATACTTTTCGAATCAAAACTTTTATTCTCTTAATATTATTACTTAAAAAATATATACTACATTCGTCTCGCTAAACTCGAAAAATAACTTATAAACCATAAAAATCTCCAAAAATATAAATGACATAAATGAGAATTGGCACAATTATTATTATGGTTTTAAGTTGATTTTTCGGATTTAACTACAATATTATGCAAAAAATTATGTTATATCGCAGATTTAAAATGGGTTTATCTCGAAAACAGTTATATTAAGTTTAGCGAGATGATTGTAGTACACTTTTTTTAAGTAAAAATATTAAGAGAATAAAAGTAGACTGGTACGCAGTCTGATTTTTGCATAAGAGTTTAATGAAATGGTAACAAATCAATTGGAAGTTCTGTCCGACAAAATACATGGAACGTTTTCGGTAGTCTGATGTTCCAAGTTTTTAACCTGTTCCACAATTAAAACTTCCCAGGTTCCAGTATTCCCGTACATCAAAGTTTGTCCGACTAGACACCGTGAAGCTATTAACAAATTTTCAGCTTGCTGTTAATCAACTTTTTTTATTACGCGGGATCCAGGTCTATAAATGAATACAATAAATAAGTAGGTAGGTACATATTATACACTTATTTATACGAGTACAATTAATAGTAGAGCTGGTTTTTGGGATGTTACAAGCAGCATTTGCATTTCCACAGAGATACTTATGACAGAAATAATAAAATACCGAGACGGACTATTATTATAATAATTTACAATAGGACCCGACGGCCGACGCTATAGGGACAGGTAAAATTTATGACTGAACAATGCACCGAGCATCGATACAAGCAATATGTACCGGTCGAAGGTTATTTTTTATTGTGCCAAATGGACGTATATAGTACCTACCTTTAAAAATCGAATACACAAATTAAAAGATATTTAACAACCATAAAGATTTGTCAAACTCTATCACCGACTTCATGAAAACAAGTATTACTACATTCTTTGATGGTTTTTGCTGTAAATTTTAAAGGATTGACATGAAATTTGGCATACGCATAGCTAACATGCCAAAGAAAAAAAGTGATATTGTGCCAATGTGTGCTATTGCCCTGGGGTGAGTTTCACTCTTTCTCTGGGGTGAAAAACGTTCAAAATAAGTCCGGACTTCAATAAACTGATTAATATTAAGCAACCTTTATTCCATACTTACAAAGTATGTGTACTTACAAATTAGTATGTGAATTTGGGGGGTGAGTTTCACCCCGAGGAGGGGTGATATACAAAATATAGATAGATACACAAAAGATATACAAAAATGTTTCAAAACATCGAAAAAATGTGGTAAAATGCAAATATACATATCATATTATGATAAAATTGCAATTTTGGCGATTTGCCTCTTTGGATAGAATGATGATGATGTTGATTAGGATAAAACTGCGAAGAATTTTTTTATCGAAATATAGTAAAAAATATGAAAAATATACCAAAAAGCTTGAAAAAATATGTAAGTATGTAAGGAAAAACATAAATAATTAAATAAACTTTTGACAACACAACACAAAAGTTTGAAACACTCACTATTTGGATTGGTTGTCCTGGCTTGTGATTTTCTTCTTTGCAGATGACGCTCACGGATCGATGTCAATGTCCAACGGACGTCCGAGCACGGACGTCCAATGGACGTCCAAAGGACGTTCATATTTATTCAACACGTAAGTACGTCCAACGTCGGACGTCCGAAGGACGTTCATTTATAGTCCATCCGCATTAGGACTAAAACTGGACCTATTTTGGGCACACGTACGCTCAACTTCAAAAAGATGCTCTCAATATTCATCTGTAGTAAGGATACATTGATAAAAATTATATTTTTGCTTATTAGAATTAACCACCAAACTTCTATCATCTTGGTAACGGGAATAATAAAACATTATAAAGTCCACTTTACATCAACAATAATTGAACAAGAAATTGACGACAAGTTATTCAAGGTCAAATTTGGCTTATACAAAACACAATTCTACTTCCAATTTTGCCGTGAATAAACAGAAAATAAAGAAATTTGACAAAATAAAACATATCCAATTGTTCTATTTCATCAAATTCCTTCATTTTCTTTTACAAATCATACATTTTGTACTCGTCAAATTTGGCCTTGAATAACTTAGTCAATTTCTTGTTCAATTTATTGTTGATGTAGAGTGGACATAACGAATAATTTACCGATCAGATTTTCACACTTTACATAAAAACAAAAACATGTATTAGATATTAAACTACATATACAGTTTTGAATTAAATATGATTTATAATCTTTTCCATTTAAACTATTTTATTAACATAATTAAGTTAATATTTTATTAAATAATTTTGCTGTTTAATCCCCTTATTGGTAGAATATGTCCAATATGGACGATTGGAAAAGGTCCGTATTTCGTCCGAGTACGGACGTCCAAAGGACGTTCATATTTATTCCACCCGAAGGACGTCCAACACCGGACGTCCGAAGGACGTACATATTTAGTCCACCCGAAGGACGTCCAACGCCGGACGTCCAAAGGACGTACATATTTAGTCCACCTGAAGGACGTCCAACGCCGGACGTCCAAAGGACGTACATATTTAGTACACCCGAAGTACGTCCAGCGTCGGACGTCCAAAGGACGTCCGTTTATGGTCCATGGACGTTAGGACCAAAAATTTACCTATTTTGGACGTCCAAAGGACGTCGTGTGCTATTAGGGTATTAAATATAACAAAAGTATATAAAATTCGGATTTCCGGGTAAAACATCCTTCGTCATTTTAACATCCTACAATCATTTCATAACGGCGGCGTATTATCCTATAAGTACTTTGTGTAGAGATCGTTTATTTTCTAAGAAAAAATGAAAGGCGGTTAATGAGCTGTCTCTCTTGGTTCTCGAATTAATACAGACCACAGCCTGTGCGTGGAAATATTTTGTCGAATTAAAAAATTTAAATTTTGTTTTGGACTAATGAAATAAAACATTTTAGTAGTTCCAAAATGACACAAAATCTAGGCATCGGATAAAAAAGTTTATTTGAAGAAAGTGTATTTTTTTGTTCTTCTTAATGGCGGTACAGGCTCGTTTTTTTAATATTGTATTTAATTACAGAATAATTTTCAAATATTACCCAATATATTTTTCAAATTGGGCTCTGTACCGCCATTCTTTATTATATTACGGATACGTGTGCCAAATATCTTGAAAAAATATTCAAAATTACAGCCGCAATCTTGGAACGCGTTTTGGCTACCTGTTGATCGCTACTGTATCACCTTAAACAATTTTTTAAACAAATTCACAAAAATAATTTTTTCATTACGAACGATTTTTTAGATAAGTTGGGTTATTCTGAGCAAAAAAGGTATCTTGAGATTTTTCTCTAAAATTGATTTTTGTCGAGTTATATGGCCATTTTCGCATTTTTCAGGTTTTAAATCGCGTATAACTCGACAACAATCAATTTTAGAGAAAATTGACAAGGGACCTTTTTTGTTCAGAATGTCCAAAATTATCTAAAAAAAAATTGTTCAAAGTGAAAAAATTATTTTTGTGGATTTGTTTAAAAAATTGTTTAAACAATTTTTCGACCACGGCACCTTGTGAATATGTTATAAGGACCTCTTTTTGAGTAAGTTTGTGCAAAAAAATCGAATCGGAATAATTTCACTAACAGGGGCGACGATAAATCCGGGACTATAGCGCTAATTATTAATAATTAAAAATAACAGCTTTGTAATAAAATAATGACAAAAATCTCTTAAGGACCTTGAAGCAAGGGTTTGAAACTTGATCTGCTCACTTTTTAATTTCATAATAATAACTTTTAATCGAGTTATTAAGACTTAAAAATGGCCATTTTCGCATTTTTCAAATTTTTAATCGCATATAACTCGACAACAATCAATTTTAAACAAAAATGGCAAGACACCTTTTTTGCCCAGAATGACACAAGTTATCTAAAAAAAATTGTTCGAAATGAAAAAATTGTTTTTGTGAATTTGTTTCAAAAAAATTTTTTAAACAATTTTTCGACCAATGCACCGCCCGGCACCCTTTGGATATGTTATAAGGACCTCTTTTTGAGTAAGTTTGTGCAAAAAAATCGAATCGGAATAATTTCGCTAGCGGGGGCGACGATACTGCCCGGTCTACTTTTGATGCTGATGGTGATAGAATAGATACTTTTTATATAACAAAAATAAAACTTTTTTTAAACTCTTTAAAAAATTTGTGGCGGGTTTTCCCCGAAAAGTGCGTTATTTTTTGGACATTTTACGTTGAACTAGTCGATTTGGAATTTGACGAATAAGAACCAACTTTTGATTAGCTCCAACTCTGTTTTTATTGTGTGTCCAGACTTCATACATACATCATTTTTTTTACTGTTTTATAAGCTTTATATTTGCTAGGAATAGTTTTTCGATCAAATACTTACTTTTTGATTTATTTGCGAAAAACCATCTAAAAACAAAAGTTACAAGGAATTTAATTAGTTTATCCACTTACGGACTTATTTGGACCTATATTTTTTCACACTCGAGAAGGGGGTGGTACTCATCCCCAGAAAAAAAGCACACACTGGCACTCTGATGTTCATTTCGCGAAATATCGCAGGGTTCGTATTTAAAATTTTTAATTTACTCCTCACCCCTTTCCGTGGGGGTTCGTTTTTGGTATCATTCGATAGACTTTTGAAAAATATTGAACACGCATTTTTTAGTTTTTCGATCTGACGTTCATTTCGCGAAATATTCGCTTTTTTGTGAAACTTTGTGACTCGCCCATCATTTCTTCAGATTTGGGAACACTTAATAATCGGAGGGGGCCAAGTCAGGAGAGTAAGCCGCATGAGAAAGTAATTAGAACCCCAACTCGAATTTTTGCTACTGTCACAACGCTCTTGTGAGTCGATGTATTGTCTTAGGTCTTGAGAACACTTTTTTCTTCTGCTTATGGAGTCGTTTTTCATTCATCACATACCGGAACTCACCACATAAATTTTGAAGACCCTGACATCAAAACTGTATTAAATTATATGTGATCTAAGTAAGTTAATGAAAAGTCAGAATAGATAGAGTAGAACACTTATAAAAAAAATTGTAACAAGCAATTGGACATCGTAAGTTCTAATTTTTCACAAAAAGTGACCGGAAGTTGAACCGGCAGTCGATATTTGAACCCTTCGTGTAACTTTTTGTCAGCTGATATGACGGATGAATTTTGTTCACCTACAGATATTGACGAACAGACAGGCATGAAACCGGAAGTATGTATTTGTTCTGGTCTTTCTTAGTCGTGTTGATCAATAGTTTGTACTATTTCGACGAATTTAAAACAGTACTTTCGGTTGCAACTCTGGAACAGGCAGTCCGAGGTCAAACTTCTCACATGTAATATCATATTTTGGTTATAGGCTTTCATTTGACACCTTATTTGTCATTCTTTCTGTCCTACTAATAGACGAGTTGTGTTTATTGACGGACAGACATGGATAATTCTAGGTTTTCACATTTAATGATAAAAACAATAATTATACAATTCAGTTAACCTGACTATATCATTGTGATAATGACTTCTTATCTAAAAGTGACAACGGCAATAATTGCCGTTGTAATAATTATTATTCCATTCACTCACGATAAAATATCGCAAAACCTCCAGATTTTAAAGAACCGCTTGGATTGACATGAAATTTGGCACACACGTAGCTAAAATGCCAAAGAAAAAAGTGAGATTATGCCGATATGTTCTCTTGTCCTGGATGTGACTTTCACCCCTTCTTGGAGGTGAAAAAACATACGTGCAAAATAAGTCCGGAAGTGGATAAACTGACTAATTCTAATTCTAAGCAAATTTTGTTCTATAAAAGTTTTAGGTCAATACTTTTCGAGGTATGTGCGAGTGAATACGTTTATTTTTCATAGAAAAACACGTTTTGGACGGATTTTCGCAAATAACTCAAAAAGTAAGTATGTACATATTTTATCGAAGAAAATATTCCTAGCAATAATATAGCTTATGAAAAAGAGGTGTCAGTATAAGGTCTGTAGACCCAGTAGAAGCAGGGTTGCAGCTAATGAAAAATAGGTTCTTATTCGTCAAATACCAAATCGAATATTTCAACGTAAAATAACCAAAAAAATAAAGCACTTTTCGGGAAACACTCATCATAACTCTTTTAAAGTGTTTAAAAAAAATTTTTTTTGGTGTTTTTAAAACAGTTTCTAGCGTGAAAAGTAAGCAAGTTACGCTGAAAATAAAATCGTTCCCTTTTTTTTGGCAAAAGAAAGTCATGAAAATTAATTGTTACCGCTTCACACGTTACTTTAGATAAATGTATTATTTATACAGGGTGTCTCCGAAAATAGTGCGTTCCTTTAAGGTGTGGATATAATACACAATTTAGAACAAAAAGGTGTTGTAACATTTTTTCCTAAAGTTAACCGTTTCAACAAAAATTACGTTGTTCTCCATAAGAGTAAATTTTTATTTTCATAAATTTATATGACCTGGCAACATGGCGTAGAAGAACCTGTGACTGTGAAATTTAATCTAATGGGACCCCTTGTTTATTTACTAATTGAGTATCAATTTGCATATCAAAATGTATTTTCGTTTTTTGGTCAAACGGCTGAATTTAGAATAAAATGTTATAAGACTTTTTTGCTCTACATTGTGCTTTCTATCTATACCTTTAAGGAACGCACTATTTTCGGGGAAACCCTGTATATGATCTGTAAGTTGCATTGGTTCAAAATGCTTATTTTTGAAAGGGGTTTTGTTGAAAGGCCTCGAACGAATCACTAGTCACGAGTATGTATATGCAAATTTTGAACAGCCATATCTTAACCAATTTTTGTCTTCCAGAAAATCAAAAAATTCCAAATATTTAAAAAAGCAACACCTACATTTTTTACTCTTTAAGATATTTGGTATCACTAATAATTTTTAAGTTATTTTGACAAAAGTCTTTTTTTCAAAATTAAAGATTTAAAAAAATTTACTTTAAAACCAAATTTTTCCACAAATAAGCACTTTGAACTGATGAAACTTACAAACACAAACAATACATAAAGTTACTTGTGAAGTGGTAACGATTAATTCCATTTGGGCTGTTAATTAGAGGGAGTTTTTAGAATATTTTTAACAAAAAAAAAAAAGGAACAACTGTATTTTGAGCGTAACCTGCTTACTCTTGCTGCTGGAAACTTTAAAAAAAAATAAAAATAAACGTTTTCTTAAACACTTTAAGAAAGTTGTAATAAGTTTTCCCAGAAAAGTGTTTCATTTTTTTTATTTCACGTTAAAATATTCGATTTGGAATTTGAGATATAAGAGCTTATTTTTCACTATAGTCTGTTTTTAAACAAGAGGAGTCATTCAAATTTCCCGCGCCGTACACCTTGTTTGTAATTGGTACAACCTCAGGCAATTTTACTCATATCAAATTTTGACACTATTGGCATTTCATAGGTCAGTTTATTTATTTTATCAGCAATTTTTGTATTTTCTGCGTTCTTCCTTTTATTTTTAGATTTTTAGTCAAGATTACCGTCAAAGGCCGATATGATCAACCAAAAAAGAAGATTTATCTGATGATATTTCTAGTGACTTTCTTGGGTGTGAATCTGCCATTTAGTTTACCTACTCCTCTTGGTTTTAAAACAAAGCTTAGCAATAACTCTGCTTCTACTGGGTCTACAGACCTGACACATGTACCATTTTTTCACTTTTTTATAAGCTATATTTACTATTTGCTAATTTTTTTTCAATAAAGTACCTACTTTTTGAGTTATTTGCGAAAAACCGTATAAAAACGTTTTTTTTTTGTCGAAAAATGAACATATTCACTCGCAAATATCTCTAAAAGTATTGACTTAGTGAAAAACGCTATAAAATAGAAGTTGCTTAGAATTAGTCAGTTTATCCAATTCCGGACTTATTTGAACGTATTTGTTTTCATACCCTATAACCGACGAAACTCACCTCCAGATCAAAAGCACATATCGGCACAATATCACTTTTTTTCTTTAACATATTAGCTATAGGTACGTGTCCCAAATGTTATGTCAAACCAAGCGTTTCTTCAAAATTCTGACCAAAAACCCTAAGTAAATTAAACGAAAATATAAAATGAATTTTTCAAACAAATATTTTAAGTCGGTATGAGAAATTTTAATTTAACAGATGAAATCAAATAAACACAATTCAACTCGTAAAATATTTAGACCCTTGCTTGGTAATCCAGCTGAACAGGTAAAGAACCTACCTTTTATGTAGTTTATAATCTGAGAGGATGGAATATTTTACCAAAATATTCCATCCTCTAAGTTTACAATAGACCTTTTCTACCTGTCCTCAAAAGATCGGTATTTTTAACTCGTGGCAACGTCGAAAAGAGGCAAAATGATGGGAAACACACATTTTTATGTGGTGGAAGTCAAAATGGTTATGAAGTGTAAAAATTTTTGTATATAATTTAAATTTTTAAAATTAAAATTTTAGAAAACTGAGAACGATACAGGGCGTTAAAAAATGCGCTCAACAAACATACACGAATTAAAATTCGAAAATGATAGTATTTCTTGGTGATGCCAAATGACTGCAACATGAAAAGATGACATAATGATAGCGGGATGTATATATATATATATATATATATATATATATATATATATATATATATATATATATATATATAAATAAAGTTATTAAGGTAGTGTAAAGTGGCATCGATATACAGATGCCACTTTGCAAGACGATGCCAAATCGATGGTAAATGCATAATGTATCGATGCCAAATTGATAGTAGGATGTATATATATATATATATATATATATATATATATATATATATATATATATATATATATATATATTGATGCACGTTAAGTTGTGACTTCCGGTATACAGAAGAGGCTGTCCGACTTCCACCTTTTCTACTAGGAATTATTTTTTAAAAATTGTGTATTTGGTAAAAGGGGGCCTTATAAAATGGGTCTACCTGTTGAGGGGAAAGGATTTACCAAAATAAATTTTGTATATATATACGTATATACCGAAGCGTACAGCATACGTTATGGCTTCCATATATAGGGTAGTTCAAGGCGCGTTGTCACTTCCAGCGGTGTTGTCATATTTTGGAAGTCACAACGACTCGTCTGCTAGATTTACCTCCTATTTTGAGCGTAATGTGTGATCTTTTGAAACTTTTACTGTGAATACAGTTGTCTGTGTTTTAAAGTTGTCTATTTAAATTAAAATATTGATATTCTTTTGATTATACAGGTTTACAAAAAAATACATTTCGGACTATTTGACGAAACCATATGACTAGGGGGGTTTTTGGGGTCGCTGGTTACGAATCCGGGGTTCGCTAACCTCTATCACGTCAGGTAAAGGTTATTTCAAGGACAAATCAAGATAAATCGACAGTCGCTCTGAAAAAGTATATTAGGAGGGTTTTGGGGTCGCTTATAACGAATCCCGGATCCGCTGACCTCTATCACGTGTAGCTGAAGGTCATTTCGAGGTCAAATCAAGATAAATCAACACAATCGCTGTGAAAAAGTATATTAGGGTGTTTTTGGGGTCCCTGATCACAAAACTGGGGCCCGTTGAGCTCAACCACGTCAGGTAAAGGCCATTTCAAGGTCAAATCAATTTTGTTAACTCCTCATGATTTGAACTTGAAATGACCTTTACATGACGTAGTAGAGCTCAACGGACCGCAGTTGTCATGATCAGCGACCCCAAAGCTCCCTATACTTTCAGAGCAATTGTGTCAATTTATGATTTGACCTTAAAATGACGCTGAACTAGACGAGATAGAGGTCAGTGGACTCCGGATTCATCTTCAGCGACCCCAAGAACCCCCTAATATACTTTTTCAGAGCGACTGTCGATTTATCTTGATTTGACCTTGAAATGACCTTTACCTGACGCGATAGAGGTGAGCAGACCCCGGATTTGTGATCAGCCACTCCAAAAACCCCCTTGTCATATGGTTTCGTCAAATTGTCCGAAATTTAGTTTTTTTTGTAAACCTGTGTTATTTATGATAATATGATTGATATTTATTTTAACAAAAATACTAATATATTATTATTGCTGTAAAATGGATTTATTGGAATTAATTAAAAAAGTGTTAATAGTAAGTCATTTATTTATGAAAATTATATCAAAAATGTTAATAAATAAATTTGAACTTATAGAAAATTTTAATATTTTAGATTTTATTACAGGCACCGTCCTTTTAATTTTTGATGTACCAATAATAATATGTAATAAAAAATTAAATGGCTAAACCCTTCAGGTGGGGATTACCCGCTAAAAAGCTATCTAGATCCATCTTTTTCGAGCAGATTTTTCCCAATCTGCTACTCGATACTATTGACTATGCTTCTCCATTTCTTTCTATCCTCTTTTGTTTTTCTGCTAGTCTCTAATTCCTGCCCTATATAAATCTTCCTTTAATTCCTGTAACCATTTATTCTAGTTCCTCCGCGTCTCCTTCTAACTCCGGGTCTCCATTGTAAAATTGAGTTTATAGTTGTTGCGCTACCTGCTCTCCATATATGCCCCAACAACCAACTCTGTGCCCAAATCTGAAAATCTGGAATAATATCTACCCGGGTCGAAACATTTTTTTTTAATATATGAAAATAGTTATTTATGAAACGGAGTTACTTACATCGCGTAAGTTCGCAAAAAGTACTTCACGCACAATTTCATACAATATTTTATCTACGATAAACAAATAAAAATACTGTAACTCTTCGTCACTGGAATTCATTTCTATTCTACAATTCTTAGAACTGTGACATATAAAAATTCTAATTTCTTTCAAACCACAAAACTGTCAAATTTTTTTTTTGTAATTTATTGCTCATTATGTCATCACCTCTCTTGTGCTCTGCACAAGAGATCTAAGGTTAGAGCTAAGAATAAGGTTGGCTAGGTGCTACGTTTTCTCGACTCTGTTTTACGGAATGGAAGCTTGGACCTTGAATGCGGCATCAATGAAAAAACTGGAATCATTCGAGATGTGGGTATATAGAAGAATTCTAAAAATATCATGGACAGAACACGTCACAAACAAAGAGGTTCTGAGAAAGGTGAATAAAGGAATGGAAGTCTTAAATACAATTAAAACCAGAAAATTGGAATATCTCGGACATATTACACGTGGAGAGAGATACAACTTGCTCCAACTCATTATGCAGGGAACGATTCAAGGAAAAAGAAGCATAGGGAGACGCAGAATATCGTGGTTGCGCAACCTGAGAGAATGGTACGGATGTACATCAAACGAACTTTTCAGAGCAGCCGTCTCCAAGGTCCGAATAGCTATGATGATTGCCGACCTCCTTCGCGGAGATGGCACTTGAAGAAAAAGAAGATGTCATCACCATGAAACGCGAAAGTTAAGAAAGAATATTTAATTATATGAAAGTGTGTCAAAAACAGTGAGAAAAAGTAAATCCCATTTAAAATACATTGTTACTTCATGCTTACTTTAAAGCACTGCTATCTATAATGACAGTTTTCACAAACTAAAAATTTATATATTATAATATGACATAGAGTAGATAAAAGTCATTTATTAATTATTAATTGATTATAGTCAGAAGAAAATTAGATCATGCACCCCTTGTTTTTTATAATTGTTAACATACTAAATTACATATCCAATAATTATTGTTATCCATTAAATAGATCGATGCAGATCGGCCTTATATCGGATCCTCTTCTATTAGTCCGTTCGCTGACGGTAAAATATTGCAAAACCCATAAATTTTAAAAAACCACTTAAGATTGACATGAAATTTGGCATACACATAGGTAACATATCAAAGAAGAAAACTGATATTGTGCCGATGTTTTCTTTTGCCAAGCAGACATTCCGTTAACATTTTTAGTCACAACATAATATCAATGTTAAAGTATTATTAGAGCAACGCGTTATGGTGTCACATTTCTTTTAATGACCGACACACAAAATATTTTAATGACCGATCCCACACTAGAACCAGATTTTTATTACCTACTGCTGATAAGGTAGAGTTATCAAATATCACTCGTTGTCATCTCTGTGTTAATTTGAAATAATAAAATATAAATATTGTAGTTTTGTATTCTAAAATATTTGGAAAAAATATCTATTTTTTTTTTTTTTTTTTTCATTTAGGTACACATCATTTTAAGGGATTGTCCGGAAGAGTACAGGCTCAGTATATCGGCAAATGAATTTTGTTTTAAATACCGTCCGTATAGAGGAGGTGCTCGTTGGGGATAGGCGCAAAATCTTAGTCCAGTGCTAATTAAATGCATTAATTTTTTTCGAATTCTGAGAAAACTAATAAGTATTTTTGAAAAATTTAAACGCAGAATGGAAGCTTACATTATTACCGAGGGCAGAAAGTCCCTGAAAACTTATATAATGTTTATTTTAATAACTTATATACCTAATATATGTTTATTTTAATAAAGATAATGGGATGAAAAAACAAGAGAAAAGTTAGTGTGATTTTTAATTTTGAATATTTCATTCAAAAGAAACTTTTTTTTATTCTAAGGGACTTTCGGTCCCCCGTAATAATGTTATCTTTCATTCTGGGTGTATGTTTTAAAAAATATTTATTAGTTTTCTCAGGATTCGAAAAAAATAAATGTATTTAAATAGCATTGGACAGAGATTTTGCGCCTACCCCCTTAGGAGAGAGTTTACTGTATTTTATATTATTACTAGAATTTATTACTTTAAACTTTTTATCGCTCTTGATTCATTTTATCGTGTATTTAATTCCATTCAATTGTAATTGTACATTCAATTTTTTTGTAATTTTTACACGTTTTATTACTTTCGAAATAACAATAACTATAAAATCGATTTTTCAGCCTACTTGGGTCAAAAAAATACACAATTTTCGGAAATTTCGTTAAATGGGAACATTTACCTGCATTTCTTGTATTTAAGCTTTTAATAAGATTTTTAAAAATAATTTAGATTATTTAATAGATACATTCACCGGCACGAAAAACGGGCACCCCAAAAAATGGGTCATTTTTGATGGCTCGTATCTCCTAAACCTATTCTCCGATTTAAGTATTTCTTTAATATGTTATAGCCTTATTCTTTACCTATATCGCTGTAATAATATTGTTTCTAGACAGGTAAATTATCATTGTATACTGGGCGTACCAACCAAACTGGTTTTTTTTTTCAATTTTCACAACACTGTGGAATATTCTAGCCTTTATACAATATTGAAATTAAAACCCAACTATAGCCCCAGGTTTTCTTAATGTTCTGTTTGTTATTCATTCGCTTATGTTGGATAATAAAAAAGTTAGGGACTTTAACAATTAAACATGTTCTTTATCAATACATGGTGTTTCTAAATAAGTGCGACAAACTTTAAGGGGTAATTCTGCATGAAAAAATAATGATCGTTTACTTGATAAAGCTATGTCCGCAAATGCTTGCAAATATAAAATTATTTTGCCAAACGATCATTATTTTTTCATGCAGAAATTACCCCTTAAAATTTGTCGCACTTATATTTAGAAACACCTGTATCGATAAAGAACATGGCTAGTTGTTAAAGTCCTTAACTTTTTTATTATCCAACGTAAGCGAATGAATAAAAAAACAGAATGTTAATAAAACCTGGAGCTATAGTTAGGCTTTAATTTAAATATTTTATAAAGGCTAGAATATTCCACAGGGTGTTGTGAAAATTGAGAAAAAAACCCAGTTTGATTGGTACACCCGGTATACAATGAAAATTTACCTGTCTATCAACAATGTTATCATAGCTATATTGTTAAATAATAAGGCTATAACATATTAAAAACATTACTTAAATCGGACCAAAGGTTTGGGAGATACGAGACATCAAAAATTACCCATTTTTTAGGGTGCCCGTTTTTCGTGCCGGTGAGTGTAGATTAAATTAGAAGTTCATTGTAAAAAAGGAAGTAAACAAAAACACGAGAAAAATGAATTTATATAAGTAAATAGGTAAGTAAATATTATAGATTGAAATAAGTACAGAAAATATATAATTATAGAGATATATAATCACTTATTGTACCTTCATTTAAGGCTAACTTTAAAAGTAAAGCAGATCTGCTATTATTCATGTTTAAAAACAAAAGGCACACAAAACACTAAGTACGATTAGGACCGCGAATCTACAACAGATAAATGTCTGGAAACCGTTACACAGGGTTGCCAAAAAACGGAAGTCACACCGAGCGGTGTGGTATACGGAAGACGCTACGCGTTGTGTACATAACCTGTATAGTAGCACGGGAGCGACACTAGCGCTGGTGATATACCTCGAACTAAAATCTGATCTTATGAGTATGTTAGATACGATATGACTTCCAGCGAAATTTTTAATATAAGCCTTCTGATACCATCTAGTAGCCAAATTCGTAAAAATATAGGCAAAACGTTGTGACTTCCGAAATCGGAAGTCATAACGGTATATATGAAGTAACAACGTATTACGAGAATCTACTTTGGAAGTCACATGGATACATGTATCAATATATATATATATATATATATATATATATATATATATATATATATAGGTCCACACGAGCGACAACCCGAGCGCCCGCCCTGTTATAAGCGCTGCATTAACAATTATTAAAAAATAATAGTTAAAATAAAATAAGCCCAAAATACTCTTTGGGATCGGATACAAGAAGGCTTGAACTTTAATTTAGGCACTTGGTAACCTCAAAAATAATATTTTTTACTGGTGCTTTTGCGCCTTAAAAATCGCTATTTTTCGTTTTTTTTTTAATTTTAAATTGCTTATAACTCAAAAACGATCAACTTTAGGGAAGAATATTAAAAGATACCTTTTTTGTTCAGAATGGTCCAAAAAAAGCTAAGAAAAAATTTGCCCGGGCCGAAAACAGTAACTTTTGCAATTTGTTTAAAAATAAATATTTAAACAAATTGGGACCACTTTTGGAGTGGGAGACTTCTTGAACCTTATTCTGGGGTGTCTCACAAGTGTGACTATGCAAAAAAATCTCATGGGAATATTTCTTCCAACGAAACCGCCGTTTTCGCTTTGTTATTTATAAATTGTTTGTTGCACACGATCCAATAACGAGTACTGATGTCCACCGCAAAATTCATTTTTTTTGTCTGTAAAACCATTCCACCGTTAGCTTATCTTCAATACTTTGCCCTAAATGTTTTTGAATATTCTTTGAATTATACTGAATATGTTTATTTAATTTAAAAATAAAATAATTTTACCATAGTTTTAAAAAAATTCACAAAAATATACCTAAAATGTTGGTCGAAATAAAACATTTAAAAGTTGATATCAAAATCCCAAAATAAAATCAATTTAGAGTAGCTAACATCTTAACTAAAGGGACGACATCTAAAACAATTAATATTATACAGTTAAACAGTAAGGTAAGTAAGTACATTCAAAACAGTGTGTATTTCAAAAATCTGACGATTTGAGCGAGGTGTAAGGAAATTGGCGTGTCAAAAAATTTCACAAAAAAAAAGAGAATATTTCGCGAAATGAATGACAGATCGAAAAACTAAAAAAAATACGTACTCAATATTTTTCAAAAATCTATCGAATGATACCAAACACGACTTCCCACGGAGAGGGGTGGGGGGTAAATTTAATATTTTAAATACGAATCCCGCAATATTTCACGAAATGAACATCAGGGTGGGGGGTTACTTTAAAATCTTAAATAGGAGCCTCTATTTTTATTGCAGATTTGGATTTCTTGCGTAAACATACGTAACTTTTATTCGGGACATTTTCTCGAATTATGGATAGATGGCGCTATAATCTAAAAGAAAGAATGTTTGTGTACTTTGTACGCACGTAAGAAGTTTTACTTCTATTATTATGATTTCAACGAAATTAATATAGTTTAAACAGTTTATTTATATTTTATTTAAATATTATACTAATTTTAATACTTACTAGTTTTCAAAAATTTTTATTAAAACAATACCAAAAATAAAAAATAAAAGAATAAAACACACACAAGCACATTGAAAAATGCCACAAAAATGATTTCTGAACAATAATTGTTGGAAAATTTTTAACTAAATACGTATCTTCTAAAAAAAATTATAATATAATAATATACTTACAGTCATAAAATGTATAAAAAAATAAAAAAAATAAAGTTTGTATTGGGGATTGAACCCGCGTACATTGGCGCGGTTAGTTTTGAAACTCAAGCATCTTTAGATTTTGGCTACGGAGACATATGCATCATGTTGGAAGATAGACCAACTGAACGTTTTCAACTTTTGACAGTTCTGAATTTAACCAAATTAGTTTTTTTTTTGTGGAATTGAAATATTAAAATACAACAAAACATAGAGTAAGAAAACAATATTAGATGAATATTGGTAAAAACTTTGTTGGTAATCAAACTATGTAAATCAAAGCATTACATACGAGGTAGGTTATTTTACATTTTCCAAATAGGTAGGTAGGTACCTATGTAATTTTTTATTACGATACTGAAACATTTACAATTACGTACTTACCTATTGCTTTTAAAAACTATTTAACCAGTCACTACAATTATAATCTTGCTTTTGTCTCTGCCCTCGCAACAACAAAAACCAATACACGACATTTGTTTACCCATAACCGACATATTGAACAATTATTGGCAGGTCATTTTAATTAACCAATCAGAACATGTTTAACGTTTCAGCTGCGCCCAGGACCAAGAATTTTGATGAATTCGCGCACATATAAATTTACTCCCAACGCGCCTAAAGAAGTATAACTTCAAAAAACGATTGGTGGAAATAGAAAACTAAATAAAAATGGACAAATTTCCACTAAAATAAAAAACTTTACTTAACTTTTTTTGGTTTTAGGACCTACTCTTCACAACCCAATAGGTCCCCAAAGCGCTCAAGTGACTGCACATTTAGCACACTTTTCTCCCCTACCCTAAACGATTATTACTAAACAAAAACTTTAATATTACCAGGTAGCTAAAATTATACCTTACCAGGTAGCTATAATTATAATATTAGCAGAAGAACAACAAGGTTTTAGGTCGGGAAGATCATGCACAGACGCTATATTTATAATGAGGCAGATTCAAGAAAAATCGTTAGAATACAACAAACCGGCATACTTATGTTTCGTGGACCTTAAGAAGGCATTTGACAGGGTCAAATTAAAGGACGTTATCCATTTATTGTACGCAAGAGAGGTACCTCTAGGAATAATTAAAACGATCGAGAATATCTACCAGAACAACACAATAAAAGTAAAAGTAGATGAAGAACTAACTGACCCAATTGAAGCTGGCAATGGGATAAGACAGGGAGATTCCCTGAGTCCTCTGTTGTTCAACCTGATCATGGACGAAATAATAAAAAAGGTAAGAACAAAAAAAGGATACCAAATGGGAGAAAAACAACTTGAAATAATCTGCTATGCAGACGACGCAATACTAATCCCTCAAAGTGAAGATGATTTACAACGTATGCTGCACGAATTTAATATAATCGCTAGAAAATTTAACATGTTAATTTCCCCAAAAAAGACTAAATGCATGGTTATAACAGCAGATCTAATAAGGTGTAAATTAGAGGGAGGATCAAATAATAGAAAAAGTCATGGAGTTTAAATTTCTAGGCATTACACTATGCAGCTACGGCAAGCTCGAAACAGAAGTGGAAGATCAGGTGAATAAAGCAAACAGAGCCGCAGGTTGCCTGAATGAAACAATATGGAGAAATAAAAACATCGGATAAGAAGTGAAAAGCAGAATTTACAAAACAGTCATCAGACCAATAATGACATACGCGGCAGAAACACGACCTGATACAGAAAGGACAAAAAGAATGCTAGAAACAGCAGAGATGAAAACATTGCGAAAAATCGATGGTAAGACGCTGTGGGATAGAGCTAGAAGTGCAGATATACGAAGGAGATGCAAGGTGGACAACATTAATAACTGAGTGAAAAGCAGAAGAGTAGAATGGAACGACCACATAAGCCGAATGACAACAAATAGATTAGTAAGGACGGCAAGAGACGGTTCCCCAATAGGAAGACGATCAGTGGGAAGACCTCGAAAAAGATGGAATGACAACTTACTGGAGGCACATTGAAAAACAGACAGAGTAACGTCTATATAAAAAGAAGAAGAAGAAAGAGCTAAAATAAATAGGTAAACCATTGTGTTTATATTATATAATTCTACTTTAAAGTTACACTTATCATGAGATTATGTGAATGATGATAAATATGGACTACAAACTAATTTAATATGTTTTCTACGTACGTACATTTTATTTCGCATTTTGTCTCCCTTAAAATTAAAATTAATGAGAGAAAACACTGACGGCATGCGAATAAGCTGTTTCTGCCTTTCCTGTATGCCCTTTGTCAAGAAACAAGATATGCAGCTTTTCAAACTAGAATTTATACTTTATTCGTTTTATACCACGATATATAAAACATTATTTAAATTGTTTAAAAGCCGTAAATGCTCTCATTTTAATTTACGACTGACAAACAATTTTATATTATGCAACGATCATTAATGATGATCATTATGATGCGAATTTGAGAGATACGACATGACATTTGAGAGAAACGCTCTAAAGAAACTTGAAATTTCGTGCATTATGTTCAGGATTATGGCTATAGAAAAATGGGGGAAATGCATAGTTGTATTTTAAATTGCATAAAATGTATCCAAAAGGGCATCAACATGTGAAAAGAAGCATATTAAGGGCCAAATTTTGTTACTGGGAGGATTTTGGGGCAGCTGAAGATGACAACAACATCGGAACCGACCACCGGAGCACCTGGTGCCAAGGTTTACTGATAAATCACGTCAACTGAAGTTTCGAGGATTTTCGGTACTAAATTGGTGCAAACAGATTACTGGGAGGATTTTGTGGTAGCTGAATAAGAATACGCCATCACAACGAAGCCGAAAACCTTCCAAAATGGAAAAGATGATGCTTCTTGGCAGTGACCGTGGGCACCAAGTGATCTGGGAGTCGCGTCTAATGACGTATTCGTGTTCAGCAACCCCAAAAAACCCCGTCTAATCGATTTGCATCAATTTAGTGACGAAATTACTCGAAGTTCCAGAATATGACCTGACCCAAGACACCAGGTGCTCCGATTCGTTTTGAGCAACCTCAAAAATCACTCAGAAATCCCTTTGCATCAATTCAATGCCGAAAATTGTTGAAACTCCGAACAATGGCGTGTCTTAGTAGTGACACTGGGCACCAGGTGCTCCGGGTGTCAGTGCTTCACCGGGTGCGACTCCAAAAACCTCCAAATAATCTGTTGATATCAATTTGTTGCCAATAACCCCCGAACCTCCAGATCACCTGCCTTAGCAGTGACCCTGAGCACCAACTACTCCGGGTGTTGGTTCTGATGGCGTATTCGTGTTGAGCGACTCCAAAAACCGAGTAAGATAATCTGGCCCTTAATATGCCTATTTTGACATGTTTATGTATTTTAAATGCATTTTATGGATTTTAAAATGCAGTTATGCATTTTCACCCATTTTTCTATAGGAGACTTTTTTCTGGCATCATCCTGAACACAATGCAAAAAGTTGCAAGTCTCTGGGTACTGTATTTGAAAATCGATTTATTCCGGTGTTCTAAGTGCTAAATATTTCGGTCTAGAACGAAAAAAATTCTAGCCAATTCACAATATTCAGAGATCTTCGCATATACCGAACATAATAATGTGATACTTCAAGTAAAAAGATTATTTCTTCTTCTTCTTCCTTCTTGTATGTAGGCTGTAAAGCCTGTTTCTCCTTCAATATTAGCCTCCTAAATTATTTAAGTTATCACACCATCTTTTTCTTGGTCTGCCAATACTTCTTCGTCCATTTGGTGACTTATCTCGTGCTATTCGTACTATTCTATCCTCTGCCATTCTACTATGTGTTCGTTCCTCTCCTGTTTCCGTTTTGACACCCATCCATTTATGTCTTCTATATTGCATGATCTTCTTATATTTTCGCTTCTCTCCCTATCCAACAGACTTTTCCCTGATATTCTTCGGAGTATTTTCATCTCTGTTGTTTCTAGTAGTCGTCTCGTTTTCGATGTGTCAGGTCTTGTCTCCGCCGTGTATGTCAATATAGGTCTAATTGCTGCTTTATAGATTCTGCCTTTTGTGTCTTGTCTTAGGTGTTTGATCTTCCAGATTGTGTCATTAAGGGATCCCGCCGCTTTACTTCCTTTTAATCTTTGTTGTCGTAATTCCTCTTCATAACTGGTTATATCTGTTCCCAGATATTTAAACCTTGCTTCCTGCTTTAATATTTTCCCATCAATTTCGATTTTACATCGTAGTGGGTATTTAGATGTTGTCATACATTTGGTTTTTTCTACTGATATTATCATATTGTATTTCTTGGCTGTTGTATTGAAGATGTGTGTTAATCTTTAGAGATCGTCTTCTGTCTCGGCGAATATGGCGACGTCGTGTGCATAATATAATATTTGGATTTCTTGTTTCCCCATTCTGTAACCATGATCTTTACGTACTGCTTCTATTATTTCGTCCATTATTATATTAAAGAGCAGTGGGCTTAACTAGTCACCTTGTCTGACTCCGCTTTGTACTGATATAAACTGCTTTAGTTTTCCATTTATCTTTGCCTGTATTCGATTATTAAAGTAGTAAGTTGTTTTCGATGGTTTGTATAATATTGATTGGTATGTTTCTTCTATACAGTAAATGTAAGACGTCTTCGACTTGGATGCGATTGAAAGCCTTTGTCAGGTCTATAAAACATAATGCTGGTTTATTGTACTTAATGGCCTTTTCTGTGATTGGTCCCAGTACAAATGTGACTTATAAGTACGCAGGATCTTCCGGATCTGAATCCTTGTTGCTAATCTGATCAACGGCGGATCCAGCAACCTTGCAAGGAGGGGGCAATGAAATAAAAATTTTCTCGTCACTCGCGGACGCAGGATTCTTTTTCAGTATGGACTGTTACTTTATTTTTCTACATGTACCATGTCCTTTCAGAACGTTGGTTACCATCATAGCTATCTTAATTTTATTCACTGCCACCCTAAATCAACCACGAAGTGCTTTTTCGTCCTGGACTGCGTTTGCCTTCTATTTTCACTTGCGTAATATTTTGTAGCAACCTATATTTGAAACTTCTCATTATATGTCCAATATACTTCACTTTCCTCTTCTTGATGCCTTCTATAATCTCAGTAGTCTTGCTGAGACGTTCTAGTATTGTGGAGTTTCGAATCTTCTTCACCCAAGATACTTTTAAAATTCTTCTATAGAACCACATTTCGAAAGCCTCAAGGCGATTTAGGTAAGTAGATCGATTTTATTTACAGTCCAAGACTCGACACCATACAGTAAGACCGAGAACACGTACTTTGGAGAAGAAATTCTGTTTTATGTTTCATTCTGTTATTCAGTGGTCAACAGGACACAAAACTCACTATTTATTTTCAATCGTAATTATCTCTTTCTTAAAAAAAGGCGACACCAGGCGAAGTCTCAAGGAGGGGGCAATTGACCCCATTAACCCCTCCTTGGATCCGCACCTGAATCTGATAAAGTTGTTAGTTTATATCGACTGGATACTAAATATAAAAAGAATGAAAGAATCAAATAAGTAGAATCGCGGACGCAAGAGTTGTTAAAATAGCAAGGGACAAATTACCAACTGGCCGAAGAAGTATAGGTCGACACAAGAGATTGAGTGACGATCTTCCATAAAGGCAACAACCTGACAATGAACAAGCAAAATGGTTAAAATAACGAAAAAAGAAGAAGAAGAAAAACATACAAAACTGATTGACATTAATTATTTTACTAAAGAATAGTAAACCTACTATTTTAAAAATGGTTTTTTTACAAAATATTTTTGTAAATCAATACAACTTACTAAAAGAGATTTTTGCCTGGTTTCACCAACAAATCTTAAGCTCCAGCTTAGCCCAGCTCAGCTTATATATAGGGCCGGTTTAAGTCTTACGCCGGATTCATATTAATTCGATCCGCGTGGCAAGCTGAAAATTTATCTAAGACTCAATGTTGCAACGCGTATGTTTCGAAAGCTGAGCTTAAGCGCCGCACTCCACTTGCGATTTGTAGTCGCGCGATTGTTTTGTCGCGAAGATTGAACACATTGTTTGAACACATTGCGACTAAATAATCATGGATTGACTTGTATTTGAAACAATGTGTTCAATCTTCGCGACAAAACAATCTTCTTCTTCTTCTTCAGGTGCCATCTCCGCTACGGAGGTTGGCAATCATCATAGCTATTTTAATTTTTGAGGCAGTAGCTCTAAATAGTTGTTTCGAGCTGCATCCAAACCACTCTCTCAGGTTCTTCAACCATGAAATTCGTCTTCTTCCGATGCTTCTTCTGCCATCTATCTTTCCCTGCATTATGAGTCGTAGGATACCATACTTCTCGCCCCGCATCACATGTCCGAGATACTGTAGCTTCTTTTCTTTAATTGTAAGTTCAACTTCCTTTTCTTTACATATTCTTCTCAGTACTTCATTGTTTGTAACTCTATCTACCCAGGAAACCCTCATAATTTTTCTATAGGTCCACATTTCAAAGGCGTTAAGTCGTCTCATTGTCTCTACATTTAACGTCCATGATTCCACTCCATAGTATAGAACACTGTAGACGTAACATTTTGTTAGGCGTACTTTAAGAGCTAATGTTAAATCTTTGCTACATAGGACCTTTTTCATTTTTATAAAATTAGAACGTGCTTTTTCGATTCTGACTTTTATTTCTGCAGTGTAGTCATTATTTTCTGTTATAAGTGTTCCTAGGTAAGTGTACTTTTTTACTCTTTCGATCTGCTGGCCCTCT
The DNA here is from genome assembly GCF_917563875.1 of Diabrotica virgifera virgifera. NCBI lineage: Eukaryota > Metazoa > Arthropoda > Insecta > Coleoptera > Chrysomelidae > Diabrotica > Diabrotica virgifera. The sequence goes on from NC_065443.1 coordinate 134,903,798, forward strand.
ACTATCAAGATTTCGTTAGTATTATGGTTGTTTTTACTAATTTTCATAAACTTCGTCTTTTTGATATTGAGAGGGAGTCCGTACTCCCTACTACACCTTACTATTTTACTCATGAGTCTTTGCAGGTCTTGTAAACTATCGGCTATTATTACTGTATCATCTGCATATCTGATGTTGTTAACTAAGACTCCATTTACTCTTATGCCGACTGTTTCATCTTCCAGAGTTTCTCGCATTACCTCTTCAGAATAAGCGTTAAATAATAGAGGTGATAGTATGCAGCCTTGCCTGACTCCTCTCTTTATTTCCATTTCTTCAGATGTTTCTTTTTCAATTCTTACTATTGCTCGCTGATTGTAATAGAGGTGTGTTATTAGTCTTAAATCTCTTTCATCTAGGTTTTTATTTTTTAGGATTTCCATGAGTCGATCATGTTTTACTTTATCAAACGCCTTATTGTAGTCTATAAAACAGACGTAAAGAGGATGGTTAACATCCAAACATCTCTGTGTCAGCACGTTGAAGGAGAATAATGCCTCTCTGGTACCCATACCATTGCGGAACCCATATTGAGTGTCACTAATATCCAGCTCCAGTTTAGAGTGTATTCTGACGTGGATAATTTTCAATAGAATTTTCAAGGTATGTGACATTAAGCTTATGGTTCGGTAGTCACTGCATTCTTTTGCATTCACCTTCTTTGGCAAACACATAAAGGCTGATGTCAACATTTCTCTAGGGATGATTCCAGTAGTATAGATAGCGTTGAACAGTTCTACTATTATGTCCAGGTTTTTCTCGTTGACCAACTTTATCAGCTCGCTAGGCAATTCATCTGGACCAGCAGATTTATTGGTTTTCATAGAGTTTATTGCCTGACTAACCTCTGATTCGGTTATCTCTGGGCCTACATCTCCCGTTTGGCTATCTACGGATGTACTAGCTTCTCTCTGGTCATGAAATTGTTCCTCGATATACTCTTTCCATCGTCGTAGTTTTCGTTTTGTCTCCATTATAATATTTCCATTTTTGTCGAGCAATATATTTGAGGTTCTTCTATTTCCTATTCCGGCTAGTTCTTTGACTTTTTTATGTAGGTTGAAGTTGTCATATGTGTTTTGCAGTTCTTCTATTTCTTTACATTTTTCAGAGAAGTAGGTTTCTTTAGCCTCCCTAATTTTTCTTCTTATTTGGTTTTGAAGCTGTTTATAGCGGGTCTTATTAATGGTTTTGTTTTTTCTTCTTTCATTCATCAAGTCTAGAATTTCCTCCGTCATCCATTCTTCTTTCTTACATTTGGTTGTAGTGCGACAAAACAATCGTGCGACTACAAATCGCAAGTGGAGTCCGTCAGGGCCGTAACTACCATTGGGGCAACCGGGGCAGTGCCCCGGGGCCCCCTGCCAAGAAAGCCCCCACAGGGGCCCCCGTTTCGTTGTCAGTGTATAGATTGTAACAAGGTAAAATAAACTTTTTAAATTAATTTCAGTCAAGTTCTACTTCGAATTGCCCGATTGTAATAAGTACACGGCATATTAATTCTAACGACTTCAATGATCGATTTTAACCTATTTCACCTAAACCAATATAAAAAAATTTTGTCTTAAAATCTCTCCATGAAATCACCTCAGTCTCTTTGCTTTCAAACCACAAAGCAGCTCCGTCTTTTAGATGGTTTTAGATGGCTCCTTATAATTTCTTTGCAGTCTTCGAAGTCCTGCATATTTGGATTTTAAGATTTTAATGAAAGGTGGCGGATGTCGTTTTCTAATATCCCCGCGAAATTAGATTCTGTTCTCATTAGAGCTGTATACAATTATTTCTCGACGGTCTCCTCCTTTTTGACATTTTCCTATCTCCTTCAATTTTTCTTCCATTTTTTCCGTATCGAATTTTAACGCATTCTTGAATTTTTCTTTCACATTTTTAATTTTCTGTATCTTCTCAGCAATCTGGTTTACCTCTTCCTGCATTTTCTCTAAATAAACCTTCATATCTTCATATTTTTCCAACCCTCAACGAACACTATCGTTAGTTGGGAGGCACTGAAGTCCTCATACCAGTCTGAAAGGTATTCTTCAAAAGTGACTCTAAAACCTCTCAATCCAACACGCTGGGCTGAAAGATTTGATCCAGTCAATACATTGAAACACATATTTTGCGATGTTTTGAAGTGCCTTTCAAGTCTAGTTCTGACAAGTAACAAAGGAAATGAAAGAGACGAAGCGACACAACTGAAAAAAATAAACTAGAATCATTCAAATTTGTTTTGTTTGTGCAAAATAAAATCCTTAAAATCCTCAACATAGTCTCGAAAACACTGCAATTAAAGTTTTTCGACCTTTTAAAATCTTTCAGTTTATTTGAGGAGAGCCTCTTAAAACTAACTGAAATGAGAGGACAATTTAAAACCTTCTTTGAAGAGGCTTCAAATGAGGAGCTTTCTTGCAAAACTGCATAAATCCACTTTTCAAAAATTTTCAGGAGACGTAAAAACGTGCTGCAGCTGTTGTATTAAAACTTTCGAAATTTCTAAGAACGTAATCAATTGAGGTTAGATTTAGATAAATAAAACGTTAATTAACATTATTGTTATTGATTCGCATTAACAAAATATAGCCATGTGTCTCTTGGAGATATCGCGTTTTGTAAAAAAAGATGGGCACAGCGTGGCATAGCGTGGCTACGCTACACACTGTCAGTGCGAGCCGTGAATAGTTTTAGAACTAACGAATATTATATTTTGTTTCACGAATCAACATCTAATTCTAGAGGTACCTTTTAAAACCAAACAAAAATAGTAGAGGGATAGTTCTGCAGACCGGAGGATTTATGAAGTTTTGTAACACAAAAACTAATTTTAATGGTTAGCTAAAGAAGGAGATGTTAAGTTTTGTATAAAAAAAGAGTGGACATGGGGTAAAGGTTTTTGAGTGGATTAATTAAGTTTTGCGGAAGAAACGTGATTACTAGGCTCATTTTAAATGGAAAATATTAACTTTTAACACATGAGACTTATACACAAGATCTAAGGCAGACCAAACTCTCGAAATTCAACAAAACATGTATTTTAGCCGGAAATGGATTTATCCAGTTTTGTAAAAAAGCTCCTCAAATATGTGTTAACGTTGGGGAATACCAGTAGGGTTCGCTCCAAAAATAATGCAGAAGATGAGAAAACATTTCGATGAACTGTGCGAAGATGAAAGACTTCAAGATCCCAAATCATGCTTTAGCTTTAGAAGAGTTACGTGTTTTACTCAATGATCGACACATTATGCCAGCAGCTAGACGTAGTGTTAGATAAGTATAGAATTGTTCATGCTCAACCTGATTTTATTTTGAGTGCAAACAAACAAGACCTTCAAAACGAAGCAGTCAACTTCGTAAAACGTTTTCCAGAATATTCCAGATAAGAGATGGGAGGTTTACCCCCCTTACGCTGGGGGTAAGCCCCCGAGACCCCGGTGGGGCACCCAGATCACGTTTGCTCCGGAGCCCCCAACATCGTACTTACGGTCCTGGAGTCCGGCGCTAAGGCTCGACTTAAGCTTAAGATCTGTTGGTGCAATCAGGCATTAGTAAACTTAGTAAAAATTTGTCAATATAATAATACAGAATATTCGAAAATATCAGTATTGACAATATCATTTTTACATTTAGTTTGCGAAATTGTTTAAAAACCTCTCGCACTTTCAGTCGAAATATCCAAAATATGTAAATTGTATTACAATTATTGTGGTTTATTTCCAAAAAGCATGAAATATTCAATATAACATTGTTTATTTTAGCTTTGAATTATTGGTCGAAATTAATTGAAAAATTTTGTTTAGGTACAAAATAAACAAATTATATAATTTTAATAACAATGTAAATAAATTAAAACCCAAACAATTATTTCATAGATTATGTATTTTAATTTCGCAATAATTTTTATCCTGCTGTGTAGCGAGTGTATGTCTGGCTATGTAGATGCAATCGTTGACCTGGGATAAATTCAAAATTTTGAAAGGTTGCCAGCGTACTCGTATCTACATGCCCACCTATTCGTCAGTTTGTAGAACTAGGTCGGCTGATTTCAATTTATTTGGCTGACTCATGGAAGAATGCAAAAAAGTATGATTGAGTTTTTGTAAAATTTTTATCAAGGTAAAAGGCGTATTCCAAATACTATTGGTAAATTGGTAATGTGATACGATAGTCACAACTTACAAAAGTTACAGAACTACATGCTACGCCGCTTTGAACTTTAAATATACAGGGACTGATTCAGACAGTAGGTTAAAATAATCAGAGAATCAGAGGTTAAAATAATACTACTACTATCGGTTTAGAGCGTTCCACAACGCCTTTTAACTCCTAACGGCCATTCTTCTCTGTTTAACCATAGACCTGTACAATAGTAATGTTGAAAAAGTAACTATTCTTTACAAAGTACTCGTTACTTACGAATACCGAAAGTAACGATTACTATACAGAGAGGCAAATCGTTACTTTGATTACTTTTATTACACTGATTACTTCGTTCTTCTTCTTTAAGTTCATCTTCTATCGAAGGTTGGAAATCATCATGGCAATGCGGACCCTGTTGACTGCCGCTCTAAATAGATCTGCACTACTGCATTCGAACCATTCCCGTAAGTTCTTAAGCCAGGATGTTCTTCGTCTTCCCACATTTCGCTTTCCTCGGATTTTGCCTTGCCTAATAAGTTGTAATAATGAGTATTTTTGCCCTCTCATCACATGTCCCAAGTACTCAAGTTTTCGTCTTTTGATAGTATTATTTCCGGTTGATTTCCTATCCTTCTAGTTACTTCCACGTTCGACATTCTTTGAATCCATGATATTCGTAGGATTCTTCTGTAACACCAAAATTCAAAGGCGGCCAACTTATTCAAATGGACTTGTTTCAATGTCCACGCTTCCAAGCCATAAAGAAGAGTAGAGAACACGTAACATGGAAGCATCATTAGGCGTATTTCTAGCCTTATATCCCGACAACAAAAAACTTTTTAAGTTTAATGAATGATGCACGTGCTATTTCAATACGTGTCTTAATTTCTTTGGTTTGGTCTACATTTTGTATTATAAGCGCAAAGTGACATTATTGCTTTCGAGTAATTACCTCTCTACTCTACCTCTCAAACAATAATATATCACTTTTCGCTCTTAATACATAAAAATAACTATTAGTGCTGACTTTTATAATTTCTGAAATAAAGTTTCGGGAAATTTCTGTAACGATCTTTTTTATTTTAAGAATTGAATTAGATTGCTTTCGTCTGCAAAGGGTTTTTCATTAAAAATAATGAATAAGTATACTGTTATGCTCTACTTTATCTCTTTATTTATATTGACTAGCAAATTCTTAATTTAATTAATTATTCAATTACTTTAATCACTGCCTTTGTAAAACAAAACTAAATTCAAATTAAATACTCCAATAAATTTTATCCTCAGGGCTAATTTTGTATTTGATACAATCTTAGAGTATGGAAAATTTTTTACCCTCTCCCTGGAGTGACCGCAACGAGAACGAAACTGAAGCCAAAACCAAAGTTAGGACCAAACACGAGTGCCAGTGGCGTATCGCGTAGGCCAGAAGAAACTATATAAAACTACATAATTAAATAATATTGCTCGTAGGTTTAGTTCAATTTTCTATTTTTATTAATTACACAATATTATGCATGGCTTACATAGAAAGATTGAAACAAATAACAGTATTTTAGTATGTTGAACTTTTATACCCACTCAAAATAAAACAGGATTAGGAATTAGGGGATGTGAGGAAAGCAAACTTTTTGAATTATTGATTTATGATAGATATCTTTATTTCACATAGGTCGCAAAATTTCGGCTCCAATACTATATTTAAATAGGATTTATTTTTTCGAATTCTGAGAAAAAAGTTACAGGGGTGAAAAACTAAGAGACAATTTAGTGTGATTTTTATTTTCAAAGATCTCATTCAAAAGAAACTTTTTATTTATTCTGGGGGACTTTTAGCCCTCGGTAATAATTTAGTCTTTCATTCTGCGTTTAAATTTTTCAAAAGTATTACTTTTTTCAGTATAGGGCTTTTCATTCACAGTCATTTGTTTCGAGCTTCTGTCATGTGTCACATAATATTAATATATTTACGTCATACGTTATTGGTATATAACAATGATACAAACTAGAGACGTATGAAGTAGATATATTAATATTATGTGACACATGACAGAAGCTCAAAACAAATGGCAATCGATGAAAAGCCCTATAGGGCTTTTCATTCACAGTCATTTGTTTCGAGCTTCTGTCGTGTGTTACATAATATTAATATATCTACGTCATACGTTATTGGTATATAACAATGATACAAACTAGATACGTATGGCGTAGATATATTAATATGATGTGACACATGACAGAAGCTCGAAACAAATGGCAATCGATGAAAAGCCCTATAGGGCTTTTTATTCACAGTCATTTGTTTCGAGCTTCTGTCATGTGTCACATAATATTAATAAATATCTACGACATACTTTATTGGTATATAACAATAATACAAACCAAAGACGTATGACGTAGATATATTAATATTATGTGACACATGACAGAAGCTCGAAACAAATGACAATCTATGAAAAGCCCTATTGGAAAAAAATGAACACCATGTCAGTGGTAATATTTTCCAAATTGAATATTCGCTATCTTTGTCGTACAACGCACTCAGTCGAACAGATTGTGCTGACAAGACAGCGGCAATTTTAGATATTTGACACGGCTTTAGGAATAATAATAACGTTTGATCCAAAATTATTGTCACCATAGGTGGCTCTCAACGACAGAGATAGATATACAGTGCATGTCTGTTCTTAATTCAGATATACTACTTTCCAGTTTACGTCAACTTTGCAGTGCACGTCAACTTAACAAGAAAAGTTAGGTTATGTAGAGATGTTGGTGGTGGACATATACAGCATCCTCTTTGATTTTATTTATTATTGTTACTTATAATTGTGTTAATTCTTTTTATTTTAGATTAAAGTTCTGTGTTAAAGGCTTTGACTGATTTTTTATGTTTTATAACGTTAATCAAAATTAATTGATAAAAATTCAGATTAAAACAAGACATACGTAATTTTTTGCACGGCTAGCTTTGATAGGACGGAACAGGGAAATTAAAAACATTCAATATCATATTAATGTAATATGTTATTTATTTACCAAATAAGCCGTGTACATATGATTTAAAAATTACTAAATTTAACTTTGTTGCAACAATTTCTTACTTAATAAATCAAACTTTAATTCTGGTATCTCTTTGTTTTAACACAAGAAAATTATTTAAATAAATTATTAATTTCTCATATTAAATTTAATAAAATTTGCTTTTATTCATTTGAACTGAATTCTTAAATTTGAAATGACTAACTGCGTTACAGTAATGTTCAATAAACAAATAAGCAAATATGGTTTTGATTTAAATAAATTCTCTCCATTCCGACAAATGATTTGACTAACCTTTTTGTTTCTTCACTCCCTCTTTTTCTGGGTTGCGTGGTCCTCGATTCTCCAACGTACTCTCTGGATGTTGCGAAAAGGTCCCTCTAGTCTAAACTGCTTACAAAACAACACACAGGACTTGCTCGAATTCTCTTACTCAATTTTATTCTTGTGCAAATAGATATCAATCAGCTACTCGTTCTAGACAAAACAAAGGAATCACCTTCGGACCAGGAAAACTAAATTTTCAACCGATCGACAATTCGGTTTCAACTCGATTCTGCTCGCAAAGGCCTATCACACCACTCTACACTGATTTCTCACTTTTGAAAACTCGACTGCTCTCCTCAGATATCCATTATACAGTGACCCTCTTTTCTCTCGCAAATTCTGACTCCAACTTTCTTATCCCTTCTATCGATCTTTTCCACCCAATCAAAAACACGCCTCTCTCAAAACCTTTCATACCCATTTCTTAAGAACCAAATATTTTTCTATATAACTTTCCAATTTGCCAAATTTTAAGAAATATCATAATTAGTTTTTTCCGACTTACTACTTTTATTTCTAAAAACTGAAACAAAGTGCTTACCATCAATAAACCTTCCCGGAAACATTTAAAAAACAGTATTGTTCTCGCCAAACGATATGTCAACTTTCTAATCCCGAATTCTTTGTTAGTGTACCAATTCACTTCGTCGAATCATTATCACTAATCGTTTTCGCTTTCCCGAAACACTGTTTAATAGCTAAATTAGATTGGGATGAGAATCTATGATCTCATGGTCTTTGATATAAATTAATTTTTTTTTTATTAAATGATAAACTACAATTTTTTTAAATTTCTTTAATAAAAACAATTCTACAACAATACATATTGGAAATAATACATATTTTAAATACGGATTTAATATTAAGCTGCCATCGTAAGGTTTCCATAAAAAACGTAAAATGCTGTGACAGTTCCCAGCTTGCTACATTTAATACACTGCTTGCACGCCATTTCTAAAACCAGTTTGTGATATTTTATACAGGAAGCACTACAACTGTAGTTCTGGGAATTAAACCACTCAGAAATTATATAATATATGAAGTTTGTTTCGCTAGGAACTGTGTGTTGTCGGGGTTTTGTGGGTTAGATAAAAATAACCTGTCATATTAGAAATGTAGTCATATAAGTAATGTCTAACTAAAAACTAGTGAGTGGCAAATGTTTTTGTTTGCGTATAATCTCAACAGCTGCATTAAATATCGACTAAAATATTTGTATAATATATAGTGGATATTAGTATAAACCATTTTGAAAAGGAAAGTTAAAATGTAAGGATGTTAAAATGTTAAAATGTATGATTAAGGAGAAAAGTATCAAAATCTGAAAAAATCTATTTTTATTAAGTTAAATATTATATTTTATGAAGCTGAGAATTATTTTTTCTTCTTCTTCTTCTTGAGCTTTTTCCTTTTTAAGTATCATTGTTCATTACTCTTCGTCGCCACTTATTTCTGTGTAAAGTGTCGTCATTATCTTTCTCTCTCTCTCTCTCTCTCTCTCTCTCTCTCTCTCTCTCTCTCTCTCTCTCTCTCTCTCTCTCTCTCTCTCATCACTTTGGCTCTTAAGCTTTTCCATTCTAGATTTACCCAAAATTTACAGGAACATTTTCATTTCTCCATCTACTTTTCCGGAACCTTCTTTACAGGCCACACTTCACAACCTGGCTGTATACCATAAATCACAAAAAATACTGTATCCTTTGTAAAAGGTATATTTAAAAGACCTCGATAAGGATTACATCACATAAACAAAACGTTTTCGGATTAACAAATAATCCATCATCAGCGTTTAAAAGCCAATAGCATGCATGCGTGAGCCACCAAAAAGTTATGGGTAAATAACCTTTAAATGTTACAAGATCTTAGATGATACTACATATTGTAAATAAAATTAATGGATGTTGCAAGTATTTCTGGATATTACTCAGGGCAGCACAGGACTCTAACCCACGTGGATGTAATGTGAAAGGGATGAACCTCTCTAAACAACAAATCCATGTTGTTGTGTTGGAATAACATTTTCTGGGAGAAGGAATTTAGTCATCTCCTCGGAAATAATGGCTTCCATGACTTTGCTAACTACTGGTAGTAAGCTAATCGGACGATAATTGTTGGGATCGAGTTTGTTGCCTTTTTTAAAAATAGGAGTGACCGATGCTAATTTCCAATTAGGGGGTAAGGAATTCTGGATAAAAGAAGTCTACATAATTAACGTTAAAGGTATTGCAAGTGTGTCTGCGCATATTTTTAATAGTTTTGGTGTTAAACCATCTAAACCAGGTGAAGCGGATGTGCGAAGTTTCATTAAGTGTTGTTTGACATGATCCACTGTAAATTCGACTTGCCGTAAGGATGCACCGACACGATTACACCTAATAGGAGGTAGATTACCATCATTCGATTCTTTAGTAAAAACCTGTGAAAATGCTAAAGATAGAGTTTCAGAAGAATCTTTGTCAGAAGAGCATAAAGTCTGATTAGGTTTTTGAAGTAGAGCAATGGAAACTTTAGACGTCAATGAGGACCTTATGTATTTGTAGACTTTTTTCATATTACCACTGTCAATAACACTTGTTTCAAAATTTTGTCTTAAAGTTTTTAGAAAAGTTTGTAAGTTATTGGAATATCTGCGGTGGTTTTGAAAATCAGTGAGAAGCCCGGTCTGTTTAAATTTCCGCCAGAGATGTCGTTTGTGATTAATTTGGTTTATTGCTGTTCGATTTATCCAGGGTTTAAGATTGTTTTTATAAATATTACGGAAGGTAGTGTTTGTAGAAATTATATTTGGACGGCATCGAGAAATGCAGTCCACATTAATGAAGGGTCGTTTAAGTCAGCAAAAAATAATTGCCAGTTGATTTGAGATAGCTTAGTGTCGATTTCAGAAAAGTTGGTAATAGTATATGTTACAGTATTATTTTTGCTGTATTTGGTTGAATTGAATGTGAGCTGTTATAACTGCATGATCTGACTTTCCTATAGGAGAACTGATTTCAAGAGATGAACTTAGCTCTTCGTCGTTAATTAGCACTAGATCTAAAATAGAAGGTTGGTTATTAATTCTAAATCGGGTAAGTTTCTGTGATGAGTTTTATCAGGTTCGAATTTACTACAAAGTTTTTAAACAAATTATGAGCGTTTTCGGCGTCAGATAATGCAGTTATTGGCCAGGTGATCTCTGGGAAATTAAAATCTCCAGTAATGATAAGATTATCAAAAGATGATAGTTCGTCAAGTTTAGTAAGCAAAACATTATCGTGAGCAAGTATTGTCAAAGGTGGGCGATATATACACACTAAATTAATAGTGGAGTCAATGAAGGTTTTCACCTCCGATTTCGTTGAACCTCCATCGATTTTCATGAAAATTGGTACGTATGTAGAGAATACCTCAAGAAAGAAAGGTGACATGGTGCCAACTTGCGCTTTTACCCTGGGGGTGGATGCCACCCCTTCTCGGGGGTGAAAATTATTTTATTAAAAATAATACCACTAATCGATAGAGGGATAAATTATAAGTAAAATTTGTTATATAAAGTTATTTCAATAAATCAATAGTTTTTGAGTTATTAAAGATCAAAAGTTTTGATTTTTCCTGAAAAAATTCCATGTTTTAAAGCAGTTTTTCATAAATAACTCAAAACCAATAAGTTTCTTCAAAAAAGTTGTTGTTACCAAAATTGAAGATAATATAAAAATAAATAAGCTCCTTATTCGAAAAATTCTTTATTACATACACAAAGTGAGTTATATGCAATTGAATGTATATTTTTTTTCCGCGAGTACTCAAATCTTATTATTCAAGCTTAAATAACAGGAAAACGATGCACTTTGTTAAATAGAGATACTAAACATTTTAATAAAATAATTAAAGGTAACTATCAAAAAGCTATATAAGAAGTCGATAGCATCAAAATTAAGCAAGTTATGATGGAAATAAGAGGACCCTTTCAGATTTTTAGGTAAGAATGAAAAATGAAACCTACGTCATTTCCACAAAAATTAAAATTTATAGTAACCCATTTAAAACTTTATTTATTTTATATATATATAATGAGTAATAACTTCAACAATTTTGACCGGTTTAGAATGCATATTTTTGAAAAAAAATACGAATAAAAAAAATTAGAATTTTTCAAATTTTCGTGAAGTTCATTTTCTTTCGATAATAACTACAAAAATACTCGATATACTTAAAAAATGGTAGAGAACAAAATTTTAGTTTTAACTTTATTTAAGTTTTTCTTTTTTTAATATTTTTTTATGACAAAAAATAACCGAGATAGAAACATTTAAAACGTAAATTTTACTGCGAGAACCATGTAACCGGGACCCTTTCACCTTGTATTTAAAAAAAAATAAAGGATTTACAAAATTATGTTTAATACAGTGTCATAGACCTTTTACTTAGCTTTGTAATGGTTTTTGGATAATTCTCATATTTCAAAAATTAACAAAGTTATTTAAAAAAAAACCAATAACATTTTCTTTGAAAAAATTTTATAGAGGAGATTTTGTATGTATACAGGTTGTGGGAAGTCCAATTAGTCGTTTGTTGTAGGAGATATAAAAAAAGTTTATTTAGATGAGATTGGGGCATATATAATATCAGAATTGAAATACATTTCCAAATATACAGGGCCACCCATATTGACAGGGTGAAACAAAATTATCTTTTGTTTAATGGAACAGCCTGTATATTTTTACATTTTTGGATTCTCCTCTATGTTTTATTTCTTAAAATATCAGGTTTTGTGATGTTATACGAAGTAGTTTAAAAGATAATTACGTTTTTTTTTTCAAATTTCATAGCAATATTCACCCCCTGTATAATTGTAGTGATTTGATATCAGAAAATCAATTTATGTTCAAGTGATTTTTAATATAGTCTATTATTTTTAAAAATTATTAATCTAGCAAAACGTTTAAGTAATACAGGGTTGGTCGAAACTGAATGAGTGTTTTCTCAAAGTTTGAAAGTATGAGTTTTCTGAAACGGAGCAGCCTGTAATGCCTGTAATGTGCATTGTAATGAAATGCTATTGTATGGCACTTTATTATTTCCCACCCTGCCAATGAGAACTGAATTTATTTTTGAAATTCCTAACTTTATATCTTTAATTATTTTAAATATTGTAAACGATTAAAAAACAATCAAATTAAATTGAAATGAATAACCAGTGTATATCTTCCACATTTACTTCATATTTAACGTAGCCTGTACCATAACATTGCACAGATTATTATCCCTGTATAGCAACGATATACCATGAATGTGAACTCATACTTGAGAAATGTCCTATATCCAGTCTCGCAAAAAAAGGGATTCCTCAAACATAATATATATGCAGACAAAATCAGCCAAAGTGATTTGCGATATCTAATGAAAGGTATGTTCCGTTTGTTTGTAGAATTATATTTGATTGGCTTTAATTACTAAAATAAATAAATTTTCAATTATATTTTATATATTTGTGGAAAAGGAAACCTAGCATTAGTGGCCACATTTCCATAACGGCCAATTTTTTTTTTATTTTTAGTTGCCGTTATTGACAGGTTTTACTGTACCAATAATATTTTATTAAATTATGAAACATTATTTAAATAAAAAATTTATAAACTTGATAAAAGAAAGTTTGTTTAGATTTTACTCCTCTATCTAATTATGGGGTTATTTTTAATAAAATAGTGTTCACCCATGAGAAGGGGTAACATCCACCCCCAGGATAAAAACACAAGTTGGTACCACATCACTTTTGTTTCTTGAGGTATGCTCTAACTACTTACCAATTTTCATTAAAATTAATGGAGGTTCAACGAAATCAGGGGTGAAAACCTTCAGCGACTGCCTTTTTGGAAATATAAAAGAATAATTTTTTTCGTGATTGTCAATTTGCTAATTTTCTGATTGTTGGTTCCTATAAGGTTTGAAAAATTAATAAAAATTATAAATCATGCACATAAATGTAAAAAAATATTTATTTTACTTAATTAAACGAGATTGCTTGAGCGAGAATGCTGAAATCTGCATTTTATCATTAAAAAAAAAAGGTGGATTTCACCCCTAAAATGCGGAAAGCGCAACTTGGTACCATATCACTTTTGTTTTTTGAGGTATCCTCTAACTACTCAACAATTTTCATGAAAATCGATGAAGGTTTAAGGAAATCGTGGGTGAAAACATTCAGTGACTACACTTTCAGAAATATAGAAGAATAAGGTTTTCGTGATTTTCGACTTGTTAATTTTCGGAATTTTTGGTTGCTATAAGGTTTGAAAAATAAAAAAAAATATAATTCATGCACATAATTATAAAAAAAATATTTATTTTTCTTAATTAAACGAGATTACTTGCGCCATAATGCGGAAATCTGCATGTTTTACAATTTAAAAATTAGGGGTGTATTGCACCCCTAAAAGGCAAAAGCGCAAGTTGGTGCTATATAACTTTTATTTGTTGAGGTATCCTCTAACTACTTACCGATTTTCATGAAAATCGATGAAGGTTCAACGAAATAGGAAGTGAAAACTTACAGTGACTGCACTTTCAGAAATCTAAAAAATAATTTTAAAAAATGGGGTGTATTTCACCCCTAAAATGCAAAAAGCGCAAGTTGGCACTATGTCACCTTTGTTCCTTGAGGTATCCTTTAACCACTCACCAATTTTTATGAAAATCGATGGAGGTTCAACGAAATCTGAGGTAATAACTCATTTCCACCTTCATTGACTCCACTATAAGGCAAAATGGATTTTTAGTAATAGATAAGTGAATAGCATCTATTCCAGGAATATCTAATGGCTTAATGTCAATTTTGAAAGTTGTGGTAATAATATTAGATAAATAAATGCATACACCACCACCCACACGAATTTCTCTGTCTTTACGATATATTGTATATCCATTTATGTTAACAAATGAGTCAGGAATTGAAGGTTTAAGCCAGGTTTCGGCAATACAAATAACGTGTGGTTGAAGAAGTTGCACTGTGCATACAAATTCGTCAAATTTAGCGGAAAGTTAATCTAAATTGGTATATAGAAATAGCCAGTCATTAAATTTGTTGGTAGAAAAATTATGAACGAAAATTCGTGATTTTGGGAGTCCCATTAATGTATTTAATGGTTAAATCATGTTCACCGTTATTTTTGCGAGTTTCTAGTTCATTTCGGAGTTCTTTTAAGCGAGTTTGTTGGATGGGCGTCTTGTCATCAATTATTGAGAATTTTTTCGTGGCGTTGTTCTCCAACAGTTTAGCTTTATTTCTCAGAATATTTTTAACGTGGTATTCCGAACTCATTACTACTTTTATCATTCTGGGAAAACGTTGGTTTGCTTTGCCGACTCTATAGAAAGTGATTTGCTTTTCCTGACAGCTAACAGTTTCCAAGACAAGTTTAATCTTATTTGCGTCGTCATCTTTTCTGCGTTGTGCATCCCCAGAGGAAGATTCTGGAACACCTCTGATTAGAACATTCTTAGCACGTGTCATGCGATCTACAGCTTCGTTTGCAATATTATCAGTGAATTCGGTGGACTTAAATAAATCAATTTGGCTGAGCTTATTATTTAACTCTGTTAATTTTCAAAATCATTTATTCGCGTATGAATATCCATTTTAAAGTTCAGCAGAAGATCTTTTATTTCCGAAATATTAGAAATATTTGAGCTGCAGGAATTACATAGGATACTTAATCCACGAATTTTTTGTCGAGTTACGCGATCGTCGGAAGAAAGGTCCGTGCATGTAATATGTATTTGCCGTTTACAACCATCGCACTGAAGTTTACGGTCAGCTGTCGCAAAGTTTTTTGAGCAGTTCGAACAAACTGAGGTAGAAGGCATGATCGGGTTTTTGGCTGGTATGTAATTAATAGTTGGTTTTATACTAATAAATTGGGAAATGGTACTCACAGTATATATTATGTGAATATATATCACTATTATATTCACTGTAATTGTACTTATTACAGAAAATGCTTTTTTTACAACCAATACTGACTATATTGGTATGTAGAAATGGTATGATTGGAAATTCTATGAAGATTATGTCATCAACGAATGTCACCAAGTATTATATCTATATATTTATTTTTTTCACTGAGGGATTCACTATTTCTTTCCACAGTAATAATGAATACATTTGTTTTGATATAAATGCAATACTTTCTTTCACCATTAGAGCTTTTAAAATAACTAAAAATCGAAATTTCTTATGAGAACTTTGATAAATAGATACTTCAACTTTGACGTTTTTTATTGTGATGTTTATATGGATTTGTTTCTGGTCGCTCTACTCTAACCAATCTCCTACATTGTGTTAACGACTGGACGTCATCTATTAACAGTTCACAGCCGGTCGACGTTGTTTATCTAGATTTCTCTAAAGCCTTTGACCGTGTTCCTAAGCGCAGACTTCTACATAAGCTAGAACATTTCGGAGTTCGCGGTACTTTATTATGCTGGATTGATGATTTCCTGACAGATCGACATTACAAAGTTAGAGTTGGCGAATCTTTCTCACAGGACAGGTTAGTGGAAAGTGGAGTGCCGCAGGGTTCTGTCCTTGAACCTCTGCTTTTTACGGTTTATACCAGCGATGTTCCTTCCTATGTTTCAAGTAAAATATCGTTATATGCTGATGACACCAAAATATATACCAATCCTATCACAAACCAGTTAGCCCTCCAAAGAGACTTGGACTCTATTTTTACTTGGTGTTCCCAGTGGTTACTACCCTTAAACACGGAAAAATGTGTAGTGCTTAGAATTGGTAAAAACAATCCACTCGTGCCGTACTTCGTTAACGGACAACCATTAGATTCAGTGTTCTCGTATAACGACCTCGGTGTTATCGTAAACAGCAGCCTAACGTGGTCCGACCATATTCAGTCTATTTGTAAACGTACGAACTCCAGACTATATCTTATTCGGAGGTGTTTTTCGAGAGCTTCAATGCAGTCATTCTGTAAACTTTACACTATTTACATAAGACCGATTCTTGAATATGCTGGCCCAACGTGGTATCCTGATTTGGTTCGAGACAAAATTTTGTTGGAAAACGTCCAAAGAAAAGCCACTCGAATTCCATTGGGACTGAGAAGACCTTCCTATGAAGAAAGGCTCAGTATGGCCCACCTAACTTCTTTTGGACTTCGCCGACAACGTGGCGACTTAACCCATTAACCGCCAAGCAAAGAAATACTGCAAAAAAAAGTAATATTTCTGATTAACTAGAGTAAAATAAATTTAAACAATCGTAAAAAAATTGTTTTACACTTTGATAATGGCAGGTGTCACAACAACAAAATGGTTCGTTTTCGAACCTTTGGCAGAACTGAGCTATAAAAATTGAAATACACAATTTTATTTTTTGTGAAAAGTCTCAAAACATTTAGAGTGTAAATGGACCTGGCATTTTTGATAAACAAAAATAGTATGGTTAAAACATTGCCTACACCTTCTTGAGCTTCTTTGTCAAAAACGAAGTCAAACGGCCCTCTATCTTTTTTAGAAATTATTTTAGTTGTTTCCAGTTTACCCTTTTCAATCCTGTATCTCACACTATGCCAGTTGCATAAATTCGACAAATCGACGTATTGTCTACAACACTACACAACCTGCCTTATGTAGCCCACCCTTCAGTCCTAGATTATAACAAAACTGAATACCAGAATACCCGTCATTCTAAAGGTATGTACCCACTATGCTCGTAATATAGGACCACCAAAGCGGAGCGCGCACTGTTACACGATACGGAAGCGCTACTATGTTCACGAACCTCCTGCGCTCCGCGCTCTCTGCAACTGCTCCAATCGATACGGTATGCGCTCCTCTACATATAAACCAACACCAATTGGAACGCCTAGGCAGAGCGCGCACTGTTGCATGGTCCGGGAGCACCAACCATTCACTATGTTTACAAACCTCTTGCGCTCCGCGCTCCCTGCAACTGGTCCCATCGATACGACATGCGCTCCTCTACATACAGGGTGTCCCGGAAAATAGTGCGTTCCTTTAAGGTATGGAGAGAATACACAATTTGGAACAAAAAAGTCCTATACCATTTTTTTCTAAAGTTAGCCGTTTCCAAAAGAAAGTTAACATTGTTTTCCATATACCTGTATTTTAATGTTTGGAAATTTTAATAAACTGGCAACATCGTACGCACTACGGAATAATAACATAATAAGAACTCGTTTGTGATTGTGATTAACTATATTTTAAAATAATCCAACCTAATAGTAGGTAATACTTATGTATTTACTATTTGTTTACTAAAATTATTTTCTTTTGAAATGTATCAAAATACCTATTGCATAATTTTAAACGAATTACACATCTTTTAACATAAAAACACATCTTTTAACTGAACTAGTATTATTTATTTAGTAAGGTTTAAATGGGTTGAATGCTGAGTATTGCTGAGGGCTTTAACTGAATTACATAGTTTTAATAGTATACAGTGGAACTTAAATACAACAGATAATATCTCAGTAATTTGTTTACTTGTGAACTGAAATAACTATGTTGTACTTACTTGAAAATAATTATTATACCGAATAGATGTTTCAAGTAACCTTTCACAAATACCATTCATAGGTAATAACATAATAGGTAATACACTCACTATTCGAAAACATTTTCGGCATTGACACTAAACAGGATTCTTTAGAACTATCTGTTTACTATCTATCTTCTATCTACTTATTTACACGGGACTGTCTATGCTTAAATTTGCGTACCGCACATAGTTGTCAGATTTAAATTTGCCTACCAAAATACATTTTAATTTTTTGGTCAAACGGTTGCATTTAGAAAAAAATGTTATAAGAGTTTTTTGTTCTACATGGTGCCTTCTACCTTTACCTTTAAGGAACGCACTATTTTCCGGGACACCCTGTATAAACCGCCACCTATTGGACCGCCGGGGCGGAGCGTGCACTGTTGCACGGTTCGGGAGCGCCAACCATCCACTATGATCACAAACCTCTTGCGCTCCGCACTCCCTGCAACGGCTCCCATCGAGAGGGCATCTGCTCCTCTAAATATAAACCGCCACCTATTGGACCGTTGAGGCGGAGCGCACACTGTTGCACGGTCCGAGTGCACCAACCATCCACTATGTTCACGAACCTCTTGCGCTCCGCGCTCCCTGCAACTGCTCCAACCGATAGGGTATGCGCTTCCTTACATATTAACCACCACAAATTGGAGCGCCGAGGCAGAGTGCGCACAATTGCACCGTCCGGGAGCGGCAAACGTATCCACTATGTGGAGCAGTTGTAGGAGCTCTGAGCGCAAGCATAGTGGATACGTGCTTTTACACATTTTACACATAAAAATGTCCCAACAAATTACTGCCTGTGCGTCAGCTTGAAATTCCTGATCAGACAGGATTATAAGTCGACTTCCGCCAATGGTTCGTTATCGAACCATTATTTTCAAACACGAGATTTGATGACTCAGAAAAATTTAATTTTTTATTTTTATAACAATTGATGTACAAACAGGTTAAAAAAATAATGTTTTAGTTTATTTGATCACAAAAGTGTTATGCCAATAAAATTACTACAGTAAAAATAAAGTTGTGTCGAAGGATTGAAAATGTCGGACATTTAGAAAATATTTTTGTGATGAAAACATGAGTTTGGAAATTAAACAAAATTAAATTTAGTTACTCTTATATCTTCTGGTTGCTTAAAAAATACAAAGATTTAAAAAAAAATAACAAACTGTCAAAAAAAAATTCTACAAAAAAATGGTGCGTTTTCGCACCGTTGGCGCTAAATGGGTTAATAACCACATTTAAAATATTAAAATTTAATTTCGGAAATCTCGACGAAATTTTTACAATCAATCAAGATGAACGCCTTAGAGGTCACCAATTTAAACTGAAAAAAGGTAACTTTTTTACGAGACCAAGACAGAATTTTTTAACAAATAGAGTTTTCGATATTTGGAATAACCTGGATGATAACATTGCCTCAGCCCCCTCTACCAACACATTTAAAAACAGACTTGACAGTTTTCTATTATAGTTGAAATATTTTTTTTATGTAAACCCAAATTGTATCTTTTTTTTATATATTGTATTTACTAGTAGGTTACTTATGTAATTTCTTTGTTTTTGGGCATAATAGGGACTTGTCCCTCTGCCCTTGTTTATGTATAATAATAATAATAATAATAATAATAATAATAATAAGTTAAGTGGACAAAAACGGATATAGAAAATCTTCAGCGAAAAGTACGAACACACCTCACAAAGGCACAAAAACACCACCCTAAAAGTGCAGTAGAACGAACGACATTACCCCGGTATTTAGGAGGAAGAGGACTTATGGATATAGGTGAGCAATTAGATAAACAGATTGCTAATTTAAGAACTTATTTTCAGATGCAGGCTGAGACATCTACTCTACACCGCGCAATTTGCGCAGTAGATGACACAACACCTATCAAACTGAGGGAACCAGAAATGCGCATAAACCACCTTACTAAGGACGAAAAACTGCGCACCTGGATGGGTAAACCTCTGCACGGGCGACATCCCAATGAGGTTAGCCAAGACTATGTCGACAATACAGCGTCGAACTATTGGTTGACATCAGGAAAGATGTTCCCTGAAACGGAGGGTTCATTACTGGCCATTCAGGATCAGGTTATACCAACCAGAAATTACCTGAAATATATCGTCAAAGACCCTCAGGTTCAAAACGACAGATGCCGATATGGATGTCAAGCCCAAGAAACCATCCAACATATTACGGGGGGCTGCCAGGCATTTGCTGCAACTGAATACAAGGAACGGCATGACGCAGTGGGAAAAATCCTTCATCAAGAGATAGCTAACAAGCTGGGACTTCTCCAAACGGACCATCTCCCATATTATCAATACGTTCCTGAGAGTATGGTTGAGGATGACAACTACAAGCTATACTGGGACCGCAGTGTGCTCACAGACCAAACAGTGGCACATAATAGACCAGATCTCGTACTAGTTAATAAATTAACAAGACAAACAACACTAATTGATGTGGCGATACCTAACAACAATAATCTACGTAGTAAATTTACTGAAAAGATCGCCAAGTATAGAGATCTGGAAATTCAAATACGAAGACAATGGAGAATGCAAAGTACCCAGACGATACCTATTGTTATGTCTACTACTGGAGTCATTCCGAAGACCCTCCTCGAAAGCATAAAAAAGCTGGGTCTCAATGAACATATTTATAAGACCATGCAGAAAGCTGTACTACTTGCGACGGCCAGAAGTGTAAGAAAATTTTTGGGAGATACTCCTGCATTCCAAGTCACCTAGGGCTCGATAACACGGAAAGAGTCCCACCAGAGCTCAATTCTTTTGATACCGTAGGTATCTGGGATGAGTCAATTTTCCCCTCAGAGGCAGTGTGAGCCGTATGGCTAAATCTGATAATAATAATAATAACCTCGCATATTGATAGTTAAAGGTCAACTTTCATTTAAGCCAACCAGTCTGTATCGTCTGGGCAAGTCGTTGATCTAATATAATTTGTCGTTACGTAGGACACAAGGTATTTAAGCTAGGGCAGGGTTATTTTCTCTAAGTATAATAATATCCTCACTGATTATTAGTATTTTTAGAGAGTGATAAGAACTGGTATCATCAGGTTCTTCAATTTTCGTAAAATTTGTTGCTCTTCTTGAAATGAAAAAGTCAATCAACTTGTGTGTTTATTTTCTAATATGTTGGTTTTCCAGTTAAGTACACTTTTCCAATTATATTTTCTATTGCTACATAATCCTCTAGCCTTCAAATTGGTTTACCTTAAACACTATACAGGTGGAAAATTTGCAGCTGCTATGTTGTATTTTTTGTTTTTACACTCATAGCTGCTTGGATGGATTCAGTCTCTATACAGGGTGATTGATTAGTGGGGTAAATCTCAATAGATTAGATAGCTCATTACAAAATTAGTTAGAATGTTACAGGTTGTTCGATAACACAGTTGCAAACCAAACTTTTATGTTTTTTTTTACATGGAACACCCTATTTTTTATTTTATATTCGAAATCCTGTTAGCTTCTCCATCACAAAAATATAAAGGTTTGTTATGTTATACAGGGTATTTAAAATGTTATAACCAATTTTGTATGAAAATCGTACCAAGTTTAACTCCCTGTATAAATAAAAATAAGCACAACCGCAATGGTTTATTAATGCCATATTTTTTTATTTATTGTCAAAATTTTTAAGAATTATTGACGTTGCTAATTTTCTTTAAATCAAATACAGGGTGAGTCGAAACGCAAGTACATTATTTTCTCAGTAATGTTAAACGGAACACCCTGTATTTTATATTATTATTGAAAAGTAACATTACCGTACTTTAATTTTTATATAACATTCCCTATGTCCAGATTTATTAGTTTTTGAGATATTTTCATTTTTCAGAGAAAATTATTTTAGGTGCCTAAATTTATCTAAATTTTAAGTAAGCCATGATTGAACTGACAATTGACGATTATGGATTATCAATCCGGTATTAAATATAACAATGTAGTAAATAAAGAAATAAAAATAATTTATTAGTAATACATTTCACAAAAAAAAAACGCAAACCCAACATGCAACATTTTTGAAGCAATTCAAAACTACTTTTTTATATAAATGTAACAAATAAATAAAGAAAATTAGTAATAAACTTTAAAAAAAACACACATACACAAAATACAACATTTTGTGAAGACAATTAAACACTACTTTTTTATGTAAATGTAACAATGTAACAAATAAAGAACAAAAAATAACTTATCAGTAATACATTTGCAAAAAAAAACATGTTTGAAAAAATTAGAAGCTACTTGTAATAAAATATTTTCAATGTTTAATTACATAAGGTGTTCAAAATTACCTCCTACCACATTTATGCACGCCTAAAAACGATCATTGAATGAGCTACTTACTCTACGAAGCATTTGTAAATTAACACATCGAAATACACTTTGTATTATATTTTTCATCTCGTCCCGTGTTGTTGGAGGTATTTTATAAACTTCGTTATTAACATAACCCCCAAAAATCAGTCCACTTTATTAAATTCTGGTGATTTGGGTGGCCTCGCTATTGGTCCATTGAAAAATGAAAATTAATGAGAGATTAACAATATTTCGAATTTAAAATTAAATATAGGGTATTCCATTTAAAAAAACATAAGTTTGGTCTGCCACTCTGTTTTCGAACACCCTGTAACATTCTAACTAATTTTGTAATGTGAAGCTCAAAGGTGGCTAAAATTTTTGTTGTTAACTTATATTGCTATCTATTACTATAGCATATCTATTGATCTTTACCCCACTAATCAATCACCCTATATAATATGTACATCCGAAGTGAATTAGATTATTTTTATCTATTATTGCTGCTCCAGGAGCTTCATTTCTAGGGTTAAGAGCGTGATATATTTGACATCATCTCTGTTTGATATATTTATTTTGTGAAGTGTCTCTGATATTAAACATAATTCGATTAGGTATATATCGATGTTTTGGTTGTTTTATGTAAACAGTATCTCCTCCTGATGTTGCAAGAGGCCATTTTCATTTCAATGTTATATTTTTAACTCTTCCAGCATATTCATCATCCAGCCTTCTGCATCCAAAATTGAACATAGGCCTCCCCTAATTTCATCCAGTTTTGTCGATCTTGGTCTTCCCATAACCAATTTCCAGCAATCCTTTTGACGTCGTCTGCCCATCATGTAGGTGGTCTACCTCTACTTCTTCTATCTACTCTTGGTCTCCACACTGTAATTTTTTGGATTCACCTTCCGTCCTTTATTCTGGCTACATGGCCCGACCAATTCCACTTCAGCCATGCTACTCGCTCTATGACATCCTGTCTTATCGCCTGTCCTTCTTCTGATTTCTTCGTTTCTGACCCTGTCTCTGAGAGTCAGTCCAAGTAGTGACCGTTCCGTTCTTCTTTGGGCCACTCTAAGTTTGGCTGCTGTGAAAGTCTTCTTTTTCAAATAATTTGGCAAGTTGCTCTGGAAGATGCCTCATAGAGCTTCATATCAGGCCCATGCTAAGGTGATCCTTCTCTGTAATTCGGCAGTTTGATTGTCCCTGGCAATTTGGATTTCATGCCCTAAGTATTTATATTTATGGTCCAATGCTATTTCGTTGACGCCGACTTTTGGATTTTTGCTTGGTCCAGGTTTGACATGTATTGTGTCTTTCCAAAATTTATGTTTAAACCAACTTCTTTACAGGCGGCATCTAACTCAGTAAGCATAGTTCTAATCTCTTTTAAGTTGTCTGTTATAAGAACTATGTCGTCTGCAAATCGTAGGCGGGAGAGCCTTTCACCGTCGATATTTATTCCTTTGTCGCCCCACCCCAATTGTTTGAAAGCATGTTCAAGTACTGCCGTAAAGAGTTTGGGAGATAACGTGTCTCCCTGTCTAATTTCTCTTTTGATTTATTCCGGCATATTATCTAGTATTTATTTCTATATTTTTTAGTCTTCCTAGAGTGTGTTCAGAATTATTTGCTTAAAACCGTTTTTTTAATTTACATCTTTATATTTTTAAGGTTGTGATATTCGAACAAAACATAATTAACGAGACCAATCTCCATTTTTTCTATTTATATCTTCCTGTAAAAACGTCGTTGATACTTTTAACCCCTAAGGTATTAGGAAAACACTTTTGAACTAAACAAAAGAGACTTCCGTCTCCACATTTTCGGGTTGACTTATCTTTCCTCTTTTAAAAACCTGACACTTTTTTATTATTACACTCCACTAGACTTTTCGTATAGGAGCTGGACTACGTGACTTCCGTTATATTTTGTTTCTCCATTAATGATTCTTGTCATGGTTATCAGAGCCGCATCGGGGATATTTTTCACTTTATTCTGTAAAAGTTCAATTCTGGACCTCGGAGGTAACCTACACTATGTCGACATGCTCCTTTAACAAGTTCCTTTAATCCACTAATGTTATTAGTTGGGTTATACAAATTGGTTATATATTATCATTAAGGGAAAAGGCACAAAATGTCGCCAGTCAAAATTTTCAATGTGTTTTATCCTGTGTTTTATCTGTTCAATATGTGCGAATCCTGAGAAAACTAATAAGTAACTATTTAAAAAAATTTAAACGCAGAATGTTTAAATGCAGCTGTTTATGTGCAGTTTATATTTTAAACTTTAATAATGAATGGGGTACCGTGTGATAGACAGATTACCAGAAATACAAATAAGACCATTCATATATTATAATATATAACACCTCTGTACGTAGTATAAAGAACTACGGTGAATTGGGTAATGAACAAACGAAACAGTTCCAAAATTACAGCAACCCAAATGAAGTTCACAGAAAGAACGTATAGAACCACACGCCTGGATCTTATTCGAAGTATGGAGATAAAAAGGAGAATGATAAGGTACTGAGTTATATTGACAGACATTTAATTTATTATGGATACGTACATAACATGGAGATACTCTATATATGGAAATCACCAGCAGACAACACCAGGGAGACCAGGAGACTTTATACATGGAAATCACCAGCAGACAACCAACATAACGTCATCAGAAACCAAATTGATTACCTTCTCATCTAACGATACCGAAATCCCATAAAATCAATAAAATCATACCCTGGAGCTGATGTGAGATCAGATCACAACCCAGTTGTAGGAAGGTTTAGAATTAATCTAAAGAAGCCTGTGGTTAAAACTAAAGTAGAGACGATACAAGTATCTTGTTTGAGAGATCCATCAACAAAAGAGCAAGTCACACTAAAAATTAAAGAAGAGCTCGCCAAAATAGAAATTATTCCTACTGAAGATGCGAACAGGAAATGGCACATGTTAAAAGATGCTCTTATCCGCACATGTGGAAAAACACTAACATCTAAACTAATTAAGAATACAAATGAATGGATGACCGAGGAGATTCTAGATCTCATGGAAGCAAGGCGATTTTATAAAACCAAAGACAAAAACATGTATAACATTATACACACAGAAATAAGGGAAAAGATCAGAGAGGCAAAGGAAAGATGGTTTAGTGACAGATGCAACAGTTGGTAGAGAAACATCAGTTGGTGATAACTTAAAACTTCATAAGAAAATTAGAGAAATAACAGGCACTAATATTAAGAAAAAATCAAACATACTGCTGGATAAAAACGGCAAAATAATAATTATAGACGTCGGTGAAAGGCTTAAAAGATGACAGGAATATATTCAAGAGCTATTTAAAGACGAACGGACTGAGATAGTACTACAGCAGGAAAAGTTCGACAACGGCCCAGACATAACAGAAGATGAGGTATTAGAGGCGATAAAGCGAACAAAGAACAAGGCAACAGGTCCTGACCAAATACCTGTAGACATAATACGCTTAATAGAAGAACAGCAAATTGGAATATTGGTCGACTTATTTAATACAATATACAGTACAGTAATCATTCCCTGAGATTGGCTGCTGTCAACGTTCATAACACTGCCAAAAAACCAAATGCAAAAGAATGCCAAGACCACCGGATAATAAGTTTAATGAGTCATACACTCAAAATATTTTTAAAAATTATACACCGGAAAATACATAACAAACTTCAGCAGGATATAAGCTACACTCAATTTGGATTTAGAAATGCAATGGGAACGAGGGAAGCTCTGTTCGCTGTAAATGTACTTTTGCAAAGGTGCATGGATGTTAATCAGCCAGTATATATGTGTTTCTTGGATTACAACAAAGCCTTCGATAAGGTCAGACATAACCGCCTTATCGAATTACTTAAAAAGAAAAACTTAGATATGAGGGACATCAGGATCATTAGTGCTATCTATTATAATCAGATCGCTGTGGTAAAAGAGAACAACGCCTTTTCAAATGAAATACAGGGCTGTGTCCTGTCTCCTACATTGTTCAATTTGTATTCAGAGGAAATAATCCAGGAAGCAATAGAAGACCTAACCACGGGAAGTAAATGGCCGACCAATCAATAATATACGGTTTGCCGACGACACTATTTTATTAGCCGAATGTCTTGAGGATTTACAACAAATGGTTGACAGAGTGGTAGAAGTCAGCCAAGAAAACGGACTGCCCCTAAACACAAAAAAGACACAATTTATGGTAATCACAAAGGCTAAACAGCGCCAAGAAAGCATAACAATACATGGAGAACAAATTAAAAAGGTTGAAAAATATAAATATTTGGGTACAATAATTAATGAAACTAATGAGTACACAGAAGAGATTAAAGCAAGAATAGGACAGGCAAGAAATGCTTTCAACAAACTGAAAAATGTACTCTGTAGCAGGGACATTACAATTTCTTTAAAGATAAGACTTCTGAGATGCTACGTGTTCTATGTATTTGTATTATTTTATGAGTTGGAGGCTTGGACATTAAAGAAGGATGTTTCGGACAGATTAGAAGCCTTCGAGTTATGGACCTACAGAAGAATATTAATAATAAGTTGGGTGGATAGAGTCACGAATATCGAGGTGTTGAGAAGAATGGGAAAAGATAAAGAGGTTTTAAATACAATTAAAGTAAGAAAACTGCAATATCTGGGACATGTTATGAGGGGCGAGCGATATAACTTGTTACAATTAATAATACAAGAAAGAATACAGGGTAGAAGGAGTCGAGGAAGTAGACGCATCTCCTGGTTAAACAATTTGAGAGCTTGGTTTAATTGCACTTCTGCTGATCTCTTTAGAGCAGCGTTATCGAAAGTGCGAATTGCCGTGATGGTTGCCAACCTTCTTAGAGGAGATGGAACATGAAGAAGAAGACATAACATAATATAATCGATGATCCTCTTATACCGGAAGGTGTCGAGGTGTCTTCATTACTCGTTATTCTCTGCGAACTTACGCCAAATTTTTTTGGTCCCTAGCTAATTTTTTGGCTTCCTGCCACCATTTTCCTCTATTCTGCAATATTTCCATCACACTTGTATTCCACGTTTTCCTTGGTCGGCCTCTCCTGTTTTTCCCTATCGGCCTCGCTTCCCATGTCATTTTAACCTGTCTGCCGTCGTTGATTCTAAGTAAGTGCCCAGTCCATTTTAATTACTTTTCATCTTTTGTTTTAAAATCGATTTACAGATTAAGAATTTAAATAATTGTGTATTACGCAAAAACTATGAGACCTAAATATCTTCTTCTTTAAGTGCCATCTCCGCGGCGGAGGTCGGCAATCATCATAGCTATTCGTATTTTAGAGATGGCTGCTCTGAAAAGTTCATTTGATGTACATCCGTACCACTCACTCAGGTTGCGCAGCCACGATATTCTGCGTCGCCCTATGCTTCTCTTTCCTTGAATCTTTCCCTGCATAATCAATTGGAGCAAGGTGTATCTCTCTCCACGTGTAATATGTCCGAGATATTCCAATTTTCTTAATTTGATGGTATTTAGGATTTCCATTTCTTTATTCATCCTTCTCAGAACCTCTTTGTTTGTAACGTGTTCTGTCCACGATATTTTCAGAATTCTTCTGTACACCCACAGCTCGAATAATTCTAGTTTTTTCATTGATGCAGCATTCAAGGTCCAAGCTTCCATTCCATAAAACAGAGTCGAAAAAACGTAGCACCTAGCCAAACTAACTCTTAGCTCCAACTTCAAATCTCTTGTGCAGAGCACTTTCCTCATTTTGTTAAAATTTGCTCTAGCCTTTTCTATCCTGATTTTGATTTCCTGTAAGTAATCTCCTGTGGAGGTGATCATTGTTCCAAGGTATGCATATTGATCGACTCGTTCGATATTGGATCCGTTGATGACGAGGTTTTCGTTATTTCTTTGAGTTTTCGATATTCTCATAAACTTTGTCTTCTTGACATTCATTGTTAGCCCGTATTCTTCTCCAAACTCTGCTATTCTGGTCACCAGCCTCTGAAGATCCCCAATATTTTCAGCTAAGATGACAGTGTCATCCGCATATCTAATGTTGTTAATGGGAACTCCATTTACCTTTATTCCAGCTGTTTCACCATCCAGAGCTTTTTTTAAGATCTCTTCCGAGTAGGCATTAAAAAGAACCGGCGACAACACGCATCCCTGTCTCACTCTACGTCTGATTTCAATTTCCTCCGACAGCTGATCGTTAACACGTACTTTTGCTCGTTGCTTATAGTATAAATTCGATATAATCCTGAGGTCATTGTAGTCCAGCTTCCTTGATTCCAGAACATGCATTAATTGTTCATGTCGTACTTTGTCGAATGCTTTATTATAGTCAATAAAACACGCATATATATCTTGATTGACGTCCAGGCACCTTTGTATAAGTATGTTAAGTGAAAAAAGAGCTTCACGAGTTCCCAGGCCTTTGCGAAACCCAAATTGCGTATCATTAATATCTATGTCTAGTTTATGATATATTCGGTTATGGATGACTTTCAGTAGCAACTTTAGCACATGGGACATCAAACTAATGGTGCGGTAGTCGCCGCATTCTCGTGCGTGTTTCTTTTTAGGAAGGCAAATAAAGATCGACGTCAACCATTCTTTGGGTAATGTGCCTGAGCTATAAATTTTGTTCAAGAGTACCACTAAAATATCAATATGCTGCTCATCTATAATTTTTAAAAGGTCGATAGGAAGCATGTCAGGTCCTGGGCTTTTTCTGTTCTTCATTGTTTTTAACGCATGTATTATTTCTTCCGTTGTAATATATGGACCTATTTCTCCTGAAGTAAGTTCTATGTGTTCCAGGTACCCTCTTTCATCATCGAACAGTTCAGCGATGTATTCTGCCCAACGTTGTACTTTCTCATCGGTCTCTGTTATAGCGACCCCGTGTCTATCCAGAAGTGCACCAGTTAGATTTTGCTTTCTTAGTCCAGCCATTTCTTTGACTTTCTTATGTAGGTTAAATAGATCGTATCTTTTTTGGAGATCCTCGATCTCTTTGCATTTCTCTTCAAAGTGTTTTTCTTTTGCCTGCTTTATCATCTTCCTTATCTCGTGGTTAATCTCCCTGTATTTATTGTCATTTTTGTTCTTATATTGTCTCCGTTGTTCCATCATATTCAATATCTCGTCATTCATCCATTCTTCTTTTCTCCTTGTGGAAGTCTTTAGTATATCTTTACAAGGTTCTAGTATGTAATGTTTTAGTTGCTCCCAGTGCTCGTCAATGTCATTGGTGTCTATGTTCAGATCTCTACAGTTCTTATGCAGTTCGTGTTCAAGACATTCTTTTACGTTGGGTTCTTTAAGCTTGCTTATGTCTATTGTAGCTGTTCTCTGATTTCTTTTAATATTTTTAAGTGCGAGTGTAATTTTGGCGATAAGTGGGTTGTGGTCTGAGGCCACGTCTGCTCCGGGATATGCTTTTACGGCTTTAACAGCATTACGGTATCTTTCGTTTATCATAATGTAGTCTATCTGGTTCCTAACTACTTTCTCCGATGAATCTGCGGGCGATCGCCATGTATACAGTCGTCTGTTGGGTAGTTTGAAAACTGTGTTTGTGATAATGAAGTTCTGCTCTTGGCAAAATTGTAGTAGACGATCACCTCTCTCATTGCGATTTCCCAGACCATATTTTCCTACACATTTTCCGATTTGCCCCTTTCCAATTTTTGCATTGAAATCACCTAGGACTATCGTGATTTCTCTGCTTTTTGTTTTTTTCAGTGCTTCTTCGATATGCTGGTAAAATAATTCTAGTTCTTCTTCATTGGCATTCGTCGTAGGAGCATATACTTGTATCAGGTTCAACGTGGCGTGAGATGTCTCTAATTGTAGTAACATTACTCTTTCTGAGATGGGGACAAACCCTTTCACTGCTCTATTAGATATTTTATTAACAATTATTGCCACTCCGTGTCTATGTAGGTTGTCATCGCTACCTGAATAATATATTGTAGCTTCTGCTGTTGAGAAGCAGCCTGAGTTAGGCCACCTGGCTTCACTGATACCCAGTATATCAATATTCAACCTGTTCATCTCTTGAATTGTATTGTGCATCTTACCAGGCTGAAACATGCTCTGAACATTCCAGGTTCCAATTTTAGTATTGGACAGTCTTATTCTCTCATCTCCGCTTTTGTGACAAGGAATTCGCTGATTAACGACTTGAGAGGCCTTGTCTTTTCCTCCCCTGCCGGATCTTGGCTTCCGAGGGCCATAATCAGTATCACTGTTGTTGGTTTCTACCACCATGATGATTGTACTAGGGATATCCATAGGGATCTTTAATGAAGTGGTTTCCCCTTGCCTTCTACATCCTTATGCCGTTGACCATTACTTGGTTCTTCCGCCTTCGGGGCCGATTTCTCAACCTCAGGGCAAAAGGGTGCCCTACCACTTTCTAACTCATCCGCCCAAAGCCGTTGGCCAGTAAGTGGGGGATTTCTTATTCCGGCAATCATTCGGTGAGTAATTTGATTCCATATTACCCCTAAAATCGAGGGTTGCCACTTCCGCCATCTACACCGTACCGAAGCTCCGCTTCTCCGCCGTAGCTGCCGTTGTGGACTTCATCCGTAACCCTGGACAAGGGACCCTAAACAGGTACTAGTTTCCCGGGTCAGGAAACCCCCGGAATCTGCGGACGGCAGGGATTGATTCATTTTCCCTGATAGAACTATCTTCAAGAATTTAAAGAGTTCCTACCCGCTACCTTAAGACCTAAATATAGGACATCCATATACCATTCGAAAGAGGTAAAATTGTTTAGTATATTTATTTATTAATATACATGGTGTTCCATTTAAAATAAGAATCATATGACACATTGAATAATCCAATAATGAAACTGTAAATTTTGAACACCGTGTAAACAAATGTGTAATAATTAATCATGAAATAAATTCAACCAATATCCAAATATTTAAATGTAAAAGAAATGTTTTTATAATTTCTTAAATAACTTGGGAATAAGCCTTCTTTTAAAACTTTACATTTTAAGAAAAGTCAACATAATTCAGAACACTCTGTACATAGGTATAGGGAAGCTCTATGAAACTATACCTTATTTTTTGCGGACAATTAAAAATGCAATAAAATATAGGGTGTTCCATAAGAAAAAATATATATTTGATACGCCGCCATTTATTGGGACACCCTGTATATTTCAAAATAATTTTAAAATGTTGATTTTATCAACTTACAAACTACTAATTTAAAAAAATTTTCAAATCTTTTACCATTTCGCTGTAATCTTCCGTCCCGTTAGTGGTGACTCACCCATAAATGTTGTATTTAAACGAAATTTTTGTAGCAATGCTCTTAGGAATTTTGTTTTTTTTTTTCAAAGTTTATTAAACCCACAAAAAAAGTAATGAAGCCGACCCTGTTAAGAATGCGAAGCCATCCCCAACATCCAATACTTGGAATTGAAGACCCTCCATAAGACAGAATTTGATTCCCTACTTCTTCTTCTTAAGTATTCATAAAATGCCGAGGGATGTATTTAAGAACATCAGATGTCATAAGTATTGGCATATTTGAATACATTAGGATCGAAATTTATAAGGATTTCAACTTTCTTTTTAAAAAATCGTCTTTGCATGAAAAATTTCTTTAAGAACTTGCTTTTTTATTGAGGTTTTATACTCAACACAATATGAAAAATGTAAGTGAGTAAAAGCAGAAAAACACATACATATTTTAGAATATTTTTTGTGTGGATACTTTTTCCCAGTGTTTCTCAAACTGTCATATATTGGGCCAAGAAAAAAGTCAAGCAAGCAAGCAATTTGATTAAACCCGACCTGTGAGAGATGTCCATCCTATCGAAAAAGTACATTCGGGTGTAACAATTCATTGGGGCGAGGTGTTTTAACCAGAGTAAAAACAGGGATCACCCCACCTCGCTCCAATGCTCCAGGCCATCCCTTTCCCCCCTATAGTACGCTGATGCGCGATAGGGGCACAACTATTGTAGCCAAATTCTCTTCACAATGGAAGATTCCAATGTGGTACCCTAATCGAATTCAAAACTAGGCCAGCGTGAAGCGCTCTATGCCTTTATCTTCTAATTACTTATCCGCGAACTAAAAATTGTTTGCTTGGGTCCCAAGTCATTGTACCAACCTCAACGAGGCTAGATCCAATGGCTTGGTGCTTTGATAAGATCTAGAAGATTCTAGATTTTTAAAACTTTTTTTTTTTTCATCGAGGATCTATTTCTATATGGAATAAATCTTCCAAAACTGTCATAACTCGTATTTATTAACAGATAATCTGTACACTGTTGCTATATTGTTCTTCCCCGTATCTAGCATTGACTTTTCCCCCAAGTCTCCAGGCAGTAAAAAAACTTGTGTGTTCAATGCTGTGAGTTACATAGATGTACTTCT
This sequence comes from Diabrotica virgifera virgifera, assembly GCF_917563875.1. Taxonomy (NCBI): domain Eukaryota; kingdom Metazoa; phylum Arthropoda; class Insecta; order Coleoptera; family Chrysomelidae; genus Diabrotica; species Diabrotica virgifera. Next base: position 134,936,677 of record NC_065443.1, read on the forward strand.
TTGTTTTGTACTTAAGTTTAGTAAGACCTTTTAGTTTCATTAAGGAAACACGTACTTTAAAAGAAATAAATAAGCGTAATTCCGTTCATATTTACTTAGTTCACTTACTCATAGTTATCAAAAGCAAAAACTTGACACTTTTACATAAATACCCGATTCTTATAACTTAGGACACCCGAGGTTTTATAACTTTTCAAAGTTCATTCAACAATTACCTCCAATCCTATTATATTCCTTAAAGCTACCGAAAATTACTTACAAAGCATATCACCAAATACGCCAGAAAGTTATTGCTTTTGTGAGCTCCGCAAACAATGAAAGAGGAAATGAATTCCACGGCTACAAAGGTTTAACTACTTACAACAAATTATGTGTAGTATTAAAAAAGTTGGAATAAAGCGAACTTTATTGCTGTAGGTATACAAAGTGTCTTCATCGTTGTTCAAAAGAAAATTAAACATTGTGAAATTTATTTTAACAGATTTAATAAATCTGAACAGTTTGCGCAGTCGTCTGTTCATATGTTCGTGATTTGCTGCTGATCTACATTATAATATAGTCCAAGTAATGAAGCTTAAAATAGTCCAAGTATCCCGAAATAACCAAAGTACGTGCCTCCTAGCGGCGGGATACGGGCAACAATACATTGGCTTATGGGGCAGTCCTTACAGTAGGGATCCTGGCCTATACAGAAAAATGCAGGCGGGTGTGGGGTAATACTGCACTTTGGTTGCATTGGTGGTGTATTGGCTAAACGTGCAGGGCAGGGTATGGTGCTGATAGAAAAGGCATTCAGGCATCAAATATCCAAAAATCTTTTCAGGCCATAATAATGAAAAGACCTTCTCCAAACGCAGTAAAAACTTATACTGAAATGATGGCATCTCCTGAGGTAAAATGTTCCGGAAGTAAAATGAGCCTCCGTTCGGATCTCCGGGTGAGGACTATCTCAGGGGGAACACCATTGCAGGTTAGAAAAATCAGGATAGGGTCTTGGAATCTTGGTAGTCTTACAGGTAAGAGTCTGGAGTTAGTAAATGCGCTCAAACGAAGAAGAGTTCAAATTGCTTGTATTCAAGAAACTAGGTGGAAAGGACAAAGGGCGAAAGAACTAGGTGAAGGATACAAATTGTGGTATGTAGGGAGTAGTAACACTAGAAATGGAGTTGGTATAATTGCTGATAGTGAAATGAAAGATAACGTAGTAGAAGTTGTAAGAACGAGTGATAGAATGATGTCAGTGAAATTTGTAATTGATAAAGAGGTATTGAATGTTGTTTGTGTGTATGCTCCCCAAACAGGGCTGGGTGAGAATGAAAGAAGAGCTTTCTATGATCAATTAGGAGACGTACTGAGTGATATTCCAGCAGAGGAGAAAGTTATAATAGGAGGTGATTTCAATGCACATGTGGGCCAAACCAAGACAGGATATGAAACAATACATGGGGGATTAGGCTTTGGAACTAGAAATGAAGCTGGAGATGACATGCTTGAATTAGCAACAGCATTGGATATGGCGATTGTTAACACATTCTTTAAAAAGAGAGAAACTCAACTTATTACCTACAAAAGTGGACAACATCAATCCCAAATAGACTACTTCATGATACGGAAAGAAGACATACGTGAATGCAAGGACTGCAAGGTAATAGTGAGTGAGACAGTAAGTCAACAACATAAGCTGCTTGTTCTGGACATCGAAGTAAAAAGCGAAACTAAACAAAAATATCGGAGAGGACCACAAAAAATCAAATGGTGGCTGCTGAAAGATGAGAAAGAAGGTCTATTCAGGAGAAGAATAGTAGAAAAAATATGTTGGAACATGAAAGGAAGCCCTAATACAATTTGGAGAAAAATGGCCAGTAGTATTAGAGAGACTGCTATTGAAATACTTGGGAAAACGTCAGGAAAAAAGTTTGAGGATAAAGAGACTTGGTGGTGGTCAAACGAAGTACAAGGAAAAATAAAAGGGAAGAGAAAATTATATAAAAAATGGCAAGAAACCAGATCCGACACAGATCTTCAAAACTATATGGTGGCGAAAAAGGAAGCGAAAGTAGCAGTAGCAAAAGCCAAAGCAGAAGCGTATTCAAACCTATATGATCAACTTGATACCAGGGAAGGCGAAACAAAGATATATAAAATAGCCAAACAGAGAGCAAGGAAAGCAAAAGATTTTAATCAGATTAGATGTATCCGTGATGAAAATAATAAAATACTAGTTCACGAAAGGGAAGTCAAAAAGAGATGGAGAAAGTACTTTGACAGCTTATTAAATGAAGAATTTGACAGACAGCCTGTAGAGTCAACGGAGACAGTAGCAGCAATGGTCACCAAAATAACCAACGAGGAAGTGGCTCAAGCGCTTCAAAAAATAAAGAAAGGAAAAGCGGTAGGACCAGATGATATTCCTGGGGAAGTATGGAGAGCATTGGGAGAGACAGGAACAAGGTGGCTAGCAGGTCTATTTAATAGAATTATGGAAGTCGGACAAATGCCAGACGAATGGAGAAGCAGTATACTGGTACCTGTTTACAAAAACAAGGGAGATATACAACAATGTACAAACTACAGGGCTATAAAACTGCTTAGCCACACCATGAAAATATGGGAAAGAGTAATTGACAGACGGATACGTGAAGAGACCGAAATATCCGAGAATCAATTTGGCTTTATGCAGGGTAGATCAACAACAGATGCAATTTTCATTATAAGGCAGTTGATGGAAAAATACAGGAGTAAAGAAACAAACGCTCATATGGTATTCATTGATCTTGAGAAAGCATATGATAGAGTTCCTCGAGAGATTCTGTGGTGGGCACTCAATAAGAAAGGAGTCCCTGGTGAATATGTAAAGATTGTGAGGGATATGTATGAGGGAGTAACGACTAGTGTTAGGACAGGTGTGGGAGAGACTGATAAATTTCATGTGAAAGTAGGATTGCACCAAGGCTCTGTGCTTAGTCCGTATTTATTCTCATTAGTTTTGGACCAGATAACAGCGAAACTACAGGGTAACATTCCATGGTGCTTAATGTATGCTGATGATGTCGTGTTAGTAGGAAATAGTTAAAGAGACTTAGAACAAAAACTGGAACAGTGGAGACAAGCTCTGGAGGAAAAAGGTTTAAAACTTAGTAGGACAAAAACAGAGTATTTGGAATGTTCATTTAAAGATGGAGCTACTACAAATAAAATGGTATCTTTGGATGGTGAAATGATTGTGAAAAGCAATAGTTTTAAGTACCTAGGATCGGTATTACAGAGTAATGGAGAAATAGATGGAGATGCATGCAGTAGAATTAGGGCTGGATGGATGAAGTGGAAAGAAGCGAGTGGTGTGTTGTGTGACAGAAAAATTCCAATGAAGCTGAAGGGAAAATTCTATAAAACAGCCATAAGACCGGCTATGATGTACGGAACTGAATGTTGTGCAGTGAAAAAGAAAGAGGAACAACGAATGCATGTGGCGGAAATGAGAATGCTTAGATGGATGAGTGGAGTGACAAAGAAGGATAAAATTAGAAATGAGTATATTAGGGGAAGTCTAGGTGTGGCACCAATTGATGCCAAAATGAGAGAGCATAGGTTAAGATGGTTCGGTCATGTTCAACGTCGAGACGTTAATCACCCAATACGAAGAATAGCTGAAGTGCAGATTCCTGGAAGGAGTAGGAGAGGAAGACCAAAGAAGACCTGGGGGAGGCGATAAGGCAGGACATGTTGGTAAAGGGGATTAACATTGATATGACCCAAGACAGAATTGTGTGGAGAAATGCAATTAGGGAAGCCGACCCCGCATAGGGATACGGCAAAGAGAATGATGATGAATGAAGCTTAAAATAGGACAAAACCACGCAATTTTTACAGAATGGATCGATTTGCTTGAAAATTTGAGAATAAGTAATGGATAGTCCAAGGATCAAAATATATATCATGCCAAATGGTGCTTTTACCATGGGGGTGGTCGCCACCCATCTAGCGGGTGGAAATTTTTATTATATTTTGACAGCAAGAGTTGGTAAAAATATTAATTATAAGCAAAAGACGTTCTATACATTTTTTTGATAAAATTAATAGTAAATATTTTTTGCTTAGAATGAATGTTTTTATTAATTTTTGCGGTCAAAATATAATCAAAATATCCACCCCCGAGATGGGGTGGCAACCACCCCCATGGTAAAGCGCCTTTCGGCATCATATAGATTTTGATCCATGGACCATCCACTACTTATTCTCAAGCAAATTGATCCATTCTGTAAAAATTGCGGGGTGAAAAACTTTGGTTCCTGGACTAATAGTTCGATTGATATGCATCCTTACGATTCCCTCAAGTTAATTCAAAATTCTATATTAATGCGGTTACTAAAATGAAAAATACAAAAATCTCTTATTTATAATAACAAAACTCTAAATCCGAATAAAGAGACCAAAGTAAATTATACGGTTTCTAAGAAAGTGGATATCAAATGCCAGTAAGATTAAAACATAGCTAAAGAGAGACATTTCCGAGTCAGGCATCCCTTTAATAAAATACTTCAAATGTAGTATGTTCACTTTAAACTTGTTTAATCGATTGAGCTAGACCAAAGTATACAATTACAGAGAGTTCATTTTACAGCATGTTTGAGTGCTTGAGATCTGCTACAATTATTCAAAGTAACGATGTTGTAGCGGAGTAACAGAGAATAGATTGACAAAGGTTATTGAAATAGATAAAACCACTCTAATAGTAGGGGAGGAAAGTATCCTAAATTTGCAGTTACTCGAGCGTTATGAGTACCTATTGGGTTGTGAAGAGTAGGTCCTAAAACCAAAAAAAAATTTTCCATTTAAGTGTGGACTTTTCATTTTTTAATTTAATTTTCCATTTCCAGCAATCGTTTTTTCCGATTATAGCGGCATCTCTCCATAATTCGAAAAAATGTCTCGAATAAAATGTGCTTATTTTTACGTACAGAATTCAAGTCTGCAATAAAAAATGGGGGCTCCTATTTAAGATTTTAAAGTAACCCATCTCATCTCCTTGGGAGGTCGTGTGTTTGGTGCCATTCGATAGATTTTTTTAAAATACTGAATACGTGTATCTTACAGTTTTTCGGTCTGATGTTCATTTCGCGAAATATCGCGGGGTTCGTATTTAAAATTTTAAATTTACCCCCACCCTTCTCTGTGGGGGTCGCGTTTGGTACCGTTCGATAGATTTTTGAAAAATATTGAGCAAGTATTTTTTAGTTTTTCGATCTGATGTTCATTTCGCGAAATATTCGCTTCTTTTTTGTGAAATTTTGTGACTTGCCCATTTCCTTACGTCCTGCTTAAATCGTCAGATTTTTTAAATCTACACTATTTTGCATTTACTTAACTTACCTTATCTTAATCTGACGATTTCGAGTTTGTCTAAGGATATATTTTTTTTCGGGCCCCGTAACGAACTCCCCTGTATTAAGAGCCAATATATGGTAGAAGTACCTACATTTACAAGGTACAATGTTTCTCCCCATGTAATCATCTGACACGCTCGAGTAACTGCAAAAATCTCCGCTTGGGCTCCCCTACCATAAGGGGATGTTTATAAATAACATTGTTTCTTTTTGTTTTTAACGTGTTCTTTTTTTTTCTTCTAAAAAATTTTAATCTAATATATAAACTATATATAGACTATATATAAACTATATATATATAAATTTTAATAAAAAATAAAAATAAATAAAATTATTTTTTTCATTTTAATTGTGGCTTATTTCCCATATAAATAATTAATCATAAAAATGCCACAAGGAAATAGCTTCAGAACAACATATATAAACTATATATAAACTATATATATAAACAATATATAAACTAGAGATTAAATCCTTCAAATTTGGAATATTCAGGTATTTTGTGAAGATGGAATTATGATTACGAATAAAAAGTTAACTCTGGATGGAGCAATAATTGTGAAGTAGAGATTGGAATATATGCAAAATGCATTTTTTGCATATTTGTTGCTTTTTTTTATATAAAAATTTATAGAAATGTTATACAAAATATACGAAACCTACTTAAGCTGGTTACCATAAGCGGTCCAGTATACATTATGTAATCTGGCTATTTCGATTAGGTAACTTGAGTTCCCAAAAAACTATCAATTTTCCTCGGGTTACTTTATTCTTTTTTAAAAATAAACAGCAATCTAAATCCAGCAAGTTTTTGTTTCTGCAGCTATTAACCCTTAAATGCCCAACGATATTATGTAGTTTCCATAGTATATAGTTAAGTTAGTGCCCCAAAGTTCACTGAAGAGGTCCAAACACGTTCCTTTTGAACAATAATAAATATAATCCATTTGGATTTTTAATTTTTAATTAATTTACTTATATTAATTACAACAGAAATTCTTACCTAGATTTTAAATTTTTCTTACTAGTAATACTTAGGGATCAGGGAAAATAACAAAAGATTACTATTTGGGCTTTAAGAAAAAAGAATAATATCTTAGAAATTAATTATTCGTGTTATATAAAGTCAAATATCTAGGCGAGAGAATTCAAACCGCAGACACCATTCATAAAATATATAATAGTAGTCCAGGACGCATTTGTTTTGAGATGGACGTTGAGAGGTGACTCAAATTTTTTTGCAGAAATTGCTTGAAAATAACTAAAATAATAATATTTGAGTTATCCTCCTACTCAAAATGGTCCGGAACATTGTTTAAATAATCAAAATGTCAAAATATGAAGGAAAAATTCGATTTTTTATTGGTTTTTTGATTATAACTTATTTCTGAAAATATTTATTTCTGAGAAAACTTGTGCTGACATAAAAGTTGCGTAATTAAATTTCCTATAACATAAATTATTTAAGAATTTAAAAAATAGTCACGCTTGTTGCAAAATAGCAATAATTGCGAAAAAAACATACAAAAACAAGTATTCGCATTTTACGTTTTTCAGCCATTCATGCTACACTTAGGACCTTCATGTTTTACCAAGAAAAACTTTATGATAAATAATATTATGATAATAAAACAACACTTTAAATTTCATTAAGATCGGTTTAATAGAAATTGCAAAATAAATTTTGCAATCCAGCTTTCGCAAAAGAATTCATTTTTTTTAAATGTTGCAGGACTGAAAATAAAGCAGATAGCAAGTTAAAAAATTTTTTGCTTATAGAAGTGAACTGTACCTTTCATTTGCAATTTGCAAAATTAAAATCGATTAACTACCACGGCGTCAGGAAATTTTTAAAATAAACATTAATTTTTGGTGCTACGCGCAGGACAGCGGTGTTCGATTCACACAAGTTGATTTCCACCAAAATTTCTTCCAATCTTTATCTAATATATCATTTTCTTACTCTATATTTTGTTGTATTTTAATATTTTAATTCCACAAAAATCAAACTAATTTTATTATTGTTTGTGAAATATTGTATAAAACAATTGCATATGTTTAAAAATAATAAACTTTTATTCTCTAAGTTAAAATATATGAACAAGGAAAGCTTTTGCTAAGAAAAGTGTTATTTCAAAGGAAAGAGTATGTGTTTTTATTTTGCAATAAACAAATTTATTTATTTATATCGGAATGTAATAAAAATTAAAATGTACCAATTATTATCAAAGGTCATTGGAATGCCCAATCAGAGCAAATTAACCGCTGTCCTGCGCGTAGCACCAATAATTAATGTTTATTTAAAAAAAGTCCTGACGCCGTTTTACAAATTGCAAATGAAAGGTACAGTACACTTCTATACTCAAAAAAAAATTCAACTTGCTATCTGCTTTATTTTCAGTCCTGTAACATTTTGAAAAAATGAATTTTTTTTGCGAAAGCTGGATTGCAAAATCTATTTAACCGATCTTAATGAAATTTGCAGTATTGTTTTACTGTATCATAAAGTTTTTCTGAGTGAAATATGAAAGTCCTAAGTATAGCATAAATGGTTGAAAAACGTAAAATGCGAATACTTGTTTTTGTATGTTTTTTTCGCTATTTTGCAACAAGGGTGACTAGTTTTAAAATTTTTAACCAATTCTGTATTATAGGAAATTTAATTACGCAAGTTTGATGTCAGTACAACTTTTCTCGGAAATAAATACTTTTAAAGTTTTAATCAAAAAACCAAGAACAAATTCGAATTTTTCCTTCGTTTTTTGACATTTTGATTATTTAAACAATGTTCCGGACCTTTTTGAGAGGGAGGATAACTCAAATATTATTATTTCAGTTATTTTCAAACATTTTCTGCTAAAAAATTTGAGTCACCTCTCAACGTCCAAATGTACTAATATTTTTACAGATGCGCCCTGGTCTATAGTGGAAATACCATAACAGACCAAGAAGGTATCGCAGCGGTATAGAAACAATATTGCGAAATACTATTCTCTAACAACGACCCAGACAATAAAACAAAGAAAATAAAGTATGAAACAGAACCACAAGTATACAAATCAGAAAATGAAGCGGTGGTAGAAAAGCTAAAATTTAGAAAAGTGGAAGGGGAAGATGGAAAACAGGCTGAGACGCTCAATGTAATGGGAGGGATATGAACGGAAGTAACCCTTAGATTCTGCAATAAAATTTGGAATACCGGAAAGTGGCCACATTACCGGGGTAAACTCATTTTTATTCACATATATCAAAAGGTTCACCGACAGATTATTGCAATTACCGTAAAGTAGCATTGATATCCTATGCGAGCAAAGTACTTCTAATCATCATAAATAAAGTCTAAAATAAATTATTTTACAACTTCCGCAAGAATAATGCGAATTCTTCCCATATAGGGGAACTAGAGGACACATTCTTATTGTTCGTGAAATGATAGAAAAAAATTAAAATAGAAAAATTTTTAATAAAATGTTATAAAATAGTACATTATGCAACGAGTATTTATAGACCAGTAAGGATCTGTTTTTAAAAATCCACAAGGAAGAATTTCCTGTAGCTGGCTGTATGTATACCATTAATTACAAGTAAAATTTAATAAAAAATTTTGGTCTTGGTAAAAGGTATATTATTTTAAAAAATCCTATAGGGCTACAAACATCGAACAAAACGTTTTCGCTCTAAAAAGAGCATCATCAGTGTTGCCTAAAATAAGTATAACCATATTAATTATCAAAATGTTAAACTTAAAATGATGACCAAGGTAGAAGCAAAGTTTGGTTATACTTACAAGAACATGGTGAGCCAACCAAAAAATACGAAGGTCAAAGCCTTTCAAAAATGGGCTAAAAGTCACATCAAAATGCTAACATAGCAAATTCCAAAGGATGGAAATATTCGGATGGAAATATGGAAATGGCCGTATCCTTAGGAATTATTTCCATCCTTTGGAATTTACTATGTTAGCATTTTGATGTGACTTTTAGTCCATTTTTGAAAGGCTTTGACCTTCGTATTTTTTGTTTGGCTCACCATGTTCTTGTAAGTATAACCAAACTTTGCTTCTACCTTGGTCATCATTTTAAGTTTAACATTTTGATAATTAATATGGTTATACTTATTTTAGGCAACACTGATGATGCTCTTTTTAGAGCGAAAACGTTTTGTTCGATGTTTGTAGCCCTATAGGGTTTTTTAAAATAATATACCTTTTACCAAGACCAAAATTTTTTATTAAATTTTACTTGATCTGTTTTTAGGTGGATGTGAGAGATGGCATTCAGATCTTTGCGGATAAAGTTAGGTGATAACTTTATTAATATTAATTGATTTATGCTCCTTCTCAAATATGCCCGGAACATTAATAAAAAAAATAAAATATTTAAAAATTTCAAAAAATTTCGTTTTTTTTCTATTTTTTTTTGCTTATAACTTTAAAACGATTCATTTTGGAACAAAGTCGTATGGGAATAAAACAAAGATAATTAAATTTTCTATCAGATGCGATTAGCTAAAAATGTCTTCATTTATCACCCTTGCTGCAAATTAGCAATAAATATAAAATAAGGGAGCAAAACAAGCCTGTCTTTATTCAATGATTTTCCATCAGTTAGGTTACACTTGGAACCCTCCTAATTCACTTAGAAAGTTTTTGTAATGTGCTAAAACCGTACACCAAATTTCATTAAAATTGACTTACTAGATTTTGAATAATAATTTTGCAATCTAAACTTTTTTAAAAAATTAAAATTTTTTAAAATCTTGCACAACAAAAACTAGAACATGCAAAGATTTGTCAATTTTTTTACACATAAATAAGCACTCCACCTATCTAATGCACTTTACAGAATTGAAATCGGATTATTTAAGCAGCCTCAGCAATCTTTTAAATTTATAAACAATTTTTTGGCTTATAAACAAATTAGTCCTGTGGCCAGGAGGGGGTGCTACGGGCTCATTTATTTAGATGGACTTACCCAAGATTTTTATGTATTTTTTGACCCGTAGAACACGATTTTTTTGGGTAACAGTTGATCCGGATATCGATAAGGTTTTTATAAACAAAGAACTTGAGGAATTACATAACATCGATTTTTCGCAAAATAAAACATTTTTTTGTATTTCTTGGGTAATTCTAAGCAAAAAATTTTCTTACAAGTTTTTTCGTAGGATGCATAGTTTTCGAGATCAACGCAGTGGAACTTTCAAAAATTCAGAAAATTGCAATTTTTGAACGCGAATAAATATTGATTAAAAAATAAAATAGCAATTCTGCTGACAGCATTTGAAAGTTTAAGTCAAATTATACCGGTTTTAATTATTTGCATTGCTAAAAATTAATTTTTTTATTATTAAACAAAGCCATTTGTTTATAAGCCAAAAAATTGTTTATAAGTTTAAAACATTGCTGAGGCCCCTTAAATAATCCGATTTTAATTCTGTAAAGTGTATTAGATAGGTGGAGCACCTATTTATACGTAAAAAAATTAGACAACTTCTAAATGATGTACTTTTTGTTCAGAAAGATTTTTAAAAATTTGAACTTTTTTAAAAACATTTAGATTGCAAATTTATTATGCAAAATCTATTAAGTCGATTTTAATAAAATTTAGTACACAATTTAAGAATGTTAGAAATAATTTGCTAAGCGAATTACTAAGGTTCTAAATGCCACCAAAGTGGTTAAAAACATTGAATAACAACAGGCGTATTTTGCCCCCTTATTTTGTATTTATTGCTATATTGCAGAAAAGGTAATAAGTTAAGACATTTTTGACCAGTCGTAATTCATACAAAATTCAATTATATTTTTTTATTTCTCTACGACTTTGTTCCAAAACGAATCGTTTTAAAGTTATAAGCAAAGAAAGCAGAAAAAAATCGACGTTTTTCGAAATTTTTAAATATTTTATTTTTTTTATTAATGTTCCGGGCATATTTGAGATGGAGCATAAGTCAATTATTATTACTGAAGGTGTCACCTAACTTTATCTGCAAAAATTCGAATGCCACCTTTCACATCCAAAAATAGACGTTTTTTCACAGATCCTTTTATGGTCTACTAATGATGGTCATTAGGAAGCGAGTATGAGGGATACGAAACGAGCCGCCTAGCGGCGAGTTTCGTATAGAGTACGAGCTTCATAATGATAATTAAATGCAAGTTGTGTACACGATTTTGTCTATGATCATTCGCAACAAAAAATATATTCAAATTTATTAATTTTATTACACAAACAAATTAAGTATTTTGCCAGTTTGACAGTTTGTTTATATATTGAGAACTGTCAAAGCGTATGTATTTGACTAGCCATTGGTCACTGACCGTGTGCTACCTTTATCGCGAATGCCATATTGCGATTCTATTCGTTAAAAATCTGTATCTTAATGAAAATCTGTATCATAATGAAGTTCATTATGATACAGGTAGTGACATCATCATTGATATATTATTATAGTATGATAATAGAAAAACATATTTTTGATTTTTTGACTACTTCAATGCCTTCGATAACGTAAAATGGATATAATGTGGCATATATTTGGAGGAATGAGTACATCAGAATATCTAATTCAATTATTAAAAGAACTGTATGCATGTATGTACCTAAATATTACCGTGGTTTCGAAAAACTGCAAATTGAAATCTAGAGTTTGGCAGGGCTGTATAGATAACATTCCCATTTTATTCAATATTATACAGAGATGACTGATGAGCGCCGGCTATAATAAACTTTTTCCTGTTCCGTTTATGTATCGACTGATATTGAATACATATTGTAAGAAAATTTACAATTTGTGATTACCAAGCCTTATTGTCGCTTAAACAATATTTATCATCTTATATTGCTCCGACAGGCTTCACTATAGGAAGTTTTGTTTTAGAAAACTATATATTTATATGTATGCACAATATTATTGTTGTCTGATATAACGAGATCCGCTTATAACAAGGTAATTAGTCTGTCATTTCAGTATTCGTTATACACGGAGGCTACTGTATATAGTTTTAAGGCGATACCTATTCTGGAGGAAAAATATCCAAAGCAAGACTAACGACAGAACCTTCTAACTTACAGAATTGTCCAAAAAAAACTTCTGGTTATTGTCTAAGCTAGCAAACCAAGATGATAAAAACATACACTTACTGCCAATAAAAGATTTAATTTTAGCTAAAATTAATATTGTAAAAAACTACATACTTTAAAACTACAGTCGTGGTATTGAGTGATCCCATGATGTAATATGGTTTAAAAAATACATTTCTACTCATTTTATTTCGTAATAAATATAGTTTAAAATACGCCAGCAGGTTTAAAGGTTAATTTATAAAGATAATACCCGTGTCTAGCAATCTACTGCCGTTTCTAGTGTTCTGGTACTAAAATATATTTTCCGATTCTTATCACGAAGCGTAGTATCAAGTTCGCCTCGTGAGGAATTTATCGTTTTCACTCTCGCATTTCTTACAAAACTTCCGACAAAGAATCGTTGAAAGCATTGTCGTAACTTTTCATTTAAAAATCTCCAGCAGTAGCCTGAAGATAATTTAGCACATACCCCCGAAACGCCTGACGCGGGTGTTAAAATCGCTCCCTCACATTTTGTGCCGGACTAAACTTTTGTTCCTGTTTTCCTTTGAAAAATTATACCTTGGAATGTAATTTAGGGCTTTCTACAACATTAAAAATAAAAAGCTTTTGCTAAGTGAGATATCAGCTGTCACAGATTCATTTCCGCCAGAAGATTGCTGAGTTTATGATGTTAACAGATGTTATAATAAATAAATAAAAACAACTGAAGTATATTTTATCCATAAATTTATCATAAATAATATCGCAAGGTTTTTGTTTCCTGGGAAATATAGTTTTCTTTTTTATCCTTGTTTGTGCTACCTCTTTTCGCGCTTTTGCTAATGTATCGGTTAATAGCTGATTTATTTCATCGATATTTTTTTCCAAATCTCTAGTGACCGGTATACTTTCCCTTATTTTTTGTTTATTTTCCTCTTTTGCTTTCTTAAGTTTTCCCATATATCTAGTTTTCCCGTATCTAGTTTAGATCTATTTTCCAATTTCTTTTTTGTTTCGAATTGGCTATTAATGCTGAGTTTGGCTCGTGACAAACCTATGGTCACTGCCGGTTGAGAAACGGTTCAGTACTGTAACATCTTTGATGCTCGCTTTTTGTGTTGTAAGGATGTAATCTATTTCGTTTTTAGTATTACCGTTGGGACTTATGCATGTCCATTTTCTTTGCAGATTTTTGTTAAAAAACGAGTTCATAGCAAAAAGTTGTCTCTCCTCCAAATAGTTCATTAATGTATGCCTTCTATTATTTCTTTCGCCGTATCCATATTGTCCTATTCTGTATTCGTCTTCATCTATTCTTCCCCCTAATTTAGCATTGAAGTCACCTTATGAGCAAAAGAAAAACAAGATAAAAGATAGACCAAGATAAGAGAAACACAGCAGATTACAAAAAGGTAAACAAAGCTATCAGAAAGAATATTAAGGAAAGTCAAAGGAGAGCACAGGAAGAAAAAATAGAAAAAACCATTGAACAAAATAAAAATATGAAGTGCTTAAACCACAGCTTGGAAGCATACAGATTAATATTACAAAGAACAAAGAAGGCATAGATACTGATAATATAGAAGAAATTATACAGATAACACAAGAAAATTATAAAAACCTGTACAATACAAAACAGAAACCAACACAAGAAATCCTTAAGCAACTACAAATAATAATAAAATATGTCAATTCCGACTTACAACCAGAAATCAGTAAGAATGAGATAAAAAGAGCACTGAAGGAGATGAAGAAAAATAAATCGCCAGGAAAAGACGGGATAACTGTAGAAATGTTAAAAAATGGTGGGAAAAGAACTAGAGAAGTTTTGTACATACTTATAAATAAAATTTTAATGACAAAACAAATACCCAACACTTGGAACGAAGCAGTAACAGTTACTATTTAAGAAAGGAGATAAAAAGGATCTAAAGAATTACAGACCCATAACTTTACTAAATGTGATGTACAAACTATTAACCAAGATATTAACAAACAGATTAACAACTAAATTGGATGGATACCAGGCAAGAGGACAAGCCGAATTTAGAAAAAACTTCAGTACAAATGACCACCTTTTAACGATGAAGATATTAATCGAAAAAGCTAACTAATATCATATCCCACTATACATGGCGTTTATTGACTTCGAAAAAGCATTTGATAGTGTGGATCACTGGGCATAAAGAATTCCCTACAAAACAGCAGAATAGACTACAGATATACCGACTTAATTACAAATATATATATTAGGCAACAACAACTATTAAGCTAATGAAACAAACGGAGCCTAATAAAATAAACCGAGGAGTAAGACAAGGAGATACCATCTGCCCAAGCTATTCAACCAAGTGCTGGAAGATGTGTTCAAACAACTACACTGGGATGGCTTGGGTATAAACATAAACGGGCAATATTTGAATCACTTAAGATATGCTGATGATATTGTATTAATAACAGAAAGAAGTGAAGAACTACAAAGAATGATGGAAGAACTAGATAGAGAGTCGACAAAGATAGGACTGAAGATGAATTACAGTAAAACAAAAACCATGACCAATCAACAAGAAGAACTAATAATTACAGTGGCACAAACAAGAATGGAACAAGTAAAAGAGTATATATATCTAGGAAAAAATCACTAGATTTAATAAAGACAATCAGACCGAAGAAATAAAGAGAAGAATAAGATTGGCCCGGGCGTCATACGGAAAAGTGTCTTATATGCTAAAGAACAGAAAATACCCGCAATATCTAAAAACAAGGGTCTTCAATCAATGTATACTCCCTGTTCTAATATATGGCTCTCAGACATGGACGTTTACAAAAGAAAATATGGAAAAAATAGCAAAGACAGAAAGATCCATGGAAAGACAAATACTGAGGATTAAACTATCAGACAGGAAGAGAAAAGAATGGATCCGTAACAAAACAAAAGTGAAAGATGTTTCAACCCAAGTAGCAAAGCTTAAATGGAAGTTCACCGGACACACCCTACAGCAGAAGGATGAAAGATGGACTAAGACGATTATACATTAGAGACCGTGGAACCACAAACGAAAAAGGGGAAGGCCACAAATGCGATGGTCAGATGACCTGAAAACCACACTGGGTCAAAATGGATGAAAATTGCCCAAGATAAAGAGGCATGGGTGAAGGAAGAGGAGGCCTATATCCAAGGATGGATGTTTAGTGCTGATTAGATAGATAGATAGAATATCTCAAGAGTTTGTATGTTTTTAATATAAGTTTGTATGATTTATTTCCTTTTGAAACATCATTATCATCTTTGGCTTTTACAACTCTTCGTGCGTATTAGCCGCGTTTTTTATTGTCTTCTATTGGTGCCGGTCCTGTGCTACTATTTCCCATGGTCTCACTTCCATCTTCTTTAGGTCTTCTCGGACTACCGATCTTCTACTGTCTAGTCTTTCCCAAAACACATTGCTAATCAGTGTGTCGTCATCACTCCGTACCACGTGGCCAGCCTATCTTAGTCTAATGGCTTTTATGTCTCTGACGAAGTTTTGTAACGTTCCGTCATGTTACTAAAGCATTTACTATTAGTAAAACCTTTCACTATTTTTATAATTAATTTTCTTTTAATTTTAATAACGGTTCCTTATTAAATTACAATCCAATCACAATAATAATTAATATTATAAAATTTATATTTCTCGTAATGACGTCACACCTAACTATAAGTTGGCGGCATGGCTTAAGTTGCTATAAATCTGCGCCATCTGGTGAGCACAATTTGACGTCTTTCTCTTTGAACATTTGACGTCTTTCTCTTTGAACGAGGTAGATTTTGACTTCACTAGGTTTCTAACTGTAATTCGGTAAAGTTTTAAAGTGCAAAGTGGCAGGTGACTACAATCAACGAAAAAGCTACGTAATATCAATAAAAATGTTAATTGAGACAACAAACGCAATACTTAAAATTTGTCCAAATCTTGGTTTTATTGGAACATCAAAGCGATGTTCATCAATTCATTATTTTCGTTAGTTGAGCCAATGTATTACGTTTATTGAATGGATGAATATTAATTATGTATACCATAATATCACTTTATTGATATTACGAACTCTGTTCATTGAGTCAACGAACACTATTCATTGAAACAATAACGTCGTTAATTGACCGACCAATACTATTCGCTGTGTCAATAACAGTGTTATTTCTCCTAACGTATTTCGTTTATTTTTACAATTATTTCCGTTTATTCTTACAACTAATTCCGTTCATTCTCACAATAAAGACGGTTATTCTAACAAGCAATTCTATTCATTCTTACAATCAGTTTCGTTTATTCCTACTATGAACGTATTTTATATTAATAATTACTGAATGCATTAGCCCAATGAATGATATTGATTATTAATAATTTTTAAATCCCCCTTTTTTGTCCTTAACGGACTTTACACTGCGTGATTCCTAGGGATAGCGGTTTTTGACAAAACACCGGTTTTCGGTTATACCGGTTTTTTTTGCTTACGGTTTAACCTGGCGGTTATAACCGGCCAAAAAAACCGGTTTTTGGAAAAACCGGTTTTCGGTTTTTTTAATCCAATAGGTTACAAAGTTACATTTACAATACACTTCAGTTTGCGATACTCCATTCGACTCGATATCAATATGATCAAAATTAGTACTATCGAAAGAACATGTATTACTTTAACACGTTTGTATATTTGTAGAATAGGTACATTTTAACTCATTTAATACTTCCTATATGAGTGTATCGTTTTGAA
The DNA here is from genome assembly GCF_917563875.1 of Diabrotica virgifera virgifera. NCBI lineage: Eukaryota > Metazoa > Arthropoda > Insecta > Coleoptera > Chrysomelidae > Diabrotica > Diabrotica virgifera. Next base: position 134,953,886 of record NC_065443.1, read on the forward strand.
AACGTAGCGAAATTCTTGGAGATTCGTATTCGTAATCACTAATTCAATATTCATAATCAGAGCATTATTTTTGGTAATCAGAAAAAGTCATTCACCCACTTTCAATGTCAAGAGTTAAGTGTGAAAAAAAGATGATGTTTGCGTCTAATTCAACCAGATCACTTCTTATGTAAATATTATCATTACAAATACCTTTTCAAGGAAATATTATAATAAAACTTAATAATTGTTTCTGGCTGATGTGAGATTGCACTTTCAGTTTGCTTCTGTATTTTATAAAATAAAATAAAATTTGAATTATGGTTTTGTTTGGAATAATTACTTGAGAATATTAATTAGGATTGGGATCCGAAATAATACCTAACCTAATCCTAATCACCGTAAAAACCTAATAACCGGGTTTTACTTTAAAAAGAAAAAACCGGTTATAACCGGGACAAAAAAACAACCGGTAAAACCGGTTATTGCGAAGTAAAAAAACCGGTTTTAGGTTTAAACCGGTAGGTTTTTCCCATCCCTAGTGATTCCTCATAATATGTGAAATCATATTATGATTTCACTTATACAGTGCGCTGGAATAAGTGTTACACTCCCCTTCCCCCCTTATTAACTTATAAGGTATATTATAGCATCAATGTTTCGAACTTTACACGATCCCTCTTCAGGTGACAGGCATAACTTTGACTTTTAAATGGGAAAGTACATCATGTGACAGCTCAATTAGAAGCATTTGAAACAGTGATTCCAAAAATGTATAACACTTTAATCATTTTTGAGAGCGCAAGTCCAAAATTTCGATCTAATTCTTCTTAAACGCATTTATTTTTTTTGGAATCGTAAGAAAATTAATAAGTATTTTTGAAAAATTTAAACGCAGAATAAAAGATTACATTATTACCGAGGGCTGAAAGTCTCTTAGAATTAGCAAAATATTTCTTTTGAATGGTATATTTAAAATTAAAAATACTCTTTTTCACCCCTGTGCCTTATTGAAATAATCATTATAGAAGTTCTCAGGGACTTCAGATTCTTGACAATACTGTAATATTTTATTCTGCGTTTAAATTTTCAAAAATACTAATTAGTTTTCTCAGGATTCGAAAATTTTTTTAAAAGAATTGACCGAAATTTCACGATAATAGACATACGAAAACTTTCTTCTACTACGGACTGCACTTGGAAACGAAATGAAATTATTATTCGGCACTTCGACAGAGGTAACAGCATTGTTTTATTAACAAGGAATTCTTTTTTAAACAATGGTAACACAGAGAAGCTAGGGGTATCACGATAAGGAAAAGTCGATACATTTCAAATGGCAAAACATTTATTGTCTCAACAACTACGTTTATTGTCACCATGAACGCAATGATTGTGGTTATTAAACGCAATAGTAGATTGATTAATGCATTCGTTGTCACAACAATCAGTTGACATCTATAAAATAATCAAATATTACTCTATATTAGTCTATATTAACAACATTTGTACATTTTTTTTAATGAAATCTGTACGTTGTCACGATAAACCAAGGTAATTTCTTGTCATCTACGAAATCAAGAAAGTTAGTTGCTGCCAGAATTAACATTATTAAATATAAGAAACTAAGTTATTGGCTGAATAAATTAAGTGTTATTGATTAATGTACTCTAGTTATTTTCACAATTATTATTCAATCATTGTGACAATAACCAAATACATTCGTCAATGTCTAAAAGTTCGTCGAAACAAAAAATTAAATTGTTTTTACAACGAAATACTATTCAACAATCACTGTTAGTCAATATTACGAACTAAATTTTTTTGAGTGTAAATATTTAAACAACGCAAGAAGATTCAATCGTCGTTCAAGTTTTTGACAGGCATGCAAATTGGCTGAATCCATCCTTGAGTGTCAAGTGGTCATTCTCTTGCATATCCTGCTAGCCTAACTGCATTCAGTTTCCATCTCTTTATTCCTACTTCTGTTTTTCAACAGTGTTTCAACATGAAATTCATCATCAGTGTTATAACCTTAAGTATAACCTTATTAATTGAGAAAAAGTTAAAAAATTGACAGAGGTTTTAAAAAACAAGAGGCCATGCAAAAAATAGCATGCCTGAGCCATCAAAATGTGTTGCGTAAAACTCCTTTAAATGTAAAAGATTATGTTATGTTACATATTTATATAAAATATAAATTATGCTCTAGATACGCTAAAAACTCTTCCCACGTGGTTGTATTTTTTTTTTTTTGGAGAAAACCCACATATTGGATTTCAATGGCCAACTGACAAGTGAATTCAAAAGCAACCCAGAATGACGTTAAGAACTGTCAATGAAACCTAGTTGTATTATTATTTCAGCCACAACGTTTAAAGATTATTTTAATATTTGAGAAAAAAAAAATTTATCACAAAAAATCTCTTTTTATAAAAGTTTTTTATCTCAAACATTAAAATAATCTTTAAACGTTGTAGCTTAAATAATAATACAACTAGGTTACATTGACAGTTCTTAACGTCATTCTGGGTTGCTCTTAAATTCAGTTGTCAGTTGGCCATTGAAATCCAATATGTGAGATTTTCTCAAAAAAAAAATCCAACCACGTGGGAAGAGTCCTGTGTTGCCCTGGGTAACATCCAGTCATATCTAGAACATCATTTACATTTTATATAAATATGTAACATAACATAATCTTTTACATTTAGAGGGTTTTTACTCAACACATTTTGGTGGCCCAGGCATGCTATTTTTTTAAGTATGGCCTTTTGTTTTTTAAAACCTCCGTCAATGTTTTAACTTTTTATCAATTAATTAAATTATACTTAATTTTAGGGCTTTTAGAACATGATGATATAGTGTTAATGGGAAATAGTGAAATATACTTAGAACAAAAACTGGAACAGTGCAGACAAGCTCTGATGGAAAAAGTTTAAAATCTAGTAGGACAAAAACAGAGTATTTGGAATGTTCATTTAAAGATGGAGTTACTACAAAAAAAAAGGTATCTTTGGATGGTGAAATGATTGTGAAAAGCAATAGTTTAAAGTAGGTACCTAGGATCGGTATTACAGAGTAATGGAGAAATAGATGGAGATCCATACAATAGAATTAGGTCTGGATGGATGAAGTGGAAAGAAGCGAGTGGTGTGTTGTGTGACAGAAAAATTCCAATGAAGATGAAGGGAAAATTTTATAAAACAGCCATAAGACCGGCTATGATGTACGGAACTGAATGTTGGGCAGTGAAAAAGAAAGAGGAACAACCAATGCATGTGGCGGAAATAAGAATGCTTAGATGGATGAGTGGAGTGACAAAAAAGTATAAAATTAGAAATGAGAATATTAGGGGAAGTCTAGGTGTGGCAACAATTGATGCCAAAATGAGAGAGCATAGGTTAAGATGGTTTGGTCATGTTCAACGTCGAGACGGTAATCACCCAATACGAAGAATAACTGAAGTGCAGATTCCTGGAATGAGTAGGAGAGGAAGACCAAAGAAGACCTGGGGGGAGACGATAAGGGGATTAACAAGGCAAAGAGAATGATGATGATGATGGATTTCTTAATCCGAAAACGTTTTGTCTTGTGACCCTTATTTAGTCTATTTTAAAATATACCTATTACAGCAAATCTAATATTTTTGTGATTTATGGTATACAGCCATATACAGGAAGTTTATATTCCTCGTGGATTTAATAGTAGATTATACCTACGGTGACCATATGTACTTATTTAAGTAGGACAGTACTTATTTTTAAATATTGTCCTAATGTACTTTAAAACCTTTCTAAGGACACTCGAATGTACTTATTTTTTCTAAAAAATGAATATTTTTATCTTTTACTACTTTTAAACAAATTTCTTTGTATACTGTTCCAGCTATTGCAGCTTTTGTGTCTTGGTGGTTTCCAATATTTCCATTCTTTTGTTGACTCTTCTCATGACTTCGTCGTTTGTTATAGGCTCGGTCCATGCTATCTTCAGGTACCTTCACCCACAGTTCAAATGCTTTCAACTTTTTAGTAGTCGACGCGTTAATTGACCATGCTTCTATCCCGTAAAGCAGAGTCGAGAAAATAAAACACCTTGCCAGCCTAACTCTCAAGTCTTAATTATTTCAGTTCTCTTGCACAAACTACCTTTCTCATTTTATTGAAGTTGGTTCTTGCCTTCTCTATTCGAACTTTGATTTTTTTGGAGTAATCGTTTGTGTGATTAATTATTGTGCCAAGATAGTTGTAGTTTTCAACTTGTTCTAAAGTTTTACCTTTAATTGTCAGGCTTTTATCAATATTTTGGATTTTGGTATTTTGATATTTTTGGGATTTTGGGTTTTTGATATCCTCATAAATTTAGTTTTCTTGATGTTTACTGATAATCCATATTGTTCTCCATACTCAACTATCTTGTTCAGTAGCTTTTGGAAGTCATGGAGGTTGTCCGCTATTATGAGAGTGTCGTCCGCATGTCTAATGCTGTTAATTGGCGTTCCATTTAGGTACCTTTATTCCTGCTGTTTCTCCCTCAAGAACTTTTTTCATAATTTCTTCAGAGTATGCATTTAATAGTAGTAGTGACAATACACACCCCTGTCGCACTCCTCTTTTAATTTCGAACTCTTCTGATGTGTGTTCGTTAATGCTTATGTGTGCCTGCTGTTTATAATATAGATTTGTTATAATTCAAAGGTCATTGTATTGTAATTGTTTTGCTTTGAGGACGTCCATTAGCTCTTTATGGCGGACTTTATCGAAAGCCTTGTTGTAATCTATGAAACAGACGTACATAATATCCTGGTTCACATTCAAGCATCTCTGGATTAGTAGTGTAAATTCAAAGTGGGTTTCTTCAATATCAAGATCAAGTTTTTGGTAAATGCGTTTATGAATGATCCTTAAAAACATTTTAAGTGTGTGAGACATCAGGCTTATGGTGAGGTGGTCGTACACAAAACTTCACTGCACAAGTGAAACATTTTTACACAAAATGTGTAACCTACCTAGAAAACTGGAGTACAAATTTTCATGAATTTAAACTATTCAAAAGCATAGATCTAAAGCGGGCTCCACACTCTCGGCGAAGTTACTTCGCCAAAGTTGACCGAAGTCCGAAGTACCCTCTCTACACACTCGTTCTACTTCGCGAGGAAGTGCGATACCGACAAAGATCCCTTTAGCCAGACCGACAGAGAATGGAAGTAGAACGAAGTGAGGCAAAGTTACACAAGGTGGCCGTCTACACTCTCGTACTTGTTGAACCTCGATCGACTTCGGCGAGAGTGTGGAGCTCGCATTAGAAGTGAAATAACATGGAACGATGTTTGTTATTCTCTCGAAGCTTTTAAATTGTATATCAAGGCAACCATGTTAAACGAAGATCAACTCTTTGACGAACTGGGAATTTTGAAAGACGTGGCTACAAGTGAAAAAATTGCTGAGTGGAACAGAGAAGAAAAAAATAGTCAGGATCAATGGCTCAAAGTTTTTAAGTGTGTAGATCAATTCAAACTGAAAAACTTACAAATATTATGCGAATTTATTTTTTGTCTTCCGGGTACTAGTGCGGCTATCGAGCATTTATTTTCTGTAATAAATAATTATTATCGGACGTCGGAAAAGTCACAAATGTCCATATCCACTCTCAAGGCAGCGATGATGGTGTACGCAAATTTTGATGAGACTTGTATGAAATATTTCATTTACTTCAGTCAAAGCCGGACCTTCTTAAATTAATTTTAAGTTCAGAAAAATATGAATGATGCAAAAAACCGGAAGAAGATGAGGCTATTCCAGGTCCCTCATCTAAAAACTCTTAATTACAGGCTTGTAACTTTTTCAAAGTTAATGTAATGTGTTATGTTTAGTTTAATTGATATAATTTTTTATGTTTAGCTACATAGTTTATTTATTTTTAATGCCAAAGAGTTATATTTGTCCAATAACAAGTTACATTTTGCGTTTTTAATACGTTTTTGTTTTTTGTACCTTTTTTTCTTTAAAAAGATATGGTCACCGTAATTATACCACGAGTCAATAATGATGGCTATTATTCCCGAGGAATATTTACGAACCGAGCCGCTTTAGCGGCGAGGGAGTAACATTCCGAGGGAATGAGAGCCATTATTGCGAGTAGTATACTCTACTTTATCTACGACAAATTAATTAATTTAAGATTTTTAATGAACAACTTTATTTGTTAAAAACATTAAAATTAGTAATAGTACAATTAATAAACTGAATTGGTTGAGAATCATCATTAACTTTAGTAGAGTTTTTAATACAAATATTTGGGATCTTGATTGCTGTAGAACAAGTAGATGGTACATTACTGTTTATCTCTTTAGCGATAGTATCTGCTGTAGTTGCCTTGTTTCTCATAGACTGATCAATGTATCCTTCAGCTACCTGTGTTGACTTCCAGCCCCCATGACGTATTATATATTACATTGCGTACGTTTTATTATAAATGGATTTCGATGTTTCAGGTATTAAGGTAGATGCTGTTGCTGTAGCTAGTTCTACAATTTCTGGTGGTGTACAATTAAAAGATTCTTCATTTTCGTCCATCTCAACACAAACTGTCAAATATACTATTCGTTTGACAGTGACACTTTTTGAGGTTGATTATTTTGTTTCCGTGGTGAATTTTGTGATTGTTGTGCCAGAGGGATTAATAGCTATTAATCCCGCATTATTAATCCCTAAGGGATTATTATATGGCATTATATTGCAAACACCACAAGTATAATACATATATTATGTATCAGTCGTAGATAATATTTATTTATTTTAATAGTTCTAATATTTATTTTTAAATATTATTAAATAAGTCTGTAATATTTATTTTTACTTATTCTCCTTTCAAGAAAGTTGTTCATGTAAAGCTTTTTAATATTGTAGTTTCTCTTCGTTGTATTTTGTATTATTCGGTTTTAATTTTTCTTCCTGCCTCCTCCCACATATAGAGGTTTTATGACTGTATCGAGATAATTGTCCTAATCGATTTCAGTCCCTCTCTTAGTTTTTACCCTTTGAATGTTATTCATGCATTTACTTTGTCCACCATATTTTTTTTTAATCGTCATCTAATAAGTCTTTCACCATTATCGTTTGATCTTCATTTTTAATGTGGTTACCGGTTACTGCAATGTACAGAGGTTCTTTTACAACTCTAGCATTACAATCACACATTATGGCTTACACATCACGCTCAGCTCTAGTTCGTATTCGTTGTTTAGCTGTTCTTTTAGCTAATAAAAATCTTTTATTTCGTCGTCGTAGTTTTCTGAAGGTGCATGAATATCGATAATACTCCAGTTTCTTTTATTAATTTTAATTCGTATTTGACACATCTCGATCGGATAGCTAAGTGGGACGAGCGGCTGGCAGTACTTCACTTCGCCGTGATGAATGCGAGTTCAAGCCCCAGCCAGGTCGAGGAAAACAAAAAAGCCTAACGCGTCAGTATAAAATTCTAATATGAATTTGAAGCTTAGATTGGAATATGCCGGCGTCTGATCAGCCTATGAGGGAGCAGTACGGCAAGGAATAAGAGCTTGCGGCTCGGTGACACTCCCCCATAAATCTCTACCAGAACCTTGACGCCTAAATACCGGTATATATACAGGGTGTTTGGTAAATAATGGGCCATAGCTTAACCTTATATTCCTGAGCTTAAAATAGGTCGATGTAAGCTAACTTACCTTAGTACGAAAGTTACAGAGTGTCAAAGTTAAACTTTTATTTTATTGATTCTTGAATACTTCCTGACAAGCATGGGATAACCACACGAAATTTTGTAGGCGGGGGTTTTTTGGGACGAGAAATCTAAATTCGCTACCAAAAATAATGTATTACAAAGAGGGCGCCACACACGACTTTCAGCGCTCATTTAATACGTTCAACTTTTTTTATTACCCACTCTATATACTTTTTGAATCAAAACTTTTATTCTCTTAATATTTTTACTTAAAAAAGGTATAATACATTCAGCTCGCTAAACTCAACCGTTTTCGGGATAAACGCAGTTTAAACTGCGATACAACATAATTTTTTGCATAATATCATTGTAATTACACCCGAAAAACAAACCTAAAACCATAATAATTACCAAAAATGTATTCCAAATTTCTTCAAATGAGATTTGCGATGTGATGACATAAATATGAGAACTTGCACAGTGATTATAGTTTTAAGTTCAACGTTCAAGTTCATTTTCAAACTCAACTAGACAGAACCTTTCTCCTAACTGCACAGTCTTCCCTATTTACACATGGAGATACTGCTAATTATATCTGCATAAAAATTTTCGTTTCATTTATTTGGCTATTTTCTATTTGAACTGTATTAAACTACAAATCCGGTAAATCCCAAATAAGAAATACCACATATGGGTAATATAAAATAGACGAAATATAAAAAGAGATTTAAGGTCGTGTAGACTCTTCACTAATTGTATTTACTGTGCGGCAGTTTATGATTCGGAAAACATAACAATGCACTTAGAGCGCATCCTGAGAAAACCTTCTTGAAATATCCGTATCTAAACTTACACAATAAAGAACTTGAAAGCTATAACAAAACAGCGCAAAGTGTCTACCAGTCGCAGAAACAACTGGGATTTACGATGTCGCATTGTTGCCTGGTCTATTATATGCACAATTTCCAATTTTGCTTTAAAAGTCGTCTGTGGAAGTGGAAGTCTCCAGACAGGCACAATATCCAAGAAACGTTTGTAAATAGACCGCACTTCAGTCATACAGGAAGAAATTTCCGGTCCCAAATAAACAGGATTTTCGAAGGAATCTGCCAATCGGTCGTTTATTGCTTATCCAATTCTGATGTTTGCACAACAGACAACTCCGACTATAAAGCCTCAGGGCTCAGAAATGCTATTGCGAAGTCTCTCGCGAAATACACGGGCAAATACTGTAATAACTTTTCGAAAATGTGTTATAACTCAAATGTGGCCTTCGGCTGTTATTTCCACGACTAAAAAATTAGCTACATGTTTATGTTTACTAAGATCTTATGGGGTCGTATATTAAATCCTATATTATAGTGTTGAACAAACAGTTTTAATCAATCAACGGGTAATATTGTTGTTGTTCTGTAAGTCCGATTTCGCCTTACTGTAACAAATAGAAAAAAGAACTTCTGTTGGAGTGAATGTAAAGAGAGTGATAAACTCCAACAGAAGTAAGGAAAAAAGTAACTAGCTGCCTATTACAGCTGATGGAAAAAAATGACAAATATAGGTGGTATGTAGAAAAAATAGACGTACTGGGGTATGGAATATGAACTGATACTAAAAGTATGAATAGACAGAGGCAAATGGAGTTGGCTGGCATAGTATGGTATAGTTAGACCCAAACCCAGACATCCAAAGTGAAAGTTATCCTCCAACACCAAATTGTTCTATATGGTCCACATAATGTTCAGAAAAAAGTCACACCATTTTGAGGGTCGCGTTTGGGGGGAAGAGGGGGCAGAAACCTTCAAATTCGTAGTTTTTTAGGTTTTTCGTCAATATTTCCAAAACTAAACGGTTTAGCTTGAACAACCTTCTACACAAAATTATTCTACATTAAATTTGAAATAAAAATGGGCCCTTTGCATAACCTTTTTAAAATGAACAGTTCCAAAGTTACGGAGGTAGTATAGTATAATTGGTCCAAAAAAAAGCCTTACCCAGACATCCAAAGTAAAAGTTTTCCTTCAACACCAAATTGTTCTATATGGTCCACATATTGTTCAGTAAAAAGTTACACCATTTTGAGCGTCCGGTTTGGGGGGGAGATGGGGGAGAAGTCGGTAAATTTGTAGTTTTTTTTACGTTTTTGGTCAGTACTTATAAAACCTTGCTTTAGCGTAAGGAATGTTCTATGAAAAAATATTCTACATAAAATTTAAAACAAAAAAGGTTCTATACATAATTGTCATAAAATCAATGGTTCCAGAGTTACGGAGGGTGAAAAGTCGAGGTTTTCGATACTTTTTATATTTACCGATTTCTCCCCCCTCTCCCCGTCAAACCCGACGCTCAAAATGGTGTGACTTTTTCCTGAACATTATGTGGACCATATAGAACAATTTGGTGATGGAGAATAACTTTCACTTTGGATGTCTGGGTTTTTGGTATAGTTGTATCTTAAATATTGCCCAAAAAATATAAAAAGTATCGAAAACCTCAATTTTCGCCCTCCGTAACTCTGGAACCGTTAATTTGATAACAATTATGTATAGAACATTTTTTGTTTTAAATTTCATGTAGAACATTTTTGTATATAATATTGTTTACGCTAAAGCACAGTTTTAGAAATATTGACGAAAACCCTAAAAAACCTACTAATTTACCTATTCTCTCCCATCTCCCTCCCAAACCGGACGCTCAAAATGGTGTAACTTTTTACTGGACAATATGTGGACCATATAGAACATTTTGGTGTTGGAGGAAAACTTTTACTTTGGATGTTTGGGTTAGGCCTTTTTTTGGACCAGTTATACTATACTACCTCCGTAACTTTGAAACCATTCATTTTAGAAAGATTATGCATAGGGCCTTTTTTATTTCAAATTTAATGTAGAACAATTTTGTATAGAGGTTTGTTCATGCTAAATCGCATAGATTTAGAAATATTGGCGATAAACTTAAAAAACTACGAATTTACCGATTTCTCCCCCCTCTCCACCCCAAACCCGACGCTCAAAATGGTGTGACTTTTTCCTGAACATTATGTGGACCATATAGAACAATTTGATGTTGAAGGATAACTTTCACTGTGGATGTCTGGGTTATGCCATCTTTCGGATCAACTGTACTATATTAGCAAGGGATGCAAGAGAACAACTTGACACTCAAAGATGGATACGGCTCGTTTGCATGCCTGTCGAAGAACAGTAGCTCAAAGCAGATAATGATGACTAGAAAAGGTAAATACTAAAATAAGAATAATGTATGTACTGAAATTAGATAAAGAAGAATAATTATTGATAAAGAAGAATAAATTAACAAAACCAAACAAATCATGGGCTCCAAGAAAATGATTTTCGATCACTCTCCCAGGTATCTTAAAGTGCTGTCAAATATTAAATAAATAAATAAAGGTGAATGTCAAGGAATAATAAGAAATGGTATGCAAAATAAATAAACATTTATTAAAGATAACTACTAGATTTTTGACAATCTCTGACTTAACCAATGTGTATAATGTGACTCTAAAATGACAAAAGTTATAGTTTAACATATTCTACAATATAAAAACAGTAATGTTATCTGTTACAAAATTTAGTAAGTACCTCTTACGTACATATAGGGTACAACTCACATGAGACTACCAAATGGTTATAGTACGCTTGCTACGTACAACTAAAGTAAAACCCGACAAATTAATATCAAAAGTAATATAAATAAATAGACAAGAGTCTGACTAAGAAAAAATACTACAGGGTGATTGATTAGTAGGGTAAAGCTCAATAGCTCCGCTATAGTAATAGATAGCAATAAAAGTTAATAATAAAAATTTTAGCCACCTTTCAGCTTCACATTACAAAATTAGTTAGAATGTTACAGGGTGTTCGATAACACAGTGGCAGACCTAAATTTTGTTTTTTTAAGAGGAACACCCTATATTTTATTTTATATTCGAAATCCTGTTAACTTCTCCATCACAAAAATATAAAGGTTTGTAATGTTATACAGGGTATTTACAAAGTTATAACCAATTTTGTATGAAAATCGTAACAAGTTCAACTCCCTGTATAAATAAAAATAAGCTCAACAGCGGTGGTTTATTAATGCCATATTTTTTTATTTATTGTCAAAATTTTTAAGAATTATCGATATTGCTAATTTTCTTTATATCAAATACAGGGTGAGTCAAAACGCAAGTACATTATTTTCTCAGTAATGTTAAACGGAACACCCTGTATTTTATATCATTATTGAAAAGTAACATTAACGTACTTAAATTTTTATATAACATTCACTATGCCCAAATTTATTAGTTTGTAGCCCAAATTATTGTAGGTGTTTAAATTTATCTAAATTTTAAGTAAGCCATGACTGAATTGACAATTGAAGATTACCGATTATCAATCCGGTAATCAAGGTAACACTGTAGCAAATAAAGAAATAAAAATAATTTATTAGTAATACATTTTACAAACAAAAACGCAACCACTACATGCAACATATTGAAACAATTAAAAACTATCTTTTTATGTAAATGCAACAAATAAACAAAGAAAATTAGTAATAAATTTTACAAAAAAACACACAAACATAAAATACAATATTCTGTGAAGACAATTAAACACTACTTTTGTATGTAAATGTAACAATGTAACAAATAAAGAACGAAACATAATTTATCAGTAATACATTTTGCAAAAAAAACATGTTTAAAAAAACAAGATGCTACTTTTAATAAAATATTTTTAATATTTAATTACATAAGGTGTTCAAAATTATCTCCTAACACATTTATGTAAGCCTAAAAACGATCATGGAATGAGCTACTTACTCTACGGAGCATTTGTAAATTAACACATCGAAATACACTTTGTATTATATTTTTCATCTCATCCTTTGTTGTTGGAGGTAGGTTTATAAACTTCATTATTAACGTAACCTCAAAAAAATCAGTACAGTTTATTAAATTCTGGTGATTTGGCTGGCCTCGCTACCGGTCCATTGGAAAATGGAAATATCTCGAAAACTAATAAATTTAGACATATGGAATGTTATCTAAAAATTAAAGTACGGTAATGGTACTTCTCAATAGTGATATAAAATATAGGGTGTTTCACTTAAAATTACTGAGAAAATAATGTACTTGCGTTTTGACTCACCCTGTATTTGATATAAAGAAAATTAGCAATATAGACAATTCTTAAAAATTTTGACAATACGTTAAAAATGTGACATTAATAAACCATTGTTGTTTTACTTATTTTTATTTATACAGGGAGTTGAACTTGTTACGATTTTCATATAAAATTGGTTATAACTTTATAAATACCCCGTATAACATAACAAACCTTTATATTTTTGTGATGGAGAAGTTAACAGGATTTCGAATTTAAAATAAAATATAGGGTGTTCTATTTAAAAAAACATAAGTTTGGTCTGCCACTGTGTTATCGAACACCCTGTAACATTATAACTAATTTTGTAATGTGAAGCTCAAAGGTGGCTTAGATTTTTGTTATTAACTTTTATTGCTATCTATTACTATAGCGGAGCTATTGAGCTTTACCCTACTAATAAATCACCCTGTATAATGAATTAAGTAAAATTAATGAATGAAATTGAAGCGAAGAAATATAATATACAACCGACTTAAATTGGCCTAATAAATGAAGATAAGTAAATGAACACCAAAATATCTGGGAAACAAGCAACTAATATAACCTAAATTTACATAATGACATGAAATCGACCTAAATTAAAAATAAAATATAAAAACCTAATACCTTTTTGGCAAATACGCCGAGCTCAACGTACAATACCGCAAAATCATACATGTTTGGGAACTTAATAAACTTATGTGTACCTATATTAAAACCCAAATAAATGCGAGCTAAATCTCAAACAAAGTAATTAGTAAACACAATGTATCAACCAAAATGTCTGTGATATGAACTTCATAGTTACTACCAGACACAAAACTTAAATGTTCCCAACACAACACCCTCCTTGAACTACTCCCAAAAGGTTCTCTGCTGCGTCTCAGAAAATTAGCACGAGTGGGGGGTGCCGAACCATGTTTCCTGTAGGTACAGGTGTTGGAAAAAAACAGGAGCTGGAGAGCTCAATAGCTTGTTCCCAAATCGACCTATTCCCGTGTTGACTTGGCTGTGGCTGTAATAGGGCTTCCCTAGGTGATCAAAGGGGCTACGACTTCACATATTGGTTTCTTCCCAAATGGCTAAAAACATATCCTTCGTTTTATTTCTCATATAAACCGGTGAGCAAAAAGTAAAGAGAAGAAGAAATAAATGAGAAAAACTTTTTAGAAGAAATAATGCAGAAAAAGCGACCAATAAATAGAACAAAAACTAATCTCACGTAATCTTGAACTATTTTGGGTGTGAAGATATGAACAAATAATGACATTGAATTTGAAATTGAAATATAGAATGATTTATCTGAGAGAATATGATATTAATATAATAATAGCTATCTACACACATATTATATACCTTCATGAAATGGTATGAAACCAGGCAAAAGATAGTTACTTGACAATTTATAAAAATATTGGATGCTCAGTCAGTTTAAAACCTACAAAGAAGTGATAACTACTTCCAATATTAATTTGAGGACTTCCAAAAAATATTTGGTTATGTAAAACCAAAAAACTCATTAATATACTGTTATGATCTGCTTTCTATTACTTTTATTTTAATTGAGTATTTATTTCATTAATTATTGAATTGACGCAAATCATACATAAACAATTAATAAAAAATCTCAGGGTGCCTTTTTGTCATAAAAATTAACTAAAATTATCTTAGGTTATACTTATCTTTTCTCGTGGCTTCAGTATCTCTTAGTTGATCCTTATCGGGATAAAATAGGAAAAGGAAATAAATAGAAAAATCGTAAATAAGCACATACAAATACCTTTATTATTAAAAGCAATGCTCTGAAAATCTATCAATTAAATCCTGTGGGCATGATTGTCCAAATGAAACTTTTACCATATACAGTCAAACCCGCTTATTAGAATACCTGTTATAGAAATATCCCGGTTTAAGGAATAGAAATTTGAGTTCTCGAAACGTTTCTACCAGGCATAAATGATCGGTTATTAGAATATCCCGGTTATATGAATACTTTTGCTTGACACGAAGGCTATTCCAATAAACGGGTTCGACTGTAATTAATCTAATTTAAACAAATATTTATCGCTTTGTTCCTGATACCATTTATAAAATAAGCTAAACAAACAAATTTAGGTTTTGCAAAACTACTTATACTTCCTATTAAATTATTGAAATATTGGAACCTTAATTCATATGCTTTTACGCAAATATTTTAACTTCTGATTATAAAGAACATCTATCACATAAGTTATTGACTGACCTTTTTGATTCACACACAATGATATCTCCTCTCGACCCAAACAGCTCTTCCTTGTTGATTACGTTAGGCTACCAATCAAAGCCCTCTCCGTTCTCAGCATCAATCCAGCAGCATACCAGCAACTATTTCTCCAAAACACAAGCCAGGCCGCTTTTGACCAATACTCGTTCAATAAACTCCCAAAACTCTCTCCTCTCTTTCTCTCAATAATAGTCTCCTGAGACCAAGTATCTTTTTTACTTGGTGTCTTTGTGTTGGACTTTACAGAATCAAAGAGGTATTTCTTCTCGATTTGATTTGTCTCTCGTTCCACTTTTCAGTTACTCTTCACTAACAAACAAAACCACTAGTACTTGCTTCTGAACTCTACGCGAAAACTTTCGACTGCCCTTCTCGGATGCCCGCAACACAATAATCTTTCCTTTCCAAACTGTCTGAACATTCAAAACCTCTCTTTCCCCCTTCCAAATTGCCAAGCCAATCAGAAACATTTCTCTTTTCCATTCGAAAAACCCAACCATTCTTTCAAACAATACTTCTACTAAAACTAATCACTTTTCGGAAATTATACAAAAATTCTTGTGTTAAATTCTTAAACAGACTTAAAATTCCAAATCTCTCTACATTTATTTTTCTAAAAACTAATAATTACAACTACCTGTGGATTTTACCTTCTCGTAACAAACAATCCTTTTAAATTATAATCCGAAATAAATTGTCATTTCACTTCACTGTATTTACAAATGTCTTTAAGTCTTCAGGGAAAATCTCATTAAGGAGAAACCCACTGCGTAAAAGCTACCTTCTACTAAATAGTTACAAATCAATATACAGGGTGTATCAAATTTATGTGCCCGCGTTATAAATAAAAATTTAAATTTTTACTCTATCTTTGATTGATAAAGTGATACATAATAATACCTATAATTTCCCTTAATGAATATTCAATAAAGATCAAAATAATCTACATAAACTTCACCTAATTGGTTCACTAAGGAAATGTAACAATGAAACTAGTATTTCTAATATTCCATAACAAAAAACATCCCAAGGCTAACAAAACAATTAGTATAAAAAAGAACCCTCACCGGATGATTCCTATTCAGGCTCCAAGAGGAGTTGTGTCACACACATGTCTCCCTAGTCCAGACAACCATTGGTGGTAAGTTTTCACTTTAAAACTGCTGTTGTTTAAAATAGGTTGGATGGAAATCATCCGCCATTTCATGGTACCAACGTACCAACCTCACGTACAGCCACAAGCCAAGTGTCGATGTCGATCATTCCTCTCTCGTTCAAAGAGGAGAACGTCAAATTACCACGGAACACGAATTAAACGTCAAGGAACGATTCAACAAGTATGTTCCGTAGACGCCGACGTCTGACGTCACGTAAGTAGTCCTTTACGAGAAAATTAAAAATAATTTGAAAGAAATCAACATAAAATAAATTATACAATAATTAACAAGTTCAAAAAGGATTCCGTAACGTGTCAAACCGTTACATTACACTTACAACTTATATACTACACATGTTTTTTTATAGATGTCACCACTTAACTCAATAATTATAGAATAATATGGACTAAGCTACTTTTTGAAGTGACAGTCCATGACCCCTTCAATTGGATATCACCTTGTATTGGTGGTGGTCTAATTTCGGAACATTGTTACATACGGGTTGTATGATTTATAAGTTCAAAAAATAATGAATTTATAACATAAAAAACTTTAAACAAAAACAAGAAAAATAAGCGACCAAATTCATATAAATTTAATTAAAATGTATACCTATTCCAACATTGAACAATATTTACACGTTTTAAAAATAATTAACGCTACAACTGCGTTCTATTTCTGTAAAATCAGACTACACATTATTTTGCAAAATAAACTTGTAAAATTTCTGCATTGTAATCGATACATATCCAACATGTTTGTTCAGCACTTTAAATAAATCGGAAAAACAGAAAGAAAAATAAGAAACGTTATTTTTAGCTTTGGCTTTAAATTGATTTGAATAAAATAGCGGATGTGGCTATAAAAATATTTGTTAGTCTAGTATTGTTTTTTACTGTTTTATAACAAGGAGTAAAGACAAATTAACTCAAGAATTTATTAATTCATTGCGAAATTTTCAATTCTTGAAATTTCTTTTCCGTAAATATTTTAGGCTGTAGTAAACTGAATTATAATTTTTATTGCATTATGTCCAACGTACATTGAATAAGAAACTTATAAACTTATCAAGAGTTGTCATTTTAGTCTAGGCGCCAGAGGGGTCACCGTGTCCTTTTCACTTCTGATGGAAAAACTCAACGGTTTCTTATGGACTTTTGGCTGCTGATTACGAATTTCGAGGGTGGATTTCGATCCTAGTGGTCAAAAAATTGTTATAAACAATCTAATTGTTTATAAGACTCTGGCTCGTAAACTAAATGAGATACAAAAAAATGTTTCAAATAAAATTTGTTCCTTATAAAAAACGAAGAAAAAAACGTTTACTAAACTTAAAACCAACAACTAGAACTCAAGATATTGTAAAATTAATACAAATTGCAAATTGCAAAATAAGTATTTTTTGAAGGTTTATCGATCGTAACTGAGCTTCTGCGAATTCAAATGAGCCTTAGAAGATTTCATTGTAAATCTTAATTAATAGGCTTCCAGACAAAGTTTATTAAATTACTTTATCTTTATACGCGTTTGAAAGTTATACGCGTTTGTAGTTATAATTTTCTTAAAAAAAATGTACATTAATTTGTTTACAAGGGTTTCAAATAAATTTGAGCTATAAACAATTATACTTTAATTCAAAAAATGATAGAATTTGAGCTTATGAAAATTGTCGTAAGTGTATTTTTGGCCAAGAGATCGACATTTTAATGGCGCGCTATGAGGCTCAAGATCGGCTCACAGTCAAGTAAGTGACGAAATTCGTAGCCAAAATGTGGACATCTTGGCCAAAACTAAACTTACGAACATTTTCGTAAGCTCAAATTGTTCCTTTTGAGTTCTTCTATCATGATTGAAGTATAAATGTTAAGATAAAATTTGCTTGAAACTCTTATAAACAAATTAATGTATAATTTTTGAAAGAAAATTATAAATTCAAACGGGTATAACTTTAAAACGAATTAAGATAATGTAATTTAACCCAACTTTGTTTGGAAGGCTATTAACTAAGCTTTAAAATTAGGGCTTTTAAGGCTCATTTTAAATCGTAGAAGCCGAGTTACGATCGATAAAGCTTCAAAAAATACTTATTTTGCAATTTTCAATTTGTATTGTGCACTAATTTTACAATATCTTGAGTTGTAATTGTTGGATTTAAGTTTAGTAAACGTTTTTTTCTTCGTTTGTTATGAAGAAATAAATTTTATTTTAGAAGTTTAGTAAACATTTTTTTTATCCCTTTTATTTTATGAGCCAGAGCCTTATAAATAATTAAATTGTTAAGAACAATTTTTTGACCACTCGGATCGAAATGCACCCTCGAAATTCGTAATCAGCAGCCAAAAATCCATAAGAAGCCGCTGAGTTTGTCCATCAGAATTGTAAAGGACACGGTGACCTTTATTTGGCGCCTAGACTATTTATTCTCCGGCTTGATTTTAATTTATAAGAAAATTACCTGTTTTCTTTCTTGAGACGTGTAGTTCATTCTAGGTTTTTAGCTTGAGTTTGCTCATAAATAATTGCTGCTCTTAGGCAGTGTTTCTCTAGTAAGAGCTAAAACTTTTAATTTTAGATTCGGCAATGGTACCCTCAGGTCTTTTAAGTAGACTTGGTATCTGTGCTGTATCCCTGGAAGCAAGCTTTTACAGTAATCGTTTTCTTGTATATTTCCCAGTTTCCCAATTTTTTTGACTTTTTTTGATGGTCTCCTTACTTCTTTTCTTAGCTCATCTAGTTTTCTTCCCCGCCAAGTCCTTTCTCTGTTATTTGTCTTGGTTTTGATAGGGCAGTTCTCCTGGTATGATGTAACAATTACCTCCCTGATTCGATCATTTTCCTTATCAATATTTAAACATCTTTTGATATTGCTACTTAATAGTAGTTTCTATCTTTACTTCCTAATAGGTTCGATATCTTTCTAAATTTGTGCGCTTCGGATTCCTGTAGCCTATTAAGGGTGGTTTACCTGTATATAAAGTATGGTCGAAGCAAAGATCTGTGGGATATGCGCATTTTATCAATGAAATTCGATATTTTTAGGATATTCCAAAAGCCGCTACAGATAAAATGTTTTAACAACCCATTAATCATTCAGAATTAGTCGACGGATATTAATACAGTTAAAATAATTAAGACGATAACTGGACGATAATTATTTAATGAGTGAAATTTAAAGTTTTTTCTACCTTAATGACAAAAAAAAGCAAGCTCATTAACAGAACCCAATTAAAAAGTATTTTGCGCATCATATTTGAAACATTATTTGGTTGAAAAATCTCACTTTTGTTGGCAAAAAAATATAATAATTTGTCTGGACTCAATTACAGTTCTGTTTATCTTAAAAGGGTTATGTTACTATCAACATTCACACAGTGTTGCAAAACTGAATTTTGTTATTTTGAGTGTAAATTTTCACAGCGATCTCCGAGGGTACAATAAACTTTTGATTAACTGTATATAAGATAAAAATGAAAAAAATGTTTAATAATCTAGACTTTCCTCTGGAGTTGAGCATAAGAGTCTTAAGAAGCTACGTGCTCTCGTCTTTGTTGTATAAAATGGAAAGCTGGACACTAAAAGTAGACAATATAAAGAAGTTGGAAGCATTTGAGATGTGGTACTACAGAAGGATTTTGTAAATACCATGGATCCAACGAGTTACAAATGCAGACGTGTTAAGAAGGCCACAAAAGGATTGCGAGGTGATAAAAAGAATTTAAGGCTTATAAGGCACGCTAAAAATAAGGGTAAAAGATCCATAGGTAGAAGAAGAATTTCCTAGATGAGAAACTCAGGAGAGTGGCAGAGTTGCAGCTCAGTAGATCTTTTCAGAGCATCCGCCAATAAGGTGCGGATAGCTGTGATGATAGCCAACCGCCGATAGGAGAAGGAACTACAAGAAGAAGAAGATGAAGGAGAACTGAAGGCACAACATAAAAGAATGAAACAACTACATAAGCAGAATGGGGGAGATCTATGTCGTGAACGTAATCGAGTAATAGAGCATCGAGAATAATAGAGTATCGAGAATCGAAAATAGAATAATCGATCCGCCAATGGAAAAGCAGAAATGCTTATAAAAAGAAAGTAAACGAAAAAAAGGTGTATGTTGTAGTATTTTCACTATGTCGAGTAGACTTTATTGTTTCCACATCTACTAGTTTTAATTAAACAAATCTTAATAAGGAGTGCGGTCGTAAACTTAGTTAATGAGGTACACCTAAATTTAGTCTCCAAGTTTTTCATCATTTTTCTATAGTAAACCTTTAAATTAACTATAAGGATCATACACAGTAGTTTAGTTATTAGTGGTGATTTGATTACAGTAAGTACTTTTATCAATATATTTACGGTTTGATCGAAATCTTACAGAATTAAAAATTTCAATCCAATCATACAGTTTTCTAAATGCGAAAACGATTAAAAACTTGTTTTTTGGCTTATCTTAGACAAGTTAAATACTTTGTAAGTAACAGAGTCGTACCGACCCAATTACAATATAATGAAACGAAATAAGAAAATTTAAATAAAAAGTATTTAACAACTTTATCCGATGGCTGGCACTTCTGACTACAGGGGTCCTTCAATGTTACTCGATCAACAAACACCATATTATTCTACAATTACCCAACAGAAAGCAGCTACATTTCCTGCCAAAAACAACCGATTATTATACCAGCAGTAGACACATTAAAATTAGAAGACTACGTTACAGTAATATGATCACTAGTACAGCCCAAAAAAGTGCTCTTTTCATCGAGAATTTCTAACGGCAGAATCTGCATCAACCTCTCCAGCAACGAAGTTGTTTTTTTAACAGACCACGGAGGAATAAAACTATGAGACAATGTTATTAGAGCGAGAAGATTAGCCACTCCTGCTAATAGGTTACTGTTGTCTAATGTCTGTCCGACTATTCCTCATCACATCGTCGAAAAATATC
This sequence comes from Diabrotica virgifera virgifera, assembly GCF_917563875.1. Lineage (NCBI taxonomy): Eukaryota > Metazoa > Arthropoda > Insecta > Coleoptera > Chrysomelidae > Diabrotica > Diabrotica virgifera. The sequence goes on from NC_065443.1 coordinate 134,975,081, forward strand.
TTGCTGAGAATGGGATCTTCTTTCACCGATGTCTTTCTTAAGAGCGGGAATTCAAGACCCTCAATATAGTCACGTATTAAGCTTCCGTAGTCAGGTGTACTATACACCTGTCGACAATCTTGTCATTCCTGAATCAATTCTCATTGACTTCGATAATACGTTTTACCGAATCTTTCTTTCTGATGGACTCACCTGCTATCTTTGTCATCAATCTGGTCATATAGCCTCAATATGTACCAATACGGCCATACTGCTAAATCTGATACAACAACAGGAGAAACAGTTTCTACAGAATCACTTATCCAACCTGCAAAGGAATTTATTGATGAAGCTTCAAGCCAGTTTGATTTAAACTATGCAGAGATAGTCAGATTTCTGGATGATGCACATGGTTCCCCCAATCCATTAAATATCGCACAAGAATACACAGAAAACATTGCAGGAATATTAACAATACTAAGAGAAATCTATCCCAAACTCAAAGACAGACGCATTAAATCTAGAATTACACGAATAATAAAGAAAATGCGCCGTCAACTAAATCTAGAACAAATTGAACATGATGACAACTCCGAAGATACAGATGTTTCTTAAGGAAACCCCACTTAAAAAAATCAATATAATAAATATTAACAATAAATGGATATTATTTAGTGGAATATACAAGGATTAATTACACACATCGAAACACTTCAACTTCTAATAAAAGAAATAAACCCACAAAGTATATATCTACAAGAAAGAAACTTTAAAAACAACAAAAAATATAACTTAAAACATTTTGATTCCTACCACAAATTTTGATTGTTATAGACTGTCCACTATATCAACTGAAAAGACAAGCTACTGGACTACCAAGTGATAATAAGTGTGCATTAGATTGTGATTGTGACAAAATCATTCGGTTTTTAAAAGAAACTAAAGTCTATAACCAAATACGAGTGCTAACGTTAAGAACAATTATAAATTAAAATCAACTTTGTAAAAACTCTGTAGTTTGTATATTATATTAATTAAATATATATTTAATGGAGTCAATGAAGGTTTTCACCTCCGATTTCGTTGAACCTCCATCGATTTGCATGCAAATTGGTAAGTATGTAGAGGATACATCAAGAATCAAAGGTGACATGGTGCCAACTTGCGCTTTTACCCTGGGGGGGGGGGATGCCACCCCTTCTCGGGGGTGGAAATTATTTTATTAAAAATAATACCACTAATCGATCGAGGGACAAATTATAAGTAAAATTTGTTAGATAAAGTTATTCCAATAAATCAATAGTTTTTGAGTTATTAAAGATCAAAGTTTTGATTTTTCCTGAAAAAAATCCATGTTTTAAAGCAGTTTTTCATAAATAACTCAAAAACCATAAGTTTCTTTAAAAAAGTTGTTATTACCAAAATCGAAGATAATATAAAAATAAATAAGCTCCTTATTCGAAAAATCCTTTATTACATATACAAAGTGAGTTACATGCAATTGAATGTATATTTTTTTCCGCGAGTACTCAAATCTTAGAATTCAAGCTTAAATAACAGGAAAACGATGCACTTTGTTAAATCTATATACTAAACCTTTTAATAAAGTACTTAAAGGTAACTATCAAAAAGCTATATAAGAAGTCGATAGCATCAAAATTAAGCAAGTTATGATGGAAATAAGAGGACCCTTTCAGATTTTTTAGGGAAGAATGAAAAATGAAACATACGTCATTTTCACAAAAATTAAAATTTATAGTAACCCATTTAAAGCTTTATTTATTTTAACATGAATAATAACTTCAACAATTTTGACCGGTTTAGAATGCATATTTTTGAAAAAAAAATACGATTAAAAAAAATTAGAATTTTTCAAATTTTCGTGAATTTCATTTTCTTTTGATAATAACTCCAAAAATACTCGATATACTTAAAAAATGGTAGAGAACAAAATTTTAGCTTTAACTTCATTTAAGCTTTTAATATTTTTTTACGACAAAAAATAACCGAGATAGAAACATTTAAAACCTAAATTTTACTGCGAGAACCATGTAACCGGGGCCCTTTCCCTTGTAGTTAAAAAAAAAATAAAGGATTTAGAAAATCATGTTTAATACAATCTTATGTTCCTTTTACTTAGCTCTGTAATGGTTTTTGGATAAATCTCATATTTCAAAAATTAACTGAGTTATTTTAAAAAAACCAATAACATTTTCTTTAAAAAAATTTTATAGCGGAGTTTTTGTATGTATACAGGTTGTGGGAAGTCCAATTAGTCGTTTGTTGTAGGAGATACGAAAAAAGTTTATTTAGGTGAGATTGGGGCATAGATAATATCAGAATTGAAATACATTGCCAAATATACAGGGCCACCCATATTGACTGGGTGAAAAAAAATTATCTTTTGTTTAATGGAACACCCTGTATATTTTTGTATATTTTTACATTTTTAGATTCTCCTCTATGTTTTATTTCTTAAAATATCAGGTTTTGTGATGTTATACGAAGTAGTTTAAAAGATAATTACGTTTATTTTTTCAAATTTCATAGCAATATTCACCCCCTGTATAATTGTAGTGATTTGACATCAGAAAATCAGTTTATGTTCAAGTGATTTTTAATATAGTCTATTATTGTTAAACATTATTAATCTAACAAAATGTTTAATTTTAGCTAATACAGGGTTGGTCGAAACTGAATGACTGTTTTCTCAAAGTTTGAGAGTATGAGTTTTCTCAAACGGAGCAGCATGTAATGCCTGTAATGAGCATTATAATGAAATGCTATTGTATGGCACTTTATTCTTTCCCACCCTGCCAGTGAGAACTGAATTTATTTTTGAAATCCCTAACTTTATGTCTTTAATTATTTTAAATATTGTAAACGATTAAAAAACAATTAAATTGAATGAATAACCAGTGTAAAGTATATCTTCCATATTTACTTCATATTTAACGTAGCCTGTACCATAACATTGCACAGATTATTATCCCTGTATAGCAACGATATACCATGAATGTGAATTCATACTTGAGAAATGTCCTATATCCAGTCTCACAAAAAAAAGGGATTCTTCAAACATGATATATATGCAGACAAAATCAGCCAAAGTGATTTGCGATATCTAATTAAAGGCCGTACCAAGTTGGTTTTGTTGAATATAGCATGAAAGCACGACGATACTTTAGTGATAAGCGTATTTTTCGTAGTAGCTATAGTATGTTGTTTTACATTATGTATTACCTATATTAAATTAGTTTTAGTATGTTTCGTTTATCTAAAAAAATGTAAAACAAACAAAAATCTGTTTTTCTTGTAGTTGTTTTTTCGTATAGATATTGTTTTATATTGTAGTAAATTGAATTTAGTTTTAGTATGTTCCGTTTGTTTGTAGAATTATATTTAATTAGATTTGCTTTAATTACTAAAATAAATAAATTTTCAATTTTATTTTATGTATTTGTGGAAAAGGAAACCTAGCATTAGCGGCCACATTTCTATAACGGCCAATTGTTTTCTATTTTTAGTGGTCGTTATTGGCAGGTTTTACTGTACCAATAATATTTTATTAAATTATGAAATATTATTTAAATAAAAAATTTATAAACTTGATAACAGAAAGTTTGCTTAGAATTTACTCCTCTATCTAATTATGGGGTTATTTTTAATAAAATAGTGTTCACCCATGAGAAGAGGTAACATCCACCCCCAGGATAAAAGCGCGAGTTGGTACCACATCAGTTGGTTTGTTGTTTCTTGAGGTATCCTATAACTACTTACCAATTTTCATGAAAATTGATGGAGGTTCAACGAAATCAGTGAAAACCTTCAGTGACTGCCTTTTTGGAAATATAAAAGAATAATTTTTTTCGTGATTGTCGATTTGCTAATTTTCTGATTTTTGGTTGCTATAAGGTTTGAAAAATTAATAAAAATTATAAATCATGCACATAAATGTAAAAAAATATTTATTTTACTTAATTAAACGAGATTGCTTGAGCCAGAATGCTGAAATCTGCATTTTTATCATTAAAAAAAAGGTGGATTTCATCCCTAAAATGCAGAAAGCGCAACTTGGTGCCATATCACTTTTATTTTTTGAGGTATTCTCTAACTAATCAACAATTTTCATGAAAATCGATGAAGGTTCAAAGAAATCGTGGGTGAAAACATTCAGTGACTACACTTTTAGAAATATAGAAGAATAAGGTTTTTGTGATTTTCGACTTGTTAATATTCAGATTTTTGGTTACTATAATGTTTGAAAAATTAAAAAAAAAAAGTAATTCATGCACATAAATATAAAACAAATATTTATTTTTCTTAATTAAAGATTACTTGCGCCATAATGCGGAAATCTGCATTTTTTATAATTTAAAATGTAGGGGTGTATTGCACCCCTAAAATGTAAAATCGCAAGTTGATTCTATATATTTTTTATTGCTTGAGTTATCCTCTAATTACTTACCGATTTTCATGAAAATCGATGAAGGTTCAACGACATAGGAAGTGAAAACTTACAGTGACTGCACTTTCAGAAATCTAAAAAATAATTTTTAAAAAGGGGTGTATTTCACCCCTAAAATGCAAAAAGCGCAAGTTGGGACTATGTCACCTTTATTACTTGAGGTATCCTTTAACCACTCACCAATTTTTATGAAAATCGATGGAGGTTCAACGAAATCTGAGGTAATAACTCATATCCACCTTCATTGACTCCACTAATTGTACCACCGCTAATAACCTTTTATGGCTGATGCGGGTTATTTCTAATAAAAAAAATATTAATAATTTTCCACATCCTTTTTAAAAAAGACAAAATCATTAAAAAAGTTTTTAGTCGCTTAAACACATATAAATCATTATATCCTTGTAAATGTCATTTTGTTTTGGACAAATGTATTTGGCAGAATAATATAATTTTTTAGAAAGTATTAAATTCCGACCAAATAAAACGCAGAGATGAAAACGTCCTCGTTATATAGTTTTTACGTTCTCCTGACATTTAACAAATTTAACTAAATTCGTTTTGCATTTAAAACGAAGCTGAAATAAGTCAGCGAAAAAAGTAAATACGTCACATATTATAGCGACCTTTTTTTATAGTCCAGTCACTGTGGAGGCATAATCTCGAAATACCTGGAAATTTTTTATAACTGATATGAATCGATTTTGCTAAAAATTTCGAATTAGGCTTATTTTACCTCCTTCTTTAAAGGTTATACAGTGATGAGCGCACTAATAACCGGAAAAATAGCGCAAAAGATGGAAAACATATTACATTGCGAAACAAAAAGAGGTGAAACTAATGGAGATGGAAATGATCGTTATAAACGTATAAAATTAACATTACATTACATAATTCCCCACCTTTAGACGTATCAGAGGAGTATGACAACTGTCACTGTGACAGTAGAATTTTATAAAATACTCCTGTCACAGATTTCTAAAGGTGGGAAACTATGTAATATAACGTTAATTTATACGTTTGTAACGATCATTTTCACCCTTCCCTAGTTGCATCTCTTTTTGTTTCGCAATGTAATATGTTTTCCATCTTTTGAGCTATTTTGTCGGTTATTAGCGCGCTCATCACTGTATATACTCTAGGTAAATCATTTATTTTTAAGAAGTGAACACAACCTCTTATAAAAAAAATGAATAACATTTTATATAATCTTGAGACCAGTCTACCCTCTCGGGTACTGATATAACGTGTGCTTTGTTAACAGTGTACAAATCTCTTCCATTACTTTCTGTCCTGCGCCATAGCCTTAGCTTCGTTACATGATACTCCTTTTTTGTCAAGCATCTTTGCAATGACTTCGTTCCATGTCTCTATAGGTCTTCCTCTACTTCTTTTCCTCTGCACCTTCGTTTCCCATTTCGTTTTAACTGGTACCTCGTAACAAGACAAGATCAACAGCAAGACCTCAATGCAATGGACCGATGACCTCGAAATAATTATCACCAATTGGATAGCAGAAGCGAAGAACAAAAGAAGATCGAATTATCTGGAGGCGGCCTATGTTCGGCAACGGACAAATCAGGGCTTATTGATGATGAGGAAGCAAACCTCCCATGATATAGAATTATTATTGTAGTTAGAATTTACTAATGTAAAGGCGATTGCGACATGCCGTTGGGCTAGGTCACTACTACTGTTGATGTTTATACTCACAGTTCGAATACCAGTAAATAAAGTATGATATAGTCAGATTAAAGTCGTATTTATTATACATTTAATTAATTAAGATGCAAAGCCACTTGATCCCAACAACCAACCAAATTTCCGTTACAACTATTTTAATGCTCTGGTAATTTTCTGTAAGCATTAATTACAGAATGAGCATTGATTAATAACTACAGGAGGAATATTTATAATCAATGGCAAGAGGGAGAGATGTAAATGTATTTCCATTCTGAAGAAGAACTGCTTTTAAGCTTTTCGTAGAGCTTCTAAACAAAATTTTTTGATTCTCACTTAATGAATTAACCACAAAATTACTTGGACATTTTGTACTATATTTAATATAGTACAAAGAGTCCAAGTAATTTTTACACTTTTTAGAAGACATTTTTAAGCCTCGCGACATATAAAATACGTTATTCCTTTGACCTGCTCACGCGCACACTACCATGTCAGTCTGCCACTTCGCTTTTCACACCCACAGTCTCCCTCACCTCATTCATCTTAAATGCAACGACTTCTCAAAAATCTGCCGAAATATGTATTTTTCAACAGCAAACTTTATTTATAGATTTTATGGCCCTTTCAGAGACAACGTGACAAAGGAATGGAGAAGCCGATACAACAACGAGTTAGACTCTCTATCCGGAAAGGAAAATATAGTCATATAGGCCAATATACTCAGATGGGCAGGGCATGTGATATGCAGTAACGACAATCGCCTTATAAACAATGTCTTTTGGGAAAGGCCAGATGGAAGAAGGTCTGTGTAACGGCCTAGAACGAGGTGGAAAATGCGGTCAACGAAGATCTAGAGAAAATGGGAGTGAGACAGTGGGAATTAGTGGCGCAGAACCGACAAACATGGAAGGCAATAGATCACGAAGAGTTGTAACGCCATTGATGATGAAGATGATGATTGATTTTATTCTTAATTTTCGATGTATACAGGATGTTTCATTAATAATTGTCCATATAGTAACTGAAGAAAGCTTAGCACAAAATACGAAGATTTAACCTAAAACACTTAAATAAAAAATGTGGTTCCTTATTGACTTACAGGCTGTTTTATCTAAAAATTTAAAAACTATTTTTGCTCAGCATTTTAATACTATTCGACGTATCCTTTTCATACTTGACAGGAAGTATATGTACTGTACAAACTACTAAATTATGTTAAACAAACGTTTCTGGTTATTACCAGAGGCGTACGAAGGGGAAAAGTGAATGGTTGACCCTTTCCAAATTCTACGCCACTGGCGAAATTGCAATTTTTGGATTCTCCAAGACTTTCTATGAAAATAATATACTTTTCATTCGTAACGATAAAGTCATTAGTTTTCGAGATTTTTGAAGTTAAAAATGAAACGACACGGTTATTTTGATTAATGTATTGTGTCGCTTAATTTTTAATTTCAAATATCTCGAAAACTAATCATTTTATCGTTACGAATGACAAGTATATTATTTACATATAAAGTATTGGAAAATTAAAAAATTACACTAAAATAGCAATTTCGTCAGTGGCGTAGAATTTGGGAAGGGTCAACCAGCCACTATCTCCTGTCGTACGCCTCTGGTAGCAGCTAGAAACGTTTATTTATCTCAATTTAGTAGGGTGTATAGTACCTACACTTTCTGCCAAGTATGATAAGGATACGCCAAATAGTTTTAAAGTGCTGGGTACAAATAATTTTTAAATTTTAATCATATCATCTATATAAATAAAAATGAATGTTTGTATGTGTGTATGTATGTATGTTCCTTATAGACTCGCAAACTATGCATTTGATCGTATGATGATCTTAATCGAAGTTGTTGTACATGAACCCGGGATGGTTTCTGAGTTGGTACGACCAATCTAAGTAAAAAAGGGGTTTGCCCCCATTATTATTTTTTATTTTTTTGGACAAACTGTTCTTTGTTAATTTTATATGATGTAGAATCAAAAGATACATACAATCCTAAATTTTCATTTTTCTATCACTAACCGTTATTTTTTATTAGCCATCTAAATATTACCTCTTCTATATAAATAAAAATGAATGTTTGTATGTATGTTCCTTATAGACTCGCAAATTATGCATTTGATCGTATGATGACCTTAATCGAAGTTGTTGTACATGAACCCGGGATGGTTTCTGAGTTGGTACGACCAATCTAAGTAAAAAAGAGGGCTTCTCCCCCATAATTATTTTTTATTTTTTTGGACAAACTGTTTTTGTTAATTTTATATGATGTAGAATCAAAAGATACACACAATCCTAAATTTGCACTTTTCTATCACCAACCGGTATTTTTTAACAGCCATCTAAATATTACCTCTTCTATATAAATAAAAATGAAAGTTTGTATGTATGTATGTATGTATGTATGTTCCTTATAGACTCGCAAACTATGCATTTGATCGTATGATGACCTTAATCGAAGTTGTTGTACATGAACCCGGGATTGTTTCTGAGTTGGTACGACCAATCTAAGTAAAAAGGGGGCTTGCCCCTCCCATAATTTTTTTTTATGTTTTTGGAAAAACTGTTTTTTGTTAATTTTATGTGATGTAGAATCAAAAGATATAGACAATCCTAAATTTTCACTTTTCTATCACCAATCGTTATTTTTTAATAGCCATCTAAATATTACCTCTTCTATATAAATAAAAATAAATGTATGTATGTATGTATGTATATGTATGTTCCTTATAGACTCGCAAACTATGAATTTGATCGTATGATGATCTTAATTAAAGTCATGAACCTAGATGCCAACTCCGCGAGTATCGAGAATCGGCGAAATTAATGAATTCAATGGAGGGTATGGTATTTTAAAATTTGTGAGAAGTGAAAGACTGTTATGGCTGGTATATGTCTAGAGACAAGAAGATACAAAGCAATAACGAAAATATTACAATAGATGTCGACATGAAAACGAAATAAATGAAGGCCTAGAACCATATGGTTGTTTGACGTTGAAGACGACCTGAAAACTATGAATGTACGACAATGGACAAGGACATAACTATACAGGCAGAGACCAATCCAGGTTTATGGTGTCAAAGGAACAAGAATAATTAAAAAATACATACACAACTGAATTTTTGCCCTTTTATCACCTACTCTTATTTGTTAATAGCCAGATTAGTAACTTAATAATTTCTAACCGAGTTCGATAACTGACCAGTAATAATTATCAGTTGAAAGACCAGTCATCCCACCAGGCATCTAACGGTGTCACTTCTTACTCAGTAAACAGCAATATAGTTGTTTATGTATCGAAAGTAATAGTGGCGATTAATTGGTAGTTTACTTTCCCAATGTAACTCTCAAGTAAATTTATTATTAATTTGATGGGCCACAATCACCAAGGAGAAATACAAAGGAGAGGATGTCTTTGTTCCTCGTATTCCGATGATTCCAACAGATTTGCCATTTGATTTCAGATATCTACAATGTGCCGTGCCCTTGGCTTTTACCATGACGATAAACAAAGCGCAATTTTTTGGAACTAAAAAGCATGTGGACTTTAGTAAATTTTATATTTCTAAGGTGGTACGAAGTTCGCCTGGTCAGCTAGTATTATCATAAATTAATCAAAATAACTGTGCCGTTTCACATATAACTTCAAATATCTCGAAAACTAATGACTTTATCTGTACAAATAAAGAGTATATTATTTACGTAGAAAGTATTCAAGAATCTAAAAATGTCACTAAAAAGTAACTCCTCCAGTGGCGTAGAATTTAAGAAGGGTCAACCATTCACTATCCCCTGTCGTACGCCTCTGGTATTAGCTAGAAACGTTTTTTTTTGTAGGGTGTATAGTAGTCGCACTTTTTGCGAAGTATGAAAAGGATACGTCGAATAGCTTTAAAATGCTGAGCAAAAATAGTTTTTAAATTTTTAGGTAAAACACCCTGTAACTCAGTAAGGAACCACATTTTATTTAAGTGTTTTAGGTTAAATCTTCGTATTTCCTGCTAAGCTTTCTCCAGTTACTATATGGACAATTATTAATGAAACACCCTGTATAAACAGCAAATATTTAATACTTAAATAACAGACTCAAAAAATGATTTGTGAATTCTGTAACTTAAACTTTAGAACCTTAGTAACCGGACTATTGCCCTAATTATATGTTTTGTTTCAGGACATAGGAGATGAAAGTCGGTAGAGAGAGAGAGCCACCGCCCCAACAACATAATACTATTCAAAATGCAAATATCAACCCGAATGTATCTGATCTTATTCCTGCAACTTATCAAAGAAGCGGTCGGCTGTCCAACATACTGCGCTTGCATCTGGAAAAACGGAAAACAAACAGTTGAATGTAAAAAGAAAAATCTTTTAGAAATTCCAGAAGGTCTGGATCCCTCGACGCAAGTTTTAGACTTCTCCGGAAATAAAATAGGAAGTCTTTATAAAGACATGTTTCATAAAAAGCAGCTGGTCAATCTGCAGCGTCTTTTTTTATCGAATTCTTTAATAAAATCAGTCGATAAAAGCGCGTTCGAAGGCTTGACGAATTTAGTAGAACTGGATTTATCAAGTAATTTAATAGATACAATTCCAAGTGAAGCATTTATACGATGTCCTTCTCTAATGAAATTGACTCTAACATCGAACCCCATTACAGCCCTTAAGAAAAGAAGTTTTGAGCACTTAACGCAACTCAATACTCTCGAGCTCAGTGACTGTAATATATCCGAAATAGAAGAAGGAGCTTTTCAAGGGCTTCACAGTTTGGAGTGGTTACATTTACGAGGTAACCGTTTAAAAACAATAGCGGGTCGTAGGACGCTTCCTGAATATGTAAAAGGAATCGAATTGGAGAAAAATTCTTGGGAATGCGACTGCCATATTCAGGATCTCGCGCGGTGGTTAAAGGACTTTAAGAGTTTACTTTCCGTGGAGCCTGTCTGTCAGGGGCCCTCGCGTCTAGCAAGTCGCTCTATTCGATCGATACCGATCGCTGAGCTCGCTTGTCTTCCAACTATCACGCCTACTTCGTTTTATTTGGAATTGGGAGAAGGAAAGAACGTTTCGCTGACGTGTCACATACACGCGATACCGGAAGCCACTGTGTCGTGGTGGTTTCAAGGAGAGATGCTGCAGAACGACACCATGGTAGCACCAGGAATTCACTTGATATATTACGTCGAGGAAGGCACTGAAAACAAACGGAGCGAACTATTTATTTACAACGCCAATGCTGATGATAATGGGACTTTTATTTGTAACGCCGAAAATACTGCAGGATCATCCCAAGCCAATTTCACCATCAGGATTATCCTTAAGGAAAATCCCATTGTAATAGAAGTGTTGTTTCCTTTCGAATATATTTTGATAGCCATCGTTGGTATTGCTGTGTTGGGTATATCTGTGTTATTAGCCTTGATAGCATTAATAATTAAGTGTCGACGGAATAATAAACGGCGGAAAAAGTTAAGTCAGACTGATGAGATGGTTATGCAGTACCAGCAGAACGGAAACAAGCTCGGAGATGGAGTCAAGAGTTTGTCAAATTCTCTTAAGGTAAGAAAATCTAAAGAATTTTATTATTTTTCTCTGTACGAGGGCCATTCGTAAAATAAAATTACCTACGTCGCTGAGAAAGAATGCGACGCGCTGGAAGAAATCTGGCAACACTGCTTTATACAACAACCGTCACTCTCTCTTACCCCACCAGTTTTGCCTTGCTGCATTGCTTAGTGTCAGCCTAGCAGCATTCGAAGTTAAATGCAATACGCGATACGTTTTTTTAAATGCAAAATGGATTTTACCTATTGTCATTCATCGTCCTTTATTCGAAATTTATTGACAAAAGTGCATACAATCTGTTCAAGTTTGAAAATGATGTAGAGGATTCAGTGAAGGTCGAACGAAAGGACTTCAGATTTATCGTGAATTTACTCTCGGCCTTCACTGAATCCTGAATAAACAGATATGCACCAGAAGGAGAATAGCCTCTTCAAGGTATGGAAGTCAAGTTAATAATGTGTGGGTACTGATCCTCCGTAAACGACGTAGGATGGAAGCTGCTGAATCGACTTCTGGTGACTTTGGTGGACATCTTCGTCGTATACTTCTTGGAGACCAATTAGATAAAAACATCAATTTGCATAAAAAAAAGATTCCTTTAGAGTCGTTTGGACTTTTTTTAGCAAATATGACTGAACGCTTGTGATTTGTATTAGGGGAAGTAGTAGGGGAGGAAAGTATGCTAAATGTGCAGTCACTCGAGCACTTTGGGGACCTATTGGGTTGTGAAGAGTAGGTCCTAAAACCAAAAAAAGTTAAGTAAAATTTTCCATTTTAGTGGGGACTTTCCATTTTAATTTAGTTTTCCATTTCCAACAATCGTTTTTTCTGATTATAGCGCCATTTATCCATAATTCGAAAAAAATTTTCAAATAAAAGTTACCTATTTTTACGTAAGGAATCCGAATCTGCAATAAGAAATGGAGCCTCCCATTTAAAATTTTAAAGTAACCCTCCGCGGGGATCGTGTTTGGTGCCATTCGATATATTTTTCAAACATATTAAATAAGTGTATTTTTCAGTTTTTCGATGTGATGTTCATTTCGCGAAATATCGCGGGATTTGTATTTAAAATTTTTATTTTACCCCCACCCCCTTGCGTGGGGAGTCGTGTTTGGTATCATTCGATAGATTTTTTTCAAATATTGAGAAAGTATTTTTTAGTTTTTAGATGTATCGTTCATTTCGCGAAATATTCGCTTTTTTCTTGTGAAACTTTGTGACTCACCCATTTCCTTACGCCCAACCCAAATCAGCTGTTTGAAATATACACTGTTTTGCATGTATGTACTTAACTTACCTTATCTTAATCTGACGATTTCGAAATTGTTTTTGATCCCCGTTAACGAACTCCCTTGTGTTTAGAGCCAATATATGGTAGAGGTACATCTACAGGGTACCAGGTTTCTCCCCATTTGATGATCTGACGCGCTCGAGTTACTGCAAAAATCCCCACTTGTGCTCCCCTACCATAGCGATGTTTTGGAATAAGCTGACACTTTATCTCTTGAATTATTGAACGTCAATATGACAGATTTTTAAGGAGAATTTCTAAATTTGATACGACAAGATTGTGAATTTTGAAAAAGCGATTAAATTTGAGTAAATCTCACATAGTGAGATAATGTGTGTGTTTTACGTTTCGGTAGTGTTAGCGTGTAGGGTGTGGGAACTCTGAGTTTAGATCCGTTTTTTATGTTGATATTTGCCCCCAGTGAAGACCTTGAGTTTTTTCTGAATGGCTTTATTATTTATTAGATTTGGTGGGTTGTAGAGAGGGTTATTAGATTTGGTGGGTCATGGAGTTCATCGCTTACACAAAATTTTTCTCTGTAAATATATCCATTATACAAATGGCGGTCGTTATTCAAACAATAATTTCTTGTGTATTTCAAATCATCCTACATAATCCTAACTGTATACAACAAAAAATATTTTAAGAGTTTGGAATAGAACTAACTCGACATAAATATAAAAGAAATTGCTACGTCTGGATTGCCTTTTTTATGCTTTGCCATGTCTGCCTAGTTATCGAATTGTAAAGCACCTAATATTTTCTCTCTCAAATCTTTTCTTACACAAAACCGCTATATATCTGTCTTCCATTTCCAGTTATTGCCAACATACGATCGTTATTTTTCCGCCGCCACACTAAAAGTGCTAACAATGGCTTGGTTCTAAGGTGTCAGTGTCTCGATAATGCTATCGATAAAAAGCGACGTATTTTTTAATATATCGACGTTTGTGTATTAAACAGATTAATAGAAAATAACGCATTATATACTATAGTAAGGGGAAAAATTTTGGAATAAATTTATTTTTTTGAGAATGGACGATTTTGAAAACAAATCTCAAAACAGCTTGATTTTTATTTTTAAATTATGACGTATGGCATAATAGATCATACTAGTGACGTTATCCATTTGGTAGTGACGACGTAATCGATGATATTTTTAAATCAGAAAAGGCATGGTGTGCTAGCTAACGTTAACATAATTATTTATGCAGGGTGGCTCGCCCCATGCCTGCTCAATTACTTGTAATTGTTCAATTCTATTCTCAGGCCTAAGGTTTCAATCATTCAATATCTATTTCGAATATGGGTTTAAGAGGTGGACTTGTGGCTATAATATATTTTTCCTAGTGTAGAATACTAAGCTAAGAATCTATGTATTAAGCAAAACGTGTTTTATACCATCTCTGACAGTATAAAAGACAGAACGGAAACCCATTTGATTATTCCTTGTGTACTGAACGGAGAATAAACATCCAGTATAATGGGTAAGTTAAAAGTATTCCGACCATATTCCGAAACCGTCCGAACTCCGTCGTCTTGGCGAGTTAAGCGAATTCGACAAGTCACAACCCCATCCTAAGCTACGGGAGCTGAGCATAGATCCTGTCATTTCCTGTCCTTCTGGCGAGATGAGCGAGATTTCTTCTCCTAATACATGTATTTCGCGTTAATAAATAAATGGTATTCCTAGTCGAATCGATCGTCGTTTAGTATCATTCATTCATGTATCAAATATCGTCACATCGACCCAATATTTACGAAAGTCCGATATGTAGATTGTAAATATATTTTAATAAAAAATTTAACAGGTAATTAACGCTAATTACTTTATCGTTTGTATGATGTGCAGACATGGATTCTTAATAAACAATGTCTCAACAGATTGGAAGCATTTGAAATGTGGACATATCGAAGAATGCTGAGAATCTCCTGGACAGACATAATATCTAATGAAGAAGTGAAGAAGTACTAAGAAGAATATAGAACAGCAGGGAGATACTGGATTCCATCAAAATAAGGAAACTGCAATACTTGGGTCATATAACACGCGGTGACATATATATGAACTCCTAAAATTAATGATACAGGGAAATATTCAAGGAAGGGCAGCATAGACAGAAGAAAAATATCCTGGCTGAGAAATCTTAGAGAAGGGTTTGGATGCAGCTCAATTGAACTTTTTATGGCTATAGTGTCAAAAGTTTGAATAGCAATAAAGATTGCCAACCTTCGTCGTGGACATGGCATGTAAAGGAGAAGACCTTATCTTTTGTTTGTTTGGTTTTAAAATAAATGTTTTATAAAATCAAATCCTGTCTTCGAATGAATTTGTTACCCGAGATCATCACATACTCCACGGAAGAACAATAACATGAGTTTCTTTCAACCATTCTCGAACAATTCTCATATACACTGGGCAATAATCTCCCCTGTGATGTATCAAACACGTTATAAATAACATTGACGTTATCCTGCATTTACGTTAAATTCTACAAATTGATGTGATGTATGACAGATAACGTTTCTCAAAAGCGTTATCTGGTAATATAACATGTTCATTTTAACGGGACCTATTTAACCTCTTGTTATAAAATAACGTGTAGTATAAAGTATAAATAAATATAACAATTTAGTCTGGACAATTTAGTCCAGAATTTTGCCAGATTGTAAACGTCGGGTTATTAAAATAATTATTATATGATGCTATTAGAAGGTTTGTTAAAGATATTTTTTAGAAATAGTGTATTATTTTTTGAGGTTATGTTATTTGTAAACAAAAACATTTTATTCATATACTTAAATTAAGAAAACATACAGACTATAGAGACCAGTTTGGCTAGATTGGGTAAATCCATTTGTATGTTCGTTTTGTAGTTTATTTCAATCCTTGTTGAGCCATTTTATAACATATAACAACACGACAAGCAAAAATTAAATAACAAATAACATATTGTGCATGTTGGAACACCTCACGGACCGAGGACCGGAATTTCAAATAACATCTTGAGTCATCGTGGTCTTGGTTTTGGAACAATGCAAGTGCCAGGCCAGATGTGCGACTGCGATGAATAAGATGCGTACTTCGTTGCACGCTGCATGTTTATGTCTGTCTTCCTCTAACGTATTCAATTTCTGTATACTGTTATTCTTGTCGCGCAAGACGATACTATCGTTTTGAAAATTATCATGCTGGATAACGTGCACGTTAAAAACATGATACATCACATCTAATTTTTGGCAACACGTTATACAGGCTGTTATACTCAAACGTTATCTTAACATAACGTGTACACGTTATTTATAATGGGTTTGTTACATCACAGGGCTGATTATCAGTTTTTTTATTTTAATTCTTCTACGTGCAGTGCGAATGCTGCCAGGAATGCTATCTCTTTTCGGGCTGTGGCAAAACGAGCTTCTCTTATAATCTACTAACACCTCATCTTGTTGCTCTTTGGATATGTCCTGTTCTGTTGAACCAGGCAACCGAGATACAGAATGAAGATCATCCCATTTTTGTTTGATTTTCCATGTGCACTTATGGCTCATGTTCAAATCTGCATCAACGAATTATTTTAATGATATAACTTAATAGTTTTTTACGCATCATTCAAATGCATTCTAGTCATTTTAAAAGTGTTTAATAGCTTTCGTAACAGATCAACCCTTACGCGGCGCCTCTGAAGGGTGAACTGTGATATTATGATTTTCAACCACCAACACATTGGCATCTCGAGAGCCCGATATATGTTCCAGTGCCCTAATTTGGTTGGTCCAAATGTTTTGTTTATATTTTAAGGTTTGTAGATATAAATAGAACAGAAAGACAGTATTAGTATTTTTATGTTGACGTTCGACCTTTGTACAAGAAACACGAAATGCACATAAATATCCAAACATAGTATTTTTTATTATTAATCCTAAAGCCCTGAGATTAATTATTAGTAACATCGTTTTATACAGTGCGCTGGAATAAGTGTTACCCCTCCCTATTAACTTCTTTATTTTTAGCATAAAAGCAAAACGCTCGGACAGCTCGATTTTTAAAACAATCATAGCATATTATAGAATCAATGTTTCGAAATTTACGCGATCCTTCTTCAGGTGACAGGCATAACTTAGATTTTTTTAAGTGGGAAAATACATCATGTGACACCTCATTCAAAAGCTTTTGAAATACTGTTTACAAAAATGTGTAATAGTTGAATCCTTTTTGAGAGCGTAGGCGCAAAATTTCGGTCGAATTTTTTTTCAATGTATTCATTTTTTTTCGAATCCTGAGAAAATTAATAAGTATATTTGAGAAATTTAAACGCAGAATGAAATATTACAGTATTATCAAGGGTGGACAGTCCCTGAGAACTTCTATAATAATTATTTTGATAAGTCACAGTGGTTAAAAAAAGAAAAAATTTAGTCTGATTTTTAATTTCAAATAAATCATTCAAAAAAAATTTTTGTTTATTCTAAGGGACTTTAAGCCCTCGGCGATAATGTAGTCTTTCATTCTGCGTTTAAATTTTTCAAAAATACTTTTTAATTTTCTCAGGATTTGAAAAAAATTAATGCGTTTAAAAATAATTGGAACGAAATTTTGCGTCTACGCTCTTAAAGAGGATTAAAATATTATACATTTTTGTAATCAGTATTTCAAAAGCTTTTAAATGAGGTGTCACATGATATACTTTCCCATTAAAAAAAAAAGTTGTGCCTCTCACAAAATACTATAATTATTTTAAAAATCGACCTATCCGAGCGTTTTACTTATGGGCTAAAAATAAATAACTATTCCAGCGCTAATATTTGGCTATCCAACGTATTGTATGTTGTACCTTTTATTTTATTTTCAATACGTGCAAAATTTTTAACAAACACTTTGATATTTTGCAAATCCGTATGACACTTCGATTTTACAGTATTACAATGTAAAAAATGAAGATTCAAACTATTTAGTGATCCCAGCTATACCATTCTAGATGTAAGAAGTTCTTATTAATTGAGAATAAAAATGAAAACAGGGAAATTATACAATAGAAATCTATGTTTATACTAATAAATCTTAAATCGCTTTCACTTTATTAAATTCATAACTTCATGAAACTTTAAAAACATAAGTTATTAAAAAGTGCTTAATGAAACCCCATTATGCAAATAATAACAAGAGGCTGTTTTTGCGGGGGATAAAATATTTAAAGCCTCCTAATTAGTATTTCCGATTTCAGCAAATAAACACTTCGAACCAAAACGATGAGTTGACAAATTTCGAGACCCAGTCATGCGAGCTGATGTCTAGCAGCACCCTCTCCCCTGTTCGAGATACTCGAGAAATTAGAAGCCCTGATTCCCTCCAGGCCATGCAACTTAAACAGAATCCTGATATAATTAATGGTATGTACAGATGTTGTTCTTTTAAAAGATAAATATGAGTTTTCTCGAATTTCCGTCGGTCTTTTAGGCCAGTAAGTGAACGCGAATTACGGTGATACCGTGTAATTTTCAGGGTCAAAATTACATGAAAATTTGGATTTAGGTTCCTCTTGCCCTTTACTTCATTATTGGAATTGAGTCAAGAGTGGCTTTTACTTGAGGGGTGAAAGCAACTCCTCCTTGGGGGCGAAAAAACATATGTTCAAGATAAGTTTAGAAATCGATAAATCGACTAATTGACAAAGTGAACACTTTTCTAGTTATTTGCGAGTGAAAATGTTCATTTTTGAAACAATAAACACGTTTTCAGACAGTTTATTTAATCGAAAAAAAAAATATTCTTAGCAAAAATGTAGTTCTGGTGTATTTGGTGTGAAATGGTGTATTTATGAATTCTGTAGACCCAGAAGAAACAAAGTTGTAGATAGCTCATGAAAAGTAGATTGTATAGCACATTATGTATATCTTACAATGCTCCAGTGGGTATTGGGACCGTGCAAGTTCGGAAGAGTGACACCTACTGTCATAAATAATTAGCACTTTTAGCACTTTTAATTATATTGGCCAATTATATTAGTTCTGGTTACTGGATAATTGTCAAGGCCATAGCCCAAAAGGGAAAAAGAAGAAAAAGTAAGATTGAGGTTATGTTACTTGTAACAGGTAAACGTTGTATGTAGTAAATAAAATTAATTATTAAAATGCAGTATTACAAGTTAAATACAATTAATTAAATTCACTTTAATAATTGCTTATCATATCAATATTTTGAAGCAACATTAATACTTAAAAGTAAACTTTTATGCTCAAAAATGCATAATTTGGGTTATGTCATTTACTTCTGCTTTATTATAAGTAATGGAAATCCACTTTTCTCTTTGTATTAATTTGTGCTGATAAGTTGAAAACGAATAGAACTTAAGTTGACAATTTTTTGTTGTATTTTTACAATTTATAACACAGCATTTGCGAAATCCCATTTTCTTCAATGACAGTAGGTACGTATTGGAGATGTTAAGTCACAATGACGACCTCTCGTGGATTTCGGCGGAACTAAAATTGAGGACTTTTTTCTTTTTATTGCATTGCTATAATATATTGTTATATTCCTAATTGATATAAGAAATAAAAGTTTATAATTATAAATTAAAGTCAAATTAAAATAAAGGTTTTCATTTTTCTCGACCACGGGCATGTAAATTTGGAACACCCTGTATAAAACAAATTATGTATAGGTAGATTTTAAGAGAGTGATTCGGAGAAGTGTTTACGAACCTCGGAAACAATACGACTAAAGTAAACAATTAGAGTGATGTGTACAAAGAAAGTGTTCGCGGAAGGATTTGTCATTAACCACCGCTAACTAATACTCTAGTGAATGAGATAATAGGTCATTAAATTTGTAAATGTTGTGTTAATGTAGAAAGTAAAATTGAAATGGGGAATATTATTTTTTCTTGAAATCCATTAAGATATTTAGAAAAAGGAAAGTTTTGTATTGATGAATACGGATAATTGAAAGTTGCTTGGGATTGGTTGATTTTTGAATGCTGGAAGGGGTAATTTGGAAGTAGGAGAATGGATGACAAATGTGAAGGCAGAATGTTTTGAGCGATCGAAAGGCGAAGTCCAGTGTTCGAGAAGAGTGTACAAAAAAGTGAAACGCCGGTATAGTTAGTTTGTTGTTGAAATTTAAAAAGTAAGATATCGTGGAACGAGTGTTAGGCCGAGTGGAGATAAGATATAACTCCTTGAGTCTAGAGTATCCCAGTTTTTGTTGAAGTGTTTGAAAAAGGTAGAACACGGCATCAGGAGAAGGCAGGAACGAGGGTGGTACGAGGCGTAGTTTGCAGAAAGGAGCAGAGGCTTTACTGGGAAGCTGGTACGAGTCGTTTGATCGCAACCGAAGATAGGAGGAAACGTGTTTTGTGTGAAGACATTGTCAAATCATCAGTAAAGGTCAGTATATTTTGTTATGACATGAATGTATGGTTTATGTATTAAATACCACATTGAAAATTGAGGCACACAATCATTATTAAAATTTTTTCATTAAACCTAAATCAATTTATCACTGATAAATCATAATAGTTCATTTTAAATAAAATAACTTTGGAGACAAAAAGAAATAAAATTCCCATGTTTGTAAATGTTATATTAAATAAAGATAGAAGATAAGATATAAGAAATATTAAGCATTGAATGCCATTTAGATAAAATAAACGATTTTATAATTTCTAATTGAAATTCATATGTGTGTATTATTTTACTCTCTTTTATCTATCCCGATTAGGAATCCACTGAGAAATATTTTGAAGCCACGAAAGTAAGTAATTGATATTATAATTTAGCCCTGAGATTGACACTATATTGGTATTTGATCTGTTTGATTAATGAGATAATCATTAATTAATTAATTAAAATAAATTACATCTGAGAACAGCATCAGATTTCAAAAATAAGATCACAACAATATACAAGCTGTACGCTCCCGAGGAAGCTGAAGCTGTTTTCACTTGAAGATCCTTTTTGTGGGGGATCATCCCATTCTGAGTTTGGTTTTACAATTGCTGGTGTGATTTCGCTGTTTCCACTACCTTTCTCCATTCTTCTCTCTCTCTCTGATTTTTCTTCCTATATTTCTAATTTCCATACTTCTTAAGTCTTCTTCCCCTTGTTGTCTCCATCTGAGTTAAGGCCTTCCTCTGGTTCTTGTACCTGGTGGTATTCATTCGGTTATAACTCTTAACGGATTGTTCTTCTCTCTTCTCATTATGTGTCCATAACATCTAATTCTCTGTGCTTTTATTGCTCTATGTCCTCTTGACCCATCCATTCTTGTATTCCGTGGTTCATCCATTGCCTTGCATCCTCTTCGTTTTCCCTATTTGGTCCCAGAATTTTTCTCATAATTTTTCTCTCAAAAACTTTCAGCTGCTCTTCTTCTCTTGCTGTTAATGTGAATGTCTCCAAAAGTACTATTGGTCTTATGGTCGTTTTGTAGATTTTCATTTTTGTATTTCGGCTTATCTTCTTATCTTTGAAAATTTTTTTATTTCTGTAGAGTGCTTTGTTTCCTGCTTGAATTCTTCTTTTCATATTTACACTTTCATTTCTTCTGTTGACTAATACTCCCAAATATTTGAATGTTTCAACCTCTTTGAAGCTGTGTGCGTCTATTGTCATTTCTGTCAGTTGCGTCTTCTTTTTTTACTTACATTCATGTATTTTGTTTTATTTTCATTTATTTCCAGTCCTCTCAGTTTGGATTCGTTTTCTATTTCTTGAAAGGTTTTCTTTAATGCATTTTTATCTGTTGCTGCTATGGTTATATCGTCCGCATTGCTATAATGGGGGTTTTTAATGTCAAATCGTCGTTAAAATCATTGTCAGTATTTTCGAAAATCAATATAATTAATAAATTTTAATACAAAAGATTTCATTAAAAGCTTACAAACCTTTTATCAAAATTTTTGTATGTTTGTATGTTGTGTTGCAGAATATTTGGAGTATATTTAGGACGAACACGTTCTTTTTGATTCTACTGATGCTTATAGATTAATCGATGGGACTCACAATGATTTTAACAACGATTTGACATTAAAAACCACCATTAGAGCAGGGCAATAGAAAGAAAAAGGCCTCAATTTTAGTTCCGTCGAAATCCAGGTCGTCATTGTGACTTCTCCAATATCAATATGACAATTTTAATTGACACCATGAATTACTTAAGAAATATACTAAGAAAGTTACAAAATTTCTATTGGTTTTACTATTGGTTTTTTACTCACAAATCGGTTAGTTTTTAACCCGCGAGTAGTCGCGCGGTGAGATAGAATCTCAATTTTTATCCTTTTTCGCGATAACTTGATGAAAAATTTTGCAATTTTGAAAAAATTTCGTAAGTGCCTCGAGGAAGGGTGTAGTAATGCGTAGGAATTTTTTTTTCTTCTTCTTCTTTTTGTGGAATTTATGGCTTTGGGGAGAGCCAATTAGCTTTAACCCGCGAGTAGTCCCGCCGTTAGATAGAATCTCACATTTCATCCTTTTTCGTAATACAGTAAAACCTGTCAGTAACGGCCACTAAAAATGAAAGAACTATTGGCCGATATAGAAAGGTGGCCGCTATTGTCAGTTTTTGTAGTCTACATATAATTGGTTTGGGAAATTTTTAAACTGGCCGTTAGGACAGGTGGCCGATGTTGGCAGGTGGCCTTTAACACAGGTTTTTTAATAAAATTGTTAGTAATATATATTTTCAATATAAAAAGTAGATAAAAATAGTACAAAATAAAAATTGGTTTTAAATTCGTATTTTGAGATAGAATCTCACACGCGACTATCGACGTTACAGAAGTGAGCGCGACTACTCCCGGGTTAAGCTATGAAATCCACAAAGAACCATTTTGTAGTATTTTTAAGGGCAATAAGACTATTTAAATAATTTTTAAACCTCTATTTTTGAAAGGGTTTTAGTCGAAAGGTCTTGAACTAGTCAATAATCACAAGTATAGTCGGTTCGCTAAACTCAGACGCAACTGGCTAGATATTTTAGTCGATAGTTTTTTTGTTTTTTGCCAATTTTGCAAAAATTGGCAAAATTACTAACTATTTAGTGATTATTAACTATTTAGTAATTATTTTTTGCCAACTTTACTAAAATTAGGAAAATTACCGACTAAAATATCTAGAAAGTTGCGTCTGAGTTTAGCGAACAGACTATATATGCAAGGTTTAAACAGCCATATATCTTAACCAATTTTTGTCTTACAGATATACAAAAAAAAACTAAAATGTTTAAAAAATTAAAACCTACATTTTTCTTATCATTAATACGTTCTAAGGTATTTTGAAAATAAGGCATTTTTTAAAATTAAAAATGTTTTTATTACTATAAAACCAAATTTTTTCAAAAATAAGCGTTCGAACCGGTCAAACTCACAGATCATATTATAAACAATACATCTATAAAGTGAATTGTACACCGGTACTGATTAATTTACTGTGGGATGCTAAGTAGGGGGAGATTTCACGATTTTTTTTACAAATGAGAATACTTTATTTTGAGACTTTATTTTGAAAAGACAAACATTACTTTGAGCGTAACTCGCTTAGTTTTGATGCTAGTAACTTAAAAATAAAGCTCCTTTTAAATACTTTTGATGAGTACAGTCGAACCCGCTTATTAGAGTACCGCTTATAGGAATATCCCGGTTTAAGGAATAAAATTTTGAGATCCCGGAACATTTCCATTTACTCCTTAATAAATTTAACCGTTTATAGTGATACGTTTTAGTAAAAGAATCCCGCTTTATCTAATAATCCTAAGTTACCAAAAACTTTTTAGGGACAATTTCCCACGAATTTTTATGTTTTCTGGTTTTATAGGACCTGTCGATAATATTTTATTACTTACTTTATTATGGGTACCAATTCTACCTTCTGCCAAACATTTACCGATCGTAAAGTAGGTACCTAATTTTTCAATTGTGTAAACATTCTTATTGCTCACTCACCGCCACGTCGTTGTCTGTCTAGATTTTTAACAGTTGGAAGTCATAAATAACCCTTTGTAATATAATAACCGCTGAAATTTTCTGGAAGGTAAAACCAATGTCAATTTTTTATTTACATATTATAATTTTAGAGCAACAAGTGACTAATATCGTTGATTGAGGTATTGGACCCATATTAATATTTCAATCAACGCTAATATCTTATGTAACAAAACGAATAGTCTCAGATTACCGATTATTTTTCCAGAAAAAAAGTAAGTCTGTTGGATATATGTTAATAAGAAAATATATATGTATACGTATATCTACATATTGCATACATTTCATACTTATTTGTGTAGGTATGCATGCACAGATAATGTAGTTTGGTGTTTTAATAAAATAAGTAATAGTTACACTAGGTACTGTATTATTGACATAAAAAGAAATAGAACCATATACATAATATATGTACATAACGTATGTATGTACATGTAAATACATACTATGTACATGTACATACAGTATGTACCTCTACAAAGTGTGTTGTACTATTACGACGTATATTCGGTACATATATTTCTGCTAGCCACCACTGATCGGTTATTAGAATATCCCGGTTATAGGAATATTTTTGCTTGGCACGAAGGCTATTCTAATAAGCGGGTTCGACTGTATTTTGAACACTTTTGATGAGTTTTCCCCAAAAAATTAACATACTTTTTGTGAGCTACAACTCTGCTTGTAGGGTAGTGGGTCCGTAGACTTCATAAATACAACATTTTATAAAAAAAAATTATTGGCCACATTTCTGATGTAAATATGGTTTTCGATAAAACAGTTACGTTTTGAGCTAGTTGCGAAAAACCCTTTTAAAATAGGATTTTTTGTTGAAAAATAATAAACAGTTTCATTCGCAAATAACTCGAAAAATATTGACTTAGTGAAAAAACTCTATAGAGCAAAAGTTGCTTAAAATTAGTCAATTTATCCATTTCCGAACTTATCTTTAACGTATGTTTTTTCACAGCAAATCCTTCGTGACGAGAAAAATTACACTCTGTAATGGTCATTTACCGGGCTATTAGGTATTGCAGTTAATGTATATTTTCAGAATTATTTATTATGCAGTAGACTGCAAAGTCTGGAGCTCATTTTCCGATAATTTGATTTAAACGAGAATGCTTACTGAGAGAATTAATTTGTGGTAAATACTTTTTGAACAGTTCTTTTTAGTGATAATAATTATAATACTTGGTGCATTAATGGAGTAAAGCAGTGTTTTTAAATCTTTTTGATTTTGCGACCCCTTTATAGGTTGAAATATTCGGGCGACCCTCTGGTGTCATAGAAAGCCAAAGAAATAATTTAATTAAAAACTACATACGTAAGATAATATTTTTTTCCTATTTTGGTACATTTTTTTATTCACGCGGGCCAAAAATTAAAGAGCAGCCAACATTTTGCTTTTCAGTTTGACGAATCTACAGGTAATTAACTAGTTTTGATGAATCTACAGGTGTTTATGACTGTGCACAGTTTGCAGTATTTGTGAGCTTTGAAGCAGATGACAATATCATGGGAAAAATCTTATTTTGCAAAGCATTTCCTGCAAACAGTATACTGGCCAGGTTTGTACGATATGTTTTTAGAAAGCACTTGCAACTTTTTGCACTTGGAAAAATATATTTTTCCAAGCTTATATCGCTATTTGTAGCGATCGCGTTAAAGCTATGAATGGCAAAAATAGCGGACTCATTGCAAAATAAAATCGATAATGCCAAACATATCCTGAACATACTGCTTTCTTCATAGACAGGCTCTAATGTAGTACCTTCTGATATAAATAACGTGCTCAAGGAGGGTATAAAAATTGTAAATTCTATCAAAGGTAAAGCTTTGCAAACCCGGCTATTTAGAATCGTTTGTGAAGATATGGACTCGCTTCATCAAAATCTCCTTTATCACACAGCGGTCAGTTGGCTATCCAAAAGAAAGGGGTTGACAAGAGTTCTGGAACTGAGAGCTGAATAATTGTTTTTCTGACTCTATTAGCTCTTGAAATTAGCATTTTGGCAGATATTTTTCGCCACCTTAACAATTTGAACAAGAACCTTCAAGGAAGAGAAGAGAATATTTTAACAACTAAAGATAAAGTAAAAGCATTTCACGCAAAACTTCGTTTATGGTCAACCTCTCTGCAAAACAAAATGTTTGAGTCTTTTCCATGTGTTCAGAAGATTGATGAAGATAATGCAACAGACCAAAGTTTTGCAGTATCGGCTCACATTCCTTGCATTATACAGAGCTTGCATAATTTACAAAAGCAACTTTTGACATACTTTCCAGAGTTGCACTCTGAAGCTGACAATAGGCGTAGATGGATTATAAACCCTTTGTTGGACACATCAATAGATCTTACTGATGTCAACAAAAAAAAAATGAAAGAATGTCTTCTAGATTTAACTGCTGATGGCATGCTTCTTGTCGAAGAACACCAAAATAAGATTAGTACGTGCCTTAATTTTTCCCATACAACATGGGAAAACATGAAAACATGGACAATGAAATCGGACGACAGAAAAAGGATTGACGCCTTTGAAATGTGTTGCTGAAGAAGAATGCTTCGGATCTTATGGACGGAACACAGAACAAATCACTCAATCCTCTAGGAGCTTAATATTCAGACTAGACTTTTCCTCTATTTGCCTCTCCACCGTCTTGAAATTTTTTGGCCATATTGCAAGAAGAAGTGATGATAATCTTGAGAGACTTATAATTTCGGGAAACGTTGAAGGGCGCAGAAGTAGAGGTCGCTCACCTACTCGATGGACGGATCAAGTACAGAAAGCCAGCGGAAATACATCCTCTGAATCCATGAGGGAAGCTCAGGACAGGAGCCGATAGAAAGAGATAGTTGCTCGTATTATAGGGAATCACGACACTCAGCAATGAGGAAACGACTGAGGAGGAGGAGGCATGCTTTAAATGGAATTTTATTTGTGTCGACGTATTTTGGATAAAAATAAAACACCAATACATAGAGTTGGCAAGTTAAACTCTTAAATTATTTGTGCAATTCGCGACTTCACACTTATGTGAACTGACATTTTCTTCAATGGTAGACATTAAAGCTAAAAAGAGAATAAATATACTGCAATTAGAAAATTATTTGATTAGTAACCTTTCAAAAATAGTACTACAATTTGATAACCTTTTGAAAAATAAACAAGCACATCCTTCCCACTAAAATTTTGTTGTAAGATCCTCAACTTTTTCTTTCAGTCGACGACACCCCTGGGGGTCACGACCCACAGCTCGAAAAACACTGGAGTGAAGCAACTGAGCCATTTAGAAATAATCGCATTAAATATAAAGGTTATTAGCGTGCATAAAAATATATAGAGTGGACCAAAATCTGAAAACGCGATACACGTGAAAATTTGAAAGTTGATGTTTGTAGCGTCGCCAGATTTACCATTTTTCTGAGATCAGTAGTCACTTCGGTTTTTTAAATACAACAACCTCTATATTGTACTTCTAATGAAATTCACACTTAATATTAATTCAACCGAATACAATAGGTACCCTCAATTTTATGTAGTCAGGAACATCGGAACGAAGGCATAAAAGTCAATGGAGAATTGACAAATTATATCCCATATGCGGATGATATACTTGTACTTGCCAGTAATATCAGTGAACTTTAGCATCCTATGGTTAGGGTACAAAGAGCGAGTGAAGAAAGAGTACTAACTTCAAAATAAGTAAAACAAAATTAAATCAGCAAAACTCAAAAACCTGCCAAACTTTAATTCAACACCTTGGCTCGTATATTATACCTTGAAACAGTCGTCAACTCGAAATGGGATCAAACAACCGAAATACGATCTAGAATTAAAAAGGCCAGAGCAACATTTAATAGCATGAGAAATATAGTCGCCCATTGCGAAATATCTCTCCCACTAAAAATACGGCTACTAAAATTAGTATAGCATAGTTGATCCAAAAGATGGCATAACCCAGACATCCAAAGTGAAAGTTTTCCTTCAACACCAAATTGTTCTATATGGTCCACACAATGTCCAGAAAAAAGTCACACCATTTGGAGCGTCGGGTTTGGGGGGGAGAGGGGGAGAAATCGGTAAATTCGTAGTTTGTTACGTTTTTCGTCAATATTTCTAAAACTATGCGGTTTAGCATGAACAACCTTCTATACAAAATTGTTCTACATTAATTTGAAATAAAAAAGGCCCTATTCATAATCTTTCTAAAATGCATAGTTCCAAAGTTACGGAGGTAGTATAATATAACTGGTCCAAAAAAAGGCCTAACCCAAACATCCAAAGTAAAAGTTTTCCTCCAACACCAAATTGTTCTGTATGGTCCACATATTGTTCAGTAAAATGTTACACCATTTTGAGCGTCCGGTTTGGGGGGCCGATGGGGGAGAAGTCGGTAAATTAGTAGTTTTTTAAGTTTTTTGTCAATATTTCTAAAACTATGCTTTAGTGTAAACAATGTTATATACAAAAATGTTCTACATGGAATTTAAAACAAAAAATCTTGTATACATAATTGTTATAACATCAACGGTTCCAGAGTTACGAAGGGTGAAAAGTCGAGGTTTTCGATACTTTTTATATTTTTTGGGCAATGTATGGTGTAACTATACCAAAAACCCAGACATCCAAAATGAAAGTTATCCTCCAACACCAAATTGTTCTATATGGTTCAAATAATGTTCAGAAAAAGTCACACCATTTTGAACGTCGGATTTGGGGGGAGAAATCGGTAAATATAGAAAGTATCGAAAATCTCCACATTTTACCCTCCGTAACTCTGGAAGCGTTGATTTTATAACAATTATGTATAGAACCTTTTTTGTTTTAAATTTTATGTAGAACATTGTTCTATAGAACATTCTTTACGCTAAAGCATAATTTTAGAAACATTGACGAAAAACGTAAAAAAACTACTAATTTACCGACTTCTCCCCCATCTCCCCCCCAAACCGGACGCTCAAAATGGTGTAACTTTTTACTAAACAATATGTGGACCATATAGAACAATTTGGTGTTGAAGGAAAAATTTAACTTTGGATGTCTGGGTTAGGCCTTTTTTGGACCAATTATACTATACTACCTCCGTAACTTTGGAACCGTTCATTTTTGAAGGGTTATGCATAGGGCCTTTTTTATTTTAAATTTAATGTAGAGAGGGTTGTTCATGCTAAACCGCATAGTTTTAGAAATATTGATGAAAAACGTAAAAATGGTGTGACTTTTTTCTGAACATTATATGGACCATATAGAACAATTTGGTGTTGGAGGATAACTTTCACTTTGGATGTCTGGGTTTGGGTCTAACTATACCCTACTAAATGTATTTCCAGTCTTTCTGTATGGCGCAGAGACCTGGACAATAACGGAAACATTAATGAGGAAGCTAGAGGCATTCGAAATGTGGGTGTACCGACGTATGCTCAAAATATCCTGGACAACTCACAATATCCTGGACAACTCACACCACCAACGTAGAGGTATTGCGCCGAATGGAAAAACCAAAACAAATCCCTTTTATAAAACCCGCGAGTAGTCGCGCGGTGAGATAGAATCTCAATTTTTATCCTTTTTCGCGATAACTTGATGAAAAATTTTGCAATTTTGAAAAAATTTCGTAAGTGCCTCGAGGAAGGGTGTAGTAATGGGTAGGAATTTTTTTCTTCTTCTTCTTTTTGTGGAATTTATGGCTTTGGGGAGAGCCAATTAGCTTTAACCTGCGAGTAGTCGCTCCGTTAGATAGAATCTCACATTTCATCCTTTTTCCTAATACAGTAAAACCTGTCAGTAACGGCCACTAAAAATGAAAGAACTATTGGCCGATATAGAAAGGAGGCCGCTATTGCCAGTTTTTGTAGTCTACATATAATTGGTTTGGGAAATTTTTTAACTGGCCGTTAGGACAGGTGGCCGATGTTGGCAGGTGGCCGTTAACACAGGTTTTACTGTACAGTAAAATTTGTCAGTAACGGCCACTAAAAATAAAAGAACTATTGGTCGATATAGAAAGGTGGACGGTATTGCCAGTTTTTGTAGTCTACATATAATTGGTTTGGGAAATTTTTAAACTGGCCGTTAGGACAAGTGGCCGATGTTGGTAGGTGGCCGTTAACACAGGTTTTTTTAATAAAATTGTTAGAAATATATATTTTCAATATAAAAAGTAGATAAAAATAGTACAAAATAAAAATTTGTTTTAAATTCGTATTTTGAGATAGAATCTCACACGCGACTATCGACGTTACAGAAGTGAGCGCGACTACTCCCGGGTTAAGAAACAGAAACTTGAATACCTCGGTCATATTATGAGACATTCTAAATATTATAAACTCCAACTGATAATACAGGGTAAACTAGAGAACAAACCCACACCCAGAAGAAGAAGACTTCAATGGCTTCAAAACTTACGCCAATAGTTTACACTAACATCGATCTAGTTATTCAGAAATGCCGCAAACAAAATTAAAATTGCTATGATGATAACCAACATCCGCAACGGATAAGGCACATCAAGAAGAAGACAGGAACATCTTAAAAATTTTAGCAAAAGCCTAGAAACTCATAATATAGCATTGTGATATTATTTTATATTAATTTAGTTTCACCTGCTAATGATTTATTAGAAATGATAAATCGTATTTCCTTCCATATCATTTGCGTCTCTTTTGTAATATTTTTCACCTACTCGTGCACAAAAGATATTTGTATTTTCACAAATCGCCTGATCGGTTGCCAACTGAAATATATGAAAACATGTGTCATCGTCAATTTGAATCTCCCTTTTTGGAGTTTCCTCTTTCATTGCGGAAGTGCTTTCGCGACATACATTCGAAGTAGAGAAGAAGATATGACGTGATCTTGACATGGCTTTTGTTCTTAACGATTTTTTATTTTTACAATTATTTTATCGGAGAGTTTTATTTGTTTCTACAAAATGTAGCATGTCTATCAAGATTATATTGGAATAACAAATAAAATAAGGATATACTCTGTTTTGGAAAAAATCGTCCGTTTTTAAACGCTTTTCTTTAGTTCAATCGTTTGGGTCAAATCTTTAGACGTTAATTTGACTGCCTTTTCTTCAATGCAAATGAATGAAAATTTGCAGAGATATGCAATAGCGGGAACAATACCCGAATAGTCAATAAAAAAAATTTTATATTTATTAATTGTTTAAATAAAAAACGATTTTAATGGAAAATGCTTAAATTCTCTTGTTTTTCCCAATTTAGAAACTTGAAACTTTTACAGATTATAGCTAATTATATGAGCTATACATAATTTCACTTTTTACGTTAATTTTTTACGTTATGCTTTATAAATAAACAATACAGTTTCAAATTTTTTGCCGATTCCGACTACTTTCCATGTTTGTTCATCATGTTTTTAAGCGTCCTAAGCGGCGACGATTTTGAACGATAAATATCTTTGTTTATATAAACTTCGGAGTTTGTTTGCGTCAAATTTTAATATGATACGAAACAAAACTTTAACCAAAACACCAATTCAAAAAATTCGTGTTTTTAACGTAGTCTTAGAAAAACCAAACGTAGAGACGTTTCGTGCAATAATTAACATTAGAATTCGTAATTAACAGCGATAAATTAACGGGGTCTACATCGTGCAATAGTAAAGCATTAGAAGAGATGGAAAGACTGCGAAAACTGTAATAGGCGTAAATAATGATTTTGGTTTAAGAAATGTATGAAGAAATTACAGAAAATGTACAATGTATGAATCAAGTGCTGAAATAAATGCAAAAAATGTGTCTATCATATACATCCTTTATTTAAACATGACGATATATTTTAATGTTTGAAAAGTGTAAGACTACAAAGGAAAAAAATTAAAGAATTAAAAAAAAATTCAGAAACGCTTTTCTTTAGTTACGAGTGAATAAAATTAAAAGTATTATAAAAAAATCAACTAAAAAGCAAAAAATAAAAAAAAAATTCAAACTCGAGGGATTATTCGAAAAAAAATGTTAGACATATTAAATTGTACAAAAATCTCCCACATTCGTTAAAAAATTGAAAAAATCTAACACATTCGTAAAAGAAAAGCGTGAAGCGCGAAAAGTAAAAAGGATCTATCCTCAAACCGTTTATTCAATGAAGACGCGCCCCCTGCACTTCTTTAACAAATGTGTTAGATTTTTTAAATTTTTTAACGAATCTGTAAGATTTTTGTATATTTAATCTGTCCAACATTTTTTTTTCGAATAATCCTTCGAGTTTGATTTTTTTTTGTATTAAGTATCTTGTAATTTCGGTCAAATTTTTATTTCTATGTTGCTGCAGTATTTTTTGTTACTAAATAATATTACGAACATCTTGACCTCTCATGCTTCTCTTAGTGATTTACATGCAGTTTCTTGTGTAAGGATGTAAGGAGTAGAAGCAACAAAGTCAGTGAAAGTAAAAATGTTCAGAATAAATGTACATTACCATTTTCTTAACCAGAGTTTACGATCAGGGTATCCTTTCTATACTTACGTATGGTTCAGAAGCGTGGACACTACTAAGGTCAATATGGATAAAATAGTAAAGGAACAAAGAGCGATGGAAAGATCATTGCTCTAGTGAGGCTTATAGACAAAAAAAAGTAAATGGAGTAGAAGCAAAACCAAAATAAAAGACGCAGGAGAACATGCTGCCAAATTAAAATGGAGCTTCGCAGGACACAATGCCCGACTGAACCATAAAAAATGGAACTAAAACACACAAGAATGAGAATGAAGACCGTGGTTAGGTAGGAGAAGCAAAGGAAGGCCGCACATGAGATGGGCTAATCACATTAAGAAGATTGGTAGATACAACTGGAAACCAGTGGCGTAAAATCGAAGACACTGGATTGAATCACTTGATTGAACACTGAAGTCAACAGAGGTGTTAGACAGGGATGCGTGTTGTCTCCATTGTTTTTCAATCTGTACATCGAAACTATTTTTAAGAAAGCAATATCAGAGGAAGAACAGGGTATATCAAAAAACGAAAAAATCAAGAAAACCAAATTCATGATTATTTCTAAGCAACACACAGTAGGAAGGCTAGACATTGAGGGGAAACAAGTAGAAAGAGTGAATAACTACAAATACCTGGGAACCTAGGTAACATAAAACAACGACCATGGTAGAGAAATCAGGAGACACATCGAAATTGCAAGAAAAGCGTTTATGAAAATGAAAAAAATATTTGTTAATCGAGATCTTTCTCTGGAGCTGAGAATAAAAGCCTTAAGATACAAGGTGTTCTCGACTTTGTCGTATGGAATGGAAAGCTGGACACTGAAAGTAGACAACATAAAGAAGTTGGTGGAAATTTGAGATGTGGTGCAATAGAAGGATTTTGAAAATACCATGGATCTAACGAGTTACGAATGCAGAAATATTAAGAAGGCTACAAAAGGATTGCGAGGTGATAAATAACATCAAAACAAGAAAGCATGAATATTTTGACCACATCACTAGAAATGTGAAATATGAGATATTAAGGCTCATAATGCAGGTAGTCCTGTCGCCAGGGGGGGTACAACGGCCTCCTTAATTCAGATGGACTTACCCAAGTTTGTTTTATATACTTTGACCCGTAGAATACGAATTTTTTGGGTAACAGTTGATCCGGATGTCGATAAGATTGTTATAGACAAAGAACTTGAGGAATTACATAACAGCGATTTCTCGCAAAACAAAACATCTTTTTGTATTTTTTGGGTCATTTTAAGCAAAAAATATTCCTACAAGTTTTTTCGTAGAATGCATAGTTTTCAAGATAACCGCGGTTGAACTTTCAAAAGATCGAAAAATTGCAATTTTTGGACCCGAATAACTTTGGATTAAAAAATAAAGTAGCAATTTTGCTTACCGCATTTGAAAGTTTAAGTCAAATTATACCGGTTTTGATTATTTGCATTGCTAAAAATTAATTTTTTTATTGTTAAACCAATCTATAAACACATAGTGTTTCCCGTGCATAATACATGCGTTTTAACGCATGCTACGTAGAAATTGCCTCGCTTGCACTTGTAGCTACTCTACCTACTCGTTCGATTTTAAATGGGAGATCATTGAAAACATCACTCACATACTAGGTGTTTATAGCTTTGTTTAACAATAGAATAATAAATTTTTAGCAATGCAAATAATCAAAACCGATATAATTTGACTTAAACTTTCAAATGCGGTAAGCAGAATTGCTACTTTATTTTTTAATCAAAAGTTATTCGGGTTCAAAAATTACATTTTTCGATTTTTTGAAAGTTCAACCGCGGTTATCTCGAAAACTTTGCATTCTACGAAAAAACTTGTAGGAATATTTTTTGCTTAAAATGACCCAAAAATTACAAAAATATGTTTTGTTTTGCGAGAAATCGCTATTATGTAATTCCTCAAGTTCTTTGTCTATAACAATCTTATCGATATCCGGATCAACTGTTACCCAAAAAATTCGTATTCTGCGGGTCAAAATATATAAAAAAAACTTGGGTAAGTCCATCTGAATTAAGGAGGCCGTTGTACCCCCCCTGGCGACAGGACTAAGGGCAAATTAAAGGGAAAATATCCATAGGTAGAAGAAGGATTTCCTGGCTGAGAAATTTAGGAGAGTGGTATAGTTGCAGCTCAATAGATCTTTTCAGAGCCGGCGCCAATAAGGTACGAATAGCTGTGATGATATCCAACCTCCGATAGGAGAAGGAACTACAAGAAGAAGAAGAAGAAGAACTTTACCACAGGTCTTTTGAAGGTGTTAGATGTAGTCTTCATACTCACTGAAGGGATAAGGCCGTTTTTGCCAAAATGTGTCTCGATTATGCGTCAAAGTTTCTATTTCAAAGGGGCTAGACCATCTTCTTTGATTATTACCAAAGTTCCGATTTCAAAGTGTTGCTGAAACTTTTCTTTCAGCTTTATTCTTTGGTCCTAGATCCATTCCTAGTCCAAAAATGTCGGTGTAGTTGTTGAATTTGTTTATAACGAGAAAGTCTGTTTTCCTTGTTCCTATCTGTATTGGTTAGGGACCCTGTAGACCTAGCTCTGGACCTACCTTGTATAGATTTGTTAAAGGTAGTGCCATTTTTGTTAATCCGGGATTATTTAAGTTTTCTAGAGCAAGGTTAATTATAAAACACGGTAGACTATCACCCTGTTTTAGTCCATTTTTGCAATGGAAGGGTTTTGAAAGTTCATTCTGGATTCTGACTAATAAACACATATCTCCAAAATAAATGACATTAAGTGTTTCATGCTGATGTTCTTCAAGAAAGGAGATAAGAAAGACCCAAATAATAATTACTATCAAGCAAAAAATATTTTAAATACAACACTCAAATTGACAACAAGAATTATAGCGACAAAAATAAACGAACACATAACTCTGCAAGAGGAACAGCAAGAATTTCGGACAGGAAGATCATGCACGGATGCAGTTTTTGTAATAAGACAAATAATAGAAAAGTCCCTGGAATACAATAAACCAGCATGTGCTTGATAGATTTTAAGAAAGCGTTTGATAGAGTGAGAATTCGGCACGCGATACATTTACTATATGAAAATGTGTGTGTGTTTTTGTGTTTTATTGGCACTGGTTTTCACAACCAACTGGCAAGTCAATTTCATAATTGTTTTTAGACTATAACTTATCACTAACTCAGGGGAGTAATGTGTAATGTGTGTTGAGTAAGTGTCTTGTTATTTTGCAAAGTCGACATCATTGTCTTTGCAAAGAGACGCTAATTGTATCCGAACGTCTGCGGTCCCTCCGGTGAATACCGATCCCACAAGGACAGAAACTATTTTCATTTATTAATTTATAATAAACGAAAAAATTCTGACCCTGGTGAGATTCGAACTCACGACCTTTTCGGATTTTTCGATCCATAGGCAGACGCTCTTACCACTGAGCCACGGAGGGGGTACTATATGAAAATGGAATATTGCTGGATTTAATAAAAACCATTGAGAATATAATATAAAGATAACATAGCTATGGTAAGATGTAAGGGAAAACTATGGCTACCTATCAAGTATGAAACTGGCATTGACAAGGAGATTCGCTGAACCCATTTATATTTAATCTGATAATGGATGATATTATAAAGAAAGTTAAAAAAAGGGAGGATATAGAATGGGAGAAAAGGAAATAAAGATAATCTGCTACGCCGACGACGCCATAACAACAGCCGAAAATGAAGATGACCTACAAAAATTAATTAAAGAATTCGAAGACACGGCTCTCATATACAACATGGTGATCTCAACCGAGAAAACTAAATCGATAGTGGTATCAGCGGAACCGAGACGATGTAAATTGGTCGTAAATAACAAAATAATAGAACAAGTGATGGAAACAGAATACTTGGGAATAAAACTGTCAAGTTACGGAAACGTGGAAGAAGAAGTACAAAAAAAGTGAACATGGCGAACAGAGCAGCAGGATGTCTCAACCAGACAATCTGGAGAAACAAATACCTCACAATGAAAACGAAAATCGGGATATATAAATCAAAAATAAGACCGATAATGACGTATACAGCGCAAACAAGAGCAGATACGGCGAAAACATACAGATTGCTGGAAACAGCAGAAATGAAAGTCTTACGAAAAATAACAAACCAAACTCTAAGAGACAGAGTAAGAAGTGAGGAAATACGAGTGAGATGTGGTATAGAAGAAATAAGCATGTGGACCAAAAGAAGAAAAATAGAATGGAATCAACACATAGAAAGAATGACAGAAAATAGAATAGTACGAATAGCAAGAGACAAATCGCCAAATGGAAGAAGATCATTGTGACGACCGAGGAAAAGATGGTCAGACAATGCCAATTGAGGCTAAAAACCGAAGTAAAACAGGCATTGAGCCTATTTATAAAGTAGGAAGAAGAAGAATAAGCGTTTTATAGGGGCTATATTTAAATGTCCAGGAAAATTTCTAAAAGAACTGATGCATATAACCCATCTAATTTGTCTATGGTGTCTTTCTAGTATAGTATAATACAATAATAGTAAATAATGTACAATTATATTCTTGATGTGCGTATATGATTGTATTATTGTTCTGATTTCAGGTTGCCGAAGGGAAGGAGATGGTGAAGATCATCAAAAAATGGAAATGTATGCAAATGAATTCCCTCAACCACTTCAAATCCCAATTGCGAGGCTACGAGAAAGCACAGAATTCCTTGATGGTGGACGGTATGTATTTGTAACCTATTATTGTAAAGTTTAACATTATTATGTGCATGTCTAGTTTTCAGAAGAACTTTGCAGAAATTTTAGCTTTAAACCATTTTAGAATTTTAAAAATACGTTAAAGAAATAAACTAACCCAAATGTTAAAGATTAAAATATTTAAAATAAAAATTTTAAAAAGAAAAAATAGCTAAAAAAATTAAATAAACTAAAAATTAAAAACCCTTCCTTTCTTGTGTTTTTACGCTTACTTAGCAGATATTATTCGACATGCAGTCGATGAGTTTTTTTATTTCACAATTAAATGCAAAAAAGATTATAATATTTGAGAGATGAAAGATTGGAGGATATTTCTCCAAATTTTTCACTATAAGCTGTATCAAAAACTAGAAGAACTGGTTAGTGGCACACAGTTTTGGTTCAGTAATAGCCTCGGAACCAGAGAATCACTATTTAGTATTCATACAGTTTAATATTTGTGTTTATTGACTTTGAGAAGGCCTTTGATCGACTAAAACATATTGAAGTGATAGCCATTATTCTTCAGCAGGTGTTGATGATAAAACATATCTTTAAAAATCTTTACTGGCATCAACGTGCTTAATACTGAAGAGCTACAAATACGATGATAATTGAGACAGGGCTGCATTTTGTCCCCACTAATATTTAAAATTTGCTCGCAGTTTATTTTCAATAAAATATTGGATAATTTTAGACATGGTGTCAAATTTAATTACGTCAATATTGATAATTTGAGGTATACTGATGACATGATGTCAATTAAAAATAGTTAAAAAACAACTTTAACGTCTGACTAAAGCGTTGGTTTCCTCGAAAGCGGTGCCGACACACTGCGACCATAACACTGCGATGAATGACTTCATAAAAAACTGTACCATGCAAAATAATAGCGGTGGTTTCCAAGGATGCGTTGGAAGCCACCGCTTGCTGAGTTTACACATTCCATTACCGTAGTGAAGAACCTTGAATTTTTCACCGTAATCTGACGTAATTCATCGCAGTGCTACGGTCGCAGTTTGTCGGCACCGCTTTCGAGGAAACCAGCGCTTAATAGGATTATAGGATTACCACAACGTGTGATGAATTAGGTCTGAAGGTAAACTCTACAAAGACAAAGATGATGATTGTCATTTCCGCAGGTGGTCTGTTTACTGGGCCGTTACCAGGGCCGCCGAGAGGGATGAGCGGGTCCCGGTAAAAAGTGAACGGCGGCGGGCCCCCGGCAAAAAGTGAAAGTGAAGATCGCAAAGAATTGTTTAATTTTTATAGAAATAAAATTATTAATAATAATGAACATTTCAAATATAAATTTGATTAAATTTTGATTATATTTATAATAGTGAAAATATTTATAATAAAGGTGCTTCTCGAATTTTCTAATTGGCAAACATGTCTCTAATTTTCGAAAAATTGCATGATTTTGCCAAATTATTCTCAATTCACAAAGTTGATAGGCAGCTAACCGATCCTGTTTCATTGTAGCTATCATTGCCTCATAGCATTTTTTATGCGAAAAAGAAAACTAAAGGATCTTTCTGCTTCTGAAACTGTCACCGGTAATGTGCAAAATATTCTTAACAAAATAACGATTCAAATTTGAGATGTTTAATTTTGTTAAGCAAATCTATTGGAGAAAATTGAGATTCACCAATATTATCCTTGTACATATATCACTCTCAAATGAAAAATTTCATCTATCAATTTTTCACTGATGTCTTCTTTATAAAACTCGCGCAATACATATATCAATTTTTTTCTTAATATTGTCGTCATCTTTATCTCGGAATATCCACAAAATATTAAATAGCGAATGAATTTTGTTTTCCACATTAAATCTTCTTATTATTGCTTATTATATGACAATATTAAAAAATATTTCCCAGCGGAATATTGCGTCGGGCTCAAAATTTTTAGTCGCATCACTACTAACTAGGCCCAGGCAAAATATCAAAAAATCTTATAGGATTTCTGCGTCGTTTTTCTTTATTTGATGTAAATTCTGGATTTATTCCATAATTGCTGGTAACTAATTTAGATTCCTCAATATAGATTCTTCTGATTTTTTGTAAATATTCTAGAAGCCCTGATATATTTTTAATCTCCATATCTATACCATATTTTTATCTGACTGCACTGCAGTATTTGACTCCTGTGATTTATTGCTGTTAAAATTTTAAACAAAATCGATTAAAGATCATAATATTAAATATAGCCGAGTATTATCTAATTAAACGCATTATGGCTATAAAGTGAAGAGCAAAAAACAGGAAAAATTACGTCTTTGGTCTGGTCGACGCCGGGCCCCTTACATCGCCGGGTCCCGGTAAAATGTACCGGCTGTACCGCCCTCTCGGCGGTTCTGCGCGTTACTCAGTATAGTAAACAAAACTGAGACTCTCAAAATAAATTACATCATATTCTGCAGAAAAACAGACCGTTATACATTCGATGTTCGTGAGAATAAAAAATCACAGATTCAACAGTTCTTTAACGAAAAAAACATTACACTACCTTAACATTTGGAACGATAGGTTTATACATATAGAATATAGGGTGATTCGTATTTAAGACTAGCGGTTGATTTTACAACGTATCTGAATTGGGATCATATTTATTCCCTAACAACACAAAACATTCCAGGAATGTATTATCAAAGTTCTATTAATGTTTGAATGTTCTGGACAATGGTCAATGTCCTATATTTTAAGCGAGGCCATTTATTATTCAATTTGCATTTATTTTCAAATGTGCCGTGCGTGTATATTATGTATTTAGGCAATCCAAACCACGTGATTTCTGGTTGGCATACAACAAAAAGTTACAGGTTACAGAGGTTATGTTGTTTACATTGTTTATCGTCGTATTTTGTCTATTCTGGATTCATTTGGATTTCGTTTGCTGTATTGTGTGAACTTTACAAACTTTATCATACTGCAAAGTGATTATTTAAGGAACTTATTATTGGAAACTCCAGATGTTTGGAGAAAGGTAGGGGAAACAATTTTTATTTACTGTTCATTTTTCTCTGATGTTTATCAATATTGATGAATTTTGCAAGCAATAACATTATTTCTTTTATTGTTTTAGATATTTATTGAAGCTGAAAATAATTGGGGATTTAGATCCATATACAATTCAGTCAGAATTGGATTTTACCATAAAGTGCATTCCATCAAATTACTATTATAGATATTTATGTATTATAAATAGTTGATTATGTCTGGTGGAATCTCACAGTTACTACTCTAAGCAACATATGAAAGCATACAAAAGCTTTCAGGCACATAAATATTTTACAGCTGGATTTGTTTTTAAGTTGGCAGTCACAAGCAACAACTTCGTAAGTACCTACAAGAATATTGAGGAAATCCAGCTCCTCGGTACTACTGGGCAAACTAGAAGATTGAAGAGGACAAAGCCTTTTGAACTAGTTTGAGTGATATGTGATAGTGAAAAGCAGAGCATAATGCTTGTGTGCCTGTGTATGTTAGAATAGTGCGATTAGAAAAGCAGGCATAGTGCTTGTGTGCCTGTTAGATTAGATATAAGACGCTATGGGGTAAGCTCTTCATCTTCATTTTAAGGAACACTAGTAATTTAGGTTAAATTAAAATTGCTCATTGGTCAGAGTTATGACCTGATTGTAATTGTAATGTACAATTCAATACAATGAATCGTAATCGTAGTAATGATTATGGAAAAAATATATGACAAGATTTTGTGCAATAAAAATGTTTATATTTATCAAAGATGTATTATTTGGTATGGCCACGTATACTTCTGGTATATCGTCGGTGAAGTGACAATACCTCCTATCTGCTGTTTCATGAATTTTGTGGAAGATGAAAAACTTGTTTGGGCCACCTCCTGTTTTCATATATTTTTTAACTTGTTTTCTAATAAATTCAACTATCTATTTACTACAAAACAAGTCGACCCTTACGTATGAAAACAGGAGGTGAGCTTAAAAAATGTTTTTCGTCTCCTGCAAAACTCATGAAAAAACATATAGGAGGTATTGTCACATCACTGACGATATATTTCAGAGAATGTTTAAAAAATATACTTCGAATGTCCTAAGAACATTCGTAGATATTCATGGAATGTTTCAAGACATTCATGGAATTTTTCAACAAGACATTCAGTCTAAAAAATATACTGTGAATGTTCAAAGAACATTCGTATACATTCATGGAATGTTCCAACAAGACATTCAAGGAATGTTTAGAATGCTGACACAGCACTTTCCTGGGACTTTCCAGGGACGTTCGTGTGCTTTTAGCGACATTCCAGGAATGTTTTCAATGTCCTGTGTGTACCTTCTAGGAACATTCCTGGAATGTTTTTTGTTATTAGGGTTAATAGTAAGAATTTGTTTCGCGGTATTTC
This sequence comes from Diabrotica virgifera virgifera, assembly GCF_917563875.1. Taxonomy (NCBI): domain Eukaryota; kingdom Metazoa; phylum Arthropoda; class Insecta; order Coleoptera; family Chrysomelidae; genus Diabrotica; species Diabrotica virgifera. The sequence goes on from NC_065443.1 coordinate 135,016,663, forward strand.
TTAACAATCGCAGAACCAACCATTTACTAGAAACAGCGAGGACCAAGGAGGGTCAATAAATTAATCAAAAACGTGCTTCTTTATTTAAACTAGTTTAAAAATACCCCTTTTATATAATTCCTAAACGTTAATGGAATAGTTGAAAGGTGCGAACTTATAATTTACCCGGAGTCTTCGGCTTCAGTGGAATCGGCATCATCGTAGGATACAGAAACATTTTTGAATTCTTGCTGTGCTTACCGCATACATACTGTTTTTGCCCACTTATTGGCCTTTTTTCTTTTAGATTTTGCTAATTTGACACATGAATGATATCGTCCCTTTCCATTTTGGGATGATGTTGAAGGTATTTAAGGGGAATATTTAAAGTCCACTGTTAAGTTTTTATAAAAGTATGAGGAAAATTAATTAAATTATAGAAATGCTAATTATGCCATATAATAGGGCAGTAGTACGCCAAAAACTACTAATTATTTGAGATTTTTAGGAACAAAGGTATTTAAAAAATCGGATGTAATGCAATGTTGTAGATACTTTTTAACGCTCCTTGGTCCTTCTAGGGATAATATTATTAAAAAAAAATATTTTCATACACAAACAGTTTCTTTGTTGTTGTTTACAGATGCATTATCGATTCGGAGGGTTACCCCATCGACTACGGCCTTCCAAAAATCCCCTGTCGAACGGTGCCGAACCAATTCGCCGCTGAAGCGTATTACAGGACGTTGCCGTCCAATCGGTTGAAGAGACACTCCGCTGCGAATCCATTTCGCAGGATCTCTAGAGAGGCGGAATTCCTCTCAAGGAGTGTTGATTCTCCATATGATAATTCAGTGGATGTTCGATATACTGCCGATGGGTGAGTATTTTCTATTTGAATAGGCTGATAGAATTCGAATTTAGATTATTTTCTTACACACTTAGCAGTAGTTTTCTATTCAATAATAAATCACGTTAAACTCTTTATAGAATATTAAATATTTTAAATTTGCTACTCGATAGAATAAAAATATAAAGCAAATAAATTATTCTTTTGACACAATCTAATTTGTAACACCTTCATTTATGATGCTCTTGACATATGTGTTTTATCGACTTTAAAAAGTCCTCTGACCAAGTCAGCCACGACAAACTGAACAAGACCTCTGTATTATTAAGAATTTGTATTGGCAGCACTGTGCAAACATATGAATTGGTCACGTCACGACGGAAGCAACGGAAATACGACGCGGTGTGAGGCAATGGTATATTTTATCACCTCTACTTTTCAATATCTACTGCGAATGTCAATATATCTATCTAATTAGCCCTAAACATCCATCCTTGGATATAGGCCTCCTCTTCCTTCTTCCATGCCTCTCTATCTTGGGCAATTTGCATCCAATTTGACCCAGTGTGTTTCTTCAGGTCATCCGACCATCGCATCTGTGGCCTTTCCCTTTGTCGTTTGTGGTTCCACGGTCTCCAATGTATAATCATCTTAGTCCATCTTTCATCCTTCTGCCATTAAGTTATTGGAATGTAAACAACTCAATTTGCATCCCACGTGTTGGAAAATTCAATACCTTACCTAAGGGCATTATCCTTGTTGCCATATATCCATCCTAAGGCATTTTATTTAAGTATACACCTTTAATGCATCCATATTATATTTAAAGGGTTTTTACCCGAATATTTCTTCGGTGGCTCAGCTGGCATCCAATCTGTCTAACACTGATGATGATTTTTTATATAATAAAACGTTCTGTTTTGATGTAGCCCTTAAAGTTAGTAGTTAAAAGGCGCAAATTGGAATACTTTGTTTATATAATGCGTCCCCCAGAAAAATATAACATACTTCACCTTGTCATGCAAGGTAAAATAATGGGAAAAAAGAAGTGTAGGCCCCCGTATAACTTCTTGGCTTGAAAACCTACGCCAATGGTTTGGGAAAACTAGCACTGAACTATTTCGCGCGGCTGTAAATAAGACAGTGATTGTTAATATGCTGGGCAACATGAGAGCCAACGATCGACAAGCGGTCTCGGCACCTTAAGAAGAAACCCTTAAAGGGATATTTAATAAAGAAAATTTATACCTTTTACAAAGAATTTTTTCAATTTTTTTATTCATGCGAATGGCCTTAGTTGTCGAGGCAAATAAAAAAATTCTGATAAAATACAAATATTAGAAATAAATAGGCCTGGATACCGGGTACCAAAAAAAAGTTTATTATTAGCAAGTTGAAAATTTCTTAAGAGCTTAGGGGTGTCTAGTCGGACAAAATTTGATGTACGGGAACACTGGAACAGGGGAAATTTTAATTGTGGAACAGGTTACAGGTTTCGAACGTCAGACTACGAAAATGTTCCGTGTATTTTGTCGGACAGAACTTCCAATTCATTTGTTACCCTGTCATTAAATTCTCATGCAAAAATCAGACAGCTATATTTACCACCAACATAATTAGTGTCGTTTGACATGTTCTACGTGTCGGACTTATTAAAATGCCCAACATATTTGTGGGACAAACATTTTTTCATATATTATATAAAGTTTGTTATGGAATAAACTAGAAAACAACCTGCTAGTTTTCACAATCATAAACATGTCAGGGCCCTGAGCAAGGTAAATAGAATTCTATTTTGCTGACGTCATAAAGTCGAATTTCACAATGCAAGAATCGACCGCTGCTAAGCAACATGACGTCACTAAAATAGAATTCTATTTTGCTGACGTCACAAAACGAATTTTACAATGCAAAAATCGACGGTTGCTAGGCAACGTGACGTCACTAGAATATAATTCTATTTTGCGTGCTGCCAATATAGGATGGCACAAAAACTTCCCCTGTTCCAGTGTTGCCATATGAAGAGTACAGGCGAAAAACAAGGAATTTCACATTTTATACATATTGTGATAAACACCAATAAAGGTTTAATTCTTAGGATATCTAAAAACTACTTAGGAGATTTTTAGCAGAATTCTAGCAATTCTGTTTCTATAATATTAATATAATATTAATTTATATTAACTTATTAATTTAATAATGCACCAAAAAACTGTTCCTTAAACATTCCTTATTTTTGTTCAGTGGCGTGCCGACAATCCTGGTTCTTCGCCTGGATACAAATTCTTAGAAAATTTATATAGACTGATCTTTCTGTACTCTGGGCTAATTAGCAAAATACAAGGAAAAGTTATTTACCAGCAATTTTATTGCTGGAATCGAATCTTATTATTGTATGTATTAATAATATAGGTATGCAAAATCCGCAGATAGTGTGCTACTTTTTTTTATAAACAAAATGGGGCCCGAAAATCGTGTTTTTTTCAAAAACACCCAAATAAAAATTCACCGCAACTAAATTCTGCATAGAGACGTGTTTTTCCCGATTCACTTCGACGAAAATTTCCCCGGAAAAAGCGGGTTTTTCCAACAAAATCTTTAATGTTCAAATAAAATTTTAGATAAGTAATTTTTAATCAATAATTAAATAACTTGGTAATATAAAAGCCCGTTTTATATAGATTATAATTCCAGAAGGTGATGGAATATGAATGAACAGTTTAGCAACAATTGAATTGTTAATTAAAAATTTACGGTCACTATAATAACGACAATAATTATGGTGCATAAGAATAACTATGATTTTTTCATAAAAAGGCACTATACCTATCTAATTTATTTTACAGAATTGAAATTGGAATATTTAAGCGGCCTCAGGAATATTTTAAAATTATAAACAATTTTTTGGCTTATAAACAAATAGAATATCTCGGGAAATATTAAACTAAATTAAATTGTGAAAACGGTATACGAGAAGCAGCGGCAGGACACTTCTTCTAAAAGAAAAACGTTTAATTGTGACGAGTCGTTCCTGAGATACAACCGGTCAAAATGGACCGGAATTTACGGCAAAGATATAAACAATATGTAGTATCATAATTTTCAAACCATTACCATTTTATTTTTGTCCTCTCTCTCCACACCAATTTTCATATCTTTAAAATACTCATAGCATATATTATTATAATAAAAACTATCGATAATACGTGTGAAAATTGCCAAAAATAGCAAAATTCCAATCAAAAATTAGGTTGGAGAAAATGTAACCCTAAAAGTTCAAAATCGGTATAAGTTAAAAAAATGCATTTTCTCGGTTTCCCATGGAGCAATTTCCTTCATTCTTTTTTTTTCCCAATAACTCGAGTAGAGTCATCGAACTGATGCATTATTATATGTCAAACTTGCTTTTGTTTCGTTATAATAGATTAATTTATTTATAAGAATAGAAAACTACATATTTTTTCCAGTTGTAGGCTTTTTTTTAGATAAACTTACTAAAAGTGTACCTTTTAAAGTTAAAAACATAAATATTATCATTTGAAAGCTGTATAATTATTTAAACAAATTAAAATTTTGTGTTATAATAAATAAAATAATATATTATAACAAAACAAAAGCAAGTTTGACATTTAATAATGCGTTAGTTCGATGGCTCTACTCGAGTTACTTGGTAACAAAAAAGAATGAAGGAAATTGCTCCATGGAAAGCCGAGAAAATGCATTTTTTTAACGTATACCGATTTTGAACTTTGAGGGTTACATTTTCTCCAACCTAATTTTTGATTGGAATTTGGCTATTTTTGGCAATTTTCACACGTATGATCGATAGTTTTTATTATAATCATATATGTTATGAGTATTTTAAGAATATGAAAATTGGTGAGGAGAAAGAGGACAAAAATAAAAAGGTGATGGTTTGAAAACTATGATCCTATTGTTTATATCTTTGCCGTAAAATCCGGTCAACTTTGACCGGTTGTATCTCAGGAACTATTCATCATAATTAAACGTTTTTTCTTTTAGAAGAAGCATCCTTCTGCTTTTTTTCGAATACCGTTTTTAGAATTTAATTTAGTTTAATATTTTTCGAGATATTCTATTTGTTTATAAGCCAAAAAATTATTTATAATTTTAAAATATTCCTGAGGCCGCCTAAATCTTCCAATGTCAATTCTTTAAAGTACATCTTTTTATGAAAAAATCATAGGTACTCTTATGCACCATAATTATTATCGTTATTATAGCGACCGTAAATTTTTAATTAAGAATTCAATTGTTGCTAAACTGTTTATTCAATTTTCATCAACTTTTGCAACTATAATCTATACGAAAAGGGATTTTACATAACCAAGTTATTTAATTATTAATTAATAATTACTTATCTAAAAGTTTAGTTGAAAATTAAAGATTTTGTTGGAAAAACCCGCTTTTTCGGGAAAAGTTTTCGTCGAAGTGAATCGGGAAAAGCACGTCTCTATGCAGAATTTAATTGTGGTGAATTTTTTTTGAGTATTTTTGGTGTAAATTTAAAAATTTTGGAGTTATAGAGCAAAAATTGAAAAAACACGTTTTTCGGGCGCCATTTTGTTTATAAAAAAAGTAGCACACTATCTGCGGGCTTTGCATACCTATATTATTAATACATACAATAATAAGATTCGATTCCTGCAATAAAATTGCTGGTAAATAACTTTTCCCAAAAATGGCCTATTCTCCGATAATCAGCCCAGACTACTGGTTATTGTCCTGAATCGATGGGCTAGTCGATAATACTCAGTTTTTGCTACCACATGGCGAGAAAAGCCAAAATTCATGAAAAAGTGACATTCCTTGTTTTTCCCCTGTACTCTTCATATATCAAAGTTTGTCTGACTAGACTCCGTTAAACTATTAACAAATTTTCAGCTTGCAATAAACTTTTTTTGGTACGCGGGATCCAGGCCTAAAAGCAATAAAGTGCATCCTATCATTTTGTGAATCTATATAAAATGTTATATACCTACACTGTTTAAATTGGGTTAGTAGTGTTTCCCAACGTTTTAATGGAAACTCGTATAATGAATAAAATATTGGTGGCAGCTGACATGGAAAATTCTTTTATTGAGTTTTTATTGAGTTGCATTCATGAAATAAATAAGTTACATATGTACCACATATCGATTAATCCGAATTTATTTTAAAATGTTTTGATTTTGTATCATTTCACAAGCATTTATCATTACATTATGTTTTGAGAGTTCGGCACCGATATCGAATAAGTTTAGACGGGATTTGACCGACAAAAAAACAATCATAAAATTCTTACACTACGTTAACATCAAGTAAAAGAGTGTTAGTTCGTTTTGTATAGAAATAGCTATTTGTATAACAAGGGAGGAAAGTGCTACTTCTCCTCCCGAGAATGAAGTTTACTCTCCGACGCGTAGCGGAGGCAGAAATAATAGGAGAATACCTACCAGGCTGGTTCCACACAGGAAAGAGCAACAATCGATCAAATTGTTATGCTAAAATTGTTACAAGACAATAGTTATGAACAAAATCTAGGCTTGCGTATGCTCTTTATTGATTTTAAACAGGCTTACGACTCCATCTCACGAAACGAACTATATGAAGCAATGAGACCACAGAGAAACTGATAGGATTAGTTAAAATGACGCTAACCAATGCAGTCAATAAAGTCATGATTGAAGAAAGTTTTTCAAATCAGTTTAACGTCAATAGAGGATTAAAACAAGGAGACCCCTGTCAACAGACTTATTTAAGTTCCTAGTACTGGAAAAGGTAATTAGAGGAGCACAAGCGGTACGATTCTCAACAAAAGATAACAATGCATAGGTTTTGCACAGGGCCCCCGCAAGGCTGATTGGCGCCCGCGTGCGGGACATATTTTAGCGCCCTTTAAATTTACTATACACGGTGAATGGGGAGGAACGCACCAAACTTTAAGACTGTATAATATACGTAAAAATAATCAAAAATAACTCATATATGTTGTTATTTGATTTTCAGTTGTTTCCGAGATACGGGGTGTTAAAACCTTTCTTACAAACTGACGACTTATTTATTGCTCTAAAACCGGTTGAGGTGTGCAAATGAAATTTGGTGGGTTTTAAGACATAGTTGGTGCACATGTTTTGACACACAATTAAGAATTTTATATTCACCATTGGCGCGCGTACGGGTAATAGTCTAAAATTTTTGAAACAAAAAAATAGTACATTTTTTTCAGTTCAGAAATAGTACAGTAGTTCAAACCTTTTAAACAAATTTTATACAGGGTGTCTACATAACTAGTAACCATATGAGAAACTGTTTTATTATTAATTTACGAGAAAAAGTTATTATTCATAAAAAGTTCTGCATTATCTAGAACGCAGAATGCAACTATTAAATATCAAATTTTATTAATTTTATACGAGGTATGTCAAAAATATGAATTTCGGTCTAGAGCAAAGTACGTTTAGTTTTCACAATATTGAAAAGTTATTATGAAAAGTTGTGTTTCTATATGTAATTACATCCTTCTAATTGAAATATATTGTGATCTAGAAAGGCACTTTAATTTTGATCGAAACTCATATTTTTTACATATATCTCATATCAAATTGAAAAAATTAATAGGATTTGATGGTTGCATCTTAGATTTTAGACCATGCAAAACTTTTTAGTAAGAACTTTTTATCGTACATTAATTGTACTTTTCAACGACGCCCTTTTCATTTATTAGAAATAATGTGATAAGTCTTTTATTATTAATAATAAGCCCTTTTCAGTTATTACAAATAATGTGATAACTCTTTTATTATTATTAATTAATTAACCAATAACAATAAAAGAGTTATCGCATTATTCTTAATAAATGAAAAGGGCCTTGGGTATCTGTAATTTGAGAAAAAAATCAATTAAAAGGATGTAACTGCATATTAAAACATTATTTTTTAATTAATTTCAAACAACTTTTCATAATAACAATTTTCGATATTATCTCTTTTTCGAAATATAAGGTAAGTACCTACTCTTGATCGAAATTCATATTTTTGATACTCATAAGATTGACACAATTTTATATTTGGTTGCGTTTTAGATTTTAGACAATTCAAATCATTTTATGAAGAAAAAATGTTTTCCGTAAAATTAATAATAAAAAAGTTTCCCATATGGTTCCAAGTTACGCAGGCACAGTGTCTTAAATATTTTCTTTTTTTTTCAAAATAAATTGTAAATTGTGGATTTTATTATGAATTATTCTATGCAATGATTATGATACTTACCATTTTCACAATTAATTTAATTTCCACACCTCTTAAAATAACAACAAATAAAAAATATTGTTTATTACTTTCTACACGAAAACAAAAGTTTAAAATCGTGGCAGAACAAACCCAACGGATATGGCAATATTAGTCGTAAGTAACTATTAACACCAATATAAAATAAAATTTTAAAACTTTCACTGCAGGAAACCACCCGTTCACCAGTAACAGTAAATAATGTTTGTGCCTAGTAAACGCACAGACCAGAAAGGAAAAGATACTCAAGTCAAACACATAATCATAATTCATAGAGTATTTGTTTACTAAGGGTAATTATCATAAATTCGAGTAAAAGATTCACTTTATACGAGTAAAACTGCTTGATCCAGCAAGTTATGTTTTTGTTGGAGTAAAACTGCTCAGTTGCGTTTTATAAGTGCTAGTTTATGTTTCTACTCGTCAAGGAGTGTGATGTGATGTTTATTTTACTATTTTGATTTTGAGTGTCGCTTTAGTTTACAACATAAAATCGATTGGATTTTATGCCAAGCGTAATTCAATCTACTTCAAAGAAAAAAATTCATCTACTTCAAAAAAAAAAAAAAAGAACAACAAAATGTAATATATTTTGACGGAGTAAGTTTAACATTTCAGGACGAGAATAATTATTTTTTCAGTAATAACACAATATTTGATTTTTGAGATTTCTCTAGCTGTTCATGAAATAATTAAAATTGTATATAAAAAATGATTCTCATTTAAAATAAATATTTCTCATTTACCAAACCTTCGGTTTGGCGCCCCTTTGAGGTTACGCCCACGTGCGGCGCACGTGTTGCACGCCCGGTTACGGGGGCCCTGGTTTTGCAGATGACTTGGTGTTTCTGACACGTTCAAGAATAGAACTTCGAAAAATGTTCAAACAATGCTAGAAAATATGGCGTGACTATAAACCAAGAAAAAACCAAGTAGGTATATGGAAATGAGAGCAAAAAACGCAGAAAAAATGAATGGATCACTCTAACAACCAATGACAAAGAGTATAAATTTGAGAAGGTAACTGAATTTGAGTACTTTGGAGTAACAAAAACATGTCCAGGGCAGCCAAGATTCGAACTTACGAGACAATAGTGAGACCAACGGTGATTAATGCATTTAAAACTTGGACCATGAATCAGAAAAAAGAAAAATCTAGAGATTTGGGAGGAAAATATTGAGAAAAGTTTTTGGTTATATCAAGGAAGCTAACGGGGAATGACGCAGAAGAACAAACCAGGAGCTAATGCAGATGTATAAGAGACCCAAAATATCACAGAAAATAAGAGTTGAATGGTTGGGACATGTTTCACGAATGCCATAAGAAAGAAACATCCTAAAATTTTGTTAGCAGGATAACAAGGGAAGAAAAGTAGAGGGAGACTACGAAGGAAGTGATTGGGTGCCGTCCGGACTGACATAGAAAAAATGGGTACAAGAGACTCTAGAGAACAAGTGAAGGACCGGAAAAAGTGGAAAAATTTAGTCAAGACTATCTAAGCCAAGGGCCTCTAATGCCTGTAGCTTTATTATATAATAAGCGAATGGGTCAAAAAATAAAATGTTAAGAACACCTGAGGCTATAGTTGGGTTTTAATTTCATTATGTTATAAATGCTACAATATTCTACAGGGTGTGGTGAACTTTGAGAAAAAACACAGTTTGATTGGTACACCTGGTATACCTACAGTGAAAATTTATCTGTCTAGCAACAATATTATTACAGCGATATTGCTAAAAATAAGGATATACAATATTAAAAAATCACTTAAATCGGACAATATGTTTAGGAAATTCAAGACATCAAAAATTACCCATTTTATGGGGTGCCCGTTTTCTCTGACGTGCAGTGTAGTTATATTATTTTTCTAACTTTTATTTTTTGATAACTGGTTGACATGACATTAATAAATTCAATAAACTACTTCCATTCTATTGTTTTGTAGTATAACTAGTAAAGTTAGAAACAGTTTTTTTAGGGACGACAGTATTTAAAATTATATCTAGTATTTTGTTTGTACAACCAGATAATACCACAATCACAATAAATGTGAACAACGGTTCGTCAAATATGAATGTTTGAAAAAATATCAAGCTTCAATTCAGTTACAAATAATTTCAAAATTGTATAAAAGTCCAATTAACAACAAACAGTGAGCCCTAGATAAACAGTGGATCGAAAAAGTAAATAAACAAAAATTTGATAATTTCGGGCTATATTTGAAGCATGAAATCAGGTTTATAATATTTTGGATTACGATTATATCTATTGGCAATAAAAAAATTCCTCTGGTCAAACAACAATTTCAACATTACCAAGCGTACATTTTTCGGAAAAGTCAATATTTTCGTTTACTGTGTTTATTTGTAAACAATCAAAAAGAACTGTTCGGAAAAATAAATTTTGTATTAGTAGTTAAATACAATAGAAGGGAACATCCATAAACAACGTCATAGAAAAGGGGGAGAGGGGCCTTTGCTTATTACGACGGTATACATCAGGGGGCAAGGGGTCATGAGTGCACATCCGACGTCCTTTGGTATATTTAAATTTGTCTCTATTGTCTCTATCAATATATTTTTTACTAGCTTCTACCAGAAGGCAGCATTATTAAAATATCAGACAGGTAATTATATAGAAACGTAAAACTTCAATACTAGCTAAGTATATAATATTCATTTTTTTTATTTAGCTAATGCCTCGACAACTAATGGCAATTATTGGCATGGTAGGTACGGTGAATTTTTGCAGTTACGTACCTAGTGTCATGTGTAGTGTGTGTGTTGATTAAGTGTCTTGTTACTTTGCAAAGTCGACGTCATTGTCTTTGCAAAGAGACGCTAATTGTATCCGAACGTCTGCGGTCCCTCCGGTGAGTACCGATCCCACAAGGACAGAAACTATTTTCATTTATTAATTTATAATAAACGAAAAATTTCTGACCCTGGTGAGATTCGAACTCACGACCATTCGGACCTTTCGATCCAAAGGTAGGCGCTTTTACCACTGATCCACAGAGGGGTAATATTAATTACATAATATATAATATGCTAATATAAATGAAAACAAAAGGTTCACGAATATAAATATACCCTATTTTAGAATTAAATAGATTTGTACTACTTTTATCGCATACTTTTGATTTCGCTTTTATCAGTCACAGCCTTATCTTTGGACCTTTCGATCCAAAGGTAGGCGCTTTTACCACTGAGCCACAGAGGGGGTAATATTAATTATATAATATGGCTGTCCCGGTGGAACAATGACGCAACTACAAAAATGTAACTTTTCAGGAGAGCCAAAAATATAAAATTATTTTATTTAATACCTCATGCAATGAAGCACAATGGAGATACTGGATTAGTATTGCAGTTATACTTGGCCACCGTGATATCATACTGTAACTCTACTACACATTCGAAATATTTTTCATTCCTAAATTTGATCCCCAATTGCAATTACGTCATTGTTGCCACAGTTATTTTGTGGCAACAATGACGTAATTGCAATTGGGGATCAAAAGGGATGAAAAATTAAGAATTTAGAATTTAGTTGTAGAAACAAAAAACTTTGTTTTAAAGATAATATCTTTAAAACTAAATTCTAAATTTTCATATAATATTCTAATTAATTTCCACAGACATACTCATTTTGTAAAATTTTTGGTTATCTAGCTAGTTCCGAAAGGTGGCGTGTGGAAATAACAACAAAAGTCATTGAAAAAGTTTATTAAACAAATTGAAAATTGTAGAAAAAGCAAATATTTTTAATAAAAAGGAGCTTAAAAATAAAATTGGAATTACAAAAAAAGTATAATAGTCTGGGCTGATTATCGGAGAATAGGCCATTTTTGGGAAAAGTTATTTACCAGCAATTTTATTGCTGGAATCGAATCTTATGATTGTATATATTAATAATATAGATATGCAAAGTCCGCAGATAGTGTGCTACTTTTTTTATAAACAAAATGGCGCCCGAAAATCGTGTTTTTTCAATTTTTCCTGAATAACTCCAAAGATTTTAACTTTAGACCAAAAACACTCGAATAAAAGTTCACCGCAATTAAATTCTGCATAGATACTTGTTTCTTCCGATTTACTTCGACGAAAACTTTCCCCGGAAAAAGCGGGTTTTTCCAACAAAATCTTTAATATTCAACTAAACTTTTAGATAAATAGTTGTTAATCAATAATTAAATAACTTGGTAACGTAAAAGCCCTTTCCGTATATATTATAATTCCAGAAGCCAATGGAAATTGAATGAACATTTTAGCAACAATTGAAATGTTAATTAAAAATTTATGGTCGCTATAATAACGACAATAATTATGATGCATAAGAATAACTATGATTTTTTCATAAAAAGTCACTATACCTATCTAATGTACTTTACAGAATTGAAATTGGACTATTTAAGAGGCCTCAGGAATATTTTAAAATTATAAACAATTTTTTGGCTCATAAACAAATATAATATCTCGGGAAATTTTAAACTAAATTAAATTGTAAAAACGGTACTCGAAAAGCAGAGGCAGGGCGCTTCTTTTAAAAGAAAGAGCGTTTAATTGTGACCAGTGGTTCCTAAGATACAACCGGTCAAAGTTGACTGAAATTTACGGCAAAGATATAAACAATAGGATCATAACTTTCAAACCGTTACCTTCTTATTTTTGTCCTCTTTCTCCACACCAATTTTCATATCTTTAAATCCTCATAACAAATATTATTATAATAAAAACTATCGATAATACGTGTGAAAATTGGCAAAAATAGCAAAATTCCAATCAAAAAGTAGGTTGGAGAAAATGTAACCCTCAAAGTTCAAAATCGGTATACGTTAAAGAAATGCATTTTCTCGGCTTCCCATGGAGCAATTACTTAATTTTTTTTTGTTACCAAGTAACTCGAGTAGAGCCATCGAACTAACGCATTATTAAATGTCAAACTTGCTTTTGTTTTGTTATAAAAATTTAATTTATTTATTATAACACAATATTTTAATTTGTTTAAATAAAAATTGTTTAAATAATTATACAGCTTTCAAATGAAAATTTTATGTTTTTAACTTTAAAAGGTACACTTGTAGTAAGTTTATCTAAAAAAAGCCTACAACTGGAATAAATATGTAATTTTCTGTTCTTATAAAAAAATTAATTTATTATAACAAAACAAAAGCAAGTTTGACATTTAATAATAGGTTAGTTCGATGGCTCTACTCGAGTTATTAGGGAACAAAAAAAGAATGAAGGAAATTGCTCCATGGGAAGCCGAGAAAATGCATTTGGTGAACGTATACCGATTTTGAACTTTGAGGGTTACATTTTCTCCAACCTAATTTTTGATTGGAATTTTGCTATTTTTGGCAATTTTCACACGTATTATCGATAGTTTTTATTATAATAATATATGTTATGAGGATTTTAAAGATATGAAAATTGGTGTGGAGAAAGAGGACAAAAATAAAAAGGTGATGGTTTAAAAATTATGATCCTATTGTTTATATCTTTGCCGTAAATTCCGGTCAATTTTGACCGGTTGTATCTCAGGAACCACTCATCATAATTAAACGTTTTTTCTTTTCAAAGAAGCGTCCTGCCGCTCTCTTTCGAATACCGTTTTCACAATTTAATTTAGTTTAACATTTTCCGAGATATTCTATTTGTTTATAAACCAAAAAATTGTCTATAATTTATAATATTCCTGAGGCCGCTTAAATAGTCCAATTTCAATTCTGTAGAGTACATTAGATAGGTATAGTGTCTTTTTATGAAAAAATCATAGTTATTCTTATGCATCAAAATTATTGTCGTTATTATAGTGATCGTAATTTTTAAATTAACATTTTAATTGTTGCTAAACTGTTCATTCAATTTCTATAGACTTCTGGAATTATAATATATACGGAAAGGGATTTGACCTTATCAAGTTATTTAATTATTGATTAACAACTACTTATCTAAAAGTTTAGTTGAAAATTAAAGATTTTGTTGGAAAAACCCGCTATTTCCGGGGAAAGTTTTCGTCGAAGTAAATCGGAAAAAACACGTCTCTATGCAGAATTTAATTGCGGTGAATTTTTATTTGGGTGTTTTTGGTCTGAAGTTAAAATCTTTGGATTTATAGAGCAAAAATTGAAAAAAACACGATTTTCGGGCGCCATTTTGTTTATAAAAAAAGTAGTACACTATCTGCGGACTTTGCATATCTATATTATTAATACATACAATAATAAGATTCGATTCCAGCAATAAATTTGCTGGAAAATAACTTTTCCTTGTATTTTGCTAATTAGCCCAGAGTATAAACGAAAAATTGAATTGTAAAAGGCTTTACAAAATCCAGGAATTATATGTTTTGAAAGCAATTGTTTCAAATCTTTTAGTTTGTTATCACCTAAAGAAATTTTTGTAGCGTAAGCCCTACGCAGCTGGCATTTCGGTGAAAACTATTCGGACGAACACCGACTCTCTCTTTTTTGGCAAACATCAACGTTCGTCCACGTTGGTTGTTTATAAATTTCTTTATACAGGAAGTAATCTGTCCCTTTTAAGATTTAACATTACTTCAGTTATCAATAAGTTAATATCCAGTCCATTTCATTGTATGTACCGAGCATTTCAGTTAATTTCATTTCATTTAACCGTGAAAGGAGCTCCTGTTTTTTAGCATTCCTAATTAATTCGTTCTTGACTAAGAGAGCATTACCAAGTGTTGGTGTTTGGGGATCTTGGTGTATATTTATGTCTGTTTCTTCTTCTTCTTCTTCTGGTGGTGATGATACCTCAGTAGTGGAAGGATGATAGTCGTCACTGGAAAATTTATCATGCATTTAAATCATATCATAAAAATAGTACTTCCATAAAATGCACTTACGTCAATGTTGCCTCACAATATGGAGAAATCCTGATTAAAATGACACAGAATACAGTTACGTCAAGGTATCAATAACATGAAATACAATTGCGTCAATGTAGCACCGTAGGTACAAGCACATACTCGACCTATCGAAGCACAACTGTACATTATGTCATTGTTTCTCCGAGGTCGGCTGATATTTCAAAAATTTGCAGTTACGTCAATGTTCCACCGGGACAGCGATATATAATATGCTAATATAAATGAAAACAAAAGGTTCACGAATATAAATAAACCCTATTTTAGAATTAAATAGATTTGTACTAATTTTATCGCATACTTTTGATTTCGTTTTTATCAGTCACAGCCTTAAATAATATTACTAGCACTTCCGTCCAGAACAACAAACAATAAATTATAACAGCGTCTGGAAGTAATAAATAATAAACTGTTTATTTACTGAATACTCTGTGTGAAACAATTATTGTAAAATGAATAAATAGACATAAAATATTCTATTCTATTAGTACATTCTATTTTGTACCTAATAAAAGAAATGTCATTGAAATTAAAACAAAATAAGTATGAAGATCTAGGTATATGATGAAGTTAAAAAAGCATAGAAACTCCGATAAAAGTGTTGTCGTTTGTCCAAATAAAGCTAATTAGCTGTGGAGTGAATTTAGGGAAAAAAGTACGCCCATATTAATGAGCTACACATTAGTACTGATTAGGATACATTCATAAATAAAGTTTGAGAGTTAACTTTAATAAATCCAAAAATAACATTGAATTTTAAAACAATCACTAAAAGGAAGGAGTCATTAATTGCAATTGCGACGTTGGTCGGCCAGAGGGAGGGCGACTGTAAATGACGCTTTACGATGGCAGGGGGAGGTTATTAAAAACTCCAAAAATTTTACGACGTAGTTTATGGGTGTTCCCAAACATGGTTTAGTTTTATCCAACTAAAAAAATAGTAGTTTTTCTTTTAGGTTCAGTTTTGCTTCGTTTAAGATCTTATCGGCAACTCTTCTATATCTTCTTCTTGTGCGGTTTTTTTTTGTTTAGATTATATTATAATCATTTACATATGACATGTAATATTATGCGTGCCATGCTCGAGGCAATGCCCAACCAGGAATCAACTTCGGTTTTACTGATAATTTGACAGCTCAATGGTAATTACCACAGAGCAATAACAACGATCTATGCAAATGCACATTTCTCCATTATAGGATTATAAAAAGTTGTCTTTATTATTAATAAATTACGTTATTTTAATTATACAGTGAGGACGTTTAAGTTGGAATAAATTCATTTTCTCGAGAATTGTCGATTTTGTAGTTAAATCCCGAAACATATCGGTTTTTGAATTTGAATTATAGTTTTTTGGCATATATATCATACCAATGACGTCATCTCCCTAGACATAATGACGTAATCGATGATTTCGTATATGAGAATAGGGGTCGTGTGCTAGCTTATTTAAACTCTTATGCAATTCTCTATTCACTAATATAAACATTAACATAATTATTTATAAAGAGTGGCCAAAAAAATTGTTTTTGAATTGAACTAGATGACGCAAAAAGAAGTATGTATGTAATTTATTTATTTCAAAATACATTTTACTGCTGTCCGAAAACAGAAAAAAAATTTTTTTGACAAATAAACATTGCTTTTCGCTTGAGTTAAATGTTTAAACTGCCAAGGGGTAGGTGTGTGGGGTGTGTGGTAGATTTAGCAACTTACTAACACTGTCTGTGTGCACGTACTTCATACTGTCAGTTTTGTAAAAATTAACCCTCAATATTATTCCCAATCGCACCTAAAGAAGTATAACTTGAAAAATTTCAAGGTACCAAAGAGACATAAAATTGCATACTCAACTCACCCTGCCACCTAGACTATAGTGTAAGATTATTTCTTTACTTTAAATCTATAGTTTGACAACTGCTTCCGATTTCAAACTGAAAACTTTCATAAGTTTTCATGTTTTATTTTTCAATTTATATCTGAGTTTTTCCCGCATAATATTTAAAATAGACTGAAGGCGTATGGATTTTGGATGCCTTCAAATATGCCGGTGTTTAGATTGCTTCTAGCTTGTAACATATGCTTGTCTTTAATACGCTATATCGAGGAGTTTTCCAGCCAACCTACATGAATCTCGTGTTGGAATGTTTTAAATATTTGTTTCCAATATTTCGATATCAAATTTATTTTTCTCCTACAACATTATAGTTTTGTTTAGTTAGAAATTTTTTAAATAAAGTTTATATATTCACATTTAAAAGGAACATCCCTGTACTTTGCTAAATGTTTTTCACTTTAAAAATTCAGTTTTTTTGTGAGTTGATATTTCGTTGAAAATCTTAGTGATCACTGCTTTTTTGTTTTCGATCATTAATTGAAAATGTTCTAACTCACTGCTACAAAGGACATGGAAATCATTTATATTGATTATTTATTGTATAGCTCGAATGCCCTATTCTCGTTCGATGATGTGAAATGATAATAACATTGCTTTGTGAATTTTTACAAATTGGACCATGGCAATTAGAGCAGTGGAGAGTCTCTGTGCCTTGATAAATCTGACGATGTCTTCACCTCTCAAAAGTTCTGCTATTTTGTGGTTCATCAGTATTCTAAATTTATTATTATCTAAGTTTAGTGCGCCTGCTATTCTCCGAAATATTTTTATCTTTACGTTCCGCAATATTTCTGCATCTTTCTGGTTCAAGCATATCTCTTTAACATCATATATGAAGCTAAGACAAACAATCCCTGGACAAAAAATTCTTCTTCTTCTTCTTATAATAGGCCTCTTGGCCTGTTCCTTACCGATTTTGAGCTTGTATTCGTAGCTGTGATGTTGACTGCCAGCTATCTCGCCACCTTTTAAAGGGCCTTCCTATTGGTCTTTTGCCTGTTGGCTTCGAATCCCTGGCTATACGGACTAGTCTCTCGCTGTCCATTCTCGTCACATGCTGATTCCACTCTCGTCGTCTCTGTCTTCCCCACCGTACTATATCTTGTATGTTACAGAGATCTCTTATTCTGTCGTTCGGTATTCTGTCTCTCAGTGTTTTCCCAGTTATTGACCTCAGCGTTCTCATTTCTGATGTTCTCAGTATCCTCTTGGTTTCTGCTGTGTCACATCTTGTTTCTATCGCGTACGTCATGATAGGTCTTACACATGATTTGTATATGCGTACTTTCCCTTCCAGCCTCATATCTTTGTTTCTCCAGATGACATCCCTCAGACATCCTGACACGTAATTGGCTTTATTTGCTTGCTTTCGGACGCTCTCTTTAACATCTCCATAACTACATATTTCGATTCCCAGATATTGGAATCTCGAGACTTGTTCAATTAGTTCGTTGTTAATTACTAATTTGCATCTTATGGGTTCCCTTAACACTACCAGGGGTTTTGTCTTGGCTGTTGATATTTTCATGTTGTAGTTCTTCGCCACTGTATTGAAAGTTTGTGCCATTCGCTGTAGGTTATCCTCGTTATCGGAGATTAAGATTGCGTCGTCAGCATAACAAAGGATTTTTATTTGTTTTTCCGCCATCTTATATCCTTTTCCAGTACCTTTAATGTTTTCTATGATTTTGTCCATGACTAAATTAAAAAGCAATGGGCTCAAGCTATCCCCTTGTCTGATTTCCGAGTTGATTACTACTTCCGATGTTAGTTCATTCTCGACTTTTATTCGGGTTTTGTTCTTCGTATTAATGTCTTTAATTATCCTTATCTTTTTGGGCTGATTTTTCTCCTTTAGCAATCTTAGCACATCTTCCAATCTTACACAATCGAAGGCCTTAGTCAGATCTATAAAGCACATAAATGCAGGTTTATTATATTCCAGTGCTTTCTCAGCAATTGGTCTGGCTATGAATATGGCGTCTATTGTGGACCTATTTTTCGGAAAACCTTGTTGTTCCTCACTAATTGTGTATTCTTCATTTATTTTATTGGCAAGTACTTATTTTTGATAAGAGTTTAAGAGTTGTGCTCAGCAAGGTGATGGTACGGTAGTTGCTAGGGTCTTTGCTGTTTCCTCTCTTGTGTATAGGTATTGTTATACTCGTCCTCCACTGGTCTGGTACACGCTGACAAAAAATTCCCAGACAAAAAATCCCCACAAATAATCCCCAGAAATAATCCTCGCAAATAATCCCCGGACAAAAAATCCCGGACAAAGTATCCCCAATAAAAATTTGCTGCCGAATAGTTCCCTATAAGTTTTCACTAGTAATACCACTAGAGGTCAAATTATTTCCGGAAATTTTCTAAAAATAATCATGATCAAAAAAAAATTTCCGGATATTAATTTGACTTCGCGTGGTATTCGGTAAGAAAATTCAACACCAAATTTGCATTTGAAAATCCAAAGCTGCATGAACAGATTAATAGCGCACCATAGCTTTGTCAGCAATTATTTAGGCTTTCAAATTCGTAATTTCTACTCATCGTAGTTGCATGGGAATACCATTTCAAGATAGAAAATAGTATATTCTTCAATTTTACATAAGTTTTGAGTAACTACAAGTGATAGAAAATGAATCAAAACTAAATTATGTAAACAAATAAAAACCAGTCTGTCAAAAATGTTCTGTTATTGTAAACGTCAAAAAATTTCCACTATAATTCGCTGTTGGGTACCCCACGAGCAAAAAATTTCCGATAAAATACCTCCGTTGCCATGGTGATCTGTCAAAATAACGTATTTTGATTGGTTCAAAATTACAGGTGTGGAATTTTCCCGTGAATGCAATCGATGCAAATGTTTTTCAGCCTCAGTGCATGAGAGTTATAGCAATCGCCATGAATCCTGTTCTCGGAACATACGAAAATAATGATTAGCAATTAAAATTACGCATGAATTTTAATTTCGATTACCAAATTTCGAATTCCAATTGTAAGTTTTTTGGCTGTGGGAATCATATTGTAATTATTCGCCTAAATCTTTTGCTCACTCTGCTTTAAATAACTCTGTTCAAAACATTGCCTATTCTTGATGATAACTACTTGTTCTGAAAACGATAATGTTGATTGTAATGCAAAAAAACCTGCCGCTGGATTCCGTGCACTGTAGATATCTACAGTCGCCTTCTATCGATGTCACGTGTCATGAAAATATTTGAATTTTTAGCTTTAATTGAATTATTTTCTAGTTTTGCTAGGTTATACTCTAATTGATGCTGAAGTGACACTTAGTAAAACAAGAAAATATTTGAATTAAAACTAAAAATTCAAATATTTTCATGACAATTGCCATCGACAGAAAGCGGCTGTAGATATCTACAGTGCACGGAATCTAGGCCCTGTTCCTTTTTGTTAATTTAACAAGTAATTGGACTTCGTAAGTCCTAGGTTTTGACCCAAAGTACTCTAAAGTAGAGCTGGAAGCCGATATGTATTTTAACTCTTCGTTTAACTTTGCGTCGATTGATATACGATTTTACTAATTTTGAGTCATTGTTGAAACTCTAAAACAGGAAGTCCGGTGTCAAATTTCCCATTTTTAATATCCTTGGGTTATAAGCTTTCATTCGGCACCTCATTTGTCATTCTGCCTGGTAGAATGACGGAGGAGTTATATTCGCGGTCGGACGGACAGACAGCCGTGGGTCAAATTTCACACCTTTAGTACCAACCTTGGATTATAAGCTTTCATTTGACACCTCATATACCTGGTATAATTACGGAGGAGTTATATTTGCGGTCGGACTGACAGACGGACAGACAGCCTAGGTCAAATGTATCACCTTTAATATCATCCTTGGATTATAAGCTTTCATTTGACACCTCATTTTTCATTCTACCTGGTATATTGACGGAGGAGTTATATTCGCGGTCGGACGGACAGACGGACAGACAGCCTAGGTCAAATTTATCACCTTTAGTACCATCCTTAGTTTATAAGCTTTCGTTGGACACCTCATTTTTCGTTTTACCTGGTATAATGACGGAGGAGTTATATTCGCGGTCGGACGAACAGACAGACTATGTCAAATTTCTCACCTTTAGTACCATCCTTGGATTATAACCTTTCATTTGATACCTCATTTGTCATTCTACCTAGTATACTGACGGAGGAGTTGTGATCACAGACAGACGGACGTGGATAATTCTATGTTTTCACATTTTTACTTTATCGTAATATATACGTAGTATAGTATAATAGATAAAGTTATAGGATCGTGCAAAAAAATTTTTTTCAGATTTCACTTTTTTTTGGCGTTTTGAGTCCCCCTGAGTCTAAAGAGTAAATAAAAAAAAACATGTCGGGAGTATGTACGTACGTACGTATGTACGTACGTATGTCGCCACCGCCCAGCAAAAACTACCGGACCGATTTCAATGAAATTCGGTATAAGTTTAAGAGAATTTTGCCGAGAAACTAAGCTTTTAAAAAAAATCTCTCAAAGGGGGGCTGAAATAGGGGGGTTATTTAGGGCCCATTTTTGCAAATTTTTGACCGAAATAAATGAAATTCAACTCAAAGTAAGCTCATCGATATTTAAATAAAAATACGGAATTTGAGATTTCCAAATTCAAAATGGTCAACATGGCCGACCGCCCACCCGACACATTTCCCTACCTATCTAAAAACGTGTTTAAGATAAGTTTAATTTGAAAAAGTCGTTATATAGCCTAAAGATGGGGCTATAAGAAGGATGCTATCGTTTTTCAGAAAAAGTTACGGATTGCCTATATTTAAGGGGTCAAAATTTGACATTTTGAACTAGATTTTCTCAAAAATGGCTCGAAGGAATTTTTTATTTTTTAATATATTTTTGATATCCTATCAGTTAATTGAATGACATTAGCCAGATTTCTTAACTCCCCATAAGAGGGGAGTTATGAATTTTTTATAAAAAAATATTCGAGTGCCCGTAACTTCCTTCTTAATAGAAACTAAAATTTAAAATTTTGCAGACGTATATGGTCCTTTATTATCTATTAATTATCTATTATCACAATAAATTTTACCAAATATAGGGCTTCCGATTGAACCGGAAATGAATAAAAAATCTTAATTTTTTAAAATCTGCCCTGTATATTTTTACATATTTTGAAAGAATGCAAAATTACCTTTCCAATGACATAAAATTCATTGCCAAAGCTCAAAAACTCGAAAAGTTACGGTAAATAGAAATTTTGCTATAATGTTATGTGTGTCCTCTGTCACGCGATCATAGCAGAGCATTATTGTAGGGCAGTCAATGAGGGTATTTGGCTCCGAGTTCCATCCTACTACATCGATGTACTTGATATTTTCACAGTAAGTAGGGAATAGCTCAAGAAACAAAATCTACCCTATATACTATGGCGCTTTTTATCTTGGGGCGGTTCCCACTTCTTCAAGGGGGTGGAAAACTTGTTGGTCAAAATAAGCACAGAAGTGGCCAAAGAACCTATTTCTAAGCAAAAACTGGTCTATACTTTTTTTTGAGAACTCAATCCTTTTTGAGTTTTGCGTAGTTGAAAATTGGCCATTTTCATTGAAAAATGAAAATTTTCGGACTGATTTTTTGTGAATACCTTAAAAACTATGCATCGAACTAAAAACACTAGATGTATAAAACATTTTTTAGATTATAAATAATAAACAGATTCGTTCCTTCGTAAATGTTCTATTTATAATACAAAAAGAGATATGGTCGGTGAAAATAGTTTGTTTTTTGGTGCATGCTCAAATTGGTGTACTCAACTTGAAATAACAGAGGAGCGGTAGGTTTTAGGTGTATAATGCTACCAACACCTTTTGTAGTGTTTGAAAAGGCCTTTAAAATGAGCACCGTTAAATGTCGGTTACATACAAACTAAGCGAGATATGGTGCAAAAAAAATATATGACTAATGTACTTTAAGGAAAAATGAAAAGTATATACATATAACTCCCCATCCACCATAATTTAAATGCATTGTTTTTCTTTTGCAATACCTTTTAATATAGTGTTATTTCTACTTTCAAAAAGTTGAACGGGTTTAAAGGTTTTACAAAAACCTTTTACAAAAAGGTTGTTGTAAAAAATGTGATCAAATTATAGAATAAATTTTTAAATTTTCTTAAAAATCTTCCTTTTTCTCCATGTAATTCGAAAATAAAAATATTTCACCCCTGAGAAATGATGGGAACCTCCCCCATGATAAAAGCGCCGTAGTATATTATAGGATAGACTTTGAATTAGGAGATTGGGCTACTCCCAAAATTTCATTAAAATCCATGCAGTAGGATAGAATTCAGAGATAATCTTGTTCTTAATCTCGCTCATTGACTGGCGTAATCGAAATAGAATGAAATGCAAATATTGTAAACTATTAATTTCTCAGAAAAATGAACTAATTTGAAATGAAAGTATGACTATAATATTTTATTGATTTATGCATTAATCTATATATCTATAGTGTGTCCCCGAAATATAGCATCGAACATTTTCTCAAATGCAGGAATTAATGATGCGTAGAACCATAAAATACTTTCAAGTACAGAAGGTGTTTCTAAAATATCAAAATAACGAATAACTTTGTTATTTTTATAGAATGCCAGTATCTAGTACCATAACGATAATAGATCGGTACGATAAAGTTCTCGGGCGGCCCTTCCGTCCAGCGTTTTTCAAAATGGGCGAAAACAACGTCAAAAATATTAAGTTATCGTCATCATAAATGGCGTTATAACTCTTCGAGATTTCTTGTCGCATTTACTATTGCCTTTCATGTTTGTCGGTTCTGTGCCATTGTCTCACTCTCACTTTTACCAGATCTTCTTTGACTGCATCTTTCCACCTTTTTCTAGGCCGTTCTACAGACAGACCTTCTCCTTTCAGGCCTATACCCATAAATTTGTTTCCCAAAAGCACCAAAATAGTCAAAATAATCGAAAAGCTTTGTATATAGTTTTCCTCGTATCGCGAGGAATTCTGGCATTCGAACTGAAATTAGAGGAAATATCAAATGTTTTGATACGTATAAAATTTTATACTGATATCAATCAGCTCTCATGTACTGAAGCTGAAAAACATTTACGTCGATTGCATTCACGGGAAAACTTTTAGAGAACTATTCGGCAGCAAATATTTCTTTGGGATTTTTTGGCCGGGATTTTTGTGGGCATATTTTGTCCAAAAAATTTGTGGGGATTTTTCATCCGCGATTTTTTGTGGAGATTTCTGTCCGGAAATTATTTGTCCGGGGAATATTTGTGGGATTATTTGTGGGGCTTTTTGTGGGGATTTTATGTCTGGGGATTTTTTGTCCAGGGATAATTTGTGGGGATTGTTTGTCGGTGATTGTTTGTCCGGGGATTATTTGTCCGGACCCCTCATATATAGTATAGTGCAAATGTTTGCAATAAATTCGTTGTTTCGTAAGCCAGTGATTTTAAGGAAAAATCCCGAGTAGAACTTTTTACTTTAACATGTATATAAACTAACAAAAAAAGTTTTAGAAAAATATAAGCTTGTTTGAATTTTTCCGAAACAATGCATGTTTTCGTTCTAATTGCACTCCCCTATAAATCATAATACATCTCACATTCACTTCAAAACATATCCTCCTTGATTTACTAATGTTAGGTTTAATGCTAACAATTTTCTTTTGCAATTTTGTTGAAATTGCTGATGCTCAAAATATTATTGTACCGATTTCATGTGTTAAACAGTTAAACCTATAGACATCCGGTTCATTACGCTATAATTTATAGGCCTGGATCGCACATACAAAAAAAGTTTATTATTAGCAAGCTGAAAATTTGTTAATGGTGTCTAGTCAGAAAAACTTTAAGGTATGGGAACACTGGCACAGGGGAAGTTTTAATTGTGGAACATGATTTTAATTGCGGAACGTGTCATCTTGACAATCTTACGATTGTGAAAACTAGCAGGTTGATTTTAAGTTTATTCAATAGCAAACTTTATACCCCAGGCTGTGGTTGAAAAAACGTGGTATAATTCAGGAATTTTTGAAACCTATCAGGTGTAGTAAAGGACGATGGCAGGAATAACTTCTAAATACTTACTTTTTGAGTTATTTGCCAAAAACCGCTTAAAAACGTGTTTTTTGCTTGTTGAAAATGAACGTATTTACTCAGAAATAACTCAAAAAATTTACCTCAATTGAGAAAATGTTGTAGAACAAAAGTTGGTTAGAATTAGACGTTTTATCTATTTCCTAACTTATTTTAAACGTATATTTTTTCACCCCTTCTAAGGGGTGAAGGTCACCCCCAGGGCAAAAGCACACAGAGGCCCAATACTATTTTTATTCTTTGACATGTTATCCGTGGTAGCGGGTAGGTACCCCTCTATGATCCCGATAGAGAGCAGACTTACTTCAGGGATTTAGCGCCCCTGCCCACGCGAGCTCCTGGTTTTTTCCTTCATTTCCTATTTAGAGGTAACCAGGCCCCAACCTCCGTATTATCCTATCCAAACCCCAAATTCCTTCCCTAATATCCCCTCCCACCCACCAACCCGTCTGGCCAGCGTGGTGGGTTATGGCCAAAACCTCCACAAATCAAAAATGTCGGTTTCAACAGATATACGGAAGATACCCCAGGTGGGTAGGAAGTTTATTCCACAGTCCCACACCGAAATAACGGTCTGCCTCGAGGATTCTGGGGGAGGCAAGTCGACATTGAAAAAGAAGAACAACAAACAACTCCATATAGCAACTTACAACATCCGTTCCATGGCAAAAGACGAAAAACTCTACGAACTAGAAGAGGAATTAGGGAATATGAATTGGGATATAATGGGACTATCAGAATTTAAAAGAAGAGGTGAAGGGTATGTGGACTTACATTCAGGCAACAGGCTCTATTATAAAGGCAATGAAGACTATACATACGGTGGAGTAGGTTTCTTAATCAACAAGAAGAGAAAATCACAAATTCAAATAATTGACAGCATCTCAGACAGGGTTACATACATGATTTTAAAACTAAATCCAAAAACCAAATTAAAGATTGTGCAAGTTTATGCTCCAACTGAAAAGGCAACTGATAAAGAAATAAATACTTTTTACGAAGATCTTAAAAAAGCTATAGACACCAACAGAGAATCCAAAATAATAATAATGGGAGATTTTAACGCCAAAATTGGAAGTAAGATTGAAGACTCTGAAAGCAAGATTGGAAATTTTGGATTCGGCACAAGAAACACAAGGGGAGAAAAACTTATGGAATTTCTGGAACAAGAAAACATGTATATTATGAATACCTTCTACAAAAAGAAACCTAACAGAAAGTGGACATGGGTTGCACCTAACGGAACCACCAAAAATGAAATAGACTATTTTCTCTCAAACAACAAAAGAATATTCGAAGACGTAACAACAATAAACAACGTAACAACGGGTAGTGACCATCGTATAGTTAGAGCAAAAATAAATATTAACATGAAAGAAGAGAGGAAAAGAATATTTAAAAAAAGAACGCGAATAGATGCCTTTAAAGTAAAAACAAATGAAGAGCAATTCCGAGAGGTCTTAGCGGATAAGTTCAAATATGATCCTTCACATCATCAAGATGAATTTGACGAAATTAACAAAAACATCAATAAGAACCTTCTCGAAGCCGGACTACAGGTCGCAAAGAAAACAAGTACTAAAGAAGACAAAATAAGCAACGAAACTAAACAACTAATGACGGAAAGACGACAACTACTAACGCAAAACAAACGCCATACTCAAGAATACATAGAACTTAATAAAACAATTAGAAAAGAACTAAAACGCGACTTACAAAAATGGAACGAGAACTTAATAGAGCGAGTCATTGAAAACAACAGAGGCTTAAAATGTCTAAGACCCACATTGGGTGTTCAAAAAATCATTAAAATTAAAGACGCCAATAGTAAGGAAGAGAAGGACAAATATAAAATAACAAAAATAGTCGAAGACTTCTACAAAAGCTTGTACAGCTCGCAAACCAAGCCTAATGAATCAACAAAGGAGAACGTCAAAAGAAAAATAAAAAACGTGGGATCAGAAGTACTACCAAATATAAAGGGATTCGAAATAGAAAGAGCTTTAAAAGAACTAAAAAATAATAAAGCTCCAGGACAGGACGGTATAATTGCCGAGCTCTTGAAAACAAGCAAGACAGTAACAATCCCTATACTAACAGAGCTATTTAATAAATGTCTCCATAATAGCAAGATCCCTAAAGACTGGAACGAAAGTCTAGTAATACTTTTACACAAAAAAGGGGACAAATGTGACCTACAGAATTAAAGACCGATATCGTTGCTCAGTCAAGTATACAAACTATTCATGAGAATTATTAACAACCGGTTGACCTACAAAATGGACAATTACCAACCAGTGGAACAGGCTGGCTTCCGCAAAGGATATAGTACATCAGACCATCTCCTGACAATGAGAACATTGATAGAGAAGGCAAATGAATACCAACTACCCGTATTTCTTGCCTTCGTAGACTATGAAAAGGCGTTTGATAGTATCGAGATGTGGGCCATAGAACAAGCTATTAATAATTGTAGAATAGATTCGAGATATAGACAACTAATACATAATATATATGAAAATTAACTATGATAGTACAACTAGACGAAAATACAAATCCCATCCCTATTAAGAGAGGCGGAAGACAAGGAGACGTAATATCGCCAAAGCTTTTCAACCTAGCACTAGAAGACGTCTTCAAAACGACAAATTGGTCAACCTATGACATTAACGTTAATGGCAAGAAGCTAAATCACCTCAGATTCGCTGACGACATTGTGATTATAGCGAGCTCATTCGAGGAACTGCAAATTATGATAGAGGAACTCGCAGGCAGCTCCCAATACGTCGGTCTAAAAATGAATATGAAGAAAACAAAAATAATGACAAACACAGATGATCCCAGACGCATAACTATAAATGGCAGTGAGATAGAAAAAGTCCAGGAATATATCTACCTAGGCCAAATCCTGAAACTTGACAAAGAAAACCAAAGTGCGGAAATTAATAGGAGAGCCAGACTAGCATGGGCAGGATTTGGAAAACTTGGTTGGATACTTAAGAACCGCAAAATACCTCAATATTTGAGGACCAAAATGTTCAACCAGTGCATCCTTCCTATCATGACATATGGGTGTCAAACCTGGACCCTAACCAAGGCAAATATGAATAAACTAGCTACAATAGAAAGAGCTATGGAAAGAGCAATGTTAGGTATACGACTGTCAGATAAAAAGAGGAGCGACTGGGTAAGATCAAAAACAAAAGTCGAGGACATAACAACAAAAGTTGCCAAACTTAAATGGAGCTTTGCAGGCCACACTGTTAGACAAAAAGACCAACGTTGGAATGCCACGATACAACATTGGAGACCTTACCAAAGTAAACGACCGAGAGGAAGACCACAAATGAGATGGGTTGATGATATTAAAAGAGTAGCCGGAACGAATTGGAAATATGTTGCTCAGGATAGAGACCGATGGAAGGAGTTGGGAGAGGCCTATGTCCAAACGTGGACGATAGAAGGCTAAGAAGAAGAAGAAGACATGTTATCTATGTGTTTGCTAAATTTCAAGTCAATCCAAGCGGTGCTTTAAAATTTTGAGCAAAAACCGTGATTCAATGTACTATAAGTCGCTAACCGTTGCTAAGGGCAAACGACACAATAAATCACTTTCATAGAGAATAGTCCTGTCGCCAGTAGGGGTACAACGGCCTCCTTAATTCAGATGGACTTACCCAATTTTTCTTTATGTATTTTGACCCGTAGAACACGAATTTTTTGGGTAAGAGTCGATCCGGATGTCGATAAGATTGTTATAAACAAAGAACTTGAGGAATCACATAACAGCGATTCTTCGCAAAACAAAACATGTTCTTGTATTTTCTGGGTAATTCTAAGCAAAAAATTTTTTTACAAGTTTTTTCGTAGGATGCATAGTTTTCGACATAAACGCGGTTGAACTTTCAAAAAATCGATAAATTGCAATTTTTGAACACGAATAACTTTTGATTGAAAAATAAAATAGCAATTCTGCTTACCGCATTTGAAAGTTCAAGTCAAATTCTATCGGTTTTGATTATTTTCATTGCTGAAAATTAATTTTTTTATTGTTTAACAAAGCTATAAACACATAGTGATTGAATGATATTTTCAATGCATTTCTAATTTGAAACCAAACGAGTAGGCGCGCGTACAGAATTTCTACGTATATTACGTACATTAAAACGCATTCATTGGGCACGGGAAACACTATGTGTTTATAGCTTTGTTTAACAAATAAAGACTTAATTTTTAGCAATGCAAATAATCAAAACCAATAGAATTTGACTTGAACTTTTAAATGCAGTAAGCAGAATTGCTATTTTATTTTTTAATCAAAAGTTATTCCGGTTCAAAAATTGCACTTTTTCGATTTTTTGAAAGTTCAACCGCGTTTATCTCGAAAACTATGCATCATACGAAAAAACTTGTACGACCATTTTTTGCTGAGAATCACCCAAAAAATACAAAAAAAAATGTTTTGTTTTGCGAAAAACCGCTGTTATATGATTCCTTAAGTTCTTTGTTTATAATAACCTTATCGACATCCGGATCGACTGTTACCCAAAAATTTCGTGTTCTACGGGTCAAAATACATAAAAAAAACTTGGATAAGTCCATCTGAGTTAAGGAGGACGTTGTACCCCCCCCCCCTAGCGACAGGACTATAATAATAAATCTCCACTACACTTTAAAAACCATTTTTAATAATTAACTGTATTTTTCGTTTAAAATAATTTTTATTTAAAGATAATATAAATCTTTCTTTTGTCAATGACTGTGAAATAATTTCTTAATTGTTATAAATAAAATCACTACGATTTAAGAAAACAAAAACAATTATCTCGGCTTAAGTTGTTAGTAGAAAATTTTTATTTTGTTTTGAATCTTTATTTTGTATTCAGCAACAATAATCTGCCAGTTAGAAACTCGTAGGATGTACAGGGGCGGCTTCAGTTCTTAGTGTTTATAACGAAATTTGCCTCCTTATTTTCAAACCCGAGATAAGAGGTTGAAATAGCTATTTGTATAACAAGGGAGGAAAGTGCTACTTTTCCTCCCGAGAATGAAGTTTACTGCCCGACGCGTAGCGGAGGGCAGTAATCATTCAAGGGAGGAAAAGGCACTTTACTCCCATGTTATACATATGGTTTTTCCACCTTCCTCAAATAACAAGTCATTTTTTCATTTTTACTTAATTTATTTATGTAACTAACCAACAAAATTTATTAGAACTAAAACTAACAAGTAGCTACAATATAACTGTCAACTGTCAAATACAAGTCAAATTATTAATGTAAACAATGTTAAATCAGAATAACAATTTACTGTTTTTTACCATTCTGCAAAATACAGAGTGTTTTTAAATAAACGTTAAAATGTATAGATACTTACGTAATATAAAATAGATATTGTACAGGGCGTCAATAAGTTATATTTCATGAATGAAATACCATGACGTCACTTTTACTTTTCCTCCCTAGGGAGGAAAAATATTTTCCTCCCTAGGGAGGAAAAGTACAACTTTGCTCCCTACAATCAGGTCCGGAAAAGTATACTTTCGGTAGAGGTAGGTGGAAAAATGTTTTACGCATTTATTTACATCAGAATATGAAAATATAAGTCTTTAGAAGGAGAGTGGATCTTGGATTAACTCTCTACGATTTTTTTTCAAAAGTTATAATATCTAGGCAACAAGTTTACCAATCGGGCTCTATAATTTTTTTTT
Source organism: Diabrotica virgifera virgifera (assembly GCF_917563875.1). Lineage (NCBI taxonomy): Eukaryota > Metazoa > Arthropoda > Insecta > Coleoptera > Chrysomelidae > Diabrotica > Diabrotica virgifera. The sequence goes on from NC_065443.1 coordinate 135,047,398, forward strand.
ACGTTTGGTGTTGAAGAATCTTTATTTTAAAGCCTTAAAAAATAAATAACAGTTATTTTTACAATAAATAATGGAATTGCAAAAAACGGCCATTTTGGACTTTTCGCAGGCTGTTATTCAATAACGTATTAACAAAATTAATCTTGTTATAGCTCAAATTGTAGGTTTTTTAATTTACTATAATTTCCTTTTTAAAAGTTTTCTTCTAAAATTAATATACTAAGCTGCAAAATTAAAAATCTTTAAAAATTGCAAATTTAACAAACGGAAAACGTCATAAATAGAAAAGCTCCTGAAATTTTTGGTTACATTTAAGTACAAGTTATTCCTGCCATCGTCATTTTTCACCCACAGCTTGTACTATTATTTATACGAAAAAATGTTTGTCCGACAAATACGTCGGGCATTTTAGTCCGACACGTAGAACATGTCAAATGACAAAAATTATATTGGTGATAAATAGCAGTCTGATCTTTGAATGAAAGTTTAATGAAAGGGTAACAAATCAATTGGAAGTTCTGTCCGACAAAATACACGGAACATTTTCGTAGTCTGACGTTCGAAACCTGTAACCTGTTCCACAATTCAAACTTCACCTGTTCCAGTGTTCCAACATCAACATCAAATTTTGTCCGACTAGACACCGTTAAGCTATTAACAAATTTTAAGTTTGCTATTAATAAACATTTTTTTTGGGTAAGGGGGATCCAGGCCTATTTTTTTGAAATTTTGTTTTGTTAAATCAAATATTATTGTACCGATTTCGTGTGTTATACCTATAAACATCCGGTTCATTACTCTATAATTCAGTATTATCAAATGCAAATATTTACAATTGACTATTATTCTACTAACCGCAATATAAATTGTATCAACAAGTTCAACATGTACGATAGTAAAGATAATGTGATTATGCATTCTCAAATAATTTTCAATAGGCTCATCCAATCGTATTTTTGAATGTGTTGATCGTTGCTGTTCTAGATTTTCTGGTTATAGTTCTTCCACTCTATCTTTCATGCATTAAATTATTCACAAAAAATTACTTTTTATAATCACAGAACTCACTTTTTACTCACAGAAACTGTAGTTCGCAAAATTAAGCCGCTTGTCCATAGAAACCACAATAATTTAAACAAGGATAAACAATACAGCAGGTCTTTGATATCTTGTTTGTATTAAATTTTGACGTTTATCATTTTCATTGACAGTGACATTATTTGTGATATATATATATATATATATATATATATATATATATCGGAATCTACATTTTATATTGTAATTATTTTATAAAGATATGTTGTGTTAAATACATTATAACATAGTTAAAATGTACAATATAACTTTATAAAATACATCTAGTCCAAGTAAAGCTTAAAATAGGAGAAAAAGTCGCAATTTTTACAGGATGGATCGATTTGCTTGAAAATTTGAGAATAAGTAGTGGATAGTCCAAGTATCAAAATCTATATGATGCCGAAAGGCGCTTTTACCATGGGGGCGGTTGCCACCCCATCTCGTGGGTGCAAATTTTTTCTTATATTTTAACCAAAAAAGTTGGTAAAAACTTTCATTCTAAGCAATAAACCTTCCATACATTTTTTTGATAAAATTGATGGTTTTCGATTTATTCGCTATCGAAAGTGTTAGTTTTATATCCAAAAAATCAATGTTTTTTAATAAGTTTTCTGCTAATAACTCCAAAATTTTCGTTTTATCAAAACAACTTTACTTAGCAAAAATGTACCTTTTGAAAAAATAAACGAAACCGTTTTTTTTAATTTTCTTTAAGACCAATAATAATCGAGCTATAGTGTATTATATGTTAGCTCTTCTTCGTCAAATGCTAAATATTGTAGTTTCAAAATCAAAAGACGGGAAAACTATGCATTTTTCGAGGATAACTTGTTCAAACTAATTTAAAGTAGGTACTTAAAAATATCTATATCAAGAAATAAAAAAAATCTCTAGCTCAAAAATTAAGTGACTTATAATGAAAAGAATGTCAGTCCCTATTTTTTTCAGCGAAAAAGTGATCGCAAGCAACCCCCTAATCACCACCTTAATTAAAATTAGTCATTGACCTTATTTGGTCCTTTTATTTATGTATTATTAATAGGCTCTAGAAGTTTGCGAATATGAAATGTTTGAAAATGAATAACGAATTTTTGTAGTTTGGAAAAAAATGGTTTTTCTTCAGAAGAGCAAGATTAGCATCAGAGATACGAAAAAATATTTAAATATAGAATTGTAGCTTATTTAATTCCAAAGAACCTGGTTTGCAAAAATTTTGTCTACGGCAAAAATTGAGTGAGCTATTGACAATTAAAACTTGTAATAACATGCAAAAACCACCTTTACCAACCCTTTTAAAGTCACTTCTTTTTGCGACTGAGTATTTTAAAAAGATTTAATACTAATTGGCTTATAGATCTTGTAGAAAACTACAAAATTATTTTTTACCAATCTTTTTAAGATAAAAAATAAAAAAGTTACGGTAAAAAAAAGTAGAACTCCAATTGGAAGCATAATAATGTAAGTTAGCGGTGTTTTTAGACATTGGCGTTATTCGTTCTTATTTATTTATGTTCTATTAATAGGTTTTAAAAGTTGGCTGGCTTAGAGTAATTAGTATTTAAAAAACTGAGGTTAAAAGCGAATAACGAATTTTTGTAGTTTGGTAAAAAGGCCATTTTCTTCAGAATAGAAAGATTAGCATCAGAAATACGAAAAAATGTTTAAATATAAAATTGTAGGTTATTTAATTCCCAAGAACTTGGTTTGAAAATTTTTTTCTACGGCAAAAATTGAGTGAATCGTAAATGAGTAAATATACCCTATTCCACAAACATACGCCTGTTTTGGATTACTTCGACAACGAATATTTTACTGGGCAAAATAAGAAGAACGAAAGTAAATTGCAAATTACAATGTTGTTTATTGGAAAAATTATCAGTTCCATTTACTTTCGTACTTCTTATGTTGCACAGTAAAATATTCGTTGTCGAAATAATCCAAAACAGGCGTATGTTCGTGGAATGGCCCATATATCGAGAAACATTAATTTTTTCTATACAAAACTAACACTTTCGATAGCGAATAAATCGAAAACTGTTAATTTTATCAAAAAAATATATAGGGCATTTTTTGCTTAGAATGAACGTTTTTATCAACTTTTGTGGTCAAAATATAATAAAAAATTTCCATCCCCAAGATGGAGTGGCAACCACCCCCATGGTAAAAGTGCCTTTTGGAATCATATAGATTTTGATCCTTCGACTATCCACTACTTATTCTCAAATTTTCAAGCAAATCGATCCATTCTGTAAAAATTGCGAGGTGAAAAGCTTCGGTTCCTGGCCTAATCCGCCGATTATAGCATTTCCTAATTATTATATTTAAAGGACGTATCAATGATATTACTCATCGACGTTCGCTTCAATTATTTTTTTAATTTAGCTAGTTTGAAAATGAATCACGACATTTGGACAAAGATAAAATCAAGAAATTGAAGAAAAATATTCTGTGTAAAAGTTATATTTATTTGAAAACCCCAATAAAGGGCTACAATTACAAAATAGAATGTTTTCGCTCCAAACAAAGCATCATCAGTGTTCTTTGCTTAAAATAACCATAACTAAAATTTAGTGAAGACAAAGATGAAAAATTTTAAAGTTGACCAAAATAAAAAATTAGGTTATACCCACATGCTCTACATGCTAAGCCACCAAAAATACATTGGTTAAAACCCTTAAATGTCGACTAAAAGTGAAATTACATTGAAATGTATACTAAATCCTGTCGATTGATGAAAAATATAAACATACCTTAAGACATTTAAAAAAAATTACCTTTTTCTTTACTAATTATGGTTATACTTATTTTAGACAAAGAACATTGATGATGCTCTCTTTAGAGCTAAAACGTTCTGATTTGTAGTTGTAGCCTTTATTGGGGTTTTCAAATAAATATACCTTTTACACAGAAGATTTTCCTTCAATTTTTGTAATTAATGGTACACAGCCAGCTACAGGGAATTTTTTCTTATGGAAAGATAAAATCGAACAACTATACAGTGATGAGCGCGATAATAACTAGCAGATTAACGCAAAAGATGGAAAACATAATACATTGCGAAATAAGGAGAGATGAAACTATTAGAGGTGGAAATTATCGGTGTAAGCGTATAAATTAACATTACATTACATAGTTTTCCACCTTTAGACGTCTGTGACGGAAGTATTTTATAAAATTCTCCTATCACGGTGATCGTTGTCATATTCCTTCAATAGGGCTATGGGTGGAAAACTATGTAATGTTAATTTATACGTTTATATCGACAATTTTCACCTCTACTAGTTTCATCTCTCTTTACTTCGCAATGTATTATGTTTTTTATCTTTTGCGTTATTCTGTCGGTTATAAGCGCGCTCATCACTTTATAAATAAATACCGTATAGGCGAATAAAGAAAAAAACAGCTAAAAAATCTTATAATGCTGTCAGATCCACAAATAGTATAGTATAGTTGATCCAAAAGATGGCATAACCCAGACATCCGAAGTGAAAGTTATCCTCCAACACCAAATTGTTCTATATGGTCCACACAATGTCCAGAAAAAAGTCACACCATTTTGAGCGTCGGGTTTGGGGGGCAGAGGGGGGAGAAATCGGTAAATTCGTAGTTTTTTAAGTTTTTCGCCAATATTTCTAAAACTATGCGGTTTAGCATGAATAACCTTCTATACAAAATTGTTCTACATTAAATTTGAAATAAAAGAGGCCCTATGCACAATCTTTCTAAAATGAATGGTTCCAAAGTTACGGAGGTAGTATAGTATAACTGGTCCAAAAAAAGGCCTAACCCAAACATCCAAAGTAAAAGTTTTCCTCCAACACCAAAATGTTCTATATGGTCCACATATTGTTCAGTAAAAAGTTACACCATTTTGAGCGTCCGGTTTGGGAGGGAGATGGGAGAGAAGCCGGTAAATTAGTAGTTTTTTACGTTTTTCGTCAATATTTCTAAAACTATGCTTTAGCGTAAACAACGTTATAATATACAAAAATGTTCTACATGAAATTTAAAACAAGAAATGTTCTACACATAATTGTTATAAAATCAACGGTTCCAGAGTTACGGAGGGTGAAATGTCGAGGTTTTCGATATTTTTATATTTTTATAAAAAAAAAATCTTATAATGCTGTCAGATCCACAAATAGTATAGTATAGTTGATCCAAAAGATGGCATAACCCAGACATCCGAAGTGAAAGTTATCCTCCAACACCAAATTGTTCTATATGGTCCACACAATGTCCAGAAAAAAGTCACACCATTTTGAGCGTCGGGTTTGGGGGGCAGAGGGGGGAGAAATCGGTAAATTCGTAGTTAAAAAAAAACTACGAATTTACCGATTTCTCCCCCCTCTGCCCCCCAAACCCGACGCTCAAAATGGTGTGACTTTTTTCTGGACATTGTGTGGACCATATAGAACAATTTGGTGTTGGAGGATAACTTTCACTTCGGATGTCTGGGTTATGCTATCTTTTGGATCAACTATACTATACTATTTGTGGATCTGACAGCATTATAAGATTTTTTCTTTTTTTATAAGAAAAAAAAATCTTATAATGCTGTCAGATCCACAAATAGTATAGTATAGTTGATCCAAAAGATGGCATAACCCAGACATCCGAAGTGAAAGTTATCCTCCAACACCAAATTGTTCTATATGGTCCACACAATGTCCAGAAAAAAGTCACACCATTTTGAGCGTCGGGTTTGGGGGGCAGAGGGGGGAGAAATCGGTAAATTCGTAGTTTTTTTTTAAGTTTTTCGCCAATATTTCTAAAACTATGCGGTTTAGCATGAATAACCCTCTATACAAAATTGTTCTACATTAAATTTGAAATAAAATAGGCCCTATGCACAATCTTTCTAAAATGAATGGTTCCAAAGTTACGGAGGTAGTATAGTATAACTGGTCCAAAAAAAGGCCTAACCCAAACATCCAAAGTAAAAGTTTTCCTCCAACACCAAAATGTTCAATATGGTCCACATATTGTTCAGTAAAAAGTTACACCATTTTGAGCGTCCGGTTTGGGAGGGAGATGGGAGAGAAGCCGGTAAATTAGTAGTTTTTTACGTTTTTCGTCAATATTTCTAAAACTATGCTTTAGCGTAAACAACGTTATAATATACAAAAATGTTCTACATGAAATTTAAAACAAGAAATGTTCTACACATAATTGTTATAAAATCAACGGTTCCAGAGTTACGGAGGGTGAAATGTCGAGGTTTTCGATATTTTTATATTTTTGGGCAATATTTGTGATATAACTATACCAAAAACCCAGAGATCCAAAGTGAAAGTTATCCTTTAACACCAAATTGTTCTATATGGTCCACATAATGTTCAGAAAAAAGTCACACCATTTTGAGCGTCGGGTTTGGGGGGGAGAGGGAGGAGAAATCGGTAAATATAAAAAGTATCGAAAACCTCCACTTTTCACCCTCCGTAACTCTGGAACCGTTGATTTTATAACAATTATGTATAGAACCTATTTGGTTTTAAATTTTATGTAGAACATTTTTCTATAGAACATTCCTTACGCTAAAGCATAGTTTTAGAAATATTGACGAGAAACTTAAATAAACTACTAATTTACCGACTTCTCCCCCATCTCCCCCCAAATCGGACCCTCAAAATGGTGTAACTTTTTACTGAACAATATTTGGACCATATAGAAAAATTTGGGCGCCTCGACACCGTAAGGTACAAGAGGACGGCTTAAGTAAGTAAGTAAGAAAAATTTGGTGTTGAAGGAAAACTTTTACTTTGGATGTCTGGGTTAGGCCTTTTTTTGGACCAATTATACTATACTACCTCCGTAACTTTGGTACCGTTCACTTTAGAAGGGTTATGCATAAGGCATTTTTTATTTAAAATTTAATGTAGAACAATTTTGTGTAGAAGGTTGTTCACTTTCACTTTGGATGTCTGGGTTTGGGTCTAACTATACCATCCTAAAAGTGCAAATCTTGATCCATCAGCAAAAAGAATATTAGCCCAGTCGTTAACATCCCATCCCAATCCACTTGTTCTGGTGCAAACTTTCAACTTGCAATTCGGTGTGCCCTCGTTAACAGTGGAGCAGTATCATGCATTCTGGCTCTGATTCAAAATTTCCTTAATATGTTTCTAACCGAATTTGCACCGATATATTGAACCAATACCAATGTTCGAACAGAATATTACGGGCTATGGAAACATCATTTCGCAATTGTTTACCTGTAAAATGATATGTACTCAAAGTCTTCAGATGTAAATAACGTTCACCTGTGGGGTCCAGCGCGTGGGAAGTGCTGGAACTGGTTTTCTTATGTATCCTCCACCTTTTCTATACCTTCTTCTTCTTCTTCTTCTTCTTCGTCTAGCCATTCACGTCAACATCTGAACATAAGCCTCTTCAAGTATTCCTTTCCATTGTTTTTTGTTGTACGCTACTTGTAGCCAATTTTTCCCGGCAGTTCGTTTCAGATCATCTGTCCATCTCATAGAGCCTCTGGGTATTTTGTATTGGTATGGTCTCCATGTTAGAATTATTGTTCTGTGCCATTGGTTTAGATCGATCCTAGCTACATGTCCAGCGTATTCTTATTTCAATTTTAACGATTTTTGTACCACACCGGTGACTTTGGTTTTCTGTCTTATCCATATGTGTTTCTTTTCGTGTCCTTAAGTGATATGCCAAGCATTGCTCTTTCCATCGCGTGTTAAGTGACTCTGATTCATATTCTTTTTTGTGATTGTCCATGTTAATATCGGAATAATGCATGCATCAAAAACGTTAGATCGAAGACATAGTTGAATTTGCTGATTTTGAGTATTTAGTTCAGTTTGCCGAATGCTGCCCATGCTAACTTTCTTCTTCTTTTTATTTTTTCCATTCGAATTTCCCTATTTAGTATTATTTTTTGTCCTATACCTTCTTAAAGCACTTGAAATATTGGATGGGTGGATTTTCATAACATGAGCAAGATATTGCTGCGATCGTCCATCTCCTATGAAAGCTACAATTTGGACTGCTGGTTCTGACGTTAAATTACTCATTTTTTGTAAGAACGTACCTCCTTATTAAAAAATCAAGCAAAGGTAGTACACCGATCAAATTCTCGAGCACGAATCTCCAAAATAACTATTCTATTTTAACAATGTTTGGTTTACTGTTTTTTTTTCGGCAAAAACACGGTTTAGCTTGACATGTAATGGGTTTGTAGACATTTAAAAAAGATTATAGACGAGTTTATTATTAGAGAGATTTTGCACCTCTTATTTTGCAATTCAGCTATGGTTATCGTTATACTACGTCTGCGCAGTAGCGAATATATGATCCGTTATCGTTATTAAACATAAGGGATTCCGTAATTTACGAAGGTTTAAAGTAGTGCTTATCGTTATCGTTATAGTAATGGTTAAATTGCTTTGTTTCCAGAATGTAAAAAATCAGTAAAATTACATTTACATAGATTCTAATTTTGATGACCTATAAATTAAAATATCAAAAACTGTTCAAGTATATGCCTAAAATTACAATTACGTTGTGAAGTGAGGTTATGTTTAAATAACCATAACGATAACACGACAAACCTACTTGACAGGCTGCAAAAACTCTGCTTTTTAACGTTGCCGTAATCGTTATGCTTAATAAAGTTAACCATAGCGGAGCCAAAATCAGCGGTTATTTTAAGAGGTGCAAAATCTCTCTAATATCATGTATTTGCTCTTTTTTATATTTATTTTATACGTATTACCGGTATTTAATAAGAATATACTCCATAAATATCAACTTGAAAAACGTTAATTCAGTACATTCCCCTATAGCTCGGTATCCTCGGTACCCAAAAAAGTAGTTTTTGAAACAAAAATCCTTCTGGTAAACACTAAGTTGACTTTTAGAGGAAACATGAGTGCAAAAGGGAATATTATATGACACAAGTTAATGGATGATGATGTATGATGCGGCGGGTAGAATCAGATACACAACATCCAGAGTGACGTGCTGCATGAAAAAGAGTAAAATATCCGATATAATGTGAACCGAGTTTACTTCAGCAGTGTTTGGCTTAATTAAATAGAAAAATGTTAGGCTTAAAATATTAGATGACAGTTTATTTTATGGTGTGCGAGCGGTGGTAAATTCGTATAAATTCATGTCTACAATCATACATTCCAAAAACATTATGTTTTCTTCTGTATATGTAGGTAATCTAAAACATCCCCAAATATTCCAATCTGAAATTTTTATTGTTATTTATTTGGTACCGATAAACAAAAATTTAAATACTGCTTGATTTTAATTTGTTTGCTCTATTAGAGACTTCATGTAGAAAAATGTTTTTATTTTATCTTTATGCCTAACAAGGACACGCAAGCCGATCATATCTACCTTAAATCTTATTAATATTTCCCAAATTATAAAAAAAATTGAAAAAAATCTTCTAGTGGCCCACTGAAACGTGGAATAAATCAGAATTAAAGACGTTACAGGGAGAATTTTCTAGAAAAATCGATTTGAAAATTTTTGTTTTTGGAATTTAAAAAATTTTAAGAAAAATCGACGTCGACCCAACGTCAATAGACGTTGCATTTTTCCCTATTCTACTTTGCAAAATACAAAAAGGGTCACAAAGCTTGCTTATACATTTGACGCACTGTCAGTCAACGTGTTAATTGATCAATAGTGAGAGTGTATACTAAACCCATACAATTTTGTTCAATTGATTTATATACAATATTTTTTTATTTTGAACAATAAATAATTTTCTAAGATAAAAAAGGGTTCAAGGCAGGTTTTGTTTATATTCGATTCAGAGTTGGACTACCATCTCCATATAGCAACTATTTCAGCATCCTTATGCATCATAAGTGAAGTTTATGCAGTCACAACTCTGAAGGGAATATAAACATTCTGCCTCTTTTAAGGCAAACCATCGCGATGCAATGAACCCACCTTTTGAGACGCAATTCAGCGACATCTCTCGTATTACGAGAAAAACAACGAAAAGCCCCAGATACAAAGTTTACTACTTTTTAAACAATTAGAATAATTGAAATAAAAATATAATAAACAATATTTTAAATCTAAGACTTTTCGCTAATAAACTGCTTTCTGGCTGCATCCCATATCTCCGGATTTTACAACATATAATCACGTAGAGACGACGAAAATAGGAGAAAGCAAATAGAGGACACTTAGGCCACGCATTTACCTTCTCTTCGTCTAGGAAAAGGACCGAAAGACAGTTTCTAAATACTCAAAAACTGAGTAAAATGAAAAAGATAAAAAAGGGTTCAAGGCAGGTTTTGTTTATATTCGATTCAGAGTTGGACTACCATCTCCATATAGCAAATATTTCAGCATCCTTATGCATCATCAGTGAAGTTTATGCAGTCACAACTCTGAAGGGAATATAAACATTCTGCCTCTTTTAAGGCAAACCATCGCGATGCAATGAACCCACCTTTTGAGACGCAATTCAGCGACATCTCTCGTATTACGAGGAAAACAACGAAAAGCCCCAGATACAAAGTTTAATACTTTTTAAACAATTAGAATAATTGAAATAAAAATATAATAAACAATATTTTAAATCTAAGACTTTTCGCTAATAAACTGCTTTCTGGCGGCATCCCATATCTCCGGATTTTACAATATATAATCACGTAGAGACGACGAAAATAGGACAAAGCAAATAGAGGACACTTAGGCCACGCATTTACCTTCTCTTCGTCTAGGAAAAGGACCGAAAGACAGTTTCTAAATACTCAAAAACTGAGTAAAATGAAAAAGATAAAAAAGAGATAAATAATTTTCTCATTTTGTTATCAACATTATAACGGTGTAAATAAATAATTGTTGATTGGCGTAAGGTTTATGTTATGTATGTCTGTTTACTATTAACAATATTGATTATGAGCACGTATGTTTGGTTGTGTAGTAATTTCCAGTCACGTCTAGCAAACTAACTTCCCAAAAAAGAAATTACCAACGTCACTAGACAGTTGTGTCTCGGCTAAGCGAATTCAGTATACTTCAACTTTTGACAGATCTATAACAGCCGAGTCAATTTTCCTGTTTTTTCTGCTTACCATTTCATGCAGAAAACTAAAATAGAGAATTAAAATAGAAAATTTAATTAAAACTAAGGTAGGGTTGATATAATATTGATCTGCGCCTACACTACCATAAAATGTCATTTTGAGTTGCTACTTTCCAACCTCGAGTAGGGAGACAATGAATATCCTCCTTTCTTTGAAATTATGCATGTAAGTGTCGGACCGTCATTAATCACAAATATGTCAAGTATTTCTTGTTGGAAGTAAAACAAAATATGATTAATCGTTCTGAGTTGACTTACATATGAGGACGAAATTCAGCCACTACTGTCAAGTCAAGATCGTTATTTATCCAGATCGTTTTATGTTTTTGGTTTAATGTTTGGTTTTTATGAAGTAAATTATTTTGTATATTGAACATCTAAATAACAAACAAAATAGCGAATGGACTAATATCCAAAAGATAATCATATTAAAACAAAGGTTCTAGTCGGTTATAGTGAAATGTGTCAACAGCGATATTTATTAAATAAACTAAAAGCCTTCACTGACTATAGTTCTTCCACTTTAACTTTTCGCATGCGTCACGATTCATTTTCAAACAAATTAAGTCAAACCATAAAGTGAAACGAATGTCGATGTGTATATACATTTTGTATCTGTCTACTATATATTATCCACATCGGCGAACGTTTCATTTTACGTTTTGATTTAATTTGTTTAAAAATGAATCGTGACGCCTAGGTAAAGATAAAATGGAACAACAATAACAACACATAACCTTACGTTTGTAAAACAATTCCTGAAAAGTGATATGTTTCGTTTTTCAAACTTCTGCGACCAAAAACAAGACACATAAAAGATACTTTAACTATAACACAGTATGCGGCAAACTAAACAGTACTGAAATGAATGTTCAAACGTTTATGATTATTTATATGTTTATTATACATTATATAGCCTTGCAAACATTGTTCACAACGACGTTCCCGATAAAACAGATGTTAAAGATGCCCTCTGCCACAAAAAAAAATATTTCCACTCTGCAATTCAGGAATGTCAGAAGGTGGATCGGTCTGCCTCCTTTAGCGTTCTCCATATGTACGCATCAGTTGGCGTTAGGTATGGTGAGTGGCGATCTCCCAAAATACTCGAGAAATATTCAAAGAGACTCCCTGGCCGTGTGACAAGTTGCCCAGTCCTGCTGAAACAATTATTAATTTTAAGCTTAAACCGTTTTCGAGACATTTTCCGTATGACTCACGTAAATGACGTACTCCACGATAAACATTTTTTCTGCAAAACTGAGAACCATCCTGAAGCATCTAACATTAACATTCACATAAGTTTTAACGACGTTCTGAAACCACTCAGTACGTTTCGGTTCATGACACATCCAAATTTGAGGCATACACATCTCAGTACTGTTTACTTTTACGCATACCGTATTACATTACGTTTATTACATTACCGTATTACGTTTTAAAATAAAGTTTGCTTTTAGGTCTGGATCCCGCGTATGAAAAAAAAGTTGATTGATAGCAAGCTGAAAATTTGTTAATAGCTTAAGGGTATCTAGTCGGATAAACTTTTATATATGGGAACACTGGAACAGGGGCAGTTTTAATTTTGGAACAGGTTAAAAATTTGGAACGGTCAGACCACGAAAACGGCACATTTATTTTGTCCGACAGAACAGACTTAAACTCTCCGAACAGAGATTAAACTCTCATGCAAAAATCAGACTGCTATTTATCACCTGTCATAATTCCTGTCATTTGACATATTGTACATGTTCCACTCATTAAAACGCCCATTTGGTGATAAATAGCAGTCTGATTTTTGCATGAGAGTTTAATCTCTGTTCGGAGAGTTTAAGTCTGTTCTGTCGGACAAAACACATGTGCCGTTTTCGTGGTCTGACCGTTCCAAATTTTTAACCTGTTCCAAAATTAAAACTGCCCCTATTCCAGTGGTCCCATATATAAAAGTTTATCCGACTAGATACCCTTAAGCTATTAACAAATTTTCAGCTTGCTATTATTCAATTTTTTTTTCATGCGCGGGATCCAGACCTATTTTCACGTAAATGACAAACACAACCAATGACGCATATATAAACAAAACGATCTTTGTATCGTGTTATTATAACTTCGTAAAGATTTCTGCTACTTCGTATCAAAACAATAAATAACCAAAGAAATTATGTTTATGACAAGTTTTACAGCTCTGGCTGGGTCTATTATATTTTACGTCATTGTTTAGTAAACTCTAACTGCAATTTACAACTTTCAAATTCGCAACTAATCACAAAAAAAATAAATAATAAATCTTAATAGGCGACTTCTGAAAGTAATTGTGGAGTTACTAATGGAACATGCATGATTTAGTTATGATCGACGAATAAACTGAAAATGGATGCAGATCGATAAATCATTTAGGGTAAGCGATACAGTTGTTGGCCTCCATACAGTAATTGGCCGTTTCACTTTTAATATGTATTATTAAGAATTCCGACTATACCGCAGATCTGGCAACCTCTATTTCAACCTCGGCAATCTTCCTTGCAGCCGTCGCCGAAAGAACAGTTCTCAGTTTATTGATAACATTTACAGGAACGTGTTCTATGTCGAAGGCTGTTGTGTATCAGTGAAATTTGTGCAATTTTTAGTGAATCAGGTAAGCAAGGGACATTTAATATCATCCTTTTAACGTACTATGTAAGGCAGTACACTTGAAACAATTGTTAATTTTAAGAAAAATTATAATAAACTATTAGAGGAGCTCGAATTATTGTGTAAAATTTGGCGCGAAATTATTTATTTATGGGGCCAATAACTAATCCGTAATAAGTACACAAAATGCAGTAATTGGCCACCCGGCCAACAACTGTATTTTTACTTTTTAGTTTAACAGTACTTGCGGATAATAATTAAGCGTTAAATGTGCATTTTAAAAAGTTTTTTTGTAATATTTTTGTTCAGAAATTTATTTAAACAGTGGTTGGCCGGGGCCAATAACTATAATAAAATAGGGGCCAATCACTATATATGCTCTGTTTTCTATTAACTACCTATTCACATTTACAAAATCAATGTTTGTTTCAATGAAAAAGTTATGATCAGCCTGAATATTCCGACGATTGCCTCTTTGATAATTGAATATAAAATATATTTTTTCAATCAACGCTTTAAATTCGTGTATACAGAAGTTTACTAAATGTTTTATTTTCGTTTCAGAATGCCTAAAACATCTGAAAACGAGAATTATGTTAAAAAATATACAGAAGAAAGTTTACAAAAAGCAATCGAAGCTGTAAGAAGAGGGTTGCCGAAAAGAAAGGCGTGCAGACGATATAAAGTACCAAGAGCCACTTTGCAGTTTCGACTAAGTGAAAAATTTTTAAAAAAAGTCACACGGTTATCTTCCTGTCTTATCGTTTGAAGAAAAAAAAAACGATTAGTGGAGCGGATACTCGATTGCCACCGCAAAGGATTTCCAAGAAGATGCGAAGATATCCAAGTATCAGTAAAACAGTTCCTAGATGAATCATCTCGTGAAAATCCTTTTGTAGACAACTACCCTGGAACTGGTTGGTATAAAGCATGTATGCGACGACATCCTGAAATATCTCTAAGAAAATCAGAAGCCGTAACAAATGCATCGTCCAAAGTCAGCGAAGCTGATATTAGGAACTGGTTTAAACACATTTATTCATACTTACAAGAAAAGATGTACACAGACAGTTTAAATGATCCGCAAAGATTATTTAATGGCGACGAGACAAATTTTCAACTCTGCCCCCAAAACAAAAAGGTATTGGCACCCAGGGGTGACAAAAACGTGTACGAGGTGGACTGTGGAAAGTCTAAAACTAACCTTACGGTTCTATTTACATTTAATGCTTCTGGATTAACTACTCCACCGCTAGTCATATATCCGTACAAACGACTCCCAAGTGAAATAGCAGACTCTATTCCAGAAGGATTTACTATTACCTGCAGTGATTCAGGCTGGATGAAGACTGAAATCTTTTTTGGATACATAGCTAATTGTTTTTACCCTTTTGTCAAGAAACAAAATATAGAATTTCCAATTATTTTAAACGTTGATGGCCATAAAACCCATTTGGACAAAAAATTAAGCGATCTTTGTGCAAAACTTAAAATAATTCTAATTGCACTTTATCCAAATGCTACTCGTATTCTTCAACCAGCTGATGTGTCAACATTTAAGCCCCTAAAAGATGGTCGGAGAAAAGGAGTCATAGCCTGGCGTAGAACTCATCCCGATGCAGATCTAACCAAAAAGGAATTTGCGCCTTTGCTCAAGTGTGTTCTGGATGACACAATAAAGCCTGAGATAATTGTTAATGGTTTCAGAGCTTGTGGACTTTGCTCCTGTATAAGAGCTATAAATAGTGGTTTGTGTTTTTCATGTGTACTTAATATGTATAAGAGCTATAAATAGTGGTTTGTGTTTTTCATGTGTACTTAATATAAATTTGACATCACTTGGTATCAAATGTAATTCTTGTACCAGATCTTATCACCTTAAATGTATTGAGAAACATGCGTTGCACAAATCAAACGTTAATATTTTTACATGCAAAACTTGTTTAAATAATGCTAAACATATAAAACATTTACCTTTTTAATTTAAGTCATTAAAAGGATAAACTGAAACTTTAAGCAGCTAACCACACGTAGATAGGTAGGTACTTCATCTCCGTTTTAAAAAACTAAGAAAGTTAGGGTTTGGTTCATTTTAGTTAGGTGTGTAAAATTTTTTAAGAACCTCATTTGTTCTATTTAGCTTTGGTATCGACAATAATATTAATAAAACTTCAATAATTAGACATTTTGTTTGTATTTTCTTTAACTTAACGATTATATCGATAGGGCCAATAACTATAATATTAGGTGGCCAATATCTATAATCACGGGGCCAATAACTATATTTATTTGGTGGCCAATATCTATATTTATGGGGCCAATTACTGTCAAACATACATTACTTTATAAAAGATTTTTTTCTATTTTATAAATGAAAATCAAAAATAAGCGATATGAGATATAGAAACTCTATAAACTGGTCTAGAATTTGATCTAATAGCTTTGTTGCTAAAAAATAATATTATAACTTTTACAGCTTCTTTAAGAGAAAGAATGGCTTAGGAGGCCAATAACTATATCGCTTACCCTAAGTGCACACGTGTTTCTGCAGTAAAGTTTGTAAAAGTTAGTTGACCAAATGTAGTCAACTAATTTTGTAACAATGTGACGGCCAGCTGCCAGGTGTCACTTATATTGTTACTGTTTTGTAACCTGTAAATATAATGAAATGTTTTCAAAAAGTTATATGCATAACTAAACATTTTCGGACTGAAAACCAAAACGTTAAAACAAAAATGTAAAATGTAACTCTCTTTAATCAATAATTTTGATTTAGATATACAACTAAAACTGTCCTAACAATTTTTTTTCATAATTTAATTGATTGAAAACGTAAGAAATCTCCTGATTTCGTTTGTTTTCAATAGATGTCGCTGTAGCGTATGACGGATAGCTCTTTCAGGACGATAGACTCAGTAAAACTCAGGTTAAAAACAAAGTAAATATATTTCGGTTATTTGTATACAGAGTTCAAAAATAAATAAACAAAATAAGAGATTATATATTGCTTCATTGCAGAGAAGTCCCCCCGGATAGATGTTTGCAAAAGAAAAATAAAATTAATAACAAAATGAAATGAGCCCATGAGAGCCAGAGTGGCCTAACTGATTTTAACATTACTTTACATAATCAAAGAAAATGATCAGAAGCTAACAATCTCAGATTGTTAACCGTTCAATTACGAGTATGCGAATCACTTTAATACGGTGCACCTCGCTACTCAGGTCGGCCCGTCTGCTCACTCCGCTTGGCTGGCCTTGGAGTCCAGAGATGTCGCTACAAGACTGAAGACTCTCCGTTCGGTGGCCTGCTTAAGTACGTTCTCTGCCTGAGCTGTTTTGGAGAAGTGGAAATGAGTGGGGTCTCATGTTGGGCGAACGGTGAAACTTCCACGGTTCGATTGGTCGATGTACTGCTCGCGGCGTATCATCACAAGCGTCTTTTGCATATTATTTTTAAATAATTTGCCGACATGACAGCAAGATTTTGGTTCAACTCAGAGAGCTTTCCGTAATTCGCTCTGATGGTTCCAAAAGGATGAAATGCATATACGCGAATGGCGGTGCTCTTTATTTAAATTAAATCTTAACTATCTCTCCTGTTTTTTTTATAATCAATCATTTAAATTTGATTTAAAAGTCCTCTTTGTTTCAGATATCCAGCAAGGATCCAGCAAGCACCTATTCCAGGATCTCAGTACCCTATAGAGAGCGTAATGGACTCCATATCGCCTTCATCCCTTCCCTACTGTACAGTGGCGTGGCCGACGTGCGTCCCGGCGAACATTCACATCATAAACTCTAACGTGAATCCTAGTTTAAATCCGAATTTAAACCCGAACTTAAACCCCAGTTTAAACGTTGCTTATCAACAGTGTTTATCAAGACGTAGTGCTAGTGCTCAAACGGACAACGATAGCGGAGAGTGCGCAGAACAACAGTTTTTAAGTGGATCTCGTGTAAATATTAATAACGCTAGTAATAATAGTAATAATAATAATAGTGAACCTGCTGTGAGTTCTGGACAAAATGACACGATGAGTGAACTGTTGACGGAGAGTCCAGATGAAGGATATGAAGGGGAACCTTCTGTTGTATAAAAGGGTTAACTTGGAATAGAGTTTTACAATACTTAAGAAAAATTTTAAAAATTAAACAATTTTCACAAGAAAACTTAAAATTATGAAACTAATTTTATATTAATTTGACGTTAGTATTTTTCAAAAGTTGAAAATTTAAAAATTAAAAAAGCTTAAAGCTTTAAGTGTCTGCAACAAATATCTTAAAAATGTTTGATTATTTTGTAAGGGACAACAAATTTTTATTTTTTTAAGTAATGAAATAAAAGAGGTTCTCACACACAGTTTATTTACATCGGGCGATGGTGCACAGCATCATCAGGTCCCGGTAAAAGTAAATTATATTATGCCTACACTATCATACTTTTGTTCAGTCATTGCTAAAAAGGGGGATGGTGGCTAGGAAGGATTTAACTGCATCAACTACTAAGTTAGCTGGATCTTGAGGGGAAGGTGATAATTAGAACTAACACGACAATTAACCAAAGGTATTGTTTGTTTTATATAATAAATGTGATATTTAATTATTTATTTATTTAGATCGACGTGATTTATATTTAATAAAAATAGAAAATATACCGTTTTGTTTTGATTTATATTTATTATAGAGATATATTTATTATTATAATATGTATATTATTTATTCAGATTTATATGTTGCGTAATTAACACTATTCATATTAAATCTATAAATAATAGATGGCAATTATTGGATGTTTATGAGAAGAGGTGATGAATTTCGAGGTGCAATAATTTTACCAAATTGGTCCAAAACTGCACAATTTGATTATGCATTATGTATTCATGTATGCCTTAAACGTAAGCAATCATTTTTGCCTGGTTGGCACTACTTGTGTTTAGATTCCTCAACGTTTTTATAGATGGTGTAAATTCCTTTAATTTTGATTGGAAGTTATCCCATTCACTATTCACTTTACGACTTACACTGGATTTTGAATTCAACCACTGCTTTAATGTCACTAGCAACCACTTCACTCACTATTCTTTGTTTGCTTCATCTCTAGCACAGGAATCGTCTTCTTTGTTTCCTCGAATACCTACATGCGATGGGACCCAAAGTATTACGAACCAGGTGATCTTGTGGTGTAAAATATAATAATATTAGAAGTTTAAGTTGGGTAGGAGGGAAAAAGCTGGGCAAGAAAAAGTAAAATTAAATTTGAACAGACAGCAACAGAAAACAGGAACACAGTAATATCAGTCTAGAAAAGTGGTTCCCAACCTTTTATATCTGGCGACCCACCTTCCGATGGTTTTTCATATTCGCGACCCATCCCTCACCCATGGTGATATATATATATATATATATATATATATATATATATATATATATATATATATATATATATATATATATATATATATATATATATATATATATATATATATATATATATATATATATACGTTATTCAGCTACTGTAAGAGCTACGCCGCGACCCACTAGTGGGTCGCGACTCACCGGTTGGGAAACTGGGAAACTCTGAGAATAATAACACTATATAAAATGAAATAAAACAACAATTGTTTGAAAAATTGAAATATAATAATCACATAAAAATTTATTTATATTATATTTCCAGTTGTTTATAGGTTACTACAAATAAAATGTATAAAAGAGTACTTCACTTGACTAAAATGTTTAATTAAAATAAACTGTGCATAAAAATATTTAGTAAAAATTTTAATAGATTTTTATTGTAAAACTCTATTCACATTATTCAAAAACAGTAAAATAACCACAGTGAATCAATATTTTATGATACTATGCACGTTGCAGTAAATTTTAAATATTGATTGGAAACGAAAAAAGAATAATTAATGCTCTAATTGATTTTTTATTAAAATCTAAATTGTTTTTTATGAATTCTTTCTTTCGTTAATTTATTATAAAGCTTTCTGTACTTTAGTGTATCCCCCAAAAATATGTTTAATCAAACCAACGCATCTATCTGATAAGAAAAGAAAACTCATTTTTATTGGATTTGTACCTAAAATTATTACAAGAATAATACAATCAAATAATAATTGCACATGGAGTGCAAACTGCTCATGAGAGAGAGGCATGGAAGTACAAGGAGGAAGACTATATATATCCGAAAATGGATATTTTATTCCTGAAGATTCAATATAAACATGGCAAATAGTGCATCCCTATTTAATTATATTTTATCCTTTTAGCTAATAACATTTTCTCTAGATAACCTGTTCCTTCAAATTTTCTTCCAGTATGAGGCGTACGAGGTTTTTCTCCTTCTTTATATTCCAGAAAGCCACTGCGCATCCGCTAGGAAAAATATTCTAATTCGGATTTTTTGCACAATCTTACTCAAAAAGAACTCCTTTTAACAAATTTGCATGTTGCCAGGACCAAAAGGTGGTCAAAAATTTTTTAAAAGTTTTTTTTTTGTTTTTATCTAAAAATTATTTTTTTTACATGGAAAAAAGTTTTTTTTAGATTTTTTGGATCATTCCAAATAGAAAAGGTCTTTAGTGACTTTTCTCTAAAAATGATAGTTTTTGACATATAAGCGATTAAAAATTGAAAAATTGCGAAATCAGCCAGCTTTAACCCTCAAAAACTATGTGAAAAACTGAAAATTTGAATGTTGCCAAGGTAGATAGATATTCTTTAAACATCGATTGATGAAATCCCGAGGAGTTTTTTGCAATACAGTATTCAAAACTCCTTTGTTTTTTAATTGCTAATCAAGTGTGCGCGACACTATTTTCCACCGACAGTATGGTGCAAATGAAAGGAATAAATTCGTTATTTCGTAAACCGGCGACTTTAAGAAAAAATCCCGAAACCGGTCGATTTTTATTTTTAAGTTACGATATTGTGGCATATATGGTATACTAGTGACGTCATCCATCTGGATGTGATGACGTAATCGATGATTTTTTTAAATGAGAATAGGGGTCATGTGCTAGTTAATTTGAAAGGTTCTTCAATTTTTCTACCTGAGTTTTACTTTTTTAAAGTTTTCTACCTGATGATGGACTGATTGGTCCGAAAACGTTTGTGTGATTTTTGTACTATAGATATACCCACTTCAATCCAATTTGGATCATTTTAGATAAAAATTTGGGCAACATTAAATTGGAGGGTCCGAGAAGTTAGCTACAGATATAAGTAAATGAAGGCATGACAGTGTTGCCATGTGTTCTCAGGATAAATCGGAAAAGAGCATGTGATATATTTTTATTAATTTATTTATTAACATGGAAAACATTAACTATGTAGATAAAATACGGAGAAAATTGTTTAAATTTCTCTAATTAAAAAGTGTAAAATAAGTAAAATTCTGCTGTTTTAAGATTTTATTACTATATACTTTTAGTTTATTATTATCTATATAAAAATAAGCTTTGCATAAATAATAAGGTCGCCAATACAATAATTATTACAGATTATCTAGTAATAGGTTTGTTCGTAGTACGATCCAATCGATCAGCAACCGTTGCCAACCATCAGACGCATGCTCAGTTAACAGTTAGCGCTGCGCAGTTAACAGTTCGAGTTCGTAGACTACGAACGCGCTTGCGTCTGACGGTTGGCAACGGTTGCTGATCGTTCTACGAACAAACATAATATTATTACATATTATCTTTTCACCTGAACTCGAAACGCCATCGAAAGAACTCTAAATATTGATAGAAATATTAAATATAATGTAAATAATAACAGACTCCAGAATATATGCAACTGAAAACACATATATACAAGTCCACAGAAATATTAAAAAGCTGTGATACTAACAGGATCCAGAATATATGCAACTGAAAAAACAGATACAGTACTATTAGGAAAAATAATTTGTCTAAAATGGAAGTTGTAGCTATTTATATGGGCAAAAAGGCTATAAGTCTTTCACGTGATAAAATATAGTTTTAGGCATTTTAATATTTAAAAAAATAAAAAATAAACACAAAAATAGCGTACTGATGAAGTGAACAAATTTTCAGTAACTAAGAGCATTTCAGTATTCAGGTACATTAATTCCAAATAATAAAATAATAAAAAGAAATTTAGGGCCGGTTGTTCGAACGCTAATCAACAATGATCGTTATCAAATAATTAATTACTGTCAATGTCAAGTTTGTTTGGGTTGCTAAAACATAATTAGTTACAATTCTGAGACTATAATCAATTAATATAACAATAATTATTAACATAATTAATAATAAATCTCACAATTGTAATTAATTATGTTTTCAGCAACCCAAACAAAGTTGACATTGACAGTTTTGGTGACAATAATTAAATATTTGATAATGATCATTGTTGATTAGCGTTCGAACAGCCGGCCCTTAATATAATAAAAAGAAAGTCATAAAATGTATATCTGCGGAACATCTGTGCAATCTGGCAAACGCAAATTTAAACGTTCTGACTCTGTTGTCAGATCTCTCCAGGAATCTATCAGGGTAATTGCCACAAAAAAATTTCTAGTACTTGACTGCAATTAATATCTAAACAAACAACAAATATTTATTCGTTCGTGTTTTACATAAATTAAAAAATATCAAAATCCATAGAATAATGTAAAAAGGTACTTTTCGAAGCTTTCTCTTTATATTTGAAGCGTGCAACATATTATACATTATAATCACATGGCAACACTGTCAAACTGCAATTCAACGTTCTATGAAAATTTAATGTGGCTAACTTCTCGGACCCTCCAACTTAATGAAGTCCAAAAATTTTAATAAATTTATATACCATTTACCTACAAGTGAAGTTTTACTTCCTTAGTAAAAAATTATATTTATTACTATCAAAATGCAGTAACAATATAATTATAATACAGGAAACAATCACTCGACTCGACCCCAGACGGATAATCGCTCAATACGAGATTATCAACGAAACAATCCTTCAATGCAAAATCGCACCCTACCAAGCTTCGATGCAATCGGTGAAGGCAGTGTGCATTCGGTATATACAGACCCTTACAGCATTCCTTGCTTTCAAGGTTTTTCCTGATCTAGATCCAATTTATCCCTATTCTTCTTCTTTATCTCTATGTATATCGCTTTTCCTTGTTCTATACACAAGTACAGTGTTTTGCTCATGTTGACCTCCAGATCCAACTTTCTATATTGCTCCGTAAGTTTTCTTGGCATATTATTTTATTATATTTTAAATCTTGGTTGCTGATATATTTTATAAATATATTCTTGGGCGCTGGACCCAACGAAAAGAATAAAATATTGTCTATTCACTGGGTTATTTTAATTGCACCGAAACTTTTTAAGACAGGGTAAAATGAGTAATAAATTATTATAACTACATCAGTAAGGCCTCTATAACACTAATATTTTATAAGTTTTATTGAGTAATATTTATTAGATATTACACTTATGCTCAGTAAAGGTAAATATTATTTTATATTGGATTACAACAAAATTGATTGTATTGAGATTTATATTTAACATTTGTTGTAAAGTTTTGATTCCCCATAGTATTTTTGTAGTATATTTATTCTCTTGGAGAAATACGAGAAACAGAATATTACCAAAATTTAAGGAGTATCTGACAAAATAATAAACAAGAAGAGTCACAACACATGAAGTGAACACCACACCTGTATGAAGTTTTAAAAATACACTAAGAGAACGTA
Organism: Diabrotica virgifera virgifera; assembly: GCF_917563875.1. Lineage (NCBI taxonomy): Eukaryota > Metazoa > Arthropoda > Insecta > Coleoptera > Chrysomelidae > Diabrotica > Diabrotica virgifera. The sequence goes on from NC_065443.1 coordinate 135,070,922, forward strand.
CACTTCAGTCCAATTTCAATCACCATTGGTTCTTTTTGCAGCAAACTATCTTAAGTTTCTTCTACGTGATGCCCAATACCTACCTACAAGATCGTCACCAAGTAAGTCAACTGTCAAATTAGTAATACGGCCTGAGCGGATTATATACTTTTACAGGTTAAGATTTTGAGTAAATTTTGGTTCTAAAATTTTTTAAACTTGATTTTCAAATTGAAAATCTAAACATTAATGCAAATGCAAAAAATTCAATTCTCGTCATAATCAATTAGCCTCATATAAAATATTATTTAGCTTAGTAAAGAAGATAAAATGTTCTATAATTTTTATTTAGTTCCAATTAAAAAAAATACTGAAACTATTTTAATATTACTGTATATAGTTTTATTTAAAAAATAAAAATGTTGATACTAAAGTTACTGATTTTTAAAAATATTTGGATGATTGAATTGAATACGCTTATATTTGTTTTATTATATTATTTTTCACATTTAAATAAACACAACATTTTAATTTTTTATTTCAATATTTTTAAACATTTATTAATATCCACAAAGGTTGTTTTTTCAACCAGGTTTATACAATATTAAAATTAAATCGAGTAAACAATCAGAAACTACTTCATACACAGTAAAAAGCACCGAAAAGACTATTGTATCGCTGTATTGAGTTTATATCATCTGAACTTTGACATTTTCTATTAGAATAAACTAACTACATATTAGAACTGGTCTACAAAATGCTAAAAAATATTAAGAAAATGTCAAATATAAGTACAAATAGAACCGAATAGAGAAAAAAAAGCTTTTTTTAAATATCTCCAGAACGCTTCTATTTACAAAGGCGAAAACTCGCATGGTTATTTATCTTTCAGAGATGAACCAATTTCATCTATTATGAATCTCTAGTACCGGTCATAGGCGCCAGTTTTGGGTAGGGTCAGGGTTATTTTATGGTATAACTTTTGTGTCTTTAACTTCTAAGCATTTTTGAAAACGGATTAAAAATTGTAAGGTATTCTAGTACTAAAAGGTACTCTTTCTTTAAGTCGGTAGAATGCACCGTTTTCTAGATAATTCGATTTGAACATTTTTCGTTTTTGAATTTGAAAAATCTTTGAAAAAATTATTAAAAAAACCGTGTATATTACCGACTTAAAGGAAGAATAACTATTAGTACTAGAATACCTCATAATTTAATCATCAAGTGTCAAAAATGCTTAAAAATTAAAGACAGAAAAGTTATGCAATAAAATAACCGTTGACCTACCCAAAACGAGCGCATATGACAGGTACTAGAATTTCAAAATTAAGGAAAGCGATTTATCTCTGGAAGATAAATAAACATACCAGTTTTCGTTTTTCAAAAAAGTTTTTTTTCAATTTTTTTTTTCAAATTCAACAAACGATAAATTTTCAAATCGATTTTTCTATAAAACCGTGCATTCTACCGACTTAAAGCAAGGGTACCTTTTAGTACCATAATATCTCATAATATAATAATCCAGTGTCAGAAATGCTTAGGAGTTAAAGACAAAAAAAGTATGTGATAGAATAACCGCTGCCCTACCCAAAACGGACGCCTATGGCCGGTACTATAAATTTGCAATTGATGAAATCGATTTATCTCTGGAAGGTAAATAAGCGTACCAGTTTTAGTTTTTCCAAATAGAAACGTTCTGGAGATACTTAATAAAAACTAATTACAAGACGCCATCTTTAAAGAGCTCTAGCTTCCTTTTAGGGCTGGGTAAATTGGGTTAAATTGTCTTAAAATTATCTGAAGAATCTGCGGTCTTTGTTCGTCGATTTTTTTTTTTTTTTTTTTTGTTTGCACTCTTCTTAATCATCATAACCCACTCGTTATCTGTAGAGCTGTTTTGAAAAACAAGAAACACAAAATTATATTATTTATTTTGTTATTCTACTAAAATAATATTCACACCGGTTTTTTTTAATAAATTAATTAATAGAATCAAACAAAAAGAAATTTAATTATGTACATAATAATACGTATTTTATCCATCAAATTTTTACTATGAATAATAATACACATAAAATGAAATGTAAAATACTAAAACGTGATATAGGAGCCTAAATTTAATAAATTTTTATACTTCAACATTATAGTCCTGTCGCCAGGGGGGGTACAACGGCCTCGTTAATTCAGATGGACTTACTCAAGTTTTTTTTATGTATTTTGACCCGTAGAACACGAATTTTTTGGGTAACAGTTGATCCGGATGTCGATAAGATTGTTATAGACCAAGAACTTGAGGAATCAAATAACAGCGATTTTTGGCAAAACAAAACAATATTTTGTATTTTTTGGGACATTTTAAGTAAAAAATATTTCTACAAGTTTTTTCGTAGGATGCACAGTTTTCGAGATAAACGCGGTTGAACTTTAAAAAAATCGAAAAATTGCAATTTTTGAACCCGAATAACTTTTGATTAAAAAATAAAATAGCAAGTCTGCTTACCGCATTTGAAAGTTTAAGTCAAATTATATCGGTTTTGATTATTTGCATTGGTAAAAATTTATTTTTTTATTGTTTAACAAAGCTATAAACACGTAGGGTTTCCCGTGCTTTTACATGCGTTTTAACGCATGTAACGTAGAAATAGTCTTGATTGCACTAGTACCTATTCTACCTACTCGTTCGATTTTAAATGAGAAATCATAGAAACATCACTCACGCACTAGTTGTTTGTAGCTTTGTTTAGCAATAACACAATAAATTTTTAGCAATGCAAATAATCAAAACCGACATAATTTGACTTGAACTTTCAAAGGCGCTAAGCAGAATTGCTATTTTATTTTTTAATCAAAAGTTATTCGGGTTTAAAAATTGCAGTTTTTCGATTTTTTGAAAGTTCAACCGCGTTTATCTCGAAAACTGTGCATCCTACTAAAAAACTTGTAGAAATATTTTTTGCTTAAAATGACCCAAAAAATACAAAATATTGTTTTGTTTTGCCAAAAATCGCTGTTATTTGATTCCTCAAGTTCTTGGTCTATAACAATCTTATCGACATCCGGATCAACTGTTACCCAAAAAATTCGTGTTCTACGGGTCAAAATACATAAAAAAAATTTGGGTAAGTCCATCTGAATTAACGAGGCCGTTGTACCCCCCCTGGCGACAGGACTATTATTATGTGGTATTATTTAACACAAACATGTAAGTAGATTATTATAATCTTGTTAAAAGTAGGACAGTTTTAAATTGTGTTAAATATTTAGCATTGTGATATCAGTTGGGATGAAGTGATATAGCGGGATGTTAGTCAAATAATAAATCGATGTTTTTAGATTTTTCAATAAAATTATTACGAAAGAAGAGCTTTGCCTTATTTACTTTACCTTAGATCAGATCATATCAGTCTTATTTGACGTAGAGGCTTGGTGCTAGACAAATAACGCATCCACACATCAAGCATCTAAAATGGAAGTTTTAGTATCTAAACATCACACTATCTAGCTACGAAAGACTCGAAACAGAAGTGGAAGATCAAGTCAATAGTTAATCCAAGAGGCAGCGCTGAAAAATCTCTTTGAATTTACTAAAGCTAGATTTTTCACAGTTGATTACTGTGATTGTGTAGAGAAACATACTGCGGTCGGTCAAGCGAAACATAGAACAGGGTTACTGAGAGGGTATCAAAGTTGCTTTCCTACGAAGGTAATTATTTCCATTTACTAAGGATGAAAATAAGTACACACATTATATATTAAATATAAATAAAAGTTATTATAGTCGGTCAGCTGTATGACGAGACAGAGCCAGCCGGTCGGCCCCAATGAATGTACAGGGTTATTCACTATATTTAGACCCCCTTGTAAACTGCTTTATTTACAGAATTAGAAAAAAAAGTAAAATAAAAGTTACTCGATTTTTAAATTTCGATTTTTTGACATATATATCGTACTAGTGACATCATCCATTTGGGCGTGATGACGTAATCGACTATTTTTTTAAATGGGAATAGGGGTCGAGTGCTAGCTCATTTAAAAGGTAATTCAATTCCCTATTCAGTAATATAAACATTTACATGGGGTGTAGTGATAGATCGCCTCCACGTGGTGCACCCTGGGTAACGCTAAATGGTCTATCAATTTTTGGACGCCAAACTAGCCGCTAAGCTCTCCTGGCAACCAGTACGATAAAGAAAAGCAAGGAAAGGAATCTCCATATAGGAATATGGAAAACTACAAAGGTGTTTATCAACACCATTTGACGAGACGTATCGGACCAACCCTCCGTATATGTCAAATAAACATAGAGGGAATTAGTAGATCAAAATCTGAATTTCTTTCAAAAATACTAATCGAAAATAACGTCGACGTCATAGCCATTCAAGAAACTCACGCATCATCAGAAACCGAGCTTATTAAGAGGGGTAAAATTCCGGGATATAGCATGATTGGAGCCACTTACAGCAATGTTTACGGAACTGCAACTTACGTGAATAACAGTATACAAAATTCCAAGGTGAAGGACTGCAGCTGCGAAAATAGTGTATCCATAATCTCTACAGAAGTGAATGACATAACCATAAAGAACATCTACAAACCACCATTAACTAAATGGCCAATAAATGTAATCAAAACTGAGGGCAACCAACCTACAGTTTACATAGGGGACTTTAACAGTCACCACAACAAATGGGGGTATGAAAACAATGATGAAAATGGGGAAAAACTCCTGGAGTGGGCCGAAGAAAACAATATCCACCTTATCCATAGTCTGAAAGATAAACCTACTTTCTTTTCTAGAAGATGGCGCAAAGGCTACAACCCTGATCTATGCTGGGTTTCGAGTAACTCACAGTTGCAACCACTCCCAAACTCCCGAACTGTACTGCCTAGTTTCCCTCGCAGCCAACATCGACCTGTCATAATCGAAATAGGCATACAAATTTCTATCGTTGAATCCACGCCGAGACCCCGTTGGAATTTTAACAAAGCAAATTGGCCTGAATACGCCAAAGAGCTGGACACCTGCATTCGCTTCATTGACCCGAAGGCCAACAATTACCACCGTTTTTTAGGAATGGTTATCTCTATCGCCAAAAAACATATCCCCCGAGGTTTTCGAAAGGAGTACATCCCAGGCTGGACGGAAGAAAGCCAAAAACTATATGAAGAATTTATGAAATCAGAAGATCCCGAAATCGGTGACAACTTACTCAAGTCACTGGATTCAACTAGACTTAATAAATGGAAATCTACCGTAGAACATATTGATTTCTCCCGTTCCAGTCGGAAGGCATGGGGACTGATCCGCAAACTGGGCGAAGCAAGCAGAGCACAACACTTAAACAAATCAACAATTGAGCCAAATAAGATAGCCAATAGAATAATTGAGAACTCTCGAGCTCCATCTGAGAAAACTCATACATCGATGGTAAAAAAAGCTCTTAAACAACTTAAAGCAAATACCCCCGCATCATCAGAATACTCACGTGCCTTCTCATTGGATGAAATAAACGAAGCGCTTAACCAAACCAAAACGGGAAAAGCAGCTGGTTTCGATGGAGTATATCCTGAGTTTATAGTCCACACTGGTACAAAAACAAGACAATGGCTCAAAGAATTCTTTAGCGACATTGTGACTACAGCTATGCTACCCCCAGAATTCAAAAGAACAAAAATTATCGCAATCCAGAAGCCTGGCAAAGACAACAAGCTACCTGAAAGTTACCGGCCTATCGCCTTACTCAGTTGCTGTTATAAATTACTAGAACGACTCTTATATAATAGAATATGTAACACCATTGAGGACGCTGTACCAATTGAGCAAGCTGGATTTAGAAAAGGACGAAGCTGTTGTGACCAAGTGCTGTCCTTAACTACATTCATCGAAGCTGGCTTTGAAAGACGTGAAAAATCTGCCATAACATTTATAGACCTTACGGCTGCCTATGACACTGTGTGGAGAGAGGGTCTTATTTATAAGTTGATGAAAATCATACCCTGTCTCAAAACTTGCCAGCTGATAAACAATCTACTAACTAACAGACTGTTTCAGGTATATATAAATGATGCACGAAGTAGCGTTAGAAAACTAAACAACGGCTTACCTCAAGGCTCAGTGCTAGCTCCTTTATTATTTAACCTTTATACGGCGGATATACCTGAAACAAAATCGAGAAAATTCGCCTATGCAGACGACCTGGCCATTGGCTTCCAAGATAATAGTAAGGAAGCTGGAGAACGAGCTCTAAACGAGGACCTAACTACACTTAGTAACTACTTTAAGAACTGGCGCTTACGTCCTAACACAAGCAAAACTGAAACCTGTCTCTTTCACCTGTCGAATCAACTTGCGGGCGATACCCTCAATGTAACTCTAAATGATGCAGCTATCAAACATAACAACAACCCCAAATATCTAGGCATCACACTTGATAGAACACTCACCTTCAAAAGCCATCTTACAAACGCAGCCGGTAAACTGAGAACAAGAAACAATATAATAACAAAACTTGCTGGAACAACTTGGGGTGCTTCTGCAGATACTCTTCGGACCTCTGCTCTAGCTTTGGTTTTTTCAGTGGCAGAATATTGTGCACCAGTATGGTTAAATAGTGCACATACAAACAAAATCGATGTCCAACTTAATCAAACCATGAGAGTGGTCACTGGAACAATAAAATCAACCCCAGTGAGATGGCTGCCTACTTTGAGCAATATTGCTCCACCAGATCTACGCCGTACAGCAGCATTAGTGAGAGAGTATCAGAAAATTGTAGCCAACATACAATTACCAATCCATCAAGACATACCAGACATCTCAAAAGAGCACCAGCGACTGAGGTCTAGAAATCCTCCAATCAGAACTGCCCGAACAATTGGTGATTCCTATGATATACAAAGGCAATGGTCCACAAGATGGATGCCAACAATAGCAGCAGACTATATTCAGATGTCCATCCCAACCCAGGGTTTCATCGGATCGGGTCTGCCCCGGCCCACCTGGGCGAGGCTTAATCGCATACGTACCGGACATGGTAAATGTGCTGATTCTCTGTTCAAATGGGGTCGTGCAGAAAGTCCACAGTGTGATTGTGGATCGCCTAGACAGACCATAAGTCATTGTGTTTCAGATTGCCTAAATCGTGCCTACCGTGGAAACCTCCAGGACTTTGTGGAATGCTCCCCAGATGCAATTGAATGGCTATGTAAATTGGACATTAATATTTAGATTCATTCATTATGTTTTGGTGTTTGAATAATATATATTATATTTGTGTATTTATCGTACTGAAAAAGTCCATACGCTAAATAAAAACATTTACATGATTAATGTTACAGGGTGTCCAAAAAAATTGTTTTAATTAAAATAATTATTTAATTAATAATTCAAAATAATATATTACACCCTGTAGAAATAATGATCTTAATGTTTATACTACTGTATAGAGAATTAAATAATATTTCAAATGAGCTAGCACACGACCCCTATTCTGATTTAAAAAAATTGTCCATTACGTCACTAGTACGATATGTATGTCAAATTAAATCATAATTAAAAAATCGAATAACCTGTGTATTTTACATTTTTTTCCAATTCTGTAAATAAAGCAGTTTACAAGGGGGTTAAAATATAGTGAATAACCCTGTACATTCATTGGGGCCGACCGACCGGCTCTGTCCCGTCATACAGCTGACCGACTATAATAACTTTTATTTATATTCAATTTAGAATGTGTGTACTGATCTTCAGCCTTAGTAAATGGATTTAATTACCTTCGTAGGAAAGCAACTCTACCTCTGAATACCCTCTCAGTAACCCCTGTTCTACGTTTCGCTTAACCGACCGCAGTTTGTTTCTCTGAACAATCACAGTAATGAACTGTGAAAATTTAGCTTTAGTAAATTCAAAGAGATTTTTCAGGGCTGTCTCTTCATCTAAGAGCAAACACAGCCTCAGGTAGCCTGAATGAAACAATTTGGAAAAATTGACTTTGGTTGAAATTGAATTTGGAAACACTCATCAGACCAATAATGACATATGCCGTAGAAACACCACCTACAAGAGACAGGGCAAAATATTGCTAGAAATAGCAAAGCTAAAAACCCTTAGAAAATCGATGGTAAGACAGTACTGGACCGATCTAGCAGTACAGATATACGACAGAGATGCAAGGTTGAGAACATTAATAACTGAGTAAGATACAGAACAGTGCAATGGAGTGTTCATGTAAGGCGAATAATAACAAAGAGACGGCGAGAGACAATTCCCCAATATGAATACGATCAGTTGGAAGAACACAAAAACGATGAAACGGCAACTTACTGGCACGGCTGGCAATAACATGCCTAAAAGGAATACGCTCGAGACACACACTAAGCGCTGTTTCACATTATAAGAATTTAAACGTGCGAGGGTTAGAAAGCACGACGACAATCCAATGTTGGCTCATGTAATCATAATATGGAGCCTTTCTAACTAGACGGTGGTTGGAACGTTCGGTGAAGGCGCCGTGTTTATGTCGTCCCTTGCTACAACCACAGACGGCAGCCGTGCCGTCTTTACGCACCCAGTAGCATAGGGGAGTTAATGGATCCTTTCATATGATACTGTCGTTCAGTCGTACGAAGGTAGTTTCCTTAGTTGTTTGGTACATTATTTTCATTTACACTTTATGGCTGTTTGAAGTAGATGCATATATTTTATATTATGATGTCTCAGATTGATAGTAAAATAATAATAACATTAATTGAAGCGAAACCTGTTATTTGGGACAAAACAATAGAAATATATAAAGATAGAAACTTGACGAGAAATGCTTGGAATGGTGTATGCCGTGCACTTAACATTGAATTTGATGAATTATGTGATAAAGAAAAAACACATTTGGTAAGTACAGCAAAATTAATTATATGTAACTGATGACAACAGTAATTAAAACTGCTAAGTATATTATAATAAACGGTATTTTACATAGTTGCAATTAACGTTGAGTATAGAGGGTGTTCCATCAATATGTGTGAATATAAAAATATATAAATCGTATCTTTTTGCGTTCATAGAATGGACCCAATAAATTCGATTCCTCTCATTTCTCTTTCTTCGACGATAAAGTAACCACAAAGCTATAATTTGATTCCACTCCATATAATATAACTATACCTTTTATTCTACGAAATTATATTTAGTTTTATAGGGTAAACGACTCGGAGAAGACTGGAGTAGGGCGGCCGTCACGTCTGGTGTGAAATTATCTAAAAACAACATTTAAGACGAGGGGAACAAAATTTAAAAACGAGTGGATGACGTCTTTTAAATTCTGTACATGAAAAACGTAGATTGTAATGTTGTTCTGAAGCTATGTCCTTGTGGCATTTTGGTAATAAACTATTCTAAATGGGAAATAAGCCACAATTTAACTACAAAAATGATTTTATTAACGTTTCGACGCCCAAATCGGACGTCGAAACGTTAATAAAATCATTTTTTTAGTTAAATTATGGCTTATTTCCCATTTAGAATAGTTTATTACATAGATTGTATGAGCTAATAAGATGAGCTAATCCACATTAGGACAAAAGTATGGACAAAAAATACTCATTTGTAGTAATACATCGTAATGATACATATCAGTCATCGTATTATGTACCTACCTCAGCCACAAAGTGTAAATAAAAATAATATACCAAACAACACAGCAAAATATCTTCGTGCGACTCAATTCTTATTATGTGAAAAGGACAAGTGCGTCAAAACTACCGCACGAGAAAACCCTCGCACGTTCAAAATTCTTATAATGTGAAACAGCCCTAAGAATTTTGACCGTGGAATAGTTGAAATGTTCATAGTGGCAATAGAGAAAGATTCCATATGATTTCTTAACCCACTATGTAGATTTCAACCATCGCACGGTCAAAATTCTTAGTGTGTCAAACAATCGATACACTACAGGCGTTTGGTTCTGTTTGGGGGCGCCAAAATGAGCATTTTTTCTGCTGTTATACAAAATGCTAATTTAAAAAACCTTAGGGTGCCTATTCTAGTTTTGCAGGCGGATACCTTATACTGTAGTGGCGGGACTGCTTACTGGAGGCACATTGCAAAACAGACAGAGTCATGTATATACAAAATGAAGTTTCTAGTCAAACTATCATATCCATCAAATATCTTTCTCTATTTTGTCGACTTGACCAAGCTTTAGATCGTGTAAGTGACTCAATAGTGATAAATTTCCAAAAAGGTATTGACCTGTATAACTGTATAAATGATTTGGCACAAACAAGAAACGTTTTTTTGATTTGGATATCTGTTTACAATAAGCCAAAAAAATAAAAAAACTGAGCTTGAAAGTTCTCTGCATCATTTTCGACCTTACTTCGAGCAATACAAATATATGTATGTATATACTATACCATACCTTGTTTATTAATTCGAGAAATGTGTACCAACAATGATAAATGAAATGCATACATTTATCGCAATGCATGTGTTGTTGGACGATATAGCGCCTCGTGATCAATTTCACCGACTGCGTAAAAATGTATATTTCGTAAATGTGCCAGAAAGGGATGTGCATTACACGAATAGCATGTTAAAAAAACGGTTTATGTATAGAGCATCGACGAGCAAATCCTTTCCTTCAAAGAACGTCTGAACGTAAAAAAAATGTAAAGAGACAACCTTGCCTCAGGACTATAAAACTATTCGCGCCATGTGGATCAAGTATCCTAATGTAAGATTTTCTAATTACAATGGAGTACAACGAAAGTAAATATTAGGCACCAACAAGTTTTGGACTTAGAGCTCAGTTTTTCTAAAAATTTGAGTAAGAATCAAGTGAATCAACGTATCCTTACAACGAACGTATTTTGCATGCAATGTATTTGATGCACGAACATGCATCATTTTTGAAGACGTCAGTTAAACTAAAACACTGGAGTTAAAAGTAATGGTCTTGTATATGCTGAAAAACTTATCTGTAATTACCTAACGATGACCTAGTGCTAAAAGTGTTGCCGTGGCCTCGTATTACATGAACGTGGAAGAAGTCAATGGGATAAAGTAAAGAATATGTAAATAGTTTCCGATCCTGCGGAAGTCTGAGGCCCTTCTTCTTCTTGATGTGCCTATCCGTGACGAATGTTGGCGATCATCATGGCAATCTTCACTTTATCTGCAGCAACGCGGAAAAGCTGCACAAATGTTGTGTTGAACCAGGTTCTGAGGCTCTTTAACCAGGATGTTCTTTTTCTTCCTGGACCTCGCTTTCCAAATATTCATTTTGCAGGATGGCTTGTAGGAGGCATATCTAGATTCATTTCGCATAATGTGTCCAAAGTATTCCAACTTTCGAGATTTGATGGTGGTTAGTACTTCTCGGTTCTTCCCCATTCTTCTAAGGACCTCCTCATTTGTGACCCAATCAGTCCATGGGATTTTAAGAATTCTCCGATATAGCCACATCTCAAATGCTTCCAATTTTCATATCTTGGTTCAAGGTCCATGATTCAACACCATAAAAAAGGACAGAGAACTGAGGCCCTAAGAGTGAACAAAAATAACATTATGGATATACCTATTGCTTTTTGATACATACATTGCTTAGAGCCTAATGAGTGAAACCATGGCTGCATCTAAACCAAGATCACAAAAACGGTCTTCGCCAAAAATCGCCAAAATTCGCCAAAATTCGCCAAAAATTTCACGAAATGTCAGGGTTAGAAACCAATAAGAAATTTTAACAGCAAATAAAGTAAAAATCAATGAAATCGGAATTTGACGAAAAAAATTTTACAAATAGCCAGAAAATACCGACTTGTAAATCTCACACACATATTTGGTGCGAGAAAGACTCTTCTTCTAAAAAAATACCTCCTTTATATAAAATGTGTTTATTTCACAACGATTTCGAATAAAAATGGTCATAAATAATTAAATACCTTGAATAATATCATCAAACCTCGTTCTGTACAAACAGAGATTACGGAGGGAATCTTCTGAATATTGTATGAAATAGGTATATAGTACATTCTTTCACGGTTTTTGCTGTAAATTTTAAAGAACCGCTTGGATTGACATGAAATTTGGCATAGGCATAGCTCATTTGTCAAAGAAAAGAAATCGGCACACATGTGCCGATGTGTGCTTTTGACCTGCGGGCGACTTTCACCCCATCTCGGGGGTGAAAAAATATATGTCCAAGATAAGTCCCGAACGGCAAAAACTGACTAATTTTAAGCAACCTTTGTTCCATAGGGTTTTTTCACCAAATAAATACTTTTCGAGTTATTTTCAAGTGAATATGTTCATTTTTCAACAAAATAACCACGTTTTTAGACGGTTTTTCGCAAATAACTCAAAACATAAGCATTTTGTCGAAAAAAATATTCTTAGCAAATCTATAGCCTATAAAAAAGTGAAAAAATGGTGTATAATCTAGGTCTCTATACCTAGCAAAAGCAGAGCTATAGATAATGGAAACTAAGTTCATATTCGAAAAATTCCAAATAGAGTAATTCAATGTGAAATATCCAAATAACGAAGCATTCTCCGGGAAAACACATTACAAGTTTCTTAAAGTGTTAAAAAAAGCTTTATTTCTGTTTTTATAAAAAAAATTCTAGCATCAAATGTAAGAAATCTACGCTAAAAATAAAGTTGGTCCTTTTTCTTTTGACAAAATAAATCAGGAAGATCACCCCCCAATTAGTAATTTAAATGAAATTAATCGTTACCGCTTCACAATTTACTTTGCTTATGTTGTTTTTACAACATAAAAAATGTGGTTTTAAAGTAAAATTTTAAAAAATTTTAATTTTGAAAAAAAATCTTTTTTTCAAAATACTTTAAAAATTGTTAGAGATACCAAAAATCATAAACAATAAAAAAAGTCGGCTTTACATTTCGGAATATTTCCTATTTTTTTATTTTTCTGCAAGACAAAAATTGGTTAAGATTCGATGTTTCTAAATTTGCATACACTCATGATAAGTAACTCGTTTAAGTCCTTTTAACTACAGCTCTTTCAAAAATAAGGACTTTGAACCGATGAAACTTACAGATCATAATTATCAATATATACGCGAGTAAAAAACTTGTTAAGTGGTAACAATTAAGTTTATTTGAAATGTTAATTAGGGGTGATTTTCCCGATTTCTTACCAAAAACAAGGGTCCAACTTTATTTTGAGCGTAACTTGTTTACCTTTTAGGCTAAAAATTTTTTTTTAAAAACAAAAATAAGCATTTTTTAATCACTTTAAAAAAGTTTAAATGAGTTTTTTCCAAAAAGTGCTTAGTTTTTTGGTTATAGTACGTTGAAATATACGATTTGGAATTGGACGAATATGAACCTATTTTTCATTAGCTATAACTCTGCTTCTACTAGGTATAAGTGACCTAATATATAGACCATGTTTTTCACTTTTTTACGTGCTATATTTTTGATGAGATTTTTTTTTTCACCTAATACTTACTTTTTGAGTTATTTGCGAAAAACCGTCTGAAAACGTGGTTATTTTGTAGAAAAATTAACATGTTCACTCGCAAAGAACTGGAAAAGTATTAACTTTTTGAAAAACTTTATACAACAAAAGTTGCTTAGAATTAGTCTTTTTATCCATTTCCGGACTTATTTCGAACATATATTTTTCAACCACAAAAGGGGGTGTAACTCACCCCTAGGGCAAAAGCACACATCGGCACAATATCACTTTTTTGTCTGACTTGTTAGCTATGTCTATGCCAAATTTCATGTCAATCCAAGCGGTTGTTTAAAATTTATAGGTTTTGCAATATTTTACCTTTAAAGAACGTACTAATAAAGAGTGATCTATTAAAAAAATGGTATAGTTGACTTACCACTTGGTTATTAAGGGGAAAGGCGCAAAATGTCGCCTGTCAAAACTTTTAATGTGTTTTAGATGTATTCATTTTTTTTTCAAATCCTAATAAAACTGATAAGTATTTTTGAAAAAGTTAAACGCAAAATGAACGACTACGTTATTACCGAGGACAGAAAGTCCCTTATAATAAATAAGAAGTTTCTATTGAAGAATAAAAAATCACACTAAATTTTATCTTTTATTTTCACCCCTGTAACTTATTAAAATAAATATTATAGAAGATTTCAGGGGCTTGCGGCCCTTGGTAATAATGTAATCTTTCATTCAGCGTTTAAATTTTTCAAAAATATTTATTAGTTTTCTCAGATTTCGAAAAAAATTGAATACATTTCAAACACATTGAACAATTTAACAGGCGACATTTTGCGCCTTTGCCCTTAATCGTCCTTTACAATTCGGTATATAATTCATACCTGGAAAATATTATTGAATACATTATTTTGTTTACCACTTCTTTGGATATTCTGTAGCTAGCATGATGAAATTATCGAAAAATGTCTTGGAATTATCGACTAAAAACTCACTCTGTATATTATATAGGTACAATAAAATGAGAGGAAGAAGAAAAAGAGAACGAACATAAATAATAACACGTATATTTTCTTTTAAGATTACAAATTTTAGTTTTCCCCGGTATATCCTACATTTATCGCGTCTCCAAACAAAATCCTCGTGACATGTTTTCACGAGAAAAGTACCAATTTATTTGAAACGATTATGTTGTCAAAGAATTAGCCTAAATTTAAAAAGTTTACAGTTCGCCGCCTGTGGTAAGTCCCGTTTGCTTCTGCTGAAATAGAGCGAGTACTTACAACTTAATACACTGTCTTTAAAGTACAGGCTTTGAAGCTCGAAAGGCTGTATTCTTTATAATCTCATCTTTCACAATGTGTAATTTATACTCCCTGCCGGACTCCATTGCACCGTAACTCTAATTTTATGGCCCGACGTTTAATAAAACTAAATCTTGCACACTTATAACTCTTTTGGAAAGAATTAGGAGGTTTGATAACATTTATCAGATTGACTATAAATTTTTCGTGGCCGTTAGTTGAGGCAAAAAATATATTGCGAAATTAAAATGTTCTATCTGAAGTTTTTCCAAGAAAAATATACATGCATTTCTCCAATGAGCAATAGATCATCAGTCTTTTATTAAAAAAACTTTCAAATATTTTTAGGTATTATGCAGCTGCTGCATTTTCGTGTTGCAAAGAAATTGAGAATGTTTATACATTTTTAATTCATTTACTCTTTTGTTTGATTATTAAGGGATCTTTCTTGTTGGAGCTTTTACCACGCTGAGCAGATGAGTTGTGAATTATTTAAAATTCTCTCATCTTAATTTCCTCAGCATCCTGTATGATTTATAAATTTTGAAAATCTCAGGAGGTGTAACCAAAGAAAGTATTCCACCTGTTGTCAATCTGGTGGTCTTCTTCTTAAAGTTCCATTTCCTAGCGGAGGTTGGATATCATAATGGCTATGGTCACTTTGTTGGCTGCTGCTCTGAACAGTTGTAATGAACTACAGTTAAACCATTCTCTAAGGTTCCTCAGCCAGGAGATGCGTCTTTTTCCTATGCTTCTTTTTCCTTGAATCCTTCCTTGCATAATAACTCTCAGCAGCTCATATTTCTCTCCTCTGGTAAGGTGACCCAAATATTCTAGTTTTCTTGTTTTTATAGTGTTCATAGTTTCTAACTCCTTATTTAAACGTCGTAGCACTTCAACATTGGTAATCCTTTGAACCCACTGAATTTTCAACATTCTTCTGTAACACCACATTTCGAACGCTACTATTTTTCTTATATGTTGCCTTTTCAATGTCCAAGCTTCCATTCCGTATAGTAGTATAGAATCACCTAATCTGGTGGTATGGAGACGATATTTATTGTCGCTTTCTGTGCCACTTCGATTGATAATGTACTTTATTTTTCGGTAGATGGCCCTAGTTCATCCGTGACATTTCGTTTCCTCGAGAGAGGAGGATATGGGACTACTGATGAGGGGGAAACAACCCCTGAAACCGGTATAGACTCTTCCTGCACTCTCAGATTTGACCATAGTATTATGCAGCTGCGTGTTGCAAAGAAATTAAGAATGTTTATATATTTTCAAATATTTTGTTTGAAATAATCACATTATTAACAAAAATAGATTAAATGCAGGGAATGCAAAAGAAGTAAAAATAGATAGTGATAGCAGAAAAACTAGGAATGCAATAGATTTTAAAGATCTACTTTATTTACACAAATATACTGGCATCAGCCACTAAAGCGATCAGCAAGATAGTTGAAAGAATTATTCTCAGCAGATTGCAAGCGGAAACAGACAGATTAGAGATAATCCCAGAAGCTCAATTAGGATTCAGAGCAGAGTACTTCAGCGAGCTACAAGTACTAAGATTAACTGAGTACATAGCAGCTGGATTCAACGACAAGCAGTACACTGGAGCAGCATTCCTGGACGTAATCAAAGCTTTCGACAGAGTATGGGATAAGGGGTTCATATACAAAATGCGAGGTTACGGGTACAGCGGGGCGCTGGCGAGGCTGATCTCTTCGTACTTGGGTGGCTGGAGTTTCAGAGTTCGATTAGGACAAGTCCTGTCCGAGCTCGGAAGCCCGGAGGCTGGAGTGCCACAGGGAGCAGTCCTGTCAGCACTGCTGTAAACAATATACACCGCAGACGTCCCAATAACACCAGGTACCCTAATTAGTCTCTACGCCGACGACACAGCGATAGCGGCCAAACACAGAAACGTAGATGTAGCAGTGACCATCCTGCAAAAAGCGTTAGAAGACATCGAGGAATGGAATATAAAGTGGAAGATAGCCAGCAACTCCGAAAAGACGCAAGCAATGCTATATAATAAAGGAAGACAACAGCCAGAAGAACAACTGATGGTGCAGAACAACCCCATCAAGTTTAAAGACGAAGCCAAATACCTGGGAGTCATCATGGACAAAGGATTAACCTTCCAAAAATATGTAGAAGCCACATTCCAGAAGGCCAACATGGCAAGAGTAACATTAAGAGGACTCACAGGCAGGAAAAGTAAATTAAGAATAAAAACGAGGTTAAGGCTAATAAACAGCATCATATTACCGGTACTAACATACGCATCTCTCGCATGGGGACAAGTATGCAAGACACACAAAAAGAAGATACAAGCGGTTCACAACAACAGCCTAACAGAAGCAGCCAAAGTCCCGAAGTACGTCGCAGAAAGATTCCTGTTCAGAGAGCTACAACAGGTGAGAGTCACAGAAATGATGACAGACAAGGTAAGGGTCAAATTTGATGCTAGGGTATGACGCTTTCCACCGGTGGAAGCACAAACGTCCTAAACAGCAAATAGCGGAATAAAGTAAAGAAAATAAAGTGGAATAGATAAAGTAAATAAAGAGAGACACCAAGAATAAAGCGAAAGAAAATGAGATAAAGAAAAATAAAAAAGTAAAATAAAAATAGTAGATCGTAGCTCGAAACACCGAATGCCTAAGAAACACGTAACCCAAGCGTAGGTCCAACACCACGATAATAAATAAAGTCAGCCCACAAAAAAAATATAAAAAAGGCGCAAGCCACCAAAAAAATATTAAAAACAAAAAAAAAACAAAAAAATACTTGAGCAAAAAGCCATTGGACCGAGCCTCGTTGGACTTGATACAATGACTTGGGGCCCAATCAAGCAATTTTTAGTTCGCGGATAAGTAATTAGAAGATAAAGGCATAGAGCGCTTTAC
The DNA here is from genome assembly GCF_917563875.1 of Diabrotica virgifera virgifera. Taxonomy (NCBI): domain Eukaryota; kingdom Metazoa; phylum Arthropoda; class Insecta; order Coleoptera; family Chrysomelidae; genus Diabrotica; species Diabrotica virgifera. The sequence goes on from NC_065443.1 coordinate 135,088,553, forward strand.
GCTGGCCTAGTTTTGAATTCGATTAGGGCACCATATTGGAATCTTATTAGCCAAGACTCCATTGTGAAGGGCATTTGGCTACGATAGTTGTGTCCCTATCGCGCATCAGCGTGCTATAGGGGGGAAAGGGATGGTCTGGAGCATTGGAGCAAGGTGGGGTGATCCCTGTTTTTACTCGGGTTAAAACACCTCGCCCCAATGAATTGTTACACCCGAATGTACTTTTTCGATAGGGTGGACAGTGGACATCTCTTACAGGTCGGGTTAAATCAAATTGCTTGCTTGCATCAGCCACTAAAGCTGCGTTGACATAAGTCAAGTGACTTGATCCATTCACTTGAATTAAAGTGAATTAAAGGCTTTTTGAACGTCTAAACCCCCAATTCATCTGACTTCATTGAATCAAGTCAGATGAATTTGGGGTTTTGACGTTCAAAAAGCCTTCAATTCACTTGAATTCAGGTGAGTTGATCAAGTCACTTGAGCCATGTCAATGTCAACGCAACTTAAGGCCCATTTGCGTGTTTTTAAGCTACATGCACGCTGTGAGCAAGCTACGTACGATCGCTGGCGGTTCAGCAGTACGTGAGTTGAATTTACTCACTGCACAATAGAGCTGAGCCGCGGCGTGCACGCTCCTCCCAAGTAACTTGCAAGTCGCTTGCACCGAAAGAACGCAAGTTTCTGCTACACCGCCACGTGTAGGCCGCTTGAAAACAAGTCAGGAGGTTTGGCAGTCTATGATGGACAATCATTCAATACACGTTGACCACGCGATCGATTTCAACGGAGATTCTCATTGTCACTTTTTCCCATATGACAAGGTACACAGATGAAGGATATATTTTTTGTTGAGCCTGTTGATCTTGAGAAGTTTATAGTGAGTTGTACAATTTGTTGGAATTCGTATGGAATTTTGATGTTTTCGCACAAATAGGCTGCGTCATGTCCTTTATCCCATTTAAATCATCAGTGAAGATTCTGTGGGTTCCACTGAACTCAATGTTAATTTTCCCATGCATGTTTACATATTTGAGATTTGTTAAATTCTATATTTTTAATATAAAATTGATGTTCACTTATTCCAACTGTTAAATGATCTTGATGATTCACCTCAATAAAAATGTTCGCATTTACAAGGTATCTTATAAATACAATTCTTATTATTTTCCATTTATTTGAATTAATGTTACATTTGGTCAGACGTCTTATACGGTGGCGAAGCATGGACATTAAAAATATCCACCATTAATCATTTGGAGGCCTTTGAAATGTGGCTGCACAGACGTACACTAAAATACTATGGACGGCTATGTTGACAATGTGACAGTCCTTAAGAGAGCAAAGGCTGCTCGCGAGCTGCTTGATAACATCGAATGTAGAAAGATGGCCTATTTTCGACACGTAGTAAGGGGAGACCAATATAATATTCTTCAACTTATTATGATGGGTAAAATCAAAGGACGCAGAGGAATTAGTAGAAAACAGGTCCCTTGGTTGAAGAATATCAGTTTCGCTATGTTAACCGCCAATGTCAGGGGACTTGATGTGGTACGTTGAAAAGAAAAAGGCAATTTACCAGGTATTATTTTTTGTGAATGTTACAAGTTTCCTTAATTTTGGCTCTATCGTAAGGATTTAATGATTGCATTTTTAGCTTCAGAACAATAAAAACTTTTACTGTTTTGGTGGTTTTTTTTTTGTTGTTTAACTAATACTAGTCTATTAAGGTTCTAAATGGCTTTTTTTGTGGAAATATTGTGATTACATAAGATTATGCAACAATTCATAGTAACGAGAACTACATTTTAAAATAATTTATCACCGTTAAAAAATTATAACCGTCAGAGCTGTTAAAGAGGTTATGTCTTTACAAAAATTTTAGTTGAATTATTTGGCCGCGGTGTTGTAGGCAACATATGATTATTCTGTGTGTTTTTACATTGTTTATATGTGATTTATGCGATCGCGTATGTAAGTGTTTGTGTATTGCGTGTTGCATATATTTATTGTATATAATTGTAGATGATGTGTTTCAGACTATATTAGGCGTTATTGTGGGTATAGTCTTATTGTTGGCTTCTTTTTTAGTATTGAAATCAAAGACAAAGATAGATTTACTAAGTTAAATCTTTCTTTCTCTTTTCACACGTTATAGATCTGTAGATCCACATCTCGCAGATTTGGATCTTCTTTTCAGCGACCTGTATCATTGTCAGGACTTTTACATCGTATAGTTACACACGTAAAACGTAACATGTAAACTGAAAAAGTGTTTCGATGGTCTCCATTAATGATGGACAAATACTAATCTAATTCTACTCCATGTTGTTTAGATTTCTGTACTAAGATGCTTATTGTGAAGAGTGCAAAAGATGAGATAATGATGATAGAAGATAATACAAAAAAAAGAAAAGAGTTTTCGATTATATAAATAAAGGTCGCGGCAGATTATCATGCACGCATCATTTCCAGCACGTAGCATTTAATTTCCGAAAAATATCTATTTGAACAATTTGAACTAAATATGAACAATTCACACTGTCTGGAACGTACCGTATCGGACCCATATTTATAAAATCAGGTTTTTCGGAGACTACGCTACGTGCCGGAAACGATGCGTGCATGATAATCTGCCGCGACCTTAATTCAAGGGGAACAAAGCAAATGCAAAATTTTAACGCATGTCAAAATTTTGAATATGTTTTAAATATATTATTTTTTTTTCAACTCCTGAAATCCTTCAAAAATATTTATTGGTTTTCTCAGAATTAAAAAAAATGAATACATTTAAAACACATTGAAAATTTTGACATGCTTCAAAATTTTGCCTCTTGCTCCGATCCCCTTAACGTGAGAATTCGGAAAAGTATAATTCTCAATTTATATGGATTCCGATTTTTACAGAGATATTTTTAAATTGTTACGAAATGAGTTTCAATGAGTTTCAAAGAGTTTTATCCGAATATCATTCCCGATATGCATCTAGTTTTCTAGTTCGCCAACCAGACGAATTTCTGTACTGGCAAATATCTCAGAAATTTAGGATTTGTTAGGAAAGCGCATTTATGTCAGCCGGGTTTCCAAATATACGGTTTCCTCTACTTCAACCTCAAATAGTCATAACATAATGTTGAGACAAATAGTTCGCAGCGTAAATTTCAAGAAAGTTTTGTTGTTATCTCGCTTGTTTTCCAAGAGGAAACAGGAGAAGGAAACCCCGAAATTTACTAAGCCGCAACCATAGGGAACTATAAATCTGTTCAGTCGATAGATATTTTGGTTAGTAAAGAGGCCAAAGAATTTGTCAGGCCACCGGCGTATTGATTTACAGTTTTTTAGATATAAGTATTTGATATTGTTCCGTTTAACTTATGGTAGGGGAGCAAAGTATGCTAAATGTGCAGTCACTCGAGTGCTTTGGGTTGCAGTTGCTATTGGGTTGTGAAGAGTAGGTCCTAAAACCAAAAAAAGTTAAGTAAAGTTTTTCATTTTAGTGGGAACTTGTCCATTTTTAATTTAATTTTCCATTTCCAACAATGGTTTTTTTAGATTATAGCGCCATCTATCCATAATTAGAAAAAATGTCTCGAATAAAAGTTACCTATTTTTACGTAAGGAATCCAAATCTGCAATAAAAAATGGGGGCTCTTATTTAAGATTTTAAAGTAACCCCTCACCCCACCTCCGTGGTGGGTCATGTTTGGTGCCATTCGATAGATTTTTCAAAAATATTGATTAAGTGTATTTTTCAGTTTTTCGATCTGAAGTTCAATTCGAGAAATATCGCGGGATTCGTATATAAAATATTAAATTTACCCCCCACCCCTCTCCGTGGGAAGACGTGTTTGGTATCATTCGACAGATTTTTGAAAAATATTGAGTAAGTATTTTTTTAGTTTTTCGACCTGTCATTCATTTCGTGAAATATTCGCTTTTTTCTTGTGAAACTTTGGGACTCACCCATTTCCTTACGCCCCGCTCAAACCGTCAGATTTTTGAAATATATAGTCGGTTCGCTAAACTCAGACGCAACTGGCTAGATATTTTAGTCGATATTTTTTTTGTTTTTTGCCAATTTTGTAAAAATTGGCAAAATTACTAACTATTTAGTGATTATTAACTACTTAGTAATTATTTTTTGCCAATTTTACTAAAATTGGCAAAATTACCGACTAAAATATCTAGAAAGTTGCGTCTGAGTTTAGCGAACAGACTATACACTGTTTTGCATGTACTTAACTTGCCTTATCTTAATCTGACGATTTCGAGTTTTTCTAAGTATAGATTTTTTTTTCGGCCCTTCCTTAACGAGCTCCCCTGCATTAGGAGCCAATATAGAGGTACATTTTCAGGGTACAAGGTTTCTCCCCATGCAATAATCTGACGCGCTCGAGTAACTGCAAAAATCCCCGCTTGGGCTCCCCTACCATTAATTTAACATACTACCGATAAAAACGTTTTTAATTTATAGTGTTACTTCTAAGTAACTCGTTCCGGTAACATGTAATCTCGTTGTTTTTTACTATGAAGTAAACTTTAGTTTTACTTATTGAGAGACAACTTACGATTTAATTTGTTTCAGAGATAGTCTAGGCTAGGCGCCAAATAGAGGTCACCGTGTCCTTTTCAATTCTGATGGACAAACTCAACGGTTTCTTATGGATTTTTGGCCGCTGACTACGAATTTCGAGGGTGGATTTTGATCCGAGTGGTCAAAAAATTGTTATAAACAATTTAAATGTTTATAAGCCTCTGGCTCATAAACTAAATGAGATAAAAAAAATGTTTGAAATAAAATTTGTTCCTTAACAAAAAACGAAAAAAAAAAACGTTTACTAAACTTAAATCCAACAATTAGAACTCAAGATATTGTAAAATTAGTACACAATGCAAATTGCAAATTGCAAAATAAGTATTTATCGACGAAGCTTTATCGACCGTAACTTGGCTACTGAGCATTGAAGTGAGCCTTAGAAGGTCTTATTTTAGAGCCTAATTAATAGGCTTCCAAACAAAGTTAATTAGATTATTTTATCTTCATTTGTTTTAAAATTATAGCCGTTTGAATTTATAATTTTCTTAAAAAAATTAAACATTAATTTTTTTATAAGGGTTTCAAGCAAATTTGAGCTATAAACATTTATACTTTAATTAACAATAACGGTAGAAGAACTCAAAAGGAACATTTTGAGCTTACGAAAATGTTCATAAGTTTATTTTTGGCCAAGATATAGATATTTTAATAGCGCGCTCTAAGGCGCAAGATCGGCTCACAGCGTAAAGGTTCACGCCCTAACTTCTCGATGCAAATTATAATTTCTCTGTATATATACGCTATCTTCATTTTTCATTTTTGAAAATCCTAATAAATTTTTATCATATAAGTCTTATAATTAAATAATCATACAGTACTTCGTATCACCTTTCATTCTATTTACTTTGTCTTCTATTTTTTGTACTAAATGAGAGAAAAAAAACATTAAAAACTAATATTTTAGAAATACAACTAAAAAGTATGTAAGTTGATATTATTTATTAATACTATTTTTATAAACATTTTCTTTCGTGCATTTGCATCGAGATAAACAGGGAATCTCAGCTTTTTACATCATAAGTTGCAGATGTGAATAGAATTGTCTATTTGCGCCTCATAGCGCGCCATTAAAATATCGATATCTTGGCCAAAAATAAACTTCGAACATTTTCGTAAACTCAAATTGTCCCTATTGAGTTCTTCTATCATTATTTTTAATTAAAGTGTAAATGTTTATAGCTCAAATTTGCTTGAAACCCTTATAAACAAATTAATGTTCAATTTTTGTAAGAAAATTATAACTTCAAACGGATATAACTTTAAAACAAATAAAGATAAAGTAGTCTAACAAAGTTTTTTGGAAGCCTATTAATTAAGCTTTAAAATGAGATCTTCTGAAGCTCATTTGCATGCGTAGAAGCCGAGTTAAAATCGATAAAGCTTCTGAAAATACTTATTTTGCAATATGGTGCAATAATTTTACAATATCTTGAGTTCTAATTGTTGGATTTAAGTTTGGTAAACGTTTTTTCTTCGTTTTTTATTATGGAACAAATTGGACTTGAAACATTTTTTTGATCTCTTTTAGTTTATGAGCCAGAGCCTTATAAACAATAAAATTGTTTATAACAATTTTTTGACCACTCGGAGCGAAATCCACCCTCGAAATTTGTAATTAGCAGCCAAAAATCCATAAGAAACCGTTGAGTTTCTCCATCAGAATTGAAAAGGACACGGTGACCCTTCTGGCGCCTAGACTAAGATGACCACCATCCGTTTACGTACGTTTCTTTCTCTAAGAGTCATCAGAACGGCTTTGTGGTGCACTACAAATCAAACTAAATACAGCTGTCTAGTAAGAAATATAATACGAAATTGTTTGCTATTGGACGCAATAGTGACATTTACTATTTAAACAAAGATAAATCTAAATTACAAAAGTACTATAGATTTATTACGCCGGAAAGCAAATATCTTAGTAACAACCTAGAATCCGAGCTTTCTAAAATTTGAAAGGAAACCGACCAAAAAATGGTAGACAATGGGGGAATCTACGATCGCATCCCATGACCCGTATATTTACCTAGGCAATAATCCAACAAATTTTTGCTTCCTTCTACTCAAAAAGTGAGTAGAACTAAGGAAATGGTAGATAGCTTGAGACCTAATTTTAAGCTGTCTCTCATTAACTTAGTTCTACTCAAGATAAAGGCAGTTTTTGTTTTTATTTGATTCAGAGTTGGTCCACCATCTCCATGTAGCTATTTGAGCATATATGCATCCTTAGTGAAGCTATGCAGTCACAACTCTGAAACAAATGTCAAAAATCCTGCCTATTTAAGGAAAAACATCGCGGTGCAATGTTTCCACATTTTGAGACGCAAAACTGCAACATCTCTCGTAATACGAGGAAGATGAAAAGCCCTAGATACACAGTTTGCTACTTTTATACAATTAGAATAATTGAAATAAAAATAATAAACAATATTTTAAATCCAAGACTTTTCGTTAAGAAACTGCTTTATGGCTGCATCCTATATCTCCGGCTTGTACAATATATAAGCACAAGAAAGGACGAATATAAAAGAAAGCAAATAAAGGACACTTTGGCCACGTATTTACCTTCTTTTCGTCTAGGAAAAGGACCGAAAAACAGTTTCAAGTACTCAAATCTGAGTAAAGATGAAAAAGATAAAGGCAGTTTTTGTTTTTATTTGATTCAGAGTTGGACCACCATCTCCATATAGCTATTTCAGCATCTATGCATCCTCAGTGAAGCTGTGCAGACACAACTCTGAAACAAATGTCAACAATCCTGCCTATTTAGGGGAAAACATCGCGATGCAATGTTTCCACCTTTTGAGACGCAAAACAGCGACATCTCTCGTAATACGAGGAAGACGAAAAGCCCTAGATACAAAGTTTGCTACTTTTATACACAATAAAAATAATTGAAATAAAAATAATAAACAATATTTTAAATTCAAGACTTTTCGTTAAGAAACTGCTTTCTGGCTGCATCCTGTATCTCCGGCTTTTACAATATATAAGCACAAGAGATAACGTATATAGAATATAGAATATAGAATATAGAATATAGAATATAGAATATAGAATATAGAAGATAGAATATAGAATATAGAATATAGAATATAGAATATAGAATATGGAATATAGAATATAGAATATAGAATATAGAATATAGAATATAGAATATAAAATATAGAATATAGAATATAAAATATAGAATATAGAATAAAGAATATAGAATATAGAATATAGAATATAGAATATAGAATATAGAATATAGAATATAAAATATAGAATATAGAATATAGAATATAGAATTATGGAATATAGAATATATAGTTTTACTCACTTTTTGAGTATTAAGACGCAAAAATTCCATATATTTTTACCTAGATATTTAGACGGGTTGTGGAATGCAATCGTAGATTCCCACATTGTCTACCATTTATTGGTCCGTTTGCTTGCAAATGCTTCTATTAGTATTTTTAATGAATTATCGACGAAAGCTTTACAACTTTTTGAATACCCACTATGGTATTTGATTTTTAAAACTCGAGTTGTATTTTTCGGTTGGTATTCTATTATGCAGTGTCGTTTTGAAATTGATTTATTTGATTTTTTTTTCTGGGTTAAAAATATTGTGCATCTGATGTTTTTTAAAACTATTTATATAATTCTGTGGTAAAGAGTGTGGCGATAATATAAGTGTATCCCGACTATCTTCCAAAACCTTGCGAACCGCTTCGTCTTGGCGAACTGAGCGATTTCGTCGGTTCAAAACCCTATCCCCTACACGAGTTGAGCGTAGATCCTTACATGTCTTACCCCTGGAAAGTTGAGCGAGATTTCCTCTCCTTATATATCCATTACGCGTTAATAAATAAATGATATCCCTAATCCAATCAATAGTCGTTTAGTCTTATTAATTCATGTATCAAATATCGTCACATCGACCCAAGATTTACGAAATTCCGATATGTAAATTGTAAATACATTTTGATAAATAAATTAACGAGTTACTAACGGTAATTGCATTATTTTTTGTATTTTTTGGTTTTAAAACAAATGTGTTAAAAACGAATTTTGTCTTCGAATCTATTTGTTACCCGAGATCATCACAAGTCTGTCTTAGTTGTATGGTATGGTATGATAAACAGTGAATGGTTAAGATCAATTAGTTACCACTATAAACATCCTGTGTTGCCAAATTGTGTGTCAGTGACACACAATTTGGCTTTAGAAATTATATGAGCACACGAGATGCTTTGTTCGGCTTGAATGTGCTGGCCCAGAGATGCATGGACATGAATCAGGATGTGTACTTATGTTTTGTAGACTTTGAAAACGCATTTGATAAAGTTCAACATAAAAAGCTTGTATTGTCGTGACATGAAAATTATATCTAATACATATTGGAATCAAACTGCCAAGGTAAGAGTTGACAACCAGGACACCCAAGATATCAAAATACAGAGAGGAGTCCGTTAGGGTTACGTGCTGTCTCCATTACTTTTCAATGTCTACAGTGAAGCGGTATTTCAAGAAGCGCTCTCAAATTCAATAGAAGGTATATCTATCAATGGAGAAGTTTTGAACAACTTACGTTTTGCAGACGATACAGTAATAATAACAGATAACAACAATGATTTACAGAACGTAATGCAACGCCTTAATGAACGCTGTCATGAGTACGGACTGAAGATGAATTTAAAGAAAACTAAATGCATGATCATAACTAAAGCAGCACACGTAAACATCCAATTAACTATTGAAGATACTGTGATTGAGAGTGTGGATAACTACAAATACTTAGGAACATGGATAACATCAAATGTAGACCAAACCAAAGAAATTAAGACCCGTATTGAAATAGCGCGTGCATCATTCATTAAACTTAAAAAGTTTCTTTGTTGTCGGGATATAAGGTTAGAACTACGCCTAAGGATGCTTCGATGTTACGTGTTCTCTACTCTTCTTTATGGCTTGGAAGCGTGGACGTTGAAACAAGTCCATTTGAATAAGTTGGCCGCCTTTGAATTTTGGTGTTACAGAAGAATCCTACGAATATCACGGATTCAAAGAATGTCGAACGTGGAAGTAACTAGAAGAATAGGAAATCAACCGGAAATAATACTAACTATCAAAAGACGAAAACTTGAGTACTTGGGACATGTGATGAAAGGACAAAAATACTCATTATTACAACTCATTATGCAAGGCAAAATCCGAGGAAAGCGAAATGTGGGAAGACGAAGAACATCCTGGCATAAGAACTTACGGGAATGGTTCGAATGCAGTAGTGCAGAGATATTTAGAGCGGCAGTCAACAGGGTCCGCATTGCCATGATGATTTCCAACCTTCGATAGAAGATGGAACTTAAAGAAGAAGATAAACATCCTGGATTAGCCGATAATAGTATAAAAGGCCCAGTTTCAGGTAAAATTTAAATATGTTTTCTGGTAAAATTTGTCAATCTTCATTTCTTAATGTTGATTTAATTGCGTACAATCCAAACTCATTATAATTTCATTAATACAGATTAGGCTTATATTGACGAAACTGTACCGCTAAAAGGGTTTTTCGAGTTTTTTAAGAGGGTTTTTGTAGTGCGTGACGGGGTTGCTATTTAATCATCTTGATCGTGGTTTTCAGATATTTATGTAGTAAGTTTATGGAACTGAAAACCAACCAGTATTAAAATACGATTTCTTGATAAAATTTGTTAGTCTTTATGTATCACGGGAAGTGTTAAGTAGTATTACTCATTTTACTCATTACGTTTTCTATCATTATGTGGCGTCCGTGGGATAGTAATAATGGCGCTTCTTCTAGTGTTCCGGTAAAGAAGAAACATTTATCTGTAGATGCAAAGCAAATTGTAAAAACTATATACAGTACCTTACTTAAAAGAGGACTTGACACAACTTCCGCTACGAGTGAAATATGCGATTTGACGAAAATACCTCTGACCACAGTAAAAAGAATTACATCAAACCCCATAGAAACAAGAAAAAAACGTAAAGATTTCAGTTCCACCAAATGTATGGACGAAGCCGATAAGGACTTGATACGTCGAAAAGTCTATACCATGTACGAAGAGCAACGCATACCTACATTAAGAGCTCTGAAGCAACGGCTCGATGTTGACGAAACCCAAATAAGCTGTAGCCTCACCAGCTTATGGACAATTTTGAAAAGTGTGGGCTTTCGATATCGTATAATTGACAAAAGACAAGTAATTATGGAATCTCATAGATTACAAAAATGGCGTTATGAGTATATAACTTCGATAAGAAAATTCCGTTCTGAAAATCGTCCGATAATTTACGTCGACGAGACATGGTTTGACACACATTCAACGCGACCTAAAGGATTTGCCGATCCGGCCGGTAAATGTAAGACAAAAGCTCCGTCAAATAAAGGGAAAAAGAATAACGATTTTACACGCTGGATCAGAAAATGGTTGGGTTCCAAATGCCCTGTGGCTTTCTGCAAAGAACATTAAAAACTCCTGCGTCGACTACCATGAAGATACAACGGCAGAACTTTTTGAAGAATGGTTCAAAAATAATCTTATGCCAAACATTCCTCAGAATAGCGTGATAGTAATGGACAATGCAAGCTATCACAGTCGCCAACTAAGTAAGGCTCCAAACTCGAATAACACTAAATTGGAAATTCAAAATCACATGGAGACTAATGATATGTATTTTGAAGAATGTTATACCAAACAAGAGCTTTTAGAAGTTTTAAAGGCATTTTCTATAAAAAAAAGTATATGTTTGTGATACATTGGCAGAGGAAATGGGACATACAGTGCTGCGGCTTCCACCTTATTGTTGTATGTTTAATCCCATAGAACATATTATGTGGCACGAATTGAAATCTAACGTGAGGTCACAAAATATTTCTCCAACGTTAAGTAGTACTGTTGTAGAGTTAATAAGAAAACGTGTCAATGACATTCTTCCAAATAGTTGGAGAAATTCAGGCCGACACGTAATAGGTAAAGAAAATTCATAGTTCGTGTACATCATAATATAATTGGACCGATCATAATTAATTTAGATGAGGATAGCGGTAGCGAAACGGAACTATGTGTGGAGTGATACTTTCATCAAATCTACAAATGTTACTATTAAAAAACGGTTCTTTTCAGAACCACAAATTATTATTAATGTTTGAATGTTTGTTTTTCTATAATATTAGCAATTAAAAAAGATTTAATTTATTTTAAAACTCATGTGAAAACCTTAATTTCTATTCGGGTATATAAGGCAAAGCAAAATATTTTACATCAAATTTTTTTTGGTTTTTGTAGTCGTAATTATTGTAATTGACAAAAGACCAACTCTGTCTACCTCGGTTGCTTATCGCTCCGGGTGGGTCTTAACAATGGGCCAGGTCAGATAAATTTAATAATGTTTACGACCGCAGTAATTATATTTAACCATTTACTGTTGAACAAACCATATAAAGCAATCTTCGCTAGGTACTCAAGTGATATATCTCTGAAACCGCCGCGCCGTTAATAAAAAAATATACTCCGATTAGAATTGATATACAGTGGAACCCCGATAAGTCGGCCCCGATAACCCGGAAGTCCGTCTAACCCGGACCGATTTTCATTAGAAAACATTTCAACAATAAAAATGTACTACGAGTATGTAATATAATATTTGAGAGATAATGTGTATTTGTGTAATTTGAACTATGTATACGATAATAAAAATGATTCATGGTACACGGCGGCGGCGGCAGAGCGACGGTCATTGTCTCGGATTTATCGCAAACAACAGGCACTGTTATTCCTTTATTTATTTCAAACTGTCTTAGCATTGTTTAAAAAATACTAAAAGACTATTTAAAAAATTCTTTCTTAAACAATGGACTTAGTTTTTACTGTTCATAACATCGTTCCGATTGTGATTGTATTGTGTGTAGTACAGTCTTGTATTGTTTGCTTCCGTTCGCTTAGGTTTGTGTTTGCGTGTTTTAACAATTTAAATGTGTAGGTATTGTGCATTTATATATTTCATGTTATTTCAATTACAACGGAGTTTATTTGTAAGTATACCGTATTTTATTAATTTTTACCATATTCTCTGGCTAACCCGGATTTTCGATAACCCGGATCGGACACGGTCCCGATTAATCCGAGTTATGGATGTTTCACTGTATTTTGATTAAATTTTTTCTCCCTAAAGTAATGTGGTACAGTTTTTGTTTTATACGTGGGACTAAAACTCGTGATTTATTTCCCCTCCATTGAACTTCAGCTCCAATGCAGGAATTTATAAATTTTAAAATCGTCTCAGATATGGGCAATCACCGTGAACCTACGTTTTCATCCTGCATGTGCAGCTTAGCATAAACCGTACGAACTGAAGCCTCCTTCTAGACTTGGCTTTCTCTGATGTCATTAGAAATCAATCAGTTTTTTGTAGTACCTTTATTATCTGCAAAGAAAGTGGTTATACGACAAAATTAATATTTAATACTCCTGCTGATACTTTCTGAGCTTCGGATGTCTGATTGCGGACTCAAATTTTATTAATATTCTTTTGAATCAATACAAAATCTGACTGCTTATACAGGGTGTCCCGAAAAGATTGGTCATAAATTATACCACAGATTCTGGGGTCAAAAATAGGTTGATTGAACCTCATTTATCTATATACAATAGTGCACACAAAGAAGTTACAGCCCTTTGAAGTTACAAAATGAATATCAATTTTTTTTTCTTATATCGAAAACTCTTAGAGATTTTTCATTGAAAATGGACATGTGGCATTCTTATGGCAGCAGCATCTTAAATAAAAATCTCGGGAGGTTGTAACCAAAGAAAGTATTCCACCTGTTGTCAATCTGATGGTATGGGAACGATGTTTATTGTCGTTTTCTGTGCTACTTCGATTGATAACTTATTTTAGTTTATATTACTTTTACTCCTTTGAGTAATATAGGTCCATTTTCCGTTGGAATTTACCAGCTGAATAGACGGGGTCGTGAATTGCAAGTTTTAGAATTCTCTCTTGCCTCCTTGGCCCAGCATCCATCTTACTTGCAATTTTTAGATGCCATGGAGGTGTTACCAGGAAAATGGACCAATAAGTTTTCAACTTATTATCTTTTAGGAATATTTTTATTATTTTTCAATATTTTAATATTTCTATATCTTCGACTCTAATTGGAGTCATCATCAGAGAGGTGTAGGTTTGCTGCTCACTGTCCCTAGTGAAGAAACTCCGAGAGCTTATCCCCTCATTGCAACTGACGTTTATAGAGTAGGTGTCTAAGATGTCACTAGACACCTACTCTATAAACGTCAGTTGCAATGAGGGGATAAGCTCTCGGAGTTTCTTCACTAGGGACAGTGAGCAGCAAACCTACACCTCTCTGATGATGACTCCAATTAGAGTCGAAAATATCGTCGATTTAGAGTGCTGGTTTGCGCTCTCTGTACTAAGTGAAAAATAAGACAGTTTTGCCTTCGCACTGCAACTGAATAAAAATGGTATAGATTTTAGTTTTACTCGTTTGAGTAACATAGGTCCCTTTTCCGTTGAAATTTACCAGCTCAACAGACGGGGTCGTGAATTACAAGTTTTAAAATTCTCTCTTGTCTTCTTTGCTTCAGCATCCATCTGACTTGCAATTTTTAGAAGCCATGAAGGTCTTAACAGGAGAATGGTTCAATAAGTTTGTTTTCAACTAATTATCTTTTAGGAATATTTTTATTATTTTTCAATATTTTTAATATTTCTATTAGGTTGAAAACTTTGACTTTCAGTTGCCAGATGTCGCTAGACACCTACTCCATAAACGTCAGTTGCAATGCGCGGATAAGCTCTCGGAGTTTCTTCACTTGGGGCAGTGAGCAGCAAACCTGCGCCTCTCTGATGATGACCTCCAATTAGAGTCGAAAATCGTCGATTTAGAGTGCTGGTTTGCGCTCTCTGTACTAATTGAACAATAAGACAGATTTTCCTTCGCATTGCAGCTGCTTAAAAATGGTATACATTTTTATTTTATATTAGTTTTACTCCTTTCAGTAACATAGGTATATTTTCCGTTGAAAATTACTAGCTGAACAAACGGGGTCGTGAATTGTAAGTTTTAGAATTCCCTTTTGTCTTTTTCGCTTCCGCATCCATCTGGCTTGCAATTTTTAGAAGCCATGGAAGTGTTACCAGGAAAATGGTTTAATAGGTTTTCAATTAAATATCTTTTAGGACTATTTTTTAATATTTTTAATATTTCTATTAGGTTAAAAACATTGACTGACAAAGATAAATGTTTACAAGTCAAAGTTTTCAATTTAATAAAATATAAAATAATATTAAATTAAAAGTCTTATTGGGAACATTTTTCTGGTTATACCTCAGTGGTTTCTAAAAATGCAAGCCAAGCGGATGCTGGAGCAAAAATAAAAAGAAGATAAGGGCATTCTATAATGCGCAATTCACATCCCATCTGTACAAAAATGTTTACCATTATAGCATTTTACGAAAAAGAATGTTTAAATGGTTAATTTTAACAAATGCCCTATTCAAAAGCACATCTCATTTACATACTACTTACAAGCTAAATATAGCTGTCTCATTACTTTAACATTAATTTTGAAAGCAAAATTATATATTTACCGCAGTCTAGACTATAATATGAACACCCGCAATCCCCGAAGTATATTTCTTATTTAGATGGCATTCGTAATAAATTTCCCAGTAAAGAATTTAAAAGAGAAAAGTTTATAGCAATTTCATAATAATGTCTCCGAGAAACATAAAAGGCGAAATAAAACACTTAACATTGTATAATGGAAGAAAATTTAAGATTTTATTCTGCGAGCCGAGTTGAAATGGTGGCAATATAATTTTTGATACAAGAGCGATCTTGTGAAAAAAACAAGTAAAATGTTTATTACACTCTTTTATTGTATACCAGTTATATAAAAATAACTCTGCGTTAAATATTTTAAAAGAACTGTTACTGCGTTAGAAATGGCAATCGGAATAAGGGAGGTTTGAAGTTTTTTTATTTTCTAAATGAATACAATATATGTCCCCATTTAATTTCGCAACCACAGCATCTGAGGTTCATTCGGATCTGAGGCAAATTCATTGGGTGGAGTTACTCAACAATAATGTTGTGTCTAGTTTAGTTAAATATCTATCTCTATATTTTCTTCCCAGGCAACTGAAGGCCTTCCCCCTTCCCCCTGAAAGTTAAATATCTAATTTTTAAAAACAAAGATATGGCATATTACATTTTGTTATAAAACAATACCAGAAGGCAGGAAAGCCAAGAGAGGAGAGTTGTGACTGCGTAGAGGATGACGAAAAAGGTAAAGAAATGGGCAAAGAGAAAAGAAAAGTGGAAAAAAGAAAAACAGAGAAAATAAAAATAAAAATCCTTTAGGTAATTCCACCTAACTTTGAGGAAGGAGCCATAAAGAAGCTAGTAGAAGAAAGAGGAAGATATAAATTGTATATTGTAGCTGTACAAGAAAAAAACAATTGACGTCAAAAATAACGGAATTAGAAAATGTGGTTTTCTTCAAAAGTGGAGGAGCAGATAGGATGTTGAGGACAGGTTTTACTATAAGAAAAGGTATGAAAAATAATGATTAAGAGTTTTAACCCCAATATGGATGTGTATGTGTTATATACGAATAAAAGGAAAAACAGAAGTATAACAATTTTAATCAAGAAGACTAAGCATTAGACTATCTCGAAAATACCCAGTTTCGTTTTAGAAATGCTCTAGGAAACAGGGAGAAAGTTTTTGGGCTAAATATCCTATTACAAAAATATCGTGACGAAAGAAAAGATGTATTGGCATGCTTCGTGGACTTCGGAAAGGCATTCGGTAAAATGCAGCATGTTAAATTAACGAATATCCTAAAAAATATAAGAATAGGTGACAAAAATATTCGTGTCATCAAAAATCTTACTGGAATCAAACTGCTGTCTTAAAATTGGCAGATCCACACCGACGAAATATCCATACAACGACGAAGCAGATACCTAAGGTTGCATTTTTTCGCCAGTATTGTTCAATGTTTTCTCGGCCCAGTTATTTCAAAAGGCATTTGATAGACAGCGATATTATGGAGTAAAAATCCACGGAGAACTACTTAATGTGATTAGATAAAGTTGAGAAAGTTCACAAAAAGGCATATTTGGGAACTGCGATAACCTGATAACGAACCAACTAGATCCAGACATACAAATAAAACGCAGAATATCAATGGATAAAACTACTTTTATGAAAATAACGTCATTTCTTTGCAATAATCATCTCTAGACTTAGGCAAATATGCAAATAAAAATGTGTGAAATATGCGCATAATTATGCAGTATTTTACCCAAAAATATGCATGTTTATCTAGAAAATATGCAGGTAATAAAAACAATATTTACAATATTTTTTATTTACAATCTTCATATGTCGTATTAATTAACATGTAGTTACCTATGTATTTTACAAACCAAGCTTATGTAATTAAATATTTAAGTATTTTAACAAATAAATGATATTATTTCGAATTGTGATAACAATAAATTATCAAACGGTGTTCAAAATTTTAATTTTTTTTTTCAAACTTAGATACTATAATAGTTGGTTCTAAATTAAGTGGTTCGGAAAATGTCCCAGCTAGTACCTACTTGAACCACTTCAGAAAGAACCTGGTAACTGGTAATCACTGTTTATTTCCATGGTTACTTTAAATTCTCGGAAAATTTCCTTCCCAATACCGATGTATTACTTTAAATGTTTTGACACAATGATTCAAATTCTTTTATTAAAAATGTGCTGTCTAATTATTTATTAAAAGTATAATGTTTTCTAAACAAAACTATAGTTTGATTTTATGAATAGCACTGAACTGTTTATTTTCGACATTTTCAAAGCGCAATTATTCACAATTATAAAGACACTTGTTCACGGCTTATTTTACAACAAAAATGAAATTGACCATCAAAATGAAAATTTTTACCTAGAGATATAAACTGGCAGATGTTAGAACCCTTGTATCAAGGAAAAACGTGACAAAGCTATGTATAAGCCGGTATCTTTTATTAGTTACTTCATTCTGATACCGATACCAAAAATTTGACTACCAAGAGATTAAAAAACAAAATCAAATATTGAGATTTTCAACCTATTTGTTACCTGAATATAGAAAGATATGTATCTATAGTTACAACCAAAATTTAAAATTATATGCACTTTATGCACATTTATATAAATATATGCCAAATTGTAAATTTTTGCATTTTTTATGCATAGTATGCAAAATATGCAATTTGCATATTTGCCTAAGTCTAAATCTTTGTTTAGAACTGAGACAAAAAATGGTTAAGTGCTATGTGTGGTCTATACTTTTGTATAGTGTGTAAGTGTGGATGCTAAAATTATCGACCATGAACAAAACTTAACTATTGGAAATGTGGATTAAGAGGGTCAATAAAGACAGGGAACTGCTAAAGACTGTTTAACATCAAAAAATGTCTTATCTGGGACATTAGTGAGGGGAAATCTATATAAAATATTACATTATATACAGTTTGGGCCAAAGAAACCTCGATATTTGGCAGTGTTTATTGGATTTTAAAGAAATGACGAAAGAGGTCGGTTTTTTATCTAAGGGGGGCACATTTTTATGGAACATACATCTGTTCTTTGTCAACCCCCTCCCTTCCTCTTCCCCTCCCCTTATTTTTAAATAGGGAATAGGGATCGTGTGCTAGCTCATTTAAAAGGTTATTTAATCCTCTATTCAGTAATATTAACATTGACATAATTATTTATACAGGGTGTCTGAAAAGAATTATTTTGAATTAAATTAATTGACACAAAAATAAGAATGTATGTAATTTATTTAACTCAAAATACATTCTACTGCTGACAGAAAGCAGAAAAAAAATGGTTATTTGATAAATTAATAAACATCGTTTGGTGCTTAAATTCAATATATAACCTACCAAGAGGCAGATGGGTGGCAGCTTGAACATTGGAATTAAGCGAAAAGCAATGTTTATTTATCAAAAAACATTTTTTTCTGTTTTGCGACAGCAGTAGAATGTATGCTAAATTAAATAAATGACATACATTCCTCTTTTCGTGTGAAATAATTTAATTAAAAAAATATTTTCTTTGACACACTGCATAAATAATTATGTTAATGTTTATATTACTGAATAGAGAATTCAATATCCTTTTAAATGAACTAGCACACGACCACTATTCCCTATTTAAAAATAAGGGGTGGGGAACTGGAAGGGAGGGGGTTGACAAATGACAGATGTATGTACCGTAAAAATGGGTCCCCCTTAAATCAAAAATCGACCTGTTTCGCCATTTCTTTAAAATCTAATAAATACTGCCAAATATCGAGGTGGACTGTTTTCTTTGGCCAACACTGTATTATAGTGAAGGGAAATTGATATAAAATATTATATTACAACTGATCCTAAAATTCAAAATAGAGGGTCGTAAAGGTGTGGGAAGAAAACAAATTTCTTGGCTAAAAAACACTCGTTAATTGATTCAGATATCAAATCCAAGAAAATTATTATTCCATATTCGGATTATTCTGGTATGGCGCGTAAAGAAGAAGACGCATTTTAAATGTACATGCTCCTACTGAAGAAAAAGATGAAAAGGTAAAAGACATTTATTATGAAAAAATGGAGATGGATAATTAAAGGACACTCAAACATGACGTCAAAATTATATTGGGTGACGTAAATACAAAAGTGGAGAAAGAGGTCATCTACAGAACTATAGTAGGACAGCATAGTAGGTACTATAGTAGGTAAAAATGACAACGGACAGAGACTGATAAGTTTTGAAATAACAAAAAATATGGTTGTGAGATGTACAGAGCTGCAGCGGAAAGAGGTACATAAAGGTACGTGAACATTTTCAGACGGAAAAACCGTTAACCTACCGATGACAACTGGGTGTAAATTTTGACCCCAATGCATGTTTTTATTTAATAAATTCAGCAATATTTTCAATTTTTAGCTTATTATTTTTCTATGTGACTTAATATCATTCTAGATCCCCTCAAATTTTGTAATAAAAAAAATTCCCTACATTTTACGAAAAAAACAATGTTTTTCTGAATTTAGGATCAAAGACGAACTCCCTTGGTCTTCCACATTCCAATTTTATATTGTAAATACCGTCTATTCTGTGGAATTGTATGTAAGAAACATTCCAATATCGAAACAAAAATGTGTAAACATTCTCAATTTCTTTGCAACACGAAAATGCAGCAGCTGCATAACTCTGGTTAAATCGGAGAGTGCAGGAAGAGTCTATACCGGTTTCGGAGGTTTTTTCCTCCTCGTCAGTAGTCCCATATCCTTTTCTCTCCGATTTCCCCAGGTATCATACTTTGGGCTTTTCCGAATTGCAAAGAACGAAATGCCGCGGATGAACTAGAGCCTTCTTCTTCTTAAAGTTCCCTCTCCTATCGGAGGTTGGATATCATAATGACTATGGTCACTTTGTTGGCTGCTGCTCTGAATAGTTGTAATGAACTACAGTTAAACCATTCTCTAAGGTTCCTCAGCCAGGAGATGCGTCTTCTTCCTATGCTTCTTCTTCCTTGGATCCTTCCTTGCATAATAATTCTCAGCAACTCATATTTTTCTCCTCTGGTAGTGTGACCCAAATATTCCAGTCCTCTAGTTTTTATACTTTTCATAATTTCTAACTCCTTATTTAAACGTCGTAGAACTTAAACATTGGTAATCCTTTGAACCCACTGAATTTTCAATATTCTTCTGTAACACCCCATTTCGAACGCTTCTATTCTTCTTATGTGTTGTCTCTTCAATGTCCAAGCTTCCATTCCGTATAGCAATATAGAAAATATGTAGCATCTTAGAGCCCTCAATCTGAGAGGCAACTGAAGGTCTTTGTTTGTAAGCAGTGTCTTCATTTTTATAAATGCTTGCCTTGCAGTAAACTGCAGGGAACTAGAGCCATCTATCGAAAAACAAAATAAGTTATCAATCGAAGTAACACAAAAATCGACAATAAATATCGTTCCAATACTACCAGATTGATAACAGGTGGAATACTTTCTTTGGTTACAACCTCCCGAGATTTTCAAAAATTATAAATCATACAGGATGCCGAGGAAATTAAGATCAGAGAATATCAGCTTAATTTCCTCGGCATCCTGTATGATTTATAATTTTTGAAAATCTCGGGAGGTTGTAAGCACAGAAAGTATTACATCTGTTGTCAATCTGGTGGTATGGGAACGATATTTTTTGTCGTTTTGTGTGCTACTTCGATTGATAACTTATTTTGTTGAAAAAAAAAAATGTTTGTTAAACCTATGGCGACGTAAATTAGTGTATATTTTAATATATCTTTAGTTCTAAGTTCAGAATGAGGATTCCCGTTTTTGTTTAGTTGTAATTAGAAATATTTTTTAATACCTACTATAATATTTTTTAATAATGTTTATTTATCATTAATTATTGATACAATAATAACATTCGAATTACGAACACATTATTTTATTTCTTAAAACAACTTAATTTTTTATTAATTGTCATTTTTGACTTGTGGTCATTTTTGACCCCCGTTGGTCATCCGTGTAACAAAAAAAGGTTGGTCATCGGAAGGTTAATCAAATTGATCACGTATTGAGATAAAACGACATGAGGAACTTATTACAAATGTCAGAAGTATGAGAGAAGCAAAATGCAGTTCAGACCATTTTTTAGTAAGAATTGAATGTAAAAGTGAACTAGAAGAAAAACTGAAAATATTAGGGTACAAAAAGTCAAATGCTCATAATCTTATTGAAGGTGTTTATTTACAGCAGTTTGCGGGCAACCGGTTTCGGCATTCACAATATACAGTATGTCCCTGTAAGTTGTATCCATATGGAAAACTTTTTTATTATTAGTTTTACGAATTTTAACTATTTATAATGGGAAATAAGCCACAATATTATTAAAAAATATATTTTTATAGTAGTATATTTAGTAGTATTTTGTATTTTGACGACATTTTGACGAAAAATCATTTTTTAATAATATTGTGGCTTATTTCCCATTATAAATAGTTAAAATTGTAAAAATGCCACAAGAAAATAGCTTCAGAACAACATTAGTTTTACGAAAAAAAGTTATTCTTCATAAAAAGCTCTGCATGGTCCAAAACTTAAGATGCAACCATCAGATATCAAATTTTATAAATATTATATGAGGTATGTCAAAAAGTTTGAATTTCACTCAAGAGTAAAGTAGCTTTATTTTTCACAATATTGAAAATTGCTATTATGAAAAGTTGTTTGGAATTAAAAAACATATTCTAATATGCAATTACATAGTTCTAATTGAAGAAAAATTTTTTTTGAAAAATTATGGACAACTCAGTTATGTCAATTCTGATAACTCTTTTATTATTAATTTTACTTTTTTTTAATTTTTTTTTTAATTATGGATAACTAACATTATTTTCAGTTATTTCAATTCTGATAACTCTTTTATTATTAATTTTACGACAAAAAGTTATTCTTAATAAAAAGTTCTGCATGGTCTAAAACCTAAAATACAACCATCGTATATCAAATGTTATCAATTTTATACGAGGTATGTCAAAAAAGATAAATTTAGATCAAAAGTAAAGTACCTTTATAGTTCAGAATAATTCAATTAAAAGGATGTAACTACATACTGAAACATAGTTTTTAATTCTAAATAACTTTTCATAATAACAATTTTCGATATTTTCAAAAATAAAGGTATTCTACTCTTGAGCGAATTTCATATTTTTTGACATACCTCGTATAAAATGGATAAAATTTGACATAATATGGTTGTATTTTAGGTTTTAAACCATGCAGAACTTTTTATTAAGAATCACTTTTTTAGTAAAATTAATAATAAAAGAGTTATCAGAATTGACATAACTGAGTTGTCCATAATTTTTCAAAAAAGAATGTGTGTGTACTTTGTACGCACGTAAGAAGTTATACTTCTATTATATGATTATATGATTATAAACGAAATTAATATACTTTTTATTTATATTTTATTTAAATATTAAATTAATTTATACTTACTACTTCTCAAACATGTTTATTAAAACAGTGCCAAAAATTAAAATAATAAAAAAATAAAACACACACAAACACATTAAAAATGCCACAAATGATTTCTGAACATTAATTTTCGGAAAATTTTTTAACTAAATACGTATTTTCTGAAAATAAAATTATATAATAAATATACTTACAATCATAAAATGTATAAAAAAAATAAAAAAATAAAAGTTTCTATTGGGATTCAAACCAACTTACCACGCGGCTGGTATTTGCGTTGTATTGGGATTCACTCGCATTAAAACTTCGCCACAGAGACAGCTTGTCATTCTGTGCGAAGATCGTCTAACTAAACAGATTAACCTTTTGACATTTTTAACTTATGTAAATCAAATTATTTTGATTTTGAATTGAAATGATTTAGAATTGAAAAAATACAACAAAACATAGAGTAAGAAAACAATATATTAGGTGAATATTGATAGAAATTTTGATGGTAATCAAATTATGTAAATAAAAGTATTACATACTACTTATGTATTTTGGTAGGTTCAAGGTAGGTATCGGAGCCCGTATAACGACTAATAAATTTCGCAATCACTTGCGTCGTGCAAAGTGGCTATGTTCAAATATCATAACAAAATTTGATCAACTATTTATAAAACACTTACCAGTGAAAGATTCTTTAGCTTTGAATAAGCGAGATCTGCGGCACTCATACCTACTAGTCACAGTTTGATGAGCTTTCACATTGGCATGCAACAATCATCTCTATCTCTTCTATGTAAAAAGTCCAAAAATATAATATGAAAACTATTTAAAAAGGCAGTATAACCATTAACTAACTTTTTGTTTGTTGTTTCTCTTCCTACAAATTTTAAAACGCAACAAGCATACATTATAACCAAACCACAGTCCCACAGCTGTGCCACAGCTGCCATATTGGATAATTTTTGTCATGTCATTTGAACATCCAATCAGAACAAAGTTATAATGCGCATGCGCCCGGTCGCTAGGTTTTCCCATATAAAATTTCACCGTCATTACGCCCGTAAAGAAGTATAACTTCAAAAAAAATTTTCTTCAATTAGAAAGATGTAGTTGCATATTAAAATATAGTTTTTAATTCCAAACAACTTTCCATTATAGCAATTTTTATATTGTGAAAAATAGAGCTACTTTACTCTTTAGTGGAATTTAAACTTTTTGACATACCTCGTATAATATTCATAAAATTTGATATCTGATGGTTGAATCTTAGGTTTTGGACCATGCAGAGCTTTTTATGAAGAATAACTTTTTTTCGTAAAACTAATATTAAAAAAGTTTTCCATATGGATACAACTTACAGGGACATACTGTATATGCCATCGTCAGGCCCATAAGAAACTGAACAAGATATCAGTACAAGAAAAGTGCAGTATACAATGTTGTGTTAAATATGTGCAGTCCTACACTAGCTCCGTTTTTTGTCATATTTTTCACTATAGTGCACTATATAACTATAGGATCTTTTGCACTTATACTATACTCAAAAAAGGAGAAAACAGAACACCTAGGCAACATAGTTACATCATAAACCTCTATATAAGTTTGAAATTGAGAAAACACATGGTCTTCAAATTAAAATTTAACACCGCGTTGTATACTGCACTTTTCTTGTACTGATAAATTGTTCAGTTTCTTATGGGCCTGATGATGGCATATAAATTGTGGATGCCGAAACCGGTCGCCTGCAAACTGCTGTAAATAAACACATTCAACAAGATTTTGAGCATTTCAGTCTTTGTATCCTAACATTTTCATAATGTTCTCATACCAGCAACAATTTCTTCATTAGAAGAAAAACTATGAAGTAACTTAACTGAAATGAAATTCTACAAAATAATATTATACATATGTTTCATATAAGTCTTACTGAACTAAAAAACTCACACAAAAACACAATTTTAAAGTTTTTTACAGTGTCTTGATAATCCCCTAAAGACGATAGGTTGCAGACGCCACCATAAAAATATAATATTTCAGGCCGTCGGTAATTTGATTTTTTCTGGTAAAAATTTTTGAGGGTTGGCTAGACATATTTCTGTCCTCAGTCAATAAATATCCGGGAAAATTTTTCCATTAGGGACTTATCAAATTTATGGGGTTTCTGGAATGTGGGTCGGAAAAATGAATATGAAAGCAGTAAAATACAGAATTGGCAAGAAAACTACTAAATGGTTTGGATAAATACTTATAACCCACAGAAGTAACTTATTAATAATACTACAAGTAAAAAAATACCTAAAATCACCAATGTATTGCTTTCACTACACACTCTATTAGAACATCTAGGCCCGGATCCCGCGTACCAAAAAAAGCTGAAAATTTGTTAATCGGTGTCTAATCGGTGTCTATCACCAGTTGGTGATAAATAGGGAGCGGATTTATATGCGATCAATTTTGAGGAAATATGCGCATATATATGCACTAAAAAATTACGAAATATGCGCAAGATATGCACAAAAAAATTTCAAAAAATGCGCATTTCGAGAAACCACAAATTTTCTGTTCTATTCTATTCTAGTGGGTTCTTTTATAGGGAATCTTATTTATTATCTTTCAAATAAAATCATTATTTTTATATATGCAATTTATTCACATTTTTTTACAAAGACTGATACCAATAGTTACCTATATAAAATAAAACAACAGTATCACTATATATATCTTTGATTATAATTCACTACAATGTGTTTTTCCAATTTTTTTACGAGGAAACATTCTCTTTGATCAGATAAAATATTTTTATAACTTGAAAAACTCCTTGCAACATCAACAGAAATAATTGGGGCGTATTTAAAATAACTTGTTAAGGCCAAAAATTCTGCACCAAAATCAATTTCAAAATTTCCATTAAAAATTTCGCATATGTCCTCCAAAGTTTTAAAGCCATTATTTTTTTCTAGAACCAATTCTAATTTATTTTAACTGAATTACCAATTTCGCCGGAAACTGTCGAAATGTTTGCTTCAAAATTTATAACTATTTCGACGGACTCTGTTAAAGACATTTTCCGCTTTTCTAAATTATTTATGGTTTTTACCATAAAACTATAATGCGTCTTGATAAAAGTTAGCTGATTTGCCAATAAAGTTGTTTTAACAATTGTGCCTTTATAATAATAGCACTGTCTTCGGTGTTAAATTCTAAAACCAATTCCTTAATTGCGACAAAATGTTCAGCATAAAAAATTGCAGCTTCCAACCAAGTTCCCCACCTAGTCAGTACTGGTTCGGGAGGTAAAGGTACATTAGATAATTTGTTCCTGTACAACTGGACCCGTAAAGGACTTTTGACGCATACTTTTTTTACGCTACTTATTAGTACATTTACATCAGGGAATTCACCACTAATATGTTCCCTTGTGTAAAACTATGGTGTAAATTCTCTTAACAATAGGGGATTTAAAAGAATCACCAGAAGTATTGTTCAAGCAATCTATATAGTGTAATAGGTTAGATTTTTGTAGCTTTGGGTAGTTCCTCTTTAATATTAGGCCGGCAGCTGGTGTTTTCTGGTAATTAAATATGTAGTTAAAAATATTTATTTATACTTAGGTAAATACCGTTAAAGCAGGACATAATATTGTAAGTGTTAAAATTAATTTTATCAATTTTTTAATAACACTTAACCTCACAGGGACCTCCCTCCTACCGCATTAATAACTGATGTAGAATAGCTTTTATAATTAATCTTGTTATTGTTAGAATTACTGATACTAAAAGAACTTTATAAAAACACAGTTAGATCTAAAATTACTTTAGGTATACGGTTCAAAACTTTTAAAATTCAGCACAAAATGCAAGCATGTCCCGCTCTTTTTTTATTAAAAATACAAAATCTAAAAATATTTTTTTAACCGAGTCTTTTCATTAGTACACTTATGCTTGGAAAATGAATTGCACAACACAACAATTAAAATACTGATACACTTAACTCATTTTCTCCTTCTTCCGTATTTTCTTC
The DNA here is from genome assembly GCF_917563875.1 of Diabrotica virgifera virgifera. Taxonomy (NCBI): domain Eukaryota; kingdom Metazoa; phylum Arthropoda; class Insecta; order Coleoptera; family Chrysomelidae; genus Diabrotica; species Diabrotica virgifera. The sequence continues at coordinate 135,115,217 of NC_065443.1, forward strand.
GTCATTATCCTCGCCCAATTCAATAATAAATTTATTTCCACCATTAATGTGGAAGTGCCCAATCTTCTTATAATATTCTTCTACTTTGGTCACTTTGGCGATTCTTTTCTGCCAGTCTACTTTGGTAATATTAGCTACTTCTTTTTTAATTATCTCAATTACCTTTTTGTCAAAATTAGGAAATCTTTTTGAACGCCTTATACTCGGTTTTAATTGTCCCCAAATTAACTCAATAGGATTGAAAACATAAAAGTAGGGGGGAAGTCTCAATATAGTGTGTCCATGCTTTTCGGCAATACTCTCTAGAGCGTATAATTTTCTAAATTGCTTCGTGTGTAGAACTTCAATAAGTTGTTTTTTTGTGTAAAAATCTTCGAAATACAAATCATTTTCCATTAAAAAATTTTGCAGGTCAGCTTTCTTTGGTATTTTAGTGAGCTGTCGGGAATGATAGGAAGCATTGTCAAACACTATTACGCTGTTTTTCTCCAAGTTTCGGATCAGCGAGCTTTCAAACCAATCTTCAAAAACGTCAGCTTCCATATTCTTGTGGTTGTCAACGTTACAATCTTCCATTTTCTTCCCACATAATTTTAAAGCATTCGGAACCCATCCCTCACTTCCTCCGCAATGTACAATATAGTCGCGAGCCTTTATTTGCAGGCATTTCTGGTATGCACATGCTTGAACCATCTGCCCATCCTTTCTTTACTGTATCGTGGGTAGCATACCAAGTTTCATCTAAATAATAAATTCTCCTATTTTCTTGCCTATATTTAGTAATTTCTTCTGGGTACATATTACGTCTGTTGACTATTATTTGGCTTTCCATAATTGCTTGACATTTATTTATTTTTTTGAACTTAAAGCCCATTTTTTTTTATCCAATTTTGAAGAGTTTTCTCACAGCAGTTCATATTTCGACCGGTTGTTTCCAATTTCTTTCTTATTATTTCTATTGTAGGTATTTCATTGCTTTTGTAGCAGTCGTATATTGTGGTTTTCAATAGTTTTACGATTGAAGGATTTAAAGGTCTTTAAAATTTGTAGTCACATCGTTTCTTGCGATGATAGGGTTCATTTTTAACTATTTTATATACAGTAGAAAGTGGAATTTCTGTTAAATCAGAGGTGGCTTGTGTCAATAGTGTTTCATCGAAGTCGAATTTCGTACGTAGATTTTTGTATACATTCAAACATACTTGCTGTGTTTCTGCATTTAAATGCATTCGAATCTTCTTTACGAGCTCTTTTTTTAGTAATTACATTCACACTAGCACTGGCAATTTCTACAATATCAGCGTTATCGTACGCGATATTTACATTATCCCACGGGCGCCACATTACTATTCACATTAATTAAATTACAATAATCAACACTTGACACTCTCCAAACGAAATACTAAACCAATATCCAAAATAATTACAGCAAACAAAACACTCGTATCACTTAACACACGTACACTCCAGTACTAACACACTGCTAGCTACCGAACTAAAACTAAGGTTTTGCACAAAACTTGTGAATAGATATGCGGGAGGTCTGGCCGTAAAAACACAGATGCTTTCAAAGGGCCGCTTCTTAAACGTTTGACCTAATATCTAAATTTGAAGGATATCATATTTCACCGGCTTAAAGTTATTCCACAATATTTTTTTACTTGGACAATATAGGTACCTACTAAATATAATAAAATAAATAAAATTCGGATTTCCTGGTAAACCATCCTTCACCATTTTATAACGGCGTACTATAAGCACTGTAAGTACTTTGTGTGAAGATCAGGTATTTTCTAAGAAAAAATGAAAAGGCAGTGAATGAGCCGTCTCTCTTCAGGTAGTTCTCGAATTGATAGAACAGCCTGTGCGGGGAAATATTTTATGTTGAATTAAAAAATTAAAAATCTTTTTTGGACTTAAATGTTTTTAAATAGGCACAAAATATGCATGTTTTTTTAATATGCAAAATTTAGTAAAGTTCTCAAATATGCGAAATATGGATGCAATATGCATTTAGCATAAAATCCGCTCCCTAGTGATAAACACCAATCTCGTGTTTATCAACAAAATACATGGAACGTTTTCGTAGTCTGGCGTTCCAAATTTTTAACCTGTTCCACAATTAAAACTTCGCCAAACAGTTCTATTATGTCTTTCGACTATTCCATCTTATTTTGGATGAAGGGGCGTAGTGCGAGTTTTCTTAATATCTAAGATTTTTATAATTTCTTATAATTTTCTATAATTTTGAATACAAGTTTCGTCCTTGATCAGAACTTAACAATAAAGGTACTCCACGTATTGATGCGATATGTATTATTAATGCCTCTGGTACTATAGTTACTTCCTGGTTAGGAAGGGGTGCAATACCAGGCCATTTTAATGAATAATCCATTGCAACGATAAAGTACTTGTTTCCTATCTCTGTCATCGGAACCTGATGAAGTTCTTTTAACGTGGCTGAATGGATCAAGCAATCCAAAGCCAATATATAAAAAAGTTATTTTAACACACTTTTAATGTGTGATCTCTTTTTTAAATTATCTTCTCTAAAGTTTGAACAAGAAAAGTGTAACTGAGTGCATCCTGGGGAAGAAATTGGAAGATGGTTGTTGTCTGTCCTACCAGCGACACAACCAAGGAAGCTGCCATTTCTTTCTCAGTCTAGGCATTTTTTGTCTACCTGCATCTTGGATTTTTTTAATTTAAATTTATGTGTTTCGGCTGCAATGGCCATTGACACAAACAATATTGGTTATACAATAATTAATTACAATGAGGACTTAAAACTAATTATATTATAACAGTTAATTTCTAAATCTTAAAAAACATTAGGTAAAAATAATGACAAAAATATTGGATAGTAAGGTTACTGGAAGAATTGGGTCCAGACATGGTGTTGCTAACAGTGGGAAAACATTGATTTAAATTGTTACTCATTTCATGTAGTCAAAAGTAACTTGAATTTCTTTGTATTAACGCTTTGGAGCTGTTAATCAAAATAAAAACAGCCAAATTAGAATACCTCGGTCACATCATGAGGAATAGTGAAAGATATGGACTGCTGCAACTGGTCTTACAGGGAAAAATAGACGGAAAGCGATGACCAGGAAGGCGAAGGATTTCGTGGCTGAAAAATCTACGTACGTGGTTCAACACAACCACTACAAATCTTTTCAGAGCAACAGTGTGCAAAGTACAGATTGCCATGATGGTCGCCAACATCCGAAACGGATAGGCACTACAAGAAGAAGAACGCTTTGGATGTCTGGAAATAAGTGATAACCTGGAATACATCACTGCAATACTGGTTGCCTAACCGTTTGGGGCGGGATAGCAGCAGTGAAAAACTATTGACAGTTTGACACTGAATGTGTTTAAGTACTGACCGAAGCTACGGCTTGTTCTTGATGATCAACACTTAACACAATTGTTATTAGTCACTATTTGAGCGAAAAATAATTTTAATAACTAGTATTTAAAGTTATAATTTCGGCACTAATTTACAGATCGATACATACACGTTCTGACGTTAGTTTGACAGTCCATCTTGGAATTTGAAACGATAAGTTTCCCATAATTTTTCTTCCTGGCCGAGCTATTTGTCATTCGTGATATGATTTTAAATCGTTTTGTTGTTATTCTGTTTTATTTGCTAAATCGGTTTTTAGTATGATAGAATGATAAAATGATGCCAGTGAAATTTGTAATTGATAAAGAGGTATTGAATGTTGTGTGTGTGTATGCTCCTCAAACAGGTCTGGGTGAGAATGAAAGAAGAGCTTTATATGACCAATTAGGAGACGTACTGAGTGATATTCCAGCAGAGGAAAAAGTTATAATAGGAAGTGATTTCAATGCACATGTGGGCCAAGCCAAGACAGGATATGAAACAATACATGGGGGATTAGGCTTTGGAACTAGAAATGAAGCTGGAGATGATATGATAGATTTAGCAACAGCATTGGATATGGCGATTGTTAACACATTTTTTAAAAAGAGAGAAACTCAACTTATTACCTACAAAAGTGGACAACATCAATCCCAAATAGACTCATGATCAAAAAAGAAGACATACGTGAATGCAAGGATTGCAAGTTAATAGTTAGTGAGACAGTAAGTCAACAACATCAGCTGCCTGTTCTGGACATCGAAGTAAAAAAGCGAAACTAAAAAAAACTATCGGAGAGGACCACAAAAAATTAAGTGGTGGATGCTAAAAGATGAGAAGGAAGGTCTATTCAGGGAAAGAATAGTAGAAAAAATATGTTGAAACATGAAAAGAAGCCCTAACACAATTTGGAGAAAAATAGCCAATATTATTAGAGAGACGGCTATTGAAATACTTGGGAAAACGTCAGGAAAGAAGTTTGAGGATAAAGAGACTTGGTGGTGGTCAAATGAAGTACAAGGAAAAATAAAAGAGAAGAGAAAATTATATAAAAAGTGGCAGGAAACCAGATCGGACATAGATCTTCAAAACTGTATGGTCGCCAAAAATGAAGCGAAAGTAGCAGTAGCAAAAGCTAAAGCAGAAGCGTATTCAAACCTATACGATCAACTTGATAGCAGGGAAGGCGAAGCAAAGATAAATTAAATTAGCCAAACAGAGAGCAAAGAAAGCATCTTAATCAGATTAGATGTATCCGAGATGAAAATAATAAAATACTAATTCACGATATGGATGTTAAAAAGAGATGGAGAAAGTATTTTGACCGTTTATTAAATGAATAATTTGAAAGACAGCCTGTGGAGTTAACGGACACAGTAACAGCAATGGTTACCAGAATAACAAACGAGGAAGTGGCTCAAGCCCTTCAAAAAATAAAGAAAGTAAAAGCAGTCTGACCAGATGATATTCCTGGGGAAGTATAAATAGCATTGGGAGAGACAGGAATAACTTGGCTAGCAGGTCTATTTAATAGAATTATGGAAGTTGGACAAATGCCAGACGAATGGAGAAGCAGTATATTAGTACCTGTCTACAAAAACAAGGGAGACATACAACAATGCACAAACTACAGGGCTATAAAACTACTTAAACACACCATGAAAATATGGGAGAGAGTAATTGATAGACGGATACGTGAAGAAACCGATATATCCGATAATCAATTTGGCTTTATGCAGGGCAGATCAACAACAGATGCAATTTTCATTGCAACTGATGGAAAAATACAGGAATAAAGAGACCAACGCTCATATGGTATTCATTGATCTTGAGAAAGCATATGATAGAGTTCCCCGAGAGATTCTGTGGTGGGCACTCAATAAGAAAGGAGTCCCTGGCGAATATGTAAAGATTGTGAGAGATATGTATGAGGTAGTAATGACTAGTGCTAGAACAGGTGTGGGAGAGACTGATAAATTTCCGGTGAAAGTAGGATTGCACCAAGGCTCGGTGCTTAGTCCTTATTTATTCTCATTAGTTTTGGACCAGATAACAGGGAAACTACAGGGTAGTATTCCATGGTGCCTAATGTATGCTGATGATGTAGTGTTAATAGGAAATAGTGAAAGAGACTTAGAACAAAAACTGGAACAGTGGAGACAAGCTCTGGAAGAAAAAGGTTTAAACTTAGTAGGACAAAAGCAGAGTATTTGGAATGTTCATTTAAAGATGGAGTTATTACAAATAAAATGGTATCTTTGGATGATGAAATGATTGTGAAAATCAATAGTTTTAAGTACCTAGGATCGGTATTATAGCGTAATGGAGAAATAGATGGAGATGAATGCAGTAGAATTAGGGCTGGATGGATGAAGTGGAAAGAAGCGAGTGGTGTGTTGTGTGACAGAAAAATTCCAATGGAGCTGAAGGGAAAATTCTATAAAACAGCCATAAGACCGGCTATGATGCACGGAACTGAATGTTGGGCAGTGAAAAAGAAAGAGGAACAACGAATGCATGTGGCGGAAATGAGAATGCTTAGATGGATGAGTGGAGTGACAAAGAAGGATAAAATTAGGAATAAATATATTAGGGGAAGTCTAGGTGTGGCACCAATTGATGCCAAAATGAGAGAGCATAGGTTAAGATGGTTTGGTGATGTTCAACGTCGAGACGTTAATCACCCAATACGAAGAATAGCTGAAGTGCAGATTCCTGGAAGGAGTAGGAGAGGAAGACCAAAGAAGACTTGGGGGGAGACGATAAGGCAGGACATGCTGGTAAAGGGGATTAACACTGAAATGACCCAAGATGGAATTGTGTGGAGAAATGCAATTAGGGAAGCCGACCCCGCATAGGGATAAGGCAAAGAGAATGATGATGATGATTTGCTAAATCGGTTTTTGTATCATTCTGTTGTTCTCATTTTTGTTGTTGCTTACAAATCTCTTCCTCCTATCTACGCTTCTCCTTAACGTTTTCCTCTTCTTGCCCGTTTTTTATTTTCGTTCCCATTATTACTTAAACTTATCAAAGTTTACTTCATGCACCAGCAAGAAGCGGTACTACCTGACTTGATAATGGCAAGTTCGACTTTGCCGAAACGTCGTCAAAACAGTGGTTATTCTCAAAACCAAAATTATTCAATGCGGAGTTAAACCTGTAAACCCACAGAAAGTACATACAACTCCCGCGGAAATTTGAAGTGGAACATTTACAGAGAAGTTTAAAATTATGGAATAAATTCATTTTGTCGAGAATAGTCCACTTTGGAGAAGTATCCCGAGACAGTGGTTTCGAGTAAAATCATTATTTATACAGGGTGACCAAAAAATATTTTTTGAATTAAATTAATTGAAGCAAAAAGAAGAATTTATGTAATTTATTTAACTCTAAATACATTTTACTGCTGCCAGAAACTAGAACAAATTATTTGATTGACAAATAATTATTTGTGATCTTGAAATAAGTATTTTTTAATTATTAATTTACTATTGCGACTAAGCTTTGTTTTTAAACCAGGAGGAGTAAACTAAAAAAAGAGATAGATAGACTCTTCTTCTTCTTCTTTCTTTATTGGGTTATATCCCTCGGGATAATTCGCCCAGCTTACACCAGGGAAATACTCTTGTCTTGCTCTGGGCAGTCGAATATTTCCAAATATATATGTTAAAGCCTCAATTTTTTTTTTTAAATATATATTAGCAGGAACATCTTCGTATAGGGCCAGACAGTCCCTACAGGAAAGGCAATATTATACCATAAGGGTTAAGGCTTTTATCATTTGGAGGTCCAATATCTTTTTATATCTTTATCTTCTTAATTTTTTTAATTCAAATTTGGGAATTGATTAATTTATAAATTAAGTTTGGCTAAGTTAAGGAATTTAAGGATCAGGTTAATCCTACGTGGATTAAGGTTGGACATAAGTAAGCAAATTTCAATGGGAGTAGGGATATTTGTCTTGGCTAATTCTTTATATAGGTCAAAATTGGGTGACATATTTATAGGGCACTCAAAAATCAGATGATTTAAGGACCCAACTCGGCCACAGTCACAATATGGGTCATCTTTTACTCCTATCCTGAATAGGTGAACTGGAGTAGCACAATGACCTGTCCTCATTCTAATAATGGTGGTTATATGTCTTCTGTCTTGGTATGCAAAATTGTGGTACCAGGGGAGTTTATTTATCTGACCTACAATTTTAGAGTAAAATGAATTATTTCGATTTTTCCCCTGCCATTCTTGCTTCCACCGATTCCAGATGGAATGCTTGATGTCTGGTAGAAAGTTGGAATAGTGAAGAGTGATACCAGCAGCTACATTTAAGGTTCTACCTATATTAGCTAGTTTATCAGCCACCATGTTCCCTTTAATATTCGAGTGTCCTGGAATCCATGCCAGACTAATATTAACGTTATTTTATTTCGCTTCAATGATGCCTCTCTTGGTCATGAACGATGAATGTTCTGTTTCCATAGAATAGGTTGATCTGCCTATTTTCTGTAAGGCACTTTTAGAGTCCGAGCAGATGATTGCTTGTTTAATCCCATTTTTCAAAATAATTTGGAGGGCATGATTAATTGCGACAATCTCAGCCGTACATATTTGGGTATACTTAGGTAGTTTACTGGTATAAGAATAGTTGATCTCTCGGCTAAAGACACCAAAGCCTGCTGATCCTTCATCATCAACCGAGCCGTCCGTGAAGAATTTGGTGTGACTAGGTTTATTTAGAATTATTTTTTGGAGTTGAACTGAGGCAAGTTCATCTGAACGATTAGATTGGATATTTATGATTGGAATTGTTGATAATTGATGGTCTAGTTCAAAGTTATGGCATGGGTATAAGTCACTTAAATATAAGTTGGGATAAGTACTTTTAAATTTGTTTTTTAAAAGCACTAGAAATGGAATACTTCTGTTTTTCCAATGATTTTGGTTCCTTTGAATTGCCAAGTCTAACAGGTCGAGAGCGGAAATAATTGGGTTGCCAATTAACATTAAATTTTTTAATATAAATTTAGAGCTAAGCCATTCCCATCTAGATTTAAGCGAGATCTGACCACTTTCACTTAAGAGAGCATGAATTGGGGTAGATTTCATGCATCCAGTTATAATTCGGATACTTTTGTATTTTAGTTTCTCCAATCTTTTAATTAAGGAAGTTGGACAATCGAAAATTACCTGGCAGCCAAAGTCCAGATGGCTCTGAATCAGACCATTGTGTACAATTTGTAAGGTTTTTGGATCACTTCCCCAATAAGTCCCACAAAGAGCTCTCATCACATTCAGGCCACGATTTACTTTTAGTTCTATTGAGTTTACATATGAATTCCACTTTAAGTTTTTTTGAATATTTACCCCCAGGTATTTGACTGAATCCACCCAACCAATATTCTGGTTACAAAATATTACGTTAGGGGGAGAGATTTTCGTGTTTCCTTTTGTAAATAATATTGCAGAAGATTTGTTCTTAGACAGATTTAAATTGTGGTCTAGCAACCATGATTCCATCTGAATCAATAATTTATTTACATTAATTACCAATTCATTAATATCACTCCCTCTAATCAGAAGAACCAAATCGTCTGCATACTGAATTAGTTTGCATGAAGAGGGGATTAAATTATACAGGGAAAGACAATATAGGTTGAAGAGGATAGGGCTTAATGGGGAACCTTGGGGTAGTCCCAGACTTGATTTTCTTGGGCCATGGGTTTGTCCCAGTTTGTCTTTGACAAATAGCTCTCTATCATTTAGAAGGCAGAAAATCAAATTAGCCAGTTGGGTTGGAATGTTATACTTTAATAATTTGGAATACAAGAGTGATATATTGACATTATCATAAGCAGAAGAGATATCTAGAAATATGCCAACAGTGTATTGATTTTGAGCGAAGCCTATTTGAATTGTTGAGGTGAGGTATGTAAGGCATTCCGTACAACCTCACCCCTTCTAAATCCTAGTTGTAGTGGATTAAAAATCTTATTATGTTCCACAATCCACTCTATTCTATTCTTTATAAGAGTTTCGAGCATTTTGCCTACACATGAAGAAAGAGCTATTGGTCTAAAGTTTAACGGATTATTACAATCTTTATCTTTTTTGATTATAGGTAAAATTACTGATTGTTTCCACTGAACAGGAACTATACCCGTTCTAAGACTTTCATTGAAAAGTTGAATTAATAACAAAGATCCAACAACGGGAAGATTTTTTAACATTGAGTAGGAAATCTGATCCAAACCAGGAGCCGAGTCAGATTTAATTGAGAGGGAGTTCTGATACTCGTCGAGAGCAAATGGCGGTTCTAGGGCTTGAGGAGATCTAACCAATACTTTATTGACAGCGGAAAGGGGGGTTAAGCAACATAGAATTTCGTGGGATATAGGAGTAGAGGGCAATTGTGTATATATTGAAGGTTTCGAAGCCGATACCTTATTAATTTTCTCCCACACAACTTTTAGAGGAGTGTTTCTATTTAATTTACTGCAAAATAGTCTGAAACTATTTTTACGTTTTGATTTTAGGAATTTTCTTGATTTGGCTATATTCTTTTTAGCCTCGATATAGTTTTCCATTGAGGGGATATTTTTAAATTTTTTTAAGGCAGACACTCTCGCAGAGACGACTTCAGCACATGAGTCATCCCACCATGGAATGTGGTATTTGGAATTATTAGGAGGGTGAAGCCAAGGTATTGTTTCATCAGCTACCGATGATATGGAGTTAGTAAAAAATTCGTAATCTTCCCTGGGAGAAGCTAAGAAAATGCTGTTTAAATTGTTATGATAAGTAGACCAATCAGCTTTCTTTAGATTTCTTCTTTTACATGAATGCGGGGGAGATTGAGGACATACACCTATCTGACATATTATGGGGAAGTGGTCACTAGTTCCAGTATCTGAAATAGTGGACCACTTGCCCACACTGGCTGCCACATCGACTGATGCCATTGTTAGATCTACTACCGACTTACTGCCTCCTGGGGCCACCAGTCTAGTTGGGGACCCATCATTGAGAAATACTAGCTCAAGTTCCTCCAAAGAATCAAAAATAATCCTACCATTGTGACTGTCTCTAGAACTACCCCATGCCTTATGATTACAATTTAGATCACCCATGATTAAAAATGGCTTATTAAGTAATTTAACAAGGGAAAACCAGTTGGATTTGGAGATAGAGTTATCTTGTGGACAGTATATATTAAGAATATTCAAATTAAAGTTAGGGAGAAATGTGAGTTGGAATTGGACATCATGATTGAAGCCTGGATTGACAATTTGAATTTCCCTATAATCAATATTATTTTTGATAAGAGTAATTAATCCGCCATAGCCATCCTCTCGATCTTTTCTGATTATTTGATACCCTCTACATCTTATAACATGTTGGTTTGAGAGCCAAGATTCGCTAATAAGGATTATATCTGGGTTAAGGTTTTTTATAAGGATTTTTAGATTGTCAGAATTAGTGTTATACGAACGTATATTCCACTGAATAATAGTTATCGGAGTGTTAGGATTCATTATAAAGAGTATGTTTGCTAGACCAAGGAGTCAAAAGATCTCGAATCCTCAGGCTCGAGATCCTCTATTCCCCTCCGACCCTGGTTTACATTTGTATTGAAAGGTGATACACTTTTGTTTATGCTAGTCTTTAGATCTGCCATATTGTAAGGAATGGAGTATGATTTTGAGTTTATTAAGTCCCCAATGAAGGTCATGACGAGCTCCCTGTGAGATTGGTTCAGCATAGACATGGCCTGATTGAAATCCAAATGAAGTTGGGATAAAGATTGTGAGTTAGTGATTTGAGAATCAGAGTGAGCAGGATTGAATTTTGAAGTCGAAGGCTCATTTATTCTTCTACCTGATGGATTAATAAGTAGTCTTTGGTGGGAGATTTTATCATAACCTGTATTTTCTTGTATTGAAGGTCTTCTTCTTTTTGGTGGAGATTGAGTGACTTGACTAAAAGGTTTTGAATATTGAGCTGAGGCTGCAGACCTCCTCTCCTGTGGTAAGATGCCATTAGAATTATTCTGATCGCTATGTAAGGGGGGGAAATCGTTTATGTTTAAAGATGAAATATTATGGATCCTAGGAACCTGCTGACTTGCCTCATAGAAAGATAGATTAGAAAAGGACATTAGATCCTTAATATCTTTTTGTCTGACTCTCTCTCTACAATTACGACTATTTGATTCATGGTCAGAAGATTTGCAGAAAATGCAATATTTTGTACACGTATTAGATGAAGAATCCTCATGAGAAGTTCCGCATCTAGCACATTTCTTTTTTCCTCTACATTGGTTCGTAGAATGGCCATAAAGTAAGCAATTTCCACATTGAAGAACAGGGCTGATGAATGGTGTGACCCTCATTGGTAGTTGATATATGGAAATTTCTTTAGGAATAGTTTTTCCTGAAAAAGTTATGCTAATAGTTCCCGTGGAGACAAATTCAACCTTTGAATCCACTTGTACTCTCCGGTTCATTCGCTTTACACTTAATATCTTACATAAAGCCAAGTTGGTTTCTGATGCCTCCTTTATTTCTTCCTCTGTGAATCTTTTATTAACTCCCCTTACTATACCCCTACAAGAAATCTGATGAAATGGAATGAACACGTCATACCCTAGGGCTTCCCAATCTTTCCTCACAACGAAATCGTTGGCTGCTTTTCTAGTGGCAAATAATACCCCTATCCTGTTTTTACCTTTTCTACTGATTTTCGTGATGTCTTTAATTTTTAAAACAGAAATAGATTTAGCTATACTTAACACGTGGTAATCTCCAATATTTTTATCCTGACCCTGGACAAATACTTCATAAGGACCTATGTCGGTCTCCGAAAATAGTATTTGTTTTTTTCCTTTAAGACTTTTCTGAATAATAATTGGAGGTTGAGATTGACATTCATGTTGGTTGATTTTATTAGGAGGGTCAGGTGGTGGAGGAGGATCGGGAGGAACTTCTTCCTCCATCTTATGCGGCAGATTGACGAATTTAAAATCTATGCCAGTCGATGCAAATTAGAAATTAACAGGGAAATATAGATAGTTTTGGCCCTTACCCTTTGGATGAGTCGTCCGTTCACCTCGAACGATAATCACAGATTTGTCTATTTTAAGTTTTCTTCCAAAAAATCAAATGTCAAACACAACAAAATTCACAACAGATATTCACTGCGAAAAGAAGCCGAGGCTGTTCATCCCAGCGGACCTCGACTTCTTATCAACGATAAATAAAAAATTAACAAGAATTAACAACTGTTTTCACACTAAATTAGGTTTGATGAGGTTTTTTTAGCAAAAATTAAAAACTGTCAACTGTGACGTTTTCAACCAACTCCAGATAGATAGACTCACAACCAAGAAAGTCCCTAGAAAAATCACCAGTTACGTCTTCTTTTTGGTTGATCATATCGGCGTTCGACGGTAATCCATAAATATTATATTATACTAATACGCGAAACAGTTCTAAATCAACTGTTTTTTATACAAAAGCAGACTTAAAATCTAAAAACTACAGTAACAACGCAACAAACACAAAAAATCGTTGATGTAAATTAATTAACCTATGAAATGTTAATAGTGTCAAAATTTCTAAATGTCATTAGTGTCAAAATTTCAAAACAGTGAAGTAAACTTGCCTGAGGTTGAACTAATTACAAACAAGCAAGCAAGCATTATGGTGCGATAAAAATTTGAATTACTCCTCCTGGTTTAAAAATAGGGTATAGTACGATTAATATATTACTTTTCTTATTCCTGAACCATTTGAATACCAACTTGAAGATGTTGTGGCTAACTTTTGAATAACATGTGTAGAATATCCAATATTTCTTGTATTCTTTTTTCTAATGTATTCCATGTTTTTATATTTAGTTGATGAGGCACTTAACAACTAACTTAATTAAGAGTAGGTAGTCTATTTACCAAATATCCAAATTACCAACTGCAATGTATATCTTGAATAATGCGTTCACTAGAGATAATTAATGTTAATCAAGATATGGTAATAATATTGTGCATCCAATATATACATAATTAACTATATCTGGAAATTTCCTCATTATTATTTGTGTCGACGCAAGTTTATTAGAAATGAAACATTATCATTATCTGATAGTTTTCCAGATCACCTTACGTTTATAAATTGTCACATTTCTTTAAAAATATCTATACTAAAATCACAATAAAGATGCACTAGAAATAAACAAACCAAGACACGTTGAATATTACGAGGAACACTCCCGAATTATGATTTAAAATTTAGGATTGAATTGTGATTTACAATTACATGATTTACAAATCATGATTTGGGATTTATAAAATCGTCGCCATTTTAAAACCATAAAACCTAACGATTACCAAAAAATTATTGTCCAATTGCACTTATAGTATGGTCTACAAATTTTTGAAAATATGTTATATTATTATAGAATTATATAGCCAAACAATACTTCAACATATATCTCTGGAATAAGCAGGATTTCCACCAAACCGCTGCTGCACAGACCAAGTCCACTGAGTAACTATATAGAAAAAGGCTTTTAAAAAACAACTTCAAATATCTACTGTTTTAACACCTTGATGGACAGAGACGCTGTGCAGCGTCTTTTTTTAAAATTGTGTTGTGGCAGAACGCTGTGAAGCGTCCTTAACAAAATCTAATATCGTGGCAGAACGCTGTACCGCGTTATAATTATAATATAAATACATGGTAACACGTAAGCCACTGTCATAGAATACCTATCTATACCTTCCAATCTGTTACCCGTCTGGTAAATTCCACCTCTCTATTTCACCCCACCCATTTAAAGTATCTAACCGGCTAAGTCACACGCGAAGCTGTACAGCGTCGCCAGTTATATTGAAGTATGCGGTGTGTGTTGTACTGTGCCGCAGATAGTAAAACACGTGGTTAGGTTAGGTTGAATACGAGTTTTACTCGAAAAATGTAAGTAAAAAATAAATTTATTTAGTGTGATATTTTTGTGCCTAATATTTTATGTTATTATAGTAGGATGTATAATTTAAAATATATTATTTTGCTTTCAGATGGCGGACCGTGACCCGTATAAGAGAGAACAGCAGCGGTTGATTCAGCTGTATGACGATATTACGTCGGATGAAGAGAACTCAGATGCTGCTTATGAGGGAGAGTTCAGCTCAGATGAAAACTATGTACCCAGTGAGTCGTCTGCCTCGCAGTCAGATGAAAGTGAAGACTCTGATTTAAACGAACTCCCCGAGCTCTCCAATGTAGAGACGTCTAATAATACTCTTCACAATCCCCAGCAATATAATCTGCCAGAGGAAAGTGAAGTAGAAGAGCCCGACGCATTGGACCAGGATTCCCAGAAAATTATTCAGAAATCTCAAGACAGTATACCCCTACAAGCACTGCAGAATCAAAATTCTGATTCTTCAGATGACATAGATACAGAATGGGAGTTTACAACTGCAGATATACCAGATTTCAACTTTGATGAATCCACTAATCGTCTGAAAATTAATTTAAATGCAGAAGATAGTCCAAAAGATGTTTTTGAATACCTATTTACCGATGACATAATGAGCTATTTGGTGGAATGTACCAACAATTATGGAGAAGATTTAACAAGATCTAATAGACCCAAAACAAGGAATGCTCGAGATAATAGTTTTAGACCTGTGACTATCGACGAAATGAAGAAATTTTTGGCACTGTGTTTATTGCAGGGTCAAATTACAACTTCAAACATGCGCAGGTTGTTTTCATATGGAGATGTATTGTACTTTCATCCAATTTTTAGTTACATTATGTCAGGAAGAAGGTTTGAAAAAATATTGAGAACTTTAAATTGCTCTTCGAGAACCGCAAAACATAAAGAAAAGATTCAAGCATTCTTAGACATGCTTATAGCCAAATTCCACAATGCTTATGGACCGTCTAAAGAGTTGTCTTTAGATGAATCCCTCTTACATTTTCGTGGCAGGCTTGGATTTAGAGTTTACCTCAAAAATAAAAAGGCACGTTACGGCATTAAGTTTTATGAACTGACAACCTCCGATGGGTATCTTTTAAATACTGAAATGTATAGTGGGGATATTCAAAACGCTTCCGATGTGGGAACTACAAAAGTAGAAGCTATAGTTATGAGGTTGATGAAGCCTTACCTCATGAAAGGACACGAACTGTTTATGGACAACTTTTATAATAGTTCTATATTATCTGAAAAGTTATTAAGCTTAAAAACTCATACTAATGGAACTCTCCGGTCAAATCGCAGGAATAACCCCAAGGAACTTATAAAGAAAAAACTCAAGAAGGGTGAACATTTCTGGATGCGTAAAAAGAATGTCTACGTTTCCAAATGGCGTGATAAGCGCGATGTTCTTGTTATCACCACAAGAAATCACCCACGATTGATACAAGTGAAAAACAGATATGGCCATGAGAAAATAAAACCTGAAGAAGTTGATGTTTATAATCGTCATATGTCAGGCATCGACAGGTGTGATCAGATGACCTCAACTTATTCAACGCCAAGGAAAACGATACGTTGGTATAAGAAGGTAATTTTCCATTTATTAGATGTAACTGTATGGAACTCTTTCTACTTATACCGAAAATATTGTAAAAATAATTCCAAGACGTACAGATATTTAGAGTTCCGTGACAGTCTCATTAAATCCTATTTGAAGTTACCACCAGGTTTAGAAGCAAAGAATTTAGTTCGTCGAGAAAAACATGATAACAGGTTACCGGAAAATTCAAACTACGAGCCTGAATGTTTCACAAATGAAACAAACTTAGCAAATCATTGGCCTGAAAGAAATCCAGGCATTCCAAGTGCAAAATCGAATAAGAAAAAAGTGTTTTTGAAGTGTAGACTGTGTGCCAAAAAAGGTCAACGGAAAGAATCAGGATATAGATGTAAAGGATGTCCCCAGAAGCCTCCGTTATGTCCAGACTGTTTTGAAGAGTGGCACGAAATAACAAAAAATCAAGAATAATTTTTTAGATATCTTTGTATAAGTTAGCTTTATGCGTAAACTATGTTGATATAAATTAATATTTTTGACTTCTGAATACGTTTTAAGAATCATTATGTCTTTTTGGTTTCTTTAAATAAATATTGCTTTATTTAAATACGTTTTCTTAATGAAAAATATTTCGCTGATAGACGTCGAGTCACTGCATGTATTAGGTTGAAAACGACAATAGGCACAACGCTGTATGACGTCGAACGCATATCAGCGTTCCGCCAAGATAGACTTAATACTAGTCTTATATTGTGGCAGAACGCTGATAAGCGTTAAAACTTAAACAATATTTTCTGTAAAATTTTAATACTTGGAGTAAAATTTCAGGTCGCCCTAGTTATATTTCATCCTTTTGAATAATAATATCGACAAAAAGGGCACTGTACAAATTGACCATTTTTGAAAAACTTAGGTGTCCGTCAAGGTGTTAATTTATTTATCAGAGGCGTGCAATACCGTGTGGAGACAAGGGGTAATTTTTAAATTAATGCGGGCGATTCCATGCAGAAAGTTTACTAATATCATCAATACAATGCCATGCAATAGAGGTTTTCAAGTTATCATGGGCGATAAGACCAGTACCCAAATGAAACCAAACAATGGCCTCCCTCAAGGATCGGTGCTGGTCCCCCTAATCTTTAGCATTATATAACAGACATGCCTGAGATCACATTAAAGGAGTTCGGATATGCAGATGACTGGGCACTTGCTACGAGCCATGAAGATTTGGAGACTACTGAACAAATATTAACAAACGGCTTGGTTACCCCCAGGAGATATTTCCGTCGCTGGAGATTACAGCCCAATACCGCCAAGGTGGAAGTATCTTGACGGAAGACGAAGTAAGTGCTTTCATTTAAACAACATATTTGCTAATTTCCAGTTAAAAATCCACTTTGAAGAGAGACTCCTCAACCATACTAAATACCCAAAATATGTAGGCATGACACTCGATAGAATGCTAAGCTTTAAAGAACATCTTACAAAGACGACGGCAAAACTTAGAACACGAAATAATATTATACGAAAGTTATGCGGTACCACATGGGGTTCCTCAGCGGCTACAGTTAGGTAGTGATGTTGATTATAGTTACTTTCGAGTATTCGTTACAAATCGTTACTTTTGTATAAAGTAATCATTTACAGTATTCGTTACTTTGATTACTATAATTACTTTTGTTACTTTTGTATTTGACTACCGGTAATCATATCGAGAATCGTATTTTTCAGTAGGTAGGTAATATCATCATCATCATCATCATCATTTGGCTCTACAACTCTATGTGAGTCTTGGCCGCGTTTACTATTTCCCTCCATTGTTGTCGGTCCTGAGCAGCTATTTCCCATTGCTGTACTCCCATTTTGCGTAGATCGCTGGCTACTGCGTCCTTCCATCTCTTTCTTGGGCGACCAACTGACCTTTTTCCAACGGGCCTTTCCCAGAATGTGGCGTTTAGAAGTCTTTCGTCACTTGATCTTATTACGTGACCCGCCCATCGTATTCTGTTTGATTTAATGTAGCGTACTATGTTTTCATCTCCGTATATTGTCTGGAATTCATCATTGTGTCTTCTTCTCCATTCTCCTGTTGTCTCTTCTCTGCAAGGCCCATAGATTGTCCGCAGTATCTTTCTTCCAAGTACCAGTAATTTTGTTGTTTCCCGCTGATTCAGAGTCCAGGTTTCGCTTCCATACGTTATTGTGGGACGAATTATTGTCTTATATACTCTTATTTTTGCTGGTCTTGAGAGTATTTTTGATTTAAGTAGGATCCTTAACGAGTAATATGCCCTGTTTCCTGCAATAATCCTGGCTGCCACGTCCTTTTCATAGTTATTTTCAGATGTTATGATCGCTCTTAAGTACTTAAATTCTTTGACGACTTCAAAATTGTATTCATTAATTGTTACGTTTTGTCTAACCCTTGGTCTTGGGTTCTTCGTAACCACCATGTACTTGGTCTTGTCCTCGTTGACCTTAAGACCAACTTCCTTGGCTCCGTTCTCGAATAGGGTGAAAACTTCTTTTGCATCTCTGGTGGATTGTGCAATTGTGTCCACGTCATCCGCAAAGGCTAATAGTATTTTTGATCCTTGGGCGGCAAATCCGTTTGTCAGTTGTGGCTGAGATTTCCTTACTGCATGTTCCAGTGCGAAGTTAAACAGCAGGGGGGCGAGAGGATCTCCTTGTCTAAGTCCGGTGTCAATGAGGAATTCCTCCGACGTGTTGCTGCCGACTCTGATTCGTGCGGAAGCGTTCTCCGTGCTCACCTTTGCTAATCGTACCAGTTTTCCAGGTACTCCCATTTCTACCATAGTCTCCCACAATGCTTCTCTGCTAACAGAATCGTAACAGGTAGGTAATATGTATAAAGTAATCATTTACAGTACCTATTCGTTACTTTGATTACTATGATTACTTTTTTTACTTTTGTATTTGAGTACCGGTAATCATATCTAGAATCGTATTATCTCAGTAGGTAGGTAATTTGTATAAAGTAATCATTTACAGTATTCGTTACTTTGATTACTATGATTGCTTTTGTTACTTTTGTATTTGAGTACCGGTAATCATATCTAGAATCGTATTTCTCAGTAGGTAGCTATTTTGTATAGGTATTCCGATATAACAACGACTTTCACCGATCTGTTTAAGGGATAAAAATGATTTGATTACGATGATTACTTTTGTTACTTTTGTATTTGAGTACCGGTAATGATATCGAAAATCGTATTTCTCAGTATGTAGGTTTGTGTAGGTATTCCGATATAACAACGACCTTCACCAATCTGTTTAAGGCTTTAAGGCTAAGGGATAAAAATGATTTGATTACTATGATTACTTTTGCATTTGAGTACCGGTAATCATATCGAGAATCGTATTTCTCAGTAGGTAGGTATTTTGTATAGGTGTTCGGATATAATAACGACCTCCACGAAGTTCGAAGTAATCAGAATAATTAAAGTAATCAAAGTAGATACAATAGTCTTTACTCGCTCTGTTACGATTAGTACGAAGTAACGAAGTAATCAGAGTAATCAAAGTAGATACAATAGTCGTTACTCGCTCTAATACGATTGGTATGAAGTAACGAAGTAATCAGAGTAATCAAAGTAACGATTTGCCTCTCTGTATAGTAATCGTTCCTTTCGGTATTCGTAAGTAACGAGTACTTTGTAACGAATAGTTACTTTTTCAACATCACTACAGTTAGGTCGACAGCGCTGGGACTCTATCAGGCACAATTAAGGTCACGCTAACGTACTGGCTACCAGCACTAAGCCACGTAGCCCCCTCACACGTCCGCCGAGAACATGTCCTTGTTAGGGAGTATAGAAAAATTAACGCCGATCCTGCGCTCCTCTCTCACGTTGGAATTAACGACAGAGATATAAAGTAGGCTTCATTTAAAAAAAACCCTCTGGATTCTGCAAAAATATTAATTGAAAGGAATTTCAAGATAACCGACCGTTGGCGAGAATATTAGGAGAAGAATGCTTCGCCTGACATCCGGAGTATGCCATATATGTATTACAAGCAAGCCATAGGGATTCAATCAACCAAGACGGATCTGGGCGACACTAAACAGAATTAGAACAAACCCTGGTAGATGATCTGACTCACTTTTTAGATGGGGAAAAACACCTTCTCCAAATTGCGATTGCGGTGATGAAAGACAAACGGTTAAGCAGTTAGCGGAGGAATGCCCATCAGATCGTACAATGGCAATCTGATAATGGCAATTTTTTAGTGGCAACCAAGGAGTCGATTGAATATATTTACCAACTAAATTTTTGTTTATAAAAATTAATTATTATTATTTATAATGTATTTGTTATCTTTATTTATACTGTTATGCTCTGTATTTGTATCTGTTATGAGATTGATCAGCAAATTCTTATTTTGATTAATTATTTAATTATTTTAGTTATTACTTATGTAAAACAAAACCAAAATTAAATTAAATTTTCTAATAAATTTTATTCTCAGGGCTATTTTAATTTTAATGCATTACCTTCGGTGTGTGGCTTCTATTATCTCCAGTTGCTTAATTCATCCAATGACAAAACAGGGAAATTAAACACACTCGATGTCATATAAATGTTATAAATATTTTTTATTTATCCAATATACCATAAATATAAGATGTAAAAATTAAACTAAAATTTAATTCTGTTGCAACTATTTCTCATCTAATAAATTAAGCTTTAATTCTGATATCTCCTTTGTTTTAACAAAAATTGTATTTAAATAATTCGTTAGACTATTCTTTATGCTATAGAACTGCTCAATACAAAAATAAGCAAATATGGTGTGGATATAAAAAAACCCTCTCCGTTTCACAAAAATTCTGACTAACCTTTTGTTTCTTCTTTATTTCTTCTTCCTGGATTGCGTAGTCCTCGATTCTCCTACACGTGCGTCTAGGATGTAGCGAAAGGTCCTTCTCGTCCAAACTGCTTCACCAACAAACAAACAACAGGACGCGCTCGAAATCTCTATTCAGTTTTCTCTCTGCTCGATATCTTGTGTAAATTGATACCCACGGGCTATTCGTTCTAGACAGAAAACAGGAATCTCCTCGGACACAAGGAAAATTACTTCACAACTCGGTCAACGTTTTCGTTTCAACACGATTCTGCTCGCAAAGGCCAATTTCACCACTTTACACCGACTTCTCACTTTTTAAAAACTGGACTGTACTCTCCAGATGTTCAATACACATACACAGTAACCATTTTTTCTCCCGTTAAAATCAGACTCAACACTATCATCCCACCATCTATCTTTCTCCGCCAATCACAAACATCCTCTCTACCCACTACATCCATATTTTCATTTCTTAAGAACCAATTTATTTTGTATACAACTTTTCCATTAAGTTAAATTCTAGGAGACACCAAATTACTTTCGTTGTTTCAAAATGCTAAACAAAAAGCCTTATATTCTAAACTCAATAAAATTGTTTACTGCCTATACTTCTAAGAAACATTTATAAAACGTCATTGTTCATATATATATATATATATATATATATATATATATATATATATATATATATATATATATATATATATATATATATATATATATATATATATATAAAGAAGTTTGGTATTATTGACTGATAATATGTAGACTTTATTTTTTTATTGAGGTTGCAGTCATTTATTTCTAAGGGGCAGGGTAAGAGAAACTCTGTGTTATAATCAAGCTTTCGCAAAATTTATTTGCTTCGTCAGGATTAGCTAAAATTATTATATAGTTATAAATAAATACAACGAAATGAAAGAACATTGCATAAAAATTAGTACAAAAACTTACAACGTGAGGTTTGTTCCTTAATTTGACATTTCTACAAAACATAAAATATCTAAAAAAATCTTTATCCTAATGGTTTTCAAGTTTCAATGTTTTAATTTTTACAATTCATGATAAAAAATATGATTTAATAATTTAGTTCTAAATTTGACTAATGCCAGAAAGACATTTAAATAATGTCAAAAAGACACTCGTAGGTATTTGTTTATTTGATTTTAAGTTGTTAAGAACTAGATTTTTGATTATTACTTGCTTGTGCATTTTAAAATTTTAGAAGTTATAGATATATATATATATATATATATATATATATATATATTGAATACCAAATACCCAATAACCAAAAATATATTAAATACCAAATAGTTGTGGCCTTACTATATATATTAGAGATTAGTTCTGTATACCTGTAATCTACTCTGCTATTGTGTAGTGATTGTTTCACTGCCCAGTGTTCTATAGAGTCGAATGCCTTTTCAAAATCTATAAATGCCATATATATGGGTATTTGGTATTCATTCATTCATTTACATATCCATTTGGTATTTAATATATTTTTGGTTATTGGGTATTTGGTATTCAATATATATATATATATATATATATATCTATAACTTCTAAAATTTTAAAATGCACAAGCAAGTAATAATCAAAAATCTAGTTCTTAACAACTTAAAATCAAATAAACAAATACCTACGAGTGTCTTTTTGACATTATTTAAATGTCTTTCTGGCATTAGTCAAATTTAGAACTAAATTATTAAATCATATTTTTTATCATGAATTGTAAAAATTAAAACATTGAAACTTGAAAACCATTAGGATAAAGATTTTTTTTAGATATTTTATGTTTTGTAGAAATGTCAAATTAAGGAACAAACCTCACGTTGTAAGTTTTTGTACTAATTTTTATGCAATGTTCTTTCATTTCGTTGTATTTATTTATAACTATATAATAATTTTAGCTAATCCTGACGAAGCAAATAAATTTTGCGAAAGCTTGATTATAACACAGAGTTTCTCTTACCCTGCCCCTTAGAAATAAATGACTGCAACCTCAATAAAAAAATAAAGTCTATATATATATATATATATATATATATATATATATATATATATATATATATATATATATATATATATATTGCATTTGCGTCCCTCGTGGCTTCTGTATAGTTTTGACTCTTCGTGACTTCCGATCAATATACAGCGTGTATATTAACAAGAATAATTTCATACAGTTAGCGCTCGCTTTGGCATCCGTTATACTGGCAACAATGTACTTATAATATCAAGTAAAATATTTAACCTTGGTCGTGTTTAGGTGCAAATTTAGTTGTAGAACCCAGACAAATTCTATTTATAACTTTTGCCAATTAGGTGGTTTTGCTCGGATATACGATAAGGATTTGCTGTAAATTGTTTGTTTTCGTTTTTTTATACTCTTAAATCAGGTTAGAAAAACTTATTTCTTGGGTGTAGTTATGAAAGATGTATTTTCTAAACTTTTAAATTTTCTATTTTATTTCGATGAAAGAAGATTAAGGATTTCGGAAGATTTCGATGGAATAAGTTATAATGTAATATACTTAACAATACCACTATATACCCGTGACAACTGTTTATTTTTTAAAGTTAATAATTGTTTGCTGAGCCTTTCGATAGGTTAGGTTAGGTTTATTATTAAATTTTATTTTGATAAAAAATCGGTATTGTTCTCTCTCTCTCTCTCTCTCTCTCTCTCTCTCTCTCTCTCTCTCTCTCTCTCTCTCTTCCTGTAATCCCTTCTCAGCGCATTCTTTTCTGTTTTATTCTTTCGAAATTTGCTATACAAGTATTTCCATTGCTCTCTGTTTCTCGCTCTCTGTTGGACTTCTCTTCATCTCAGGCCAAGTCTTTCATGATCTCTTATTACAGTTCATCTCCAGCTATTATCAGGTCTTCCTCGTCTTCTTCCTTCGTCTGGTTGGTATTCGAGTGCTTGTTTGGTTATATTATTTCGATCCTTCCTCAGAGTCCGTATAATTCATTTCCATTTCCTATTTTTAATCGTGACTGTTATTTTCTCTTGTTTTGTTCTTCTCCGTAGATCTATGTTTCAGGATTTTCCTCAACGATTTTCTATAAAGGTTTGTAATTTTTTGCTAGTTGTTTCTTCCTGTCTCTTCCTGTAAATATTTTGATTTTGGTTAATTCTGATATATCGCGTGTGTTCCAGTTTTTCCTTAAGGTGATACAGTAGCGATCAACAGGTAGCCAAAACGCGTTCCAAGATTGCGGCTGTAATTTTGAATATTTTTTCGAGATATTTGGCACACGTATTCGTAATATAATAAAGAATGGCGGTACAGAGCCCAATTTGAAAAATATATTAATATGTGGAAATTACTCTGTAATTAAATACAATATTAAAAAAACGAGCCTGTATCGCCATTAAGAAGAACAAAAAAATATATTTTCTTCAAATAAACTTGTTTATCCGATGCCTAGATTTTGTGTCATTTTGGAACTACTAGTGAAATAAAAAATTTTAGGTACCCTTCTCGTGGGTGAAAATTATTTTATTGAAAATAACCCCATAATTCGATAGAGAGGCAAATTCTAAGCAAAATTTATTATATAAAGTTATTAAAATAAATCAAAACTTTTTGAGTTATTAAAGATCAAAGATTTTAATATTTCTTGAGAAAAATGCATGTTTTAAACCGATTCTTCATCAATAACTCAAAAACTATAAGTTTTTACAAAAAAGTAATTATTACTAAAATTGAAGCTAATAAAAAATGAAATAAACTCCCTACTAGAAAAACCTTTTAGTGTTAACTGAAAGTGAGTTATAGGTAGAATATATATTTTTTTCGGCGAGTAAGAAAATCTACGTATTCAAACTGAAATCACGGGAAAATGATGCATTTTATAACATAAACTTATTAAACATTTGTCAAAGTACTTAAAAATATCTATCAAATGAGCCCCAGAACATGTTGATAGCATTAAAATTTATGCTCCAAAATGTTTTCAAAATTTATCTTTTAAAAATATCTCCAAAAAAATGTTACTGTTTTTTTTTTTAATAACTCCGTTCATTTTTACGATGTCAGGTTCATCTAAAAACCGTTTAAAAGCTAATTTCAACGGCTATTTCACCAAGTTAAACTTAATCTCTTAAACCCCTTACTTTTTAAAAATAAAAGGTTAAATGGCCCCGGTTGCATGATTCTTACAGCAAAATTTAAGATTTAAACGTTTCTATCTCGGTTATTTTTTACTCTGTAGAAATAATAAAACAGGTAAAGTATTTGTCACAAAAAAAATCTAAAATTTGGTTATATATTATTTTTACGTGTATTGAGTATTTTTGGACTTATTATCAAAAGAATATAAAAATTACAATAATTTTAAAAATTATAATTTTTTTAAATTATATCTTTTTTTCAAAAATATGCATTTTAAACCGGTCAAAATTATTGAAATCATTACTTATGCTAATATGAAGAAGTTCTTATAAGGATTATTATAAATTTAATTTTTTGTGGAAATAGCGTATGATTGATTTTTCACTTTTTCTTAAAAAATTCCAAAGGATTCTCTTATTTTCATCATATAGTTCAAGCAATCTATATAGTGTAATAGGTAAGATTTGTAGCTTTCTTTGGGTTGTTCTTCTTTAATATTAGGCCGGCAGCTGGTGTTTTCTGGTAATTAAATATGTAGTTAAAAATATTTATTTATACTTAGGTAAATAGCGTTAAAGCAGGACATAATATTGTATGTGTTAAAATTAATTTTATCAATTTTTTAATAACATTTAACCTCACAGGGACCTCCCTCTTACCGCATGCTTGCATTAATAACTGATGTAGAATAGCTTTTATAATTAATCTTGTTATTGTTAGAATTACTGATACTAAAAGAACTTTATAAAAACACAGTTAGATCTAAAATTACTTTAGGTATACAGTTCAAAACTTTAAAATTCAGCACAAAATGCAAGCATGTCCCCGCTCTTTTTTTTATTAAAAATACAAAATCTAAAAATATTTTTTTAACCGAGTCTTTTCATTAGTACACTTATGCTTGGAAAATGAATTACACAACACAACAATTAAAATACTGATACACTTAACTCATTTTCTCCTTCTTCCGTATTTTCTTCGTCACTATCATCGCCCAATTCAATAATAAATTTATTTCCACCATTAATGTGGAAGTGCCCAATCTTCTTATAATATTCTTCCACTTTGATCACTTTGGCGATTCTTTTCTGCCAGTCTACTTTGGTAATATTGGCTACTTCTTTTTTAATGATCTCAATTACCTTTTTGTCAAATTTAGGAAATTTATTTGAACGCCTTATACTTGGTTTTAATTGTCCCCAAATTAACTCAATAGGATTGAAAACACAAAAGTAGGGGGGAAGTCTCAATATAGTGTGTCCATGCTTTTCGGCAATACTCTCTAGAGCGTATAATTTTCTAAATTGCTTTGTGTGTAGAACTTCAATAAGTTGTTTTTTTGTGTAAAAATCTTCGAAATACAAATCATTTTCCATTAAAAAATTTTGTAGGTCAGCTTTCTTTGAAGATGTATTTGGTATTTTAGTGAGTTGTCGGGAATGATAGGAAGCGTTGTCAAGCACTATTACGCTGTTTTTCTCCAAGTTTGGGATCAGCGAGTTTTCAAACCAATCTTCAAAAATGTCAGCTTCCATATTCTTGTGGTAGTCAACGTTACAATCTTCCATTTTCTTCCCACATAATTTTAAAGCATTCGGAACCCATCCCTCACTTCCTCCGCAATGTACAATAATTAGTCGCGAGCCTTTATTTGCAGGCATTTCTGGTATGCACATGCTTGAACCATCTGTCCATCCTTTCTTTACTGTATCGTGGGTATCATACCAAGTTTCATCTAAATAATAAATTCTCCTATTTTCTTGCCTATATTTAGTAATTTCTTCTAGGTACATATTACGTCTGTTGACTATTCTTTGGCTTTCCATAATTGCTTGACGTTTATTTATTTTTTTGAACTTAAAGCCCATTTTTTTTATCCAATTTTGAAGAGTTTTCTCACAGCAGTTCATATTTCGACCGGTTGTTTCCAATTTCTTTCTTATTATTTCTATTGTAGGTATTTCATTGCTTTTGTAGCAGTCGTATATTGTCGTTTTCAATAGTTTTACAAGTGAAGGATTTAAAGGTCTTGAAAATTTGTAGTCACATCGTTTCTTGCGATGATAGGGTTCATTTTTAACTATTTTATATACAGTAGAAAGTGGAATTTCTGTTAAATCAGAGGTGGCTTGTGCCAATAGTGTTTCATCGAAGCCGAATTTCGTACGTAGATTTTTGTATACATTCAAACATACTTGCTGTGTTTCTGCATTTAAATGCATTCGAATCTTCTTTACGATCTCTTTTTTTTTAGTAATTACATTCACACTAGCACTGGCAATTTCTACAATATCAGCGTTATCGTACGCGATATTTACATTATCCCACGGGCGCCACATCACTATTCACATTAATTAAATTACAATAATCAACACTTGACACTCTCCAAACGAAATACTAAACCAATATTCAAAATAATTACAGCAAACAAAACACTCGTATCACTTAACACACGTACACTCCAGTACTAATACACTGCTAGCTACCGAACTAAAACTAATCTTTTGCACGAAACTTGTGAATAGATATGCGGGAGGTCTGGCCGTAAAAACACAGATGCTTTCACAAAGGGCCGCTTCTTAAACGTTTGACCTAACATCTATATTTGAAGAATATCATATTTCACCGGCTTAAAGCTATTCTACAGTATTTTTTACTTGGACAATAACTTGCTTAATTTTAACGCTTTTAACTTGCTTCGAAGCTCATTTGATAGGTATTCTGAAGTACTTTGACAAATGTTTAGCAGGTATATTTTATAGATTGCATCGTTTTCCCGTTATTTAAGCTTGAATAATTAGATTTGAGTACTCGTCGAAAAAAATACACATTAAATTGCCAATAACTCACGTTGATATAACATTAGTTTAGTTCTTTAAGTGAGGAATGTATTAAATTTTTTTATACAGCGGCATGATATAGAAAATGATCCTTGGACTATTCCCTACCGTCTGTGAAAATTTCAAGTAAATCCATGCTGGACGAAAAAATTGCGAGTCAAAATGCTTCATTTCCTCGACTATAGAAGGAGGAGAAACAATCAGTAAATGTAACGAATACAAATACCTGGGTATGAATATGAAAATCACGAATGATGGAACACTGGACGGAGCCGTTAAAGAACGAAACACTCAGGGCAGGAAAGCAATTAGGCTCCTAAACTCAGTAGTCTGGGACAAGCAGATAAACAACCAAAACAAGAAAAAGATCTATAACGCTGTAGTGAAAAGCATTATAACATACAGCTGCGAAGTATGGCATATGAAGGAAAAATCAAAATGAATGTTAGAGGTCACCGAAATGGATTTCTGGAGAAGGGCTGCAGGAAGCTCAAGAAGAGAACATGTCACCAATGAACGGATACGAGAAATAATGAACGTCACACATACAATAAATGACGAAATTAACGAAATACAACTACGATGGTTTGGTCACGTACAAAGAATGCATGAAGACAGAATACAAAGAATAATACTATACACTTCGCGCTCGTTTTGGCATCCGTTATACTGGCAACAATGTACTTATGGTATCAGGTAAAATATTTAACCTTGGTCGTGTTTACGTGACAATTTAGTTAAAGAACCCAGACAAATTATATTTATATCTTTTGCTATTTTGGCGTTTTGTCATAGAAAATCGGTTTTATATACAGGGACTTTACCGACAAACGAAGACAGGAGATTCCTCAGATAATTTTAAGACAATTTAACCCAATTCACCTAGTCGGAAAATGCTTCTTAAGGGAGCTAGGGCTCTTCAAAGATGGCGTCATGAAATTAGTTTTTCTTAAATACCTCCAGAACGCTTAGATTTAGAAAAACGAAAATTGGTATGCCTATTTAGTTTTCAGAGATGAATCGATTTCATATATCGCAAAATTCTAGTACCGGTCATGGGCGTCCGTTTTGGGTAGAGCAACGGGTATTTTAACGCATAACTTTTTTGTTCTTAACTTTTATGCATTTTTGACACCGTATTATTAAATTGTGAGGTATTCTAGTACTAAAAGGTACTCTCGCTTTAAGTCGGTAGGACACACCGTTTTCTAGAAAAATCGATTTGAAATTTTTCATTTTTGGAATTAAAAAAAAATGAAAAGAACTTTTCAACAAAAAACGAAGTATTTTACCAACATAAAGTAAGAGTAACTTTTAGTACTCGAATACCTCATAATTTAATAATCTAGTGTCAAAAATGCTCAAAAATTCAAGATAAAAAGTTATGCTATAAAATAACTGTTGACCTACCTAAAACGGACGCCTATGACCAGTACTAGAAATTCGCAATTAATGAAATCGATTTATCTCTGGAATATAAATAAATGTACCAGTTTTGGTCTTTCTAAACAGTTTTTTTTTGAAAAAAATTTTTTTATTTCAAAGAGCGAAAAATTTTCAAATCGATTTTTCTAGAAAACGGTGTGTCCTACAGATTTAAAACAAGAGTACCTTTTAGTACTAGAATACTCCATAATTTAATAATCCAGTGTCAGAAATGCATAAAAGTTAAAGATAAAAAAGTTATGTGATAAAATAACCGTTGCCCTACCCAAAACGGACGCCTATGATCGGTACCAGAAATTTGTAATGGATGGATTAGATTTATATCTTGAAGATAAATACGCGTACCAACTTTTGTTTTTCTAAATGGAAGCGTTCTGGAGGTATTTAATAAAAACTAATTACAAGACGCCGTCTTCAAAGAGCTCTAGCTCCCTTAGGAAGCATTTTCGGACTAAGTGAATTGGGTTCAATTAACTTAAAATTATCTGAAGAATCTCCTGTTTTCGTTTGTCGGTAGAGTTTCTGGATACCCTGTATAAAAATCTTTTAGACTCCTAAATTTATTCTTTAAACACTTTTGCTCTGTAGAATGAACAGGAAAAATTATAATTTTATAATTAGGTAGTTGTATTTTGCTTGACCGGTTTCACACAAAGTTTGTCTTTGCATCATCAAACGGTTTAATAGACTTAGATTTTTAATGGTAATGGCCAACGTTACACTAAAAACAAATAATATGGAGAATAGAAGATTATGTAAGGTACATTCCATGTCAAATCACTCAGGCAAAAAATTTTGGATCTCCGGCTCCGATTTGTCTGAAAATTGGTATATAGCTTCTGCGTGACGTAAAAATAAGATATTTAAGGTCAAAAAATCTTCTTCTTCTTTTTTTCTCAAAATGTTATTTTATGCGATTTTACAGTGATTTGGTGTTTATTTAAACAAATTTGCAAATACAAATTTCTGTGGCAAAGTATCAATGAAAAACATATATTTTAATAGAAGGGACTCAAAAATGTCATCATATGGCATATGGTACAAGTTATTTGGATTCAAAACAAGGTTTTGATCAAATTTTATAGTGTAGAAAACGGTAAAATACCGTTTTTTACATTTTTCTCCATTCCCAAAATACATCATCATCGATTTGGTTGAAAATTTGCCAACAGATAGCCAAAATATAGGACTTTAAGTAGTTAGAAGGATTTGAATTATATTACAATACCAAAAAAGTTACATGCAGTAATATCAGACTCAAAAGTATATCAGTCCAGTCGGAATAGCATTTGACCTTGCATGCCGAGCTGCCCAAAATTTTATTTTTCTAACCTTTAAGAGAGTCAATAGTAGCCTAAATTTAAAATCACGAATGAATTCCTTTTTTACGTTAGCCGCCATATTGATTTTAAAGGAGAACCTGTTTTGCTCAATATCTCAATTTTTAACTTTTCGACAAAAATGGTAGAAACTGAAATTGTTCCTATTTATTTTACTATTTACTATTTACTATTTACAATTACTATTGAAACTATTTACAATTACATATTACAATTTCTTTTTACCAATGTTTTCCATTGATACTTTATGATAGAAAATGCAAATTTGGTTAAATAAACACCAAATCACTCTAAAATCGCATAAAATAACATTTTGAGAAAAAAGAAGAAGAATATGTTTTGACCTTAAATACAGTCGGAAAAATGAAAGAATACCCATGAGCGATCACCTCAATCACTTATTTTGTATTCGCTGTCTTTTTCTATAAATAACAAACGTTAGTTATAGAAAAAGATAGCAAATACAAAATAAGTGATTGATGTGATCGTTCATGGGTATTGTTTCATTTTTCCGACTGTATTTAACGTCCAAAAATCTTCTTCTATCCTAAGGTCTTCTTATAATAGCTTCTGCAACCTTGTTTATCCAAGTATTTTCTACTCTGCGTACGTGGCCGTACTATTTTAGTCTTCTCTCTTCTATATATTGCAGGGCATCTTTTTCCACTTGCACTCTTCTCCTTATCTCCTCATTTTTTATTCTGTCTCTTCTGGTGAGACCACAGCATCTTCTCCAGTATTTCATTTCGGTTGCCAGAATGCTCTTTTGGGCTTTTTTGTTTATGACCCATATTTCTGCGGCATATGTCATGATGATTCTTACTATTGTTTGGTATATCATTTTTTTTATTTCCCTTAATGTTCTTATTTCAGATTACATTATGGAGTTGTCTGATGCAAGATCTTGTTTGTCCCAATCTATTTTTTATTTCTGCTTCTGTTGTTCCGTTTTTCGACATTATAAAGCCCAAATATTTAAAATTCTTCATTCCTTTTATTTCTACTTGTTCTTCTATTTCTAAGTTTTTGACGTCTTCTTCCGATATTGCTAAGTATTCCGTTTTCTTCATATAAATTTCCAGGCCCACCTTTTGTATTCCTCTTTTAGGTTTCTGCAACTGATATCCTCTGCAACATGCAACTGATATCCTCTTCATCTTGAGACATAACCAACTGATCGTCTGCGAAACACAATATGTAGAGGTAATCGTCTCTTATCGGTATTCCCATACCCCTACATTTTTTTTCCAAGTTGTTAGTGCGTGGTCTAAAAATATTTTAAATACAGTTAGTGACGTTGGGCATTGGGCATCCCTGTAGTAATCCTATTGTTGTTTTGAAGATAGCAACTACCTTGTTTTCTATTTTTATATTTACTTCATTTCCACTGTAGATGTTCTTGATGCTTGTGTTAGGTTAGGTGGTATCCCTATTTAAGTCATTGCTTTGTACAGTTCTTTCCTTGGCACAGTGTCGTATGCCTTCCTAAGGTCTATAAACACCATGTGTAAATCTTTGTTCTTAGCTCTTCTTTTTTTCTCCATTGTCTGTTGTATTATATGTATGGATATAATCTAGACATGATTTCCCTGCTGTGAAACCTGCTTGTTCTTCTCCGATTTTCCGTTCTATATTTTTATCTATTTTGTTCCTAAGGATCCTGCCATACAGTCTTCCCATTGTAGTGATGACGCTTATCCCCCTGTAATTTTCGCAATCTTTTCTGTCCCCTTTTTGTATATTGATGTTATGTAGGATTCTTATCATTGTTTAGGGATGTCCTCTCCATTAATTGCTCTTTCCATGATTCGGCATATCATTCTTCTTAATTTCTCTGTTCCATATTTGATTTGTTCCACCATAGGCGTAACCGGGATAATACCGGATGATAGGATAACCGGGGGGTTAAAACTACTGGAAAGGGGGGGTTACAACTACTGGAAGGTCTCTGAGGGGTATGGTGTTTAGCGTATAGAGCTCAAAGTCTATCCAAATGGGGGGTTATAGCCCCCAAATCCCCCTGGTTACGCCTATGAGTTCCGCCACAATTCCTCCTGGTCCTTCCGCTTTATTGTTTTTCATGGAATTTATTGCTTGTTTCATCTCTTTGTCTGTTATGACTATTTTTTCTTCCTCTGTGGTCATTATTTTTTGTTCGTTTCCATCAATGCTGAATTCTGGTCTTTGCTCTATC
The DNA here is from genome assembly GCF_917563875.1 of Diabrotica virgifera virgifera. Classification (NCBI taxonomy): domain Eukaryota; kingdom Metazoa; phylum Arthropoda; class Insecta; order Coleoptera; family Chrysomelidae; genus Diabrotica; species Diabrotica virgifera. Next base: position 135,147,971 of record NC_065443.1, read on the forward strand.
AGTAGATTTTTATAGTGGTTATTATGTTATTGCTTACATTGTTATTTCTTATATTGTTATTACACCTTATTAATTATTTTCTATTTATGGTAAACTTTTAAGGTTACTAAAATTTTAGTTGGTAGGTAACTACTAGGTAATGCCAAGTAGCTATTTCTTGCGTGTCTCTAAATTTTAAACAGCTTTAGTTATATAATATACAGTGCCGGATTAACTATTAGTCGGACTAGGCGGGCGCGCCTAGCTGCGCGCCTAGCTATGAGGCCCGCACGCCGTGCAAAAATATTAATATATTATATATAGCGAGGGCCCTACAGCTCTGGCTGCTTCCTGCACTTCAATCTCCAGTTTTGTCTCTCCTGCCAATCCTCTTCTTCTATTTCTCTTTTTCGCATGACATCCATTATTCCTTGTTTTTAAGATTTACGAGGTCTGCCTCGTCTTCGTCTAGTTGTTGGAGTAGTCTCTCCCTGGGACTGTAATTCTACCTCGACGACGGTGGGAGGGCCGAGTAACCGGTCGTGGTCCCTAAAAAATTGTGAGGGGAGCACGACCGATGAAACCAAGAACAGTTCCAGCGTCCAGCGACTGTGCACCGGGTGGTCGCCGGACACCGCCGCTGGACGCTAAAAGGCGGCGCAACTGAGGCGAGCAGTTGCGACGCCTTCGCCTTCAGCAGTCGTATTTCACCCTCCAACTTCCCTGCGACTACTCTAATTCCTAAAGTTAATCTCGCCCACTCCAGCGTTGTGGCCGGGGGTCGATGGTGGAGCCCCACGCACCATGCGGGGGCTCTGCCGTCGAACTCCGATCACAAATCTCTATTCGAAATCTTTTTCGACATACCCATAACGAGTAGCCGCCATGTCTTACCCCGCCAAAGTACCTTTCCCAACACACATCCACTCCCAATCCCGCGTAACAGTGGAGGCAGCAGTTACGCGGAAATTCCAGGTAGCCTGTGAATACAGGCTGCTACTGCGTCCGGAGGCAACCGTGATAAAAAAGCCTAGAGGAGTAAACCTCAATAAAATAATCCCCACTATCACGGTGGAAGGCATCGTGCCAAAGATATGAGAGATGCGAGGGTTAGAGCATCACAAACGATCCCTTCGGGATACCTGGCGACCTCCCGAAGAACCTAGCCTTAACGTGGTAAGGGCGCACTGCCACGTCGGACGCGTAGCACGTCCCGACTCGTGGGAATTCATATGAATAAAACCAACTCAAAAAAACCTAAAGGAAAAAATAACGACGACCAAAGGCAAAAGGACAATGACGACGCATTAATTAGTAAAATTGAGAATAGGGAAGAACAGTCGCAAGACGGCACAATAGATGAAGATGAGCTGAGAAAGTTTGAAAGGGAATTGCTACAACGGCACGATCAACAGCCTAAACTAAACAGGTCGGGTGCCATAAAGCACTCGACACTTGTAGGGGAAGAAATTAATACAAGAGAAGAAGAAGAAAAAGAGGAGGAAGAGAAAGAAGAGGAAGATCCCTCGGTGAAAATCCTGGAAGCGAAAGCCTTCACAGAAAGTCACGATGAAAAAACGGAAGAAGAAAGGGGAGGAACTTGGGAAGATATAGAGGAGAGTGTTTTAACAGCCTTCTTGTTCGACGAAGAGGACAGAAGAGAAATGCAGCAAATGAAAAAAAGAAAAGGGGACAGCCTTGAGATAAATGAAAAATTCAAAAAAGAAAAACTTGAAGAAAGCAAAAAATATCCAGAAGAAACCGACAGGGAAAAGGTCCAACGGAAAATGAAACAAATACTCGATATACTTAATACAGAAGGCCCAATAGAGGACGAAAGAATAAGAATGAAAAAACTCATAGGGGAAATTAACTCTATGCAAAACAGAAAAATTAGCCCAAATCAAACAACACAAGGGGAGGAGAAAAATATAAGATGCGAACAATGTAAAATTAAGATCGAGCAAGAGAGACAAAGAAAAGAAACAGAAAAAATAATAGGAATTGTAAACAAGGGAGGAGACATAGACACCTTTAGTCAAATCCACGAGAAGAAATGGGAGGACAAGGTGTTTGAAAAAACGAAGTGGGAACATGGGGGACTGCAAGAGACAATTGAAAAAAAAGAATGCATAATAATAACTAAAAACGAAATAAAAGACGGAGGGGTAGAGGGCGTCATAAGAACGCTCAGGGAAGAAGTAGCAGAAATCATTGAGGAATGCAAAGTGGGCGACATAGAGTACATAGAAAATGTAAAGAAAAGCTCTATGGCCAACCAAAGGAGGCAGTGGTACACATATGTAACCAAAGTGGGAGAACAGGGAATGTATGAAATGGCTGTAAAGGCCATAAATATAATAAAAAAAAGGGAGAAGCCCCCGGAAACCGTTAGAGTCATCGTTAACAACGAGATAAATAAGGAAGATGTGCGAAAAGCTCTCGAATTTGTGGGGAGAAAAGAAAATATAGTATGGGAAATAGTTATCAGAGGGAAGGAGATGGATAAAGGGGAGAGGCATGAGCAGGAAGAAGCGCTCCTAATCAAAACGGGGGGGAAATCATACACTGATGTATTAAAAGAGATGAATCAGAAAATTGATATAGGGAAGATTGGCTTAAAAGTAAATAGGCTAAAAAAAACAGAAGGGGGAGACATCCTCGTAAAACTAAAGGGGAAGGGAGCAGCGGAGAAACTGAAGAAGGAGATGGACAGTAAAATAACGGGAATGAGCATGGCTGTTCGGAAGAAAGAAAATTATTTTTCCATCACGGCAATAGACCCTGGGTTTACAGAAGAACAGCTAATAAGCGCGATAACAACATATACCGGTATCCCCGAGGACGAAATAGATGTCAAAACGCTACGTATAAATAGGCATGGGGAACAGGTGGCGACCATAGCCGTACGCCCCTCAAAAGCAGAAGAGCTACGGAGGTATAGAACGATAGTAATAGGTTGGGTTATATGCCCCATAATGGAACGCCATACGCCAGTAAGGTGTTATAAGTGCCTCCATTATGGTCACAGCACCTATGAGTGCACAGGGGAGAGCAGGGTAGCATGCTGCTACAACTGCTTTAAAAACGGGCATACAGCGGTGCAGTGTAGCAGCACTGCGTACTGCTTAACTTGTAAGGAAGAGGGTCATAGAATGGACCGCATGACATGCCCAGCCTATAGGGCGTGGGTGTACGGCAGGGGAGGGGAAAGGGAACACATAAAACATTAAAAGAAACAAAAGCGAAAGGGTGAGAAGTGGTTTCCTGATGAACGGAGGTGGGTCCGTATACAGCCCACCAGTGAAACAGGAAATCACCTTTTATAGGGTAAATTTATCGATTTTAATCATACATATTTTTATTTATTTATTTAATTTATTTGAAAATTTTATCTATACACATTTTATTTATATAAATTTTATTTATATAAAATTTAATTTCACATATAATTTTAAAAATCTTAGTGTGTTGTGTATTGTCCAGTATACCATTTTAATCTTTTATTTATTTATTTACCTATTTATTCATTTTATATTTACACCTTTATTTTATTTATATTTATTGTGTTCAATATATACAAACGGATACGGGTCAACTCTCTAGGGAACTGAACCAAAAATGAACCTCAAGGATCAACCTGGTATAAGGATAATGCAGGTGAACGTGGGCCGCGCAAAACGGGCACACGATCTCGTCCACGCGAAAGCCTGCACGCTAAAAATAGACTTACTCATCGTCCCGGAACCTAACAAAAAAATAACGTCGGACGGTGGCTGGGTGCAGGATACAAACAAAAACGTGGCGGTGCTCTTCAGAAATAAAGATCTTGGCGTGCGTGGCATAGTCAGGGGCGGAAATTATATTCTCATTAAGATGAAGGATTTTTGTCTCCTGGCATGCTACATATCTCCAAACATACCCATCAGAGACTACAAACAAAAAGTAGATGAAATAATGAGCATCGCTACAAGAGAGAAGCAAATAATGATTGTCGGGGACATCAACGCAAAATCTAGGTCATGGGGCTCTCCCATGAATGATGAGAAGGGAGAGTTCTGGAATGAATGGATAGCCCAGGCTAGCCTCCATGTACTCAACAACAACAAACCCACATTCGTAAGAGGGGCTAGCAAATCACATATTGATGTAACCATTGCAACCGAAAGGCTATCCAGACGCATAAAAAATTGGGATGTCCTCGACGAACAGTTATTCACCTACCACTGTTACATAACGTACGAGGTGATGGTTAAAGGGAGGGTTCTAAGAAAACCGATAGGTCGAAGAGAGAAAATATTAAACAAAAACAGGTACCTGTCGGAGATTAAAAAAATCGACGAAGATGCAATTACAGATCTCGGCCAACTTAGGAAGACACTCGCTAATGCCGTTGAGTTGGCCACAGAAAAGACAAAAAATAACGAAAGAACCCCCTATTGGTGGACGGATGAGATAAGAGAACTACGGGAAGTGTGCCTCCGAGCTCGGAGGAATTACACAAGAAGCCAGGGCAACCCCGAGCTCAATGAGATATATAAAACAGCGAAGAGGAATCTAAACAACAAAATAAAGAAAGAGAAAAAGGAAAGGTGGCAGAATCTGATAGACGCGCTAGAAAATGACATATGGGGAGACGCATACAAAATAACAATGAAGTCTCTCAAAATGATCGCCCCATACAGACTAGACGAAGACCAGCGGCGTGAATCCGCGGAACTTCTCTTTCCTGCCAAGGAGGAGCAAGCTTTCTTGAAGATTTTCCCCACGGTAGTGGAGGAGTTTACGGAGGAAGAAATAAAAGCCGCTGGTCAGGAAATCAAATCGGGTAAAGCTCCCGGCCCCGATGGTCTGCCACCCGAGGCACTGAAGATAATAGCAACAGAGAAACCAGGTTTGATCAGAAGAGTATTTAACAATCTACTGCGGAATCAAGAGTTTCCCAGGGAATTAAAGGAAGCAAATCTGGTATTGCTACTCAAGCCTGGGAAACCCCCCGACTCGGCATCCTCCTACAGGCCGATATGCCTTCTAGACTGTCTTGGCAAGTTTTATGAAATTCTTGTGAAGAAGAGGCTGGAAGGGGTATTGGCAAGTGAGAGAGCTCTATCCAGTCAACAATTCGGATTTCGAAAAGGTCGATCAGCAGTAGACGCAGCGATCTGGATTAGAGACGCGGCACAAATAAGTAGAAAGAGGTGGGTGGTACTTGTTCTATTGGACATTAAAAATGCCTTCAACTCGGCGAACTGGGGCCTCATCATCGACAGGATTGTCGAGCTGGGGGCCCCGGATTACATGTCCAATATAATAAAGGACTACCTATCGGAAAGAAGCGTATGCATAACGAAGAAAAATAAGATGAATATGACTGCTGGAGTACCCCAAGGGTCAGTCCTGGGACCCACATTATGGAACATATTATACAATGGGGTACTAGAGGTAAATAGAACACTAGGAGTAAGGGCAATAGCATACGCAGACGACCTAGCCCTACTAATCGAGGACGACACGAATCGGGGCATCATACATAAAGTAAACACAGCAATAGAAAAAACCGCGAAATGGATAGAGAACAACGATTTAAAATTGGCAGTAGAAAAGACTGAGATAATTATCTTGAGGGGACGGCGGGATCGAAAAGACATTAATTTTCGGTTCAGAGGCTCCGAACTAAAACCCCAGAAAACAGTTAAGTATTTGGGAATAATCTTCGACGACAGAAGGTCATTCGGCCCACATATACATGAAGCATGTCGGAAAGCGGAGGCAAGGACCTCAGTCCTACAAAAATTAATGCCGAATATAGGAGGCCCTGGATCACACAAACGGGCAGTAATGCTACAATCCATTATGTCAATAATATTATACGGGGCTCCAGTATGGCATGAAGTTGTAAATAAAGCCAAATACAGAGACATGCTTCTCAGAGCACAAAGAAAACCCCTGATCAGAGTGTGCAGCGCGTACAGAACCGTATCAACCGTTGCTCTACAGGTAGTGGCCGGAGCTGTGCCGGTGCACATTCTGACAGAGGAGAGGGTACGAATGCATCGAAGGGGTAACGGAGCTATAAGTTCAGGACCAGAAGAAAGAAGAAGAAGCCTGGAAAGTTGGCAGGATCAGTGGTCAAGAGAAACAGGCAAAGCCGCCTGGACGAGGACCCTTATCCCTGATGTAGTGAGGTGGTATGAATGCAGACACAGGCGCGTTAACTATTATTTCACACAATTTTTGACGGGCCATGGATCCTTTCGGGCATATACATATCGTATAAGAAAGACTGAGGACGATCTGTGTACCGAGTGTGGAGTGGTAGATGACGCGTACCACGTGATATTCGTATGCCCTGTATATCATGCAGGGCGAACCTCGCTGCAGCTGAGGATGGGGTCCCCTCTGGGTGAGCCCCAAGAATTAATGCATAAAGCCATTATGAATGAAAAAATGTTTGACTTGATCATTGGATTTGTCACTGAAACGATGAAGCATAAGGAAGAAAGAGAGAGGAGACTCCAACAAAGATAATCTGTTTGTATTTCTTTTGAACATGTGTCGTTTTGCACCGACCGGGGTGGGCAGTCAATATACAACTCCCACTTCTGCCGGGGCAGTGTCCTTTAAAATAAAAGGATTTTTAATCCTAGTGTTAGTAAATGTTAGATGTTTTGTTTTTCATGTGTTTATATCTTATGTTGTGAGTGTATAGATGAATGGGCCACTCCTACAGGGGGTGGGGAATGAAAGTTTAGTTGTTCTCACTGGCTGTTTAGTAATTCTTTGCCAGTTTACGGTGGATGGGATGATAGCGTGGTCGCGCCTCCTCACCCATTATCATGCAGATAGGTCGGTTGCCTTACGGACCCTGGCTGGCTGCATGCGTGGATGGGGTGGCGAAACCGGGTTGTCATGACAGTCACAGAGCGCACGCAGAGAGTGCTAGATGGGGTGACGAGCAAAGCTGGTGGGTCAGAGCTATGCCCGCTAAGGTCGGTTCCTGGCCCGCCGGTTGGAGAAAGAGGAGGTGAGTTTAGTTGGTAGGCGGCTTGCTACGGTTAGGCGTAGAGAGTTGAATCCAACACACCTGGGACACCTTCCCAGAAGTCTTTAGAAGATTCTCACCTCCCAAAAAAAAAAAAAAAAAAAAAAAAGTTGTTGGAGTAGTCTAAGATCTTTCTTGGCCATTATTTATTGTTCGTTCGTTTAACGTATCAATACCAAATCAGTTGCCGGAATTCAATTCTGTTGTCAATGCTACTCTTAACCTTTGCTCGTTCCCTAACTACTTCGTTTCTTATGTGGTCTAATCAAGAGATTCTGCACGATCTTCGTAGAAAGTCCATTTCTAGTGCTTTCAGTTTGTCTCTGTTTCTTTGTGATATCTGCCAACATTCTGCGCCATATGTTGTGATTGGTTCTACTATACTATGATAGATCTTTGTTGTCATCCTGATATTTTTTTACCATAATACAGAATTTAATTTTTGGATAGCCGTTCGTCCTTGAATTATTCTTTTATAGATATCCTTTTCTGTGCTACCATCTTCGGCAATAACAGTTCCTAAATATTTATATTCTTTACAGCTGTTTATAATACCGTCTTCAACTGGAATATCTTCTGGTTTTCCTCCAACTATATGATGTTCCGTTTTATTTATGTTTAATTTTAATCCCCATTTAGCGTATTCTTCGATTAGCTTTCTTGCCATGAATGTTATGACTTCTGCATCATTTGCCACTAGTACTTGGTCATCTGCAAATAGCAAAGTATACAGGCAGTCCTCTCCAATTTCTATTCCCATTCTTGAGCACTTTTTCATCCGTAGTTGTGGCGCTTTTTGGATGTAAATTTTGAACAGCGTAGGAGAGAGGCAACATCCATGTCGTAGACCTTTGGATGTTTTAAAGGGTTTTGATAAATTGTTTCGTATTTTTATCCTACTAATCGAATTTTTGTATATGTTATGAGAGCATTTACATACGTGTTATCTAAACCAGATTCTTGGAGCACTTTAAACATCCTGTTTATTGGTACACTGTCGTAAGCATTTTCCAAATCTACAAACATTAGATGAGTTGTCAAATTTCTTTTCATTATCTTTTCTACCAATTGCTGTAATACAAAGGTATTGCCTAAATAGGATCATCCTGCGCGAAATCGACTTTGCTCTTCGATGTCTGGGAAAAACATCTCGATTCTTATTTTTAAAGCTCTACCATACAGCCTTCCCCCAGAACTGGTTACACTAATACCCCTATAATTGCTACATGTTCTTTTACATCCCTTCTTATGTACTGAGCTTATAAAAACCCTTTCCCAATCTTTCGGGATATTATATCCCTTTATAAGACAGTTATTGAAAATATCTGTAATTTTCTCTATTAGCAAATCTGAGCAATATTTCACCAGTTCTATAGGTATGCCTCCAGGTCCCGTTGTTTTCCCATTTTTCATAGTTTCATAGCTTTCCTAACTTCTTCTTTAGTGATCATTTCTAAATTTGTAGTTATTCCTTCTTGATCAGGCTCAGTGTTTTCTATAAATTCCGGTCTATCCTCTGTTGTAATATTTTATAATGCTCTTTCAATTGATCCATTTTAATTAAAAGTACGTTAGTATTATGCTTTTCGTCTGTTCTTAAATTTCTAAGGGTTTGCCAAACTTCAGATACTTTCGTTCCTCCCATATATCTATTCAATTCAGCGCATTTCATTTCCCACATTTCGTTTTTTCTCTCTGCAACTTTCCTTTTCACTTCTCTGTTTAACCGGGCATAATATATCTTTCTATCTTCACTGTCTTGTGAAACTAACCATATGTGGTAAACTTTCTTTTTGTTTTCTATCAAGGATTCTAGATCTTGTGACCACTATTCTGGGTATTCTCTTTTTATGTTTTCCTTTTTCCTAGCCCTTCTTCTGCTGCTCCATGAATGGCTTTCTTTACCTCCTCGTATATCGCTTCTGCGTTTCTATCTACTATGTTGTTTAGTTTTGCAACTAGTCTCCATTTATACATAAAATTTATATAAAAATAATAATTGATGTTTAATTATTTAAGTAGTAAATATAGAAAAAATATAAAATGTTTTCATTATCATAAATAATTTCAATTCAAATACTGATTTGAAGACGTGTCTGTAGATTGTAGATAAATAATTTGACCAGAGCGTCGACGTCGCACCGCTGAGTAATCGAGAAGTTATATCTTTAACACATGCCGACACAGAGCTGGTGACATAATTAAGAATTTAGTTGTTTAGTCTACGATGATTTATGGTTAACGGTGCGAATATGATTTTGAGATAAAAATATTGAAGATGATATTAGGTTCATAAAGTCAAAATCTATTCACTTGTCATCATTTTTTTTTTGTTAACTCGCGAGTAGTCGCGCGGTGAGATAGAATCTTAATTTTTATCCTTTTTCGCGATAACTTGATGAAAAATTTTGCAATTTTGAAAAAATTTCGTAAGTGCCTCGAGGAAGGGTGTAGTAATGCGTAGGAATTTTTTTTCTTCTTCTTCTTTTTGTGGAATTTTTGGCTTTGGGGAGAGCCAATTAGCTTTAACCCGCGAGTAGTCGCGTCGTTAGATAGAATCTCACATTTCATCCTTTTTCGTAATACAGTAAAACCTGTCAGTAACGGCCACTCAAAATGAAAGAACTGTTGGCCGATATAGATAGGTGGCCGCTATTGCCAGTTTTTGTAGTCTACATATTATAATTAGTTTGGGAAATTTTTAAACTGGCCGTTAGGACAGGTGGCCGATGTTGGCAGGTGGCCGTTAACACAGGTTTTACTGTACAGTAAAATTTGTCAGTAACGGCCACTAAAAATGAAAGAACTATTGGCCGATATAGAAAGGTGGACGGTATTGCCAGTTTTTGTAGTCTACATATAATTGGTTTGGGAAATTTTTAAACTGGTTAGGACAGGTGGCCGATGTTGGCAGGTGGCCGTTAACACAGGTTTTTTTAATAAAATTGCTAGAAATGTATATTTTCAATATAAAAAATAGATAAAAATAGTACAAAATAAAAATTTGTTAGAATTGATAGATTGATAGATTTTGAGATAGAATCTCACACGCGACTATCGACGTTACAGAAGTGAGCGCGACTACCCCCGGGTTAAGAAAAGGTAACAACCTCGTACAATCACATTATCAGCCTTCACTTTATTTTATTATTTGGTATTATCTAATAAAGTTATAAACTTCTCATTATAAATTTAGAAAACATAACAAGAATAGAACCAAATTTAAATAAAGAACCAAAACAAGGACCCATTTTAAATAACTTTTTCAAATACTTTTCAATTACGATTAAGTGAAGGACGTTATAACAGTAGAATAGGGTGACCAAACATCCCGTAAAAACGGGATTGTCCCGTTTTTTAACGATTTGTCCCGGGGTCCCGAAACAGTCTCTCGGGACGCCTAAATGTCCCAAATGTTTGCTTTTGGTTGATTTTTTGTAACTGACCATATTTTCTCTCTTTAATTTTTCTTCAATTGCGGCATTTATTTTCATTCGTATTTCTCTCTCTTTTGCTACATTGGGGCCCAGTATTATTCTCATTCTGTGTTATTAGATATTTCTGAGTTATTGTGTCATCCTTCCCTACCGTCATGTATTTTGTTTTTTGCTTGTTTATCTCTAGTCCTATTCTCTTCGCTTCCTTATGTAATTTTCCAAGTGCTTTTGAAAGTGTCATCTTTGCCTTCTCTATTATGACTACATCATCTGCATTAAGCTACTAGTTAAAGTTGATCTGTAATGTTTTTTTGCACAGTTTGTCCTTCCCATGATTACTTTCAATATAAGATTAAATCATATCGTAGCGAGATAGAGTCACCTTGTTTCACACCTTTGTTTTCATTAATCTTCTTAGAAGTTGTTCCGTTGAAACTGATCCTTGCTCTGGTGTTCTTTAGGCTCACTGTTAGCATATGTCTTAATTTTTCTGGGATTCCAACATTCTCTAGCTCCCCCATAATTTTCTTCCGATTGATTGTATCAAAGCGCTTTTGAAATCCATGAATATTAGGTGTATTTCTCTGTTGTGCTCTCGATTTTTGAATTCTTTGCTCCACTGTATGTATGGAACTAATCATCGACCTTCCCGGTCTGAACCCGTTCTGGTATTCTTCTAATATTCGTTTAGCGCATGATTCAAGTCTTATGTTTAGTATGTTTGCCAGAATGTTATACGTGGTGTTAAATAAAGTGCTTGCTCTGTAATTCTCGCACTCCTTCCGATCTCCTTTTTTATATACAGTAGAACCCCGCTAATCCGAACGTTCGGCAAATTCGGACCAACGGCAAGTGAAAAAAATTCAAGACAAAAATTTAAAAACATGTTTATTATACAGAGTAAAACCAGAAAATTGAACAATCTACGTTTAATAGGTCTTTGACTCCGTAACTTTCTTCTGACGCATGGAAGTGTAGCGAATTGACGCAGTGATGATAAACTATTTACACATAAACATTACATCTACTCGTAACGCAGCAGAGTTATGCTCCACGTAACGTAGAGCCACACCCAGAGCTTTAGTGGCATCTGCGTGTGACACCCAATATGACAGGGAAACTTCTTCCTCGCTTTCTTCATCTTCATTAGTCATTAGGGTTGCCTTGAGGTTGAACCAAGTCTACAATATATTCATCCGTAAATACTTCGCTCCCTTTGTCGTCAGCTTCAATCCATTCTGTAATTACAGTTTCTTCTAGCTTTCTCATCCATCTTGTATAGGGGAAAATGGAGCTTATTCAAATTAGAAATCAAGCCATGGAATTAACGACTAAGCACAAAAATGATGACACTGGCTCTGCATCAGTGAGATCAATCTGAGATGGGTGGAAGAGGGAGAGAGACAGGCACAGCGACTCAAAATTTTAACGACAAAGTAAACTTTCAATTATTAGTTGGGCTAACTTTCGGATAATCCGAACTTTTCGGAATCCGAACAGGCTGTCCCCCCCAATTAGTTAGGATTTGCGGGGTTTTACTGTATATAGGTACCTACTATAATATCTGCGTTCCAATCGGCTGGTAGTCTGTTTTGTTCATATTTTTTGTTGTATTAGCTGGTTTATTTCCTTATGTAATTCTCTTTCTCTGTATTTTATTCCACTCTTATTTCATTTTCTTCTGCTGCTTTTCCGTTTTCTATGTTTTTAATATTTGTTTTTGTACGTCTTCTTCTGTGAAAATTTCTACTTCGTTGTTATCTTGTTTTTCTTCATCTGTTTCCTTTATAGCGAATAGCATTTTTTCGTAATATTCTTCTCATATTCTGCTGATCTGTTTGTCTTCAAACAGGGTTTCTCTTTTTTTTTAGTACTCTTGTTTTAATGCTGGACGTATTTTTTTTATCTGACTTTTTTGTAAAATTGTTGTATTTGATGGTTTTCTCTGTCCTTTTTAATGTCCTCCAGCGAAACCCGTCATTTTTCTTCTTTTTATTTATTGAGTTTGCTGTGTTTCTCGCTATTTTTTATTCTTCCCTGTTTTGTTTTGACGGATTGGTTGTTTATCCACGTCATTCTAGCGTAGTTTTTTAGTTTTCTGCTGTTTTCGTAGTCTTGATTGTACATTTAAAATTGAAAAGGATTTATAGGTTCCAAATTAGCTAAAAGACGGTGTTTCAATCCCTGTTTGGCTATCGCTCCAAACCCTTCTTGGCAGTAGCGCACCCAGGGGGTTTGGGAGTTAAACCCCCTTTCCCCCAGGGCATATGAAAAATATATAAATAATAACAGGAAAATGTAACTTGTCTTTCACAAAATATAGAAACAAGAATGTGTGTGTACTTTGTACGCACGTAAGAAGTTATACTTCTACTACATATTATGTGATTTTTAAGACTATACCAAAAATTTAAAAAAATAAAAGAATAAAACGCACACATATTTACTACTATATTTTAAATATTTTTCAAAATATTATTTTCTATATCCTTACATAAAAAAATACATTGAGTGTATGAAATAAGTAAGCAATGTTTTAAACATTTTTATTATTTTCCAGACACTTGTGCACCTATTAGTTGAACAAATTATATTATTAAAACATTTGTACTTACTTTACTTAAGCCGTCCTCTTGTACCCTACGCTGTCGAGGTAAAAATTTTGTAATAAAAAATTAAGAATTAAATCTTAACATTTCTATAATATGTTACAATTGAGCAATTAGACCAGCAGATTCGGCAACTGGTTATGATAAATTCATCAATTTTAATGAACATACTTTTTAATTTTTTATTTTTGCAGTGAAAAAAATACATTGTTAATTATACAAAAAAATATCATTAATATATCACAACAATAATTTTTTCAACATACTACAATAATCAATTATAAAAATATCCGAAGTCTAAATTCCAACATTTGAGGTGGCAACAGCGCAGTGGAAGCCATGAGGACATAAACTCAAATATACGGAGACCACCACAACCGCAAACTGAATAAATATATATTTGGATGCCATCAAAACCGTTAAAGTGATTTTAGATATACAGCAAGCGAACATGGCGCGCCTGACGGCAATTTCTCCAAGTAATGTGTATATTATTATACAGATAACGTGACTGGGGACGTCCGGCCAATATTTTGTGCAAGCATTGTAGGAAGTGGTACCTTTCATTTGCGATAAATTTTAGGGAAAGTCCTCGTGGCAACCGTATATCGGAGTCCACGAAGACCTGGACGCCACGAGAGACTACAGTTTAACATGGGGGGACGTCATGAGATGCTAAAAATAAATATATATATATATATATATATATATATATATATATATATATATAATCGATAACCCTTCTACCCTAAGGTGTTGGGCATAAAGTCTAAAATAAAGTCTGTTTTTATGCTTCGTACACAAACTTCCTCCAATCCTTCTTATTTCTTGCCATTTTCTTCGCTTGTTCTTTAGTGACTCCTCTTTTGTCTAGGATGGCAGCGATTTCATCGTCCCAGGTCTTCATGGGCCTGCCCCTCGGTCTTTTCAGGTTTCTTCTCGCTTCCCAAACTTGTTTTACTGGCCTTCCTTTATCCATCCTAACCATGTGGCCGTACCATCTTAACTGGGCTGCTTCGATTTTCTTCTCTATTGGTTGGACTTTAAGGCGTTGTCTTATTTCCTCATTCCGTATCCTGTCCATCCTGGTCACACCTAGTACTCTTCTTAAATACTTCATTTCCATGCTTTGCAGTTTCTTCTTTAGTCTGGTGGTGAGCGTCCAGCTTTCACATCCAAATGTTAGGATAGGTACGAAAACTGTGTTGTAGATTGTTATCTTGGCTTTTTGGGATACTTCTTTTTTCGATAGAAATGTGCTCTTAATTGCATGGTATATGCGGGCTGCCCTTGCTATTCTGTTGTTTATCTCAGTATCGTGTGCACCCCTACTCTCTATTTGAACTCCCAGGTATTTGAAAGTTTCAACTTGTTCTAGGGTGTCGTTATTGATTTTAATTTTTGTACGTTTATCTGTTTTCCCACATATCATGACCTTAGTTTTACTTTCGTTAATCCTCAGATTACGTTTTTCAAGTTTATCCCTCCATATTTGGAGGTTTCTCTGTAGTGCGGCCTCATCTCTTCCAAACACAACGAGATCATCTGCAAATGCACATTCTACTATCTGTATCATTTCGAGATTTCTATGTCCAACATATATTTTCGATGTTTCTTCTCTGGTTTCCTTCATTACATCATCTAGAACAATATTGAACAAGATGGGGCCTAGTACACCTCCTTGTCTTAAGCCATCATTAACTATAAACTCGTCCGATTCCATATTATCTGTTCTTACTCTATTTCTTGTGTTTTTGTATAGGCTCATAATAGCTTTTCTGAGTTTAGTGTCTACTTCCCTGTTCATTAGGCTTTTGTCGATTTCTATCCTTGGTGTTCTGTCAAATGCTTTTTCTAGATCTATAAAAGCTTGGTGTAGTTCTGTGCTTGTATTTCGCGTATTTTGTATTAGCTGCTTGAGTGTGAAAATATGGTCATGAATGCTTCTTCCCTTCCTGAATCCGCTTTGTGACTGTTCCAGTTTGTGGTCCACTTCTTGTAATAATTTTTTCTCTAGTACTCGTTCGTAGACTTTGGAAGGAATACTCAGGAGGGTTATACCTCTATAATTACTGCAGTCTCGTCTGTCTCCTTTTTTGAAAATGGGTAAAATAATCCCCACTTCCCAGTCTTTTGGGACCTTACTCTCATTCCATGCTTTATTGCAAACTTTTCTGAGCATTTCATTTCCATTTTCTCCCATATTTTTTAGCATTTCCGCGGATATCTTATCATAGCCAGCTGCCTTTCCTCTTTTAAGCTTACATATTATTTCTTTTATTTCATCTGTTGTTATTTCGGTTTGATTTTGGTTTTCAAGTGCATTTTCTTCGGTGTTATCTGATTTATTATTGGAGTCTTCTTGGGTCAAGAGGTTTTCAAAATATTCTCTCCATCTGTTTATGATTCTTTCGTTCTCGCAGAGAATGTTGCCATTTTCATTTTTAATTTGTTTTGGTGTTTGTTGTACCTTCTCTGCTCTTAGACTTCTCAGGGTTTTGTAAAATAATTTTTGATTAGTGTGGTAGTCTTTCTCCATTTTATTGCCAAAGTCCTCCCAGCTCTTCTTTTTCGCTTCCATAACCATGTCTTTTACTTTTGCCCTCTGCTGTTTATATTTTTGATAGCTTTCTGGGCTCTGCTTCCCTAGGTATTTCTTCCACGCTAACTTTTTTAATTTGACCTCTTCTTTTATTTCATTACTCCACCAATTTGTGCACTTCTTGTTTTTATTAATTATAGTCATTCCGCAGACTTGCTTGCCTCCATCTAGGAGTGCTTCTTTAAGTTTTTGCCAAGTTTCTTCTATGTCATAGTTCTGGTTTAAATGCTTTTGAAGACTATTGTTTACATAGTTTTTGTATTTCTGTGCTATTTTCTTATCTGTTAGCTTATATGACTTAATAGCTGCGTTTGTGAGATTTTTTGGGGTTTTGTCTCTTTTTTTCAGTTTCCTTTGAGTTAGTTTTTGTTCGTTTCCTATACTTGTTCGGGACACTATCAAGTAATGGTCGCTATATATTTCTGCTCCCCTTCGCACTTTGACATCTTTAATATATTGTCTTAGAGATCTGTTCACCAATACATAATCAATAATAGATCTTTCTCCTCTGCTTTTAACTTCTCTGGTGAATTTATGCACATCTTTATGCTGAAAAAACGAATTCATTATTAAAAGATCATTCTCTCTGCAAAAGTCTATAATACGTTCTCCATTATTATTTCTTGTTAGTTCTCCATATTGCCCTAGTACATCCGAGGAGTCGTTGTCTTTTATGCCTACTCTACCATTAAGATCTCCCATTACTATTGTGTTCCCTTCTGCGCTGTCTATAATCTCTGTCGCCTTTTCCCAAAAAATGTCCTTGGTCTTCGCTCTTTCGGTATCATTTGGTCCGTATATGACAAATATGTTAAGTAGCTTCTTCTCATCGGTTGTCATCCTTATTTTCAGGATCCTTTCGGTGATACATTCCCAATCCTTAATGCTGCTAGTCAAGTTTTTATTAATTAAACAACCAACCCCTTCACTTGCTCTTTCTAATTGCGATACTCCGCTGAGGATTAAAAAATGGCCATTTTCCAGAAACTGTGTGCTCTTGCCCTTTATTTTTGTCTCTGTTATACCTAGTATGTCTATTCGAGCCTTATCAAATTCTTCTGCAAGTTCTGTCTCCTTACCGTTGAGACCTCTTACGTTCCAAGTTCCTATTGTCCATCCTTCGGGTAATTTGGTCTTTTCAGTTGCAGTTGTTTCTATACTTTTGATCTTGTTGTTTGCAGCTGTTCTGTGTATTTGTAAGCATTTCTCATCATTCTTACAGTTTAAGTTTCTATCCTGATCGTTGCATATTGCTTTATTTCTACTCGTGTCCTTGTTCATTGCCTGTTCTATTATCGTTTGTCCATTGGCGCTTTTTATTAGTTTTTTGATTTTTCTATCTTATCTTCTTTATTATTCCATTTCCATTCTTCATTATTTACCCAGAGTTTATTTGTACCAATTTTTACCTCATTACCTTTATCTCTCTCTTCTCGTGCGATCATCCGGATAGTTTTTTGTATTTCTCTTTCTCTCATTGTGGTGTCATTGTTGATATATATTTTTTCTTCCTTGTAATTTTTTAGCTTGGACTTATTCTTCATGACTTTGATTTTGTCTTCCTGGTTTTCTAGTTCAATCAGACAGGTTTTTGTTCCCAACTTGTATGCATTTTTTATTTTGACCTCAATTTCCATATGTCCTTTGAACAAATTCAGCATCGCCTCTTTTATTGCTCCTTGTTCATAGGTGTCTATTGTTAATCCATTCATTACTACGTTGTTCTTCCTCCGTTGTTTTTCCATAAATTCCATATTTTCCTTTATTTCTTTCAATTCCTCTTTGATTTCCTTGTTTTCTTGTTTAAGGTGTTTGTTCTCGTTCTTCAACTTTCGGTTATCTTCAATGAGCTGTTCTATTGCTTCTTTACTGCTCTTTTGGTCTTTCTTTATCTCTGTGACATCGTTTGACAATTTACTCATCATTTCGATTATGGTATCTAGTTTTGATTCGTACTTTTTTTGTGGTGAATTCGTTGAAAGCTTCCTGCTCTTCGCGTGCTCTTCTCTTTCCTCATTTTCGTTGTCCCCCTCTCTCATTTTTCTTTTTGTACCTTCGTCCGTTGTCGAGCTATCACTCTCATAACCTTTTCCTTTCTCCAAAAACTTTTTCATTATTATTCGGCGCCAAGCACTGCTTTCCACCTCAAAAGTGCGGAGAAAGCAGTGCCTACCGTTTATTTACTTTGTTACAATTAAATTAAAATTGAATTAAAAATTAAAATATTGTCACCTGGGATATTTTGCTCACAGTGGCAACGTCGCAAATAAATCGGCCGAGACTTCGCTCTCTCATTTGTCTGTTATCGCTCTTATCTGTTAACCTTATGGATTTGTTTTGGTTAATTTTGTATAGTTTTTTAGCCGACTCACCTTTTAGAATCCCAATTTTTTGCACTACTGATTAGTTTTTGACTTGGTTTTGCACTCCTTATACTTTGGTTATTTGTTTCTCGTTGAAATTCCCGATAAATCGGGTTAATTGCAGCCGAAAAATAACAAGGTATTTGTCTACTCGCTACCGTGTTGCCACCGTCATTGTTCATTCCGAATCTAAATAAATGTACTTTCTAATTTACCGCATAATTGTATGTCCGTTCAAAGAAACATTAAAAAATCACTTAACGATTTCACTTTCCGCGAAAGCACTGTTTACTAACTAAATTATAATATTTACTATTTTTGGTCATATTCAGGGCGATGAAAATCTATGATCTCATGGTCTTTGATATAAATTTAGTTTCTAAAAGTTTCCCATAAAAATTATACAACAATACATTATTTTTGTTCATACAAAAACTGTCATATAGCCATGCGCTAAATAAATAAATCCTCATAACATTCACCGTGTCTTGGTTTGTTTATTTCTAGTGCATCGTTATTGCGACTGTAGTAGGTATATAAATGTCCGAATGTTTGAAAATACTGAAAATAGAAAATATTAAACGTCAAAAAAATTGTAAAGCAGAGAATTTCCAAGCACATAATATATATGAAACGGGAAACTCAAATAGGAATTTTTCATTGCATATCGTTTGAGGCTCTTAATTCCTTGTGTAGATAGTCTTTCGACTGAATAGTCCTTTAACTTAAAACAAGTTGTTGGCGTCTCGTTCAAACGAAACTTTAAACAAGAAGAAAATAAATTCTAAAAGGAGGTTGGGCAAACGGCTGAACCCTAACAGATGTGAAATGTAAAAAAGTTCACCACTGCTGTTTCTCTCAATGTCCGAAGATTCGCTCTACAACACTATTAAATAAACCGAATATTTTTCTTTATCTCTTGAGCCAGAATCGGCTATTTTAAGGATAAACTCAGTTTGGTTTTAACGATCTTTGGATGTATCTGTTCCACATAAACTTTAAACGTTGCTCGTACTTTTAAACGGATTAAATTTATTTTTACATTCTAGAAGATAAATATAATCGTTCATTTCTTTTTGTCACTTTTTCAGTTAAGGTTCAGTTACATCATGTAGGGGAATGCATATAGATTTTTACTTCGGAAAAAATCAAACAAGATAGAACTTTTTGTAATTTCATTACGAAATGTATAATAAACAACATGTCAAAAAGTTCTACTCGAGAAGTGAGTGCTTCATTTTTTATTAAACAAATGAACTACAAAGTTTGATGTTTTTTTAAATAACTCCGAAAATATAAATTTTAGAACAAAACTGACTTGACTATTGAAAAATTCAGAAAATTTTACAAAAAAACCTTATATAAAGAATTTTCTAAAATTAAATCTGTATCTTCTATAATTTTTTATTTATAACGCTAAAGTCACCCTTCTCACAAATATTGGCGCACTGTAAACTAGCGTACGGCGAAGTTCACGGTTGAGTTATTATAATGTAATTTTTAACTAATGGATCACATGAAATTTTACAAATTGAACCTAAAAGAAGAATAATTAAGCTATCTTATGGTTAAAATAAAAAGAAATAAAATGTATGGGCATAAGTACGGTGGGGGTGGAAAGTGAGCCTTACATGAATTTTGTTTAAAAATTATTTAAAAATGTGTAACTAATACAATTTTTCTTATAAAACCCTCAATTTTGCACAACTTACCTTTCAAGCATCGTACTAAATGACGTTTCCTTAAAAAAATCTTAAAAATTTAATTCAAATGATATGACGTCTTAAAAAATGTAATTTTTTTAAATCTTTGTAGTTTTATAGAATTAGCACCATTTTAAGACGGTATTACTCAAGTTTGAAAAGTTCTATTACAGTTTTATAAGTGCTTTTTTAAAGCTTAGGGTGTAATCTTTAAAATACACTAAACTATTTTACTTTAGAAATAAAATAGACTACTTATTTCTTTTTGAGAAAATTAAGAAAGATAACAAAAATGTAATACAGAAACCCACAAATTATCAGCTAAAAAAATGTTTATATAAAGTGATCAAAACTTTTTTGTGTAAAGCTTACCTAAAACACATTTAATAATAAACTTCAACAATAATAAATGTTCAGCAAAAAAAAATTTTTTAGCTCTTGTACAGTATGTCTGCCTAACATGGAACCTATTGATAACTTTTTTATTATCAGTTTTACGAAAAAAAGTTATTCTTTATAAAATACTCTGCATCGTATATAATCTAAGACGCAATCATCAAGTATCAAATTTAATAAATTTTATACGAGGTATGTCAAAAAATATAAATTTTACTCAAGAGTAAAGTATCGTTAAATTTCACAATATCGAAAATTATTATTAAGAAAAGTTGTTTGGAATTAAAAAATTTGTTTTAGTGTTCAATTACATCCTTCTAATTAAAATATTGTGAATAATAAAGGCACTTAACTCCTAAGAAAAATTCATATTGTTTACATACCTCGTATAAAATTAAAAAAGTTTAATATCTGATGGTGGTTTCTTAGATTTTAGACCAGGAGGAGCATTTTATGAAGAATAACTTTTTTTCGTAAAAGTGATAATAAAATAGTTATCATAATTAAAATAAAATGATGATGAGTATCCGTAATTTGAGAAAAAATTTAAAAAAAAATTCGATTAGAATAATGTAATTGTATATTTAAACACAGTTTTTAATTTCAAACCACTTTTCATAATAGCATTTTTTGATATTCTGAAATATAAAGGTACCTACTTTACTCTTTAATGAAATTCATAATTTTGACATAACTCGTATAAAATTGATAAAATTTGATATGTGATGGTTGAGTTTTAGATTTTTGACTATCCAGAGCATTTTTTAAAGAATAACTTTTTTTTGTAAAATTGATAATAAAAAAGTTTTCCATGTGGTTCCTAGCTACGCAGACATACTGTATAAGAGCTTCTGTATAAGAATTTTCTAATTGCAATCCCATATTCGGTTTCGGTATAATCAAAAACAAAATCGAAACATATTTGATCAAAGTAAAATGATGAATTTAGCGATATTTTAAAATCATTAATACAAAACAATTGTTATTGTTTAAATAATTAATAAACAATTAGCGGCCAAATCCGCGAGAAGAACTTTTTACTTTGACATGTACAGTGAGCGGTACAAAAAATGGCCACCACACAAAATGGGTAATTTTTGATGTCGTGAATTTTCTAAACATGTTGTCCGATTTAAACGATTTTTTTAACATTTTATAGCCTTATTCTTTAACAATGTCGCTGTAATAAAATTATTGCTAGACAGGTAAATGATCATTATATACCGGGTGTAACAATCAAACTGTGTTCTATTCTCAAAGTTCACCACACCCTGTGTAATATTCTAGCATTTATAAAATATTGAAATTAACACCCAACTATAGCCGCAGGTTTTTTTAACATTCTTTTTTTATTCATTCGCTTATGTTGGATAATAAAAAAGTTAGGTACTTTAACAACTAGCCATGTTCTTCATTAATACAGGGTGTTTTTAAATAAGTGCGACAAACTTTAAGGGGCAAATCTGCATAAAAAATAATGGCCGTTTGCGTTATAAACACATGTCGGCAAATGCTTCGTTTCCGAGATACTGGATGTTGAATTATTTTCTTACAAACTGCCGATTTATTTATTGCTCTAAAACCGGTTGAGATATATAAATGAAATTTAGTAGGTTTTAAGATACAGTTATTGCACATTTTTTGACATGCAATTAAGGATTTTATATTCTCCATTGACGCGCATACTGGTAATATGACGGGTAATATTACCCGCATGCACGCCAATGGTGAATATAAAATTCTTAGTTGTATGTCAAAAAATGTGCAATAACTGTATCTTAAAACATACCAAATTTCATTTTCATATCTCAACCGGTTTTAGAGCAATAAATAAATCGTCAGTTTGTAAGAAAATAATTCAACATCCAGTATCTCGGAAACGAAGCATTTGCCGACATGTGTTTATAAAGCAAACTGCCATTATTTTTTTATGCAGATTTGCCCCTTAAAGTTTGTTGCACTTATATAGAAACACCCTGTATTAATGAAGAACACGGCTAGTTGTTAAAGTACCTAACTTTTTTATTATCCAACATAAGCGAATGAATCAAAAAACAGAATGTTAGGAAAACCTGCGGCTATAGTTGGGTTTTAATTTCAATATTTTATAAATGCTAGAATATTACACAGGGTGTGGTGAACTTTGAGAATAAGACACAGTTTGATTGGTACACCCGGTATACAATGATCATTTACCTGTCTAGCAATAATTTTATTACAGCGATATTGTTAAAGAATAAGGCTATAAAATGTTAAAAAATCACTTAAATCGGACAACAGATTTAGAAAATTCACGATATCAAAAATTACCCATTTTGTGGGGTGGCCATTTTTTTGCCGCTCAGTGTATATAAACTAACAAAAAAAGTTTTATAAAAATATTAGCTTGTTTGAATTATTCCGAAAGAATGCATGTTTTCGTTTTAATTGCACTCCCCTAATGGGAAATATATTTTTTTATTGTAGGTAACGGAAAACTAGACTTTAATAATTATTTATGATATAAGTGTTAAAAGTACACGTTTAAGGCACGCATGTGAAAGTTTGCAGAATGAGCGATAGGGAGTTCTGAAATTCAGATGAGTGCCTTAAAAATGTACTTTTTAACACGCATATCATACAATATTTTTTCTACAAACGTAATTACAGGACAATATCTACAAAAATTTTTTCTTGAACTTGACTGACATTCCATTTTTATATTTTTTTGACATTACATCAAAATTGCCTATACGGTCAATACGAACTTCAGTGCCTTAATAGTAGATTATACCACGAGTCAATAATGATGGCTATTATTCCCGAGGAATATTTACGAACCGAGCCGCGTTAGCGGCGAGGGAGTAACATTCCGAGGGAATGAGAGCCATTATTGCGAATAGTATACTCTACTTTATCTACGACAAATTAATTAATTTAAGATTTTTAATGAACAACTTTATTTGTTAAAAACATTAAAATTAGTAATAGTACAATTAATATGTATATTTACCTTATGTAAAAGATAAATTTCATCAGGAGCTTTGTCAATAAATTTCCTAATTTGCTCTGGGGTTAGAGTGGAAGACTTTTTTGCTTGAAATCCTTCCGATTTTCTCTTTAGAAACGCTCTTAGTTTGCTGTATTTTTCCAGATCAACGTCATGGTTTATTCTCAACATAGATTTAATCATTGAATAGAATGACCATAATGAAGACGGTTTATATTTTGCACTTAATTCAGCGAAATATTCCAGCAGAACATTTTCGGAAAATGATTTCGCGTTGTTTCGAACACGCCATTCGTTGAAGGTTGCGTACAGTCGGAAAAATGAAAGAATACCCATGAACGAACATATAAAATACTCTGTATTTTCCTGTCACTGTGTCACAAAGAAAATTGTCCAGCGCAAGTACATGTAATAATAATTATTACATGTACTTGCGCTGGGTAATTTTTTGTGTGAAACGGTGACAGGAAAATACAGTGTGTTTTATATGTTCGTTCATGGGTATTCTTTCATTTTTCCGACTGTACGTTTTATTATAAATGGATTTCGATGTTTCAGGTATTAAGGTAGATGCTGTTGCTGTAGCTAGTTCTACAATTTCTGGTGGTGTACAATTAAAAGATTCTTCATTTTCGTCCATCTCAACACAAACTGTCAAATATACTATTCGTTTGACAGTGACACTTTTTGAGGTTGATTATTTTGTTTCCGTGGTGAATTTTGTGATTGTTGTGCCAGAGGGATTAATAGCTATTAATCCCGCATTATTAATCCCTAAGGGATTATTATATGGCATTATATTGCAAACACCACAAGTATAATACATATATTATGTATCAGTCGTAGATAAAAATATTTTAAAGCACTAGTGCCTTAAAGTAGCATTTTTAACGCTCGTATGTAGTGCTAAAAATTGATTTTTAACACGGTTGTTAAAAATAGTATATTATGCAACGAGCATTTAGTGATGGTCATTATGATGCGAGTATGAGGGATAGGTACGACACGAGCCACGTAGCAGCGATAATACCTACCTGCATTATAATGGCAATTGACTGCGTGTACCATACATGATTATTTTTCTACGATAATTAAATAGAAAAAAATATATATTCAAATTTATTTATTTTTTAACACAAACAAGTAAAAAGTTATAAGATTAAGTTAATTATTTTCCTGATCAAACGGATTCATCATAACACTCTGGACATATATGCTAGAATACGGAAAGGCATTTGACTCCATAGAAATTTGGACAATCCTTAATGCCTTAAACACCAGTAAAGTTTATAATCGATATACAAAAAGCATTAATTACATATGACAATGCAATATCACAAGTAAAAACAGAAGCAAAAACAGAAAATATAAAACTACAGAGAGGAGTTAGACAAGGGGATAGCTATTTTACCCAAGCGATTTTCTTTAGCTGTGGAAGGTATGTTTCGAACTCTAAAATGGGTAAATAACGGAGTCACGATAGACGATGAAAACCTAAACCATCTGAGATCTGCCGATGATGTTTCGTTAAAAGCAAACGGCAGAGAACTGCAGGAAATGCTATTAGACTTCAATATAAAATAAAAAAAAATAGGAATAAAAAAAAAAGAATGTGTGTGTACTTTGTACGCACGTAAGAAGTTATACTTCTATAATAGGATTTCAACAAAATCAATATATCTACTTCAAACAGTTTTTTTGCATTGTATTTAAATATTAAATTAATTTTAGAAAGAACTAAAAGAATACCAAAAAAAAAGATGCATTGTCCGGGATTCGAACGTGGGACCTTCCGATCTCTAGGCGAATGCTCTATCGACGAACTACCGAGGTTATTCTTACGTACGATTATTTCTCGGTCATAATAATGACAATCGCGATTGACACATAGATAATTGAATAAACATTTTCAATAATATTTATTACCGTACTCCCAAACACACAAAAGTTATAATAAATATATTTACTTAAAACACCAATACACATTGTCAAAATAACTGTCAAAGTTGATGTTGATATTTTGATCTGCTCCTGTAAAAGATAAAAGTTTTGGTGTTTTTTGGAAGATAAAGTAGTGGTTAATAATTAATTTAGTGTTTATAAACAAAAACATTTCAGTATATAGTGGTTTAAAACTTATTTCCCCCTAAATGGGGGATAAAAGTGAGTCAGGGACGTCTCTTGTGACGCGAGTGACTGCGGATAATGGTGATATTATTAGTAAAATGGAATTGAATATGCAAGATGATGGACAAAATGCGAGACCGAAGATTAAACAATTCAATTTGCTTTCAGATAAGTATAATCTTGATAATATTTGGGTTTACATTGAAAGGATTGGTGATGATCTTAATTTGGGAAAATTACATGCAATGACGATTGGGCACCTTATTTTTAAAAAATTAAAGTTAACGAATGTTCGAGAAATTAAAAGTATAGGTAGGAATCGTGTAAAAGTTTTGCTTACTTCTCGGTTAGAGGCAAATAACCTCGTCAATAACAGCTCACTTAAAGAACAAAATTTGAAAGCATATATTCCTAGTCATTTACTAGAAATAAAAGGTGTGGTGAAAGACGTTGACACTAGATATGATGTGAAATATCTCATGGATAACATCGAAACTCCTTCTAATGTTTTGAGTATATATAGGACTAAGCGTAGGGTACAAAAAGAAGATAAAATTGAATATGTACAAAAAAACTATAATTATAACTTTTGAAGGCAATATTTTACCGAATTATGTTGCCTTTAATAGAGTATATTTTTCTGTTGAACAGTTTTTTGGCCGAGTTGTTCAATGTTATAAGTGTTTAAAATTTGGGCATGTTTCAGGGCAATGCCGAAGTACACAGGAACTATGTATACAGTGCGGTGAAATTAAAAATAAAGACCATCATTGCGAAAAAAGTATGTTTTGTATACATTGCAAAAATAACGAACATGTGACAATATCAAAAAAATGTCCATTTTATGAAAAACAAAAGAAAATTAAGAATATTATGATAGAACAAAAAACTACTTTTGTGGAAGCTAGATTAATATGTGAAAACTCCTTTGCAGCACTCATCAGTCCCAACTCTTTCTCTTGTTTAAGTAATAATGAAAAAGAATTTCCATCCCTACCAATTAATAATAATGATAAAAATCTTGGTCCGACTCGGCCAACTGTAGAAATTAATAGATCTCAATTTTTGACTCAATCAAACTCTAATATAAATAATTCAAATGAACACTCAGGAAAGAAAAGAAAAGCAAATTCACCTATTTTAGAATCAACATCTCATAAACCGATGTTCCCCTTCACTTTTGGACCGTCTCAACCTTTGCCAACTAATTCTTATACACCGAATAATAATATCGAAAATAAAACTGAACTAGCTAAATCTGTAGCAACATTTATAATAAACTTTTAAAAAAATATTCATACAGTAGAAGACATAAAAACCTTAGACAACAAAATAATTATTAAAGAAGTAGAACAGTTCATAATTAATTCATAATGTCAATACAACATAATTTAAAAATAAGTCAGTGGAATTCCAGATCTGCTATATCAAACAAAGGTAGTTTAATGCATTATTTAAATAATAAAAGTATAGACATCCTCCTAATTAGTGAAACATGGTTCAAAAAAGATATTAGTTATTATTTTAAAAATTATAATTTGGTTAGAAAAGACAGAAATGATGGCTTCGGTGGTGTAGCTATTCTCATCCACAATTCAATTACTTTTAGTGAATTAAATTTAAACTCTAATTTTAACACGGAAATAGAAGTTTGTGGTGTAACAATTAAATATAAAACAAAGGATCTGAATATTTTATCTATATATAGACCACCTAAAAGTAAAAGTTCAATAAATGATTGGACAAACATCTTTTCGCAAGTTAATAATTCAGCAATTATAGGAGGAGATTTTAATGCTCACCATACTATTTGGGGATCTAGTTACAATGACACAGTTGGAACACAGCTTATTAATACTGCAGATGATCTCAACCTTATCGTAATAAATAATGGCGAGCCTACTGTTCTTACTCGACCAGATCAAAATAGTTCAGCAATTGATGTAACTTTTGTTACTCCTGACATAGCTAATAAAATCCACTGGTACATACATTCTGACACACTAGGCTCTAATCATTTTATTATCAATATGGAAATATTAGATAGTACTACAACTGAAGAGTTTATACCCAGAAGTAAGTGGAACATTAGAAAAGCCAATTGGACTCTATACACAACCTCAGTTGAAAATTTTTTTAATAGTGTTTACGAAATGGACAGTACATCTGATAAATATTGCTTTCTAATAGATAGTATGAATCATGCGGCGCACATTTCAATCCCGCAATATAAAACTTTTAAAAATAAAATTCGTTGTACCCCACCTTGGTGGAATACAGAATGTGATACAATTATTAAAGAAAGGCAAGAAGCACTGACAGAATATAAAAAAAATGCTAATTTTAATAATTATATAAAGTGTCAAGCTAGCATGGCTAAAACTAAGAAGAATCTAAAATTGATAGCTAAAAATAGTTGGAAAGATTTTGTGTCTTCTCTAAACAAAAATACTCCAACTACAACGTTGTGGAAGCAAGCCAGAAAACTAAATAGAAAATCAATTCCAAATGCATACAATTTGGATAACACCTTAGAGGATGAAATCTTTGATAAAATTGCTCCGCCATCTGTTAAACCACCTAATACTCATAATTATATTCCAGATAAGCAAAGCCATTTTTTACTAGAACCTTTTAATATTACAGAACTAGAATATGTTCTAAAAAATCGAAATAACACGAGTCCAGGATTTGATAATATTAAATATCCAATGATTCAACATCTCCCTAAAATTGCCAAACTTCTAATGTTAGATATTTTTAATTGTGTAATCAGCAATAAATCAGTTATTGATCAATTTCACGATGTAATTGTTTTACCAATATTAAAACCAGGTAAAAACTCAAATTTGGCTCAGTCATATAGACCGATTTCTCTTATGTCCTGTATGTTGAAAACTCTAGAACGAATGATAAAACACAGGTTGGAATGGTGGGTAGAAAAAAATAAACTTCTTCCAGATTTTCAGTTTGGTTATAAAAAAGGATATGGTACTTTAGACGCACTTTCTACACTAGTAACAGATATTCAAAACACATTTTCCAACAACACCTATTTACCTACTATATGCTTAGACATTGAAAGTGCATATGACAATGTCAGTCTTGACATTTTAAGGGAAAAATTGATAAAACATTTTCATATACCGCCTCAGTTGGCTGAAGCTCTTTATAATTTTTATTCCTGCAGAAAGATATATCTAAGAACTAATTATAATAAACTGATAGGCCCTAGATATAATAATTTAGGACTACCACAGGGATCAGTATTGAGTCCCCTTTTGTTTAATATGTATACTGCGGATTTGCATAAAGTCCCTACTGACATTTTTAAATTTCAAATAATACAATATGCTGATGATTTTCTCCTGTATTCACAGGCCAAAACTTATGATAACTCGGTTCAAACCTTAGGACGAATTCAATATTGTGTTAATTTATGGTTCAATCAAAACGAATTCGAAATAGCTCAAAATAAATCTACTGTCTGTATTTTCACTCGACATAATATCCCAAAAATAGAGAATTTAAAACTTAATGGCTACGACTATGCATTTGCTTCTTCCATTAAGTATTTGGGAATGATTTTGGATCGTAAATTGACTTGGAAATTACATATTGACTTTATGATAAATCGATGTAATAAGGGTCTAAATTTTCTTAAATCAGTTTCAAGGATCTGGTGGGGAGCTGATGTTGAAACTTCCTTGCTTTTCTATCGATCATATATTAGATCTATAATGATTATGGTAGTATTCTATATGGCTCAGCTTCTAAACATATTTTAAACAAAGTAGACGTTGTACAAAACTTAGGACTCCGTATCTGTTTGGGAGCTATGAAATCAACCCCAAATAAAGCTTTACATGTAGAAGCTTTAGAAATTCTACTCAATTATAGAAGGAAATATCTCAGCCAGAAATTTTTAATGAAAATTCGTTACCTAAATATCGGTCTTTACCAAAATATTAACAAGCTGAATGTAGCGGATTTAACTAATAAATACTGGAAGCTAAAGAACTCTCCTCCCCTTTGCGAGGCTTTTCGAGATCTGTTAAATTTTGACTGTGATTATAACATGATTGATAGTTTTGGACTCGAAGATTTTCATTCTTTTTTACATACAGTTAAATTAGTAAAACCAAGTTACCATGAAAACAGTAATATTAGCTCTAACATCTTAAGAACATTCTTAGATAATTGGCCAGATTCTATAAATATATATACAGATGCATCTAAGACGTTAGTTGGCACTGGATGTGCCTTTTTCATACCTGCTACTAAAACAGAAAAAATATTTAAGTTAGGCCATGATTTTTCTATCTTCAGTGCTGAAGCCATAGCAATTTATGAGGCCCTGCAATATTTTAAAGAATCAGAAGATATATCTGCAACAATTATTTCCGATTCACTCTCTGTTCTTCTTGCTATTCAAACTATAGATTTTCCCAATAACAATTCAAATATTTATATCCTACTAATTAAGAAAATCCTTTTTGAAATTCATAAAAATAAAAGAAGAGTGAACTTTTTATGGGTTAAGGCTCATATAGGACTAACGCATAATGAATATGTTGATAGGTTGGCTAAAAAAGCCATTGAATATGGTACTTCACATAATCGTAAGTTTTGCATATCTGACTTAGTTGACACTATTAAGCATCGAGTTAAAAATCAGTGGAGTCAATCATGGCGAGATCTTTGTAAACAATCCAAATCTCAGTATTCACTGATTCAACCTTCTGTTCCAAATATATATTGGTTTAAAAATTACGTAGTACCTCGAAGATATATAACAACATTAATTAGAATGAAGTTTGGACATGCATGTTTCCCTCTACATCTAGCAAGAATTAAAGTTTTTGATTCAAATCTTTGTACAGAATGTCAGAAGGTTGGTGACTTAAATCATACTTTCTTTGAGTGCGCAAAATATATTCCATGCACATATAATTTAATCCAAGATTTAATAAAATGTAATGTTTTTCCACCTTTCAATGTATCCTATCTATTGTCTCTGAACAGCAAGAATATATATGATTGTTTAATGAAATTTATCTGTGAAACTAAAATTAATCTCTAAACTTGTTAATCCTGATAATTTGGTATATTATGTACATATGAAAAAAGAAGAAGAAGAAGAAGAAGAAGAAGATACATAATGGAAAATGTGGTGAGCAACTTGGACAGTCCATAGTGGCCAGCTTTTGAACTGAGTAGAGAGCTGTAGGAGAGTTTGCTATGGAACTCTAAGGACCTCATTGCCTTCCTTATGTATGAACAGAAAACAAAAAAAAAAGTTGTGACTGGCTAAATGACACCCAAGTCAATGCCATAAAAAAAAAAAAAAAAAAAAAAAAAAAAAAAAAAAAAAAAACACCAATATATTCTTTTCACCCACACCTTAGTTGCGCTACATAATTTAAAAGATTTAGCGACTGTCGTTGTTGCGCATGCGCCGGGAATGTTAAAATTTCACCCTTAATCGCGCCTAAAGAAGTATAACTTCAAAAAATCTACCAAAAACTAAATAACTGAGGATATAACTCTGGATCACAACAATATAGACAATATTTAGTTCTATACACACTTAGGATAAAAAATCTCACTATCAAAGCCTAACTTAAAGACTAATTTAAATAGAAGGTATTCCTTAGCATTGTCAGCATTTGGAAGAATACAAACACTATTCAAATCAAATTTACCAAATATTTTAAAGGGTAAATCTATCTATTAGTAGGTACGTATTTCTGGTTGAGGTATATAAAACTGAAGCATCGGCTATTAACTACATAGTTGTAGCAAACAACTAATAAATGAGAGAGCTATAAAAACCGTTGGACGACGCGAATTGTTGAATGGAGACCAAGACCAATCAAGAGATGTAGAGGTAGACCTTACACCATTATGTACTGATAACATCAAGTCAATGGCTGGTCAAGAATAGATGCAAAAAACAACAAACAGAAATGAATAGACAGAGCTAAGGAAGAATTACATCGGACGATGGACGAAATCGCTGCTGATGATGATCATTACGGTCTCTCTCGAGAAAAAGGGGATTTTCTGGTTACAAAACTAGAAGCTTGCGATGTAAAATGACTGTCTAATGGAGAAATTCGACAGCTCCATAACTTAATAAAAAAATATCTCTTAAAAACGCACACCAGTGAGGGAACAAATTGAAAATTATCCAAAATAGGACGGTCATTTCACTCGAAAAGATACATACCTCCAAGATGTCACATTAACTTCCCTAGTCACCTTAATCTGAGACAGATTTATTAAGAATTTACGAATTGTCCGATTAGAAGATGGATCATACAATATATTATATAATTCAAAAAAACAAGGTATAATTTTAAGCCGTCTAATATTGAAAACTGCAAAATATTTGATTATTGTTCGATTAATTTAAAGCTATGCCGTTATCCTGAAAAGAAAGTTAAAATTAAAAACTATTTTGATGGTTATAAAAAACTGGTTGATGAAGGTTATGTCATGACCATCTGGTCAAGATAGGACAAACAGTTGTTTCTACAATAAATTGTTGTGTTTAACATAAAAACACTCAGCTATGTCCTATATAAATGCCGTATCGTGTATTTTTATATTCAAGTCTTCTGACTGGATCTTATAATTGGTTGTGGATCGTTAATTCGTTAATAAGGTTTCCAGGAATAATTATAAAGTAAATTGACTCACGTTATCTATTACTCACTATACAGGGTGTTCAGAAACTCTACCGACAAACGAAGACAGCAGATTATTCAGATAATTTAAAGACAATTTAACCCAATTCAACTAGTTCGAAAATGCTTCTTAAGGGAGCTAGAGCTCTTTTAAGATGGCGTCATGAAATTAGTTTTTCTTAAATACCTCCAGAACGCTTCTATTTAGAAAAACGAAAATTGGTATGCTTATTTACTTTTCAGAGATGAATCGATTCCATCTATTGCAAATTTCTATTACTGGTCATAGGCGTGCGTTTTGGGTAGAGCAACGGGTATTTTATCGCATAACTTTTTTGTCCTTACCTTTTATGCATTTTTGACATTTGACACCGGATTATTAAATTGTGAGGTATTCTAGTACTAAAAGGTACTCTTGATTTAAGTCGGTTGGACGCACCGTTTTCTAGAAAAATTGATTTGAAAGTTTTTCATTTTTGGAATTTGAAAAAAAATGAAAGAACTTTTCAACAAAAAACAAAGTATTTTACCAACATAAAGTAAGACTAACTTTTAGTACTCGAATACCTCATAATTTAATAATCTAGTGTCAAAAATGCTCAAAAATTCAAGCCAAAAAAGTTATGCTATAAAATAACTGTTGACCTACCCAAAACGGACGCCTATGACCAGTACTAGAAATTCGCAATTAATGAAATCGATTTATCTCTGGAATATAAATAAATGTACCAGTTTTCGTCTTTCTAAACAGTTTTTTTTTAATTTTTTTTTTAATTCAAAAAGCGAAAAGTTTTCAAATCGATTTTTCTAGAAAATGGTGTGTCCTACCGATTTAAAACAAGAGTACCCTTTAGTACTAAAATAGTTCACAATTTAATAATCCAGTATCAGGAATGCATAAAAGTTAAAGATAAAAAAGTTATGCGATAAAATAACCGTTTCCCTACCCAAAACGGACGCCTATGATCGGTATTAGAAATTTGCAATGAATGGATTAGATTTATATTTTAAAGATAAATATGCGTACCAATTTTTGTTTTTCTAAATAGAAGTGTTCTGGAGGTATTTAAGAAAAACTAATTACAAGACGCCATCTTCAAAGAGCTCTAACTCCCTTAGGAAGCATTTTCAGACTAAGTGAATTGGGTTAAATTATCTTAAAATTATCTGAAGAATCTCCTGTCTTCGTTTGTCGGTAGAGTTTCTGAACACCCTGTATAATCACTGTGAACACTACTTTGCAGGAGTAAACGTTCATCGTGTGAGAACCCAAACAGGCATACGTTAGCCTTAGAATAATTACGACAATATTATCATTTCTGCTTGTTTTTTATTCAGAGGGTTGCACAATCGCTGGACAGCTGTTTCCACCATTTCAGGCTTCCTCAACAGCGCTAGCATGCACTCCTCTGTTGAGGAAGCCTGAAATGGTGGAAACAGCTGTCCAGCGATTGTGCAACCCTCTTAATCAAAAACAAGCAAAACCATCTATTTACTTTTCTATCTTTACTCAAATTTAAATACTAGAAAGTTCCTCTTCTGTTCTTTTCCTAGACTAATGAAAACAGAATGTGATTGCAAGGAGTCCTTTTTGTTTTCTATATTCGTCGTCTGCGGTCTTACAAATTGTAAAAGTCGCAGATTAAGGATGTACCAGAAAGAACTTTCAACACGAAGAGTCTCATATTTAAATAACTATTTAACATTTTAATTTTATTGAGTGGTGAATTCTGAATTTGAGACTCTTCAATTTGTTAAGAGATGTCGCTGTATCGCGTCCCAATGGGAAATTCAATGATTTTTGAAGTTCCCCTTAAATTGATAGTTGAGCTGATTTTCGATTCAGAGGAGTGCATGCTAGCGCTGTTGAGGAAGCCTGAATTGGTGGAAACAGCTGTCCAGCGATTGTGCAACCCTCTGAATCAAAAACAAGCAAAACCATATATTTACTTTTCTATCTTGACTCAGATTTGAGTACTAGAAAGTTCCTCTTCTGTCCTTCTCCTAGATGAATGAAAACAGAATGTGATTGCAAGGAATCCTTTTTGTTTTCTATATTCGTCGTCTGCGGTCTTATAAATTGTAAAAGTCGCAGATTAAGGATGTACCAGAAAGAACTTTCAACACGAAGAGTCTGAGATTTAAATAACTATTTACCATTTTAATTTTATTTAGTAGTGAATTCTGCATTTGAGACTTTTCAATTTATTATCATTTCTATTTGGTTCAGCATGCTTAAATTACAGGGTGTCCCGAAAAGATTGGTCATAAATTATACCACACATTCTGGGGTCAAAAATAGTTCGATTGAACCTAACTTACCTTAGTACAAATGTGCTCATAAAAAAATTTACAGCCCTTTGAATTAACAAAATGAAAATCGATTTTTTTCAATATATCGAAAACTATTAGTGATATTTTATTGAAAATGGACATGTATCATTTTTATGGCAGGCACATCTTAAAACAAAATTATAGTGAAATTTGTCCACCCTATAAAAATTTTATGGGGGTTTTTTTCCCTTAAACCCCCCCAAACTTTTGTGTACGTTCCAATTAATTCATTATTGTGGTACCATTAGTTAAACACAACGTTTTTAAAACTTTTTTACCTCTTAGTATTTTTTCGATAAGCCAGTTTTTATCGAGATGCGCCTTCTTTTTTAATATGTTTACATAAAAATTTTATGGGGGTTGTGTTCCTTTAAACCCCCCAAATGTTCGTGTACGTTCCAATTAAACTATTATTGCGGGACCATTAGTTAAACACACTGATTTTAAAACTTTTTTTGCCTCCTAGTCTTTTTTTGATAAGTCACCTTTTATCGAGATGTGGCTTCTTTTTCAAAATATACCTAAAAATATAAATTATAAATAAATTTTCAGATTATTAACAAGTTTCTATAATCGTACTTAACCATATACAAATATGTGGTGGATTCCACAAATATTCAAAATATCTCGATAAACACTGGCTTATCGAAAAAGTAATAGGAGGTAAAAAAGTTTTAGAAGCATTGTGTTTAATTAATGGTGCCATAATAACGTACACAATGGAACGTACACAAAAGTTTGGGGGGATTTAAGGGAACAAAACCCCCATAAAATTTTTATGGGGTGCAAAAATTTCACTTTAATTTTTTTTTTAAGATGTTGCTGCCATAAGAATGCCACATGTCCATTAAGAGTTTTCGATATATGAAAATAAAACCATTTTCATTTTGTAACTTCAAAGGGCTGTAACTTTTTTTGTGTGCACTATTGTATATAGGTAAGTCAGGTTCAATCAACCTATTTTTGACCCCAGAATCTGTGGTATAATTTATGACCAATCTTTTCGGGACACCCTGTATATTTATTTCAATGCCATGTCGTGACCAGTTTGAATAGTTCTGAATAGTCTGAATCGGCCAGGCTTCCATCGGTGCAAGATAACACATTATTTATAATGTGTATAAACCAGTAGATACGCTATTTTTAATCATTAATAGTGTCTTGTTTGTTAAGAAAAAGCACACAACTCATGATATAACACATTTTTGACTTCTGCTAAAGTCGGATATGTTTTTTATTTTGATTTTATTTTCTCTTTTCTCACCTGTAACTAATTCTGAATTTTCTTCTCGACTTTTGTCTAAATATGTTAAAGCCCCACATGCTGATTGGTGTTGGCATTATTTACTAACAGGTACTTCTCTTCTGCTCTTTTTCCTTGATCTACAGTTCCAAGCTTTGCAACCAGTTTCGCTGTGTAGAGGAATTGTGTAGACTACTCTGGTAAGCTAGCATTATTATATTTTATTATTTTAGCTTTTATTGTCTTAAGAATTTGTCTAATATAATAGTCCCCCTCGTATAATTTTTGGTAGAAAATATGTGATAATTAGTAATTAGAATTCCTAATTTTTGTGTCAATAAACATGAAAATGTTGCCTTAATTTTCGTTAGAACTTTCTTAGAGAACATATCTAACTAGTTGTTAATACCCCCCATTTAAGTTTCATTCACGTAGGCACAAATTGATTGCGATACTTCCTGCCTTACAAACTTTATAGTTTTGGGTTTGCCCTCTTTAATTTAGTTTTAGTAAACTGGTCAGGCTTGGGGGTTTTATTGGGAAGTAAAAGTGACAATTAAACACGATGTCGAAGATAGTTAGATATAGCGGGGTTAGGTTTACAGATATTAAGGACTTTATCGCTGTAAGCAGATTTCAGATATTGGTATTGACAAAACATAATTTTAAAGGGATAATTCCAGTAGTTTAAAGATAGGTCATGATATCTAGTTTTAATTAAATAAATGTACACTCCGTGACATTAGAAGTGGTACACCCAGAAGGAATAATTTACATATTAATGTGATATTCAAAGATCGGTGTGCTCAAAGCACTTGATTAGATAATTAACTAATTAATTAAATTTAATTTTAATGATGCACTTATGATTTAATCACACTATTTAATGCTCTAATCTCAGGGTTTTATATTCTCGTGCTTCAATATCTCCTTTGCTTTACATATGATAAATAAGGTCAAAGATTAACGGAATAAAACACATATATGGTACAAAAGCATCTATTGAAATAAATTCACCCTCAAAATATCCTCTAAAAATAATATCTCCTATTCTGATTATTGAAATAACCCTACCACTATCTAAAGTACTTATTGAAATTTGCGTTATGAATAATTCTACAAAAAAAATAAAACTGTCTCTCGGATGATGAGTTGTCCAAATTCTTGTCTCTGGTCGCCAACAATTTACTCTTAGCAGCCCCCTATGTAGTCAGCAATCTCGCAACAAATTATTGCAAGCCTATTGTCATTAATGACCCCCTACAGATGCACGTATCTTTCAAAAAACAATGCTAGCCTTTTCTCCTCTCGATAAACTGAATCTATTTCTCGTTCCGGCATGCAACGGTGACTCTTGGAATATAAGTAGAACAATATAACTTACAATGCTTTACGTGATGAGCTTCCGTCAGGACACTTATTTCAACAAACTCACAACTATTCACTTATCTGCCTTACTACTTCAGGAGACTCTTAGAAATCACCACTAGTCAACTTAACGATCATTTAACAACTGACTCTTCTTCCACCATCTAACATTTCGCTAAACTCCCATTCTTCATACCTAGCCCCTCCTTTTTCCTTCTTCACCAATCCGAGTTCCTCAATTTTATCCCCATCTACCTTTCAGATAACAAACACCAATTTTCCCTACCATTAGAAATTTCCTAAAACTAATTACATGCCAATCGGTTTTTTTTTTCTTTCTTAATATCTAAACAAAGATTACATTCATTTAAATTTCTAAATACAATTGTTCCCTCGCCGCAAACGTCCATTTGGGAAACCCGGTCTCATTGTCCAAACACATAACCACTTTCTTATCATACTAACTGTACAAAGAAAATACTTAATCCCTATTTAAATTTTGTTTACCTACGGCCATTCAAAGATAATTGACTTTCATTTCTTCGAAATGAATTTTGGTATATTTTTATTATATGTTTTAACTTTTCTAAAATATTAAGATCGAAACCATATTAATTCAAATTTTACATATCTTAACAACTCCCCGCCATTTGATTTGCCGAAAAAATTCTGTTATTTATTTAAATGACACAAGTTTTTTTAGGATCAAATTATTCCATTATGTTACCAAACTCTACTCATGATACTTATAAATGTCGTGAATGTTAAAAATACCCCGTATCTTGCCTGTCTCTATATGCGCTAATTCATAACTATTTACCCCATTTTCCGTATTGACCCTATATGGACCTTCAAATACCGGCATCAATTTAGCACAAATACCATTTTGTAAATTGGACACCCTCAGTGCCCTCACTAAAACTTTATCCCCTTTCTGGAATGTAACCGGCCTTCTTCTTCGGGTCCTCTCTTGCCTTTGGAGATATTTCTCTCCACTTCGTCTCAATCTTCGTTGAACCACCTCGATCACTTCTTCGTATTGTCTGGGGGCGGTGTCTTCCCACGGTCTCGTAGGCATTGTTCCTTTCATTACATATAAAGGCGTCTCCTTGGTAACCGTATTTGGTGCACAGTTCAAATACGTCTCTATTTCAAACACTTTTCTGTCCCAATGTCGATGATGTTCTTCCGCAGCAATTCTTAGAAATTTTGTGACTTCTTGTATAAAACGCTCTGATGGGTTGCTCTGTGGATGTCGGATGCTTACAAATTTTGTATTTATGCCTCTCTCTCTTAATTCCCCTTTAAAACGGTCATTCCTAAAGTATGTCGCATTGTCCAACAAAATATTGTCTGGTCTTCCCACTGTTTCGATAAAATCGTCTATCTTCCGAAGTATTTCAGCTCCTTTCGTGGTTCTACATGGGTACAGTTTTAAATACTTTGAGAAAACATCCACCATAACTAATATGTGTTTATTCCTCTGTGTTGTTGTTATTAAATCGCTCAACATATCAATGGCGACAATATCCAGTTTCTTCCGAGCTATGACGTTTTTTGTGATGTTTTCGTTTTTGAAATTCTTACTTTTACACTTTTGGCATGTCTCGCAATTTCGAGTCATCTCTTTGGCTATTGTATAGTCCTGTCGACAAATGTAGTTCTCCCTGAACATAAGCCACACCTTCCTGCTTCCAATGTGTCCGTTGTCACAGTGTAATTTTGCTAAAACTTCTTTTGCCATCTGTTCCGTGATTACATATAGTTCTTTACCATCGACCCTCTTAAAATATAAGTTATCTTCTTGTTCGGCCCTTTGCTTTTCTCTTTCATCCAGTTGTTCCTGATTTTCCCTGATCTGAGCCAAAGAAAATAAGCCTGCTTCTTCTCTCATTATGTTCATGCCAACGTGGAGAGTTTTGTGGTCCTCTTTGCGGAATTGTTCATCTCTCGTCAACGCATCAGCCAAGATATTGTCAGTTCCTTTGATATATTTAAATTCAAAATCATACTCTTGAAGTAAAAGAATGCCCCTATGAATTCTATTATTTACCAGCCTATTTTTCATTATATGTACCAAAGCTGCATGGTCTGTTTCAACGGTGAATTTTGCCCCTAGTAGGTAAAACCGTAATTTATTTACACAAAATAACACACTGGCGAACTCTAATTCAGTAACGCTGTACTTTCTCTCATATGTTTTGGTTACACGGGAGACAAAACAGATTGGCACCTCTACATCGTCTTGGATCTGTGATAACACCCCTGCGAATTTTGTTATGGAAGCATCGGTCCGGAGAATGAAAGGTTGATCATATCTTGGGTGGTGTACTCTTACAGCTGTGGAGAAAGCTCCTTTTAAATTTTTGAAAGCCATTTCTTGTTCCGTTCCCCATTTCCACCTAACATTTTTCTTAAGTAATGCTATCAACGGTATTTCTTTTGTGCTGATGTCTGGTATTAGTTTTTTGAAATAGTTTACCATTCCCAAAAATCCCCGCAATGTTTTTAAATTGGTTGGCCTAGCGTAGTTATTTATAATTTCGATTCTATCTTCTGCAAGACTAATCCCTTTTGTGTCTAATTTGAATCCTAAATACAGTATTTCCTTTTGGAAAAACTGACACTTTTGAATATTTAATTTCAATCCCGCTTGATCCAGTTCTTCTAGCACAGTGTGAATATGTCGTAGATGGCTTGTTATATCTGGTGAGAAAATTAATAAATCATCTATGTAATGTACAACAAATTCTTCATGCCTATTTAAGATTGTGTTCAATGCGCGAACCAAAGCAGCGCATGCACTCTGTAGGCCAAATGGTACCACCCTAAATCGGTATACCACTCCGTCGATCGAAAAAGCGGTATAATTTCGACATTTCTCTGCCAAAGGTATTAACCAAAAACTATGTTTCAAATCGATTTTGGAAAAAATGTGTGACCCTGTGATTCGTCCAAATATGGCTTCGATGTTCAAAGGCGCTTCGTATTGCGCGATTGTGTGTGAATTAATGTTTCTTGCATCTAAACATAATCGCAAATCACCACTCGATTTTTTAACGCATACTATCGGGTTGATATATGGAGAGTCACATCTTTCTATCACCTTGTCTTCGATCATTTTTTCAATTTCCTGTCCGACGCTTTGCCTGTATTTATACGGGATTGGATATGTCTTTGATTTAAAATTTTCTAAGTTTTTAACTTTAAAAGAATGTTCATAATTTTTAGCCACTCGGCTTTCTTCATTAATCAAATCTCCATAATTTTCTAGAATCTTCTCTACTTCCTTTTCCATGTTTTCTCCACATTTTAATTTTCTTTCATCCTCATTTTGTTCGCATGTGTTCACTGTCCATAATATTTCTTCATAAAATTCTGGATTCTCGTCCATTATTGCCATTTCTTCTCTGTCCTCATCCTTTATTTCTTCTTCTGTTTTTTTTATCTTCAATTTCCATTTGGTATCCCGAGCACCATGTTTCTACTGCTTTCATTTCTCTTATGAGAACTTCCTTTTCTTCCTGCTTCCTTTCTGTTTTATCGTCGATTGCCGACAATTCTTCCGTATCTTCGATTTCCTGTCTTTCTCTTGTATCCACCGTGTTTTCCTTCTTTCTTTTTGAACTCTTCTTCTTTTTCTTCCTTCTTTTTTTTCTGGTTGATTTTTTTCTTGTACTTTCGGTTTTTCCTCTACAGTCATATTGATTTCTTTATGTTTTTCCTGTTCATTTATCTTTTCAACAATTATTTTCCTCTCTATTTCCGTTTCTTCTTCTATGTTGTCTGGTTCTGCTTTGATTTCCGGTTGATTCTCCGAAAAATTTATGGTGATATGTTTTTCACTCAATTCATCAATTCCCGCTATCATATCATGGTTTAAATCTTCGATCACCACACATTGCATAATATAGTATTTGTCTCCCACTCTGATCCGCACTCCCAAACCTTCATTTACTGTCGTCAATTTTTTTTTGTTTGCACCCACTAAAACAACCCTAGGAATTTTATACACAAATCTGTCCAAATTTAATTCTTTTACTAGTTTCTTATTGATTAACGATATCTCCGATCCAGAATCAATCAAAATTTTAATCGCTTTATGTTTTATAAATGCATCTAAGAATATTAAATTTGAATTAGAACTTTGTCTTTCATTTCCCGCCAACTGTATAAACTCTCTCGGATGACAAAATATACCGGAGAGTTGTTTATGTTTGTTCAGTGGATGCTTTATTGAAAATCCTGTCTGGATTCATTGCATACATCTTCTTCCTCGTTTTCTATTGTTACATGATTCATCTCCCTTCTATTTTGTCGTTGGAAATTCTGATTGTTTCTACCGTCCCTTTGTTCGTTCGTATTCCTAGTCGGAGGATTTTGTGCATCTCTGTTTCTGTTGTGATTTTCATATGTTCTATTTTTTGCGTGATTCCTGTTATCATAATTTTGTTGTCTATTGTAATTTTGGTATTCTCTCGGCCTATCTTCGTTTGTTGATTGGGCATGTCGGTTTCTCTGGTCATAATTTGATTGATACCTTCTTGCCGGTCCATTATATTGTTCATGTTGTCTTCTGTTTCGCATTTCTCTTCTTTTTGCTTCCCTTACTTGAAGGAATTGGCACAAACTATCAATATCTTGATAGTTTCTCAAAATCACGTGGTCCTCCAGCGTTTCTTCGAAATGTCTGCTTATCATTTCTACCAGTTGTTCGGTAGAGTATTTGTAGTCTAGATATTTGGAATTGTTATATATCTGCAAAGCATATCTTTCTTCCGATATTCCCATTTTCTCGTGATATCTTCCATTCTGTAGCTCTTGGTTGATTTCCCTCTGTTTAACTTTCCCCCAGAAATAGTTGAGAAATTTATTTTCGAAATCTGTCCAATTTTCAAACTCATCTTCTTTACTTTCATACCATAACGCTGCTCCTTCTTTCAGATGGTTTCTAATTGTTTCTTTGCAGTCGTCAAAATATCTAATATGTTGCAATTTGGTTTTCAAATTTTTAACAAATGGTACTGGGTGTGTTTTTCTAATATCCCCTCCAAATTGTATTTTCGCGTCGCTTGTACCAAGGATAATCATTTCCCTTCTTTCTCCACAATTCTGTTGATTCTTGAGTTCCGCAATTTGTTTTTCGTTTTGCTTAAATTTTTCTTCTATTTCTCGCCTGTCTTCTTGTATTGCATTTTCAAATTTGCTTTCTAACTGTTCTAATTCTATCTTCTGCACAGTCTTAATATTCTTCATTTTAGTTTCTATTTCTTCTCGTTGCATCTTCAGTTTCCTTTCTGTTTCTTCTCTAACTTTTTCTAAACAGGCTTTCACTTCATTTTCATATTTTTCCAAACGCTTTTCCAATTTGCCATCATTCTCTTCCAATTTCTGTTCTATTCTCTGTGATATTTCTCTTTGTGTTTCTTCCATTTTTTGTTGTGTTATTTCCATGGCTCGTTTTGCTTCCTGTTGATTTTTCTCTATTTTTTTTTGTGTTTCTTCCATGGCTCGTTTTGATTCCTGTTGATTTTCTTGCATTGTCCTTTTTGTTTCCTGTTGATTTCTATCCATTTGTTGTGATTGGAGTTGCATCAGTTGCAATAGTTTCTCTATTCCTGTTCATTCCTGTTCTTTTCTCTCCATAATCGTTGTATCTCCTTCATTATCCAATCCTTCTTCAACAATTTTTTCCTCTTCTCTGTTTTCTTGCATTTTGCTTTGCCTCCTTGTGGTCGACATGTTGTTTCTTTTCGTTACTGTTTTCTTTGTCCCCGCCAAATGTGAAATTTTACAACACTCTATAAGTTGCAGAACACGACAAATATTTCTCCCCAAATTTAATAAATTTTCTCCACAAATATCAAATATGCAATCAGTAAATTTCAAAATAAATATCAA
Organism: Diabrotica virgifera virgifera; assembly: GCF_917563875.1. Taxonomy (NCBI): domain Eukaryota; kingdom Metazoa; phylum Arthropoda; class Insecta; order Coleoptera; family Chrysomelidae; genus Diabrotica; species Diabrotica virgifera. The sequence continues at coordinate 135,190,756 of NC_065443.1, forward strand.
ATGTACGATTGGTAAAAAAAAATCAAATAATTCAATGGCAGTAAATATCAAATACCTACGATCAATCCATAAATCAAAATTATTTTTACACCTGGAAAAATTGTCAAATTATCTCTGGATCACCTGTAGTTATTCCTTATCTCTTTCCCTACCATCAAATGCAAAGCTGCGATATTTTTAAGCCACCACGTTCTGGGCTCCAGTTAATGTGATATTCAAAGATCGGTGTGCTCAAAGCACTTGATTAGATAATTAACTAATTAATTAAATTTAATTTTAATGATGCACTTATGATTTAATCACACTATTTAATGCTCTAATCTCAGGGTTTTATATTCTCGTGCTTCAATATCTCCTTTGCTTTACATATGATAAATAAGGTCAAAGATTAACGGAATAAAACACATATATGGTACAAAAGCATCTATTGAAATAAATTCACCCTCAAAATATCCTCTAAAAATAATATCTCCTATTCTGATTATTGAAATAACCCTACCACTATCTAAAGTACTTATTGAAATTTGCGTTATGAATAATTCTACAAAAAAAATAAAACTGTCTCTCGGATGATGAGTTGTCCAAATTCTTGTCTCTGGTCGCCAACAATTTACTCTTAGCAGCCCCCTATGTAGTCAGCAATCTCGCAACAAATTATTGCAAGCCTATTGTCATTAATGACCCCCTACAGATGCACGTATCTTTCAAAAAACAATGCTAGCCTTTTCTCCTCTCGATAAACTGAATCTATTTCTCGTTCCGGCATGCAACGGTGACTCTTGGAATATAAGTAGAACAATATAACTTACAATGCTTTACGTGATGAGCTTCCGTCAGGACACTTATTTCAACAAACTCACAACTATTCACTTATCTGCCTTACTACTTCAGGAGACTCTTAGAGATCACCACTAGTCGACTTAACGATCATTTAACAACTGACTCTTCTTCCACCCTCTAACATTTCGCTAAACTCCCATTCTTCATACCTAGCCCCTCCTTTTTCCTTCTTCACCAATCCGAGTTCCTCAATTTTATCCCCATCTACCTTTCAGATAACAAACACCAATTTTCCCTACCATTAGAAATTTCCTAAAACTAATTACATGCCAATCGGTTTTTTTTTTCTTTCTTAATATCTAAACAAAGATTACATTCATTTAAATTTCTAAATACAATTGTTCCCTCGCCGCAAACGTCCATTTGGGAAACCCGGTCTCATTGTCCAAACACATAACCACTTTCTTATCATACTAACTGTACAAAGAAAATACTTAATCCCTATTTAAATTTTGTTTACCTACGGCCATTCAAAGATAATTGACTTTCATTTCTTCGAAATGAATTTTGGTATATTTTTATTATATGTTTTAACTTTTCTAAAATATTAAGATCGAAACCATATTAATTCAAATTTTACATATCTTAACAATATATATAAGCGGGGTCCTACAGATTATGTCGCTTCCTTCATTTCAATCGCCATCTTTTCTATCTCTCCACGTGTCTTCATCAATGCCTCTGTCTTTCATGGTTTCCATAACACCTTGTATCGAAGACTTGGCTTGCCTTCCTCCTTTCCTTCTATTAATTGGATTATATTCCGTAGCTTTTTTGGCGTTCTGTTGTCGTCCATCCATATTTTCAGACCCTACTTGGGACACAAGTAGACATGGGCGGTGAAATGGGTACGAACTACATAGAAGAGAATGAAGTAGAGAATAGAGTAGAAGCTCCAACCATAGAGGAAGTTGTCGAAGCTATTAAGACCCAGAATAACAATTGGGCCCGGGGAGTTGACGAAATACCAGCAGAATTGTTTAAGGTAGGTGACGACCACCTATAGCAAGTCACATTCACGCGCTCATCAAAGACATATGGAAAGAAGAGAAAATACCCGACGACTGGAAGACAAGTATAGTATGCCCAATCTATAAAAAAGGAGACAAACTCCAGTGCAAAAACTACCGTGGAATTTCTCTACTATGGACAGCATATAAAGTCCTCACGTGTAATTATAAACCAGCGGCTCCAACGACTAGCAGAAAATATTATTGGAGCATATCAGACGGGCTTTCGACGGGGAAGATTGAAGGTGGATCAAATATTTAGGGTCAAACAGATCTTGAGCAAGTCATGGGAACACGACATTGATGTCCACAATGTGTTTGTACAAACTCTACAATATATTGGTTAAATTGGCAATAGCATACAAGCTAATTAGACTCATTAAAGCTACAATGGATGAACCTGAGGCATGTGTACGAATACAAAACCACCGGACATACTTTTTCAAAATTTCGCATGGAATAAAGCAGGAAGACTGGCACTGGAGTATGCGGTTAGGCAAATGCAAACTGGACGAGGAAACCTACTGACCAACCGAGCGGTTCAACTGGCCGCTTATGCCGATGATATTAATATTATGAGTAGAACATCAATCGGAGCACAGGAAACATATGCAGAGTTATAAACGCAAACAAAAAGACTAGGTCTGGAAGTTAACACAGAAAAAACAAAAATAATAAATAATGATACAGACGAGAAGAAATATAGTACCACAAAAGATTATACATCAAGATGACATTGAAACGGTTTGAAAGTTTACTTACCTGGGAGTAGAACTATATTAGTCTAGTAAAATAAAATTACACTACATGTAAATCAAAATGTAAATTCGTACAGGTTGAAACAAATTTTATATCAAAGTTTAGGTGGGTACAAAAGATATTTTCAAGAAAGTATCCAAATCATACAAGGGGATCATTGTTTAAATAATTAAAAAGGGGTCATTTTTGCAAAAAAATTACTTTTTTGACTGCTGAGGTCATTCAATTACTAATGAAGGTCTACAGGATTGTTTTCTGCAAAGTTGAAGGGCAAATATTTCACATAAGACTCACTAAATTAAATTTGACCCCCTGTTTATTTAAATAATTATACATAAAACTTTAAGAGCAAATTTGCAAAAAATTATTTTTAGCGTTTTAACTAAGCACTATAAATTATATTATTTTACAGAAGAAGTTGCGCTATGTTATCAGAATTAAAAGGAAAAAAATTGGTCCAAAAATATTTAATATTTTTTGAGATATTGAATTTGTTTATTAAATGTTAATCTATTTTCATTTGCAAAAACGCGGTTGTTGCCAAAGAAAGATTCACCTGTATTAAATCTTATTATTTTTATTTTTATGTATATTTTCGATAAATGTATTGATACATTCAAATTTCAATTAAACTTCCTCCTAAAATGGCATTTAAAAATTATTCAAATTTGTTTATAATTTTTTTTTTAATATCGTCGCGGGGATTAAATATTTTGAAATGCCGTTTCGATAATTGGGTTCCTGGGAATTTTTCACTAATTAACAAATTTTTTTGTCTTTTTTTCCTCTTCTTTTTTTTTTCTTGGAGTTATATTACTTCGGGCCCTTTTAGGGTTAAATTTCATTAAGAATGTTGAATCTCTAAGTTGTAGACTCTAGACCTAAAAATATTAAGATTGGTCTAACATCACTTAAATAAAATGTGGCTACTTACTGAGTTATAGGGTGTTTTATTTAAAAATTTAAAAATTATTTTTACCAAGCACTTTCAAACTATTTGACGTATCCTTATCATACTTGGCAGAAAGTGTGCGTACTCTACAGTCTACTAAATTGTGATAAATAAAAGTTTCTAGCTACTACCAGAGGCGTACGACAGGGGATAGTTAATGATTAACCCTTCCCAAATTCTACACCACTGAGGGAATTACTATTTTAGCGAAATTTTTTGATTCTCCAATACTTTATATGTAAATAGTATACTCTCTACTGGCAACAATTAAGTCATTAGTTTTCGAGATATTGGACCTTAAACATGAAACGGCATAGTTATTGTGATTCATTTATTCATTCATTTTAAACTTCCAATATCTCGCAAACTGATGACTTTATCGATACCAATAATGTTATTTACATACAAAGTACTTCGGAGAATCGAAAAATTTTGCTAAAATAGTAATTCACCCAGTGGCGTAGAATTTGGGAAGGGTTAATCATTCACTATCCCCTGTCGTACACCTCTGTCACTAGATAGAAACGTTTACTAATCACAATTTAGTAGGGTGTATAATAGCCACACTTTCTGCCGAGTATGATAAGGATAGGTCAAATAGTTTTAAAGTACTTGGTAACAATAATTTTTAAATTTTTAAGTAAAACACCCTGTAACTCAGTAAGTAGCCACATTTTATTTAAGAGATTTTAGTTACATCTTAATATTTTTAGATCTAGAATCTACAACTCAGAGATTCGACATTCTTAATGAAATTTAACCCTAAAAGGGCCCGTAGTAATATAACTCCAAGAAAAAAAAAAGAAGAAGAAAAAACGACAAAAAAATTTTGTTAATTAGTAAAAAATTCCCAGGAACCCAATTATCGACACGACATTTCAAAATACTTAGTCCCTGCGACGTTATTAAAAAAACAAATTATAAACAAATTTGAATAATTTTTAAATGCCATTTTAGGGGGGAGTTTCGTTGAAATTTGAATTTATCAATACAATTACCGAAAATGTAGATAAAACTCAAAATAATCAGATCTTATTCAGGTGAATATTTCTTTGGCGACAACCGCGTTTTTGCAATTGAAAATATAGTAACATTTAATAAACAAATTCAATATATCAAAAAATGTTAAATATTTTTCGACCAATTTTTTTTTGCTTAATACTAGTAACATAGCGCAACTTCGTCTATAAAAAAGATATTTTATAGTGTTTATTTAAAACGCTAAAAATAATTTGTTGCAAATTTGTTTTTAAAGTTTTATATACAATTATTTAAATAAATAGGCAATCAAATTTAATTTAGTAAGTCTTATGTGAAAGATTTGCCCTTCAACTTTACAGAAAGTAATCCTGTTGACCTTCATTAGTAATTGAATGACCTCAGCAGTTAAAAAAAAATTTTTTTTTGCAAAAATGACCACTTTTTAATTATTTAAACAATGATCCCCTTGTATGATTTGGATACTTTCTTGAAAATATCTTTTGTACCCACCTAAACTTTGATATAAAATTTGTTTCAACCTGTACGAATTTACATTTTGACTTTTTTTTATTTTATTAAGCTATATGCCGACGCATCAGAAGATGGTGAAATACGAAGGAGAATAAAGCAGGCAAACAGAGCTTATTTTGTCCTCTCCCATATATTTCGGTCTAAAAATATCCACCGAAATACAAAGATGAGAAAGTAAGTTATCAATCGAAGTAGCACAGAAAATGACAATAAATATCGTTCCCATACCACCAGATTGACAACAGGTGGAATATTTTCTTTGGTTACACCTCCTCAGATTTTCAAAATTTATAAATCATACAGGATGCCGAGGAAATTAAGATGAGAGAATTTTAAATAATTCACAACTCATCTGCTCATCGTGGTAAAAGTTCCAACAAGAAAAATTCCTTAATATTCCTACAAAAGAGTAAATGAATTAAAAATGAATAAACATTTTCAAATCCTTTGCAACACGAAAATGCAGCAGCTACATAATGCTCTGGTTAAATCGGAGAGTGCAGGAAGAGTCTATACCAGTTTTGGAGGTCTTTTCCCGCTCATCAATAGTCCCATATCCTCTTCTCTCGGATTTCCCCAGGCGTCACACTTTGGGCCTTTCCGAATTGCAAAGAAAGGAATGTCACGGATGAACTAGAGCCATCTACCGAAAAACAAAGTAAGTTATCAATCGAAGTAGCACAGAAAACGACACTAAATATCGTTCCCATACCATCAGGTTGACAACAGGTGGAATACTTTCTTTGGTTACACCTCCTGCTTACAAAGATGAGAATCTATAAAACCTTAATTCGACCAATAGCATGCTATGGCAGTGAAGCATGGATCCTGAAAGAAACATCCAAAAACAAACTCGACACATTCGAAAGGAAAGTGCTGAGAATACTAGGACCTGTGAGGGAAAACGGAATCTTCAGAAGTCAATACAACGAGCTTTATCAACTTCATAGGAAAACACCCCTGTCAGACTTTATAAGAATACAAGAATACAAATACAGTCAAACCCGCTTATTAGAATACCTCTTAAAGGAATATCCCGGTTTAAGGAATAGAAATTTGAGGTCCCGAAACGTTTCTACTAGCGACCAATGATCGGTTATTAGAATATCCCGGTTTTAGGAATACTTTGGATTGGCACGAAGGCTATTCCAATAAGTGGGTTCGACTGTATTGCAATGGGCCGGACATGTGATAAGAATGGGAGAGGATAGGCTACCAAAAAGAGCACTGAATGCTAGAATGCAGGGAAAGAGACCGGTTGGAAAGCCAAGAAAGCGTTGGAAAGACACAGTAAACAGCGACGCACAAGCCATTTTAGGAGTCCGTGTATGAAGAAGAGCATCCACAGACAAGCAAAGGTGGAGGCAAAAAATAAAGGAGGGCAAGTCTCAATTTGGGCTGTAGTGCCGTAGAAGAAAAAGAGAAGAAGAAGTTGTCGTCCATCCGCTGAACGTGTTCATACCATATTAACCGTCTAGTTTCTATTCTTCCCGACGTTATAGTCTGGGCTGATTATCGGAGAATAGGCCATTTTTTGGGAAAAAGTTATTTACCAGCAATTTTGTTGCTGGAATCGAATTATAGGATCCTATATATTAATAATATAGGTATGTAAAGTCCTCAGATAGTGTGCTACTTTTTTTATAAACAAAATGGCGCTCGAAAATCGTGTTTTTTTCAATTATTGCTCTAGAACTCCGAAGATTTTAACTTTACAACAAAAACACTCAAATAAAAATTCACCGTGATTAAATTCTGCATAGAGAAGTGTCGACCGATTAGCTCCGACGAAAATTTTCCTCGGAAAATGCGGGTTTTCCCAACAAAATCTTTAATTTTCAAATAAAGTTTTAGATAAGTAATTATTTACCAATAATTAAATAATTTGGTAACTTAAAAGCCTTCTTGGTTAAGATTATAGTTCCAGAAGATGGTGAAAATTAAAGGAATATTTTAGCAACAATTCAATTGTTAATTAATAATTTACGGTCGCAATAATAACCAAAATAATTATTATACACTGATCATACTTTGAAATCTTATAAAGATGAGATGCTTGTTTAACATTTTGTTGACAAAATATAAATTTTTTATTTTTTTGCATAATCTTTAAATGTTTAAAAAAAAATAGTTATAAACAAATTAACGTTTCTCAAAAAGTTTTTATTATATTATAATTTTAAAAAATAGCTAAAAATGCGCATTTCAAATATCTTGAAAATGAATGCTTTAAAACTTTTTGCAACCATTTGCAAAAAAGTTATGAAACAGCAAAATAAACATACGATTACTACGGTGTTAATATTTTTTTTTTTATTCTTTCAAAGCGTAGAAGTGAGTTTAAAGTACAAGCTAATTATTTATAAAACAATATCGATTATCAGCTTAATGGTTATATTTTAATTAAAGATTATAAATATATTTTTTTGTAATTTACACGCGCGAAAGTAGAATAATACAGTACCGTAGCTACCCTCCCACATAAAAAACTCGCGCGAGTTTAAGCGTGTCAGTCGCTTCGAGTGAACATTTTATCTCCGGTTCTGTATCAAGCCTACTTTCGCGCTAAAAATTACAAAAAAAAGTATTTTTAATCTTTGATTAAAATATAACCATTGCACTAATTTTTGACATTCTTTGTGAGTAATTAGATTGTACCATAGACTCACTTTTAAGCTTTGAAACAATTAAAACAAATTATAAACAATGGAGATATCGTATATTTATTTTGCTGTTTCCTAACGTTTTTGCAAACGGTTGGAAAAATTTTTTAAAGCATTAATTTTGAAGACCTATGAAATACGCATTTAAAGTATTTTTTAAATTAGAATATAATAAACAATTTCTAAGAAATGTTAATTTGTTTATAACAATTTTTTTAAACATTTAAAGATTATGCAAAAAAATTAAAAATTTATATTTTGTCGACCAAATATTAAATAGGCATCACACCTTTATAATCTTTCTAAATTTGATCAATGTCTCATGATTATTTTGGTTGTTATTGCGACTGTAAATTGTTAATTAACAATTAAAGTGTTGCTAAAATATTCGTTTTATTTTAACCGGCTTCTGAATTTATAATCTATACCAAGAAAGCTTCTATTTCACCAAGCTATATAATTATTGATAAATAATTACTGGCCCAAAAAATTTATTTGAAAATTCGAGATTTTGTTGGGAAAACCAACATTTTTCGAGGAAAATTTTCATCGGAGCAAATCCGGAAAAAACATGCCTCTATGTAGAATTAAATAGGGGTGAATTTTTATTTGAGTATTTTTGGTATAAAGTTAAAATCTTCGGAGTTATAGAGCAATAATTGAAAAAAATACGATTTGTCGGCGCCATTTTGTTTATAAAAAAAGTAGCACACTATCTGTTGACTTTGCATACCTATATTAATAATATATAGGATCTTATAATTCGATTAAAGCAATAAAATTGCTGGTAAATAACCTTTCTTTGTACTTTACTAATTAGACCAACGTATTATGTTTTAGACAAACAGATAAGTTAGTTGGTAATATATTTAATTTTAAAAAAGCAAATTTTGATTTGATGTGTGATTTGATGAGAAATATGACGTGGGAAGCTGTAACAGAGGAAATAGAGCTAGATAAAGCTCTAGATATCTTTTACTCAAAAGTACTTAATATATTTGAAGGATCTGTACCACAATATAATATTTACAAGAATTATTCTAATTTTCCGAAATGGTTTACACCTGATATCAAAAAGTTGCTCAAACAAAAAAATAATTTTAGAAAGTTAAGACATGTTTCAATTTATTTTAACAATCAATTTATAGAGACCAGAAAAAAACTGAAATCATTAATTAACATAGAGCACAGGAAATATATACGGCAAATTGAGGAAAATATAGAAAATGAGTTTAATAATTTCTGGAATTTCATTAATAATAAGAATTATAAGTCTAATCAAACAGAAATATTTTATTTTGGGGGTAAAGAAATAAATCAGAGTGATACTGCTAATGAGTTTGCGAAATATTTTGAATCTGTTTATTCTACCGACATTTCTAGCTATAACACTAATTTTACAAATATTATTAGTAATAACAATGTTTTGAATTTACCATCAACAACAAGCGTAGATTATGATAATGCAGTCAAAAAGCTGAAACCAAAGAAAGCTGCCGGTATAGATGGCATCCCCCCGTATATTTTAAAGGCATGCCAAGAGTGGTTAAAGTTACCATTATTACATATTTTTAATCTAATAATAACTTATTCCAAATTTCCAGAAAAATGGAAACTATCTTCAATTACTCCAATATTTAAGGCGGGTAACAAAAGAGATAATAGAGAGATATTGCTGAGTCTTTTTTGCACTTGCTGTATTACATCACGCGTTATTTTGACAGTAGAGCATGCGCAGATGTGATATCTGGCTTACGCTGCGTTATTGGAAATACGGCCTGCCGTTATTAGGGGAGTCGTTACGCTGTGCGGTATTCGTTGCGCTATTTTGTTTTCAGGTTATGTTTGTTGTTTACCTTTCATTTAAACCAACTTTATTCGTAATAATTTCCTAAAATGGCTACCTCAGACAGTAGCAAACGAATTAGATTTACGTCTGATGACGATTTGTGTTTATTAAAACAAGTTTTATGTCAAAGTCCATTGACTTCTTTAGAAAATTGGACGTTAGATCAGGAAAACATGAAGAGGATCAAGGATTCAAGGATCATTTGTTTCTCTTGTTCGATATTTGGAAGAAAATACAAACGTTTCTTCCATCTAAATTAAATTCTGGATTTTGAGTACAAATTAGATAAACAACTAATCTTAATCGATCCGTAAAATACCGCAACCAAAATGTTGAGCATTATCTGCATTTATGAAACGTCTGAAAAATGTCAATTCTGTCAAAATAGCGCGGTGTAAATAGCGCAACGTAGGCTGTGTTAAATTTGCAATATCTCTCTATTGAAAATTATAGAGGAGTCACTATTATGTGTGCTCCATCAAAAATTTTCGAACAAATATTGCATGCTCATGTATATAATCACGTCAAAAATAGTATTAATGAGCATCAACATTGTGTTATGTCGGGTCGCTCGATAAACACAAGTTTTATTTCATTCACCGAGTCTGCAAACAATGCGTTAGAAAAACAATTGCAATTGGATGTAGTGTATACGGATTTCGAAAAAGCCTTTGATAAAGTAAAACACGATGGTCTTTTAAGAAAGTTATGTAATTTTGGCTTATCTGATAATCTAATAAAGTTATTTAAAAGTTATTTGCAGAATAGAAGTTTTGTTGTAAAACACAATAGAAATACTTCTGGTAAATTTAAGGCTAACTCGGGAGTACCACAAGGGTCTAATCTTGGACCACTTTTGTTCTTAATGTTTATAAATGATTTAGCAAAAGTCATCCAGTATTCAGATTACTTATTATTTGCAGATGATTTTAAGTTATTCAAAATAATTCAAACTGTTAGGGATTGCGTCATGATTCAAAGGGATATTGAGAACATTTTATTATGGGGTGACAATAATAAGATCAAATTCAATATAAATAAGTGCTACGTTATGTCTATTACCCGTAAAAGAGAACCAATAGTATTTGATTATTTAATAGGACTGAATGTTTTAAAAAGGACCAGTGAGGTCAAGGATTTGGGTTTGATTTATAATAATCAACTGTCATTTGATACACATATTGGTAAAGCTGCAAAACGAGCGAACCGTATGCTGGGTTTTATATGTCGACAAACTTGCGATTTTACTAGTATTAAGGGTATACAAATATTATATAATACTTTAGTTAGAGCAATATTAGAATTTGGTTCCATTATTTGGGGACAACAACCTCAAGTACATTTAGAGGCACTAGAAAAAGTTCAGAATAAGTTTCTTCGTTATTTGTATTTCAAAAAACATCATCGATGGCCTGATTATGGAACCATAAGATCAACCATGCTAAGGGAAGAATTTGAAGTTTTGTCTTTGACTAGTAGGCGCAAATTTGTAATGGCAATGATTTTATATAAAGTAATTAATTATATTTCAGGTACAATTGATTTACGAATGCGGATACCATTTAATGTTCCTCGAAAAGCAACGAGATATCAGTTGTTGTTTGGAAAAATAAGAACATCTGTTTGCTCTCCTCTAGAGGCCATGTTGAAACTAGCGAACAATATAAATTTAGTAAAAAACATTGATTTTACAATGTCAGTTGGTTGCTATAGACATATAGTGCAAGAGCACTTTAAACTAGTAGATGGATAATAGATATCATTAGTCTAGCTGTTTTTGTGTTAAAGTCTTCTATATCTGCCTATCAATAGTTGTGCTAATGACTGTATATATTAGTTATATTTGTTATATAAAGTTTATGATTATAACTGTCCATGTAAAAAGGTTTTAGGACCTATTTGGATTTTTATAAATAAATAAATAAATAAATTATAACTATTTTTTTTCAAAATTTAAAGATTATGCAAAAAAAAGAAAAATTTATATTTTGTCGATAAAATATTAAACAATCATCTCATCTTTATAATCTTTATAAGTTTGATCAATGTATCATGATTATTTTGGTTATTATTGCTCGTAAATTGATCATAATTGATCGTATTGATCGTAAATTGTTAATTAACAATTGAATTGTTGCTAAAATATTCGTTTAATTTTCACCGGCTTCTGAAATTACAATCTATACCAAGAAATCTTTGATGTATCTAAGATATTTAATTATTGATTAATAATTACTTACCTAAAACTTTATTTGAAAATTATAGTTTTTGTTAGGAAAACCCGCATTTTCCGAGGAAAATTTTCGTCGGAGCAAATCGTGAAAAACAAATCTCTATGCAGAATTTAATTGCGGTGAATTTTTATTCGGGTGTTTTTGTTGTAAAGTTAAAATCTTCGGAGTTATAGAGCAATAATTGAAAAAAATACGATTTGTCGGCGCCATTTTGTTTATAAAAAAAGTAGCACACTATCTGCGGACTTTGCATACCTATATTATTAATATATAGGATCTTATAATTCGATTCCAGCAATAAAATTGCTGGTAAATAACTTTTCCATGAATTTTGCTAATTAGCCCAGAGTATTAATCTTATTTTACGAATGACTATCTTATATGTCTCAAGCTTCCACTTCCAATTGACAACTTTATACGCAACACGATGTATTCTTGTAATATCTAGTATCGACGATTATTGTTTTTTTTTTAATACAGGGTGAGTCATGAGGAACTGTACATACTCCTACCTCGTATGCAGGCCTCTATGGGGAATAACAAATGACCATTTAAAAGTGTCTGCTCCCATTGTTTAATAATATACAGGGCGAGTTTCGCATTTTTAGAGAAATTTTTATTCGTCATAATTTTTGAACAGTAAGATCGATGTGTCTCTTATTTTGGTCAATCGTTACACCTTTACCACCCAATCAACTGATTTATTCAAATTAGAAAAAAATCAGGTCCGGCTTTAAAAAATTAGTTCGTTTAGTCTTAGAAAAAATTTCACCCTGTATACGGTTTTTGAAAACTCTAATAAGAATTTAATTTTACAAATAAGACAAATAGCCAAGTATAATGGCATATTTATTTTTTCCCCACACAATTACTTAATTTTTTATAAAAAAATCAAATTTGACTATGAATTAAAAGTTTGGTGAAAAGAGCCATAGATCTAAAAAAACATTTTTTTAGAAAAATTAATTTTTTTGAACAAATATTTAATTTATAATTACCGCCAAATCAACTGATTTATTCAAACTAGAAAAAAATAAGGTCCGGCTTTAAAAATTAGTTCGTTTTGGTCTTAGAAAAAAATTTCAACTCGTATACGGTTTTTGAAAACTCTAATAAGAATTTTACAAATTAGACAAATAGGTAAATAAAATGGCATATTTAGTTTTTTCTCCACACGATTAATTAATTTTTTATTAAAGGAATTTCACTATGAATTAAAAATTTGGTGAAATGAACCATAGATTTTAAAAAAATTAATTTTATTACAAAAATTTTTTTTTGAAAAAATATTTAACCCGGCATTGGTCGCTAGGTAGGTTGTTACGTGAGTGGTCGCGCGTGAGATTTTCTCTCACATATCTAATTTTTGCCTTTCTTTACAAAATTTTACAAAAAAGTTGAGGATTCATCAACTATAAAACCATTTGCTTTAAAAAGACACGACGTTTTTCTGTTTTATTATTATTATCTTTTTATAAAATGTGACTATTGATGCCGCCAATATTTAACATTGAAAAATATATGGTTAGTGACCATCTACAACTAACCCGTGAAACAGAATATATTATTTTCATATCATCGAACACATCCACGGCGCCTTTTATTACATCATAAAAGGATATTATTTTAGGTTTTAAGGGGAAAAATAAAATTAATTTTTATACACAGTTGGTGACGCCGGTGGTCGCTTGATGAGAGAATCTCTCACATCAAGCGCACTGACTCAGCAATCTGGTGATACTAAGTAAACTGAGTCACTATCTGAGCGGACGAGTCTATTAGATTGTCGAGGGAGGATAGTTAGGAGACTAGAAGGGACTACAGCGCGTATAATTTCCCAGAAAAAAAGTTGTGCGCAATTTTCTGAAACCGTGAGAGAAAATCTCATATAGCGACCACTGGCGGGTTAATTTTGTAAGTAATAATACTACCACTGCTCGTGCTATACGTTTTAAATAACACAACCTTTTTAGCCAATTTCCAGAATTTTAAAAGGAACAAGTTGTTTTGTATAATACTAAAACATCATACTGTATAATATTTGTTTGTCAAAAAGGAGGTAAACAAATAAACCTAAATTAAACAAAAATAAAAAGAAATATTTTTCCCGTCTTGTTTTGCATCACTACCTTCTCACCCTGTATTAATACTACTATTATTATTATGCAAAATGGTTTATCCAGAAAATATCAATACGCGACAAGAACTAAGTAATTGATAAATTATTGATTATTGTAACATTATTAGAAAAAATGATCCCTTAATTCTCAGGAGGTCTATTAGACAGTTGATGGTCCGACAAAGATGGATTTCATTTCGAAAATCTACTATCAATCTCAAAAAAAAATGAGTTTTATGGTTTCATTTGTTTCTTAAGTTCTTTTATGTATCTATGCATACAATTGTTGTACTTTTTTTTTAACTAAGGTTATGGCACTGGCGTAGCCAAAAGGCCAGTCATGTTTTCTTATAGTTTTATCAACCATTGCTTACTTATACTTACATTTATATACGTGGTACATTGAGTAACAAAATTTGTATACAATACAATATTGGTATGTTAGTAAATGCCTAATGATTTTGTTTGCTTATTTTTATTATTATTTTATGTATTTTTTTTTTTGTTTTTTTTTGTTTTTTTTTTATTTTTTTTTTATTTTCGTTTTATTAGGATTTATGTATTTTTTTATTGTTTTGTTTTTTTATATTATTATTATTATTTTTTTATTTTTTTGTACATATTTTATTTTGTTGTTTGTCTTTTTTATTTATTTTTTTAATTATTTTTTCGGTTTAGGCTTACAATGAAAAAAATTTTTTTGTCTGTCGCAATACTGCTTACAATGTAATGTTAGTAGATTTTACATACTGATATATAATATTATAAATACTATTATCCTCTAATGTCAATAGATTTGAAACATTTATTGGAAATTTCATATTGTAAGATATTAAATTTTGATAAAGCTTGTCAATTTCTAATTTTTTTAAAGGACATTCTAAAATAATATGTTGTAAATCGGCAATTTCATCACAAAGACATTTATTATTATCTAACAAACCTATTTTACATTTATACACGGGAAATAAAGCATGATTACAGCGCATTCGACTTATAATCCGAATAATTGAACGATTACATATATTCTCAAACCATGGTTTGTCCCTTATTTTTGGTTGTATATTCTTAAAAAACTGTCCCTTCTCTCCTAATTCATATTTTAGCTGCCAATTTTCCTTTAGTTCCTTTCGAAAAATTGGAATAAAGTCAGACTCTGGTATTTTTGATCCGAGTATTCTTCCATTTTTCGCACCATTTTTTGCTAAAGAATCCACTTCTTC
Source organism: Diabrotica virgifera virgifera (assembly GCF_917563875.1). Classification (NCBI taxonomy): domain Eukaryota; kingdom Metazoa; phylum Arthropoda; class Insecta; order Coleoptera; family Chrysomelidae; genus Diabrotica; species Diabrotica virgifera. Next base: position 135,205,917 of record NC_065443.1, read on the forward strand.
ATTTTCTTCTATACCTGAATGGGCTTTGATCCATGAAATATAAATTTGTTTTCCCATACTTAATACATTGTGATACAATTCCAAAATATCAAGAAGTATATAATTTAAATTAGGATTTAAACAAAGGTTTTTAAGTTTTTCTACAGAACTTTTAGAGTCTGTGAATATAACAAATTTATCATCTTCTTGTTCTAAACACATACTAATTGCTAGTTTTATGGCAATAAGCTCTGCACTGAAAATTGACAACATTTCTGGTAGTTTGTATATTAACTTAATATTTTTAGAAGGGTAATAAACGGCACAACCAACTCCATGTTCCGATTTCGATCCATCAGTATAAATTTTTCCATACTCCTTCCACTTAACTGTACATTCCCGATAATGTTCTTTTTGTATAATATCATTGTTTTGACACAAGTATCTAACATTAATATGAGTCTTTACTGGATATAGAAACATTTCATAGGGATAATTCCATAAAGGGATACCATTGGATTGATAAAGTTGTTCATATCTGTGTACAATGGTAATAAAACTTTCAACTAATAACGGTGTTTTTTTCTTCTCCCAATATTTAGATGTCAAAACCATACTGGCTAAACTGGATATTTTAGCCAACACCTTAGATTTCTGAGAACTTAATTTTAATACGAATTTGTCAGACAAAAATCTTCTACGTAGGTTCAGTGGTGGTTCACATGTTTCAGCTTCCATGACGTCTATAGGCGTACTTCCCAAGTATCCAATACTGAGTCGAAGACATTTGTTTTTTATTTGATCTATTTTTTTAAGATTTGATTCCGCTGCTGAATGGTAAAATAAAGAACCATAATCTATAATAGATCTGACAAGTGTTTTATAAAACAGTAACATTATTTTTGGATCCCCTCCCCAGGAGGAATGACTGAAAGTTTTTAATAAATTTACACTATTTTCTGTTCTTTTGATTACATAATTTATGTGTTCTTTCCAATTTAATTTACAATCTAAAATTACTCCTAAAAATTTAGTAGAAGATTTGTAAGGAAATACATATTTTGATAACTTTATTTGAGAAGGACAACGAAATCTTTTTCTTGTAAAAGTAACTAATACTGATTTTTCTTCGGAAATTGATAAGCCATTATTGAAAGTCCAATTGTCTAAATTTTTTACTGCATAATTAAGTTGCTTATGGCCTATCTCAATGGATTTGTGACGAGTGTAAATAACAATATCATCGGCATATTGCAAAATACATACATTTTGTGGGATGTCAACAATTAAATCACTTGAGTAAATTAAATATAATATAGGACTTAATATACCACCTTGTGGCAGCCCCCTAGATGTTTGTCTGCATTCAGAGAATGAGTTATTTTCTCTGAAAAATAGATTTCTGTTGTTGTATAGAATATATACGTGTTTAGCTAGACTTTGAGGAATTCCCATTTGACACATTTTTAAATATAATATATCTAATTTTACATTGTCATATGCCCCTTTTATCTCTAAAAATAAAGCTGATGTTGACTGGTCATTGGAAAGTGATAGTTGAATATCTGTAACAATATTGGCCAGGTTTTCATAATATGCCGATTTTTTTTTTCGAAACCCAAATTGAGAACTATGAATAAGGTTATTAGATTCTAAAAAAAATTCTAGTCGTGATTTTATCATTCTTTCATATGTTTTTAAAACACATGATGATAAAGAAATGGCCCTATATGACGATGCTTGATTTTTTGGTTTTCCTGGCTTAAGTATGGGAACTAAAATATAGTTTTTCCATTGTGAAGGTATGTCGATTTTATTTAATCAAATATCGTTTAGTAGATTTAGAAGCAAAATTTTTCCTGATTTAGAAAGATTAAACAACATAGAATAATGCATATTATCAAAACCTGGGGCTGTATTGGCAGACTTTTTAAATGCCGTATCTAATTCTTGTTTTGAAAACTGATTGGTGAGATAATTGACACTACTATGGTGTTCTGTCACCCCTGGACAGTCAAGAAAGATTGGATCAGGTGATACATATGGAGGAGTTAAAATGTTATGAAATTCCGCTCGCCATTCTTCTTGATCTGATTGAGTTTGATTAGAGATTTTGCGATTTTTAAAGTTATTTACCTTTTTCCATATAGTCTTAAGGGGTACTAATCTATTGAGAGATTTACAATAATTTATCCAGCTATCTTTTTTAGTTTGCTTAAAAGTTTTTTTTGCTATAGCATCAGTTCTTTTATATTCTAACAAATTATCTAATGTGGGATTATTCATATATTTATGAAAACTATTTTTTCGTTTCTGTACTAAATACTGGCATTTTTCATTCCACCATTGTTTATTTTTATTTGAACATTGATTGGATTTAAATTTAGGTATAGAAAGGTTTGCTGTGGTTTCTACAATTTGTATAAAAGAATTGTAATCACCAACTTCTGTTTTACTAAACTGTTCATGGGACTCCATATAATATAGATCCCAGTTAGCCTTTTTAATATTCCATTTTCTAAAAGATAATGATTTATTAATTTTGGGAGACATATATATTTGTGTAATGCATGGAATATGATCAGACCCGTAAAGATCCTTTAATGTTTGCCAATGTAGTAAATGTTTTATACAAGGAAAACAAATTGTCAAATCGATAGCTGACTGAGTTTGTAAATAATTTCCTATAAATGTAGCTGTTCCATCGTTAAGATAGACAAGATTATTTCGATCTAGGGCTTTCATAAGTGTTATGCCGTAGCAGTCTGTGTTTGGCCCACCCCAAGCAATATTATGCGAATTAAAATCTCCTGTAAAGATTACAGGTGGCTTAAAAGAACTGAAGAATTTATCCCAAATATGCAAAGAAATTTTAGTTTTTGGTGGAACGTATAGCGATACAATAGTAATATTTTTTTTATCATCACATTTTACAATAATGGATGTTTGATTACAATTAGGTAGGAGAACAGAGATCGGTAGTTCCGTATACAAAAGTTTCGACTTAATAAGGATGGCCGTTCCACCACCACTGCGGTCTAAACGGTCATCCCTCACAATATTGTAGCCTGGAAGATTAAAATATTTATTGGATGTAAATCTAGTTTCTGACAAGCAAGCTATATCAATGTTTTTCTCAGTTAACAAATATTGTAAGTTTTCTTTATTTGAATTTGCCGATTTAAGATTCCATTGACAAAGAGTTATCTGATCCATGTTCAAAAAGGTTATTTAAACTAGCTTTAATAATATTTGTAATTTCGTTTTCCTGTATATCGAATTTATTTTTGCTCTTTATTATATTTATGGTTGATAAAACTATCTGAAAAATTAAGTTTGAAATTTCATTACCTTCGTTTTCTGAATTATTTTCTTTTTGGATATTGGAAAGATATTGTTCCGTGCTCAAAATTCCTCCTTTTTTAAACGGAAGGTTAACTGAACTAACAATGGACTGGTGCTCTGACAATGTAGGATCGGGAGATGAAGGATACGATCTTTTACTTTTTTTTGGAAAGCTGTTTAATTGTGCTTGAGAATATGAATGTGGATTTGATCGTTGAGAAATGGGTCGCGTATTGGACTGGTACGATATTGGTGGAAATGACTTGGACGATGTAGACGGTACATGAACATTAACTGAATTTAATAATGAATTTTGTTCTAGATTAGAATTAACTATTTTATTATCAATTATGGTTGTAGTTAAATGCTTAGATACTATATCAGCGTAACTTGAAGGAACAATTTGACTGTGACATAATTTGTTTAATTTTTTCTTGTCTATTGTATTCTGGGCATCTACTAAAATCGTTTGTAAAATGGTTTCCATTGCAAGAAAAACACTTTACTGTAACTTCTTCTGATGAGCAGGTTACTGTGTCATGATTCTGAGAGCATTTCAAGCATCTTATTTTAGAACGACATTGCTTACCAATATGTCCGTAACAATAACAATTATTACACATTACAACCCTTTGTTTATAAACTTCTACTTCGTAAAGAACCTTATTTATTTCTACATACTTAGGTAGAGTTTGACTTTTGAAAGAAACCAAAATGGTACTTGTGGGTATTAGTTCTATTTCGTTATTTGAATTTTTTATTTTTCGATTCATTCTTTTAACAAATTCAACTTCAAATTTACGATGAAAATCATAGGCCCTAATTTTATTTTTCAAATAATCAACTGGTAAATCTGTATCAATGTGTCTAATAATTCCCAAACGAAATATTAAAAATTTAGGAATGTATGCAGACAAATTTTTATTTTTTAAAATGTGTGATTTTATTAATATATTAGCACTTAAATAATCTTTCAACAATACCCGAATACGATTTTTCCCTATAGACTGTATTTGTTTTATTTTATTATCTAATTGCGGATATGATGTTAATATTATTTCTCCAATTTTTATTGCATTTAACTGCCCTGTATAATTATTCGTATTGTTTTCAATATAAATTTGAAAAGGAGCCGTGTCCGTAGACTGATAAAAGAATGTTGTTTTATCTTTTTTATCGTTATCATTAGAAACCGATAAACTCGGTGTTGGATTTAAACTAGAATCTACAAACTTTTCTTTCGATACAAACTGATTTTTATTGTTTTGTTCATTTGCATGTTTATTTATTAAAGGGGAATCTATAACTAAATTTAAATTATTTGAACCACTTATCTGATTTGCAGGATCTATATTTTCTCCAGGATCTGGATGAGGAAGGGGTTTCCCCTCACTATCCACCTCCATATAAATGCACTAGGAACTCACAATATCCTTACAACTCTAACTATATTTATTAAATAATAATTAATATTACTACTACACTATTAATAATTGTTCTATACTTTAACGATGTTCTCACCTACGCTGTTGAAGTACGACGCTGACAATTGTTGTACAGACATACATATTGTTAAATTTACTTAAACATGCAAATAAATCCGTTGATGTTCGATGTTCTACATAATATGTATTTTCTTTTCGTTAATTTAACAAATAAATTTACTTTATTTTGCCTTTTGAAATAAAACTCTAAGAACTCAATAAAACGACATTACCTATGAATCACTAAACCAAACCAATACTATTATCAGTGCGATGTTTTAGTATTATTCAAAACAACCACTTCCTTTTGAAATTCTGGGAATTAGCTAAAAGGGTTTTATTATTTACAACGTATAGCACAAGCTGTGGAAGTATAAATATGTATAAATTAATTATTTGTCCAAAAAAAATAGATTTTGCATAAAAAATATTTTTTGTAAAATAAAATAAAAAATTTTATTTTTAATTCACTCTCTCTCCGATGAGGCTCCAATAAGAGCCGAAAATCGCGATTCAGAGGACTGGACTGCGCTCCGTATTCTAATTGAAAAGTAAGATTGTTTTGCCTTCGCATTGCAGCTGAATTAAAAATAAAATTTTTATTTTATTTTTATATTGGTCTTTACTCCTTCGAGTAACTAGGTCCATTTTCTGTTGGAATTTACCAGCTGAACAGACGGGGTCGTGAATTGTAAGTTTTTTGAATTCCCTCTGGTCTTCTTCGCTTCAGCATCCATTTGGCTTGCAAATTTTAGAAGCCTTGGAGGTGTTACCAAGGAAATGGACCAATAAGTTTTCAATTTGAAAATCTTTTAGTAATATTTTAATATTTTCTAAATATTATTAATAATGCTATTAGGATCTAAAATTTCATCTTTTTTATTTTTTTTAATCTGGGGTTCACTTCACCAAAGTTTTAATTCATAGTCAAATTTGATTTTTTATTAAAAATGAAGTAATCGCGTGGGGACAAAATAAATATGCCATTTTAATTGCCTATTTGTGTAATTTTTAAAATTCGTATTAGAGTTTTCAAAAACCATATACAGGTTGAAATTTTTTCTAAGACCAAAACGAACTAATTTTTTAAATCCGGGCCTGATTCTTTTCTACTTTGAATAAATCAGTTGATTGGGTGGAAACTTATAAATTAAATATTTGTTCAAAAAAAACTTTCTGTAAAAATTAACAACTCGCCCTGTATATTATTAAACAATGGGAGCAGACACTTTTTAATGGTCATTTGTTATTCCCCATAGAGGCCTCCATACGATGTAGGAGTATATACAGTTCCTCATGACTCACCCTGTATGTGCTAGAATCGTATTATTGCATTTACTCAATTTAATTGTTTTACAATGTATGTACAATGTACACTGTACACTAATGTACAGTTTTAAATGGATATAGAGACAGAATAAACTCAGTTTATTTATTCAGCGTATGGCTACATTACAGTTTTAGTGTTGTGTATAAACAAAGAGGACAATACATTACAAACAGTAAATAAAGATAATTAATTTTTATAAACAAGCATTTAGTTAACAAATATATTCAATTGACTCTTTGGTCGTAACGTCGAAATCGGATGGATTGTCTGTAGGATCTGATCGAACATTCCTTCAATAGATGCTTAACCGTTTGTCTTCTAGCGCCGCAATCGAAATTTGGAGAGGATATTTTTCTTCACTGGAAAAGTGTGTCGGGCTACCTGTAACCGGTTGTTCTTATTCTGTTCAGTGTTGTCTGGTTTGTTTGTAAAACACGGCATATTTCTAATACGTGTGTGAGAAAATAGAAATAAAAAGAGATATTAAAATAAAAACTAAGTTTTTTATATACAATCGAAACTTTCAGTCTGGTAGGATGTTGAATAATATTTTTGGATGTTGTTTTATGTGATATTTGATTGAAAACTTAGTTTTTTGCTAGCAGTTGCCGCTAGGGCATTCCTGCCATTTCGTTCGTTGCAATCCGTGACTGCACGCCGGGGTTTGTCCTAGTTGGGTCAGAGAGAGCAGCACATATGCCTCCAATGAGAGACTAATAAGTTTCGAAACCGGTAGAGGTGCTTGCTGCACTGTCTGCTTGAACTGTAATAACGATGCGGCTGTAGTTTCGTATTGCAACGAAATTGAATATGGTTATTAGCAAGATAAGAGCACATGCAGTGGCTAAAGAAAAGAATAACACCAGTTTTCAGAACTAAAAACAACTTAGGCAAATACAATAAGAACAATAAAAACCAAAAAAAAAAAGCAAGTACACAGTGGTGTAGACACAAACTTACATTGGTCAAACTGACAGAACCTTTGACAACAGCATAGCAGAACATTTTTGTAGAAAATAAGTTTGTATGTATACACTTCATCTTCTAGATCATAATCATTCTTTTAATGAACAGTATATTCTTCTTTTTCTCATAATCCTTAGTGCCCTTTAGGGCGTCGGATGAACAGTATTAAATTCTTCATACTAAAAATAAATGCTTTAAGCTATCTTTATTAGACTCAATGGGAATTAATAAATTAGAACATATAGATATAATTCTAAATGACCAACTTAAGACAAAGAGCTCCCCATCCCTTATCCTGTTCAGTTAGTGTTTCCCAACCTTTTTTGTGTCATGCTCCACCTTAGACTTTTTAAAACTCTTATTCCCCCTGTGTAACATACATATTTTTTAATATTAAAAAATTTAATATGTTAGGATTTACGAAGAAATCACTAGGAAATTTGTAACGAAACAGAGTAAGTAAATTTTTAAAACATAATGATTCTAATTAAAATTCCAATATTAATTTTCCAGATTTTTCTAATTAATGTTTTCTAATTTAGTCAGATCCCTGCGCTTGATTCTTGCTGCTTGCTGCCCAGAGATTTTATATTAGGTTCCAATTTCTCCACGTTGTATTATATCGAGCCGATTTCTCTTTTTTTTTACCCGTAAATCATTTACTGCACTAAAGCGACATTTATAATAGCTAAATATGAAGGTGGAAACGGTAGCAATAGATTTCTTGCACATTTGGTTGAATTTGGGTATTTGACTTCTCTTTCCTCAGCAAGTCATGCCATCGCTCCTTTTATATTAAGAAAAGTTTTTCACTGACTCATTATTTCAAAATTCTCTGATTTCTTCTTTATACTGCATATTTGATATATCAGACAAATCCACTAACATTGGCTGCATCATCTATGTTGTAAAATCAATTTGTTTATTCAGATCATTGACAATAACAAGTAAAGCGGTATCAGTTGCTTCACATTGTTGGAGCAAATGAAACTGTTCAAAGTTTTTATTGTTAATATGTAGGTTTCTGACATATCTCTTATAAGAATAGAAAGATGGGCAGGTCATCTAGCAAGATCACCGCAGAACAACCCTCCTAGAAGAATCCTTATGTCACAACCTGTGAGAAGTAGAAATAGAGGTAGGTCAAAACTCAGATAGAAGGATGGTGTAAATGAATATGGGAAAAAATAGGCGCAGCAAACTGGCAACGGTTGGCAATGGATAGGACTGACTGGCGTAGTAAACTTGGAAAGGTCGAAGCTCTTTCATAGGATTGTAGCACCATTGATGATGAAGAGGTTTCTGACATAACTTAATATGGGTACTGAAACCAAAAAATATCTTGGTTTGGCATCGACAATAGTTTTGTTATTTGAAGTCGCTTACTTAATATATTTAGTTTTTCAAAGCTTTGGGCTAAATAACGCACAAATGCTCTACCAGCTATTGTATATAATAATATGATGATGTACTCAGCAGATACTTCATTTAAGGTGTGTCGCTTAAAAAATCACTAACAGTATCAAACAGTTCCATAAGTTTTTTCAAGCAGTAATCTTCAGAGAGTCATCTTACTTCAGTATGAAGTAAAAGTTTCACGTGGTCTTCATTTTGTTTTTCACAAAATAGTTTTAGTCCAGAAAGCCACTGCGCATCCGCTAGGAAAAATATTCTAATTCGGATTGTTTGCACAATCTTACTCAAAAAGGACTCCTTTTAACAAATTTGCATGTTGCCAGGACCAAAAGGTGGTCAAAAATTTTTTAAACGTTTTTTTTTTGTTTTTTTCCTAAAATAATTTTTTTTGCATGGAAAAAAGTTTTTTTAGGTTTTTTGGATCATTCCAAACAGAAAAGGTCTTTAGTAACTTTTCTCTAAAAATGATAGTTTTTGACATATAAGCGATTAAAAATTGAAAAATTGCGAAATCGGCCATTTTTAACCCTCAAAAAGTATGTGAAAAACTGAAAATTTGAATGTTGCCAAGGTAGGTAGATATTCTTTAAAAATCGATTGATGAAATCCCGAAAAGTTTTTTGCAATACAATATTCAAAACTCCTATTTTTTTAATTGCTAATCAAGCGTGCTCAACACTATTTTCCACCGACAGTATGGTGCAAATGAAAGGAATAAATTCGTTATTTCGTAAACCGGCGACTTTAAGGAAAAATCCCGAAACAGGTCGATTTTTATTTTTAAGTTATGATATTGTGGCATATATGGTATACTAGTGACGTCATCCGTCTGGGCGTGATGACGTAATCGATGATTTTGTTAAATGAGAATAGGGATCGTGTGGTAGCTCATTTGAAAGGTTCTTCAATTCTCTATTTAGTAATGTAAACATTTACATAAATATTTATACAGGGTGTCCTTCTACTTCTTTTTTTGTCAAATAATTTAATTTAATAAAATTTTTTTGGACACCCTATATAAATAATTATGTAAATGTTTACATTACTGAATAGAGAATTGAAGAACCTTTCAAATGAGCTAGCACACGACCCCTATTCTCATTAAAAAAAATCATCGATTACGTTATCACGTCCAGATGGATGACGTCACTAGTATATCATATATGCCACAATATCATAACTTAAAAATAAAAATCGACCTGTTTCGGGATTTTTCCTTAAAGTCGCCGGTTTACGAAATAACGAATTTATTCCTTTCATTTGCACTATACTGTCGGTGGAAAATAGTGTCGCGCACGCTTGATTAACAATTAAAAAACAAAGAAGTTTTGAATATTGTATTGCAAAAAACTCTTAGGGATTTCATCAATCGATGTTTAAAGAATATCTACCTACCTTGGCAACATTCAAATTTTCAGGTTTTCACATAGTTTTTGAGGGTTAAAAATGGCCGATTTCGCAATTTTTCAATTTTTATTCGCTTATATGTCAAAAACTATCATTTTTAGAGAAAAGTCACTAAAGACCTTTTCTGTTTGGAATGATCCAAAAAACCTAAAAAAACTTTTTTCCATGCAAAAAAAATAATTTTAGGGAAAAAACAAAAAAAAAAACGTTTAAAAAATTTTTGACCACCTTTGGTCCTGGCAACATGCAAATTTGTTAAAAGGAGTCCTTTTTGAGTAAGATTGTGCAAAAAATACGAATTAGAATATTTTCCCTAGCGGATGCGCAGTGGCTTTCTGGACTATTTGAATAGACGCTCACATTTGGCGTTAGACTTAATAATATTAACACCCTTTATTACGGAATGTAGTTCGCCATCTAGAACAGGCAAGATGTTTTTAGCTACTAAGTTTTCCCTATGAATAAAACAATGCACAAGAATCATTTCTGGATTCGTATGTTTCATCAACTTTAAGCAGGAATATTTCTTGTCTATCATATAAGGAGCACCATCAGCAGCACAAGATGTAAGTTATCAATAATGAAATAGAAATGTATACCATTTTTATTCAGTTGCAATGCGAAGGCAAAACAATCTTACTTTTCAATTAGAACACGGAGTGCAGTCCAGTCCCTTGAATCGCGATTTTCGGCTCTTATTGGAGCCTTCATCGGAAGGAACGTATGCACTGTTCTCCATATTTTAACTGATTCGTATCGAGAGGTTTTCCCATCCATTGCAACTGAAGTGATGATAGTAGGTGGCTAGCGCCATCTGGCATTGAAAGACGAAGTAGTTTTCAATCCTAATAGTAAATAATTAATATTGAAAATATTAAAAATATTACTAAAAGATTTTTAAATTGAAAACTTATTGGTACACTTTCCTGGTGACACCTCCAAGACTTCTACAATTTGCAAGTCAAGTACTACATTGTAGAAGTCTTGGAGGTGTCACCAGGAAAGTGTACCAATAAGTTTTCAATTTAAAAATCTTTTAGTAATATTTTTAATATTTTCAATATTAATTATTTACTATTAGTATTGAAAACTACTTCGTCTTTCAATGCCAGATAGCGCTAGCCACCTACTATCATCACTTCAGTTGCAATGGGTGGGAAAACCTCTCGATACGAATCAGTTAAAATATGGAGAACAGTGCCTACGTTCCTTCCGATGAAAGCTCCAATAGGAGCCGAAAATCGCGATTCAAGGGACTGGACTGCACTCCGTATTCTAATTGAAAAGTAAGATTGTTTTGCCTTCGCATTGCAACTGAATAAAAATGGTATACATTTTTATTTTATAGTCGTATTACTCCGTAGAGTAACTAGGTGCATTTTTCCGTTGGAACTTTACCAGCTGCAGACGGGGGATGTGAATTGCATAGTGTAGAATTCCTTCCCTCTCGTCTTCACTGCAGCATCCATTTGACTTGCAAATTGTAGAAGTCTTGGAGGTGTCACCAGGAAAGTGTACCAATAAGTTTTCAATTTAAAAATCTTTTAGTAATATTTTTAATATTTTCAATATTAATTATTTACTATTAGGATTGAAAACTACTTCGTCTTATCAATAATGCCTCACTCTTTCTCAAAGTTAATTCATCTATTTGCACTGAGAAAGTTCTTGTTGTCAGCTTTTCAACAAGTTGTTTGTCAATATCTTTATGCATTCCATCTATTCTTCTTCTACAGTGTTGTTATTGAGCGGCATAGCTTTTATATCTTTGTCATTTTTTCAAGAACCGTTGTAAGAAATGCTGATATTGACGGTTTTATTAAATTATCTCCTATAGTTTGATTTTTTCCAGTTTTAGCGACGAATGAAGAAATTTGATAAATAGCCTTAAGCACACGATTATTAGTTGATGTATGAGCAATAAATAGAGTGTAATTTTCTTCACCGAAATCTAGCATTGCATTTAAGTGGCCCTAGCGAAAGAGTTAAACTCGTGTCGAGTCCATATTCCAATGGTCCCCTTAAAAATCGAATTGTCCCCCTTAAAAATCGAATTGTCTCCCTTAAAAATCGAATTGTCCCTCTTAAAAATCAAATTGCCCCTCTGTAGGGCGTGGGCCCCACGTTGGGAAACACTGAAGAGGCATTATTAAAGTATAGACGCATAGTAAAAACATATTACTTGAGAAAGGCACTCTGCCGAAACAGCTGTTTCGGTAGCATTAATTATTTATAATCAATTTTGTGGAAATATTGAACATAAAAGTTTTCAGTGTTTTATTATTAGATAATTTGAATTTCCTTTAAGTAAGGGTCGAATCCATCAATTATACAAAATTTTAAATATTTACCCACTAAAGACTGTCACTGTATTCTAGAATTTTTAGTTTAAAACAACCCTTACTCAGCAAATCCATGTTTAGGGAATTATAGCTAAAACAACTGTCCGAAAAGTTATTCCTGGGTTAGTTTCTCCTAAGAGAACAATTCTCTCAAGGGACCAATAAGTTAAAGGTCTTTACTTAGGGCTGCTTTTAGGCGAGATTTCCACTACTGTGCAATAAAAATGGAAAAAGTTTTGGTTGCTATTAATCTTTTAAGCGTATCTTCCAGACGTATAAATGTATAATTAATACGAATATTAGGAAGTTGTTAATGGAACTAAGTTTATTCAAGTTCATAAATCTCAATGAAACTTTTCTAGCCATTATACATAAATGAAAATTAAGATAAAAGTAATAATATATATAATAAAATGAGGCTAGATGCAACACGATCAATAACTGAAAAAGTCTGCAACGGGATTATCTAAGTGGTTCGAGCTCACTTAGACCCGTATTTATAGTCAGTAGTCAAGACCGATCTCGAGATCGGTCTCAGCCAAGACGATCTTACATCGACGTCGTGCTCAAGACCACGTTCTGTTTTATCAACGAGTCTTCGGCTATTTTCGGTCAAGATTGATCTCGAGGCTGGAAAATTAGGGATTTTAAGCGATTTTGACATAGAACACCAACTAAAAACGATATTCTGTCAATCGTCAAGTCAAATATATTTGCAATGTTTTTATAGATGTAATTTGTTTTTTGAAAATAAATTATTACAATGTTTTGAGTTAAATAAGTTTATTTTATTGGTGGAAAGATTACATTTTTATTTTTCTAAATCACTAACATACTATTTTTTCAAAGGTTAATGACCTCTCATAATTTCATTTCATTATGAGGTAAAGGATTTCTTTTCTTTGTGGTAAAGGATTGCATATTAAACGAAAGTATAAATATATTCTTTGATATTACCCCAGTATAACAGAATACTGTGATATTATTACTTTATTCTTGGTTGGGAGTAATGGATTTTAATGACATATTCAAAGTACCTACTAAGAGAAAACACTGGGAGATATCCTTTAAATAAAACTCTGATACTTCCTAGTAATACCTGCCTTTTTATTAATGGTGTAAGCTTTCTTCTATGTTTATAGACTTCATCTGACTTAAAACAAAGAAGAAAATGGGAATAAGCCGCAATTTAAGTTTGAAATTAAATTTATTTAATGTTTAAATTCTTAAACTCAAATGCTTGAGTTAAAGTTGATTTTATGTATTTGAATTAAAAATCTTTCAATAAAATCGTCCCATGAATGCAACTCATAAATATTAGCGATATTGTTTTAAAGTCATCTACTCTAAAATGTATAAATATATGTCTTAATTGCCAATATGAATAAGTCAGATAAAATTAAATTATTAGAAGAAGTTTCTGTCAAGCAACAACAATATTGATATAAAGTATTAACAATATTACCCAAATAACAGCACAAAAGTAAATATATCCTATCCATTTCTACTAGACATTAACGCTCCCCCTCCAATTCTACACTTCTATATCATCCAAATCTCCTTACTGCTTCGAACAACTTTTTTCATGGTCTTTCTCTTTTTTTTTCCTCCAAAAATAATGTCTTACATGTCGCTCTTACATTCAAGTAATGTTGACCTAGCCACCTGACTTTCCATATCTATTATTTTTTGCCAGTCCTAACTCTAGAACTAAAAGTCTACCAGAATTGCCAGCCCCTACCAGAACTAGATGTCTATTTTCATTTCATCTTTCTTATTTATTGTTTCAAGTGTCACAAGCATACAATGCCACTAGTCAAATAACTGCTTCATATACATATTTGCATTATAGCTGTCCTACATACATTTTTGACTTCAATCATATACCATCGATCTGCTTTCTCTTAGTAGTATCTTTTTTATTTCTTTTTCTTCTTCCCATTTATCAATTATTGCCACTCCTAAATACTTGAATTGACTGACATTTTCAATTTTGTATGCCTTTGTTCCTGTTTTTAGTGTGAAAAATTTATTCTATTTTATCTCTCCACACATTTCAATACACTTTATATTTTGATTTTGTTTCATTTATAGACATGCAATTTTCTTGCTTCACCTCTCAAGTTTCTAAACAACTTCAATTTTTTTCTTGTTAACCCGGCACCTGCCATGTGGCTTTGCAAGGCGTCAACTGGCACGTGGGGTGCTCACAGCACCCCTTAAAAGTATTCAGTGATCTACTTGTTTATAAACAAAATAATATGTTGAGGTACGCAAGTATATAAAAAAACATGTTTTATTAACTTATTAGCTACTAATATATTATAAAGTTAAAACATAAAATTAAAAATGTGTAATAAGCAAATTTGGAAGTACCAACCCATAATAAATGAAGTGAAGTAAAATATCTAAAAAAATTAAGATTTATTGAGTATAGAGACTAAATTAATAATTTAAATCCGTTATTACAATAAAAAATGTAAATCTGACCTGTTTATCAAAAACACAAAAAAAAATTAAAACTTAAACTGCCAGATGATGACATCCCGATTCGACTTTAGAGCTACAAGTTCAGAATGACACTAAATAACCACTTCAAACGCAAATAGATCTATGCTATATAATATTATAGAAAGCTACTATGGCGCACAACACGGTTAACCAACTTGAAATACCAAATATTTGATGAAAATTTGGTATGGGGTGCTGGTAGCACCCCACGTGGCAGGTGCCGGGTTAAGAGGACTATGTCATCTGCATAAATAATTGTATACAGTGATGAGTGTGCTAATAACTGGCAAAATGGCGAAAGATGGAAAACGTCATATGTTGTGAAATAAAAGGAGATGAAACCAGTAGAGGTATACAATTATTAATAGGAACCTATAAGTTTACATTACATTACATAATTTCCCACCTTTAGACGTCTGTGACAGTTGTCATACTCTTCCAATACGTCTAAAGGTGGAAAACTATGTAATGTTTCCTATCGATAATTTTACATCTCTTTTTATTTTACAACATATGTTTTCCATTTTTTTGCGCTATTTTGCTGGTTATTAGAGTGCTCATCACAGTATTGTTGTTTACATGCCTGGACCTCTGAGGTAATCTACACTATGTCGACATGGTGTTTTTTTGAATAAGTTTCTTTAATCCACTTATTTTATTAGTTGGATAATACAAATTGGTTACATATTATCATTAAAATATAGTCATATTTTCTTTCAACTAATTATGGGATATATCAGATTTTTATTAACATTCTAAGTGCTCTAAACTTTGTTGCAAACACACGCTAAACACAGTTGCGTGAAATGACATAGTGTAGTTTACCTCCGAGGTCCAGATGTGTAATTAATTTTATATTTGGTAAGGAAAGGTTTTTCAAATAAATACTTTTTAAAAATTTAAAAAGAGGGAAACTCATACTCGTTTATTTTAAAATAAAATATAAAAAATACATATCAAGAAATAAAATAAAAAATAATATATCTAACATAATACAGATTCAATAATGTATTATCAGAATAAATAAACAAATTCCAGTTGAATGTATAACAAGAGAAAGACAGATGATAACTATATGTATATTTATATTCCAAAAATATATATGGTGAAAGTACAATAGTAGAGTACCTTTGACTTACACCACTTTTGCTCTCAGGGGCTCATTTATATCTATTGAATAACCTACTATTTATTTAGCAATTATCAATAAATACCTTGCTGTAATAGTGGGGTAAGTAGATAGTGTCTGCATGCATACCCACTGTCATATATTCCTATTAATAATCCTGGATTCCAAGAGCTAAATTTCCATTTTATCTCTTAATGCTCTTAGATCAAATATTGAATGACTTGATAACCTTGTTGAACAACAATATACATAATCTCTCTTCTAGTACCTACAATTATTCATTTACATAATAAGGGCCTAAATAACAAATAGGTCTTTACAGTACCTGTACATTTGGAAAATGGGCAACCTCATAAAAACTAGATATATTCCTATAAGTAACATAAAATCTTTGATGTTTAAATTAATGCCCTGTAGGCTGGGCTGATTATCGGAGAATAGGCCATTTTTGGGAAAAGTTATTTACCAGCAATTTTATTGCTGGAATCGAATAATAAGATCCTATATATTAATAATATAGGTATGCAAAGTCCTCAGATAGTGTGCTACTTTTTTTATAAACAAAATGGCGCCCGAAAATCGTGTTTTTTTCAATTATTGCTCTAGAACTCCGAAGATTTTAACTTTACAACAAAAACACTCAAATAAAAATTCACTGTGATTAAATTCTGCATAGAGACGTGTTTTTCCCGATCTGCTCCGACGAAAATTTTCCTCGGAAAATTCGGGTTTTCCCAACAAAATCTTTAATTTTCAAATAAAGTTTTAGATAAGTAATTATTTACCAATAATTAAATAATTTGGTGACTTAAAAGCCTTCTTGGTTTAGATTATAGTTCCAGAAGCTGGTGAAAATTAAACGAATATTTTAGCAACAATTCAATTGTTAATTAATAATTTACGGTCGCAATAATAACCAAAATTATTATGATGCACTGATCAAACTTTGAAATCTTATAAAGATGAGATGCCTATTTAACATTTTGTCGACAAAATATAAATTTTTTATTTTTTGCATAATCTTTAAATGTTAAAAAGAATAGTTATAAACAAATTAACGTTTCTCAGAAAGTTTTTATTATATTATAATTTTAAATATAACTAAAACTAATAACTAAAATGCGCATTTCAAATATCTTGAAAATGAATGATTTAAAACTTTTTTGCAACCATTTGCAAAAAAGTTATGAAACAGCAAAATAAACATACTATTACTACGGTGTTAATAATTTTTTTTAATTCTTTCAAAGCGTAGAAGTGAGTTTAAAGTACAAGCTAATTATTTATAAAACAATATCGATTATCAGCTTAATGGTTATATTTTAATTAAAGATTATAAATATATTTTTTTGTAATTTACACGCGCGAAAGTAGAATAATACAGTACCGTAGCTACCCGCCCACATACACAACTCGCGCGAGTTTAAGCGTGTCAGTCGCTTCGAGTGAACATTTTATCTCCTGCTCTGTATCAAGCCTACTTTCGCGCTAAAAATTACAAAAAAAAAAGTATTTTTAATCTTTGATTAAAATATAACCATTGCACTAATTTTTGACATTCGTTGTGAGTAATTAGACTGTACCATAGACTCACTTTTAAGCTTTGAAACAATTAAAACAAATTATAAACAATGGAGTTATCGTATATTTATTTTGCTGTTTCCTAACTTTTTTGCAAATGGTTGGAAAATTTTTTTTGCAGCATTCATTTTCAAGACCTATTAAATACGCATTTTAAGTATTTTTTAAAATTAGAATATAATAAACAATTTCTAAGAAATATTAATTTGTTTATAACAATTTTTTTAAACATTTAAGGATTATGCAAAAAAATGAAAAATTTATATTTTGTCGACAAAATATTAAATAGGCATCACACCTTTATAATCTTTCTAAGTTTGATCAATGTCTCATGATTATTTTGGTTGTTATTGCGACTGTAAATTGTTAATTAACAATTGAATTGTTGCTAAAATATTCGTTTTATTTTAACCGGCTTCTGAATTTATAATCTATACCAAGAAAGCTTTTATTTCACCAAGCTATATAATTATTAATAAATAATTACTGGCCCAAAAAAATTATTTGAAAATTCGAGATTTTGTTGGGAAAACCCACATTTTCCGAGTAAAATTTTCGTCGGAGCAAATCGGGAATAACATGCCTCTATGTAGAATTAAATTGGGGTGAATTTTTATTGGAGTATTTTTGGTGTAAAGTTAAAATCTTCGGAGTTATAGAACAATAATTGAAAAAAATACGATTTGTCGGCGCCATTTTGTTTATAAAAAAGTAGCACACTATCTGTGGACTTTGCATACCTATATTAATAATATATAAGATCTTATAATTCGATTAAAGCAATAAAATTGCTGGTAAATAACCTTTCTTTGTACTTTACTAATTATACCAACGTATTATAACTATTTTTTTTTTTTCAAAATTTAAAGATTATGCAAAAAAAAAGAAAAATTTATATTTTGTCGATAAAATATTAAACAAGCATCTCATCTTTATAATCTTTATAAGTTTGATCAATGTATCATGATTATTTTGGTTATTATTGCGACCGTAAATTGTTAATTTACAATTGAATTGTTGCTAAAATATTCGTTTAATTTTCACCGGCTTCTGGAATTACAATCTATACCAAGAAATCTTTGATGTCACTAAGTTATTTAATTATTGATTAATAATTACTTACCTAAAACTTTATTTGAAATTATAGTTTTTGTTAGGAAAACCCGCATTTTTCGAGGAAAATTTTCGTCGGAGCAAATCGTGAAAAACCTATCTCTATGCAGAATTTAATTGCTGTGAATTTTTATTTGGGTATTTTTGTTGTAAAGTTAAAATCTTCTGAGTTATAGAGCAATAATTGAAAAAAATACGATTTGTCGGCGCCATTTTGTTTATAAAAAAAGTAGCACACTATCTGCGGACTTTGCATACCTATATTATTAATATATAGGATCTTATAATTCGATAATAATCTATCGAAATAAAATTGCTGGTAAATAACTTTTCCATGAATTTTGCTAATTAGCCCAGAGTACTGATGAACTTCAATATTGTAATACTCCATTGGATTTTAGATATAATTTTTATCACGAATTTGTATACTTTCCGGGCGATTTTCTTCTTCAATATAATCAATAAATTCTAAAATTCTTCATACATTTTTTATTGTAATTAGAAAAACAAAAAATATACATTGGAACTGAACTGCAAAAAATTATTATTTAAAATTCAAACCAAAACAAACAAAGTTAGGTTAGAAACGCAGTCTCGAGGTAGGTCGATCGAGGACTTGAGATTCGGCTGTCATTTTACACTTCCCAAGACAGCGTCGTGTCTCGAGATCGGTTTATAAAACACAAATTTGGTTCAAGGTCGGTCTTAAGCATCGACGCTGTCTTGGGACTCGACTATAAATACGGGCCTTAGCCGACCAACATTATCAAAAATTGACTCTTGTAAGTAGTTAAGCGCGTTGTTAAAAATTATGAACATTGAACACGTAAAAGATCATTCATTGGAGTATTTGCACATGCTGATCTAATACAGTGTTCTTCTCCTTCTTAACAGGTCTACCTTCTACTCCAAACCATTTATCAGCGATTTGACGAGTAGTAACACAAAGGTCTTGCAGAACCAGTAGTCTAAAGCGCCTCTCTTGACGCTCTGTGGTACGCCTCGGTTGATCAGTTGGTCTTCTTCGTATTCCTCTACCTAAAATACGAAAAACTAAAAAATGCGTGTTCAATATTTTTCAAAAATCTATCGAATGATACCAAACATTTCCCCCCACGGATAGGGGTGAGGGGTAAATTTAAAATTTTAAATACGAACAGCGCGATATTTCGCGAAATGAACATCAGATCATAAAACTGAAAAATACACGTATTCAATATTTTTGGAACATCTATCGAAAGGCACCAAACACGACGCCCCACGGTAGGGTGGGCCCTAAATCTTAAATAGGAGCCCTCATTTTTTATTGCAGATTTGGATTCCTTACTTAAAAATAAGTAACTGTTATTCGAGATATTTTTTCGAATTATGGATAGATGACGCTATCTATCCAAACAATCGTGCGCGAATAGCGGAGAAATCTTGCAACTTTCTTAAATAATTCATATTGTCAATTGAAATTGTCAAATTGACGTATATTTCATATATCTACTGTCAATGAAGAAGAAAAATTTTATGTTGCTCCACAATATTGATATTATATGCAATTGTTTACCTTTTAATAATATAACCTCATCTTATTTTTTCTTCTTATAATTTTTTTTGGGCTATGGCCTTGACAATTATCCAGCAACCAGGACTACTATAATTGGCCAATATAATTAAAAGTGCGACAATGTTGCCGAGCTATGAAACCAGGTGTCGCTTTTCCGAACTTGCACGGTCCCAATAATCGGAAAATTGATTGTTTGAAATGGATGAAAATTAAATTAAAAGTTGGAAAATCCTCCACTTTATGGAAAACTTTTTTGGTTTTGGGGCCCTATTTTCACAACCTAATAGGTCCCCATAAGGCTCGAGTAACTGCAAATTTAGCATATTTTCCTCCTCTACTATTATGGTAAGGGAGCAAAATATGCTAAATGTGCAGTCACTCGATCGCGATAGAGACCTATTGGGTTGTGAAGATTGGGTCCTAAAACCAAAAAAAAGTTAAGTAAAGTTTTCCATTTTAGTAGGGACTTTCCATTTTTAATTTAATTTTCTATTTCCAACAACGCTTTTTTTAGATTATAGCGCCATCTATATACAATTCGAAAAAATGTTTTGAATAAAAGTTACTTATTTTTACACAAGGTATCCAAATCTGCAATAAAAATGGAGGCTCTCATTTAATATTTTAAAGCAACCCCCCTCCCTTCGTGGGGGGTCATGTTTGATGCCATTCGATAGATTTTTCAAAAATATTGAACAAGTGCATTTTTCAGTATTTCGATCTGATGTTCATTTCATGAAATATCGCGGGATTCGCATTTAAAATATTAAATTTACCCCCCACCCCTCTCCGTGGGAAGTCGTGTTTGGTATCATACGATAGATTTTTAAAAAATATTGAGCAGGTATTTTTTAGTTTTTAGATCAGTCATGCATTTTGCGAATTATTCGCTTTTTTCTTGTGAAACTTTGGGACATACCCATTTCCTTACGCCCCGCTCACATCGTTAGATTTTTGAAATATACAGTATGTTGCATGTACTTAACTTACCTTATCTTAATCTGAAACTTTCGAATATTTTTAAGGATAGATTTTTTTTTCGGGTCCCCCTTAACAAACTCCCCTGTATTAAGAGCCAATATATGGTAGAGGTACATTTACAGGGTACCAGATTTCTCCCCATATGATAATCTGACGCGCTCGAGTAACTGCAAAAATCCCCGCTTGGGCTCCCCTATAGTAAATTCGCTAATCTGAGACATAAACTGTCTACACTACAATCACAATAAAAATGCACTATATAGAAGAAAACAAACCAAGACACGTTGAATGTTCGAGGGGCACTCTCAAATCATGATTTGGGAGTGCTCCTAGTGCCTGTTTATTTCTAGTGCATTTTTATTGTGATTGTAGTGTAGACAGTTTTGTCTCAGATTAGCAAATCGACTATACCATTACGTGTACATTAACTTTGGCTCAGTTTTTATTATTCACATATTTCTTATTAGGTTAAATAGGTGGTCCCATTTTATTTAACCTTATACTCCACAGAGCATTACATTTATTTGAATCGAAAGACTTTGTGTAATCGAAACAAATTATTTTACATACAGTACAATTTGTTTGTTTTTCGTTAAACAAATTTTACTCTTTATAAAAGAATTGATGAACGCACTCATAAAATATTTTTTTCAAAATCAATTGAAAGAATATTCCGCTGCATTTAGATTTTATGATGAATATATCGCGTTAAAACATTTACCGCTTTTTTATAATATACTTTTTTCATATTTTATTTTAATATTTAATTTACACTAGTAATTTTAAACTCTAAAATTTCTGGCAAATATTTTAATATTTAAAATTTGTAAAATATTCCAGCTAGATATAGCGAACTATAAAATTTAGTATATAATATAAAATTTAGTTGAAATAAAGGAATTGTTTGGAAACTCCATGCAGTGAAACTAGTTGAAATGGAAAAGCAAAAGAGATTTTCCAACAGCTGTCGATTGGTTTTTCTCTGTGCTTGAAAGCTTTATTGAAGTTTAGTAAAATAGTTTAGTATATAAATGTTGTTTGATTTCATTTTTACTAATTCAAAAAAAAAAATAATACAAAATAGGACAAAGCAGCTATTCGAAATTTTTAGACTTGTTTATATATGCATAGAGGAAGGCACTATAATTTGGACCCCTTTAGATGAAATTACGACATCGCACTAATAATACAATAGTGTCGTAACTCAAAATGTTTCGAATTTGACATAACACTATATTCAGTCGTAAAATTCAATTCCCTACAAGTCAATAAAACCGTTGTTTTAATAGTGCAAAAAATGAATAAGAGATGGCGCCATAAGACGTTATTCATGACTGACCAACTGTCGTTATCGCCCTCACAATATTGCGCCATTTTTAGTTGGGTCAACAGTGATCGAGAACGTACGTGTTGCTTTGCTCATCATTTTGAGTTTCCACGTTATTGCTAAATCAGATATGTAGTTTGCATATCTATATTTTGAGTTATTGCATTCTTGTTGATTTGAACCTAACCATAACATTGCTGTTTTTCTATTTATTACACTATTACTGATTTACATAAGCACGTTTTAAAATAATATTTTTACTAACGACACTATTATTGGTTCAGTTCATTATTTTTGACATGCTACACTATTGTTGAGTCCTAACTTTAAACCATTTTTTTGTTGTTTGTAAAACATTTATTAATCATTAACTATTTTTCAGTCAACGTATAGGATTTGCTGCACATTTAAAATGTGCAGCAGTGTTATTAAAAAAGCTTACTAAATACTAACTATTTTATAAATTTAGAGTTACCACACTCTTCGTAACATTCTTGTTCATTTCGTCAATTACCTATGTTAATAATTACTTAATTCATTTTTAAGGGGGCGATTCATAGCAACAAGTGATCGTGGGCGATTACTTGTTGCTATGGCAACAAATGCTGAGGATGGTGAGCAGGA
This sequence comes from Diabrotica virgifera virgifera, assembly GCF_917563875.1. Taxonomy (NCBI): domain Eukaryota; kingdom Metazoa; phylum Arthropoda; class Insecta; order Coleoptera; family Chrysomelidae; genus Diabrotica; species Diabrotica virgifera. The sequence continues at coordinate 135,229,007 of NC_065443.1, forward strand.
AAACTCTTCACCGTCCTTATTCCCACTGGTGAGGAAAAATAATGAACCTGGTGCCCAGATAGAGAACAGTGACGTTACGAAAGTACAACCGGCGCCATACCTTCACCATTTACGAGTCATCAAAGTACTTCAAGAAATTGACGTAAACAGTGACCTTTAGTAAGGTTAGTAATGTTAAACCTATTACAGAATCCAAACAAAGGCATTATTACATTTCACCGGTGCACTCAGACCAGAGCGACTTTGATTCCGATGATTCCGACCGAGATCCGCAATTCGTTCCTGTTGTGCAAAGCAAAACTTATAGTTTGTTTCGATGTCGAACAGTAAGACTATCAAGTAGCTCTTCCTCAAGAGCTCTTCTTCAAAAAGCTCTTCATCGAGTAGCTCTTCTACTAGTTGCTCTTGTAAAACGCAGAAAACATGACAAATTACGCGGGAAACATGGCAAACAACATACTGTGGAACCGGATATCTATGAAGGTGTCAAATATTTTATAAACGCTATACCACCTGTCGAATTACATTACCTTAGAGCTCAGACGTCACGGGAATATATCCAGTGTGACAAGTCTTTAGCTGATTTATATCGAGACTATAAAGATAAATGTATAGAAGAAAACTTCAAATCATTTGCGTCTGCAACTACTTTTAACCGCATTTTTACTATAGATTTTAACATCTCCTTCCATACACCAAAATAGATCAATATGATCTTTGTGAAAATTTCAAAAATGCTGAAGAGAATGAAACAAACAGTATTGTTGTGACGTACGAAAACCACTTGAAAGAAAAAGAACTGTCCAGAAAGCAGAAAGAAAAAGACAAAAATGCTAACATAGATTCAACAATATTCGCCGTATATGACTTGCAAGCTGTGCTGCCAGTACCATGAGGCCACGTTTCATTATATTTTTATAAAAGGAGAATTAACTGTTTTAATTTTACAATGAGCGACAAAGTCCGCAAAATTTCCCAAAAACTGACGTAAACCGCAGAAAAAATTAGTAAGTCAAATTGTAGTAACACAAAATATTTCATAAATAATATCACAACTAAAAATAATATTTCATTTAGAACATTTTGTTTAGAACAATATCGTTTTAACTCAAAGTTCTTAAATAACTTCACTGACAGTATTTTTATTTAACTAAGAGTACAAAGAAACTTCCTTTAATATTAATTAGAAACACATTAAGAATTAATTTTTTGTTTAATAAACATTATTAATTTTTTTGGTGCCTCTACTTCCCCCATATCTCGCCAAAATATATACAATCAGTATTTTCAGAGACTGGTCACTTATAAGACTGGCTACTATCAATATTCATTCCATTATCCAAAAAAGCCAATGCTAGGAAATGCGAAGAACATAGATTAAATAAAAATGAATAAACATTTTCAATTTCATTGCAACCCGAAACTGCAGCCGTATTATATTCTAGTTAAATCAGACAGGACAACAAGTACCTCTACCGGTTTCGAGTACCTAGTAGGGATGGCGGTTTTTGACAAAACACCGGTTTTCGGTTATACAGGTTTTTTTTGCTTACGGTTTAAGCTGGCCATTATAACCGGCCCCAAAAAACCGGTTTTTCCAAAAACCGGTTTTCGGTTTTTTTATTCCAATAGGTTACAATGTTACATTTACAATGCACTTTAGTTTGCGATACTCCACTCGACTCGATACTCGATATCAATATGATAAAAATTAGTACTATCGAAAGAACATCAATATCAATATAAATAAAACACAATTTTTTATAAAACCATTTTATTCTATTAATTATTATATTTATTTATTATTTTATTATTATTATATATTTACTGATTATTATTAAGTATAATATAGCGTAAGATTAAATACATATTGCAATAATATACAATTTAACCCAACCATTTCAAATTATAAAAAAATTCCCAGACTCTTTCAAATGGGATTTAAAAAAATAATATCAACATAAATATTTTACTTAAAAATAAATTGGATAATGCAATTTATCTTTTATTTTTACTGCCATCAAAAAAAATTTATCATGTATTTCTTTTAACACGTTTTGTATATTTGTATAATAAATACATTTTAACTCATTTAATGCTTCCTGTATGTGTTTGGGTGAATCGTTTTGAAAACGTAGGGAAATTCTTGGAGATTCGTATTCGTAATCGGTAATTCGATATTCATAGTCAGAATATTATTTTTGATAAAGTCATTCACCCACTTTCAATGTCAAGAGTCAAGTGTGAAAAATAGATGATGTTTGCGTCTACTTCAACCAGATCACTTCTTATGTAAATATTATGATTAGAAATACCTTTTCAACGAAATATTATAATAAAACTTAATTGTTTCTGGCTGATGTGAGTTTGCACTTTCAGTTTGCTTCTGTATTTATAAAATAAAATTTGAATTATGGTTTTGTTTGGAATAATTACTTGAGAATAATAATTATGACTGGGATCCAAAATAATACCTAACCTAATCCTAATCACCGTAAAAACCTAATAACCGGTTTTTACTTTAAAAAGAAAAAACCGGTTATAACCCGGACAAAAAATCAACTGGTAAAACCGGTTATTGCCAAGTAAAAAAACGGTTTTAGGTTAAAACCGATAGGTTTTTCCCATCCCTAGTATGCTTTCATCAGGAGATACATATGCTCTTCTCTCTGACTGAACCCGGATAAAACTCTTGCATTTGTAGAAGACTTGGATGGTGTAACCAGAGAAGGGTTCCATTGTTTTCAATCTGGTAGGATGTAAAATAATATTTTAAATATTTCTTTATGTGTTGCTAGATTGACCACTTAATCTTTTTTCCAGCAGATGTCGCTAGGCCACCCCTGCCATTCCGTTCATTGCAATCCGTGACTGCACGCGGAGATTTATCCTGGTTCAGTCGGAGAGAAGAGCATATGAACCTCCTCATGAGGGGCTAAAAAGCCCCGACACCGGTAGAGATACTTGTTGTACCCTCTGATGGAACTAGAATATAATACGGCTGCAGTTTCGGGTTGGAGCGAAATTGGAAAAGTTTGTTCATTTTTAGTTTATTTATATTTACTATGGACAGTGATGGAACAACGCATGATGGCACAAAAAGGAGGACAAGAGATGAGGGTTCCGATAACGAAGAGTCAAAAACTCTCCAAGACTTCACAAAAAACAACAGATAACCATGATGAGAAACAATGGACACAGAACAAGAAACAACAAATAGCTTACTGAAACAAGTTTTAAATGAAATGAGACAACCGAGGGAAGGGAACAAGGTTTTTAGAAATTAAATACTAGAATTAAAGAAAGAAAACAATAAGGTAAAGACAGAACTCGAGGAAACAAAGAAAAAGCTAAATATTTTGGAAATTAGGGTAGAAAGGTGTGAAAAGGAAATGAAGCAAAATTATCTAGTAACATCGGGTCTAAAAATAGATACGAATGATGAAGCTGCACTAAAAGAAAAAATGACAAACTTCATCAAACAGCGCTTGGAAGAGAACATAAAAATAGAGAAAGCAGTTAAACTGGGAGATAGATACTGTCAATTGAAAATGGAAAGTATAGAAGAAAAAATAAGGTGATCACGAAGAAAAGTAAAATCATATCAAAGGGGAGAAGATTTTCATAAGCCAGAATATGACAGTCTTAGAAAGAAATATTTAGAAGGAAATAGGAGCAAAATGTAAGGAATTAAGAGACATGGGGAGAAATGTTAAAAGGGACTACAATGGATTAACCTTGGATGGTGATAAAAAATGGAGATGGAGAAAAGACGGTAAAGTATAAACAATCCCAAAAAACTAGTTGATGAAAATCAAAAGATAGTACCACTTGAAGCAGACTCGGCAATGCAAACGGTTAACGAAAACAAAATAACGCACACAAAAGAAAGAAAGAAGGTCAATAAGAAGAAAAGAAAGAAACCCATTAGAATGGGATCCTGGAATATTACAACCATGCTATAAGCAGTAGGTAAGATGCAAGAAATAGCCCTTGAAATAAAAAAAATACGAACTAGAAATCCTAGCCCTACAGGAAATACGATGGAAGAAAGAAGAAAAAATTGAGAAGAAAAACTTAAGCATATATTATTCGGGAGAAAACAAACAGGAAACGAATGGTACGGCATATATGGTGAAAAAAAAATTAGGGAAAAGGTTCTTCTTCTTCTTGCACACCGTCTCCTATCGGAGGTTGGCTACCATCACAGCAATCTTAACTTTGTTGGCTGCAGCTCTGAACAACTGTATTGAACTGCACCCATACCACTTAAATTTCGCAACCAGGAAATCCTCCTACGTCCCAAATTTCTCTTTCCCGGGGAAAAAGTGATACAATTCAAAGCAGTTTATGGAAAGATATCTTACATAAGAATAGAAAATAAACAAGCCAACATCTCGATAGCCAATTGCTATGCACCCACGGAAGAAGCAAGCCAAGAAAATAAAGCAGAATTCTACGACATCCTGAAAGAAACCTGTGAAAATATTCCGAGGAATGACATATTAATAATATTAAGTAACTTTAATGCAAAGATCGGAAAAGAGGACTATAATCGTATTGAAACGGGCAAAGAAACCATTCATGAAACTACGAATGATAATGCAGGAAAAATCTGCAACCTAGCAGCAGCAACAAACACATATACGTATAGTTAGTACTCGACATAAACATAAAAAAGAACACAAAATAACATGGACGATACCAGGAAGAATGGATGGAAACCAAACAAATCATATTCTAATTTCTAAAAAGTGGACACAAATAGTACAAGACGTAAGGTCATATAGCGGTGCAAATGCGGACACTGATCACATACTGTTGATGGTAGAAATTAAGATGAAAATAATCAAAGCAAATAATCATAAGGAAAGAAAAAGGAGAAAATGGAATATAGCCAAACTGAAAACGCAAGAAACAAAGCCACAATATACAGAACAACTGTAACAGAAGCTGGGTAGGTACGAGAACATAGAAATAGAAGAGGAATGGAAAAACATAAAGAACAGCATAATAGAGACAGCAGAACAAATAATAGGATTCCAAAAAAAACAAAGATTCGAAAGAATGGTTTGATGAGTAATGTTACCAAAAATGTCAACTGAAGCACCTCGCAATAAACAAATGGCTACATAGTGACGAACAGGAACAACTGGACCAATATAGAAAAGAAAAACAGGAAGCATTGAAACTCTATAGAAGAAAGAACACATGGATCTCTGAACAAATGCAAGAATTAGAAACGAATAATAAAGACAACAAGAAATTGTTCGAATACATAAAACAACAATACAGTACCAAAAAAACTGTCACAAAAATAAACAAAAAAGATTGGGAAAAACATTTCAGGGACCTATACAAAAACAACAACAAGGCAGATTCAGAAGATGAGGATATACTTAAGAGATAACAGAGATGAAGATTAATGCGCACCTACTTATCAGGAATTCATGGAGGTATTAAAACAACTAAAAGTAAACAAAACGCCAGGGCCAGTTGAAATCAACCACGAACTGATCGTCAACGGAGGAGAGGAGCTCACGAAGCGAATGCACTAGTTAATGGTTACAATTTGGAAGGACGAAAGCATGCCCATAGAATGGAAAAACGGACATACCGCACCAATCTTTAAGAAAGGAGATCCACTAAGTGCAGCAACTACAGAGCATTTATGCTACTAAATAGAGCGTATAAGATATTGACAACAATTATAAGAAACCGACTAAATCAGTAGACACAAAAAATTATAGGACCATACCAACAGGGCTTTAGAAAAGACACTAGATGCAATACACGTACTAACACAAACAATTGAAAAAAAGCTATGAACATGACATAGAATTACACATACTATTCATCGACTTCCAACAGGCCTTCGACAGCATATACAGACAACAATTAGAAAAGGAAATGAAAAAAATGGAGATACCGGCAAAATTAATAAGACTAACTAGAATGACAATGAAAGACTCAACAGCAAAAGTTAAAACAAATAATAGAGATACAAACAACATCAAAATAGAACTTGGGGTAAGACAAGGAGACTGTCTGTCAACGACACTACTTAATATCGCTCTAGAAGGAGTAATTATAGACACAGGGCTAAAAAAGACAATTATTCAAAGCTCAACACAGATCATAGGATATGCGGATGACCTGGAACTGGTAGCACGAGATAAAAAATACTAGAACAGGCACTTTTAACCCTAGTAAGAGAAGCAAAGACCAGAGGATTAATAATCAATCAGAATAAAACAAAATACCTTATTAGCATATAAGACAATGTAAACAGAATAACAGAAATAAAGATAGGTGAAAATACATTCCAGAGAGTAGATTGCTTCAAATACCTGAGGGTGATGGTGGACGGCAAAAACGGAAGGAGTATAGAGATAAACGAAAGAATTAAAACAGGTAATAGAGTATATTGGAAATATCACCGACTACTCAAGGACAAAAACCTGAGCAAAAAAACAAAATCAAAAACATATACAGCAGCAAAAATTAGACCAGTGTTAGCCTATGGAGCAGAAGTAATGTGCTCTACGAAAAAAGACGAAGAAAAGTTAAAAATAATTGAGAGAAAGATTATGAGAAAAATACATGGCCCAGTAAAGACAGAAACAGGGGAATATAGAAAGCTGATAAACCATGAAATAATAAATATAACTGAAGGAGAAGATATAGTAAAATTCATTAAAGCACAAAGGCTCAGATGGTTTGGGCACACACAAAGAAGAGAGGTAGAAGAACTGATCAGGAAGATAATGAACTCTAAACCAATAAAAAATAGACCAAGAAGAAGACCAGAAATAAGATGGGAAGATCAACTGCTAGACGATATATCAAAGATGGGAATTGCAAACTGGAGAGGAAAGATTCAGGAACGGAGAGAGTGGAAGAAGATAGTAGAGAAGGCAAAAAAACATCACATCCTATGAACGACGACCTAAAGGAAACGACGGACTAATCCACCGCGTGAAATGGATTAGAAGAGCTCATAGTATTTGAGCGACCTATACTCTAACAAGAGTGAACGGTCCATATATATGTTTACTCTATTTGGAGTACGAAGGGAAAAATTATCGCTGAAAATTTACCGCGCTGAGCAGATGAGATGTGAATTAAAAACTGTAAAATTCCCTCATCTTCCTTTAGTCTCAGCATCCGTATGGCTTGCATTTTTGGAAGCCTCGGATGGTGTAACCAGAGAAGGTTTTCATTGTTTTCAATCGGTAGGATGTAAAATAATATTTTAAATATTGTTTTATGTGCTATTAGAATGAAAACTTAGTCTTTTGTCATAGATTAATTAGTATCTTTGATCAACCATGTACTTATACTAATCCTTACTATCATTCCCTGGCGCACATACGCCAACTTAGAAGAACACATATAAGTGAAGTTCAATTTGTTCAAGTTCAGAGCAAAACTCGGAACGATGGAAACACTTTTCAGTTTGCAAGTTCTAATACAGAGAGTCAGAAATGTCAACTACGTTGTTTGTGCATGTTTCATTGATTTCGAGAAGGAATTTGACAAAGTTCCACATGGGAAACTAATCTCTATTCTAAAAAGATCAGGACTTGATGGTAAGGAAATAAGACTGATATCAGATGTTTCTCCTGAAAAAGTAACAGTGCGATTCGAGAATTAACTGTAAATTTTATGAAATGGACTGATCTAGCGTCAACTGATGTATTTCAATCTGCTGTGAATATAATAAGATGGGTCAATGTGATCGATAACACCACTAACATAATTTCAAAATAGGAAATACAATAAAGGCGTATTTAAAAAATAATAATTACTCAAATATGTACTAAAAAACGACTTATTAATATATCTATCAGTTTATTAAAAAGTTCTATTGATATGTATATACACACATACCGCTTACTAGCCACAAGGGTTTTTTGAGAAAATATTTGACTTCTCTTTGAGGGTTCTCATTGTTGATGAGACGGCATAAAATAAAAACCAGTACATCCTCCAGAGATGTATCTACATTTGAAATAGCGTTCTTTCTTTTGAAAATATAACAATGCAAAATATTTTCTTTTATATTATGGATTATGATTGTTAGCCTCAGGATACTCTAGACGATGTTTTCCCAGTTTCGGACAAAAATTTATTTGTTATGCCCATTTTATTGATTGAGTGTGCTTTGGTTTATATTTGAAGAGGTTTGAAGAAAAAATTCTATAGTTTTAGGAAAAACAAAAATGAGAGAAATTGAGCCAATATAAAAAATATAGCGTTAAAAAGATTCAAGTAAGATATGTTCTACACGAGTCTTCTTGTCGTTGGACAACAAAAAAAATTGAGAATCAATTTAGCAACAGCTTAACCGTATTTAACTATGTACAATGTATTATGCCATACGTATTGTCTACAATAGAAAAATGTTCACTAAGTATCCCGAATAAAATACGTACCTCCTAGTGGCGGGATACGGGCAACAATACATTGGCTTATAGGGCAGTCCTTACAGTAGGGATCCTGGCCTATACAGAAAAATGCAGGCGGGTGTGGGGTAATACTGCACTTTGGTTGCATTGGTGGTGTATTGGCTAAACGTGCAGGACAGGGCAGGGTATGGTGCTGATAGAAAAGGCATTCAGGCATCAAATATCCAAAAAATCTTTTCAGGTCATAACAATGAAAAGACCTTCTCCAAACGCAATAAAAACTTATACTGAAATGATGGCATCTCCTGAGGTAACATGTTCCGGAAGTAAAATGAGCCTCCGTTCGGATCTCCGGGTGAGGACTATCTCAGGGGGAACACCATTGCAGGTTAGAAAAATCAGGATAGGGTCTTGGAATCTTGGTAGTCTTACAGGTAAGAGTCTGGAGTTAGTGGATGCGCCCAAACGAAGAAGAGTTCAAATTGCTTGTATTCAAGAAACTAGGTGGAAAGGACAAAGGGCGAAAGAACTAGGTGATGGATATAAATTTTGGTATGTAGGGAGTAGTAACACTAGAAATGGAGTTGGTATAATTGCTGATAGTGAAATGAAAGATTACGTAGTAGAAGTTGTAAGAACGAGTGATAGAATGATGTCAGTGAAATTTGTAATTGATAAAGAGGTATTGAATGTTGTGTGTGTGTATGCTCCTCAAACAGGTCTGGGTGAGAATGAAAGAAGAGCTTTCTATGACCAATTAGGAGACGTACTGAGTGATATTCCAGCAGAGGAGAAAGTTATAATAGGAGGTGATTTCAATGCACATGTGGGCCAAGCCAAGATAGGATATGAAACAATACATGGGGGATTAGGCTTTGGAACTAGAAATGAAGCTGGAGATGACATGCTAGAAGTAGCAACAGCATTGGATATGGCGATTGTTAATACATTTTTTAAAAAAAGAGAAACTCAACTTATTACCTACGAAAGTGGACAACATCAATCCCAAATAGACTACTTCATGATAAGGAAAGAAAACGTACGTGAATGCGTTCACTAAATAAAAACAGGAACCGTAAAAAAGCAAAAAACGAAGCATATTAAACATAGTGGGACTATTTTACAGCGATTCAGTACTAGTAATAGTTATTCTTTTCAAAAATTATAAATCAAAAACATTTTTCTTTTTGTATTCTATGGAGATATCTGATATATGATTTGTATGGAGATATCTTAATCCAAGCATCTTATTTATTTGTCTAATAAAATTACCCAATTTTTTCTATTCTTCACTATTACAACTATTAACTAGTTTATATTCTTGTACATGCACACTTCCTTTTCGTCGTACGATATATTCATTTCTGTATGTACCTCAGCAGAATCTCTTGGCAGAATGCAGGAAAGCGAATTTAAAGGTTGCCAATCGCACACCTAGTTCAATAGTGCCACAAGTGCAAAACACAATATTCTCGAGAAATGAGCAAGGCGTTCTGTAATAAACGCGTTTTGCCCTGTAAATAATTTATTTGGAGAATGACTGGCTTCAAAATTACAATTTAGGTAGTAAATTATACACTTATTGGCTGGATCTTATTACAATTTATTAAAAATAAAACGTTATTATTATTTTGATAGTTATGGCGATATTGCGTTGTGAAGAAAGTCATTTATAAAACGATACCTAGGAGATACGGCGGCAATATAATGAAAAAATCAATTGATTTTTGCAGTTGTGGCCGTATTGAATTATATCGGTTGTATTGTGGCAGTTTATATTATCGCCACATCTCTCTTGATTTTTGCAGTTGTGGCCGTATTGAACGTATTGAGTTACATCGGTTGTATTGTGGCAGTGTATATTATCGCCCCATCTCCCAGTTATGGCCATATTGCATTTTCAAAACCTCCAAAAACCCTACAGTGAAATACCGAAGTAACTTACTTTATACTTATCCAAAACAATATTTTAGTTCAGGCTGTATTGCATTAGATAGGCCATTATATAGGCAATATTTTACAGCCTTAACCCAAAATTCGAATTTTTTGCAGTTGTGGCACAATTGAACTAGGGGTGCGTGACAAATGAAATCTGACACAGAACCGTGGTTTAATTTATTTGATGCGTTTCAATGTGGGTGAAAGACAAGAATAAAAGATTTACCCTATAAAAAACAAAGAGAGAGGGCGCCAACTGTTTTTGCGAATAAATTGTGAAACAAATCAGAAATTAATAAATTCAATAGAACTTAATAAAGATGTGACATTTATAAGGTTACAAGCTCCCTTCATGTATCTAATTGTAAAATTAAGTTATATTTCAGAGATATAATGAAAAAAAAATATCCTGTTGGTGGCACAACCCCCTCCAGGCCAAAACCAAATTTTTTGAGTAGTATGGACATCTATAATATTAACCTATATGTTTCCTGCAGCCGATTTTGATGATATGCATATTTATAAACAAATGAAGATCAAAAAACGGTAAACTTTCGCTTTTTTCGTCTATCACCAAAAAAGTTAAGCATTCTAAACAAATTTGAGAGTAAGAATATCATAAATCGTGTAAAAAACTTCAATATGGCGTTCGCTGAATATGTCTATCCTTATTGGTTGCTTAGAAAATTGCAAAATAAATTTTGAGTTTTTATAAATATTCATAACTTATGTAAAAATTAACTTAGAACCTTCTTATGTCACAGAGTACTGAAACTTCTGGTGCTTAAATTATACCCTAAATTTCAAAGTAATCGGTGAAATAGTTTAAAAGTTATTTAATTTGTTTTTCCCAAATTATTTTTTGCAGCACTACAGGGTGATTGATTAGTAGGGTAAAGCTCAATAGCTCCGCTATAGTAATAGATAGCAATAAAAGTTAATAACAAAATTTTTAGCCACCTTTGAGCTTCACATTACAAAGTTAGTTAGAATATTACAGGGTGTTCGATAACACAGTGGCAGACCTAACTTTTGTTTTTTTTTTAATGAAACACCCTATATTTTATTTTATATTCGAAATCCTGTTAACTTCTCCATCACAAAAATATAAAGGTTTGTAATGTTATACAGGGTATTTACAAAGTTATAACCAATTTTGTATGAAAATCGTAACAAGTTCAACTCCCTGTATAAATAAAAATGAGCACAACAGCAATGGTTTATTAATGCCATATTTTTTATTTATTGTCAAAATTTTTAAGAATTATTGATATTGCTAATTTTCTTTATATCAAATACAGGGTGAGTCAAAACGCAAGTACATTATTTTCTCAGTAATGTTAAATGGAACAACCTGTATTTTATATCATTATTGCCCAAATTTATTAGTTTTCGAGATGTTTTCATTTTTAAGAGCAAATTATTTTAGGTGTTTAAATTTATCTAAATTTTAAGTAAGCCATGACTGAATTGACAATTGAAGATTACCGATTATCAACCCGGTAATCAATGTAACACTGTAGCAAATAAAGAAAAAAAAAATAATTGATTAGTAATACATTTTACAAACAAAAACACAACCACTGCATGCAACATTTTTGAAACAATTAAAAACTCTTTTTATGTAAATGCAACAAATAAACAAAGAAAATTAGTAATAAATTTTACAAAAAAACACGCAATCACAAAACACAATATTTTGTGAAGACAATTAAACACTACTTTTGTATGTAAATGTATCAATGTAACAAATAAAGAACGAAACATAATTTATCAGTAATACGTTTTGCAAAAAAACCTGTTTGAAAAAATTAGAAGCTACTTTTAATAAAATATTTTTAATATTTAATTACATAAGGTGTTCAAAATTATCTCTTAACACATTTATGTACGCCTAGAAACGATCATTGAATGAGCTATTTACTGTACGGAGCATTTGTAAATTAACACATCGAAATACTCTTTGTATTATATTTTTCATCTCATCCCTTGTTGTTGGAGGTATTTTATAAACTTCATTATTAACGTAACTCCAAAAAAATCAGTCCAGTATATTAAATTATGGTGATTTGGGTGGCCACGCTACTGGTCCATTGAAAAATGAAAATATCTCAAAAACTAATAAATTTAGACATAGGGAATGTTATCTAAAAATTAAAGTACGGTAATGGTACTTTTTAATAGTGATATAAAATACAGGGTGTTCCATTTAAAATAACTGAGAAAATAATGTACTTGCGTTTTGACTCACCCTGTATTTGATATAAAGAAAATTAGCAGTATCGACCATTCTTGAAGATTTTCACAATACGCTAAAAAATATGGCATTAATAAACCATTGCTGTTGTGCTTATTTTTATTTATACAGGGAGTTGAACTTGTTACGATTTTCATATAAAATTGGTTATAACTTTGTAAATACCCTGTATAACATAACAAACCTTTATATTTTTGTGATGGAGAAGTTAACAGAATTTCGAATTTAAAATAATATATAGGGTGTTCTATTAAAAAAAACATAAATTTGGTCTGCCACTGTGTTATCGAACACCCTGTAACATTCTAACTAATTTTGTAATGTGAAGCTCAAAGGTGGCTAAAATTTTTGTATTAACTTTTATTGCTATCTATTACTATAGCGGAGCTATTGAGCTTTACCCTACTAATCAATCACCCTGTATAAGTCAGAAAATGATGAAGTTGCAGTAATACTTTGGATAGTTTATGAAAGAAGATTTACACTATTAATTTAATTAAAAAATGACAAAAAATAATTCTAAATATTGCAAAATTATTTTGCAAGAACATGTAAATTAAAAAAGTGGGGGGCTAACTTCGTCCCTAATTGTCCTAGGACAATTGTTTTTCTTTCTAAATTTGTATAAAAATTCAGTCCTAAATATGAAAAAATAATTTTTCTACTGATAACGGTTAAAAAGTTATTCTGATTGTTTATAAATAAGCAAAAAATCGACATGTTTTTGCAAAATAATTTTAAACTGTTTAAAATCCCTTTTTGTAATTTTTTTTTAAATTAAGTTAATAGTATAAATGTTCTTCTTTGATAAACTGTCCGAAGTATTACTGTAACCTCATATTTTTTTAATTTATGGTGTTGCAAAAAAAATGAATTTGGGAAAAACAAATTAAATAACTTTTAAACTATTTGACCAATTGCTTTGAAAATATATTTTAAACACAAGAAGTCCCAGCATTCCGTGTAATAAGAAGGTTCTAACTTAATTTTTACATTAGTTATGGACATTTATAAAATCTCAAAATTTATTATTATTTTGCAATTTTCTAAGCAACAAATAAGGATAGACATATTCAGCGAACGCCATATTGAAGTTTTTTTATATGATTTATGAGTTTCCTATTATCAAATGTGTTTAAAATGCTTAACTTTTTGGTAACATACGAAAAAATCGAAAATTTACCGTTTTTTGATCTTTATTTGTTTATAACTAAGTTATAACTAACTTATGTATATCATCAAAATCGGCTGCAGGAAACATATAGGTTATTAATATAGATGTACAATGTCCGTACTACTCAAAAAATTTGGTTTCGGCCTGGAGGTGGATGTGTCACGAGAGAAATCTTATTTCTCTGGACTATTACA